>NC_137074.1:108603395-111003395 GCF_951640355.1 Cnephaeus nilssonii
AGGCCAATATCCCTCATGAATATAGATGCCAAAATCCTCAACAAAATTCTAGCAAATTGTATCCAGCAGTACATCAGAAAGATCATACACCATGACCAAGTAGGATTTATCCCAGGAATGCAAGAATGGTACAATATCCAGATATCAGTAAACGTGATACATCACATAAACTAATTGAGAGATAAAAATCACATAGTCATATCAATTGATGCAGAAAAAGCATTTGACAAAATCCAACACCCTTTCTTGATAAAAACTCTCAACAAGGTGGGGATAGAAGAATCATACCTCAACATAATAAAAGCTATATATGATAAACCCACAGCTAACCTCATACTCAATGGGCCAAACTAAAATCATTTCCCCTAAGAACAGGAACAAGTCAGGGATGCCCACTCTCACCACTCCTGTTTGACATAGTACTGGAAGTATTAGCCATTGCAATTAGACAAGAAGAAGAAATAAAAGGCATCCAAATTGGAAAAGAAGAAGTAAAGCTGTCCTTATTTGCAGATGACATGATATTGTACATAAAAAACCCGAAAGACTCTATCAAAAAACTAATAGACTTAATAAATGAATTCAGCAATGTAGCAGGATACAAAATTAATGCCAAGAAATCTATGGCTTTTCTATACACCAATAGTGAACTTACAGAAAGAGAGACTAAAAAAGCAATCCCATTTACCATCACACCAAAAAAATTAAGATAACAAGGAATAAACTTAAGTAAGGAGGTAAAAGACCTATACACGGAAAACTATAGGACACTGAAAAAAGAGATAGAGGAAGACGTAAACAGATGGAAGAACATAACATGTTCATAGATTGGTAGAATTAACACCATTAAAATGTCCATACTACCCAAAGCAATCTATAGATTCAATACACTCCCCATTAAAATACCCACAGCATATTTCACAGACCTAGAAATAACTCTCCAAAAATTCATCTGGAATAAAAAAAAGACCCCAAAGAGCCACAGCAATCTTGAGAAAGAAGAATAAAGAAGGTGGGATCTCAATACCAGACTTGGAGCTGTATTACAAAGCCACTGTTCTCAAACCAGCATGGTACTGGCACAAGGACAGACATATAGATCAATGAAACAGAATAGAGAATCCAGATTTCGACCCAAACCACTATGCTCAATTAATATTTGACAAAGGAGGCATGAACATACAATGGAGTCAAGACAGTCTCTTCAATAAATGGTGATGGGAAAATTGGACAGATACATGCAAAAAAATGAAACTAGATCACCAACTTACACCATACACAAAAATAAACTCAAAATGGACACAGGACTTAAACATAAGACGGGAAACCATAAAAATACTAGAGGAATCCACAGGCAACAAAATCTCAGACATATGCCAAAAGAACTTCTTCACTGACACTGTCCCTAGGGCAATGGAACCTAAAGAGAAAATTAACAAATGGGACTACATCAAAATAAAAAACTTTTGCACAGCAAAAGAAACCATCAACTAAACAACAAGAAGGCCCACTCTATAGGAGAACATATTTGCAAATGCTATCACTGATAAAGGTTTAATCTCCAACTTCTACAAGCATCTTATGCAACTTAATAAAAGGAAGATAAATGATCCAATAAAAAAATGGGCGCCAAGACCGGTTTGGTTCAGTGGATAGAGCGTCGGCCTGCGAACTCAAGGGTCCCAGGTTCGATTCCGGTCAAGGGCATGTACCTTGGTTGCGGGCACATCCCCAGTAGGGGATGTGAAAGAGGCAGCTGATCAATGTTTCTCTCTCATCAATGTTTCTGACTCTCTATCCCTCTCTCTTCCTCTCTGTAAAAAATCAATAAAATATACTTTTAAAAAAATGGGCAACGGACCTAAATAGAATCTTTTCAAAAGAAGACAGAAGGAAGGCCAAGAGACATATGAAAACATGCTCAAAGTCACTAATTATCTGAGAGATGCAAATCAAAACGACAATGTGGTACCATCTCACACCTGTCAGAATGGCTATCATCAACAAATCAAAAAACGACAAGTGTTGGCGAGGATGCGGAGAAAAAGGAACACTCATGCACTGCTGGTGGAAATGCAGACTGGTGCAGCCACTGTGGAGAACAGTATGGAGTTTCCTCAAAAAACTGAAAATGGAACTCCCATTTGACCCAGTAATCCCACTCCTGGGAATATATCTGAAGAAACTAGAAACACCAATCAGAAAGGATTTATGCACCCCTATGTTCATAGCAGCACAATTTACAATAGTTAAGATTTGGAAACAGCCTAGGTGCCTGTCAGCAGATGACTGGATCAGAAAACTTTGCTACATCTACACAATGGAATACTATGCTGCCATAAAAAAGAAGGAATTCTCATCATTTGCAGCAACCTGGATGGAATTGGAGAACATTATGCTAAGTGAAACATGCCAGTCAATGAAAAAAAAATGTCACATGATCTCACTCTTTTATGGATAATAAAGAACATTATAAACTGATGAATAAAAAGATAGATACAGAGGCAGTAAAGCATCAAACAAACAGTCAAATTACAGGGGGAAGGTTAGGGAGAGGTGAGGGAGATAAGAGATCAACTGAAGGACTTGTATGCATGGCTATAAGCATAACCAATGGACTTGTAAAACTCTGGGGTGTGAGGGCAAGTATGGGAGTGGGGTGAGGGGACAATGGTAAGATATGTACACATATAATACCTTAATAAAAAATTTTTAAAAATCAAATATTGATGGACATAGAGGAAGAAATAAACACTAAAAGAGTAATAATGGGGAATTTAAAACTCTATTGCAATTAATAGACACATCATCCAGACAGAAAATCAACAACAAAAGATGGACCTTATATGGCAAATTAGTCCAAATAAATTTAATTGATATTTTTAGAACATTTCACAAGAAAGCAGCAGAATATAGATTATTTTAAAGTGCACATAGACAATTTTCCATGATAGAATACATGTTGAGCTACAAAATAAGTATCAGTAAATTAAAGACTATCCTATCTAATAAAAGAGTAAAATGAAAATTGACCGTCACTCCAACATACAAGATGGCCGCCCCCATGTGGTCAAAGATGGCTGCCCCCATGTGGACAAAAGGTGGCCACCACAAGATGGCCATCAAGGGAGGGCAGTTGTGGGTGATCAGGCCAGCAGGGGAGGGCAGTTAGGAGGGACCAGGCTTGCAAGGGAGGGCAGTTAGGGGTGACTGGGCTGGTAGAGGAGGGCAGTTAGGGATGACCAGGCCTGCAGGGGAGGGCAGTTGGGAGGAACCTGGCCTACAGGGGAGGGCAGTTGGGCGGGGACCAGGCCTGCAGGGAGGGCAGTTTGGGGGGACCAGGCCAGCAGGGGAGGGCAGTTAGGGGCAATCGGGTAGTCGTACATCCCTCGAGGGGTCCCAGATTGGAAAGGGTGCAGGCTGGGCTGGGACACCCCCCCCCCCGCACGAATTTAATGCATTGGGCCTCTTGTTGACATTATATCAAGCATCTTCTTGGATCACAATGGTGTAATACAGGAATCAACTATAAGAGGAAAATGGAAAACACATAGAGACTAAATAGCATGCTATTAAACAATGAATGGGCTGACAATAAGATCAAGTAAGAACTCAAAAAATACCTTGAGCCAAATGAAATTAAAGCACAATAATACAATATTTATGCAACACAGCCAAAGCAGCCCTAAGAGGTAAATTCATAGCAATTCAGGCCTAGTTTAAAGAAACAGAAGAAATATCAAATAAACAATCTAACCTTACACCTAAGGAAATTAGGAAACAACAGAAAAAAAATCTGGCAGTGAATAGAAAAAAGGAAATAATAAAGATCAAAGCAGAAAGAAATGAAAGTCTAAAAACAAGAAAACAAATGATCAATAAAACCAAGAGCTGGTTCTTTGAAAAGATAAACAAAAGTGATAAACTTTTAACCATACTTAACAACAAATAAAGATAGGATCCAAGATCGGAAACAAAGGAAGGCAGAGGAGGGTGGGGGATGTAAGAGATCAACCAAAGGATTTATATGCATGCGTATAAGCATAACCCATGGACACAGACACTAGGTGGGTGAGGGTGTTTGCTGGAGGTGAGTGTGGCCAGGCAAGGAAAGGTCAATGGGGGAAAAAGGAGACATATGTAATACTATATGTAATACTTTAAACAATATATATATATATATATATATATATATATATATATATATATATATATATACTAGAGGCCCGGTGCACGAAATTCGTGCACAGAGGGGTGTTGTCCCTCAGCCCAGCCTGTAACCTCTCCAATATGGGACCCCTCAAGGGATGTCAAACTGCCCGTTTAGGCCTGATCCCGGAAACGGGCAGTCGGACATCCCTCTCACAATCCAGGACTGCTGGCTCCCAACTGCTTGCCTGCCTGCCTTTCTGATTGGCCCTAACCGCTTCTGCCTGCCAGCCTGATCACCCCCTAACCATTCTGCTGTCAGCCTGTATGTCCCCAACTTCCCTCCTCTGCTGGCCTGGTCACCCCTAACTGCCCTCTCCTGCAGGGTTGATCACCTCCAACTGCCCTCCCTTGCAGGCCTGGTCCTTCTCAACTGCCCTCCCTTGCAGGCCAGGTGCCTCCAAACTGCCCTCTCCTGCTGGCCATCTTGTGGTGGCCATCCTGTGTCCACATGGGGCCAGGATCTTTGACCACATGGGGGCAGCTATATTGTGTGTTGCAGTGATGATCAATCTGCATATTACTCTTTTATTAGATAGAATAGAGGCCTGGTGCACGGGTGGGGGCCAGCTGGTTTGCCCTGAAGGGTGTCCCAGATCAGGTGGGGGTTCCCTTGGGGCATGGGGCAGCCTGAGCAAGGGGCCTGTGGTGGTTTGCAGGCCGTCCATGTCCCCTGGTGACCCAAGCAGAGGCCCTGGTATCTGGAATTTATTTTCCTTCTACAATTGAAACTTTGTAGCCTGGAGTGGAGCCAAGCCTGTGGCTCCCTCCGAGGCCGGCAGCCATTTCTGTTGGGTTTATAATTGAAACTTTGTTGCCTTAAGCAGGTGGGCCCGGCCAGGGTGTGCAGAAAGCTTTGTTACCCCTGTAGCCGGTGGCTACCCTGGCCTGCTCTCTCAAGCTCCATTCTGCCACCATTTGTTTGAATTTGTTTACCTTCTATAATTGAAACTTTGTAGCTTGAATGGAGGCTTAGGCCTGGCAAGGGCAGGCAGAAAGCTTGGCTTCCTCTGTTACCTAGGAAACCTTGCTCTCTGTGGCTGTAGCCATCTTGGTTTGGGTTAATTTGCATGCTCGCTCTGATTGGATAGTGGGCGTGGCTTGTGGGTGTGTCGGAGGTATGGTCAATTTGCATATTTGTCTATTATTAGGTAGGATATATATTGTTTAAAGTATTACATATGACTGTGGTACATTTATACCATGGAGTATTATGCAACAGTAAAAAAGAAGAATCTGTTACCCTTTGAGACATCAGGGAGGGACCTGGATCATATTATGCTAAGTGAAATAAATCAATCAGACAAAGACAAGTATCACATGATCTCGCTCATATGTGAAATATAAATAACAGAATAAACTGATGAACAGAGTGAATCCAAAAACACAGAAGCATGGAAGATTGTGTGAAATATCAGAATCTCAGAGGGAAGGCAGGGGAGGGTGGGTGGGTAAGAAGTAATCAGCCAAGATCTTCATATGCATAGATGCATGGCTAAAGGGGGGTCAATGGCAGGGAGAAAGGGAATATATGTAATACTTTCAACAGTAAAGAATTATTTGTTTAAAAGTAAAAAGATATATATATATATATATATATATATATATATATATATATATATATATATCTTCCCTATATAATTTTTATGCAGTTATAAGAAAAAAGTACTTGCTGGATTATCTATGGTTGGCTAGGCATCACCATTTCTCAATGTTAAAATTTCCTCAGCAGAGAAGAAGCCATCAATTACTTTTCCAGAATCCCCTTGCCTACATGGTTCTGAGTTAGAGGCCTCTATTGAGAAACCCTCAGAAGATATTTGGGAGGAGGAAGAGACAGGGAAGCCATTACTCCTTGAATGCAGTCAGATAACTGAGCAGATGTGGGTTTCAAAGCAGCTTCCAGATGAGCTTTTTGAGAATAACCAACATCCATCCTGCTGGCTGAGATGATTTAAGGCAACCACTCAGAGAGTTTTGACAGGCCAACCAGCCACTCACTTCAATATTGCATATTTAAAGACTTTTGAAAAATGTACACAGACTTCTCATTTATTGCATTAAAAACTTCAATGCTTCAAAATACAGTGACTTCTGTATTCCTGACTACACTTCTACTGATATAAATATTGTGAAATAAAAACTGTAAAAGTATCAGTGTTAAATTGAAAGATTTAAGACTATGAATGCTGCAGATATTCAGAAATGGAGAATATGTTAGCCTTCAAGAAGAAAATCAAATTATTTTTGAATGAAAATAAAATCAGAGCTTCTACAATTTTTCGTACACAATGTCCAACATTTTATCAAAAATTTCTAGTCGTGGTAACAAATATATACAGCTGCAAATCAAGAGAAAAATATAGGCATTATAAACAAACTCCAAGTGATATATATATATATTAGAATTATCAGGCTTTGAAAGAGCTATGATTTATATGCTAAAAATAGAGAAAAAATGTATAATTTCATCACAACACAGAATACTACTAAAAGTATTAAATTGAAATTATGAAACACATAAAAAGATTAATATATTTTACATGAATGCAGGACTTAATATCAAAATATTCAGGTTAGTGACAGATCAGTAGAAAATATGTTGAATGAAGCAAAGAAAGGAAAATAGGATGTAAATTTAGAGAAGAAAACAAAACATATATGGGAGATGGTCAATAGGATTGTTTTTAATTAAAGTCACAAAAGGAATGGGACAAAGCTATATTTGAAAAACCTATGGCAGAAACTTTTCCAAATGTGAAAATGGACATCATTCCAGAGATTAAAGCTATCTTCAAGCACCAAGAAAATATCTACAAAGAAATGGCACCTAGGGTTATTATAGCAAAAGTGCTGAAAACTAAAAAGAAAGGAAAGGAATGGTAAAAACAAACTGTTCAAAAAAACAAAAACAAAAAACAGCAATAATATTGACAACCAACTTTTCAACAGAAAAAAATGACGAAACCCAGAGGACAATGTAACAACAACATTATGAGCTGAAAGAAAATAATTGCCACTTAGAATTTGTACCTCACCAACACCCAGAAATAAACATAGAGATATATCCAGAAAAAAATAAACTAAAAATGGTCATTACCAGCAATCTTGAAATAAAAGAAATACTAATGAAATGTCTACAAATAGAAAAACATTTTCCCCAAGAGAAGTACAATCGTGTAAGAAAGAATGAAGAACATCAGAAAGTACAAATATTTGAGGAAATTTAAATAAATATTGACTGTTTAAAATTATATAATAACAATCTATACTAATAAAACCCTAGGTGGCCCTCACGCACGATGTCACCACATGATGGCCACCACAAGACGGCCGAGTGCACAGTGGAGGTGGGGCTCGGCGACCACTCTGCTGTGAGGTCTGGGGGTCCCGTGGCACCACACGGTGCATAGGAGGCTGGTCCCGGTGTCTCCGCTGCCTTGCACAGAGGAAGTAGGTCACTGCAGGGGAGGGTAGTTGTGGGCTATCAGGCTGGCAGGGGATGGCAATTGGAGGCAATTGGGCTGGCAGGGAAGAGCAGTTGGGGTGACCTGGCTTGCAGGGGAGCAGTTTGGCATCAATCAGGCCGACAGGGGAGCGGTTAGGAGCAATCAGGCAGGCAGGCAGGCAAGTGGTTAGGATCCAGCAGTCCCGGATTGTGAGAGGGATGTCCAACTGCTGGTTTAGGCCCAATCCCACCTAAACTGGCAGTCAGACATCCCCCGAGGGGTCCCAGGTTGGAGAGGGTGCAGGCTGGGCTGAGGGACACCCCGCTGTGCACGAATTTTGTGCACTGAGCCACTAGTCTATAAATATAAAAGGCAGGTACTGTAACAGTCATAATGACCTAACAACCGGTCACTATGATGCCCACTGTGGCCAGGAAACTGGCCCGATCAGGGGGTGGGGCTGGAGGCCAACCTCATGGCCCCTCCCCCCTGCTGGCCTTCCCCTGATTGGGCTCTCCCACCCTGATCAAGAGCCAGGCCTGCCGGCCAAACGCCCCCTCCCTTCCCCCCTGGCCAGCCATGCCCCCATCAGCCTGCTCCACCATGATAGGCCCACAGCCCCTCCCTCCCACAGACCCATCCCTGATCGCACCCCCCTGCCCCAATAGGGGGCAGGGCTGGGCGGCCAACCTCCTGTGGCCCCTCCCCATGGCCAGCCATGCCCCTGATGGGCCTCCACCCCAGTAGGGGGCGGGGCAGACTGGCCAATCTCCTGAAGCCCCTCTCCCCACCCGACCCCAACCCAGATTGGCCCCCCCCACCCCAATCAGGGGCAGAGCCAGCTGGCCAAACACCCATGGGGGGTCAGCTGGCCAACCACCCTCCCCCAGGCCGCTGACCCCCGATCAGCACCCCCACCCCCCATTTGGGGGTGGGGCTGGCTGGTCCACCACCCACAGCCCCTCCCCATGGCTTTCCCCACCCCCAATCGTCCCCCCAACCCCAAATGGGGACAGGGCCACTGGCCAATCACCCATAGCCCCTTCCCCCAACCGCCCCACCCTGATTGGGGGCCTTGATTAGGCCTTGATACAGGCGGGCCAACTGGCCAACCTCCTGCCATCTCCTCCTCTAGACAGGCCCAGCCCCAATCTGCCCTGATTGAGGCCAGGCCCGCTGGTCCCCAACTGTGCATGAATTTTTGCACTGGGACTCTAGTGTCATATAAGAGTAAAATATTGAACAAATTCCATTTTATGAAATAGCATCTCAAAAGGCAGGAATGGGTTAAATTGCATTAAAGTTCTGTAATGTTTATGAATTGTCCAGGAGATAGAAATAATACTAATTAAAGGTAAACTGTAATAAGTCTAGAATGTTGTTGTTGAATAGAACTTTTTGCCATAATAGTTGTGTTCCATAATCTTTGTCCTACACTGTAGTCATTAGCGACATGTTCAGCACATAAAATGTAAGTAGTGTGATGAACTGAATTGTTAACCTTATTTAATTTAAATAGCCACAATGGCTAGTACTTACTGTATTGAACCATGCAGCTCTAAAAAAATTACTAAAATGAGTAGGAGAGCCCTAGCTGGTTTGAATCAGTGGATAGAGCATCAGCCTGTAGACTTAAAGGTTCTGGGTTTGATTCTGGTCAAGGACACATGCTCAGTTGCAGGCTCAATCCCCAGTAGGGGGCATGCAGCACGCAGCCAATCAATGATTCTCATCATTTATGTTTCTATCTCTCTCTCTCCCTCTCCCTTCCTCTCTGAAATCAATAAAAAAAACATTTTTTAAAAAAACAATTGGAGATTATATGATTAACAAATATGTATGGGGCAAATTAGATAATTTTTTAAAAACATGCTTTATCTAAAATAATGTAAAAACGAGTAAAATCAACAAAGAACAAATTAAATAATAACAAAACTATACAATATAAGGTAGTAGATTTAAATTCAAATGCATAAGAAAATATATTAATAATGAATAGAGGAGTTACCACCCTAAAGTCTATCATTCTAAGACCAGTAAAAAAAAAAGGAAAAACTACGTAATTTGCTATAAGAAGTATACCTTAAGTATAAAATCACAAAAACTATGAAAATAAATAATATAAAAATATATACCACATGTATACTAACAAAACCCCCTATAAATTATCAGGAAGAGACTTTAAGACAAAGAGTACTGTTGCAGATTAAAAGAGATATTTTATAATTATGAGTCAATTCAACAGAAAGATATAAAATCCCAAGTTTGTATACACCTAATAGCATGGCCTTAAAACACATGAAGCAAAACTAACAAAATTATAAGAAAAAATAGAAAAAAACTACAAATATATTTGATAGTACCTAATAGAACAAGCAGTTACAAAAGATTTAAATAAAATTAACCAAGTTGACCTAATTGGCTTATATTGACAGACACTATAAGAATACAGTACTTTTTTTTTCAAGTGTACATGGAATATTTATGAAAAATCCAAACCAAATACCATCAGCCAAATACCACCAGAGAGTGTGTGTGCGCGTGCACACATGTGTGTAAATTGACATATTGATTAAACATGATTATGGAAATTGATTGAGTCAAAAAAGCCAAGACAGACTTTAATATAAGGAGCAAATTGAAGACTTACACTTCTGTAAATAAAGACATAATAAAGTTACATAAATCAAGAAAGCTTTATATTTGCAAAAAAAATTTTAAACATTGGAATTAAATACAATCCAGACACAGAACCACAAATTTATGTTACTTGAATTATGAGAAAAGTGCTACTGCAATGCATTGAAGAAAGGAGTGGTTATTTGCATGAAAAAAAAAGAATCCTGACCTCTACATCAAATCATATATAAAAATAGAATGCAAGTGGTTTGTAAACATAAAAAACTTCTTGGAAAAAGTCTTTATGAACACTGAATAGGGAAAGATTTTTTAAACAGAGCACAAATAAGATTAATAAATTGAAATTTATTAGAAAAAATAGGTTAACTGGACTTCCTTAAATTTAAAACTTGTTTATCAAAACTAACCCAGACAATAGATGGTGAAGGCATGGGTCGGTGGGTGGGGGGGGTGGTTAGAGGGGTCAGTGGGGAGTAAAAGGGATATATGTAATACTTTCAACAATAAAGATTTTTTTTAAGTGTAAAGAGGTGAGCTTCAAAGTAGGATAAACGAATTTTAACACTTACTTATGATAAAGATTTTTTTCTAGAATCTATAAAGATCCTATTAATCAGAAAGAGAAAGACAGACAACATAATATAACAATGGGTAAGAGATTTGGACAGGCACATCATAAGAGTAGATAGTATATGGCTAATGAATATGTAAATGGAAAAATAAACATGGAATCTCTAGAGGGTTAAAGTGAAAAAAGTTTGATAATATCCAGTATTGGCAAGAGAATGTAAAATAACCTTTGAACTTTCACACAATCTGGTGGAAATATAAATCACTTTTAAAATGCTTTGGCATTATATACTAAAATGGAATATAGACATGGACCCCCACACATGGAATATGCTGAGAAAACTATCAGATAGCATTTGATACACCAGTCATTATCTAAATCCATGATCCTTAAGTTATCAAAACATGATTTCAAAATATTGGCTAAGATTTGCTTATTTAACTAAGAAGAAAAGAGAGCACACTGCCTAAATGTGTAAAATAAAAATGCAGAGGTTATTAATGTAAAGCGGTAATAGTGTTTAGATACACTTACACATAACTTGGGCATTCCAGTACTAGGAGTTTGCTCAAAGTGAATTGGAGAAAGAACATGACTACAAAGGTGAACATTTTTATTTTATTCAGTCACATACCCAAAAGTTTTGTTTACAGTGTGGTGCAGCACTTATTTACACTTCAGTAAAAGAAAACAGAAATATAGATTTAGTATATAAATACATCATTCAGAAACTATGTGGATTTCCATATAAGATTCCTGCTGCTATGGTGGGAAAAGATGCAATATTTATTCTCGCAGGAAGGGATACTGATAAGAAAATAGGAATATTACATGAAAATTTTCAAACATTAAAAGCAGAAGATAGCTCTAGCCGCTTTTGCTCAGTGGTTGGAGCACCAGCCTGCAGACTGAAAGATTGCAGGTTTGATTCCAGTCAAGGGCAGGCAGGTACCTCAGTTGCAGGCTGGATCCCTGGCCCAGGTCAGGGTACACGCGGGAGGCAACCAATCCATGTGTCTCTCTCACATGGATGTTTCTGTCTCTCCCCCTCCCTTCCACTCTCTGGCCTTACAGCTGCAGTTGGTGGTTGTTTTGCTAAAAGTGTCTTCATAATAAACACTTGGTCATCTGCCACAATATCATTCTCATGCACAAAGCTTCACCAAGAGTCCCAGGAGGCTCCCCTCGAACACCAAACATATCAGTGTCATCCAACATTGCCACCACATCGCCACTGCTTCCACCACAGCCCCAGCTCCACAGCTGCCACAACCAGCACTGAGGCCTCCTGGAGAACCAGTCTTTTTACTCACAAACTATTGAGAAATTTTCTGGGACACCTTCACTTGTAGCTCCAGCTTTCATGTTTTGGATTTTGAAAGCCTCAAAATTTATACATCTGAAATACAGCCATGTGATCATATTCTACTCCCACGCAGCTGTAAAAAAAGAAGGATCTCTTACCCTTGGAGACAGCATGGAGGGAACTTAGGGTATTATGCTAAGCGAAATAAGCCAGTCAGAGAAAGATAAGTATCACATGATCTCACTCATATGTGGAATTTAATGAACAAAATAGATCCAGAGACATAGAAGCATGGAACAGACTGTTGAATCTCAGAGGGAAGATGGGGGTGGGAAGAGATCAACCAAAGAACTTGTATGTATATATACATAACCCATGGGCACAGACAATAGAGTGGTGAAGGCCTGGAGGAGTGTCAATGGGGGAAAGAGAGGGTATATGTAATACTTTCAACAATAAAGATTTAAAATTAAAATAAAACATATAGAAAACTTTAGGGAAGGGCAGAAAATAATATGCTTTGGGCATTTGACTAACTTGGAAGTTCAAGCATGTTTTAGTTAAGACTATTCAAATCAATTTTTTTTAAATTATGAGTTATTTTTACTGGAAAGAAAAGGATGATTATCAGATTTTTCACACCAACATCCTATGTAATAAAAGGCTAATATGCAAATAGACCAAACGGCAGAACAACTGAATAACCAGTCGCTATGACATGCGCTGACCACCAGGGGGCACGTGCGGAACATGATGGGCTTTGCCACAGCAGGATGATGAAGCAGGTGAGCGGGGGCGTCAGATCAAAGTCAGGCACCAGCCGCTGTCATCAGGGCAAGCCTCTGGTGGTTACTGAAAATTCTTTGCTACTGTGCACCATGGTCCCACCTGGTGCTTGCACCTGCTGCCAGCATTGGCCCTGTTCGCACCTGCTGCCAGCACCCAGCAACGGTCCCGATCGCTTGACGTCATCAGTGGGTGCGAGCAGCAGCTGTTGGCCTGATCACCCCTGAAGACCTCTATTTCCCCCTGCTCCCGACTCGCACCCGCTCCTGGCGCCAGCCCCAATCGCTCCATGCCGTCAGCAGGTGCAAGCGGGGCTGGCACTCTCAGGGCATGGGAGCAGTGGCAGCGGGAGTGGGGCTGCCAGCAGACAGGGGACCAGGGGTTGTGGTGGGAAGAGCCAAGTGGGGGCATGGAGGATGGGCTGAGACCCACCCTTATGCCCACCGCAGCCTTGAGGCCCAGAGTTCCTTTCAAGGTGCATGAATTCATGCACTGGGACCCTAGTACGTTATAATTCAATAACATTTCACTAAAATAAACATTTTGCTATGACTTCTCCTTTGAGAATATATGAGGGATGAATCAAGGGTAGAGGGAAGGAGATGAGAAGGAGGTAATTGCAGTAAGCACAGCACTGAATGATGCCAGCTCCTACATGGAAGAAGAAGGAATAGTAAGCAATATTCTGTTTTCCTTTATGTTTTAAAGAAAGAGTGAACAGATTTGTTGATAGGTTGGATGTGCTGTGAGAGAAAGGGAAGATTCAAAGATAATTCTAACTACTTTATTTTGAGCACCTGGAAGAATGCAAATGCTAACAAATGAATTGGAAAAGCTTTAAGACAAACAGGTTTGAAAAATGAAATTTGGAACTCAATTTTGTAGCTATAGGGTTTCAGCTATCTATATCAGGCATTAAGTAGAGCTATTGAGAAAATCAATGCATGTACACATCTGAATTTCAGGGAAAAGACTTGGGCCTGTGATATAAATTAAGTAGGAGCCATAACCATGCTCATGTTATTTAGAACCATGAAATCAACAAGGAAGTGAGTGATGGAGGGTGCACAAGAGAGAGAAATAAAAAATTGAGCTCTGTGACACTTAAGTGTTAAGAGAAAATTGATAAGGAACCAACAAAAAAACAAAGACTGATAAGTGGGGAAAAAAAGAAAACCACAAGACTAAAGTGTTCAAGCAGTTAAGTGAAGAACGTGCGTAAAATAAAAGATAGCAATCAAGTGGGTAAAGTAAGATGCTATTTGACTAGTGAGTTGAGCAATGTGGGATTATTTATGATTTAAGATAGTATTGATGGAGGGCTGGGGACAAAGGCCTAATTGGAGTGAATTTCAAAGAAAATGGATAAATTAAAATAGATACATATCACAAATGCAATGTTAAGCAAGAGAAGATAGACATAATGGAGTATATGATCTATAGCTCCACTTTTAAATCAAAACCAACATAACTAATCTGTGCTGTTAGCAGTCAGGGAACTTGACAGTTTGGGGGAGTTGTTTCTGGAAGGGAGAATAGGAGGCCTCTGGGGTGATTGTAATGTTATGTCCTGGGTGTTATTTTCATGAGTATGTTCAATTTGTGAAAATGAATCTAGCTATACATTTACAATATGTGCATCTTTCTGTTGTTTTTTTTTAAAGTCTGCACAAAAACTGAATATAGAAATATAGGAACTCTTTAGAGAAACTAATTGTGAATGGAAACAGAAAAATGAGGTGGTAGTTGGTACAGAAAATAAAGTCCATATTTGTTTTTGTTGTTTTATTTTCTTTTATGTTTGGTGAGAGAAACAGTATGTTTATATGCAACCCAGATAATAGAGAGAAATTTATCATATAGGAGAGAGAGAAAAGAATTGGTTAGATTAATGTAAGTGAGAGAGAATGGGATCCAGCACACAAGAGGAGAGGGTGGCTTCAGATAGGACCATGGATAGTACATGAATGGTAGTAAATGAGAAGGCAGTCATGGATGATAGAGATGTGTACAAAATTTTCTTTAAAATACTTTAATTTTCCAAGTGAAATAGGAGGAAATGTCAACGACAGGAAATGAGGTTAGTGAGGAGGTAATAACAATGTGAAGTGATAGAGAAAAGTAAGCAAGAGTCAGCTACAACTGTGGACAGTGGCAGAGAGAATAAACTACAAAAATAAAGTATTATTGCCAGGCACAATTTAAGTCTACTAAAGTTTGTTGGTCATTAATTTAAAAACAAAATTAATAGGATAATAGTTTATTTTTCTCCTACAGTTCAGCTGCAGGAAATAGGTATGAAGCTGTTGGTGAGTTAGATTTAAATTACATCCTGGTTTTTCCATGAAAGTACAAAGAAGTTAGTGAAGTTGATAGAGGAGAATTATATACATAGCTATATTTATAATATATAACCTGTGGAAATAAACAGAAGAGGGCAGTGAAAACATATCAGCATGTCGCAATGGAACAGAAAAATTTGTTGGAATCTGGTTATTAATTATATATTACAAATATATACTATATAAAAATCATTATTATTTTATCAGTCAGTATTAGTTACCTTTACTCATTATTCCATTTTACATCTAAAAATCAATAATTTTTCTTCATATAAATATATATATATATATATACATACATATATATATATGTATATATATGACCAGATTTTAACATTGGTAAAGCGGGACACCATTGACTGGGGGGGGGGGGGGCGGTGTCTTTTTTTAAAAATATGTTTTATTGATTTTTTACAGAGAGGAAGAGAGAGGGATAGAGAGTTAGAAACATCGATGAGAGGGAAACATCGATCAGCTGCCTCTTGCACGCCTTCTACTGGGGATGTGCCTGCAACCAAGGTACATGCCCTTGACTGGAATCGAACCTGGGACCCTTGAGTCCACAGGTCGACGCTCTATCCACTGAGCCAAACCGGTTTCGGCCCGGGGGGGGGGGGCAGGGGTTCTTGATTAAAAATTTGGTCTATATTATAATCGCTTTTGGTTTTTTTAATAAAAGGAAATTCACTTCTTAGATCATCGTTGAATTTGCATCCTCTTTTCTTACTCATTATGTTAAAAATCCAAAAAAAAAAAATTAAAATTATATTATAAATTATTATATACATATTGCTTAAAAACACAGTAAGTAGGTACATAATTACATGAACATATTTTATTGTTAGTTTATAAATTAAATTAATTTGATTGTTATAAAGTAACTATATTTTAAAAATTATTTTAATCCTATATTTCTTTCTAAATAATAACAATACTAACTTGTATTATTTTTCCTCTGAATTTGCCGTAATGTAAGTCATAAGTGTCACTTTCAAGGCCGGTACTAGACTTTTTGCGGCCACTATAAAATATAAATAATACGAGTACTGTCTGCTAAATTCAAGAAAATTTATGTATTTATGAAAGAAATAAATAAATTACTTACCTAAATTATCTGAATAGCTGATTTGTAATGACATCACTTGTTTAACTAGCTTACTAGCACGCAGTACGATGTGTATCATCTGAGAGACAGTTACAAAATGTTTTCATCGTTGCCAATCCCAAAAAATGCCATTGTTCATTAAGTCCAAACAATGGTGGTCGAAGTCTAACAACTGATCAACAATGCGAACTTTGATAAGCAGTTCTTGATAATCAGTTCTCAACAATTATTTGTTACTATTAAAGTTTAACATTATAAAATTAACAAAAATAATATAAAACTCATATCCTGGCTAAATAGCCACATGGCCGCCGAAAACCGTATATTCCCTTCCCGTTCTCCCACCGTTCCCTAGCTTGTCATGCATTCTTTCCAAAAACGCCGCAGGACGCGGGACAAATTGTTAAAAATTGGGACTGTCCCGCCAAAAGCGGGACATCTGGTCACCTTAATATATATATATATATATATATATATATATATATATATATATATACACACATACACACACACACACATACCAGAGGCCCGGTGCACGAAATTCGTGCACTGGCAGGGGGGTGGGGCTGTTCCTGAGCCCAGCCTGCACCCTCTCCAATCTGGGACCCCTCAGGGGATGTCCGACTTCCAGGATCAGGCCTAAACCAGCAGTCAGACATCCCTCTCACAACCTGGGACTGCTGGCTCCTAACCAATTGCCTGCCTGCCTGATTGCCCCTAACCGCTTCTGCCTGCCAACCTGATCACTCCCTAACCATTCTCCTTGTGCCTAATTAATGCCTAACTGCTCCCCTGCTGGCCCGATCGCCCCCAACTGCCTTCCCCTGCTGGCCTGTTCACCCCCAACTGCCCTCCCCTGTTGGCCTTATTGCCCACAACTGCCCTCCCCTGCCAGCCATCTTGTAATGACCATCTTGTGATGACGTGGGGGCAGCCACCTTGTGGTGGCCATCTTATGGTGGCCATTTTGTGACAACATGGGGGGGCATCTTGTGACAACATGGGGCAGCCATCTTGTGATGACTTGAGGGCATTGCGCAAGGGTGTGAGGATCACCTAGGCTTTTATTAATCTCTCTCTCTCTCTCTCTCTCTCTCTCTATATATATATATATATATATATATATATATATATATATATGTTTTTTTTAATGAAATTTATTGGTAGTAAATTCTACAAGGTTTTTTTTTTTTTTTTTTTTGGTAAATATCTTGATTTTGTTCTTATTCCTGAAAGAAAGTTTTGCTGAAAATTTAGGTTGAAAATTCTTCTCTCTCAGCTCTTTAAAGATATTCTTCTGTCTTCTAGTTTCCAGAGTTGCTATTGATAAATCATTCATTTTTTAATTGTCATCCCTTTGTAGGTTATCTTTCTGGCCTTTTTTACTTATAACCTTCTCTTTTTCTGTGTTTTTTAAAATATATGTTTGGGGATAAATTTTCTTCTAAACATGGCTGACTGCCTTAAAAAGGGGAGAAGGGGGAATTCCATAAGGAACCTTAAGAGCCTAGCTATATTCATGAGATTCAAAAGCATTTCAACCTATTCACCATCTGACCAGAAGTCAGTGATTTATATATACATACATATATATATATATATATATATATATATATATACATATATATATATATATGTATATATATATATATATATATATATATATATATATATATATGTATACTAGTAGCCCATTTGCAGAAAGAATCCTGCAAGCGGCCGCTGCCGAGGCATGCGCTGCTGCCGTTGCTTCCGCTGCGCCTGCACCCACGTGCCGCTGCCGCCCTGCCCACTCCGCCCCCGCTCCACCCGGCCCCACCCGGGCTTTCCCTCTGGCAGCCACCTTGCTTTCCGCTTTTCCTCCCTCTTCCTTCTAAGTTGTCTTCAGTCTTCACTCCTCCCTCCCTCAGCGTATGCAAATTAACCGCCATCTTTGTTGGGTAATTTGCATACTCGTTCTGATTGGCTGGTGGGTGTGGCTTTGGCTGGTGGGCGTGGCTTGAGTGTAGCAAATGTGCGGTCAATTTGCATATTACTATTTTATTAGGTAGGATATATATATATATATATATATATATATATATATATATAGAGAGAGAGAGAGAGAGAGAGAGAGAGAGATGTTTTAACATAACATCTCAAATGTTTTTCTTTCTATCTTTCAAATTGCTGAAATTTTTCCATTTGTCCTTTATTCATTAAATAACAGAATTGGGAAATTTTTCTATGTTTATGTCTCATTTCTGGAACTCTTTGAATACAGATTCTTTGTATACACACATGTAAATTAACATGCAGAACTTCAGGTACAGTTGTGAATCATGTAATATGAAAGTTGTTTATATCACATTCATCTTTCTGAGCCCTTGCTTTGCCTCAAGCTTTAGGATCATCCAGCTTTGGTCCTTTTCCTTGCAACATTCTTCTGTATTAATTAATCTAGAAAGAACCACATACTTCTGATTAAGATAAATGAGTTTCAGGTAAAATATTTCATGATCTGCAATTTTAGAATTTACATTTTAAGCCCTTCTCTCAGTTATTGGAATAAAAAAATTTGCCACTAGTTAAAAGAATTTCAATTATCAGCAAACAGGTAAAGAGAATTTGGGACTGAGTGGAAGACGTGAAAAATGCACTGTATTGATGTCTAAAGGAATTTACTGAAACCCTCTTGTGTAAATTGGTCATATAACTAACCATACACACATATAACTGTGTGGTGATTCCCATTTAGTCTTTTTAAGGTACACTGGTAATGGGGACATGTATTTTTACATATAGTTGATGATCTGTCTTATTTCTGATCATCACTAGCTTCCCAAAGAAAGATGAATAGAGAAATTTTCTAGCTATTTATCCTGGATCCACATTACCAAAGAGTTGTTAATTATGGGGGTGCCAGAAGGATAATAGAGAGAACAAGATATTGAAAACCTATTTGAAGAAATAATGACAGAAAACTTTCCCTACTTAGTGAAGGAAATAGACTTACAAGTCCAGGAAGCACAAAGAGGCCCAAACAAGAGGAACTGATCAAATGTAGACTAACCACATACATATAGAGTAATTTTATAATATATATGACTTGGTCTGAATCTTTGTTTTGCATTTTTAATGATATGAACTGAAAAGTCTATCAGCAACCTTTTATCAAAGTGTTTATGAAATAGTAAGCACCTGAATAGAAAATGGTGGCTGAATAGGCAGCAATGTTGTGTACCTCCTCCTAGGGCCAGGCCAGAAAAGCAACTAAATAAGAGAACATCCACCCTGAATTAACAAATTAGACACAGCTGAGGAGACAATTTTCAATAAAGAAGGGCAGAGGACACCTAGAGAATGCCATTTGCCAGCCATAACCCAGGTGGAACCACCACTGTGCCCCAAGCAGTGGGTGGCACAGTACCTGCTGGCAGGCTCCCAGAAATCTGTAGGGAGCACATGCCACCAGAATGAACTCCCAAACCAGGCCTCCTCACCAGCCTGCTGGGACCCAGTGTCCTAGGATCCCACTGCAAGACTCCACAATGATTGCAAGCAAAGGGGAACCCTGTGCCCCCCTGCCCCAGACGACAGAACCATGCTGCTAGCCTGACCCAGAGCCACTCAGTGCCCACTCAACCCCAAGCCCTGGGACCTGCTGCCAGGGTGACCTGGAGCAACCCAGAGCAGGTCCCATTCTGGGCCACAGGAGAGCAGACTGGGTGACGCAGAGCAACCTGTGAAACCCAGAGCAACTGGTACCCACTCCACCCCGGCACCATGGAGAGCCCTGCTGGGGTGACCCGGAGTAGCCTGCCTCTGCTCCACAATGGCCAAGGAGGGAAAAACTGGAGCAATTGCAGCACACGCCTCACTTAGGCCACAGGGGAGCTCTGACTGTGTAACCCAGAGCAACCCACACCCACTCCAACCCAAGCCCAGGGTCTTGCTGCCAGGCAACCTGGAGTAACCCAGCATGTGCCCCACTCAGGCCACATGGGAGCTATGACTGTGTGACCAAGAGCAAGCTGCACCCACTTGTCCCCAGACCCTGGAATAGTCCTGTAGGGGCTACCTGGAGCAACCAGCACATGCCTTACTCCCTTCCACAGGAAAGTGCTGCTAGGGTGACTCAAAGCAAGCAAGTGTGCCCAGCCAGGGGCTACAGGACCGTGCTGCAATTGCCCTGCCAGAAGGACCTAGAGTGCCACCCTGCCAGGGGTGCCAGGGCCACACAGCAAATTGCATGCCAAAGAGCTCTGGGTCATCACAGGGAGTGTCACACCAGAGGAACTGTGCATGTGCTGCCACCAACTGAAAGACCAGATCTGTGGGAGAAGGGGATACAACTCAGAGCAGAGACAATAAAGGTATGAGACTCAAGGCAGACCCAACCTCTGGGCTACCAATTTTTGGACCATTGGCCTAATAGGGCCTTCAAACTCTCAAACCTCAAGCAGGTTGCTCAGGGCCAGAAAGAGACGGCACAAATGGGAAGACAAAGAAGAAACCCCCAAGGAAAGAAATGGAGGAATTGCCAGCAAAAGAACTAAATGAAACAGAGGCATGCAATATGTCAGAAAAAGAATTCATAGTAAGGGTCATACAGCTAATAAACCATATGGATGAGAAAATAAACAACTTATGCAAGAATCAAGAGGAAATAAAATATGATATAACTACAAGAAAAACACAATGGAAGGTTTCAACATTACAATAGAAGAAGTAGAGAACTAAATTGGTGAATTAGGAGATAAGGTAGAAAACACACCCAATCTGAACAGCAATTGGAGAAAAACAAAATTAGAAAGCAGGAAGAGAGCCTAAGAGAGCTTTCGGGAAAAATTAAATGAAGTAACATACATATAATAGGGGTGTAAGAAGGACAAGACAAGAATCAAGGATTAGAAAACCTACTTGAAGAAATAATGAGAGAAAACTTCACTAATTTGTGGAAGACAAAAGTCACACAACCACACAGGGTCTCAAATAAGAAGAAATGAAAAAGACCCACACTGAGACACATAAAAATTACAATGGCAATATTAATGACAAACAGAAAATCTTACAGACTCCAAGAGAGAGATAGAGTGTTATCTACAAAGGATCTCTTATTAGATATTCAACTGATTTCTCAACAGAATCATATCAGGCCAGAAGGGAATGGATTGAAGTATACAAAGTGGAGTTGGGAAAAGATGGCGACCGGCAGGAAGGTAGGGAGAGAGAGAGTGTGAGTGAGGAACCCATAGAGGAGAGTGTAGATGTGTGGTGTGTGTGTGTGTGTATGAGATAGGGTCAGTTAGATTCTGCACGTCTTCCAAGGGGCTCCCGAACAGGGCAGCCCTAGACGGCGGAGACCCGCGCACAAAGCGGACACTTCTCGGCGGCTGGTGCGGACGCAGAGACCACGCCATCTTGGGAAACAGAGCTGCCCGAGACTCGGATCCTGGCTTCTGACACAAACCAGGACCCTGCAGCCACCGGGGACAGAGAACTGCTATCACAGCTTCAGACAAACAAACAACAAGAATCCAGACTTCCCGGCAGATTTCCGTGAGTCAAAGAGCCTATCCCCCTCCTCGCAGGCGCTGATAGCGCCATAGTAACTGATAGACCTGCCCCTCCCCCAAGCTGCTGAGCGCCCACAGCGCGCGGAAAGCGCCATAGTAACTGATAGACGCGCCCTTCGCCCTAGCTGCTCACAGGAGCGCGCACAGCGCGCACAGACAGCGCCATAGTAACTGATAGACCCGCCCCCGGCCCAAGCTGCCTAGCTTTGCGCAGGGACGCGCTCCCTCTTAGGGAATTTGGCGCGCGCTCGCGCACGGGACAGAAGCAGCTCCCCGTCGGGGAAATCTGTCAGTGCGCACAGAGGGCTCCCCTTCGGGGAATTTGGGGGAATTTGGCTCGCGGGTCACAGCTCCCCCTTCGGAGATTCTTAAGAGCCTGCACAGAGGGGCTTCCCTTTGGGGAATTTGGCGCGCAGGACGGACTCCGCCCCCGTTCTGGGACTTTGGGAGAGTGCACTGAGCCGGCTCACCTTCAGGTTTTTAAGAAAGTGCGCTCTAGCCGGTTTGGCTCAGCAGAGAGAGCACACACAGGACGCAGCTCCACTTCAGGGAATTTGGCATGCCGGACACAGCTGCCTGGGATCCCTGACTCACAGCGCATTCACACTAAGAGCCAGCGACCCCAATTGTTGGTGCGTGCACACACAGGGACCCTGATTCTCAACGAGAAACCGCACAAGGCAACAGAGACTTTGACACTCGAGTCTTGGTGCAGACACAGGGAAACTCTGACTCCTGGCACATGCTAAGGATCTCATTCTCGGCACATACCAACAGTGTGGTGCAGACAGGGCCCCTGATTCTAAATGTGCACACGAGACCACACAGAACACTGGGGACACTGATCCTGGGCAAGTCTGGTTCCCACCAACCAAAGAAAGCCACACGTCCTAGTGTCAGAGCACTTCAGTGAAACTAGGGTGGAGCGAAGTCCCCACAGCACACGGCCCAGGTCCACGCAAACAGAAGCTTAAGCTTTCTGGTAATAGCCAGAATGGGGAAACGAAATAACTCACAGAGGAAAGAAAATGTGGAGTCGCCAAGAAAGGAAATTAGTGAAAATGAAGCTTGCAACATGACCGAAAAGGAATTCAGAGTAATGGTCATGGAATTTATACATCGGATGGATGAGAAAATCAACAACTTATGCAAGAATCAGGAAGAAATGAAAAGTGATATAGCTACAATCAAAAACACCATGGAAAGTTTCAACAGTAGACTACAAGAAGCAGAGGACCGAATTAGTGAGTTAGAAGATCAGGTACAGAAACAAGCTCAAGCTGAACAGCAATTGGAGAAAAAAATTAAAAAGCAGGAGGAAAGCCTAAGGGAACTTCGGGACAACATGAAACGAAGTAACATGCGTATAATAGGGCTGCCAGAAGGACAAGAAGAGCAGCAGGGATTAGAAAATCTATTTGAAGAAATAATGACAGAAAACTTCCCGGATATGGGAAAGATAAAAGTTACGCAAGTAAAGAGAGTCCCAAGCAGGATCAACCCCAAAAGACCCACGCCAAGACATGTCATAATTTCAATGGCAAATATAAATGATAAAGAGAGAATCCTAAAGGCAGCAAGAGAGAGACAGAGAGTTACCTACAAAGGAACACCCATCAGATTGTCAAATGATTACTCATCAGAAACACAACAAGCTAGAAGTGAATGGAAGGAGGTATACAAAGTGTTGCAAAGCAAAGGACTGAATCCAAGAATACTATATCCAGCAAGACTATCAATCAAAATTGAAGGGGAAATCAGGAGCTTTGCAGACAAAAAAAGCCTCAGGGAGTTTATCACCACCAAACCAGCAATGCAAGAATTGCTAAAGGGAATACTGTAAAAAGAAGAAACAAACAGGTAAGAAGGAATACAGACACAAAAATAGATATGACTGCAAACAAATACCTTTCAGTAATAACTTTAAATGTAAACGGACTAAATGCTCCAATCAAAAGACATCGAGTAGCTGAATGGATAAAAAAACACGACCCATATATATGCTGTCTACAAGAGACCCACCTCAGAACAAGAGACTCACACAGATTGAAAGTGAAGGGATGGAAAAATATCTTTCAGGCAAATGGAAATGAAAAAAAAGCTGGGGTAGCAATACTTATATCTGACAAAATAGACCTCAAAGTAAATGCCATAACAAGAGATAAGGAAGGCCACTTCATAATACTAAAGGGAGAAATCCAACAAGAAGAAATAATTCTGGTAAACATATACGCTCCCAATATAGGAGCACCCAAATACATAAAAAAACTCCTGGAGGATATCAAGGGAGAGATTAATAGCAACACAATCATAGTAGGAGACTTTAATACCCCACTATCACCACTGGACAAATCCTCTAAACAAAAAATCAGCAAAGAAACAGCAATCCTAAATGACTCACTAGACCAGATGGAATTAATTGACATCTTCAGAACATTTCACCCCAAAGCCACAGAATATACATTCTTCTCAAGTGCACATGGGTCATTTTCAAAGATAGACCATATGCTGGGTCACAGGCAAAGTCTCTTCAAATTCAAGAAGATAGAAATTATATCAAGCATCTTCTCAGATCACAGTGGCATAAAACTGGAAATCAACTACAATAAATACAATCCAAAGAAATCAAACACATGGAGACTAAACAGCATGCTATTAAACAAGGACTGGGTCACCAGAGAGATCAAGGAAGAAATAAAAAACATCATGGCAACAAATGACAATGAAAACACAACAATCCAAAATCTATGGGACACAGCGAAAGCAGTCTTGAGAGGGAAGTTCATAGCTCTACAGGCCTATTGCAAAAAACAAGAAACAATGGTAATAAATTACTTAACCCTACAACTCAAAGAGCTAGAAAAAGAGCAGCAAGAAAAGCCCAGTGTAACCAGAAGGAAGGAAATAACAAAGATCAGAGCGGAGATAAATGACATAGAGACCAAAGAAACAATACATAAGATCAACAAAACCAAGAGCTGGTTCTTTGAAAGGATAAACAAGATTGATGGACCTCTAGCCAGGCTCACCAAGAAGCAAAGAGAGAGGACCCAAATAAACAAAATCAGAAATGAAAGAGGTGAAATAACAACAGACCCCGCTGAGATACAAAGGATTGTTACAAAATACTACGAACAACTCTATTCCAACAAACTGGACAACCTGGAGGAAATGGACATATTCCTAGAAAAATATAACCTTCCAAAAATCAATCAAGAAGAATCTAAACAGCTCAATAGGCCAATAACTATGGACGAAATTGAAGCAGTCATCAAAAAGCTTCCGACAAACAAAAGCCCGGGGCCTGATGGCTTCACAGGAGAGTTTTACCAAACATTCAAGGAAGAACTAAAACCTATCCTCCTCAGACTATTCCAAAAAATTCAAGTGGAAGGAACACTTCCAAGCTCCTTCTATGAAGCCAGCATCACCCTAATACCAAAACCAGATAAAGACAACACAATGAAAGAGAATTACAGACCAATATCCCTCATGAACATAGATGCCAAAATCCTCAACAAAATTCTAGCAAATCGGCTCCAGCAGTACATCAGAAAGATCATACACCATGACCAAGTAGGATTTATCCCAGGAATGCAAGGATGGTACAATATCCGCAAATCAATAAACGTGATACACCACATAAACAAATTGAAAGATAAAAATCACATAGTCATATCAATTGATGCAGAAAAAGCATTTGACAAAATCCAACACCCTTTCTTGATAAAAACTCTCAACAAGGTGGGAATAGATGGCTCATACCTCAACATAATAAAAGCTATATATGATAAACCCACAGCAAACATCATACTCAATGGACAAAAACTAAAAACATTTCCCCTAAGAACAGGAACAAGACAGGGATGCCCACTCTCACCACTCCTGTTTGACATAGTACTGGAAGTATTAGCCATTGCAATTAGACAAGAAGAAGAAATAAAAGGCATCCAAATTGGAAAAGAACAAGTAAAGCTGTCTTTATTTGCAGACGACATGATATTGTACATAAAAAATCCGAAAGACTCCGTCAAAAAACTAATAGACTTAATAAATGAATTCGGCAATGTAGCAGGATACAAAATTAACGCCAAGAAATCTATGGCCTTTCTATACACCAATAGTGAACTTACAGACAGAGAGACTAAAAAGGCAATCCCATTTACCATCGCACCAAAAAAATTAAGATACCTAGGAATAAACTTAACTAAGGAGGTAAAAGACCTATACACGGAAAACTACAGGACACTGAAAAAAGAGATAGAGGAAGACGTAAACAGATGGAAGAACATACCATGTTCATGGATTGGTAGAATCAACATCATTAAAATGTCCATACTACCCAAAGCAATCTATAGATTCAACGCACTCCCCATTAAAATACCAACGGCATACTTCACAGACCTTGAAAGAACTCTCCAAAAATTCATCTGGAATAAAAAAAGACCCCGAATAGCCACAGCAATCCTGAGAAAGAAGAATAAAGTAGGAGGGATCTCAATACCAGATTTCAAGCTGTATTACAAAGCCACTGTTCTCAAAACAGCCTGGTACTGGCACAAGAACAGACATATAGATCAATGGAACAGAATAGAGAATCCAGATATTGACCCAAACCACTATGCTCAATTAATATTTGACAAAGGAGGCATGAACATACAATGGAATAAAGACAGTCTCTTCAATAAATGGTGTTGGGAAAATTGGACAGATACATGCAAAAAAATGAAGCTTGATCACCAACTTACGCCATACACAAAAATAAACTCAAAATGGATACAGGACTTAAACATAAGACGGGAAACCATAAAAATACTAGAGCAATCCACAGGCAGCAAAATGTCAGACATATGCCAAAAGAAATTCTTCACTGACACTGCCCCTAGGGCAATGGAAGCTAAAGAGAAAATTAACAAATGGGACTACATCAAAATAAAAAGCTTTTTCACAGCAAAAGAAACCATCAACAAAACAACAAGAAGGCCCACTGCATGGGAGAACATATTTGCAAATGGCATCACTGATAAAGGTTTAATCTCCAACATCTACAGGCAGCTTATACAACTTAATAAAAGGAAGATAAATGATCCAATAAAAAAATGGGCAACAGACCTAAATAGAATCTTTTCAAAAGAAGACAGAAGGAAGGCCAAGAGACACATGAAAACATGCTCAACGTCACTAATTATCCGAGAGATGCAAATCAAAACAACAATGCGGTACCATCTCACACCTGTCAGAATGGCTATCATTAACAAATCAACAAACGACAAGTGTTGGCGAGGATGCGGAGAAAAAGGAACCCTCGTGCACTGCTGGTGGGATTGCAGACTGGTGCAGCCACTGTGGAGAACAGTATGGAGTTTCCTCAAAAAACTGAAAATGGAACTCCCATTTGACCCAGTAATCCCACTCCTGGGAATATATCCGAAGAAACTAGAAACACCAATTAGAAAGGATATATGCACCCCTATGTTCATAGCAGCACAATTCACCATAGCTAAGATTTGGAAACAGCCTAGGTGCCCGTCAGCAGATGACTGGATCAGAAAACTGTGGTACATCTACACAATGGAATACTATGCTGCCATAAAAAAGAAGGAATTCTCATCATTTGCAGCAACCTGGGAGGAATTGGAGAACATTATGTTAAGTGAAATAAGTCAGTCAATGAAAGAAAAATACCACATGATCTCACTCATTTATGGATAATAAAGAACATTATAATCTTGAACAAAAAGATAGATACAGAGACAGTAAAGCATCAAACAGACTGTCAAATTACAAGGGGAAGGTTAGGGAGAGGTGGGGAGATAAGAGATCAATCAAAGGACTTGTATGCATGCATATAAGCATAACCAATGGATGCAAAACTCTGGGGGGTGGGGGCATATATGGGAGGGGGGTGTGGGGAGGGCAATGGTAAGATATGTACACATATAATACCTTAATAAAAAAAATTGGAAAAAAAAAAAAAAAAAAAAAAAAAAAAAAAAAAAGAAGTATACAAAGTGATGCAAAGCAAGGGACTGAATCCAAGAATACTCTATCCAGCAAGGGTATCATTCAAAATTGAAGAGGATATTAGGAGCTTAGCAGACAAAAAAAGGCTAAGGGAGTTTATCACTAGCAAGCCATCAATGCAAGAAATGCCAAAGAGACTGTTGTAAACAGAAGAAACAGAAAGGGAAGAAGGAACACAGCTTAAAGAATAAAAATGGCCAAAAACAAATACCTATCAATATAACCTTAAACAGAAATGGACTAAATGCTCCAATCAAAAAACATAGAGTGTCTGAATGGATAGGAAAACATCACCCATATATATGCTGTCTTCATGAGACCCACCTCAGAACAAGGGACTCACACAGACTAAAAGTGAAGGGATGGAAAAATATTTTTCAGACAAATGGAAATTTTAAAAAAGCTGGGGTATCCATACTTATATCCAACAAAATAGACCTCAAAGTGAAGGCCATAACAAGAGATCAGGAAAGTTACTTCATAATACTAAAGGGATTGATACAACAAAAGGATATAACTCTGGTAAACATATATGAACCCAATGCAGGAGCACCCAAATACTTAAAAAAAAACTTCTGGAAGATATCAAGGGAGAGATCAACAGCAATACAAGCATAGTAGAGGACTTTAATACCCCATTGACATCACAGGGTAAATCCTCTAGACATAAAATCAGCAAAGAATCAGCTATCCTAAATGACTTACAAGCTCAGATGGACTTAATCAATATCTTCAGAACATTTCAGCTAAAAGCTACAGAATATACATTCTTCTCAATCTCAAGTGCACATGGGGCAATATTCAAAAGAGAGACCACATATTAGGACACAGGCAAAGTCTCTTTAAATTCAAAAAGATTGAAATCATATCAAGCATCTTCTCGATCACAATGGCATATTATTAGAAATAAACTACAATATAAACAATCAAAACTTTCAAACACTTGGAGGCTAAATAGCATGTTATTAAAAATGATTGGGTTACCAAAGAGATCAAAGAAGAAACAAAAAGCATCCTGGAAAAAAAATGATAATGAATACACAATTCAAAATCTATGGGACACAGTAAGAGGGAAGTTCATTGCATTCCAGGCCTACCTCAAAAAACAAGAAAAAAATGGTAATAAATTATCTAACTCTACACTTAAAGAATAGAAACAGAGCAACAAGCAAAGCCCAGAGTGAGCAGAAGGAAGGAAATAATAAAGATCAGAGCAAAAATAAATGACATAGAGACAAAAGAAACAATACAAAAGATCAATATAACCAAAATCTGGTTCTTTGAAAGGATAAACTAGATTGATGAACCTCTAGCCAGGCTCACCAAGAATCAAAGGGAGTTGACCCAAATAAACAAAATCAGAAATCAAAGAGGCGAAATAACAATGGACCATACAAATATACAAAGGGTTGTAAAAGAAATACTATGAACAACTCTATTTCAACAAACTGGTCAATCTAGAAGTAATGGACATATTCCTAGAAAAAAAATACGACTTTCCAAAACTCAAACAGAAAGAATAAAAAAATCTGAATAGGATGATAACTATGGAGAAAATTGAAGCAGTAATAAAAAAAAAAAATAGCTTCCAGCAAACAAAAGCCCTGGGCTTCACAGGGGAATTTTACTAAACATTCAAAGAAGAACTAAAACCTATTATCCTCAGGCTATTCCAAAAAATTCTAGAGGAAGAAATGGTTGAAAGCTCTTTCTATGAAGCCAGCATTACCCTAATCCCAAAACCAGATAAAGACACTACAAAGAAAGAGAATTACAGGCCAATATCCCTGATGAACATAGATGTTAAAATCCTCAACAATATTCTCAAAAATTGAATCCAGCATTACATTAGAAAGATTATACACCATGACCAAGTGGGATTTATACCAGGGATACAAGGCTGGTACAACATCTGCAAATCAATAAACCTGATATATCACATAAACAAATTGAGAGACAAAAATCACATAATCATATCAATTGATACCAAAAAAGCATTTGACAAAATCCAACAAAAGCTTTATATGACAAACCTACAGCCAACATAATACTCAATGAGCAAAAACTAAAATCATTTCCCCTAAAAACAGGAATAAAACAGGGATGCCCTCTCTTACCACCCCTGTTCGACATAGTACTGGAAGTGCTAGCCATAGCAACCATACACAAAAATAAACTCAAAATGAATAAAGGACTTCAAGGTAAGACAGGAAATCATAAAAATCTTAGAAGAATCCATAGACAGCAAAATATTAGACATATGTTGTAGCAATATATTTACTGATACAAGTCCTAGGACAATGGAAACTAAGGTGAAAATAAACAAATGGGACTACATCAAAATAGAAAGCTTCTCCACAACAAGAGAAACCATCAACAAAACAACAAGAAAGCCTACTGCATTGGAGAACAAATTTGCCAATGTTATATCCGATAAGGGCCCAATCTCCAACATTTATAGGGAACTTATACATTTTAACAAAAGGAAGATAAATAATCCGATCAAAAATGGGCAAAGGATCTAAATAGACATCTTTTGAAAGTAGACATACAGAAGGCCAAGAGACACATGAAAACATGCTCAAAGTCACTAATCATCCGAGAGATACAAATCAAAACAACAATGACATACCATCTCACACCAGTCAGAAGGGCTATCATCAACAAATATATCCCAAGAAATAACACCAAAAAGGACATATGCACCCCTATGTTCATAGCAGCACAATTTACAATAGCTAAGATTTGGAAACAGCCTAAGTGCCCATCAGCAGATCTGTGTTTTAAAAATCTGTGGTACATTTACACAATGGAACATTACACTGCTGTAAAAACGAAAGAATTCTTACCATTCACAACAGTATGGATTGACATGGAGAGCATTATGCTAAGCAAAATAAGCCAGTCAGAGAAAGATAAATATCACATGATCACACTCATTTGTGGAATATAATGATCAACATAAACTGATGAACAAAAATAGATCCAGAGACAGAGAAGCATGGAACAGACTGCCAAACTTCCGAGGCAAGATAGGGGAGGGGGAGGCGGTAAGCGATCAACCAAAGGACTTGTATGCATGCATATAAGCATAACCAATGGACACAGAAACTAGGGGATTGAGGGCATGTGCTGTGGGGGTGGGGGTGGCCAAGGAGAAGTCAATCGGGGAAAAAGGAGACATATGTCATACTATATGTAATACTTTAAACAATAAAGAATTTTAAAAAAGAAATAGTAAGCTTTTTATCTTTTCTTTTAAGATAGAATTAAGCATATATTAGCAATATTTCATAATCAGTTTACTGAGCTTGTGCCAACAATTATGGAAAGCTTAGTGGAAGAAAGATAAATAAGAGCAATATCTACTATAATAGCAAATAGAAACCTTTATCTTCTAAGTTACACCAATAGGAAGAGAGTTAAGTGCCTCTAACAGAATATGTTATGAAATTTGGGGAAAGAAAGGAAAGAAACAATGAAATTAAACATGCATTAATATAATATTAGCTGTTTTTTAAATATATATTTTATTGATTTCAGAGAGGAAAAGAGAGATAGAAACATCAGTGATGAGAGAGAATCATTGATGGGCTGCCTCCTGCATGTCCCCTACTGGGGATCAAGCCCGAAACTTGGGCATGAGCCCTTGACAGAAATCAAACCCAGGACCCTTCAGTCCACAGGCTGACATGCTCTCCACAGAGCTAAACCAGTTAGGGTATAATACTAGCTGTTTTAACAAATAAATGTAAAATGGTACAATAACTCAAACACAATAGGAAATGTATTTCTAGCTTTTATAATCAAATCATCCACTTCGGGAGTGTGGTCCATGGGTAGATTTTCTCCATTGAAATGAAGGCTCCTTCTATCTTGTGGCCCCAGTATTTCAAAAGGCCTTGCTGTAATCTTCACCCTGTTGGAGAAAGTGGAAAAGAACATAAAGTAAGAGCCCTGGCTGGTTTGGCTCAGTTGGATGAGCATTGTACCATGCACTGAAGGGTCACCGGTTCCGTACTTGGCCAGGGCACATGCCCAGACTGCAGCTGGATCTTTGGTTGGCGTGCACCCTGGAGGCAGCTTCTCGATGTTTCTCTCTCACATCAATGTTTCTTTCCCTCTCTCCATCTCCCTTCCTTTCTCTCTAAAATCAATGAAAAAATATATATTTTTTAAATAATAAAAGAACACGAAGTAGGCACATCCACTCTCTAAAAAATATTCTCCTACAGGTGGCACATTTATCATCCTCTCAGACTCCATCCACCAGAACTCCGTCAGCTGGTTACACCTGACTGCAGGAAGTCTAGGGAATGCGGGTCAGCTGTGCACCCTAAAACCAGCCACACTACATCCACTTATCTGATGCCAAATATACTGTCAGATAGGTGATTGGTAATGATAAATTTAGATATGACCATTTGGATTTTGAATTTTTTGTTCCTCATTTGTGGAGATAAATGAGAATATTATGCTTAAAATTCTTCATCCAGTTGAAAGAGGATAAAAGCTCTCTAATACCTCACTGGAATATTGTGAAGATTAAATGAGAATACAGGTGTTTTATTTTAGCCTATTATCTCTATAGTAAGGGGTTAACAAATTTCCTATAAAAAGGAAAAAGAACTGAAGGTAAGGAAAGGAAATTGAAGGATAGCAAATTATGTCTGTGTTCAAGAACTTAAACCAAACATAATTTTGGAGAGTTTGTTATATATTAGAATTTTTAAAATAATCACTTTATTTTTATTATAAACTCTTTTAAGTTTTTCTTTCTTAAGTTACTTTCATTAAATCTTATTAGCATTTTAATTAGAGAACATTCCATTTCTACTTAGTGCAAACAGCTTTAATTTCTCCAGTTTGAAAGTTATGTATGGATTCAGAGCCCATGAGTTTATGACCAAAAGACCTGTATCCCAAAGAGTGCTTGTTTCTTCACTTCCAAATGGGAATGAGCTCAGGATGCACTAGCACAAATATCAGTAGTGGGACCAAATTACTTTAATAGGATAGTTATTTTTATTTATTTTTATTGACCTTGGTAGGGTGATATTTGTTAATACAATTATATAGGTTTCAGGTGTACAATTGTATAATTCATTATCTGCATATTGTATTGTGTGTTTACTACTCCAAGTCAAGTTATATTCCATCACCATTTATCCTCTATTTACTCTCTTCTACTTCTCCCCACCCTACTTCCCCACTGGTAATCACGATACTGCTGTTTATGTCTACTGTTAGGGCTTTGCAACCTAGTGACTTATTATCTTTAATAATATTTTTCTTCCAAAGCAAAATATTTAACCAAAAAAAAAGTTAAATGTAAAATTTCCAAACAGATGTGTGAAATTTAATTTTAAATCTTTATTAATTAGAAGGGAATAAATGGAACATTTAGTGATCATACTGAGAATATGCTACTTGGCCTGTCATTGAACATCTCAGCAACTCAGGGTGCATGATATCCTCTTCTAGTACCGCTGTCAATACCCAGGACCAGGTAACCTTCAGTTTGACTCTCAGAATGACCTTTGAACCAGAGGTTCTATTAACATTCAATATTAAGATATTCCTAGTGAAGCCAACACAATCGTGGATATTGTAGTCACAAGCCAATAGGAAAAAACAATTAAAAGAATGTCCTGACCTACCTGACAGTCTAAATTCATAAAATAAGTGAGAAGAAATTTGAAAATATTTTTAAATCCTACTAGGAGAAATCCTTGCTTAGAGAATCTTGAGAGTTTGTTTATTTTCTCTATTAATCATAAAATTCTGCCTAAAATATCAGGAAAACAGTCTCAAGAGAAAATAGAAAATGTATAATGTTTGAACTAAAATAGCTATCTAGAATACACAACTTCCTTCGCCATTCTGATAGCTCAGTACATTTCCATGCAGAATTTCCTCCTTAAAATGTCCATGAAATATGTCGAGGAGCAAAGCATGATGTGAAGCTTTAGAGAATGAACGGCTGACTCAACTCCCCCTGCATAAGCATCAGATTAGATACACAGCTTCACCTCAGTCTTCACCTTCTCCACTGGCCTTTTGGACTGCCCAGTATAAGCAATAATATATCCAAAGTTACGCTACTCATGTGACCTAAAAGTGGTCAAATAAACAGAACCTCTGAAAAGTTGCATACACAGCTAAATGAGGAAGGACACACACACATACACACACACACACACACACACACTCACACACACACATACACACACGACATTTTTTATTATCTGCTAACATTTGCTCATCATGTAGCCTTGGTGGTAACTAAACTCTAAGGGCATTGGGTAAGCATTTTGAGAAATAATAATAATAAATGTAAAAGTAACTCAGTAGTTGTTCAATAAATCTTAATTCTCACTTTTCTCTTCAGAAGTGTTATAAAATAATCTGATACTCTGATCTGTAAGTCTATGATCCTAACAAATGAAATTCTTATTATAAAACAGAGACAGAGAAACATTGATCAGACCATCAAACCTTAGAGGGAAGGTAGGGGAGGGTGGGGGTTAGGGGGAGAGAGCAACCAAAGGACTTGTATGCATGCATATAAGCCTAACCAATGGACTCAGACAACAGGGGGGTGAGGGCATGAGTGCGGGGGGGTATAGGGGGTAATGGGGGTATAAGGACACATATGTAATACCTTAATCAATAAAGAAATTTAAAAAAAAACAAGACTTTATGACAAGTGCTTCAGGAGAGACTTGGGAACAACCCAGATCTCCACAGGTCAGACCAAACAAAAATTTAATCTTAAACCAGTGCTTTGTCAATTACTGTAGTGAAGGACCAGGGCTTTCCCCTCCGAATCCCCAACAGAGTAATACTTCATCAAACACTGAAGCATGCACTTGACTATGCTTGCACTTTCAATTTCTGTGCTTATTTCCACATAGAAGAAAAACAAATAATTCAAGAACATTTTGCCAGTCCCCACAACATGTGGGATTAGAATCTTTTAAAATCCTTGTAACTGTCTCAGCTTTAAGTACATGTTATGAGGGTATTAGTAGTGCCTGAACTTTTATGCCTGAGCTTTTAATTATTCTTAATTGCATTAATTGTCAGCAGAAAGTAAATGAAGCGTCTGTGCTATTTTAAGTAACATGGTTTGCAATTCTATAAACAATAAAGTGAAGTGCATGAGCAAGCTTGGAAGGAACTCATTTTAAAAAGTGTTAGATGTCAGCTTTAATCAGAAGTGACCCTCTCACAACTGTTTCCAAGCAGCTAACTCAATAGCTGGCCAATCCAAGATTTTCTTGACTAAATACAGTTTCTAGAGCTCAATCAATAACCATTTTCTAAAGGCAAGTAAGAGTGTACAATTTTATTCAAATAGCATTAAAATACAAATGTTTTTATCTAACATTCTTTGAGACCTTCATATTATGCACCACATTTCTTCTATATATGTCCACCCACTCTTAACACAACTTTGTAACTGTTATTCTTATTTTACAGATTCAGGAACAGAAAACTACCTGCGATGGAATTCTATTCTAATTCTATTTCTTTTTTTAATATATTTTATTGATTTTTTACAGAGAGGAAGGGAGAGGGATAGAGAGTTAGAAACATCAATGAGAGAGAAACATCGATTCAGCTGCCTCCTGCATACTCCCTACTGGGGATGTGCCCACAACCAAGGTACATGCCCTTGACTGGAATCGAACCTGGGACCCTTCAGTCCGCAGGCCGATGCTCTATCCACTGAGCCAAACCGGTTAGGGCTCTAATTCTATTTCTTTGCAAACATATGCACACAGAGACATACAAATAGTATTCCTACTCCCGTGTCTAGGACAGAGCAAGGCTGCTCGACCCTTTGCCTCTTCACCAGAAAGCATGCAATGTTTATTGCAGTGTCTATAATACACATCATAAGGTACTCATTTTTCACCTTTTTACCTAAAGCAGAATAAGGAGGAGAGAAAAATATTTAAAAATAAATAGTAGTTTATATCACCTAACAGAGTTATTTAATAACAACAAATTCTAGACCCTGATTTCAGAGGGTCAGTATTTACTATCCATTGTGCCCTGATCTACAAACATATGTTTCCACATAAGGTGCAAATTTGGGCTTTCTGAGTAGTGCATTTTCCTCAGAAAAATATGATGTGCCAGAATCTGTGTTTCTGAGTAGTTACTTTAAAACAGTCAATATAAAACGTTCTTGTTTGTAGTTGTAAAATGGCCACAGCAATTATAAAAGGAGTATATTTATTTCACTTTATTTTGACCTTGTTTAGTTTACATGCATGTGGTTGAAGAATATTCATGCTTCTCTGTTTACTGTACAAAGCCAGTCCACCTACACACTAAGCATGTTAAAATTGACAATCAAATTGTTTTAAGAAAATCAGAATCTACAATAATGACCTATCAAAATAAGAAAACTTTCATAATAGATCAGTGGTTGCTTGGGGATTGATCTTGGAGAAGGTTGTGAGGGAAGGATTCAAAGAAATATAAGAAAACTTTGTGGAGTGATGAATATGTTCACTATCTTGATTTTGCTGATAGTTTTGTGGGATATATATGTCAAAACATCAAATTGTGTACATTAAATATGCACAATTTATTGTGTCAATTATGATAAAAATTATAGACAGAAAGATAATGAAAGGAAGAAGAGAAGAAAGAAAAGGAGGGAGGTGGGAGAGGGGCAGGAGGAAGGGAAGAAAGAAAACCCTCATAATTTTCTAAAGGGCAATCAGGTCTGAAGTAGACTAGGCATGAAAACAATAAAAGTCCAATTGCAGACTCACTATAGTTTCAGACTTAGAGATGATCATTTACTTAGTGAAAAAACAAGTTGGGCTGATAGAAGTTTTGACCTTCCTTTAAGTAGAGTAGAAATTCACACAAATGATCCATACATTTTACAATAAACTAGAGGCCCAGTGCATGAAATTTGTGCACTCAGTGGGAGTCCCTCAGCCCAGCCTGTGCCCTCTTGCAGTCTTGGAAGCCCTTGGGGATGTCCAACTGATGGCTTAGGCCATTAGTCAGAGAGGTGGGAGAGGCTCTTGCTACTGCCGCTGCGCTCACCAGCTATGAGCCTGGCTTCTGGCTGAGTGGCACACCCTGTGTGGGAGTGCACTGACCTCCAAGGGAAAGTTTCTGCATTGAGTGTCTGCCCCCTGGTGTTCAGTGTGCGTTATAGCAACCAGTCATTCTACCATTTGGTATATTTGCATATTAGCCTTTTATTATATAAGATTGGAGTGAAACTGATGATTTTCTCAAGTCCTGCTCACTAAGTTCATTAACTTAATGTAATATGCAGTGAAAACAACGTTATCTACCATGATTATAATTAAATTTTAATTGTTCAGTATATCCATCTCACCCTCCACTCTAGGTATCTACAACATGCCTCAGGATATAATTTAGGTTCTTGCACATTATGTAATACAATCCTTGTCATATGATATTAGAGAAAGCCTGTTATTATTGGGAGGCTATTATTTGTACTCACTATAAATTATAGGTAAAAATAAACAGATAACTTTTGGTATTTGATAGGCTTTATTGTAACTGCAATTTTTAAATTTCTTTCACATACTGTCTTCCACTTCTGCTAAATAAGACACCAACAAGCAGGAAAACAAGAGATAAATGAAAAGTAAATTTTGAGGAAAAGAAAACATGAACATTGTCCAAAGGGCAAGGCATGAAACCCAAACATTCCAAAATATTCTTGTCTTATTTAATTTTTAAATGATACCATGTCTGTCAAAATAATGCTGTTGTTTTTTCACTTTTTTTATCAGTTCACTTCTACTTTGGCATCTCTGTTGAACTGCAAGAACAACTCCTAGAAAATGGAATTTGTAATCCAACCATTGCTTGTCAGGCCTCTAGCTATAATGTCCTTTTCTCTCCACTCTGTGTATGTTGGAAACATTAATTATCTCCTACTTAAAGAAAATTAAAGAGACAGAACTTAAATGAATTTAAATTGTTCCTAAGTTTTCTGTTAAAAAATACATTAAGTTCAAAGACTACCTTCTCTGAGTTACTAACGTCTTGTCCTGTTCTCTGCCAGCTGAGATGTTAAGATGAATAAGAAATAGGCCCTTCATCCATACATTCTGGTTGTTTGTTTGTGTGTGTATATATACACACACACTGAGTGGCCAGATTATTATGATCTCTGAACACAAAATAATCTGGCCACTCAGTATATATATATATATATATATTATATTAAAGGCTCAGTGCATGAATTCGTGCATGGGTGGGGTCCGGCCACCCAGGGGACATGGGTGGTTGGCCGGCCTGCCTGCTGGTCGAACTCCTGGTCGAGGAGACAATTTGCCTTATTAGCCTTTTATTATATTAGGCCTTTTATTATTATGACCACCTGACGTTTGTAGGCAAATTAGCCATACACTGCATCGTATGAGATATGGAAGCTGAAGGCCTGTTTGAACACCTTTGCTGTCTGCAGTTACCAAGATAAAACGTCTCCAATTTGAAAAGGAACACAAGGATTCGATAGTCGAGCATTGAAAAAAAGTCATGTGGTCCTATGAATCACGTTTCCAGTTGCATCAAACAGATGGCAGAGTGAGAATTTGGCAGAAACAGCATGAAAGCATGCACCCCACATGCCTTCAAGTTAGTGGGGGCAGTGTTATGGTTTGGAGCATGTTTTCCTGGCATGATTTGGGCCCTTTAATTCATGTGGAACAACGTCTGAATAGCACAACATACCTTGCTGATCAGGTTCATCCTATCATATTGATGGCGTATCCCAATGGAGATGGCTTCTTCCAACAAGACAATGTGCCATGCCACGTATATATCCTATATAGAAAAGGCCAGAGGTGTCACAACCATAATGACCAGAGACAAGACCACCACAGCCCCTTGCAGCCTGCCCCACCCCCAAGCAAGCACTTAGGGGCAATCAGGCAGGCAGGCAGAATGGTTAGGTTATTAGGGGTGATCAGGTAGGCAGACCAGTGGTTAGGGGAGATCAGGTGGGCAGACCAGTGGTTAGCGGTGATCAGGTAAGCAGGCAGGCAAGTGGTTAGGGCCCAACAGGTAGGCAGGTGAGCGGTTAGGGGAGATCAGGTAGGCAGAGGGCCTCTTGTTGGTCTAGCCCTGCCCCCTAGCAATCAGTTAGGGGCAATCAGGCAGGCAGGCAAGTGGTTAGGGATGATCAGGTAGGCAAGCCAGTGGTTTGGGGTGATCAGGTAGGCAGATAGCCTCTCATGGGGTTGGCCCCACCCCCAGCAAAGAAAGAGGGAAGCCCAGGCCAGCCAAGCCATCACACCCCAGCCTGTTGCCTCCAGAGGGAGGCCACTGGTGGCAGGGGAGGAGGGTTAGGCTGCACAGATGGCAAGCAGTGGCAGTGGTGGGGGTGAGGCCTGGGGAAGGAAATCCCTGATAGGCCCTAATCTCAGGCCAGGCCTAGGGACCCTACCCAAGGGGTCCCTGATTGTGAGAGGGTGCAGGCCGAGCTGAGGGACCGCTCTCCCCCAAGTGCAAGAATTTTCATTCATCAGGCCTCTAATATATACTTGTATACTGCATGGCAAATAACCATTGCCACTGTTACCAGCGTGCTTCCAGTCACCCCAGTGACAAGGTGCTGATACCCACTAATTCCTCAGGATCCAGTAACCCATGCAATAATGACCAGCTTTTAAATCTTTTTACTATCAACCCTGACTGTGATATTAATTTCTTCTTTTTGAATTTAAATTCTTTTTTTTAAAATTTATAATTTAAATTCTTTATTGCTTAAAGTATTACATATGTCTCCTTTTCCCCCATTGACCTCTCCCCTGCCACTCCCACACACCAGCACATTCCCTCACCCCCCTACTGTCTGTGTCCACAGGTAATGCTTATATGCGCATACACAAGTCCTCTGGTTGATTTTTTACCCTCCCCTTCCCAACCTCCCTGGCCTTCTCTCTGAGGTTTGATGATCTGTTCAATGCTTCTATATCTCAGGATCTATTTTTGTTCATCAGTACATGATGGTCATTATATTCCACAAGTGAGTGAGATTATGTGATATCCAAATGGCATATTTCACTTAGCATAATGGTCTCCAGGTCCATCCATGCTGTTGCAAAGGGTAAGAATTCCTTCTTTATTACAGCAGTGTAATATTCCATTGAGTAGATGTACAACCGTTTTTCGTTTAATTTTTATTTAATTGTTTAAAGTATTACACATAGTAGTACATATACCTCATTTTTCCCTATTGACCTTCCCCAGCCTCCCCTAGCCCCTGTCACATGCCCTCATCCCACCCCCCCCCCCAGTGTCTTGTGTCCAATGGTTGTGCTTATATGCATGCATACAAGTCCTTTGGTTAATCTCTTTCACCCCTCCCCAACATTCCCCAGACTTCCTGCTGTAATTTGACAGTCTATTCGATGCTTTACTGCCTCTGTATCTATCATTTTGTTCATCAGGTTATAATGTTCTTTATTTTCCATAAATGAGTGAGATCGTGTGGTATTTTTCTTTCATTGACTGGCTTATTTCACTTAGCATAATGCTCTCCAGTTCCATCCATGCTGCTGCAAATGTTAAGAATTCCTTCCTTTTTATAGCAGCATAGTATTCCATTGTGTAGATGTACCATAGTTTTCTGATTCAGTTATCTGCTGACGGGCATTTAGGCTGTTTTCAAATCTTAGCTATGATGAATTGTGCTGCTATGAACATAGGGGTGCATAAATCCTTTCTGATTGGTGTTTCTACTTTCTTGGGATATATTCCTAGAAGGAATTACTGGGTCAAATGGGAGTTCCATTTTCAGTTTTTTGAGGAAACTCCATACTGTTATCCACAGTGGCTGCACCAGTCTGCATTCCACCATCAGTGCAGGAGGGTTCCTTTTTCTCCACATCCTCACCAGCAGTTGTCGTTTGTTGGTTTGTTGATGATTGCCATTCTAACAGGTGTGAGATGGTACTGCATTGTCGTTTAGATTTGCATCTCTCAGATAATTAGTGACTTTGAGCATGTTTTCATATGTCTCTTGGCCTTCCTTCTGTTTTCTTTTGAAAAGTTTCTATTTAGGTCTGTTGCACATTTTTTATTGGATCATTTATCTTCCTTTTGTTAAGTTCTATGAGTTCCCTGTAAATGTTGGAGATTAAACCTTTATCAGTGATACCATTTGCAAATATGTTCTCCCATACAGTGGTCTTTCTGGTTGTTCTGTTGATGGTTTCTTTTGCTGTGCAAAAGCTTTTTATTTTGATGAAGTCACATTTGTATATTTTCTCTTTAGTTTCCATTGTCCTGGGAGCAGTATTGGTGAAGAAATTGCTTCGGCATATGTCTGAGATTTTGCTGCCTGTGGATTCCTGTAGTATTTTTATGGTTTCCTGTCTTATGTTTAAGTCCTTTATCCATTTTCAGTTTATTTTTGTGTATGGTGTAAATTGGTGGTCTAGTTTCATTTTTTTGCATGTATCTATCCAATTTTCCCAAAACCATATATTGAAGAGACTGTTTTGACCCCATTGTATGTTCATGCCTCCTTTGTCAAATATTAATTGAGCATAGTGGTTTGGGTCAATATCTGGGTTCTCTATTCTATTCCATTGGTCTGTATGTCTGTTCTTGTGCCAGTACCAGGCTGTTTTGAGAACAGTGGCTTTGTAATACAGCTTGAAATCTGATATTGAGATCCCACCTACTTTGTTCTTCTTTCTCAAGTTTGCCGTGTCTATTTTGGGTCTTTGTTTTATTCCAGATGAATTTTTGGAGAGTTTTTTCTAGGTCTGTGAAATATGCCATTGGTATTTTAATGGGGAGTGCATTGAATCTATAGGTTGCTTTGCATATTATGGACATTTTAATGATGTTGATTCTACCAATCCATGAACATGGTATGTTCTTCCATCTGTTTATGTCTTCCTCTATCTCTTTCTTCAGTGTCCTGTAGTTTTCTGTGTATAGGTCTTTTACCTCCTTAGTTAAGTTTATTCCTAGGTATCTTAATTTTTTTTGGTGTGATGGTAAATGGGATTGCTTCTTTAGTCTCTCTTTCTATAAGTTCACTATTGGTGTATAGAAATGCCATAAATTTCTTGGCATTAATTTTATATGCTGCTACATTGCCGAATTCATTTATTAATGTAATAGTTTTTTGATGGAGTCTTTAGGGTTTTATTATGTACAATATCATGTCATCTGCGAATAAGGAGTGTTTTACTTCTTTTCCAATTTGGATGCCTTTTATTTCTTCTTGTTGTCTAATTGCAATGGCTAATACTTCCAGTACTATGTCGAACAGGAGTGGTGAGAGTGGGCATCCCTGTCCTGTTCCTGTTCTTAGGGAAATGGTTTTAGTTTTTGCCCATTGAGTATGATGTTGGCTGTGGGTTTATCATATATGGCTTTTATTATGTTGAGGTGTGATCCTTCTATTTCCACCTTACTGAGAGTTTCTCTCAAAAATGGGGCTTGGATTTTGTCAAATGCTTTTTCTGCATGAATTGATATGACTATATGGTTTTGTTTTTTGTGGGGTTTTTTTAGAAGTTAATTTCCTTTTATTAAAAAAAACAAAAGTGATTACAATATAAACCAAATTTTTAATCAAGGAACCTCCCCCTAGCCCCACGGGCTGAAAACGGTTTGGCTCAGTGGATAGAGTGTCGGCCTTCGGACTCAAGGGTCCCAGGTTCGATTCCAGTCAAGGGCATGTACCTTGGTTGCGGGCACATCCCCAGTAGGGGGTGTGCAAGAGGCAGCTGATCAATGTTTCTCTCTCATCGATGTTTCTTTTTTTTAAAATTAAGATATTATATGTGTACATATCTTACCATTGTCCCCCCCCACCCCCCACCCATACTTGCCCTCACCCCCCAGAGTTTTGCGTCCATCGGTTATACTTATATGCATGCATACAAGTCCTTCGATTGATCTCTTATCTCCCGCACCTCTCCCTAACCTTCCCCCTGTAATTTGACAGTCTGTTTGATGCTTTACTGTCTCTGTATCTATCTTTTTGTTCATCAGTTTATAATGTTCTTTACTATCCATAAATGAGTGAGATCATGTGGTATTTTTCTTTCATTGACTGGCTTATTTCACTTAGCATAATGTTCTCCAATTCCATCCAGGTTGCTGCAAATGATGAGAATCCCTTCTTTTTTATGGAAGCATAGTATTCCATTGTGTAGATGTACCATAGTTTTCTGATCCAGTCATCTGCTGACGGGCACCTAGGCTGTTTCCAAATCTTAGCTATTGTAAATTGTGCTGCTATGAACATGGGGGTGCATATATCCTTTCTTACTGTTGTTTCCAGTTTCTTAGGATATATTCCTAGGAGTGGGATTACTGGGTCAAATGGGAGTTCCATTTTCAGTTTTTTGAGGAAACTCATACTGTTCTCCACAGTGGTTGCACCAGTCTGTATTCCCACCAGCAGTGCATGAGGGTTCCTTTTTCTCTGCATCCTCGCCAACACTTGTCCTTTGATGATTTGTTGATGATAGCCATTCTGACAAGTGTGAGATGGTACCGCGTTGTCGTTTTGATTTGCATCTCTCGGATAATTAGTGACTTTGAGCGTGTTTTCATGTGTCTCTTGGCCTTCCTTCTTTCTTCTTTTAAAAATATTCTATTTAGTTCCTTTGCCCATTTTTTTATTGGATCATTTATCTTCCTTTTATTAAGTTGCATAAGCTGCCTGTAGATGTTGGAGATTAAGCTTTTATCAGTGATAGCATTTGCAAATATGTTCTCCCATAGAGTGGGCTTTCTTGTTGTTTTGTTGATGGTTTCTTTTGCTGTGAAAAAGCTTTTTATTTTGATGTACTTCTATTTGTTTATTTTCTCTTTAGCTTCCATTGCCCTAGGGGCAGTGTCAGTGAAGAAGTTCTTTTGGCATATGTCTGAGATTTTGTTGCCTGTGGATTGCTCTAGTATTTTTATGGTTTCCCCTCTTATGTTTAAGTCCTGTATCCATTTTGAGTTTATTTTTGTGTATGGTGTAAGTTGGTGATCTTTTTTCATTTTTTTGCATGTATCTGTCCAATTTTCCCAACACCATTTATTGAAGAGACTGTCTTGACTCCATTGTATGTTCATGCCTCCTTTGTCAAATATTAATTGAGCATAGTGGTTTGGATTGATATCTGGATTCTCTATTCTGTTCCATTGATCTATATGTCTGTTCTTGTGCCAGTACCAGGCTGTTTTGAGAACAGTGGCTTTGTAATATAGCTTGGGGTCTGGTATTGAGATCCCTCCTACTTTATTCTTCTTTCTCAGGATTGCTGTGGCTATTTAGGGTCTTTTTTTATTCCAGATGAATTTTTGGAGAGTTATTTCTAGGTCTGTGAAATATGCTGTTGGTATTTTAATGGGGAGTGCATTGAATCTGTAGATTGCTTTGGGTAGTATGGACATTTTAATGTTGTTGATTCTACCAATCCATGAACATGGTATGTTCTTCCATCTGTTTACATCTTCCTTTACCTCTTTTTTCAGTGTCCTGTAGTTTTCCACGTATAGGTCTTTTACCTCCTTAGTTAAGTTTATTCCTAGGTATCTTAATTTTTTTTGGTGCGATGGTAAATGGGATTGCTTTTTTAGTCTCTCTTTCTGTAAGTTCACTATTGGTGTATAGAAATGCCATAGATTTCTTGGCGACTATATGGTTTTTATATCTCAATTTGTTTATGTGATATATCACGTTTATTGATTTGCGGATATTGTACCATCTTTGCATCCCTGGGATAAATCCTTGTTAGTCATGGTGTATGATCTTTCTGATGTACTGCTGGATCTGATTTGATAGAATTTTGTTGAGGATTTTGGCATCTATGTTCATGAGGGATATTGTCCTGTAATTCTCTTTTATTGTGTTGTCTTTTTCTGGCTTTGGTATTAGGGTGATGCTGGCTTCAAAGAATGAGCTTGGAAGTGTTCCTTCCTCTTGAATTGTTTGAAATAGTCTGAGGAGGATAGGTTTTAGTTCTTCCTTGAATGTTTGGTAAAACTCTCCTGTGAAGCCGTCTGGCCCCTGGATTTTGTTTGCTGGACACTTTTTGATTACAGCTTCAATTTCTTCCGTAGTTATTGGCTTATTGAGATTTTTAGATTCTTCCTGATTGAGTTTGGAAGGTTGTATTTTTCTAGGAATATATTCCTTTCTTCAAGGCTGTCCAGTTTGTTGGAATAGAGTTGTTCATATTATTTTTTTAACAATCCTTTGTATTTCTGTGGGGTCTGTTGTTATTTCTCCTCTTTCATTTCTGATTTTGTTTATTTGGGTGTTCTCTCTTTGCTTATTGGTGAGCCTGGCTAGAGGTTCATCAATCTTTTTTATCCTTTCAAAGAACCAGCTCTTGGTTTTGTTGATCTTTTGTATTGGTTTTTTGGTCTCTATGTCGTTTATCTCCACTCTGATCTTTATTATTTCCTTCCTTCTGCTTACTCTGGGCTTTTCTTGTTGCTCTCTCTCTAACTCTTTGAGTTGTAGAGTTAGGTAATTTATTACCATTGTTTCTTGTTTTTTTGCAGTAGGCTTGTAGAGCTATGAACTTCCCTCTCAAGACTGCTTTTACTGTGTCCCATAGATTTTTGATTGTTGTGTTTTTTTAGTCATTTGTGGCCATGATGCTTTTTATTTCTTCTTTGATTTCTCTGGTAACCAAGTCATTGTTTAATAGCATGCTATTTAGTCTCCATGTGTTTGATTTTTTTGGATTGTTTTTATTGTAGTTTATTTCCAGTTTTATGCCATTGTGATCTGAGAAGATGCTTGATACGATTTATATCTTCTTGAATTTGAAGAGACTTTGCCTGTGACCCAAAATATGGTCTATCTTTGAAAATGGCTCATGTGCACTTAAGAAGAATGTATATTCTGTAGCTTTGGGGTGAAATGTTCTGAAGATGTCAATTAATTCCATCTGGTCTAGTAAGTCACTTAGGATTCATGTTTCTTTGCTGATTTTTTTCAGAGGATTTGTCCAATGATGATGGTGGTGTATTAAAGTCCCCTACTATGATTGTATTGCTGACAATCTCTCCCTTGAAATCCTCCAGAAGTATTTATATGTATTTGGGTGCTCCTGAATTGGGTGAATATATGTTTACCAGAGTTATTTCTTCTTGTTGGATTGCTCCCTTTAGTATTATGAAGTGGCTTTCCTTATCTCTTGTTATGTCCTTCACTTTGAGATCTAATTTTTCAGATATAAGTATTGCTATGCCAGCTTTTTTTTTTTTTCATTTCCATCTGCCTGAAAACCTTTTTCCATCTCTTCAACATCAGTCTGAGTGTTTCTCTTTTTCTGAGATGGGTTTCCTGTAGACAGCAGATATATGGGTCATGTTTTCTTATCAACTCAACTACCCTATGTCTTTTGATTGGGCCATTTAATCCATTTACATTTAAAGTTATTATTGATAGGTACTTCTTTGTCACCATTTTTATTCTTTACCCCTGTGTTCCCTACCTATTTCTTCTTTTTACAGCAGACCCTTTTGCATTGCTTACATTGCTGGTTTGATGGTAATAAACTCCCATAGTCCTTTTTTGTCTGTGAAGCTCCTTCTTTCACCCTCAATTTTGATTGATAACCTTGCTGGGTACAGTATTCTTGGATTCAGACACTTCATTTGCATGACTTTGTATATTTCATTCCATTCCCTTCTTGCCTGATGTGTTTCTGTTGAGAAATCAGTCGCTCGTCTGATGGAGGATCCTTTGAAGGTAACTTTCTGTCTCTCCCTGGCAGCTTTTAAGATTCTTACTTTGTCGTTGGTGTTTGCCAATTCAATTATAATGTAGCTTGGCATTGGTCTTTTGGGGTTCATTTAGTTTGGGACTCAGTGTGCTTCTTGGATTTGTGTGAGTGTTTTCTTCCCTATATCAGGGAAGTTTTCTGTCATTATTTCTTCAAACAGTTTTTTATTCCTTGCTCAGTTTCCTCTCCTTCTGGCAACCCTATTATGTGGAGGTTGTTTCATTTCGTGTTGTCCCAAATTTCTCTTCAGATCTCCTCATGCTTTTTTTTTTCTAGAAGCTGTTCTGCTTGGGTATTTTTTTCTACCTTGTCTTCTATCTAACTGTTGTGGTCCTCTGTTTTTTCTAGTCTACTGTTGATGTATTCTATTGAGTTCTTTATTGCAGCGATGTCATTTTGCATTTTTTCTTGGTTCTTCTTCATTTCCTCTTGGTTCTTACACATATTGTTGAATTTGTCATCCATTCTTTTCATCCACCTTATGACCATTTTTCTGAATTCTTTCTCTGACAGGTTGCTTGCCTCCATTTCATTTACTTCCTTTTCTGGTGATGCCTGATTCTCTTTCATATGAGGGCTGTTTCTTCGTCTCCCCATGATCTCTCTTCTCCGGGTGTCTGGTTATGTAGTTCTTTCTCTCCTGCATTGACTTAAAGGCACAAAATACAATACAACAAGGCACTGAACACAAATGTATTCATGATACTAATAACCCCAAATAAAGGTGACCACCAGAGAAAAGAGAATTAGAGGATAATAAAATAAAGAGTATAAAAATGATATGAGAAAAGGAAAAAAAAGTAACAGAGAAAAGAAATAGATTTAAAAAGAAAGGGATAAACTATTTATATGGGGAGAAAACTCCAATAGAAAAACAAGTTATCCAAAAAGTGCAAACAACAAACACCCAGAGATTTATGCAAACTACAAACAATAATTAATAACACAGCAAGGAGAGGAAAAACAGAAGCAAAAAAAGAGAAACAATCACACAAACAAACAAAAAATCAAACTAATCAATAATAAACAACAATAATAGAACAGAGAGAAAGAAGGGCAAAACAAAACAAAAATCATAAAACAAAACATAGAGAGAGAGGAAGAAAATTTGGATATTGAAGAAAGAGAAAAGAGAAGTGTGTATGGACTTGGAGCAGGGGAGTGGAAGTTAGATATATAAGTATGGTGAATTTTTAACAGGGGATAAAAAGAAAGAATAGGGAAAATCTAAAGCAGGGATAGGGAAAAAGAAACAGGACAACAAAAGGGGACAAGTGAGAAAAAGAGTGTTGGCATAAAGGTAAAGTTGAGATAAAAGTTGGCATAAAGAGTAAAATGATGATAAATGAAACATGAAAATAGAATGTAGAACACTAATCCCAAAATAAAATAAAGAGAAAATAAAATGAAACTTTTTAATAAAAAAGGTAAAATAGTAATATTAATAATACTGATTAAAAATAAAAATATAATAATTAAAAAGGTAAAATTAAGTGATAAAAATGAAAAAAAAAATTGTTTCTTAGGTAAAAGATAAAAAATAAAAATGTGCAGTAGTGAAGATCATTCACTTCCTCTACTGTTCTGTTTGGCATGCCCATTTCCTGTCAGGTAGTCAGGACAGTATTGAAGTTTCCTGCATTCCACCACTCCTCTGTGTCATAAGCCACAATCCTGTTTTCAAGCAGGAGATATTTATTTGTTTCTCATCCTGCCTTTAGTTGTATTTACACAAGAGTCAATTTGTGATTCAACCTCTGGATGGCAGTGTTTCTGGATTGACATCCAGGGCTATAAGTCCTCTCTACCCAGTATTTAGATTTTGTTTTCCCAGCCACACTTAATACTGGGTTGGGGGAATGGACTTCCCCAGAGCTGGTTTTCTGATAGTTTCTCCCCACTCTGATCCCCAGGTTCCACAAAAAACAACTTTCCCCTGCAGACTCTGAGAGTGTTTTTAATTGGTAGGTCCTATGTACTGAGATTAATAATCAAAAGCAAGGATTTAAAGAGAAAAAAAAGGCCAGAGTAAGCTCGTGAACTTGTGACTTTTTTCCCACCCCCTGGCACTGTGCTCGACTCTGTGCACATCTTTTTCCTCTGGCACCAGTATACTGGTAGAACTTCCGGCTGCCTTTCGGTGCCCATCCCAGCTATGGGTTGATTTCTAGAGTTCCCTTCTGCCAGCAGCTCTGTGGACCCCCTTCCTCATTTGTGGGCTACACTGACCCCAACGGCCATGGATTTTGTGGGGCACAGACTTCTTCTGAAACTCTAGATCCCATTGCATGCATTTCTCCCTCCAGCCTGGATTGCAGACCTCACCTTTCTCTAGGCAATATCTGACATTTCTGTGAGAAGGTGCAGGGCTTGTCCAAGTCTGCGTATCCACGCTGTTGAGACCCAGTGTTTGTGGGTTTGCAGCTGGTCCCTGGGTGTCATGTTTGTAGGGTCCCAAGAGGTATCTGAGTTCTTTCTGGTTGAAAGTAAGTCTAGGCTTCCAGTCACAGCCACTCTCTCCTTCAAGATGGTGCCATCCCTGTGGCAGAGCCGGAGGTTCTGGGAGAGATTTCAGCAGCAGTAGAGGCTGCCCAGTCAGGGCAGCCCAGTCTGGCATTCCCCAACAGTCCCTTGGAATATAGCTGTCCCTCACTCACAAATAGACACGCCCCTCATGTCCACACTCTCTCCTTTTGTTCTCTCCCTCACACACTATCTTGTAGCCTGCCTTCCCTTCAGCAGCCATCTTCTCTCTCCTTGGGTCATGTTTTCTTATCCATTCAGACACCCTATGTATTTTGATTGGAACATTTAATCTATTTATGTTTAAGGTTATTATTGATAGGTACTTGTTTGTTGCCATTTTTATTCTTTAAGTCTGTATTCCTTCTTCCATTTTTAATTCTTTTTACAACAGTCCTTTTAGCATTCCTTGCATTGCTGGGTTGGTGGTAAGAAACTCTCTTAGCTTTTTTTTTGTCTGTGAAGCTTCTGATTTCCCCTTCAAATTTGAATGATAGCCTTGCTGGATATAGTGTTCTTGAATTCAGTCCCTTGCTTTATAATCACTTTGTATACTTCATTCCATTCACTTCTGACCTGATGTGTTTCTGTTGACAAATCAGTTGATAGTCTAATGGGAAATCCCTTGTAGGTAACTTTCTGTCTCTCTCTAGCAGCCCTTAAGATTCTTTATTTGTAATTAACATTTGCTATTGTAATTATAACATGTCTTGGGGTAGGTCTTTTGAGGTTCATCTTGTTTGGTAATATATGTGCTTGTGTGACTTTTTTCTTCCCTATCTTAGGGAAGTTTCTGTCATTATTTCTTCAAATAAGTTTTCTATTCTTTGCTCCTCCTCTTGTCCTTCTTGCACCACTCTTATGGGGATGTTGCTTCAGTTCATGTCTTCCCAAAGCTCCCTCAAACTCTCTTCCTGTTTTTTAATTTTTATTTTCCAAATGCTGTTCAGATTGGGTGTTTTGTCTACCCTGTCTCTAACTTGCTGATTTGTTCCTCTGCTTCTTCTAGTCTACTTTGGAAACCTTTCATTTTGGTTTTTATTGCAGCTATATCATTCTTCATTTCCCCTTGATTCTTACATACATTGTTGAAATTCTCATCCAGCCAGTTTAGGAACTTTATGACCTTTACTCTGAATTCTTTCTCTGACATATTGCTTGCCTCCATTTATCTTAGTTCCTTTTCTGGAGATTCCTTCCTTTCTTCCCTTGGGTGGTTGTTTCTTTGTCTCCCCATTTTTGTTTTGTTTTTTTCTTTCTGACCCAGTGTACCCTGCTTGGGTTTTAAGAAGTTGAAGACCCTGTCAGGCCAATGGTCCAGAAATCATTAGTCCAGATACTGGGTCTCCTTTGAGACTCACACCTTTATTGACTCTATTCTGAGTTGTATCTTTTTCCATGGATCCAGTCTTTCATTTGTCTACTTCAGATGCTCAGGTTTGTGGGTGTGTGTTTACAGTTCCTCTGGTGTGTGACTCCCTGTGAGAACCCAGAGCCCTCTGGCATGCAACTGCTGTGTGGCCCTGGAACCCATAGCTGGGTAGCGCACTAGGTTCCTCTGGCAGTGCACTTGCTACACAGTCCTGTGGCCCCTGGCTGGGCACACCAGATTGCTTCAGGTCACCCAGCAGTGCTCTCCTGTGGCGTAGAGTTGTGCACATGCTGGGTTTCTCCAAGTAGCCCCAACAGAACTGTCCTAGGGGCCAGGGTGGAGCAGGTTCAGGTTGCTCTTGGTCACACAGTCAGAGCTCTACTGTGGCCTGTAGTGGGACACTTACTGGGTTGCTCCAGTTCAACTCTCCCTGGTTGAGCAGGAGCAGGTTTCTGGGTTGCACAGTCTAGGCTCTCCAGTGGCCCACGTGAGGTGCGTGCTGAGTTGCTCCAGGTTGCCCATCCCGGGGCCCTGGGTGAAGCAGGAACAAGTTGTTCTGTGTCAACCAGTCTGCAATCTTCTGTGGCCTGGAGTGGGGTGTGCTGGGTTGCTCCAGGTCGGTGTGGCAGCACTTACCAGGGCTTGAGGTGGAGTGGGCACCAGGTGGCTCTGGGTCAGACTGGCAACATGGTTCTGAGGCCTGGGATGAGGGTGGGGCACTGGAGTCCCCCTGGCTTGCACTCACTGTGGGATCCTGGAGCTGGATCCTTGGATGCTGGGTCCCGGTGGGCCGTTGAGGAGGCCTGGTGCTGGAGGTCACTCTGGAGACCTCTTACTTCAGTCATCTGGGAGCCTGCTGGAAGGTACTGCACCACTCACTGCCAGATCACAGTGGTGATTCCATGTGGATTATGGCTGGCAAGTGGCTTTCTCTAGGCATCCTTTGCCCCTCCTTATTGAAAATTGTCTCCTTAGCTGTGTCTTATTTGTTAATTCCAGGTGAATGTCCTCCAATTTAGTTGCTTTTCCGGCCTTGCCCCAGGAAGAGGTGCATGAAACTTCTGCCTATTGGGCCATCATTTTGAAAAACTGACTTTATATTCTAATTAGAGGCCCGGTGCATGAAATTCATGCATGTGGGGGGGAGGGTGTCCCTCAGCCCAGCCTGCACCCTCTCCAATCTGGGACCCCTCTCACAATCCAGGACTGCTGGCTCCCAACCACTCACCTGCCTCTGCCTGATTGCCCTTAACCGCTTATGCCTGCCAGCCTGATCACTCCCTAACCACTCCACTGCCAGCCTGATTGACACCTAACTGCTCCCCGGCCAGCCCAATTGACCCTAATTGCCCTTCCCTGCCAGTCTGGTCACCCCTAACTGTCCTCCCCTGCAGGCCTGGGCACCCAAAACTGCCCTCCCCTGCAGGCCTGCCCCCCCAACTGCCCTCCCCTGCAGGCCTGGTCCCCCCCAACTGCCCTCCTCTGCAGGCCTGTTACCCCACAACTTCCCTCCCCTGCTGACCTGGTCTCCCCCAACTGCCCTCCTCTGCTAGCCTGGTCACCCCTAACTGCCCACAACTGCCCTCCCCTGCCAGCCATCTTGTGGTGGCCATATTGTGTCCACATGGGGGCAGCCATCTTTGTCCACATGGGTGTGGCCATCTTGTGTCTTGGAGTGATGGTCAATTTGCATATTACTCTTTTATTAGATAGGATGAGACCAGTAGATGCTAGACTGCAACCTTTTGTTGAATTTTCCTCCAGGAGTTTGACCAGGTTCCGATAGTAAATATTTGACAAAAATATCTTCATATTTAGAGCAGTATCTTGCTCTCCATGTGAGTACAGAGAAAGAGGAGTTTTCTGCAATTAAGGAAGTGAATTCTCACCAGGAATCCAGTAAGACAGCATCTCAATTTTGGACTTCTTAGCCTCCAGAACTTTTGTAGGCACAGGAAACAGCACCAGGTGATAGACTGGTGGGGTCAGACTGGACCTTGGTTTGTTGTAGGCACTTAGACAGACATGAGCAGAGCAAAGACAGTGGGCCAGGTACAGAAGGTCACCAGGGTAGAATGCCCTGAAACCTAGTCTTAATTTCTTTCTAAAAATGTTCTAGGAGCCCAGAGGATGAGGTGATTAATTCCAACCTGGGAGATTGGAATTATGGATGTCTATAGAAAGCAATTGAAATGTGAGTTGTGGCCATAATGACCAACCTTTTTTCTCCTGTCTATTCTTTTCTCCTTCGATGTTTCCAATTGCCTCTGTATTAGGAAATAAAGCTGTGTTTACTTGGTTTTTTTAAAAAAATGTGTTTGTTTATAAGAATGGTGTGCTAAGTAAGAGAAAAGAACTTCAGTTCAAAAGTGGAAGGCCTCTCCTGAAAACCATGTATGGCTTTGGCATTGAAATCTTAAGCTGGTAGCTTCCATTGTGCAGGAACCATATGGTTTATCTCCTGGTCCTCACCTCTCTTCTAGACATTTGAGATTAGAGAACTAGGAACTTCCTTGTAAGTAAGTGAACACTAAATGCCTTTTGAAAATATCTGCAAGTAAGATGACTACTAAAAGTAATTTTATCAAATATAAGCTTTCTGAACCCAAAATATATTTGCTTTCTAGCTTTTTTATGCTATTGTACTTAACTACATTTAGGAATGTTAATAAAAAGACAAACTTTGATCCAAATTTTCATTAGGTTCATATCTTACTCAATGAAATTTTGTTGCTGTTATTTTTACCTTTCACATATACCTTGGAATATAAAAATAATAACTTCAGAGAAAAGTAAGAAGACAAAAACTCTAGACATAGTACTTAAAAGAGTCTGTTAGGTAAAAGAGTACAATATAAAAAATAAGCCATAGTTTTACACAATATTAAAATGAAAAATCATCAATGATAGTTGCCTAAAATATCTGCAATTGTATGTGATGCATTAGAGCCACTCCCTACTGTTTTCTACTCAAATAAATGGGACACACATGGGTAAATTACCACCTGCAGTGCATGATAGCAGACATAGTAAGCAGCTGTCACTATAGCCCTGTAATTATGCAAGTATCCTTCCACTATTATATAATTAGAAAACATATTATTCTTTCTTCCAGTAGGTAATGTTTTTGTTGGTGTCAAGAACACTGAACTATTTCTACTTGTTCAATCACTTGTATTTGAGTTGAATATTACCAGGATGTTATTGGGGGCTTATTTTTTTCAATACCATTTTAGGGCCCTCTGAGAAATGTCTATATTAATAAGAAAGTTCATATTATTTCAGTTATCCATTATTAAGTAAAATGGTTTTCAACTTTTTCTGTGTTCTTCCCAGTTACCAGCTCTTTTGAAACCTACAAGGTAGCAGGTAAAGAGGATGAAAATATTTCAGTATCTTAAGTAAACTGGAGGACAGAAGTAAAAACTAAACTAAATATTAAATATATTTTTCATGTCACCTTCATAATTTAAAAAGTAGATTTCAAAGTTGAAATATTTAAGATTATTGAGGAATCAATATTTAGTTGAAACCAACTATCAAAAAATATATTATGACCAATCAAAAATAAAAACATGACCCTTTGTAAAAGTTTATCATGTCAGAAAGCACTTGACTAAAAAGATAAAAGCTTTCACTTGCACAACTCAGTGCAATAGTTGTGCATAGTGATTAAGCCGTGAATGTGGTTCTCTTTTGTAAGAGGATAATAGATTTTTTGTTGGTTGATTATAGAAAGCTGTAATATTTTCATGTATGTCAATCTATTTCTAGTTTAGAGCCTAAAATACATATCATAATTTCTAATCTTATTGATTATACACTAACATTTAAAATAAAAACTAAATAAAAGTTCACATGGTAAACTTAGAAGAGTCACTTTTAAATGCTGGCAACCAGGTTATTGAGGATTTGAACTTAGCATATTATTACTTAGAAAATGCTAAGTTACAAACTTGTATTTTTCACTTAACACAGTTCAGGATTAGGCTGTGCTTTATACTCTCAATTTCCCTATCTCTACTTGTAGTCTGTAAGTCAAAGCAGGACCGTACTCACTTCAGTGTGTCTTAGGTGGGATGTTCTCCATCACTATTGCTGCTGCTGAGGCCTCAGCCTTTGAGTATCCCCTGCCTCTGCGGCCACAAGGAATTTTTGTTTTGAAAGTATCAGAAAACCTTAATCCAAACAGGCTTGAGCCATAAAAGGTCTCTACTGCTCAAAGTAATTCAAAAGTTCTGGTTTTCAGAGTTTATTTCTCCTATTTCTTGGCTCTTCATTCCAGTGTTGGTGTCATTTCCAACCCCGCACTTCCTTTAAGGAGATGCTATGACTGCTACCAGTTCCATGCTTCTCACTGACAGCTTCAAGTCTATCAAAAAAGAGTCATTCTTTCCCAGCAATTAGAGCTAAGATCCTGTTCCTTGCTCTCTTTAGTTGAAATTGGCCATGTAATTGTCCCTAAAAAAGATGAGTCACTATGTTCTGATTGGCCAGGTTTAAATCACTGCTGTTCTATGGAGCAGTTGTGGAATCAGCTCCTCAGAACTGTGCAGGTTCGGTACCAAGAGTGGATGACTCTTTCTAGAGCAGCACTGTCTGATGGATGTAATGTGGGAGCTCCATACATCATTTTAAATGTTCTAGTAGCCACATATTAAAACATAGAAATCAGTGAACTTAATAAATTCATTATAACCTATATAATAATGTAATTTACCCAACATATCCAGAATATTGTCATTTCAACATCTTATCCAAAGTTATTAGTAAAATAGTTTGCATGTTTTAAGTTTTCAAAATCCAGTGCGTATTTTACATTTTAATATGATCAATTCAATTAAAAAATTAGTTCCTCAATTGCACTAACTTCATGTTGAGTACTCAATGCCATATGTGAACAGGTGGCCATCATTCTGGACAGCTAGGTCTAGAGACTAGAGGACACTTGAAGTGTAATACTGCCAGAAGAAGAATGAGTGCTATCGGTAGGCAAAATAGCAAACATATACTGTAGTTTCCTAATTGGTTTCCTTGATTTTTATCTCTCCACATTCTGGCCCTATGAGCAGATTTACAATGTGACCAAGAAGCAAATGATGATAATTTAAATCCCTTTGTCAATTAATCCCAATTTGTTTTGTCTAAGAATAACTTGTTATATTATTTTTGTGTCTAATTCTGCCCTTGGAACTTATTGCTTCATTGATCCTTCATTATTGAACTGCCACATATTGCTTAGTCATCCCTCTAGTGGTTATAGTGGCTAAAAACTTAAATCTTCTGCAATATATAGGATAACCTTGTGCAAGAAGACTTGTAACGAAAATGCCAATAGTGGTCCCAGGTAAATAAACACCCATTGTACTCATAACTTCTGGAGAAATAAATCCCAGATTTGTGGAATTTGCTGGTTTCCAGGGTATAAATACTCTCACCATGACTAATTTAGACCTATCAACATAAAATTTTTAAGAAATATACAATGTTTGTTCAATATGGTTCCTAATGTCTAGAAATATACCCCCCAAAAAGATACCATAGTCATCTTTATCTGAACCATTAAAAATGCAGTATGTATAATAAGTTCACAATGATTATTATCTTTACCTGATAAAAGAAACTGATATTGGGGAAGCAAATTAAAAGTTGACTTTTAAAACTATTTAATGTTTTAATTTTTATAAACAGATAAAATAATGTAGTGATGTAATATTTGTGTGTGTGTGTGTGTGTGTGTGTGTGTGTGTGTGTGTGTAATTTCAATGCATTCAATATAATTCAAAGACAGTACTGACAATTGTTATACAATTTTGAGTGGAAACAGAAATCATGGACTTAAAAAAGCTGTTTATCCTTTTTTCTTATATCTGCTTGATGAAACATAAAAGAGATGCTTTCTATTGAAAAATATATATATTCTTCAATCCAAAACTTAGAATTTTGAATTTAATTTACTGAATTTTGTTTCATTCTATATTCAGTCTGAAACTATGTAAACCTTGAAAAGATAAACTACCCAAATGGTATATATTTAAAAAAAACAAAACACTGTAATTAACTTTAGAAAATCACTAACTTTGAGAGTATTTTTGTTTTTAACAATTTACACCCGTTATCTAAAAATTTCAAACTTTTATAATGCTGAGAACATAGTTTCATGATTTTTTTACCTTATATAAAGTTTAACTTTGAAAAAAAGTTTGAGTCCATGATAATACATAATGAAAAAAAATAATTTAAAGCCACTTGAAATGGCAACATTTCTCAGTTTAATAAGGAAGTATTTGTATTTTAAAACTATCATTATGGGATTAAATTTAAATTGGTGGGATTTTATATAAATTTAGAAATGTGTGCATATATTGAAATTGTGATAAACTAGTATAATATTTTCTCTTAAGAAACTATATTCCTCAAGGGTATATAATGAAGTTCATATTCATTGCCAGTACTGTCAAAATACAACAAATGTGCTTTTGAACTGAAAGAACTGTTCTATTAAAAAGAAAACTCAAGATTTTTTACTATAACATAAAATACTTCCCTTTATAGAGAAACCAAAACATGACATCATTATGCCCCCTATTGTTTAAAATGGGATATGCATTAGAAATAATTCACAATTTACATACTAATATATGGACATTTTGGTAACTTGTGGTGACTTTCAGAGCAGCTACAAACATTTAAAAAAATCACTTGGAGTCAAATTTGTAGCTTGAATAATATGCCCACACAAAGGGAAATTCTCTAAGAGCTCCAGAAGATACAGATTAAAGTTCCCTTAAGTGACAAAAACAGTAAATTTACTGTATTTTTCCATGTATAAGACACTAGACTGAAAATCGAGGGGCGTCTTATACACAGAAGTCAGCCAAGGAGGGAGCCCTGCAGGGGGGTGTAGCTGTCCATACCTTGTCAAACAAGCTTCCTCCAATCATGAGCCTTATTGTTACTGATGTCAGCTATTGTTGTAATTGGAGATGGAGGTGGAGAGTGTGCAGATGCAACAGGGACCAGAGCATTCTGAGCCCATAAAGATGTCAAAAAGTAAAATGATAAATAACTGTAAGTGATTCCCTTACACTGCAAAATTCAAACTGAATGTAATCAGCTATGCAAAAGAGCATAGAAATAGAGCTGCAGAGAGACAATTTGGACCTCCTCCCACTGAGTGGAAAAAACAGGCAGAACAACTCCTTAAGATGCCAAAAAAAAGAAGGCCTTAAGAGGAAAACCAGCAAAATGGACAAACTTGGAGCAGAGGCTTAAGACTTGGATTATGGAGCAGTGCCAGAGTGGCTTATGTTTGTCAACCAAACTTAATCAATGTCAGGCAAGAATATTTGCAAGCAAAATGAACATTATTGATTTTACAGGAAAGGCAAAATGGTGCTTCAATTTCATGAGGAGAGAAGGGTTGGCCATGAGAACACAAACAAAGTTAGCTCAGAAAATGCCACTAGTTTATCAGGAGGATGATCTCACATATACAGACAGTGACTCAGAAGACAACAGTGATACAATACAAGCTGAAGAAATTGATATGTCTGGAACTAATAGTGAAGAAGAGAGTAGTGATGCAACAGAGGCTGAATAAAGTGATACGCTTCATAATATCATGGTACTGATACGTAAACATTACCTGCAGTAATTACTAAATAAAAATGTGTTCTGTTTTATGTTTAAAATATTGATTTCTTACTTTTGGGTTGGAAAAGCGGGGGGTGTCTTATACACAGAAAATTGCGATATTTTCATTCTGTTTTGAATTAATATGCTTAAATTTTTGTTGTTGAATTAAATCAATGATCCCATCATATATATAATTTCTGGCCCCAAACACTCAAACATCATATTAAGAAAAGCTATCCCAGAGGAAAAAGAAAGGTGTGATAGATGAACTGGACACAAGATGTCAGCATTTCACCATATAAATGCAAATAACACAGCATTTGAGGGTGGGAATCATCTTGATTTAAAGAAAGTGCTTAAAATATAGAGAAAATAAAGGCTCACTCCTCTTTAGTACTTACATAGATTAAAGATTTTCTAAAGTCTTACCAAATATTTCTATAGAATTAATACTGTAAGGAGATACCAATTGTATTTCGTGGCTGAATATGTCAGTTACCACATATAATCTGGTTTACATGCACTATTTTATTTCAAGCTTTTTAATATTCTATTAAATTTAAATGTGTTAGGGATTTGTTATTGTTTTTTTCACCTTGGAGAATTTTTTTATGTCTTATGGAAGACTGTTTTAGAATCATGTTACCTCCCTAATCTATTTAAAATCTATGCCCCTGTACAACTACTTCCCAAACCCCTTCCTGGTGGGAGAATCCTACAAAAACCTTCTTAATTCACTGCTGTTCCTGGCATCCAACTGCAAATGGCCTTAGAGTTGGGGAAATCTGATTATGTGTTAGTGGGAACACCTAGAGTTGGGAAATAAGACATTCGACTACTCTTGACAGCTTGATCTCAAATAGTTTTCTAAGAAACTCTTCAGTTGCCTATGATATTATGGACACTTAAAAATTAGATCTACAACATTTAAAATAACCAAGAAGTAATATTTAATTAAATACTGTGATAAAGATAAAAGCAAGTGATATACTTTTCTACTAAGTTTATATGCAGTGGAAGTTAAATAATCCATGTTCTGAAGTCTCATAAAAAAAGCAACCCGACCACCACATTCCAAAAATTGAATAATAGTAACATTTTGGTTTAAAAAATATGTATGTCCTGTCACTCAAACATGAGGTGGAAAATATTGAGTGTAAATACAGTATATAATTAACAATAAATTACAATTTGCATAACAAGTTAATAGTAGCAATGAATTCCAAGGAAATCATTAGACAGGATATAGTTAATGATCTGCCACATTACAAGTAGTTTAGATTATTGTGTACATCACAGTCAAATATATATAAGTATCCTATCTAATAAAAGAGTGATATGCAAATTGACCATCATTCTAACACACAAGATGGTTGCCCCCATGGGGTCAAAGATGGCTGCCCCCATGTGGACACAAGATGGCCACCACAAGATGGCCAGCAGGGGAGGGCAGTTGTGGGTGATCAGGCCAGCAGGGAGGGCAATTGGGGGGGACCAAGCCTGCAGGGGAGGGCATTTGCAAGCAATCGGGCTGTCAGGAGAGCAGTTAGGGGGTGATCAGGCTGGCAGGTGGAAGCGGTAAGGGGCAATCAGGAAGGCAGGCAGGTGAGCGGTTGGGATCAGCAGTCCTGGATTGTGAGATGGATGTCAGACTGCCGATCCTGTTGGGATTGGTCCTAAATGGGCACTCGGACATCCCTCGAGGGGTTCCAGATTGGAGAGGGTCCAGGCTGGGCTGAGGGACCCCCTGCCCCCGTGCACGAATTTTGTGCACCAGGTCTCTAGTATATTTATAATACCTATAACATGCAAACATATATTTAAAATTTCAAAGATGAAAAAAGACACACTGAATTATTCATAAAAAATTTTTGTACAGTGAAGTGTTTTTTACTCAAGATTCCAAAATCCGTATTCCCAGGAAAAGCAAATATAGAACAATGATTCAAATATAATAAAATACCGCTATATATTTGGTGTGTGTGTGTGTGTAGTAAGTGTGTGTAAAATAATAGTGTATTTTCTAGTTGCTACTGATGGTTCAAAATAATCCTAAAAATAAACTTATTTCACACAAAAATTTGATATTAGTAATTTTCTTGTAATTCCTAATTGCTTCATAGATCAATAATGTGAAGAAATATCAATAACCTTAATCTACATATAAGACAAATATGATGTAAAGAAGTAAACATTGAGAACACTCCAAATATTCATCTGGATTTAAAAAAGACCCCAAATAGCTGCAGCAATCCTGAGAAAGAAGAACAAAGTATGAGGGATCTCAATACCAGATATTAAGCTATATTACAAAGCCACTGTTCTCAAAACTGCCTGGTACAGGCACAAGAACAGATATATAGACCAATGGAATAGGATAGAGAACCCAGAAATCAACCACTATGCTCAATTAATATTTGAAAAGGAGGCAAGAGCATACAATAGAGTCAAGACAGTCTCTTCATGACATTGTGTTGGGAAAATTGGACAGATACATGCAAAAAAAAATGAAACTAGGCCACCACCTACACTTTACACAAAAATAAACTCAAAATGGATAAAGGATTTAAACGTAAGACGGGAAACCATAAAAATCTTAGAGCAATACACTGGCAGCAAAATCTCAGACATATGCCAAAGCAATAACTTCACTGATACAGCTCCTAGGGCAATGGAAACTAAAGAGAAAATAAACAAATGGGACCACATCAAAATAAAAAGCTTCTTCACAACAAAAGAATCCATCAACAAAACAAGAAAGCCCACTGCATGGGAGAACATATTTGCCAATATTATGTCTGATAAGGGTTTAATATCCAACATTTATAGGGAACTCATAAAACTTAACAAAAGGAAGATAAACAATCCAATAAAAAAATAAACAATGGACCTAAATAGATACTTTTCGAAAGAAGACAGAAGGAAGGCCAAGTGACATATGAAAATGCTCAAAGTCACTAATCATCAGAAAGATGCAAATCAAAACAACAATGACATACCATCTCACATCTGTCAGAATGGCTATCCTCAACAAGTCAACAAACAACAAGCGCTGGAGAGGATGTGGAGAAAAAGGAACCCTCTTGCACTGCTGGTGGAAATGCAGACTGGTGCAGCCACTGTGGAAAACAATATGGAGTTGCCTCAAAAAATAAAAAAAATGGGACTCCCATTCTAGAAATATGTCCCAAGAAATCAGAAACACCAATCAGAAAGGATATACGCACCCCTATTTTCATAGCAGCACAATTTACAATAGGTAAGATTTGGAAACAGCCTAAGTGCCCATCAGCAGATGAGTGGATTAAAAACCTGTGGTACATCTACACAATGGAATACTACGCTGCTGTAAAAAGGAAGGAACTCCTACCATTTACAACAGCATGGATGGACCTGGTGAGCATTATGCTAAGAAAAATAAGTCAGTCAAAGAAAGATAACTATCACATGATCTCACTCATTTGTGGAATATAATGAACAACATAAACTGATGACCAAAACATATCCAGAGACAGAGAAACATCGATCTGACAGTCAAACCTTAGAGAGAAGGCAGGGGAGGGTGGGGGTAAGGAGGAGAGATCAACCAAAGGACTTGTATGCATGCATATAAGCATAACCAATGGACACAGACACTAGGGGGGTGATGGCATGAGCAGTTGGTTTGGGGGCAATGGGTGGTTAGGGACACATATGTAATACCTTAATCAATAAAGAAAAAAAAAAGAAGCAACTGTTAAGTTTTGTGCTGTTTACCTATTGAGGGGAGAAGATGGAAAAAGCATCATAAAAATTTTGTACAGGGAATTTTGTTTATTGGCAATAAGAAACATCTACCTAATAAAAGAGTAACATGCTAATTGACCATAACTTTGCAATGCCCACCAGCCAATCAGGAGTGAGTATGCAAATTAACCCAACAAAGATGGCGGGTTAATTTGCATACACAGGTGCTGAGCGGCCTGGGACAGGGTGGAACGCTTGCGTCGTCACCATGGCAATGACGCAGGCATTCCACACCACCCAAGCCGCTTCTGGCCTCTGGGCAGCATGGGAAGACAGAAAGGCAGCTCTGGGCCGAAGCGGAAAGGCTGCTCTGGCCAGAATGAAGGTGGTGCCAGCAGCCAGGGGAAGGAAGGCCCATTCTTGCATGAATCTTCATTCGTGCATCAGGCCACTAATACAAATATAAACATTAGTATTCTCATCATTTAGTATTATATATATTGATATAAAAATTTATCAATACACTTAATATTAATATTAAATGTTGATATATTTATTAATATATTAAATATGTTTATTAATATATATTTAATATATTAAAGATGTGATATAGTCATGTGAGTTACATATTTATTATATGTTTATTGTATTATATATTGAACTAGAGGCCCGGAGCATGAAAATTCATGCACTGGAGGAGGGGTCCCTCAGCCTGGCCTGCCCACTCTCACAGTCCAGGAGCCCACAGGGGTGGGAGGCGACCCAGCGATCAGGGGAAGGCGATGCCCCCATCACACCTCTGCTGCTGTCACTGCCGGCAGTGCAAGCCTGGGCTGGCCCTGGTTATCTGAGCCTCGGGCTGCCCTGGGCGGCTGGGCAGCCACCATCCGAGGCTTGCCTGCACCTCGGGCTGGCCCTGGGCAGCTGGACAGCCACCATCCAAGGCTGACAGCTGCCATCTGAGGCTTGCTTGCACCTCAGGCCGGCCCTCAGCAGCTGGGCAGCTGAGGGGACTGGGGGACTCTGGAGGGAGGTATCCGGAGTGGCTGGACCCGCCTGGGGGTGGGCCCAGCCATGCCGCACACCTGCCGCCCCGGCAGGGCTGAGGGGACTGGGCACCATCATTTTGTGGCTGTGGGCACCGCCATCTTTGTGAGGGTGTGACAGTCAATTAGCATATTCCCTCTTTATTAGATAGGATATATTCATATGTCACATATTTATGATATATTTATATATTATGCTAAATATATATTATATATTTCCAAATAATTATAATTGTACAACTTATAATTTGTATCTGTATTATTTATCCTATATAATAAAACCATAATATGCTAAGTGTCTGGTCATCCAGTTGGCTGTTCAATCAATCAAAGCATAATATGCTAATGATATATTAAGGCTGCTCAACTGGTCACTATGATGTGCACTGACCACCAGGGGGCAGACCCTCCAACCGATAGGTTAGCTTGCTGCTGGGGTCCAGCCGATCGGGATTGAGCAAGATAGGCCAGACATGCCCTGGAGCCCTGCTGCAATGTCTTCCCAGCTGGCCAACCTCCCACGTACCTCCCTGGTCCCAATCGTGTACCATTGGGGTCCCTCAGCCTGGCCTGGGCCCTCTCACAATCTGGGACCCCTCGGGGGATGTCGCAGAGCTGGTTTCGGCCTGACAGCAAAACGACCAGGTGCTATGATGAGCTCTGAGCACAAGGGGGCAGACATTCAACACAGGAGCTGCCCTCTGGTGGTCAGTATGCTCCCACAGGGGGAGCACCACTCAACCAGAAGCCAGGCACACAGCTGGCAAGCACAGTAGAAGCTTCTTCTGACTCTGCATCAGTTGGACCTTCCCCTAGGGATCCTGGACTGCAAGAGGGCATAGGCTGGGATGAGCCCCCCCCCCCCCCCCCCCGCGAAGTGCATGAATTTTGTGCACTGGGCCTCTAGTATCTTATAAAAATAAAGTTATATTATTTTATAAAATTGCTCTAAAAACTCAAAAATGTAATAAATATTGTCTCCATAGCATATGCTCCTTTTTGTTTTGGGAATTTTCATTGTTGTTGTTAATCCTCACCTGAGGATATTTTTCCATTGATTTTTAGAGAGAGTGGAAGGGAGAGGGAGAGTCAGAGAGAAAGAAACATCATTGTGAGCAAGACACATGGATTGGTTGCCTCCCTCAGGTGGCCCGACCAGAGCAGGGGATCTAGCCTGCAACCGATGCCACTGACTAAAATTGAACCTGGAACCCTTCAGTCCCCAGGATAATGCTCTATCCACTGAGCAAACTGGTTATGGCAGGGATGGAGGTCCTAAAATCTAAAAAGAGTATACTCTTAACTAAGGGAATCAGCAAGGATTCCACTTCATTATCAGCTACAGCTGCCACCAGGGCACTTTGTCCAACAGGACACCTTGAAGCCAGAAACCAGCAGTAAAGAATAGTAACCACCATACTACAGGGGTTGTAGACTGAGTAGGAGGAGAAGGTAGAGATGCTTTCTATACAGTGGGGCAGAGAGGAATGTACATGGAACCCAAGTTATTGACTTGATCATTCCCTGGTACTCCTTTGCCTCATTGAACAGATACATGATGCAGCAACTCAGGCCTGAGAAAAGTATGATCATCAAACATTCAGACTCTCAGTAATGAAGCTTTTGCTGTAGTCAAATGCTCTACCACTGAGCTATACCCCCTCTGCAGTAATGAAGCTTTTGATCACAACATCAGGTAAGTAACCAAGACACGCTGAGGTGGTAGCTGAGGGCAAGGGAGGAAGAAAGGGATGAGTACAAGTGGCAGACAAGTGCAGTGATTGGGGCTTTAATTCATTCCTCAAATTTCTCTCTTTTAAGTTTGCCCTAAGTAGGCCAGACCCATGGGAACTGTAGAACTTCTCCCCAAATAAATGTACAGAAATAAATCTGCATGGAGTAAGTGGCAGACTATGGCAGACATGAACATGCACCACTCAGATCCATTGCTGAAGAAAATGTAATTGACTACTGGCCTCAGCTATTGCATTTGAAATCTACCAACATGATTGTGCTATGGCCACAATATGCAGAGGCTGCTCCCTGCCAAGAACATTGAATATGGAAAGGACTCCTTCTATGAGTCTTTCAATCAAGTACTTCCCACTGGCTTAGCCAAGATTTACTTTTTTTTAAAAATCTGTAGTAATAATTTTTTTAATTTAAACTCTTTATTCTTTAAAGTATTACATATGTCTCTCTTTCCCCCCATTGACCTCTCCCTAGCTGTTTCACACCCCAGCACATGTCCTCACCCTCCTACTGACTATGTCCATGGGTTATGCTTATATGCATACATACAAGTCCTTCGGTTGCTCTCTTATCCCCACCCCCCTCCCCTGAATTTCCTCTGAGGTTGGACGGTCTGTTTGATACATCTGAAGCATAAGCACTCCATCTTGTTCCCATAACCTCCATGTTGTAAAAACTGCTGTTTGAAATTTTCCACTAAACATAGATGGTCCTTTGTTCTCTGAATTAACTCTGCTATCTTTGGCTTCTGTAAACACACTTGTTCGAATAATAGGGAAAATAAGCTCAATTATCTGGCCTTGCGGGCTGCTTTGCTGACTTAAGGTCTGGTCCATCCCTGGTTACTCCCATGCCAAGTGCCTTTTACTTATCTGAATTGTACTGTGCTCAAGGCTACTTAATTATGTTGTGCTCAAGGTTACAAGCTTCCTGCAAAATATCTCCCACTACATTGGGCTCTTTATAAAGCCTGTGAAAGGTCCAGAAATGCCATATTTAGGAGACAAAGGAACCAGGAGGGTATAAAGGGAAAGCTTCCTTCATATTACTTGGCTCAGATTCTGGAGATGACTCCTCTGAGACCACTGGTGTAATAAAGACTCCAAATTTGGCTTACTGATTAAGGCATCCTCTTGTTTAGCTAGCTGATTTCCAATATAACACATCTATGTCTCTGGATCTATTTTTCATTAGTTTATGTTATTCATTATATTCCACAAATGAGTGATACATGTGATATTTATCCTACTCTGACTGGCATATTTCACTTAGCATAATGCTCTTAGAGTCCATCCATGCAGTTGCTAAAGGTATGAGTTACTCCTTTTTTATAGCAGTGTAGTATTCCATTGAATAGATGTACCACAGTTTTTAATCCACTCATCTTCTTATGCGCATTTAGGTTGTTTCTAATCTAAGCTATTGTAAATTGTGTGGCAATGAACATAGGGGTGCATATATCCTTTCTGATTGGTGTTTCTGATTTCTTGAGATATATTCCTAGAAGTAGGATGACTGGGTCAAATGAGAGTTACATTTTTAATTTTTTTGAGGAAACTCCATGCTGTTCTCCACAGTGGCTGCACCAGTCTGCATTCCCACCAGCAGTGAAGGAGGGTTCCTTTTTCTCCACATCCCCGCCTTCACTTGTTGTTTGTTGATTTGTTGATGATACCCATTCTGACAGGTGTGAGATGGTACCGCATTGTCATTTTGATTGGCATCTCTCAGATGATTAGTGACTTTGAGCATGTTTTCATATATCTCTTAGCCATCTGTATATCCTCTATTGAAAATTGTCTATTTAAATCCTTTGTCCATTATTGATTGGATTGTTTTTTTCCTTTTGTTAAGTTGTATGAGTTCCCTATAAATTTTGGAGATTAAACTCTTATCGGATATAACATTGGTGAATATGTTCTCCCATGCAGTGGGCTCTCTTGTTGTTTTGTTGATGATCTCTTTTGCTGTGCAGAAGCTTTTTATTTTGATGTAGTCCCATTTGTTTATTTTTTCCTTAGTTTCCATTGTCCTAGGGACTATGGTAGTAAAAATATTGCTACAAAATATGTCTAAGATTTTGCTGGCTATGGATTATTTTATGGTTTCCCATCTTATGTTGAAGTATTTTATCAATTTTGAGTTTATTTTTGTGTATGGTGTAATTTGGTAGTCTAGTTTCATTGTTTTGCATGTATCTGTCCATTTTTCCCAACACCATTTATTGAAGTGACTGTCTTGACTCCATTGTATGCTCTTGCCTACTTTGTCAAATAATAATTGAGCATAATGGCATGAGTCAATTGATGGGTTCTCTGTTCTGTTTCATTGGACTATATGTCTGTTCTTGTGCCAGTACCAGGCAGTTTTGAGACAGTGGTTTTGTAATATAGCTTGATATATGGTATTGAGATCCCTCCTATTTTGTTCTTCTTTCTCAGGACTACTGTAGATATTTGGGGTCTTTTTTATTCCACATGGATTTTTGAAGACTTTGTTCTGGGTCTCTGAAATATATTGTTGGTATTTTAATGGGGATTGCATTGAATCTATAGATTGCATTTGATAGTATGGACATTTTAATGATGTTGATTCTACCAATCCATGAACATGGTATATTCTTCCATTTGTTTATGTCTTCCTCTATCTCTTTTTTCAGCGTCCTATAATTTTCTGAGTATAGGTCTTTTACGTCATTAGTTAAGTTTATTCCTAGGTATCTTAATCTTTTTGTTGCAATGGTAAATGGGAATCTTTTTTTAGTTACTCTTTCTGTGAGTTCATTTTTGGTGTATCAAAAAGCCATATATTTCTGGGTGTTAATTTTGTAATCTGCTACATTGCCAAATTCAGTTATTAAGTCTAGTAGTTTTTTATGGAATCTTTAGGGTTTTCTATGTACAATATCATGTAATTTGTGAATAATGACAGCTTTACTTCTTCTTTTCCAATTTGGGTGCCTTTTATTTCTTCTTCTTGTCTGATTGCTATGGCTAGGACTTCTAGTACTATGGCAAACATGAATGGTGAGAGTTGGCATCCCTGTCTTTTTCCTCTTCTTGGAGGAAATGGATTTGGTTTTGCCCATTGAGTATGATGTTGGCTATAGGTTTGTCACATAAGTCTTTTATTATGTTGAGATATGATCCCTCCATTCCCACTTTGCTGAGAGTTTTTATCAAGAAAGGGTGTTGGATTTTGTCAAATGTTTTTCTACATCAATTGATATGATTATGTGATTTTGTCTCTTAGTTTGTTTATGTGATGTAACACATTTATTGATTTGCGGATATTGTACCATCCTTGCATACCCAGAATAAATACCACTTGGTCATGGTGTATGTTCTTTCTAATGTAATGCCAGATCTATTTTGCTAGAATTTTGTTGAGGATTTTAGCATCTATGTTCATCAGAGATATTGGCCTGTAATTCTCTTTCTTTATAGTGTCTTTTTCTGATTTTGGGATTAGAATAATGTTGGCTTCTTAGAAAGTGCTTGGAAGTGTGCCTTTCTCTTGAATTTTTTGGAATAGTCTGAGAAGGTTTTAGTTCTTCTTTGAATGTTTGGTAAAACTTCCCTGTGAGGACTCCAGAACAGGGCTTTTGTTTGCTGGAAGTTTTTAAAATACTTCCTCAATTTCATCCGTAGTTATTAGCCTATTCAGATTTTTTTTATTCTTCCTGATTGAGGTTTGGAAGATTGTATTTTTCTAGGAATACGTCCATTTCGCCTAGGTTGCCCAGTGCTAGAGTTGTTTGTAGTATTTTTTTTACAATCTTTTGTATGTCCATAGGATTGGTTGTTACTTCACCTCTTTCATTTCTGATTTTGTTTATTTGGGTCCTCTCTCTTTGTGTCTTGGTAAGCCTGGCTGGAGGGTCATCAAGCTTGTTTATTCTTTCAAAGAACCAGCTCTTGATTTCATTGATTTTTGTATTATTTTTTTGGTCTCTATGTCATTTATTTCTGCTCTGATATTTATTATTTCCTTCCTTCTGCTCACTCTGGGCTTTTCTTGTTGCTGTCTTTCTACTTCTTCAAGTTGCAGAGTTAGATGGTTTATTACCAGTTTTTTGTTTGTTTGATTGTTTGTTTGTTTGAGGTAGGTCAGTAATGTTATGAACTTCCCTCTCAGTACTGCTTTCACTTCCTACAGATTTATGATTACTGTGTTTTCATTGTCATTTGTTTCCAGGAAGTTTTTTATTTCTTTTATTTATCTCTTTGGTAACTTAATCATTGTTTAATAGCATTATATTTATCCTCCAAGTGCTTGATTATTTTAATTGCTTTTGTTGTAGTTGACTTCTAATTTTATGCCATTGTTATCTGAAAGATGCTTGATATGATTTCTATCTTCTTGAATTTGATGAGATTTTGCCTGTGTCCCAATATTTCTCATGGGCACCTGAGAAGACTCTATATTCTGTAGCTTTGGGGTGAAATGTTCTGAAGATGTCAATTAATTCCATCTGATCTAGTGAGTCATTTAGGTTTGCTGTTTCTTTGCTGATTTTTTGTTTAGAGGATTTAATCAGTGATATCAATGGGGTATTAAAGTCCCATATTATGATTGTATTGCTGTCTATCTCTCCCTTGATATCTTCTAAAAGTTTTTTTATGTAGTTGGATGCTCTTGTTTGGGTGCACATGTGTTTACCAGAGTTATATCTACTTTTTGAATTGCTCCCTTTATTATGAAATGGCCCTCCTTGTCTCTTGTTTTGGCTTTCACTTTGAGGTCTATTTTGTCAGACATAAGTGTTGCTACTCCACCTTTTTTTTAAATTTTCCATTTGCTTGAAAAATTGTTTTCCATCCCTTCACTATAGGTCTTGTGAGTGCTTTTTTGTCAGGTGTGTCTCTTGTAGATAGCAAATATATGGGTCAAGTTTTCTTATCCATTCAGCTATCCTATGTCTTTTGAGTGGAGCATTTAATCCATTTACATTTAAAGTTACTATTGATAGGTACATGTTTGTTTCCATTTTTATTCTTTATGCCTGTGTTCCTTCTTCCCTTTCTATTTCTTCTTTTTACAGCAGTCCCATTAGCATTTCTTACATTGCTCTTTGGTGGTAATAAACTCCCTTAGCCTTTTTTTGGCTGTGAAGCTCCTGATTTCCCCTTCAATTATGAATGGTAGTCTTGCTGGGTATAGTATTCTTAGATTCAGTCCATTGCTTTGCATCACTTTGTATATTTAATTCCATTTACTTCTGGCCTGATGTGTTTTGTTGAGAAATCTGTTGATAGTCTAATGGGAGATCCCTTGTAGGTAACCTTCTCTCTCTTGTAACTTTTAAGATTCTTCCTTTGTCATTGATGTTTGCCAATTTAACTATGATATGTCTTGGTGGTTTTTTGTTTATTTGTTTGTTTTGTTTGTTCCTCTTATTTGGGACTTTGTGTGCTTCTTGGACTTGTGTGACTTTTTCCTTCCCCAAATCTGGGAAGTTTTCTGTCATTATTTCTTCAAAGAGGTTTTCCATTCCTTGCTCAATTTCCTCTCCTTCTGGCAGATGTTGTTTCATTTCATGGTGTCCCAAAGCTCCTTACGTTCACCTCCTGCTTTTTTTTTTTTCCCCCCAGCTGCGGCTCCTCTTGATCCTTTTTTCACCCTGTCTTCTAACTTGCTGATGTCATACTCAGCTTCTTCTAGTCGATAATTGAATTTCCATTGTGTTCCTTATTGCAGCTATGTCATTCCTCATGTTCTGTTGATTTTTACATATGTTGTTGAATTTTTATTCCATCCTTTTCAGAGTCCTTTTAACCATTGCTCTGAATTCTGTCTCTGACAAATTTCTTGCCTCCATTTCATTTATTTCTTTTTCTGGTGATTCCTCCTTTTCTTTTGTATGGTGGTTATTTCTTTGTCTCCATTTTTGCTGTTCCTTTGCAATTGTTTTTATGGATTAGAACAAACTGCTATGCCACCCAGATTTTTTGAGTTTTCTTATATGGTAGATGTTTTGTGGGACCCAGTGTTGCAATCTCTCAGGTCTTCTGGGCTCAGAATTCTAGGGATTCCCCATAGTTGGGATATTTGGGTTCTCTTTGTGTAGTTGGGTCTTAAGTGTTATTGTCCCATTCTTGGATGGAGTCTCCTCTATGGTTGTCTAGTTATGTGGCTTGCTCTATACCATGTCAACCAAACAGCATAAAATACAACTCAAGAAGACACAACACAAAGGAAAAAAAAACATGAAAGTACTCATGGCACCAATAACCCCAATAATAGTGACCACCAGAGAAAGAGAATTAGGAGAGAGAAAAGACAGCAAAAATGATATTTAGAAATGAGAAAGAAAGTAAAAGAAAAAGTACAAAAAAGAATAAAAATATATATGGGGAGAAACACCACAAAACAAACAAATACACCAAAAAATGCAAACAACAAACACCCAGAAAAAGGGAGGTACAGAATCCGTAGAGGCAGGGCTTATATACAGAAAGGAAGGTTAAGGGATTGAATGAATAGGGGAAGTACCACAGTTCAGTATAGAGGAGGTACAAAGAGAACGAGTGGTTAAGAAGCAAAGAAAAATAAATAAATAATTTTTAATATATCTATTTACTTATTTTTAGAAAAGGAGAATAGAGGAGCAAGCAGATAGTCTTGAGTTTAGCGAGTGAAACTAAACAATTATCAGAAGATGAGAGCAAGAGAGGAGTGGAAAATCAAAAGCATAAAAAAATGACTAACGAAGAAAGAGAAGGGTGCATGGACTTGGAGCAAAGAGAAAAAAATAGATATATGAGTAAGCCAACATAGACTACAATAATAATAACAACACATCAATAAAGCATCTAAAGAAGATCCATTTTTAACTAGAGATGAAAAAGAAGGAAAGAGAAAAACTAAAGTAAGGACTGAAAAAGAGAAAATAAGATGAAAAATGGAGAAGTGAGAAAGAAAAAGGTAAATAAAAATAAAATAAAATAACAATAAAATGAAGAAAAATAATACAAAAAATAAAAGATTAATCTATACTAATAAAAGAGAAACATGCAAATTGGCCATCACTCTGCTATGCCAATCAGGAGTGAGTATGCAAATTAACCCAAAAAATATGGCAGCGGCCATGGAGCTGGAGCTAGCAGGAGGCTTGGGTTGCCCCCAGCAATGGATGAAGCCAAGCTTCCCGCACACCCTGGCCTCTGCTCAAGGAGGGGCTGGGAGCCTGGGTCACCGGGGTGTGTGGCCAGCCTGAAAACAGCTCTCAGCCCCTTACCCAGGCTGGCCACACCCCCATAGGGTGAGGGTCCCCGTTGGGGGGCATAGCCAGCCTGCAAACAGCCATCAGCCCCTCACCCAGGCTGGCCAGGCACCCCAGCAGGGACCCCCACCCTGAATGGGTGTGGCCACCCTGTAAAGAGCCCTCAGCCCCTCATCCAGGCTGGCCACACCCCCATGGAGTAAGAATCCCCTCTGGGGGGTGTGGCCAGTTTGCAAACAGCCATCAGCCCCTCACCCAGGCTGGCTAGGCACCCCAGTGGGAACCCCCACCCTGAAGGGGGTGTGGCCAGCTTAAAAACAGCCCTCAGTTTCTCACCCAGGCTGGCCACACACCCCCAGCAGGGACCCTCACCCCAATGGGGGTGTGGCCAGCCTGCAAATCACCACAGGCCCCTCGCCCAGGCTGCCCCATGCCCCATGCCCCAAGGGAACTTCCACCCTATCCAGGACACCCTTCAGGGCAAACCAGCCAGCCCCCACCCGTGCACCAGGCCTCTATCTATACTAATAAAAGGGTAATATGCTAATTATACTGGGAGACCTTCTAGGAGACCTTCCGGACATTCTTCTGGACAAAGCTATGGTGGTGGGGCCGAGGTAGAGGTGGTTAAAGGCCAAAGGGGAGGGAAGTTGTGGGTGAGCAGACCAGCAGGGGGGCCAGTTGGGGGTGAGCTGGCCATCAGTGGGGGTCAGTTGGGGGTGATCAGGATAGCAGGGGGGGGCAGTTTGGGGTGAGCAGGCCAGCAGGGGGGGCAGTTGGGGGCAAGCATGCTGGCACAGGGGGCAGTTGGGGGTGAGCAGGCTGGCAGGCAGAGTGGTTAGGGGCAATCAGCAAGCAGGCAGGTGAGCGGTTAGGAGCCAGCAGTCCTGGATTGTGAGAGGGATATCCGACTGCCAGTTTAGACCCGATCCCTGTAAACCGGCAGTAGGACATCCTTCGAGGGGTCCCAAATTGGAGAGGTTGCAAGCCGGGCTGAGAGACCCCCTACCCCTGTGCATGAATTTTGTGCATCGGGCCACTAGTGTGTGTGTGTGTGTGTGTGTGTGTGTGTGTAAATATATATTTTTTTTTAATTTTTTTTTTACATAAAAAATAAGACATGAAATTTCATTCTCTTCAGCTGAGTTTTATTGCCCCAGGTGGGCTGGTTTGAGACCCCACTCTTCTGTTCTGTCTGCCACTTCTCAATTTTCTGTTAGGCAGTCAGCACTGTGTTGAAGTTCTAAGTAATCCACTGCTCCTCTATTTGTGTCTGTGTCCACAGCCCTGGATGCAAGCAGGCAGGACCAATCTGTCTTTTTCTCTTGTCTGCCTGCTTTTGATCTTAATCACTCAAGTGTCTGTTTATGACAGGGCTTTAGATGGGGGTGATCCTGTATTGCTTTCAGGGACTGAACAGCCCCTCTTCAACCCTGACCCTGAGTGCTCCTTGGAAATATTCAGAGTCTTTGTTTCCTTTGTAAAGCTCCATGTGTTGGCTGGGTGTGGCTATATTAGCTGTCTTGAGACTGCTGGGAGGGGCTGGCTCTTCAGGAGAAAAATGGCTGCTTAGGTTTGGAGGGTCCTGAATGTCTCAGTGCTGGATTCCTGGTCACCTCTCCCTGTCCGGCTCTCCTCTACAATCTCTCACCAGATTCTACCAATTGGCACTTCTAACTGCACCACAGCCTCGGGTGAGTGTTTGTAATTGAAAGGCCCTATGAACTAGGTTTAGTGAATAAAAGCAAAGACAAAACAGAGGCAAAACAACCACATGACTGCAAGTTTCTTTCCCCCAGGCACCATGTGAGTGGCTCAGGCAGGTCTTCAGCTTGCCTTTCTGGGTGCAGCCTCTGGTGCTGTGGAATTAGAACTAGATTCCCTAGCCGCCAGCAGCCCTGTGGACTTCCTTTCCACAGTCAGATGTTATGCCTGTCCCCAAGAGATATGGACTTGGTACAGTGCAGCTTTCTTCTGACCCTCTTGGCCTGGTGGTCACATGTCTCTCTCTTACCCCATTCCCTGATCCTACCATTCTCCAGGTGTCCTCTGCTCTTCCCAGCTGCAAATTTTCTCACCTGTTGTGTCTAATTTACCTATTCAGGGTGGATGTTATTCGATTTAGTAGCTCCTTCTATCTGCTCTGGGACAAGGTGCAGGACACGTCTGTCTGTTTGGCCACCATTTTTCTTCCTGTCAGCCAAGACTTTCTTTAACGTGCAATGTAAAACCTCCTTCTCCTCAAGAGTCAGAATTGCTGTAGTCTAAAGATTCTCCCACCTCCTCCAGCCTTTCTCAATTGTCCATCTTAGATGTTTCCTGCCATAGATCTCTTACACATATAATCCCACCTTGGTGTCTGCCTCTTAAAGGTTCAAAACTGCCTGGCTGGTTTGGCCCAGTGGATGAGCTTTGACCCATGAACCAAGTAATAACCTGTTAGATTCCTGGTCAGGGCGCATGCCGTGGCTGCAGGTTTGATCCCCAGTAGGGAGAGTGCAGGAGGCAGCTGATTGATGATGTTTCTCGTTGATGTTTCTATCTCTCCATCACTCTTGCTTCCTCTCTCTCTAAAAATCAATTAAAAAACATTTTTAAAGGCTCAAAACTAACACAGTTACTTATTGTTAATAAGTGCAGCAAGAATAAAAGACTTTATATTGGCTGAGCCACTATCAGTAGTGTCAACAGTGATTTTCATTGGGTGTCATGGATGTAATCATAATCAGTTCTGTGAATTTTGTCAGCAATACAAGCTGACTACCCTGACTTGCTTTACCACAAAACAATTCTACAGTTTAGCAGTGACATTTTATTACTATTTTTTGAGGTTAGAGCCAAAATGAAAACTTTTGGGGTCAAGAAGAACCAACCCCAACTACTATTTTTGAACCCTGGATGAACTTAGGAATTTCCTATTGTTGTAGATTTGATCATGTTCCTTAATTAATTTTATCTAAAAATATAGATAAAATTAATTTTAAGTACTGATAATATATTTATATGCAAAACATATACTGCATAAAAGTCTTTTGATTATAACTATGATTATGATTGTTTGAATCATAAGTAAGCTGTGAATATATACTTGTCAAGCTGCTTTATATATTTCCTACATTGTCAAAATTAAGATTAAAAAGAAAAACTGCTATTACCACTCAATTTTGCAGGAGATATACTTTTCAAGCTCCAACAAAGTTCTAATAATTTTAAGTTCAAAGGAAATTTCCATATTTCAAAATTTATTTACCTGGGTAAGTGAGGAGCTCCCACTTCACCTTCAATTGGAAATAAACAATCTGAAATATAATGACATGCTAAAAGACAAATATCAAGAGAAGAATCTAACAATTCTACAAATGTCTTCCATATGCTCCTGGGTTAATATCAGTATTTGGTAGTACCTATTTCCGTGAAAAGATATTACGAAGAAATACATAAAATCTCATTACAAATCAGCATTGACAGAAGAATATTTGCAATTGATTTTGATTATAGGAAACACTAACTTTGAACCACAATTAAGTGAAATATTCCTAAAGGAATATTCTATTCTTCTCATTAGTAAACCTTATTAGCAAAAATTGTTTTCAATTATTATATTTTGTATTTCACCAAAAAAAGATTTGTAGAATTTTATTTTCTCACTTATTATGTAATGACCTCCATAATATTCTCAATTCTGCCTCTTGGCCCCAAAAGCCTAAATTATCCATTATCTAACCCTTTAGTGTGTAAGTGAACAGAAACCATATACAAAATCCGGGTGTTTTTTTTTTCCCCTTGTATTTTGGTATTGATTGAAAAATATTCCATTTCCCAGTGTTCTATTTGAGAATAATTCTATAATGTTTACAATAAAACAAATATGTAAATGAAAAACAATGCAGTTTAGGCTTTTACAATCCAGTTCCCCTAATCTTATATCACCTGAAGCCATCATCTGTAGCTTGACATAGACAAAATTATTTAAAATTGTCCAACATGCTTTATTATAGTAGTATTCTTAATATATTAGATGCACCTTTAATTTAATCTGTTAATTTTATTGTTGCTTAAAATGTTTTAGCTATATTTATGATTTGCTTCAAAATACAAGGATATACCAATAACAGAAATGTAGTGTAAAATATAATACTATGCAGAATTAGTTACAGATTCTACCTTGCTTGTCTCCCAGTTATACTCTACAGCATACCAAGATACTTTCATAAATTGGGAGAAAAACACAGGGAGTGAGATAAATATGAAGTTTATATTCAACAGAAAGTTTAATAATATAACAAATTAAATGAATTTGTGCTCACATTAATAATCTTCAAAAGATACAATGTTAGAACTATGGTACCACTAATAACAAGCCTTATAAGAAATATGTACACCCAAAATAAAGCTTTAAATTTAAAATAATAAATATTAGTTATATTACTTTTCTAAATGTAATTTTAAGACTGTTATTACAAGTATAAAACAAATTAGATTGAGATTGTTAGTGCTCTTTTTATTATTTCAAAAGATAAATACTTTGGCCCTACCCGGTTTAGCTCAGTGGATAGAGTGTCGGCCTGTGGACTGAAGGGTTCCCGGTTTGATTCTGGTCAGGGGCATGTACCTTGGTTACAGACACATCCCCAGTTGGGGGTGTGCAGGAGGCAGCTGATCAATGTTTCTCATCAATGTTTCTAACTCCCTATCCTTCTCCCTTCCTCTCTGTAAAAAAAAAAAAAAAAAAAAAAAATCAATAAAGTATATTTTTTCAAAAGATAAATACTTTGTTAAAATTAAATTCATCTCAAATTTACTCCTTCAGCAGGCTAATTAATAGAAGAGAATTACATTTTGTTAATTAAAATAAGATATTTAATTGAAGTTATCTCAGGGATTGAAATTAATTTTAATGTTCTAATAGATTTCTTTATATCAACAAATCTTCTAGATGCTTTGTTAGCATTATATAAAAATGGATAAAGACATTGTTAGATTGACTTTGGAGAAAGTGAGAGGGAATTATCCATTTCAGGATAATCACAATACATGAGATAGGTTAATGCAGTTTTTCATTAAGACTAATCTCCATGGATGTGTTAGAAATTTCAGAATAAGCTTTAAAACACTATATATCTAAGCCATTTGTTCAAATGTGCTCCAGTTTAATAGTTACTGAAAGCTATAAACATCTGGCAGATGTTTTCCGGCCCATGTAAAATGAATCGAGGGTCTCATTTCTGTTTCTATTGAACACATGTTCAGGTCACCAGAAATACCACCACAATTTGCACCATAATTAGCAACCTCAAGCATGTTGTGGGCTGCATGGTAATGGAACATAGGCTATTCTCCAAATTGGAAATGAATCTATTTAGATACAAATAGAAATGCCATTTGCTGGGTCAGCATCAGGAGAACTAGCATTTCTGTGTAGTATAAATTTCAAAAACAAAAATATTTGGTTTGGGCTGAAGGTCTTCTTTAAAAACTTATTTCTCATTAATAATTTTCAGATATAATATACAGCAAAGTGTATGTCATTACGGTTCTTAACATTTTGGGAAAAACAGACTCCTCTAAGAATTTCATAAAAGCTACAGAGCCTATCCCATAAAATTAACTTATGTACATATACCAATATTTTTATGCAATGTCAAAGACTACAGAATGCCCTTACCCTTGTGGAGGAGCAAAGCTTGCCACCCCAAAATATACCTCTTTGGGATATTGATTATTTTAAGGTGGTTATTTTAAGAAACAGAAAAAAAAAAAACACAAAAAAACAAAAACCACCTTTCACTTTTTCCCTAACTGCCTGAAAGAATTTAGACAGAGGACCTGCTCTAGGAAGGGAGTTATCATCATCAATAACTACAGTTTAATAGAGTGTGATAGACAAAAGGAACCCAGCAAGGCCCATTTGATGAAAGTCTTCTCTGGGTTTCATTTTTGAAGATGGCTCAGCAAACATTTGTTTACCAAATATTTGCCTTTCCATATCTATGTGAATTGCCTTCCTTCCCTTTGAAGTACCAACCACAGCCACCACCCCACCCCTTCTCCTTAGTTCAAGATGGTCTCATATTCTTAAAGAATCCCCAAATGCACATCCTATATAATAAAGAGGTAATATGCAAATTGAACATCACTCCAACACACAAGATGGCTGCCCCCATGTGGTCAAAGATGGCTGCGCCCATGTGGACACAAGATGGCTGTCACAAGATGGCCAGCAGAGGAGGGCAGTTGGGGGGGACCAGGACTGCAGGGGAGGGCAGTTAGGGGTGACCAGGCCTGCAGGGGAGGGCAGTTGTGGGGGACCAGGCCTGCAGGGGAGGGCAGTTGGGGGCAACCAGGCCAGCAGGGGAGGGCAGTTAGGGGTGACCAGGCGGGCAGGGGAGGACCGGTGGAATCAGGCCTAAACGGGCAGTCAGACATCCCTCAAGGGGTCCCGAATTGGAGAGGGTGCAGGCTGGGCTAAGGAACACACACACCCATGAATGAATTTCGTGCACTGGGCCTCTAGTATGCAATAAATTTGATCATTTTATCCTATCTGTCTCATGTAAATTTGATCATTAGTCCAGCCAATAAGAGGAAAAATTATTTTTCCTCCCCTACATCCTAACACAGGTAAAAGACCTTATAAATTATTATCAAGATTTTCACTGTGATGTGTAAGCTAATATCAACATATATGTTTTTTTTCATTTCCATAATAAACCCAATGAAATTACAAAGTGAAATTTCTAAATAAAAAGATGCAATAAATTGTCACTTTTCTCATATCCTAGTGGAACAGTACCAAAAAAAATTTCCAGATGATTTTAATGGTATTTTTTTAATGTTTGAAGCTGTATGTCTTTAAATAAATTTCTTTATTCCATACATTCACTAAAAGTCACCTGCATTTTACATAAGGTCTTGCATTTTGTTCATAAATATAAAATACATATTTTAAAAGAATAAATGAAATGTTCTTGACCTGTTAGGAGAATAGTCACAAAAGTATAAAAATGAAACACAAGAGAAAAAATAAGAATTTAATTTAATTTTACATAAAATGCATATAATATTTATGTGCATATACAGCTCTTGGGATGATCCATTTATTTAAGTCAACAAAATGATACTGAATTAGAAAGAAACATAAACAGAATAGAAGGAGTCCCTATCCTTTTAACACTGTGTATGAGAGATGTATATGAGGAAACAGACAGGTACAGCACAGCATGGTATAAGCCAAATGACACAATAGCCCTTAAGAGGTGGACCTAGAACCCGTGAAGGGTCATGTGTGTATTTGATTTGATTTGAATTCCTATGTTCAGCATGATAACTGGCCAGTAAAAAGCAAATAACAGAGAAAATTTGACTTATAATAAAGTTGTTGGTGGTGGTGGTAGTGGCTGTATGTGTGTACATGCATAGAGCTTTTTGAGTTATCAATATGGGTAATTATTTACATGGTTTTAAATAAAATTTCTGTTGTAAAAACCTAAATACCAGAAGAGAAGTATTGACTGCTATGGATTTTGGAGTTAATAGAGATTAGAATCACCATGTAGATAAGATTATTCAAGGAGAGAACATAAAATGAGAGAAAGAGAGGGAAAAAAGAGAGAACCAGGGGTTAAGCATAAGTAACACCCAAATTAAAAGTTAGGTAAATAAGAGGACTACTTGAGACTAGGACCCTAGCCTCAACACCACCCAATCTGGTCTCAGATGCAAGCCTGGACTCTACAACCACTTGGAACAAAGACCTTCAGACCCATGGACACCAAGACTCTAGACATCATGGCTGCAGATTACTCTGAGTCAGAGCTCAACTCCCTCCCCGCCAGCCTACTGCATCGGCATAAGACCTGCCAGACCCATTCCACACGAGCAGGCTTCCTGCTGACACAGGGCAGCTGTGCAACTTAACTTTGACTCTGGGTGTGCACACACAGGGAGTCTGTACCCCGTGGTGCAGGAGTGGGCCTCCTGCTGACACAGGGCGGCTGTGCAACCCAGCCCCCCAAGCAGCCTGGGAACCCTGATTCTCTGCCCGACAGGCAGCACTGAGCACCAGTGACTTGACTCTCGGCGCACACACATGGGAATTCTGTTTCTCATCGTGCACACATGGGATCCCTGATTCTCAGTGCATGCACACTAAGCATCTGTGATTCCAATTCTGGACACACACGCACACAGGGACCCCGATTCATAGCATGAGGCTGCACTAAGCTACCTAGACTCCAATACTCAATTCTCAGCATGTGCACACTGAGTCTCTGACTCCTGGCACACATTAGGGGACTCTGATTTTTGGCATATACCTATAGGGACTTTTTTTTTAGCACAGCACATGCATGAAGCTAGTTGCATGCATGAAGCCACACTGAGTACTGGTGGCTCTGATTCTCAGTGTGCGTGGCTCCCACCAACCCACAGCAGCCACACATCTCAGTGTCAGAGCTCTTCAGTGACACATGGATGGTGCAACACTCCCACTGCACATGGCTCAGGCCCCCACAACTCAGCATTTGGACCATCTGGTGATAGTTAGAATGGGAAGACAATTAAACAACCCCCAGAGGAAAGAAAAAGAGGAATCACTGAGACAGGAAATAAGTGAAACTGAGGCATGAAAAATGACAGAAAAAGAATTCAGAGTAATGGTCATACCGTTCATAAACCAGATGGATGAGAAAATTAACAACCTATGCAAAAACCAGGAAGAAATCAAAATTGATATAGCTACAATCAAAAACACTATGGAAGGTTTCAACAGTAAACTAGAAGAAGCGGAGGACCGAATTAGTGAGTTAGAAGATAAGGTAGAGAAACAAGCCCAATCTGCACACCAACTGGAGAAAAAATTTAAAAAGCAGGAGGAGAGCCTAAGGGAGATTTGGGACAATATGAAACCAAGTAACATACATATAATAGGGGTGCCAGAAGGACAAGAAGAGCAGCAAGGATTAGAAAATCTATTTGAAGAAATAATGACAGAAAACTTCCCTGATATGGGGAAGAAAAAAGTTGCACAAGTACAGAGTCCCAAGCAAGATGAATCCCAAAAGACCCACACCAAGACATGTCATAATTACAATGGCAAATGTTAATGACAAGGAGAGAATCTTAAAGACTGCAAGAGAGAGACAAAGACTAACCTACAAAAGATCCCCCGTCAGATTATCAAATGATTTCTCAACAGAAACACACCAAGCTAGAAGGGAATGGAATGAAGTATACAAATTAATGCAAAGTAAAGGACTGAATCCAAGAATACTCTATCCAGCAAGACTATAAATCAAAATTGAAGGGGAAATTAAGAGCTTCACAGACAAAAAAACAAAAAAATGCTAAGGGAGTTTATCACTACCAAGCCAGCAATGCAAGAATTGCTAAAGGGAATGCTGTAAAAAGAAGAAATAGAAAGGGAGGAAAGACCACAGGCATAAAGCACAGAAATGGCTACAAATACCGATCAATAATAACATTAAATGTAAATAGATTAAATGCTCCAATCAAAAGACATCAAGTGACTGAATGTATAAGAAAACATGACCCATATATATGCTGTCTACAGGAGACCCACCACAGGACAAGGGACTCACACAGACTGAAAGTGAAGGAATAGAAAAATATCTATCAGGCAAATGGAAATGAAAAAAAAAAAAGCTGGGGTAGCAATACTTATATCTGACAAAATAGACCTCAAATTGAAGATCATAACAAGAGACAAAGAAGGCCACTTCATAATTCTAAAGGAATCGATACCACAAGAGGATATAAATCTGGTAAACATATATGCACTGAATGCAGGAGCACCCAAATACATAAAAAAACTTCTGGAAGATATCAGGGGAGACACTGACAGTGACACAATCATAGTAGGGGATTTAATACCCCATTAACATCACTGGATAAGTCCTCTAGACAAAAAAATCAGTAACAAAACAGCAATCCTAAATGACACACTAGATCAGATGGATTTAATTGACATTTTCAGACAGTTCACCTCAAATCCATGGAATTTCATTCTTCTCAAGTGCACATGGGACATTTTCAAAGTTAAACCACATATTGTGTCAGAGGAAAAGACTCTCCAAATTCAAAAAAGATTGAAATCATATCAAGCATTTTCTCAGATCACAATGGCATAAAACTAGAAATCAACTACAATAAAAACAATCACAAAAATTCAAACACTTGGAGGCTGAATAGCATACTATTAAACAATGAGTGGGTTACCAAGAGATGAAAAAAGAAATAAAAAACATCCTGGAAACAAATGACAATGAAAACACAACAATCCAAAATGTTAGAGGCACAGTGAAAGCAGTCCTGAGAGGGAAGTTCATAGCATTACAGGCCTACCTAAAAAAACAACAACAACAACAAGAAAAACTGGTAATAAACCATCTAAATCTGCAACTTGAAGAAGTAGAAAGAGAGCAAAAAGAAAAGCCCAGAGTGAGCAGAATGAAGGAAATTATAAAGATCAGAGCAGAAATAAATGACATAGAGACCAAAAAATAATACAAAAGATCAATGAAACCAAGACCTGGTTGTTTGAAAGGATAAACAAGATTGATGAACCTCTGGCTAGGCTCACCAAGAAGCAAAGAGAGAGGACCCAAATAAACAAAATCAGAAATGAAAGGTGAAATAACAACAGACCCCACAGAAATATGAAGAATAACAAAAAAATACTATAAGTAACTCTACTCCAACAAACTGGTCAACATAGAAGAAATGGACATATTCCTAGAAAAATTTGACCTTCCAAAATTCAACCAGGATGAATCAAAACATCTGGATAGGCAGATATCTATGGAGGAAATTGAAGCAATAGTCAAAAAACTTCTAACACACAAAAGCCTTAGACTAGATGGCTTTACAGGGAATTTTTACCAAACATTCAAAGAAGAAATAAAACCTATCTCCCTCAGACTATTCCAAAAGATTCAAGAGAAAGGAACACGTCTAAGTTCTTTCTCTGAAGCCAGCATTACCATAATCCCAAAACCAGGTAAAGATAATACAAAGAAAGAGAATTACAGGCCAATATCCCTCATGAACATAGATGCCAAAATTCTCAACAAAATTCTAGCAAATCGAATCCTACATTACATTAGAAAGATCATACACCATGACCAAGTGAGATATATTCTGAGGATACAAGGATAGCACAATATCTGCAAATCAATAAATGTGATATCCCACATAAACAGAGAGATAAAAACCATATAATCATTTCCATTGATGCAAAAAAAAAAGCATTTGACAAAATCCAACACCCTTTCTTGACAAAAACACTCAGCAAGGTGAGAATAGAAGGATAATACCTCAACATAATAAAAGCCATATATAACAAACCCACAGCCAACATCATACTCAAAGGGGAAAAACTAAAACCATTTCCCCTAAGAACAGGAACAAGACAGCGATGCCCACTCTCACCACTCCTGTTCAACATAGTACTGGAAGTACTAGTCATTGAGATTCAATAAGAAGAAGAAATAAAAGGCATCCAAATTGGAAATGAAGTAAAACTGTCCTTATTTGCGGATGACATGATATTGTACATAGAAAACCCCAAAGTTTCCATCCAAAAACTACTAGACTTAATAAGTAAATTAGGCAATGTAGCGGGATACAAAATTAACACCCAGAAGTCTATGGCTTTTCTATATACCAATAATGAACTCACAGAAAGAGTAACTAAAAAATCAATCCCATTTACCACTGCAACAAAAAATTAAAATACATAGGAATAAATTTAACCAAGAATGTAAAGGACCTGTACTCAGAAAATTTCAGGATGCTGAAAAAGAGATAAAAGAAGATAGGAACAAATGGAAGAATATACCATATTCATAGATTGGTAGAATCAACATTATTAAAATGTCCATACTACCCAAAGAAATCTATAAATTCAATGAAATCGCCATTAAAATACCAACAGAACACTTCAAAAACCTAGAACAAACTCTCCAAAAATTCATCTGGAATAAAAAAAGACCCCAAATAGCCTCAGTAATCTTGAGAAAGAAGAACAATGTAGGAGGAATCACAATACCAGATATCAAGCTACACTACAAAGCCACTGTTCTCAAAACTGCCAGGTACTGGCACAAGAACAGACATATAGACCAGTGGAACCAAACAGAGAACCCAGAAATTGACAAAAGCCATTATGCTCATTTAATATTTGACAAAGGAAGCAAGAGCATACAACAGAGTCAAGACAGTCTCTTCAATAAATGGTGTTGGGAAAATTGGACAGATAATTACAAAAAAATGAAACTAGACTACCAACTTACACCATATACAATAATAAACTCTAAATGGATAAAGGACTTAAACATAAGATGGGTAAACCATAAAACTCTTAAAAGAAGCCACAGTCACCAAAATAGACATTTGTCTTAGCAATATCTTTACCAATAAAGCTCCTAGGGCAATGGAAACTAAGGAGGAAATAAACAAATGGGACCACATCAAAATAAAAAGCTTCTGCACAGCAAAAGAAATGATCAACAAAACAACAAGAAAGCCCACTACATGGGAGAACATATTTTCCCATGTTATCTCTGTTAAGGGTCTAATCTCCAAAATTTACAGGGAATTCATACAACTTAACCAAAAGGAAGATAAACAATCTAATGAAAAAATGGGGAAAGAACCTAAATAGACACTTTTCGAAAGAGGACATTCAGAAAGCCAAGAGACATATGAAAACATGCTCAAAGTCATTAATCATCCGAGAGATGCAAATCAAAACAACAATGAGGTACCATCTCACACCTGTCAGAATGGTTATCATCAACAAACAGTTATCATCAAATGACAAGGGCTGGAGAGGATGCGGAGAAAAAGGAACCTTCCTTCACTGCTGGTGGGAATGCAGACTGGCACAGCCACTGTGGAGAACAGTATGGAGTTTCCTCAAAAAAATTAAAAATGGAACTCCCATTTGACCCAGTGATCCCACTTCTAGGAATATACCCCAAGAAAACAGAAACACCATTCAGAAAGGATATATGCACCCCTATGTTCATAGCATCACAATTTACAATAGCTAAGATTTGGAAACAGCCTCAGTGCCCATCAGCAGATGAGTGGATTAGAAAACTGTGGTACATCTACATAATGAAATACTACACTGCTGTAAAAAAGAAGGAATTCTTACCATTTGCAACAGCATGGATGGAACTTGAGAGCATTATGCTAAGTGAAATAAGCCAGTCAGTGAAAGAAAAATACCACAATATCTCACTCATTTGTGGATTATAAAGAACATTATAAACTGATGAACAAAAATAGATAGAGGCAAAGAAGTATGAAACAGACTGTCAAACTACAGCGGGAAGGCTGGAGAGGGTTCTGGGGGGTGGGGGGGAGTAGAGGTAAGAGATCAACTGAAGGACTTGTATGCATGCATATAAGCATAACCAATGAACAGAAGACATGGCGGGGAGGGCAGGGAGTTCCTCTCGGGGTGGCCGATCGCGCTGATGGAGGCGCTCTGATCGGCGGGTGGCCAGAGGAACACTGCTGCTGGCGGAGGGCTGGTGCCGGCAGCCAGGTGAAGGAAAAGTCTATTGCACGAAACTTCGTGCAACGGGCTTCTAGTGTCATTATAATTTTTGATGTTTACAACAGCATATTGTACAATTATCCCAAACAAACTTAAAAATCTAATTTTTTTTGAATGTTTGGCAAGAATTTAATAAGGACATGAAAGGATTTAATCCCTAACACTATGTGGAAGGCCCCCTGGGAAGGCACTTGAGCATTCTATATTGGTCCTTCTTGCCCTTTTTGCCAAGAAGACCCTCTTCTCACAATCCAATTGCCCACAACTGTTGCCTGAGTTTTCAGTTCATGCTGAGGTTGAAGCCTTGTGGTGGCTGGTACCATGGATCTGTCTCTTGCACAATGGCGTGAGCTGGGCTCTCCCTGGAGAAGAAACCTGGGTACCCCAAGATCTGTGATCAATGCTGGGGCCCCGCCAGATGGCGAGGGGATCCCAAGGCAGGTGCTGGGCATGGAGGCCACAGGGGGATAGGCTACCAAGGAGACAGAACTGAATCTCACATCACCCTGCTTGGCCCCGGAGGATGGCTGGTTAGTCAAAGACGGGTAAGATTCCTCAAGGGAGGAACAACCTAAGACAGGCACAGTCGCAGAGGGGCCATCAGGAGAGAACTTGGGGGTCAACAGAGGTGGGGCACAGAACCTCACCCCCCCAACATTGCAGAGGCTTGAACACTCGCCCCTTCTGAGGGAGGTCTCCTGCCCCATGGCTGCTTCGCGCTTCCCATGCCAGCTCAGATTGGGACCCAGGTAACATAACAGAGACTTGGCCCAGCTTAGATTGAGACCCAGGCAACAGAGAGATGGCCAATGGCAGCTGACCTATATCAAAATCCAGCCTAAATCCAGGAATGATCAGGGCTTTCTCAAGGATGCAAATAATCCTTTCCATTAATACTTACAGGGTAAACTAAGATTGTTGTTAGAGTATTAAATTTGACAGTAAAATAGTCAAGTTTTCAGATTAATTTAAATTGGCTAAATGAAATAAGTGAATATTTAAGGAAATTTAATTGTACAAAAAGCTGTTCCTAAAGTATTAACCAAAATTTCTATTGGTAGTTCATTTCATGGTAAAATTACTTAACATGCAATGAACCTAAAGCAGTCATATTTTTGTGCAAAAATGTAAAGTTATCAAGACTGCATTATAAAAATTTTCCTAAAGCCACCTAAAAAATTAAATAAAAAAGAAGGGGGGATAGTGGAAAAGTACCATGTAAGGAAAAAATATCCTGTAAGTAAATTACTTCTTGAAAAATTTTACTTTGAAAATTAATTTTCATACAGCAGGACACCCATGAAAAACATACATGGTGTCAAAATAGCCAAAGGAAAATTGTTTGGGCAAAAAATAATAGGATCCCAAGAAAAATTTATAGAAAAGATTCCTTTATTAACTTTTGGTCGAGAATATGTTTGTATATTTTCAGAAAACAACTCCAAGACCATGTGGATTCCTGTAATAGAGAGGAATTAACAGGAGTGCTCCAGCCATGAAGACAAGAGGAGAAATAGTCCTGAGATGGAGGACGCTGATGACGCCTTGCCATGCTAGCAGTCAGCAGATGTACATCGCTGCAGGTTGCCCAGGTCCAAACCAGAGGTCGGACCTGCATCGCCACCATTTGTCCACCATCCAGATATCGTTGCTGACATGTACACTTGAGGAACTTTTGGACATTGAAACTTTGGACTCAGGAACTTTTGGACATTGAAACTGGGACTCAAACATTTTGTTCTTATATGTTTATTTCTGGTCTGTAAATGCAAGATTTTTTAAGGGAGAAATTGGGGGGAGATGCCGGAAACCGAACATTGAGACATTGGAAGTTAAATGTGAAAAGGGAATCCAGAATGCTTTAGTCAACCTTAATCGCTCTGAATGGTCAGAGCTAGTCACTCATTGTTTAGTTGAGACATTGGTAGTTAAATCAACTCTCACCTGTTAATCATATGTAAATTTTTGCTGATTGTCTTTTGTTGTAATTTCCTGCCTAAAGGATATGGGTGTATCTCAGAATCCCAATAAAAGGGATGGCAAAGGCCAGAGCAGCGAGCAGTCCTCCCACTAGAGGTGGACTCCCACCTGGCCTGGCCCCCCATTTTCCCAAATTGATTCTTTTCTAGCTTCTCTTCATTTTGATTGCGGCCTTCTCCAGAAACCGGACCTGAACGGGATCTCTGAAACACGCGGGACGTGACAAGGGATTCCCACAGGCATGTGTGTGGCGGGTATGGGAGGCTGGGGGAAGGTCAATGGGGAAAAAAAGAAGACATATGTACTACTATTCGTAAGACTTTAAACAATAAAATAAAATTTAAAAAAAGTTAGGTAAATACTAAAAAAAGCCTTCAGAGTCATAAAAGCAAAAAGAAAAAACAGGAGGAAAGAATGTCAAATAAGTCAAAAAAGGAAAGTGTTTCGAAACAAGGGAGTTGTCATATGTTACCTTGGAAACTGCTATTTCAGAGAAGTGATAGGCCTTTGAATTAGGAAGCCCAAACTGAGTAAACTTGTCAGAGTAGAGAATGGCAGGTAATGTGTGGGCAGAACAAGCTGAGAAGTCAAATATTGACATATATTTCAGGAAGGTTCCAGTCAAAGGAAAGAGACAAAGGCTTGGGCTTTTCAATTAACACAGACACAATAAGATAAACAGTTCTCCAGATTTTCTTTCATGTGATATTTAAATTGCTGCACAAAGAACTTCCCACAGATTTAAGAACTTGCTGCCAGTAAAGGGAGGTCAATTAAACATTACAATGAGTTAATAGAAATGGTGGGTGGAATCACATTTCCTCTAGGTTCACTTGTCCCAATTACTTGTAAAATGTGCTGAGGGATAAGGGCATGAAGCACCTAAACCCTGCATGCATCCCTAGCATTTGTTTTTTATCTTACTTTAATTAGCCTTCTGAGTAGCAACTTAGAAAGGCCAATGTAACATTTTTCAGATTTTTCTTGGTTATGAAGAAAAGAAAATATTAGGGGGAAAATTAAACAAAGATGATATATGAGCCTTCTCAATTTGCTTGCAGTCAAATTCTAATAGAGTTTTCATATTCCTTTTTTGCCATTTTTTGTTTGTTTCGATTTGACTTAAATAGTTTCATTCTGTGAGTTCTCTTGTATGCTAATATTTTCAAATATAAATGAATTAAATCAGCCAAAGAATAAAATATATAAGAGCTCCTGTGCTTCACCCCAATTTTTGCTATGTATACCAATTTTTAAAACTCTCAAATACAGCTTTTTTCTTTGTTTACTTTAAACTAGTAAATTACTTAATGCTGTGCCCTCCCCTGGCACACTAAGAAGAGGGATATGGTGGGCTTCTGTGAGATTCCCCAGAGACTCCTACTTTGGGAATTCCATTTTAGTTGCAAACAAAAGAAAAAGCTTTTTGGGAATTCTGTCATCTGTAGCAACTTGGATGGACATTGGGGGCATTATGCTAAGTGAATTAAATCATGTAGAGATAGATAAATACTGTATGATATCACTTATCTGTAGAATCTGAAAAAAGCCAAACTCATGAAGACATAGAATACAGTGGTGGTCACCAGGGACCAGGGATTAGGGAAATTGGGGAGATGTTGTTTAAGGGCACAAACCTGCAACTCGTAGATAAATCAGTTCTGCAGATCTAATGCACAGCATGGTCATTAAAGTCAAAAACACTGATTAATAATCTTCAACATTGTTAAGAGACTATATCTTAATTGTCCCCATCAAAAAAGAAATGATAATTCTGTGACATGATCCAGGTGTTAGCTAATGCTATGATAGTCATCATATTGCAATATATAAATGTATCAAATCAACACTTTGGACACTTTAAAGTAGCACAGGGTTATATGTAAATTTTCCATTAAAATCTATGTAATGAATATGGTTATATGAAGGAAAAACTGTTTTGAATTTTTTCTTCACTATTTCATCAAGACATCTTGCTGGCAGGGTCACTTAAGGCTTTCTGTGTAACTGGATAGGCAGGGTTCACCCTTCCACCTGCCTGGGCAAAATTACAGATACCTTCTACATTCTGCATTGGCATCGAGACAAAATTCTCACACAATAAATGGACACCTTACAGTTGCTTACTAACTCAATAAATTCCTCAAAACTGTTACCTTGATAAATGTAAGATGGCAATCAAAAAGAGAGCCCCAGAAGAAGAGCCAAATGCCAGGTCTTAAGAAGGAACAAGAAGGAACGTGAGAAGAAATTTTAGCCTAGAAGTCACATTCTAGTGTTTCTCACTTTCACTTTCTGAAAGAACTGTTTGTATCTAATCACATGTTTGTTTAATGAAGTGTCTGGCTTTAAATAAGTTAATGAACCTTTGTGGAACAAAATAGGCAATATTCGTGTTTATGTGGATAGCAAGCTGATTATTACTTCATTTCTACTTTACTGTAATATCCCTTGAAAGCTTTATGCCACTTATATGTTAGAGATGATTTTGAAAAAATATTTAAAAACTGATCATACAACCTTTAGAATATCTAGACCAGTTTTTTTCTTAAGAAAATGTTGAAAGCAGATCAAAGCAGCATTTCTCTGTTTGAAGAAGGAAAGGAGTCCAAAATCTCCCTGCACATCCTTAGTTAGGCCCGAGGCTTGGGTTGCCCCCGACACCTCAGAAGCCCCTGAATCCTCTTCCTGGAACATGAGGAATTACTAAGACACATTTTAAAATTCAGTGATCTAGTTTGTTACCTTCTTGCATTCTTTTCCTGTAATAGCTTTGGTTATTTTATGGCTCATAAGCACCTTCAATTGAATAGCAAAGAACACGATTGAAACCAATTTTTGTAGAAGACATTCAGATCAGTTGTAAGACAAAGAAAATTACTCACCTTATCAATGTGTTGTGACTAACTAAATTGAATTAAATATACATTTAATTCTCTCTCATAGCATCTGATGCAAAAGATGTTAAGGGCATCTATGTGCATTTTCTTCTTTCTCTTTTTCCTCCTTCAAATATTCCCTTTTTTAAGTGAAACAAGGGCTGTAGGAATGCCAAGATCTTTAAAAATATTTATTTTAAAGTTACTATTCTTAAGAATAATTTTATTGATTTTCCCCAACCAGGGGTATAAATATTCTAAATCAGGACTGTAGAAAATGGAATTCAAAGGAATTCTCAGATGCTAAAGTTTTGGGATCTGTAACATCTTGATGGATTTTAAGATACCTTAAAGTAGTCAAATATCAAAATACTATAAATATCTGAAAATAAGACTATTTTAAAATATGATTATGCTTCAGATTCCTGATTTAACAATTTAAACAGTACCTATTGTCTGTCAACAATATTAGATTAGCTATTTAACAAATTCACACTTTCACTACATTGGTTTATATTTTCAAGTTTTCTATAATACACCTTCTGTTATTTATCTATAACCATGTCTTCCATGTTTTCTTTTTCCATTGGTTGATCATGCAAATTGAAAACCAATAACATTTATAATAAATATTATGGCATACAATATTACAGAAATAAGTTGGGTGGGAAGAAGACTAGTAAATTTTTAAGACAAGTTTTTTTTTTTAATTGTTGACATTATTACAGATGCCCCCCATTTTCCCCTCCTTTGCCCCCTCCTCCTGGACCCCAACCTTTTCTCCCTCTGGCTATAACCACATTGTTGTCTGTGTCCATGGGGTATGCATATATGTTCTTTGGCTAGTCTCTTCTCCTTTTTTCATCCCATCTGTCCCCAAAACAAGTAATTTTAAGCTAAAAAATGTGTTCCACCAAAGGCAAATATTCTCAGCATCAAGGTCCAATTAATTATTTTTACAGACCTTAATCAATGTCTCAAAATATTGTACATGAGTGTGCTTGTTCCTCCACCTTGAAAAATAAATTCAGTTATATATAATTTACAATAAGAGGATTGAAAATAATTATTCACTAATCCATATATTATATACAAATACACCATTATTTATGTCAAACTTGCAATGAATTTATTAATCCTAAGTGATAATGAGAGTGAAATAATGGCTTCAGGAAGGTTACCTTCATAACAGTTTGATTTGGTTTCCATGGTTACAAAGAATACAGCCAAGACTCAAAGAATCACAATTTCCACTGATTGGTAGAGTCTCAAAAATGATAATTTGGAAAATGACAAGGGATTAAACAAAGAAGAAGATTACACTCATGAGAAATGAGAAATTAAGTGTAATAATAGCACATTGATGGTCAGAACAAGACAGGCCTTTGAAATTTAATGAAATCTCATCTTGCTCCTTTGTTAAAAACTGGATAGAATTTATAACAGCATGAATATGCAAATCAAAATTGTTGATGCTAATTAACTGGCCAAAATATGTTAGATTTTTTAATAAATAACTTTTAAAACTTAGCTTGAAAAAATACTAGTCAACTTAAATTGTGAATGACCTAAAAGACCAAAATATTTTTAATGTCTCTGATCTGTTTATGGGGTTTAATAGGCAAACTGTAAAACAAAAAGGTATAATAGAAATACAGTAATAAGAGAATTAAAAATCCAGTCAGGAGACATATCTAGTTGCATATACTTAGGCATATCATTTTATTTGCAATCTGCTTTTCTTCTTCTTAAGTAACTACCAGTACCTACTATCAAAAATAACACTGCAGCTGATTATCAAGCTACTGGTTAGTAATCACGATACTACACAAGTTTAAGAGCTCTTTCTGTGCCTTAAATCCTATGATTTTAAATTATTTTTCCCAATTTAAAAAGCAAACTGAAGAGATGTGTAGGCAGGCTAGGAAAAATATGGACAAAGCTCTAGATAGCCTCCCACCCTCCTCTAGATAGAGCCTCTTGAGAAGCAGGAAAAATGTCTAAGATTCTTCATTTAGATTTTCCAGCAGTAAGAATGTTTAAAGGAAAGACAGAATGAGCAATCTTTCCCAGAGTTAACTATCTCCAGCTGGAAGGCATAGCAGTCAAAGAAAATTAAATTAAAAAGCAAGGCAGATCTTCTGAGAGAGAACAAGGTGTAGGTAAATGGGTATTCTAATGACCATGGGACTAGACACCTTGTGAGCAGCCTTAGACCTGCTCAGAGGTTGCAAAGCCCCGACCTTTCATACTCTAACCCACAAAGTCAGTAGACTAGTCAATCTAAAAATCCTATGGGCAAAACAATGTTTTCCTATGTGTTTGTGTTCCAGTGCTTGGGGAAAATATGAAAATGGTGTCTGGAAGCAATGACAAGAGAACTATGTAGACTAATAATCTCAGAAGCTAAACTAAGATTTCCACTTAATTTTAAATAAAAAGTGTATCCACCACAGAAAAGAAACAAGATACACAGTCTATTTAGAACATTGAAAATTACACAAAATATTTCACATTAAAAAAAATGAAAAAGAAGTACAAAGACCAAATCCTATAGTTAGGATCTCATAGAGCCCAGATTAAATTCTTCTCTTGACCTTCCTGGTCTTAGGCACAATAAAAGAATAGATTGTGAAAAACCAAGATGTTAAACTGGAGCTCTATGAATTTTGTATCAAGTTGGAAAAGGAATGGAGGATTTAATCACACAGCATCAAAGGAATTAGAAAGCTTTGATAGAGATGCATGAAAGAAAGAAGCATGTTAGCACTGAAAAAAGATACCATTGAAATAAAAAAGAAGGAATGAAGGAGAGGAAAAGAGATGAAAGGAAGAGAGAAATGAAAGAAGTTATCTGAAATGGAGAGAGGTAGAAATAATAGCATACAAAAGTAAAATAAAAATCAACTCTTGAAGAAAAAAAAAAAATACCTAAGAAAAAATGTCAATCTGTTTCTTCCCAAAGAAAAATATAAAGAAAACACAAATTCAAGGTATCAATATACTAACTTTACAATAATAAAATAGCTGAATAAAATAAAAATGCAGAGCTAAGGACTAAATGAAGGGTCAAAAACAACATTACAGAACTAAGATAAAAATTACAATAACTCAGGTGATTAGATTATACTAAGTAGCATAGGTAAAATGGATAAAATAACATAGAGAGTCTTGAGATAATAATATAAATGCAGAGAAACAGGAGAAAGTTATAAAAGCAATTAGAAAGAAGATAGATACAGAGCAGTAATAAGTATGAAACCCAAGATAATTCTTGTATCTGGAGTAGAGAACACAATTAATGGAACAGAAAAAAAGTGTTTTTTTTAATTTCCTTATTAAAAATTAATTAATGTGTGTATCAAAAATATGTGCTTCTAAAAGAAGTCTTATGAGACTATTTCAAAATGGTAGCACAGTAGGTGGAAACTCCATTCATCCCTTCCCAAGACCATACTGAAATTACAACTAAATTATAGAAAAATTATCCAGAATAACCCACTGAAGACTAGGTGAAGAGGAGTCTTATAACCAAGGATTTACAGAAGAGGCCACATCAAAACTGGTAGACAGAGAAGTGAAAAGGGCTGACCTCACTCCCTCCAGCAGCGACTGAGGATCCAGAGGGATAACTCAGCTGTGGGGGATTCCCCCTGAGAAGTGTGCTGCCTAAACACCAAGCCTGGCTCCCCAGCTCAGACCACCAGAGCTGGGAAGAGGCGTTCACATAACATCCAGCTGTGAAAAACAATGGGATTTCTGTTTGCTAGAGACACATGAAGCCTCTTAAAGGGCCAATGCACAAAATTTCATTCATAGCCATTTACACTGGGCTCCATCAGAGGGAGAACAGAGTAGACTAGAGTTGCCTGAGGAGAGTATGATTGTGGCTCTGGGAAGGGAGCTGGAGTGACTGACGCCAGAATCCCTGTGCTGAGTCTTTCTCTAATACTATAGTACCCATCTTTCTTGGGTGGAGCACTTCCCTCCTTGCTGCATCAGCCTGTGAAGAAGAAATTGCCCACCTTCTGGCCCTTTTCATCTCTACACTGCAAAACCTAAGCCATACTGAGAAGTCAGCTGCCTTGACCAGGCTGTACAGGGCTTGACAAACTCAGGGGGTGTCAGTGACTGAGTTGTCACACTTTCCCATGAACCTTACTGGCACTCCCCCCACATGAGAGATCCAATAGAAACACCTTCCATCTTCCTGCAGACCCAATCTCCAGTCCCTGGAGGCCTCTGACTCCTAGTGTTGCTGCCATGCCTAGGTCAGGGCAAAATCTAAGACAGACTAAGTAGTGTGTCTCTGGGGTGGGGACCACACCCAAAACCTTCCCTGAAGCCTGAATGACACCTCCCCTACCAGAGACTGTTTCAGTGGCTAAGACTAAAAGGCAGCCAGCAGGGTGAGGCAGGTGGATGAAGATAACATTGGGGTACTTTAGGACTTTTGTTGACCTGCCCTCAGACCCAGTGCTGATAAAAGCCAGCCTTGGTACATAGCTTGGTCCTTCCCATGCACACTTAAGCCCAACAGAGGCAACCACAAATAGTGGATCACTTGTAGCTCCAAACAAGTTGCTGAGGACCAGACACAGACAGTGTCTGATACTGGCCTGCACCAGAGTCTCTCCCAATACGTCCAGAACAAAAACATCCAATGGCCAGCTTGAGACAACATTGGAGCAGGATCCAATTACTTCACAAAGAGCATATCCAAGGGGAGATCTCAGCAGGCACTAAACCCTGTTGAAACGAATTCCACTTTGTGTGGTCAAAACCTGCACAGCAGTTTGCATACCAGGATTAAGGTTGAAGCTCATAGTAAGATAATCTAGGGGTTGATCCCTAGGGGCCAATAGCAATCAAGACTCAATTACAATAGAAGGGCCCACATAACCCACACAAGGAACATTCCTAGAGTACTCAGATCAGTGATCAAGGTGACTCTGCCACTGGGTGCTATAGGATATCTACTATGTAAGGCCATCATATGAATACTGGGAGTCATAGCAGATCTATAAAAAACATACAAACAAATACAAAGTGGGAGCCAAAATGGGGAGTAAAAGAAACAAGCCAAAATGAAAAAAAAACAGGAAAAATCTCCATAAAAAGAGTTAAATGAAATGGAGGCAAGCAATTTACCAGATATACCAGTGGCCAAGACTAAAAGGCAGCCAGTAGAGTTCAAAGTAATGGTTATAAGGATGCTCAATGAACTTAGTGAGAACTAACTCAGCATGAAAATGTACATATGAACCATGAAAATAACCAATTGGCAATGAATATTACCATATCTGACATCAAGAATATACTGGAAGGAATAAATAGTAAGTTAGCTTAAGCAAAAAATTGAATTAGCTATTTGGAAAACAACATGGAAAAAGATACCCAATCAGAGCAGCAGAAAGAAAAGCTCATTTTTTTAAAATGATAATAGCCTGGCCAGGTTGGCTCAGTGGTTGAGCATCGACCTATGACCCAGGAGGCCATGATTCAATTTCCAGTGAGGGCACATGCTTGAGTTGTGGGCTTGATCCAAAGGGGGGGGGGGGGAGTGCAGGAGGCAGTGAATCAATGACTCTGTCATCATTGATGTTTCTATATCTCTCTTCTCTTCCTTCCTCTCTGAAATCAATGAAAATATATTTTTTTTAAAAAAATGAGTATAGTTTATAGGACCTTAGGAACAACATGAAGCATAAACATTTCTGCATCATAAGTGTCCCAGAAGGAGAAGAGAGCAAGGGATTGAGGAAATATCCTATCTAATAAAGAGGTAATATGCAAATTGACCATCACTCCAACACACAAGATGGCTGCCCCCATGTGGTCAAAGATAGCTGCCCCCATGTGGACACAAGATGGCTGCCACAAGATGGCTGGCAGGGGAGCACAGTTGGGGCAACCAGGCCTGCAGGGGAGGACAGTTGGGGGGGACCCAGGCCTGCATGGGAGGGCAGTTAGGGGGACCAGGCCTTCAGGGGAGGGCAGTTAGGGGTGACCAGGCCTGCAGGGGAGGGCAGTTGGGGGGGGCCAGGCCTGTAGGAGAGAGCAGTTAGGGGCGACCAGGTTGGCAAGGGAGGGAAGTTAGGGGTGAACAGGCCAGCAGGGGAGCAGTTAGGTGTTGATCAGGCTGGCAGGGGAATGGTTAGGGTATGATCAGGCTGGCAGGCAGAAGCGGTTAGGGACAATCAGGCAGGCAGGCAGGCGAGCAGTTGGGAGCCAGCAGTCCTGGATTGTGAGAGGGATGTCTGACGGCCCATTTAGGCTTGATCCCACCAAGATCGGGCCTAAATGGGCCGTCAGACATCCCTCAAGCGGTCCCAGATTGGAGAGCATGCAGGCTGGGCTGAGGCACATCCCTCCCCTCTGTGCACGAATTTCGTGCACCGGGCCTCTAGTTTTAAGAAATAAAGACTCAAAACATCCCTAACTTGTGAAGGAAAAAGAAACACAAGTCCAAGAAGTGCACAGAGTTGCCATCAAGATGACCTCAAAGAACCCAGATCAAGACAAATCATAATTAAAATGGCAAAGGTTAAGGAGAAAATCTTAAAAGCCACAAGTGAAAGGCAATGAGTTACCTCCAAGGGAGTGCCCATAAGGTTGTGAGCTGATTTCTCAACAAACATTTTAGGCCAGAAGGCATTGGCATAATATTCAAAATGTTGAAAAGTAATGACCTACAACCAAGACTACTCCACCTAGCAAGACTATAAAATTTAAAATTAAAGAAGAAATAATGAGCTTTCCAAACAAGAAACAGCTAAAGCAAATGGTTACCACCAAACCTGTATTACCACAAATATTAAAGGGCCTGTGTTAAGAAGTATAAGGAGCAAAAACAAAACAAACAAAAAACACACGCACAAAAAACCAGAAGGACACAGTAGAAAGAATAAAATGGCAATAAGTACATACCTATGGATAATTACTTTATATTTGCAATTTAAATTTTTTATTGTTTAAAGTATTTTATATGTCTCCTTTTTTCCCTATTGTTCTCTCCCCCGTTGATCCCACCACCCCCTAGTACATGCCCTCACCTCACTACTGTCTGTGTCCATGCATACAAGTCCTTTGGTTGATCTCTTACCCTCACCCTGCCTTAGTTTCCATTCCCTTACCTTCCCTCTGAGGTTAAATGGTCTGTTCAATGTTTCTATGTCTCTGGATCTATTTATGTTCATCAGTTTTTGTTGTTCATTATATTACACAAATAGATGAGATCATGTGATGTTTATCTTTCTCCAACTGGCTTATTTCACTTAGTATAAGTCTCACAAGGTCCATCCATGCTATTGAAAATAATACGATTTCTTTCTTTTTTACAGCAGCACAGTATTCCATTGTGTAGATGTACCACAATTTTTTAATCCACTCATCTGCTGATGGGCACTGAGGCTGTTTCCAAATCTTAGCTATTGTAAATTGTGCTGCTAAAAACTTAGGGATGCATATATCCTTTTTGATTGGTGTTTCTGGTTCTTGGGATATAGTCCTAGAAGTGGGATTACTGGGTCAAATGGGAGTTCCATTTTTAACTTTTTGAGGAAACTTCATACTGTTTTCCACAGTGGGCTGCACCAGTCTGCATTCCCACCAGCAGTGCACTAAGTTCCTTTTTCTCCACATTCTCACCTGCACTTGTCGTTTGTTGTTTTGTTGATGATAGCCATTCTTTGCCTGGCTAGAGGTTTCATTGTTGTTTTGATTTGCATCACTCAGATGATTAATGAGTTTGAGTATGTTTTCATATGTCTCTTGGCCTTCTGTATGTCCTCTTTTGAAAAGTATCTATTTAGGTCCTTTGTCTACTTTTTTATTGGATCATTTATCTTCCTTTTGTTAAGTTGTATGAGTTATCTGTAAATTTTGGAGATTAAACCCTTATCTGAAATAGCATTGGCAAATACGTTCTCCCATGCAATGGTCATTCTTGTTGTTTTGTTGATGGTTTCTTTTGCAGTGCAACAGCTTTTTATTTTGATGCAGTCCCATATTTTTATTTTCTCCTTAGTCTCCATTGCCCTAGGAGCTGTATCAGTAAAGATATTGCTACGACATATGTCTGCTATCTTGCTGCCTATGGAGTCTTATAGGATTTTTATGGTTTCCCATCTTACATTTAAGTCCATTAGCCAGTTTGAGTTTGTTTTTGTGTATGGTGTAAGTTGATGATCTAGTTTCATTATTTTACATGTATCTGACCAAATTTGCCAGCACCATTTATTGAAGAGACTGTCTTGACACCATTGTATGCTCTTGTCTCCTTTGACAAATAATAATTGATCATAATGGCTAGGGTTGATTTCTGGGTTCTCTGTTCTGTTCCATTGGTCTATATGTCTGTTCTTGTGCCAGTACCAGGCAGTTTTGAGAACCGTGGCTTGGTAATATAGCTTGATATGTGGTATTGTGATCCCTCCAAACTTGTTCTTCTTTCTCAGGATTGCTGTGGCTATTTGGGTCTTTTTTTATTCCAGATGAATTTTTGGAGAGTTTGTTCTAGGTCTTTGAAATATGCCGTTGGTATTTTAATGGGGAGTGCATTGAATCTATAGATTGTTTGGGGTAGTATGGACATTTTAATGATGTTGAGTCTACCAATTCATAAACATGGTATGTTCTTCCATCTGTTTATGTCTGACTCTATCTCTTTTTTCAATGTCTTGTAGTTTTCTGAGTAACTGTCTTTTACCTCCTATGTGAAGATTATTTCTAGGTATCTTAATTTTTTGGTGCAATGGTAAATGTGATTTTTTGTTTGTTTGTTTGTTTGTGTGTTTTTTGTTTTGTTTTAGTTTCTCTTTCTGTGAGCTCATTATTTTTTAGATTTCTGGGTGTTAATTTTGTACCCTGCTACACTGCTGAATTCATTTATTAGGTTTAGCAGTTTTTTAATGGAGTTTTGGGGTTTTTCTATGTAAAGTATCATGTCATCTGCAAATAAGACAGTTTAACTTCTTCTTTTCCAATTTGCATGCCTTTTATTTCTTCTTTTTGTCTGTCCACTATGGCTAGCACTTCCAGTACTATGTTGAATAAGAGTGGTGAAAGCGGACATCCCTGTCTTGTTCCACTTCTTAGGGGAAATGAGATTGTTTTTTCCCCATTTAGTATGATGTTGGCTTTAGGTTTGTCATATAAGGCTTTTATTATATTGAGGTATATTTCCACTTTGCTGAGAGTTTTTAATCAAGAAAGGATGTTGGATTTTTTCAAATGCTTTTTCTGCAATCATTTGATATGATTATGTGATTTTTGTCTCTCACTTTGATTATGTGATGTATCACATTTATTGATTTGCAGATATTGTACTATACTTGCATCCCCGGAATAACTCCAGCTTGGTCATGGTGTATGATCTTTCTAATATAATGCTGAATCCAATTTGCTAGAATTTTGTTGACGACTTTAGCATCTATGTTCATCAAGAATATTGGCCTATAGTGCTCTTTTTTGTGGCGTCTTTATCTGGTTTTGGAATTAGGGTAATGCTGGCATCATAGAAAAAGCTTGGAAGTGTACCTTCCTCTTGAATTTTTTGGAATAGTCTGAGGAGGATAGGTTTTATTTCTTCTTTGAATTCTTGGTAGTTCTCCCCTGTAAAGCCGACCGGACCAGGCATTTTGTTTGCTGGAAGATTTTTGATCACTGCTTCAATTTCTTTGGTAGTTATTGGCCTATTCAGGTTTTTTCATTCTTCCTGATTGAGTTTTGGGAGCTTGTATTTTTCTAAGAAAATGTACATTTCGTCTAGGTTGTCCATTTGGTTGGAATAGAGTTGTTCATTGTATTTTTTCATAATCCTTTGTATTTTTGTGGGATTGGTTGTTATGTCAGTCACCTGTTACATATCTGATTTTGTTTATTTGGGTCCTCTCTCTTTGCTTTTTGGTGAGCCTAGCTAGAGGTTTCTTGATCTTGTTTATCCTTTAAAAAAATCAGCTCTTGGTTTTGTTTATCTTTTCTGTTGTTTTTGGTCTCTCTGATCTTAATTATTTATTTCCTCTCTGATCTTAATTATTTACTTCCTTTTGCTTTCACTGGGGTTTCTCGTTACTTTCTAACTCTTTTAATTGTAGCGTTAGATAATTTATTACCATTATTTCTTGTTTATTGAGGTAGGCATGTAGAGCAATGAACTTTCCTCTCAAGACTGCTTTCTCTGTGTTCCATAGAGTTTGGATTGTTGTTTTTTCATTGTCATTTGTTTCCAGTGTACTTTGTATTTCTTCTTTGATCTCTTTGGTAACCCAATCATTGTTTAATACCATGTTATTTAGTGTCCAGGTGCTTGGGTTTCTTTATTGTTTTTATTGTACTTGATTTATAATTTTATGCCACCGTGATCTGAGAAGATGCTTGATACGATTTATGTCTTCTTGAATTTGAAGAGACTTTCCCTGTGTCCCAATATGTGGTCTATCTTAGAAAATGACCCATTTACACTTGAGAAGAATGTATATTCTGTGGCTTTGAGGTGAAATGTTCTGAAGATGTCAATTAATTCGACCTGATCTATTGAGTCATTTAGGATTGGTGTTTCTTTGCTGATTTTTTTTAGAGGATTTATCCAGTAGTGTTAGTGAGTATTAACGTCCCCTACTATGACTGTATTGCTGTCAATCTCTCCCTTGATATCCTCCAGAATTTGTTTTATGTATTAGGGTGCTCCTGTATTAGGTGCACATATTTTTACCAGAGTTATATCTTCTTGTTGAATTGCCACGAGCTCAGCGTCCTGCCGGCCCAATCGGCCACCCCGGCCACCCCGAGTCCCACCTCCCCGCACCTCCTGGCCAATCGTGGGCATAGCGAAGGTACGGTCAATTTGCATATTACTCTATTATTAGGTAGGATTGGTAAACACCAATGACAAAATAAGAACCTTAGCCCTTAATTACTCCAGCATCTGTTTTTCACAGGACTTTAAGTGGGGGTATGCTGTGTTGCTTTCTAGGACTGAAAGGCCCCTCTTCAATCCAGTACTTGAGGCTCTTTGGGATTAGTCAGTGTTTTTGTTTCCTTTGTAAAACTCAAAGTGTAAGCTGGGTGTGGTTGTAATAGCTGCCTTGATACTGCTAGGAGGGGCTGACTTTTCATGAGAAAAATGGCTTCTTGGGTTTGAAGGGCCCTGAATGTCTCAGTGCTGGATTTCTGGTCACCTCTCACTGTCCTTCTCTCCTCCACAGCCTCTCCCCAGCCTCCACAAATTGGCACCTCTAACTGCACTCAAGTGAGTGTTTCTAATAGAAAGGTCCTATGTACTGGGTTTAGCAAATAAAAGCAAATACAAAACAGAGGCAAAACAACCACATGACTGTGAGTTTCTCTCCCTCTAGCACTGCAAGGCTCAGGCAGCTTTTCAGGGCACCTTGCTGGGCACAGCATCTTGTGGCTGTGGACTTAGATCTAGATTCCCCAGCTGCCAGCAGCCCTGTAGACTTCCCTTCCAGAGTCATATGTTTCGCCTGCCCCACAGGAATGAAGACTTGATGCAGTGAAGCATTTATTCCTTCTGACCCTCTCTGTCTGGTGGTCATCCATCTCTCTTGAGCCCAGTTCCCAAATCCTACCATTCTCCTGGCATCCTCTGCCTTTTCTGTCTGTGAATTGTCTCATAAGCTATATCTGATTCACCAATTCCCGTTGGATGTTATTTGATTTAGTTGCTCCTTCTATCTGCTCTGGGACAAGATGCAGGACCCATCTATCTATTTGGCCATCATTTTTACTCTCTCCCAATAATTATTTTAAATATAAATAGCTTAAATGCTCTATTCAGAAAACATAGCACAGCTGAATAAGAAAGCAAGACCCAAAGTAAAACAAATATATATATATATTTAAAAAATGAAAGACCCATATATATCCTTCCTGCAAGACACTCACCTCGGCCGGGGGGCGGGGGGAGGAAAGATACACACAGACTAAAAGTAAAGGAATGGGTAAAAATATTTCAAGCAAATTGATACTTTAAAAAATCCCTGAAATAACAATACTTATGTCTGACAAACTTGACTTTTAAACAAAGGCTATCATAAGAGACAGAGCCAACATTACATAATGATAAAGGGAGCAATCCAAATAAAGAATATAACCCTTGTAAACATTAATGAATCCAACAGAGGAGCACCTACATATTGATAGACATAAAGGGAAAAAAAAAAGTAACACAGTCATAGTAGGAGATTTTAACACCCCCTTTGACATCAATGGATAGATCTTCCATAGAGAAAAATCAACAAGGAAATAGTTGCCTTAAATGACACACCATATCAGATGGATTTAATTTATATCATCAGAGTATTTCACCCCCAAACAGCACAATATACATTCTTTTCAAGTGCACATGGAACATTTTCTAGCATAGACAACATATTAGAACACAAAACAAATCTCAATAAATGTAAGAAGATTGAAATCATATCAAGCATCTTCTCTCACCATATTGGTATGAAACTAGAAATCAATCACAAGAAAAAAATTGAAAAATACACAAAGATATGGATGCTAAATAACATGTCACTAAACAATGAATGTGCTAACAATGAAGTAAGGGAAAAATCAAAAGATACCTTGAGAGAGAGAAACCAAGATGGCGGCATAAGTAAACACCTGAACTTGCTGCCTCACACAACCACTTCAAAACTACAACTAAAAGACAAAACGGACATCATCCAGAAACACAGGAAGGCTGGCTGAGTGGAAACTCTACAACTAGAAGGAAAGAGAAAAGCACAGTGAGACTCAGAGGAGGTGGGGAATTAAAGGCAGAGGTACAGAGGCACGCACACAGAGAGGGCTGGCAACTGAGTACACAGCTGTATTTTTCAATCCAGAGGGAGACACAAGCTCCTGACTGCTCTGAACTCCAGTTCCGGGCAAGACTCTGGGGAACCAGATTCATACAGGGAGAAACTGGACTGTCTGACATCTGGTGGAACTCAAGGGTGGCTTTCTCTCAGAGGTGCTTACAGCAATTACCAAGGGGCACTGAGACCTGGGGGCCTCTTAGGGCAGGGCTGATGGTCAGCCATTGCTGTTTGCTCCTTCCTGAGACACCCCCCCCCGACCCAAGCTGTGTGCAGAAGCTTTTGCATATGAATGGCCTGGTCCTTTGAAATATAAAATTACCTAACAAACTGCAGCTGAGTCAGAGAGACCCAGAACATCCAAATGAAGGCCCAAGGCCCCACAGCAGCTTGCATTGTTTCACAGCTGGGCCTCATCTGGGCACCACCAAAACCCAAACAAAGAAGAGGAATCTTTAGATTTCTCCATAGTTCCTGCTGGGTGGCCACAGGCAGAGGCTAAATTAGCAACTCCTTGGAGATCTAAGAGCCAGTGTACCCAGTGGTCAGAGTGGGACCATCCAGATTACAACCCTCAAATCCATAAGGGACACACTCAGGGCACAGACTCAATGAGCATCAAAGCCCCACTGAAGCAAGTCTTGCCTCATAAGGATGTCTCCAGCACAGAAGTTCTCCCATTGTAGACACAGCTGATCCTCACAGCCAATTGGCTTGGAGATCAATTCCTCCCAGTGATACCAACAACAATCAAGGTTTAACTACAACAAGACTGTACACACTGCCCACAAAGGGGTGCACCAAGGGTGTCCACCTCAGGTAACTGGGGAGGCTGAGCCACTGGGCCCTAAAAGACACCTAGCACACAAAGCCACTCTGTCAACACAGGAAAGCAGCCAAAATGTGGAGACAAAGAAACAGGTCACAAATGAAAGAAATGGAGGAAAGCAAACTATTGGATATAGAGTTCAAAACCACAGTTATAAGGTTTTTCTAGAATTTTCTAGAAACCGCCAATAAATTTAGTGAGACCCTTGAGGATATAAAAAAGGACCAACTAGAAATTAAGCATACACTGACTGAAATAAATAATAATATACAGAGATCCAACAGCAGACTAGAGGACTGCAAGAATCAAGTCAAAGATTTGAAATACAAACAAGCAAAAAACACCCAACCAGAAAGAAAAAAGAAAAAAGAATCCAAAAATATGACAACAGTGTAAGGAGCCTCTGGGACAACTTCAAGGGTACCAACATCCGAATTATGGGGTTGCAGAAGAAGAGAGGGAGCAAGATATTGAAAACCTATTTGAAGAAATAATGACCAAAAACTTCCCCCACCTGGTCAAAGAAATAGACTTACAAGTCCAGGAAGTGCAGAGAACCCCAAACAAAATGAATCCAAAGAGGACCACACCAAGACACATCATAATTAAAATGCCAAGAGCAAAAGACAAAGAGAGAATATTAAAAGCAGCAAGAGAAAAACAGTTAGTTACCTACAAGGGAGTACCCATATGATTGTCAGCTGATTTCTCAACAGAAACTATACAGGCCAGAAGGGAGTGGCAAGAAGTATTCAAAGTGATGAACAGCAAGAACCTACAACCAAGATTACTCTACCCAGCAAAGCTATCATTTAGAATTGAAAGTCAGATAAAGAGCTTCACAGATAAGAAAAAGCTAAAGGAGTTCATCACCACCAAACCAGTATTATATGAAATGCTGAAAGGTATTCTTTAAGACGAGGAAGTAGAAGAAAAAGGTAAAGATAAAAATTATGAACAACAAATACATATCTATCAACAAGTGAATCTAAAAATCAAGTGAATAAAAAATCTGATGAACAGAATAAACTGGTGAATATAATAGATTCAGGGGCATAGAAAGGGAGTGGACTGACAGTCCTTGCGGGGAAAGGGGTGGTGGGGGTGCGGGAAAAGACTGGACAAAAATCATACACCTATGGAAGAGGACAGTGGGGGCAGGGGGTAAGGGCAGAGGGTGGGGTGGGAACCTGGTGGAGGGGAGCTATGGGGGGAAAAAAGAGGAACTACTGTAATAGTTCAAACAATAAAGATTTATTTTTTAAAAAAGATACCTTGAAACAAATGAAAACATAACAATCCAATATCTATCAGACACCGAGAAAACAGTCCTAACAGGGAAATACATAATATTACAGGCTTTCCTTAAGAAGCAAGAAAAATGTCAAATAAACAATAAAAATTTACACTTAAAAGCACTTCAAAAAGAACAACAAACAACCCTAAGTGAGTAGAAGAAAGGAAATAAAAAATATGAGAGCAGAAATTAACAAAATGAAGTCTAAAACAATAATAAAAATATCAGCAAAACCAAGAGCTGGTTGTTTGGAAAGGTAAATAAGATTGACAAACTTTTAACCAGACTCCTCAAGAAAAGGAGAGAGGATCCAAATAAGTAAAATCAGAAGTAAAAAAGATTGTAAGAAAATATAATGAATAACAATATGCCAGCAAATTGAACAATATGCATAAAATGGATAAATTCCTAAAAATATACAATCTCCCAAAACTGAATCAGGATGAATCAGAGAATCTGAATATACTAATCTGATTCTCTTATTCATCCTGATTCAGTTTTGGAAGATTGTATGTTTCTAGGCAAAATTGATGCAGTAATCAAAAAACTCCCAGCAAACACAAGTCCTAGACCAGATGAATTCACAGTTGAATTTTACCAAACAATCTAAGAAGAACAAACACTTATTCTTCTCAAGCTATTACCAAAAACTCAATAGCAGGGAAGAGTCTCAAACTCATTTTACATGCCAGAATTATTCTAATTCCAAAATCAGCTAAAGACACTGCAAAGAAATATAATTATAACCCAATATCCTTGATGAGCATACATGCTAAAATCCTCAACAAAATATTAGCAAATCCAGCAGTACATTACCAAGGTCCTAAATCATGATTAAGTGGATTTATTCCTGAGATGCAAGGAGGCTACAATATTTGCAAATCAATAAATGTGATATACCACATAAACAAAATGAAGGATAAATATGACATGAGCATATCAATAGATTTAGAAAAAATGGTTGACAAAATCTAGCACCCATTTATGATAAAAACTCTCAGCAAAAGTGGCAATAGAGGGAACATACCTCAACATAATAAAGGCCATATATGACAAACCCACAGCCAACATCATACTCAATGGGAGGAAACTAAAAACATTTCCCTTAAGATGAGAAACAAGACAGGTATGTCTGAATTCACCACTCTTACTCAACATACTACTGGAAGTAGTAGCCTCAGTGATTAGACACAAAGAAGAAATAAAAGGCATCCAATTTGTAAAAGAAGAGGTCAAAGGATAATTATTTGCAGATGACATGATACTGTACATAGAAAACTCTAAATACTCCACCAAAAACTCCTAGAACTGGGAAATGAATTTGGTAATGTAGCATAATACCAAATTAATATTCAGAAATTGGTGGCATTTTTATACATCAATAATGAATGATCAGATGAGAAACTAATAAAACAATCCCATTTTAATATGCAACAAAAAATAATAAGGTATCTAGGAATAAAATTAACCAAGGAGGTAAAAGTCTTGTACTCAGAAAATTATGGGATACTAAAGAAAGAAATTGAGGAAGATATAAGTAATTGAAAGCATATACTATACTCATGGATAGAAAGAATTAACATCATTAAAATGTCCATATTACCTGAAGAAATCTATACATTAAATGCAAATCCTATCAAGTTACCAATGGCATATCTCACAGAACAAGAACAAATATTTCAAAAGTTTATATAAAACCACAAAAGATTCTGAAAAGCCTCAGCAATCTTGAGAAAGAACAACAAGTTGGAGATATCATAGTACCTGATATCAAACTATATTATAATGCCACAATAATCAGAAAAGCATGTTACTGGTATAAAAATAAGCATATAGGTAAATGGGACAGAATAGATAGCCCACTAATAAACCCATGCCTTTATGGTTAATTAATATTTGACAAAGGAGGCAAGAACATACAATGTGGTAAAGATAGTCTATTCAATAAATGGTGTTGGGAAAATTGGATGTATACATGTAGAAAAAATGAAACAAGACTATCTTCTTACAACATACATGTAAAAAAATGAAACAAGACTATCTTCTTACAACATACACAAGAATAAACACAAAATAGATAAAATACTTAAATGTAAGTTGTGAAACCATAAAAATCCTAAAAGAAACATAAGCAATAAAATTTCTGATATTTCTTGTAGTAATATTTTATTTCTGATACTAGAGACCCAGTGCAAAAAATTCATGCACTGGGGGGGGGGGGAGGGTGATCCCTCAGCCCGGCCTTGTGGCCTCTTGTAGTCCAGGACCCCTCAGGGATGTCTACCTGCTGGCTTAGGCCCACTCCCTGGGCAATTGGGCCTAAGCCAGCATTCAGACATCCCTCTCGCAGTCTCGTGCTCTCATGGTCCAGGACCCCTCGCCTCTTATTGCCCACCTGCCACAAAGGTGGGAGAGGCTCCTACCACTGCCGCAGCACTCGCCAGCCAGGAGCCCAGCTTCGGCTGTGTTGGGCGTATGGGGGGTGTAAGGAGCACCGCTCAACCAGAAGCCAAGCTTGCTGCTCCTTAGCGCTGCCCCCCCCCCCGTCCACTGGAGGGGGGACCCAAATGGGGGCCAGACTGGCCAGGGGAGGGGCCATGGGAGATTGAGGTGCCGCAGTTGCACCCCCTCCCGCCTCTTTGGAAGGCACAGCACCGGACCAGGACCGCACCGCCCCGTCTCCCATGGCCTCTGTGGAAGGGGCGCTGCTGGGACCAGGACCAGGCCCACACTGCCACCTCTCCCATGGCCTCTGAGGAAGGGAGGGGCTCTGGGGCCACCATGGCTGGCCTGGTGGTGCAGGTTTAGTGGCCCCACCCCCAGCCCAATGGTTGTTCCAGAAGGTTATTCCACCATCTGGTCTAATTAGCATATTAGCTCTTTATTATATAGGATATTGCCTCAGGCAAGGGAAGCAAAAGAAAAAAGATGAGAGTGCATAAAACTAAAAATTTTTTGCACAACAAAGGAAACCATTAACAAAATCAAAAGGCAACCACTGAATGTGAGAACAAATTTGCCAATGATACATCTGATAAGGGGTTAATTTCCAAATTTCATAAAGAGATATTAAAACTCAACACCAAGAGATCTCAAGGAAGGTCATTCCAAGCAGACAGAAAGGCCATTGCCAAGCCCTGAGGTGGGTAAATTCCAATATGGTAGGAGTAGAGTAAGCTAGAGAGAGAGAGAGAGAGAGAGAGAGAGAGAGAGAGAGAGAGAGATCTAGTGGGAAGTAGTGCAGATTATTCTAAAGTCTTGTTCCTCAAAATGTGATCTTCAGAACCAGTAGCATTAGTATCAAAAATTTAGGAGCATATTAGAAATGCTGAGAAATTAAAAATGCTGGTAGAGTAAATAAACGTTGCAGGGACACACTCCAAAGACCAAAGTGGAATTACAACTAAAATACAGAAAAACTTACTGAATAATCAACAGAAGACTCACTGGAAAGAACTGTGATAACTGATGACTGGAAGTGGAGACCGCATACAGACTGATAGGAGGGGAGGACACATGAAAGGGCTGGTGGGCTCCCACAGACAACTATATGACAACAAGCTGGACAAAGTTGATGAAGTGGACAAATTTTTAGAAAAATAAATCTTCTAAAACTGAAACAGGAAGAAGCAGAAAACTTGAATAGTCTAATAATAACTGACAAAATAGAAGCAGTATTCAAAAAACTCCCAGCAAACAGAAGCCAGTACATATGGCTTCATAGGGGAGTTTAACCAAAGATTCAAAGAACTGTTACTATACTCCTCAAAGTATTCCAAAAAAATCGAAGAGGAAGGAACACCTCCAAGCTCTTTTTATGAGGCCAGAACTACCCTAATTCCAGAAACAGATGAAGACACTACAAAGAAAGAGAATTACAGGCCAATATCCTTAATAAACATAGATGCTAAAATCCTCAACAAAATATTAGCAAATAGGATCCAGCAATATATTTAAAAGGTCATACTCTATGACCAAGTGGGATTTATTCCAGGTATGCCAAACTGGTACAATAATAACCATATTTGATAAAAACTCAGAAAAGTGGGAATAGAGGAATTATACCTCAACATGATAAAGTCCATATATAACAAACCTACAGTGAACATCATACTCAATGGGAACAAAAACATTTTTCCCTAACAACAGGAACAAGACAGGGATGTGTGCTTTCACCATTCTTATTCAACACTAGAAGCCCGGTGCACGAAATTCGTGCACGGCGGGGGGTTGTCCCTCAGCCCAGCCTGTACCCTCTCTAATCTGGGACTCCTGGAGGGATGTCCGACTGCCCGTTTAGGCCCGATCCCGGGATCGGGCCTAAACGGGCAGTCGGACATCCCTCTCACAATCCAGGACTGCTGGCTCCCAACTGCTTGCCTGCCTGCCTTCCTGATTGCCCCTAACCGCTTCTGCCTGCAAGCTTGATCACCCCCTAACCACTCTGCTGCCAGCCTGGTTGATGCTTAACTGCTCCCCTGCCAGCCTGTTTGCCCCCAACTTCCCTCCTCTGCCAGCCTGGTCACCCCTAACTGCCCTCTCCTGCAAGGTTGATCACCTTCAACTGCCCTCCCTTGCAAGCCTGGTCCCTCTCAACTGCCCTCCCTTGCAGGCCGGGTGCCTCCCAACTGCCCTCTCCTGTTGGCCATCTTGTGGTGGCCATCTTGTGTCCACATGGCGGCAGGATCTTTGACCACATGGGGGCAGCTATATTGTGTGTTGCAGTGATGATCAATCTGTATATTACTCTTTTATTAGATAGGATAGAGGCCTGGTGCACAGGTGGGGGCCAGCTGGTTTGCCCTGAAGGGTGTCACAGATAAAGGTGGGGGTTCCCTTGGGGTGTGGGGCAGCCTGAGCGAGGGGCCTGTGGTGGTTTGCAGGCTGGCCACACCCCCTGGCAACCCAAGGGGAGGCCCTGGTATCTGGAATTTATTTTCCTTCTACAATTGAAACTTTCTAGCCTAGGGCGGCAGCCATTTCTGGGGCGGCAGCCATTGCTGTGGCAGTTAATTCACCTTCTACAATTGAAACTTTGTAGCCTTAAGCGGGTGAGCCCGGCCAGGGTGTGCGGAAAGCTTTGCTTCCCCTGTTGCCGCCGGCAACCCTGGCCTGCTCTCTCAAGCTCCATTCTGCCGCCATTTGTTTGAATTTGTTTACCTTCTATAATTGAAACTTTGTAGCTTGAGTGGAGGCTTAGGCCTGCAATGGCTATGGAAAGTTTGGCTTGCTCTGTTACCTGGGAAACCTTGCTCTCTGTGGCTGTAGCCATCTTGGATTGGGGTTAATTTGCATACTCACCCTGATTGGCTGGTGGGCGTGGGTTGGCTGGTGGGCATGGCTTGTGTAGTGGAGTGATGGTTAATTTGCATATTACCATTTTATTAGAGAGGATAGTACTGGAAGTTCTAGCCACAGCAATCAGACAAGAAGAAATAAAAGGCATCCAAATTGGAAAGGAGGATGTAAAACTCTCATTATTCTCAGATGACATGATATTGTACGTACAAAACTCTAAAGACTTCACCAAAAACAATGATATTTAATAATCAGTGTAGCAGGGTACAAAACCAACATCCCAAAGTCAATGTGTGTTTTTTATATATATATATACCAACTAGAGGCCCAGTGCATGGATTCGTGCACCAGTGGGTTCCCTCAGCCTGGCCTGTGGGGATCTGGTCAAAACCAGCTCTCCGACATCCCCCAAGGTGTCCTGGATTGTGAGAACCCTCCTGCAGGCCCAGCCCCCAGGACCTTGATGTCCACCAGCTCCCTCCTCCCTCCTCTCTGGGTGCAGGGTGCAGGTGAACCAGATTTGGGGCCAACAGTGCCCCAGCAGCAACCTAACCCAGGGCCAATTTCGCAAGGAATCAGGCTCCCTCCTCTACTGGTTGAAGCGTCTGCTCCCTGGTGGTCATTGCATGTCATAGCTACAGGGCGAATGGTCAAACTATTGGACAGTCTCTTAGGCTTTTATATATTTAGATAGTGAATTCTCAGAAAGAGAAACTAAACAAACAACACCATTTACCATTGCAACAAAAAAATTAACATACTTAGGAATAAACTTAACCAAGGAGGCAAAAGACCTATATTCAGAAAACAACAGGATGTTGAAAAAAGTGACAGAAGAAGATATAGACAAGTGAAGGAATATACCATGTTCATGCATTGGTAGAATCAAAATCATTAAAATGCCCATACTACCCAAAGCGATCTATAGATTAAATGCAATCTCTGTTAAAATACCAATGGCATATTTCACAGACTTAGAACAAACTCTCCAAAAATTTATATGGAATAAAAAAAGACCCTGAATGGCCATAGCAATCCTGAGAAAGAACAGAGTTGGAGGGATCACAATACCAGATATCAAGCTATATTACAAAGGCACTGTTCTTAAAACAGCCTGGTACTGGCACAAAAACAGACATATAGACCAATGGAACAGAACAGAGAACCCATCAATTGACCCAAGCTGTTATTCTCAGTTAATATTTGACAAAATGCAGTCAAGACCGTTTCTTCAATAAATGGTGTTGGGAAAATTGATCAGATACATGCAAAAAAAATGAAACTAAACCACCAACTGACACCATACACAAAAATGAACCCAAAATGGATAAAAAACTTCAACGTAAGATGGGAAATCATAAAACTCTAAAAAGAATCCAAAGGCAGCAAAATATCAGACATATGTTGTAGCAATATCTTTGCTGATACATCTCCTGGGACAATGGAAACTAAGGAAAAAATAAACAAATGGGATTACATAAAAATAAAACGTTTCTGCACAGCAAAAGAAACCATCAACAAAACCACAAGAAAGCCCACTGCATGGGAGAACATATTTGCCAATGTTACATCTTATAATGGTTTAAACTCCAAAATTTATAGGGAACTCATACAACTTAACAAAAGGAAGATAAACAATCCAATCAAAAAATGGGTAAAGGACCTAAATAGACACTTTTTGAAAGAGGATATACAGAAGGTCAAGAAGCATATGAAAAAATTATCAAAGTCACTAATCTTCTGAGAGATGCAAATCAAAATGACAATGAGGTATCACCACACACTTGTCAGAATGGCTATCATCAACAAATCAACAAACGACAAGTTCTGGGAAGGATATGTAGAAAAGGGAACCCTCATGCACTGCTGGTGGGAATGCAGACTGGTGCATCCACTGTGGAAAACAGTATAGCATTTCCTCAAAAAATTAAAAATGGAACTCCCATTTGACCACTTTTAGGAATATGTCCCAAGAAATTAGAAACACCAATCAGAAAGAATATAAGCACCCCTATGTTCATAGCAGCATAATTTACAATAGCTAAGATTTGGAAACAGCCTAAGAGCCCATCTGCAGATAAGTGGATTAAAAAAACTGTGGTACATCTACACAATGGAATACTATGCTGATGTAAAAAAAATAAAGAACTCTTACTATTTCCAATAACATGGATGGACCTGGAGAGCCTTATGCTAAGCGAAATAAGCCAATCTGGAAAGATAAATATCACATGATCTCATTCATTTGTGGAATATAATGAACAACAAAAACTGATTAACAAAAGTAGATCCAGAGACATAGAAACATGGAACAGATCATCAAATGTCAGAGGGAATGTATAGGACAGTGATGGGCAACCTTTTGAGCTTGGTGTGTCAAACTTCGCCAAAAAACTGAGCATAACTCGGGTAGTGTGTCACTTTGAGGAAAAAACATTATTTCGCAAATGTTTCATCCTCAGGAGCAGCAAATGTTTCATCCTCGGCATGCGGCCGCCTCAGCGGCCGCGTGTCATCAGAAATGGCTACGCGTGTCAGTGCTGACACACGTGTCATAGGTTCGCCATCACTGGTATAGGAGGATACAAGGGGTGGGGGAATAAGTGATCAACCAAAGGACTTGTATGCATGCAAATAAGCATAAACAATGGACACAGACATAGCAGGGGGACGGCATGTGCTTGGGGGACAGGATCGGCCAGGGAGAGTCAATGGGGTAAAAAGTAGACATATTTAATACTTTCAACAATAAATAATTTATTTTTTTAAATGGGAAAGAACCTAAATAGACACTGCTCCAAAAGAGGAGATACAGATGGACAACAGACATATGAAAAAATGCTCAAAGTTACTATCATCAGAGAGGTGTAAATTAAAATGACAATGAGGCATCACCACACATCTGTCAGAATGGCTATCATCAACAAATCAACAAATGACAAGTGCTGGCAAGTATATGTAGAAAAGGGAACCCTAGTACACTACTGATGGGAATGCAGACTGATGCAGCCATTATGGAAAACAGTATGGAGTTGCCTCAAAAAATTAACTATGGAACTTCCATTTGACCCAGTAATCCCATTCCTAGGAATATATCCTAAGAGACCTGACACACCAATAAGAAATGCACCCCTATGTTCATACCAGCACAATTTACAATAGCTAAGATCTGGAAACAGCCCAATTTCCCATCCGTAGATGAGTGGATAAAAAAGCTATGGTACATTTATACCATGGAATACTATGCAGCAGTAAAAAAGACGACTATCTTACCCTTTGTGACAGCATGGAGGGACCTGGAGTGTATCATGCTAAGTGAAATAAGTCAGTCAAAGAAAGATAAGTATCACTTGATCTCATTCAAATGTGGAATCTAAGTAACAAAATAAATAGATGAACACAATGGATCCAGAGACATGGAAGCATGGAACAGAGTGTTCAATATCAGAGGGAAGGTGGGGAAGGATGGATGGGTGGGAGGTAATCAACCAAGAACCTTGAATACATATATGCATAACCCATGGACATAGACAATAGGGTGCTGAGGGCCTTGGGCAGGTGGAATGGCAGGGAGGCTGAAGGGGGTCAATGAGGGACTAAGGGGACATATGTAATACTTTCAACAATAAAGAATTATTTTAAAATATAATAAATAAATACATATATAAATATTATTTTTAAAAAAAAGAAGTGCTGGATGAAGACACATCCCCCCCCAAAAAATATAATAAAAATAAATAAATAAATAAAACTCAACACCAAGAAACAACTCAATTAAAAAACTGAGCTAAGGACCTGAATAGACACTTCTCTAAAGAGGACATACAGATGGCCAATAAACATATGAAAATATGCTCATCTCAACAGGGAAATGCAAATGAAAACCACAATGAAATACCACCTCACACCTGCCAGAATGGCTAACATCAATTAATCAACAAGCAACAAGTGTTGCTGAAGATGTGAAGAAAAGGGAACCTTCCCGCTCTACTGGTGGGACTGCAGACTGGTGCAGCCACTGTGGAAAACAGTGTGGAGTTTCCTCAAAAAATTAAAAATGAAACTTCCTTGGACCTCACAATTCCACTTCTGGGAATACATCTGAAGAAATCAGAAACACTGATTTGAAATAATATGCTTCCTATGTTCATTACAGCATTATTTACAATAGCCAAGATGTGAAATAAGCCTCAGTACCCATCAATAGATAAATGGATTAAAAAAAAAAAAAAAAAGCTGTGTTACATTTGTGCATTGGAATACTACTCACCCATTAAAAAAAGAAAGTCTTCTCTTTTTTAAAAAATATATTTTATTGATTTTTTACAGAGAGGAAGGGAGAGGGATAGAGAGTTAGAAACATCGATGAGAGAGAAACATCAATACGCTGCCTCCTGCACACCCCTATTGGGGATGTGCCCACAACCAAAGTACATGCCCTTGACCGGAATCGAACCTGGGACCTTTCAGTCCGCAGACTGATGCTCCATCCACTGAGCCAAACCAGCCAGGGCGGAAGTCTTATCTTTTGCCACAGCATGGAATCTATTTCATGTGGAATCTACTGAACAAAATATGCTAACAAAATAGAATCATAGATACATGTAACAGACTGACAGCTTTCATAGGGGAGAAGGGCTGTAGGGCTGGGTGAAAAAGGTGAGGGATTAAGAAGAAGAAAAAAACACATAGCTAAGGACAAAAATATGGTGATTGCTAGAGGGAACATGGGGTGAGAAAGGTAGAAGAGGGTAAATGGGAGACAGATGGAGGCAGAAAGAAACTTTACTTTGGGTAGTGAAAACATGATGCAGTATGCAGATGATGTTTTGTTGAGTTGTACACTTGACACATGTATGGTTTTATTAACCAATGTCAGCCCAAAAATTCAAAAAAAAGGAAAGAAATAATGAATTCATAAATGTGCAAATTTTAAATATATATTTTCATATTATGTGTCTAGGTATACTTTTTACCTGAAAATATATACACTAGAGTGAACAATAATCATCTGAGGGGAAAGGAACTGATGTGGGGAAAAGATAATTTTTTACTTTCAATTTGTTATTTCCACTATAATTTCAAGTTATTTTACATATAAATGCTGTTAATTTTATTTAAAAATAAATAAAATATTGAAGTTCAAAATTATTTGGAAAGACATATATGTAATGGAAAACATAAGATTAACAAACAATCTTTAATCTGTCACCAGCCTGCTAGATTAATATACTAGGATTTACATACTCAAAACAGCAGCCACTAGCCACAAATAAGTAGATTATTTGAAAATTGGCTAGTGCCACATTTTGAAATTGTAATATGTTGGAAATAGTTAAATAAAATATATTATTTAAATTAATTGTTTTCTGTTTATATCCTAATGTGGCTACTAGAAAATTTCAAATTACATATATGCTCAAAATATATTTCTATTGACAACAGTACACTAGAATCTATTTAGTAACTTGAGAAAAACATAACTAAACATATTTCAAAATAAAAAAATATACAATACATAAATGGACTTCACTTTAAGGAAACACAGAATTATTACAGTTATGCCAAAAACATAATAGTATACCTTGTGCAAATCACTACTGACTTTACCTTAAAGTTAGGAACAAGATCCTAAGTCTTATTCATTTTTCTCAGTTCAGACATTTGCTTATAAACTAAACTAGAGGCCTGATGCACAAAATTTGTGCAAGGGGCTTGGCCCCTGCTGCTGAAGCAGCTGCCTCTGTCTCACCCCCGCTGCTGTGGCTTTGTCCAGAAGGTCATCTGGAAGGATGTCTGGTCTAATTAGCATATTACTCTTTTATTATCTCTATAATAAAGAGCCAGGGTATAACACCATTATGACCGAAGCTCAACCAGACTGGAAGTCATGACTGCTTCCACTGCAGGCTGAAGGCCTGATGCCCCAGCACTGATTGCTGAGGAGGCTACAAATCAGGGCCAGAGAGAGGCCTGAAGAGAGAATCAGGGACTGATCCATTGCCTCTGTGGCAGTTTTTGACCAGCACTTGCCTTTCTCTTTCTTTCCCAGTCTGGTTCAGCAGCCATGCCTCCATTTCTCTCCAGGACTCCACTGGGGCTGCTGATCAGCCCTGCCTTTCTGATCAGACCCTGTTGATAGGCCCAGAGACACTGACTGGCATAGAAACTGACCAATCAGAACCAAATCTGGGGGCTTAGAGGTGCTTCTGTCCAGGGAGAGTGGTCGATCCTGAGGCCGGCAATGGCTTTGCAAATGGATCCAGCTCCAGCAATGGCTTTGCAAATCTACAGAAAGTGCTCATCAGTGACAGCTTGGACCCTTGCTGCCAGAAGATCCTGCAAGATGGAGGGCTGCAGGTGGTGGAGAAGCGGAACCTGAGCAAAGAGGAGCTGATAGCCGAGCTGCAGGACTGCAAAGGCCTTATCCTCTGCTCAGCCACCAAGGTGACCGCGATGTCATCAACGCAGCAGAGAAGCTCCAGATGGTGGGCAGGGCCAGCCCTGGCATGGACAAAGTGGATCTGGAGGCTGCCACGAGGAAGGGCATCCTGGTCATGAACACTCCCAATGGGAACAGACTCAGTGCTGCGGAGCTCACCTGTGGGATGATCATGTGTCTGGCCAGGCAGATTCCCCAGGCGACGGCTTCGATGAAGGATGGCAAATGGGACCGAAAGAAGTTCATGGGAACCGAGTTGAATGGAAAGACCCTGGAATTCTTGGCCTGGGGAAGATCCAGAGACAGGTGGCCATCCGGACACAGTCCTTCAGGATGAAGACTGTAGGGTACGGCCCATCATCTCACGAGAGGTCTCGGCCTCCTTCAGCATTCAGCAGCTGCCCCTGGAGGAGATCTGGCCCCTCTGTGATTTCATCACTGTGCACACCCCTCTCCTGCCCTCCACGACAGGCCTGAAGAACGACAGCACCTTCACCCTGTGCAAGAAGGGCATGCACGTGGTGAACTGCACCCATGGAGGGGTTATGGATGAGGGCACCCTACTCTGGGCCCTGCAGTCGGGGCAGTGCACAGGCACAATGCTGGTCGTGTTCATGGAAGAGCCGCCTCAGGACCGCACCTTGGTGGACCATGAGAACATCATCAGCTACCTCCACCTGGGCACCAACACCAAGGAGGCTCAGAGCTGCTGCGGGGAGGAGATCGCTGTCATTGGTGGACATGGTGAAGGAGAGAGCCCTCGCTGGGGGTCGTGAATGCTCAGACCCTTACCAGCACCTTCTCTCCGCACACCAAACCTTGGATCGGTCTGGCAGAAGCTCTGGGGACTCTGATGTGAGCCTGGGCATGGTCCCCCAAAGGAACCATCCAGGTGGTAACGCAGGGCTTATCCCTGAAGAATGCCGGGAACTGTCTGAGCCCTGCAGCCATTGTCAGCCTCCTCAAAGACGCTTCTAATCATGCTGATGTGAACTTGGTGAACACCAAGCTGCTGGTGAAGGAGGCCAGCCTCAATTTAACCACCTCCCATAACCCCACTGTGTAGAGGGCCGCATGGGAAGACACATGGGCATTTTCCTTAATTATCGTCAGCTGAACTCAGGGTGTAGGCCAAGTCACACCCTGGGAACATGCTTCCCCAATAAGGCTGGACATGTTAATCAGTTCTGACTTCATAGCAGCTCAGGTGTAGGCAGGGGCGAGATTAGATATGTAAATCTAGGCCTATTAAATAAACGCGCTGCATGGCTCGGGTCGTCGTCATCGTTGCAGCCTCTCCATCAGAGCCTCTCCATGGCGTCCCACCCAGCCCAAGCTTCATGAATCTATTTCTGTCTCTTGGTCTCTTTCTTTCTTTAATTTCTTAATCCCCAGATCCTCCACTCAGCAACCGGACCAGTACCTTTTCCGTGATGACACGGAAAAGAGAGAAATACCACTACATATGGCGCCCAACGTCAGGGGCTGAGTACGGAGGAAAGGAAGCTAGGGGGTCACTCCCACAAGCGTGCGCACCACAGATTTAACGGAATATGGTAAGGGGAGTGTATTGTTGTGAATTGATATGAATTAGCGGGTGTTAAACATGGGTAATCTTCAAAAATGCTTTAACTATGCTCAGATCTCAAAGATTTTCTGTTAAGCGTAGTCAAATTCTTGATTTCTTTCTTAAGTTTTGTTGATGAAACCTGGGAAAAGGTTAGAAAGCAGTTGTGTGACCAATACTCAGCAAAAAGTCCAGAGAAAATTCCTATTTTAATTGGTGATGGCCTTGATTCAGCACAGGAGAGTTTAAGAATGTCTTAAGTGGGGTACAGCCATGGCCTTACAGCCTGCAGTGGAAGGGTGCAAGTCTCTAAGAATACCATCTGCACCTCTTCTGCCTCCACGTGTAAACTACTTGTAACCAAGTAAAAAAGAATAAAAGGAACTTTTCAGCAACTGCCAATAATTCTTTATCTTAAAAAATCTTTTTCTTTCCTTAAAAATAAAAATAAATAAAAATTGAAAAAGTAAATAAAATAAAAACAGTAGATGCCAGACCATTACTGAATCTTCCCCCTAAGAAACAAGGAGGTGGGGGAAGGGAGACACGTGGCGATCCAATATGGATGCCACTCCCCAAGAAAGCCACTTTGAGAGGCCTCATCTTCGCCATCTTTACTTATTTTCCAGCTAATGACTTAAAGCTTTTACAAATTCATAAATGCATCCGGGATTTCTGTGCACATGTAAAGGGAAAAGGCCAGTTTAAAAATGAGTGTGCATAGTTTTGAGCTGAACTTGACCTTTTGCTGTGTACAGAATAAAAACCCGAGACTGTTTTGGCCTTAAAAATGGCGAAGATGAACCAGAGAAAGAAATACAGGCTAGTTTCCCAAGGCATCTAAAGTAGCTCTTTTAAAATTTCCCACCAGAAGTAAATAAACAACAGGAAGTAGATAGTCAAGTTTACATATGAATGGCTGAGAGTTTGCTTCTTGACTTCCCCAACAGGAAAATTGTGACCGTTTTGAAATTTAGTGGCTGGGCCAAGCCTATCAGCTGGAAATTTAAAAGAACTTGGAAGTTTACTAAATCAAATGATAAATTTAAATTATCTAAATGTATTGAAATTGATAATACTGAAATGTTGATCTAAGTATGCCTAGTATGAAGTCTAGATGATATAAGTTAATCTATTAATTGAACATGCCTTATATTTTATTTAAAATGTATCCTTAAAAATGTAAAAGTATTATTGATTTGAGAAATGCTAAGTATTTAATTTTGCTACCTAAGATTTAAAGCTCTGAAAGTTTAAGGTCTCTTTTCTCTCCATTAAAAGGTTTTTAAGCTACACCCTCTTTTTTATGGAGGAAGGGGTGGACACGCCCTTCCCCTAGTGTGCAGGTAGGCTGGTTCCCACCAGCAGCCATCTTAAAAGAATGTTAATTTGCATTTCAATGGCTACACCCTTTGCTAGCCGACCTTCCCAGAACAGGTCAAGTGGCTAGGACAAAAGGTTTTTTTCCTGAAAAAGTGGCTCCTTTAAAATCAGCTTTCCACCAGTAGTCATTTTTTAATACCTACATGTTTGCTTCTCAGTTTCCCCGGGCAGAAAAAAACATGGTTTAAAGTTAATTATTAGATTTTAAAATTAATTCTTAAAAATATAAAGGGTTATTAATAAAGAATTGCTAAATGTTTGACTTACAAACTCTGAAAGTTTAAGGTTCAGATTGAATTGGGAGAACTTACATAATTGTGGTAACTAAATGCCTAGAGTATAGTAAAATGTGTTTTTGAGAAAATAAAATGTGTTTTCTCTTAAATAATTAAGAATTCAAAAAATGTTACTTATTGGTCTGATTTAAAAAAGAATTAATTCTGTGATACAGTTTAAATTTAATTGATATTCTTTAAGATAATTTAAGTATATAATCTTTAAACATATATATAAATATATATATATTTGATCTTTCCAAGTTATTTCAAGGTTTTGAGAGTGACCTTTGAACATTTCACAGGCCCTGAAGTGTATTTCAAAAGTCTATTCTCTCTTAAAAGAAATATTTTTTTAATTAAACCGATTGATACTTGAAATCACATGGAAAGCTTTATCAAATTAAAATTAACTAATATATTTTACTTACATACATATATATTAAATGTTATGAAAGTTTTTGCCTGTAAGAAGGGCAAAAACAATATATTTCTTAAATATAGCCAAAATTTTCAACAGAAGTAGAATTTCATAGAAAGACAAAAGCCTCAAGAAGCCTGCATTTTTGTATGGGCTGGAAGTGGGACAGTGTTTATGGTTTTGGTTAAGACCAATAAAGTATCAAACCTATAAGTTTTACTGAATAGGTTTCTTTGTTTTTTTAATTAAAGATACCTACTTAAGTTGCTTTATAAATTAGCTTTTTAAAATATAATCAATGTCTCACATAAATTAAGTTACATAAGAAGCCAATGTTTAAATAATTGAATCCAAATAAAATCTAGGAACAGATTGGAAGCCACCATTGTAACCACCCACATTTTTAATTAAGCTAGAGGTGGGGCAACATTTGAGGCTTGTGAGACAGCCGCCATCTTGCCTGCCCCTCTGGCCACGTGGCTTACTGCCTGCCATCTTGAAATAACAAAGGCCAACCCCCTTCCTTTAAATAAGCCAATGTCTTTGTAAGCAATTTAAATAAGTCTTCTAAGAAAGTTACTGAAGGCTTCCCATTATCCCTCTGTATATGCAAATTAGCTAATCGGAATACTCTTAAGGCTACCAGACCGCTGTACCGATTTTTCGGTAATTTCCGAATCTGCCGCTATACTGCTTTACCTAATTTTCTGTACTTTGCCTAGTAACTATTTTCTACAATGTCTCCAAGTTTCATCTTATTTTAACCACTTGTTTGCATGTAACTAACCTTTTTCTATATCATGTTGATTTTTTCTCTTTAATGTTCAGGAGCCCAGCTATAGGGCACAGTTAGGTTCAGGGCCTCAGGTCTCGTAGGGTTAAAAAATAAATTTCTAGCTTATAGAAAGGAGAAATTTGAAAATGTTGAAATCTCTTTCACTGTTATTACAGGATAAACTGAGGATTGTTATTAAAATATTAAATCTAATCCATACTAGTGGTCACCATAACCTTAAGAAAAGTGTTTCATGTGACATGGCCTGGGATAGAAGGTTGTATGTTGTAAAAAGAAAGACAAAGATTCTTAAATGAGACTTTATAGCCTGAAAATTATTTTGGAAAGAAATAAAGAGAGGTTTCCTTCAAATATCATAGGGATTGTAATTGATAACCAATGCATTAGGTCTCCGAAGGTGGAGATAAGAAAAGATTGTCTTAAGACTTTAAATGACTTTCAGAAACTATTAGGGGACTTTAACTGATTAAGACCTTTTCTATACAAAAAGAAATTGACAGCCAGTTTGAAATTGAATTGCCATGGCCTAGAGCAAAGGATATCCTTACATGATATTATTCTACAATTTCATTATAATTTTTGATATTTTACAACAGCATATTGTACAATTATCCCAAACAAATGTAAAAATCTAATTTTTTGAATGTTTGGCAGCAATTTATTAAGGACATGAAAGGATTTCATCCTTTCCACTGTGTGGAAGGCCCCTTGGGAAGGTACTTGAGCATTCTATATTGGCCTCTCTTGCCCTTTTGCCAAGAGGGACCCTCTTCTCACAATCCAATTGCCCACAGCTGTTGCCTGAGCTTTCTGTTCATGCCGAGGTTGAAGCCTCGTGGTGGCTGGTACCATGGATCTGCCTCTCGCCCAATGGCGTGAGCTGGGCCCTCCCTGGAGAAGAAACCTGGGTTCCCCAAGATATGTGATCAGTGCCGGGCCCCCCCCCCCAGCAGGCGAGGGGATCCCAAGGCAGGTGCTGGGCATGGAGGCCATAGGGGCATAGGCTACCAAGGAGACAGAACTGAACCTCACATCACCCTGCTTGGCCCCGGAGGATGGCTGGTTAGCCAGAGATGGGTAAGATTCCTCAGGGAAGGAACAACCTAAGACAGGCACAGTCGCAGAGGGGCCATCAGAAGAGAACTTGGGGGTCAACAGAGGTGGGGCACAGATCCTCACCCCCCCCAACATTGCGGGGGCTTGAACACTCGCCCCTTCTGAGGGAGTTCTCCTGCCCCATGGCTGCTTCACGCTTCCCATGCCAGCTCAAATCGGGACCCAGGTAACATACAGAGACTTGGCCCAGCTCAGATCAGAAAGAGACCCAGATAACAAAGAGACTTAGCCCAGCTTGGATTGGGACCCAGGCAACAGAGAGTTGGCCGATGGCAGCTGCCCTATATCTAAATCCAGCCTAAATCCAGGAATGCTCAGAGCTTTCTCAAGGATGCAAATAATCCTTTCCATTAATATTTACAGGGTAAACTAAGATTGTTGTTAGAGTATTAAATTTGACAGTAAAATAGTCAAGTTTTCAGATTAATTTAAATTATCTAAATGAAATAAGTGAATATTAAAAAAAAAAATCTAATTGTACAAAAAGCTGTTCCTAAAGTATTAACCAAAATTTCTATTGGTAGTTCATTTCATGGTAAAATTGCTTAACATGCAATGAATCCAAAGCAGACATATTTCTGTGTAAAAATAAAAGGTTATCAAGACTGCATTAAAAAATTTTTATAAAAGCCTCATAATAATTAAATTAAAAAAGATTAATAGAGTAATATCCTGTACGAAACATCCTATAAGTAAATTACATCAAGCCTTAATTGCTTTAAAATTTTTACTTTAAAAATTATTTTTCATTTATAATGCTGATAAAGCACCCATGAATAATCTTATGGTGTCAAAATAAGCCAAAGGAAAATCATTTGGACAAAAATCAAAAGGATTTTAAGTCAAATTTATAGAAAAGATAGATGATAGATAGATAGATAGATGGATAGATAGATAGATAGATAGATAGATAGATAGATAGATAAATAGATATCATATCTCCCTCTCCTTCTCTCTCCTCTCTTCTTGGATATGCACATAATGTTCTATACCCTGTAGCACATCTAAATAAAGAGTTGTTGATATATCATATGTCTGTAATGTTTTTTGCAAATAATTTATGTCACTTTTTTTAGTAATATAGCTTGGAATAAGTCAGACCTCTCAGAATATTCCCTCTTCTTTTAGACACTTTAAAGGAAAATATCATTAGGAGCCATAAAAAATGTTTACATTATGCATAATAGATCAGGCAAATGCCAGAAGACAGAGCACTGTAAAGACAGATTACTTCCAAGAATTCCATTAAACTTAGTGTCTTACCTAAAGAAAATGTATAAGGCTGAAAATTTAAAAAGAACTTTCATATATAAACTAAACTTTTGCATATGCATTGGGCTTTACAAGTACTGATTATGGGATACCATTGTCCCTTGGGTCTGTACACAGGACTCTAATTAGGAGTCTTTTCCATATTATCCTGGAAAATGGGAACCACTATTGATATATTTGCTCCAGAACCAGTTTGTCTTAATTCCCCAGATTCTTTTTCTCTGTATCCAGGATTATTTTCCTTTTTTCAATTTTTTTAAATCAATATCTTGTTAAATAGGCAGAAAAAGAAGAGTAAGAAATTCATCTCTTTCTAACAGCTAAGAAGCATGATCTGGCTTACTATCCTTTCATTATTTAAGAAAGAATATCTTAATAGTTATTTTCCTGTTTAAAGAAACAGAAGAAAGGAAAATTAGACATGTATGTGTGAAACAAAGTTTGCTCATTTGAAAGATGAACTACTGATCTTAATTAGTTTTGCTTTACAAAGAGAGAATGACTTACATTATTGCATTCTTAAGAGATTGTAATTTAGTTTTTAAAAATAAAAATATTGCATCCCTTTATTGTGATACTCCTCTGGAGTACATGTTCCCCCAGGGTGGAGGTTGTATCATTATATCTCAGTATGCTCTATAATGCTATGCTTATAGTAAAAAGTTAATACATGCTTATTGAATGAATGAATGAAGCACTGTATCAAAAGAATCCTATTAATAAAAGCCTAATATGCTAAGTGTCCGGTCGTCCAGTTGGCCATTCAACCAATCAAAGTGTAATATGCTAATGATATGCTAAGGCTGCTCAACTGCTCGCTATGACATGCACTGACCACCAAGGGGCAGACAGTCGGCTGGTCAACCAATCGCTATGACATGCACTGACCACCAGGTGGCAGACGCTCCGATCGATAGGTTATCTTGCTGCTGGGGTCTGGCCGATCAGGACTAAAGTGAGATGGGCCAGACACACCTTGGAGCCCTCCCACGGTCCCTCCCCACCTGGCCAACCTCCCAGGTCCCTCCCTGGCCCTGATCATACACCAGATGGGGCCCTTGGCCTGGCCTGTGCCCTCTCGCAATCTGGGACCCCTCGGGAGGTGTCGGAGAGACGGTTTCGGCCAATGGCAGAATGACCAGTCGCTATGCTGCACACAGACACTCAACACAGGAGCTTCCCCCTGGTGGTCAGTGTGCTCCCACAGGGGGAGCGCTGCTCTCCTGCCTCTAAAGCAGCACTAAGGATGTTCGACTGCCAGCTTCAGTTAGACATCCCCCGAGGGCTCCCGGACTCCGGACTGCAAGAGGGCACAGGCCAGGCTGAGGGGCCCCCTGCCCCCGAGTGCACAAATTTCATGCACTGGGCCTCTAGTAGGTTTGAATAAAATAGTTTAAAAAAATGCATTCTGATAGGCAGTTTGCACAGTGTGAGAAATGGTTGCCTAAATAAGAGTTGCACATTCCCAGGGAAGAAACTTCCACATCTACATTAAGGGATTGGCTATTTCATATCTAATGATGTAGTTATAACCAAAGGACTTATATGCATGCATATAAGCCTAACCAATGGGCATAGACACCAGGGGGGTGAGGGCATGAGTGTGTGTGGGGGGGGGGCAATGGGAGGATAAGGACACATATGTAATACCTTAATCAATAAAGAAAAAATAAAAATAATATATCTCCCTAGATTTGTTTTATTTTCTTCATTCATTTCTTTATACATATCCGGCTTTGTTTCATAACAAATTTAATGCAAGAAACTATAAATTCAGAGGTAAGATTTATACATACTGCATGTCTGTGGTTCACATTTTAGGAGGTCGGGCCATTAGATTCACCGAATGAAAGGAGCTATTTTATTACTAAATTATAGTCCATTTGTGAACCACTTCCTACCTATAGCATTACTTTTTAAACCAGATATTTATAAAAGTTACTGTTAGTTATTCTGACGTGATATAGCATGATAGGAAGAGATGAAAACAAACAAAAGACCCCTGGATGCTGCCTTCTCATAAATTGATATCTGGGTATCCCTTGTTGATTTCTCACTCTATCAACCAAGCCTGTTTTGAAAGGGAAATGTGAAAAAGAGAATGCTTATCTATTACTGTTGCTTGTAAATTGGCACAAGCCCTTTGAAGATCTATTTGATAATATCTGGTAAAGATAAAGAACTTCATACCCCATAAGTTGGCATTTTTCTTTCCAGACATATACTTTCAAAGGACAGCTACACATGTGCATAAGAACCAATGCCTTACAAACAGAAATAATCCAAATGTCCATTTAAAGGGAAAGAATTAAAAAATTGTATTTATTATATCCATAAAATGTAATAACATGCAGTTGCTAAAAATAAATATAATTTTATGCATTACCATAAATTTTTAAAAATTTAATTTCAAGTGAATAAAATGTTTTTTAGAATTTTACCAAAATAATATTTATATAACTCAAGAAAAATAAATAATTCTCTCCCATTCCATATATATTTGATTACATATGGATATATATATATATATATATATATATATATTTATTTATTTATATATGTATGTATATGTATATATGATTTTTAGGAACACACAATTGTATAGTAAAACCAAGGGCAGACTAACCATAAAACTATATAAATATTCCTAAAACTAGTTCATCAGTCTTTGGTCCTCAGTCCTGTCCCTGACCTGTAGGCTAGCATTTTACTCCATTCCCCATCCTTGCCCCAGAAGATGCAAACTGGAACACATTGCTGTTCTTGTTTTGTTTAATACAGGCATCACTCTAGATTTAAATAAACTGGCAGTCTCTTCCTTTGTACTAAAAAAGACTAAATTGGTGAGCCTTTCTGTCATGAAAATTTAATTCAAATATCTAGCTGTTAAATAATTAAATAATAGGGAAGTTCTGTTTAATGATGTAATATTAAATGGACAGACCTTCAAAAATAGTGATGGCATGCCCTGCAAAAAGGCCATGGGCAGGGGTCAATGGTGGTGAGATTATGATGCGATTTTGTTTTCTATTTCCTCTTGGCAAAATCGGAAAGACAGTGAGAATACAGAGGCCCCTCTTTCAAGAGGGACAAGGACAGGCAAAGCAGAACATCCGGAGGAATGAGCATGCCAAGCAGCAGAGCAGAGGCTCAGGAGAGAGAGGGTTGTTACCTTTCCTGAGACCCCTGTGTGCCGATATTCACTTGTAAGTCTTTTTTCTAGTACTGCATTCCAACTATGTTACCTTCAAGCCTTGGGTTATGTCTGTCAAACATAGTTGTATTGGTATATTTCCTGGAATCAAGGGAGCGGAGCAGAAACCTGCAACCTGATGGCAGAGTGAAACTGATGCTGTCGCTGCTGGAAAAAGCCAAGTGCTTCAGAGTGGGAGATGAGGATGCAGTGACCATTTTGAGTGATAAATGGTGGTCCTGGTTCTTCTTTGGAGGCGGGAGATGTTTGGAGAGGAGGACTGAGTGCACCTTGAAGGTGAAGGGCAGCAGCAACAGCAGCAGGAGACGAGGTGAGGCCAGCTCCTGGAGAAACATCGCCTGGCTGCAGGAGCACACATTAACAGGACACAGGAACATCCGAGAGATCCTTTAAGGAAGGTTTTTGAGTATGACCTGGAGAAAGGCTGGCAAACAGAAAAGAGTGGAGGGAAGGGGAGATGAAACCTCAGGTTGGTATCTGCTGGGTCTTTGGCAGAACTTAGGGAGAAAGCATGAAAAAAGAAGTGGGCAGTGTCTAAACTTCACCAAGTTAGATGGCCTGGGAAGTCTCTGTTGCAGATTAAATATTCAAAGATTCCATCAGTCAGTCATAGGGCCAATACAAATACATAGATGGTTAGCTTTGTACAAGTCAAAATATATGTTTAATTCACTTAGACTTTTATTTTTTAATTTCAAATTGATGCTCTAGAGAAAGTGAAAATTAACTTGTCAATTATGACCATAATTTAAAATGCCAGGTTTGATAGTGTTGACAACAATTTAGGTTTTTTTTAGAATAAAGTGTTTCCAAATGCCCATGACAAACATTAAGAAATTTAGCAAACATATCATTTAATTTAAAAATACTGATCATGTTTATATAATTTTTCTACAATTCAAATAATGGCAACTCTTTTTAACCCCAAACACTTCAAAACAATAGTAAAAAGAAATCTCTCTTTGCCAAATAAGAAAAACCTAAACTTTTGGCTATCTATAACCTGTGAGGCTGACTTTATAATTTTTCATCATTCTTTATGCTGTCTCAGGCTGCTTAACTATTTTTAGAAGTAGAGATTGTTGCTGATAATGCAGTATATCATGCAACTTCAACTTTTGCAAATTGTGCTATCCAGGGCAATTGACTTGGTGAGCAAAATTTCCATGTTGACCTGATCAGCTGCATTTAGAAATGTGAGCTGCCTGGTTTCAGTGCTTTTTCCCCCTCTGTATGCAGTGCAGTTAAATATCACCTGTATGTTCCAATGAACTGCAAGGTTATCAAAGGTTTATATTTCCAAATTTCTCTCATTCAATTAAAAAATGAAAATAAAGATTTATTTATGTACATAAATAGAAGGGTTTACATGCTCTTTTTATTTGTTTTGGGGGAGAGAGTGGGTAGAAATCTCAAAAGAAAAACAAGAAAGTTCATGTTCAAACATTTTCAAAATATAAAATATTGTACTTAGAACTGTCAGAAAGTTATACATGATAGAATATTTTATCATGACTCTGGCACAGGAGATTTATAGAAATCAGAAAAATAGAATATATCTAATGTATAGTGAAAGCAAAAGTATATACTCCAAGGAACACAAAAACAACTAAGTGGAAACAAGACTTTTGAAATGAGTGATATATATTTTCTTTTCTGGTTTTCATTATTTTTAAATTGTTCCTTCAGCCACCAAGTAATATGATGGTTTCTGAGTAGTGTTTACCTTTGGTGGTGGCTTCTTCTTCCCCTGTTGTTCAAAGTGATAAAATACAGCTCTCTGGAGGCTGAATGAGGCATTCCTTTCCTCTGTTATTTGTAAGTTGACATGGAGCAGACAGACACCTTCTGAAGTTTTATTCATGCCGTGTTTCCTCTCCTTGCTGCAACAAGAAAAGCCTTTTCTTTTCACCTGGCTGTCTTTGAAGACGTGACTCAGAAATCTTCATGGCCTCTAAAGGTAAGAGCAATATAGCCAGCTAATAAATTTTTCTTCATATTATGACTCAAAGTCTAGAGATTGATACTTTATTTTTTTAAATTTTAACTCCAAGGAGCATATTGCATTATATAAATAAAAAGCACACTCTATCTGATAGAATGTGAAAGTTAAGCTGTAAACAATGTGTTAAATATCATGAATATAAACAGTGAAATGATATGAAAAGCTTCATAGCAAAATTTAGAATGGAAATATTTAATGCTAAACACAAGGACAGGTTGATCTTCCAAGTTTAAAAGGATTTGAAGAAAACTTTTCACACGTAAGTTAAAAAGTGTTAAAGTACAGTTCAGTGTTTAAAAATTTTCCATTTGTTGTTGAAAATAGGTGATACAGTCATTTATTATAATGAATTCAACATGTGTTATCAGTAAATTTTAAAAATTTAATGGACTAGAACTAAATATTTCTGAATTACAAATCAAAAATTCTTTCAAAATGTCTTTGATAGTAAATTATATATATATATATATACACAAAAAATAACTAACTTAAGCAAACAGGTTAATTAGGTACTGGAGGAGGGAGCTGGTAAGTTTTTCCTCAAATCCTTGAAATTGTATAAATATCATTAGTGTTATTTAACTTTTCTTACTTTAAAGAACTTCCCAAAAAGACAAGAGATATCATTGTTTTTTAAGGTAATGAATTGCAACCTTACTAAAAACACTTGTGAAATTATATAAAAATGAAATTGCAATGTGCTTTCATTCCATCATCAGAACAAGCCATTAAACTCTAAGCTATAATAAAAAGTTTTATCATGAAGAACTATGATTAATAATTGGTGGAAACCAAACCTAGTTACAAGTAGGGTAACATATCCTAAATTAAATTAATGATCCATTCAAAGAAATGTGCAGGCTTCTTTGCTTCTTTCATCAAAATACACATCGGATGCTATTTAATATGGAACAAACAATGTAACTTTTTATTTTAATGTATGCTAGACCCTGAGTATCATTGAAAAAGCTCAAACGAATTATAAAATATAGGCTTGAGACATCAAAACCATTCATTTTAATATGTGCGCTTCATTTTTACACTGAAGACAAACAAAAATATCTTGGCATGTCTGTTCTTTCATTTAAGATTAACACTAACACTTAGTTCAAAACACTTCATCACTTTATAAAATAAGAGTTACAAAACTATAGCCTCAAAGGTAAAGAGTTGCAGAGTACTTGAAATATTTATGAGCTAGTTATACATTTTTAAAATAGTAGATAGAAATTCAAAGCCAGATGGAAATTCAAAGGAGTTTCTTTATCAGGTGGTCTGAGTCTTTGAAGAAACTTGTAACTAGAAAGCAATACTATGATCAGAATATGATTAACCTACCAAGAAAGCAGTGAAGTTCATTAATGATAAGTGCTCAACACTAAACTTAGAGGTAAAACTTCTAGTAGAAAACTAAAATTCCTGCAACCAACTCAAAATAGCCTGTGGAGTGGGTAAAATACCTGTTAGAACCCCTAAACTGCTTAAAGGGAATAAAAATGAAGCATTCTTTAGATTTAGAAATCATGTTTGAGGTGGCAAGTTAAATTATCATCATTATTTACTTAAACAGTTTTGTGGAAAGTTTTCTTCAGATATGTTTAAAGACATTATTTGTAATATCATGAATGTTCTCTGGCTCATGAAACTATATTGGCAATTATAATTTTCCCAGGGAATACAGGCTTATTGGACATTTCACACATTTTGTAGGCAGTTCAATTGGCATCACTAAATCAAAGGACAGTCTGAATACTAGATGTCATTAGAACTGAAGAAATATTTGTGTAGTCTGAAGCCCCCTGTTAGGGTAAGTAAACACAATTTAAAAACAGGTTGGTATGAAACTTTAAGTTTGAGAAAAATGGATTTTCCAGGATGATCAAACCTGATAAATGATCTCTCTAAAGGCTGCTCCAATGTAAACTGCAATCCCAGAAGATGAAGCAAGTGATCTCAGAATAGGGACCCCAACAGTCTCCAGCTACTGGAGCTACTAATGAATAAAGACTTTGGACATGATCTGCTATGGGCCCATGTGTATTAATTCCTCTGGACCTGCTGTGAGGTCTAAGAAACTATACAGACCCGGGTCAGGAATGTAGAGCCACTTGACAGACTCTCAATAACCTACTACATTTTGTTACAGCAGACATAGATTACATGATAAAATTAGAGTAATTTGCTGACCTTTTTTAATAGTAACATTGACAGAGAGAATCTAACAATCTTCTACCAGCTATTATTAGAAATTGATTCCTACATGTGTGTTTTTTAATTAAAGGATAACATGAGAACAGTAAAGTACATAATGAGCATCCAACTTAAGCTGTATGGTTTTTAAATAAGATGTATTTGTGTAACTAGAGCTTTTTGGGAGTTAAGGTACATCGCTAGTGACTGGAAACTCCCAAAACACTCTATTCTTAATTTTATCATCATGAACTACTTGTCCCTAGATCACGATTTTACCCATGTGTTTCCCTAAAAGTCAATGGCAACAGGGCTTTGGCACTAATACTGAAGAAAAGATGTTTGTTGCCTGTTATTTTTAAACAGTTATTACTACACTAACCATTAACTCCTCTCCCAAATGTGATGTAGTGCTACGTAGTCTTCCTCTCAGGTTACCACTTAGGATCCCTTTCAAGCTCCTTCTCAAGTGGAAGAGGAGTCAGTTCTAAGGCCTCTATCGTCTGTGTCTGCCCAGATCTGAGAGAAGTTCAGTATGGGGTCCTTTTGGGAAGCAAAGTGCTATGTGGTATGGAGCTCTATTTTAGTAGGGCAAAATGAAAAAAAGTTTGTTTCCATATGGTCTTAACCCTGATGCTTGTCCAAATTCTAAATGCCACAGAGCAATACAAACAGCTGTCTTTGTCTATTTTTGCTACCTTAAGGTTAAGTAAATAAATAAATAAAGGAATAATCTGCTATTGTTCCTCTTTAATGCCATACCTACACAGAGCTTTAATGACCTCCCATTACTAGAAACAGTTTATGTCAGTGTTCAAAGGAACATTTCTTTGATGCCTAATTTCTTTACCAGTTTTTTGTGAATTTTTAAAAAAAATCCCAATGTGTTCATCCTGGATAAAGTTGAATTCTCTCATAAATGAGGAACTTAGTATCTCCAAAGGCAATTCAATCCTTTTCCAAATTTATTTTTTAGAGATACAAAAGATTCAGAAAACACCCCCTCCGCATACACAGACACAACTTACATGAATTTGAATGTCAGTGAAGAGAAATCATTCTAATTTATTGTGAATTACATAGATGTCACACTAACTTTAGTATATGTATAAGGATACTTGTTCAAATCTTTGTGCAATTGGAACAAATTTCTTTCTTATAGTAAACCAGAACCATTTTCTTTGTCCTTTCTATTCATCTGTCTTTAGAATAGTCAGAAATATTTGTCTTTATAATGGCCCCTCTAGTATGTGAAAGGTCATGAATCTTTTTTTTTTTTTTTGGTGATACATGTATCTAATTCTTTTTTTAATTTCTTTATTGATTAAGGTATTACATGTTTCCTTATATCCCCATTACCCCCATCCCCCCAATTCATGCCCTCACCCCCTTGTTGTCTGTGTCCACTGGTTAAGCTTCTGTGCATACATACAAGTTCTTTGGTTGATCTCACCCCCTTACCACCACCCTCCCCTACCTTCCCTCGGAGGTTTGATGGTCTGATTGATATTTCTCTGTCTCTGGATCTGTTTTTGTTCATCAGTTTATGTTGTTCATTATATGCCATAAATGAGTGATATCATGTGATATTTATCTTTCTCTGATTGGCTTATTTCACTTAACATAATGCTCCCCAGGTCCATCCATGCTTTTGCAAATGGTAAGAGGTCCTTTTCTTTTACCACAGTGTAGTATTCCATTGTGTAGATGTACCACAATTTTTCAATCCACTCATCTGCTGATGGGCACTTAGGCTGTTTCCAAATCTTAGCTATGGTGAATTGTGCTGCTATAAACATAGGGGTGCATATATCCTTTCTAATTGGTGTTTTAGTTTCTTGGGATATATTCCTAAGAGTGGGATCACTGGGTCAAATGGAAGTTCCATCTTTAGTTTTTGAGGAAACTCCATACCGTTCTCCACAGTGGCTGCACCAGACTGCAATCCCACCAGCAGTGCACAAAGGTTCCTTTTTCTCCGCATCCTCTCCAGCACTTGTCCTTTATTGACTTGTTAAAGATAGCCATTCTGACAGGTGTGAGATGGTACCGCATTGTTGTTTTGATTTGCATCTTTTGGATGATTAGTGACTTTGAACATGTTTTCATATGTCTCTTGGCCCTCCTATGTCCTCTTTTGAAAAGTATCTATTTAGGTCTGTTGCCCATTTTTTGATTGGGTTGTATATCTTCCTTTTGTTAAGTTCTATGAGTTCCCTGTAAATCTTGGAGATTAAAGCCTTATCGTTGATAACATTGGCAAATATGTTCTCCCATGCAGTGGGCTTTCTTGTTGTTTTGTTGATGGTTTCTTTTGCTGTGCAAAAGCTTTTTATTTTGATGTAGTCCCATTTGTTTATTTTTCTCTTTAGTTTCCATTGTCCTAGGAGCAGTATCAGTGAAGAAGTTCCTTTGGCATATGTCTGAGATTTTGCTGCCTGTGGATTCCTCTAAGATTTTAATGGTTTCCCATCTTATGTTTAAGTCTCTTTATCCATTTTGAGTTAATTTTTGTGTATGGTTTAAGTTGGTGGTCTAGTTTCATTTTTTTATGTATCTGTCCAGTTTCCCAAACACCACTTATTGAAGAGACTGTCTTGACTCCATTGTATGTTCATGCCTCCTTTGTCGAATATTAATTAAGCATAGTGGTTTGGGTTGATTTTGGGGTTCTCTATTCTATTCCATTGATCTATATGTCTGTTCTTGTCCCAGTATCAGGCTGTTTTGAGAACAGTGGCTTTGTAATACAGCTTGATATCTGGTATTGAAATCTCACATACTTTGTTCTTCTTTCTCAGGATTGCTGCAGCTATTTGGGTTCTTTTTATTTTTTATTCCAGATGAATTTTTGGAAAGTTCATTCTAGGTCTGTGAAATATGCCGTTGGTATTTTAATGGGGATTGCATTGAATCTATAGATTGCTTGGGGTGGTATGATATTTTGATGATGTTGATTCTACCAATCCATGAACACGGTATGTTTTCCCATCTGTTTATGTCTTCCTCTATCTCTTTTCACAGTGTCCTATAGTTTTCCTCATATAGGTCTTTTACCTCCTTAGGTAAGTTTATTCCTAGGTATCTTAATTTTTTTGGTGTGATGGTAAATGGGATTGCTTTTTTAGTCTCTCTTTCTTTTTTTAATTTAATAAATCATAATTGTTCAGATTATTACAATAATCTCTTTTTTCCCTGATAGCTCCCCTCCACCCGGTTCCCACCCCACCCTCTGGCCTTACCGCCCCCCCGCCGCCACTGTCCTCATCCCTAGGTGTATGATTTTTGTGCAGTCTCTTCCAGCACCCCCGACACCCCTTCACCCCCAAGAATTGTCAGTCCACTCCCTTTCTATGCCCCTGATTCTATTATATTCACCAGTTTATTCTGTTCATCAGATTTTTTTATTCACTTGATTTTTAGATTCACTTGTTGATAGATATGTATTTGTTGTTCATAATTTTTATCTTTACCTTTTTCTTCTTCTTCTTCTTAAAGAATACCTTTCAGCATTTCATACAATACTGGTTTGGTGGTGATGAACTCCTTTAGCTTTTTCTTATCTGTGAAGCTCTTTATTGGATCTTCAATTCTGAATGATAGCTTTGCTGGGTAGAGTAACCTTGGTTGTAGGTACTTCTATTCACCATTTTGAATATTTCTTGCCACTCCCTTCTGGCCTGCATAGTTTCTGTTGAGAAATCAGCTGACAATTGGATGGGTGCTCCCTTTTAGGTAACTAACTGTTTTTCTCTTGCTGCTTTTAATATTCAATCTTTTACTTTTGCTCTTGGCAATTTAATTATGATGTGTCTTGGTGTGGTCCTCTTTGGATTCCTTTTGTTTGGGGTTTTCTGCACTTCCTGGACTTGTAAGTCTATTTCTTTGACCAGGTGGGGGAAGTTTTTGGTCATTATTTCTTCAAATAGGTTTTCAATATCTTGCTCTCTCTCTCTTCTTCTGGCACCCCCATAATTCTGATGTTGGTACACTTAAAGTTGTCCCAGAGGATCCTTACACTATCTTCATATTTTTGGATTCTTTTTTCTTTTTGCTTTCCGGTTGGGTGTTTTTTGCTTCTTTGTATTCAAATCTTTGACTTGATTCTTGCAATCCTCTAGTCTGCTGCTATATCTCTGTATAATATGTTTTATTTCAGTCAGTGTATGCTTAATTTCTAGTTGATCCTTTTTCATATCCTCGAGAGTCTCGCTAAATTTATCAGCCTTTTCTAGAAAAACCTTATAACCATGGTTTTGAACTCTATATCCAGTCACTTGCTTTCCTCCATTTCTTTCATTTGTGACCTGTTTCTTTGTCTCTGCATTTTGGCTGCTTCCCTGAGTAGATAGAGTGGCTTTGTGTGCTAGGTGTCCTTTAGGGCCCAGTGGCTCAGCCTCCCCAGTTACCTGAGGTGGACACTCTTGGTGCACCCCTTTGTAGGCTGTGTGCACAGTCTTGTTGTAATTAAGCCTTGGTTGTTGTTGGTATCACTGGGAAGAATTGACCACCAGGCCAATTGGCTGTGAGGATCAGCTGTGTCTACACTGGGAGAACTTCTGTGCTGGAAACACCCTTATGAGACAAGACTTGCAAAAGCCTCTATGCTCAGCTTGCCACGCACTCAGTTGCCAGTCGTCTCCATGCACGCATCTCAATACCTTTGCCTCCTGCAGCTCCTGTGAGTCTCAGTGTGCTTTTCTCTTTCCTTCTAGTTGTAGAATTTCCACTCAGCCAGCCTTCCTGTGGTTCTGGATGATGTCCATTTTGTCTTTTAGTTGTAGTTTTGAAATTGTTGTGCGAGGCAGCAGTTTAAGTGTTTACCTATGCCGCCATCTTGCTTTCTCCCCTAGTCTCTCTTTCTATAAGTTCATTATTGGTGTATAGAAATGCCATAGATTTCTTGGCATTAATTTTGTACCCTCTACATTTCCGAATTTATTAAGTCCAATAATTTTTTGATGGAGTCTTTACGGTTTTTTATGTACAATATCATGTCATCTGTGAATAAGGACAATTTTACTTCTTCTTTTCCAATTTGGATGCCTTTTATTTCTTCTTCTTGTCTGATCACAATGGCTAGTATTTCCAGTACTCTGTCAAACAGGAGTGGTGAGAGTGAGCATCCATGTCTTTTTCCTGTTCTTAGGGTAAATGGTTTGTTTTTGTCCATTGGGTATGATGTTGGCTGTGGGTTTGTCATATATGGATTTTATTATTTTGAGGTATGATTTTTCTATTCCGACCTTGTTAGTCATGAATCTTAATCCACACCTACACTCATTCTAAAACTGCATAGTATTGATAAACTAAATTAATGCACATGTGATAACTTGTTAATTAATGGATTAATAAATGAGAAGTAAAAACACTGATAATTTTTTTTTAAAATAATTGGTATCTATTGAGGGAGGTATCCAAATGGCAGGCATATGATAGAAAAAGGAAAAATAATCATAGAAAGAATTATTTCTATTCTTTAACAAAGAAGAATGCTATTGCATGCATCTCTTATTAGGGCTTATGCACAATTTGGCACAGGCTCCAGATTAATACAGGGGAAATAGCAATCTCGAAATTTCAATCTAAGATATTATTGAAAAAGCAACATTTTTACCTGGGAATAATATAAAAAACAGGTAATTGTCTAAAAAATATCCAAACATTATAGAAATCTGTAATTATTTTTTCTTTTGCAATATTAGGTGAGCTACAAAGTGATTCATATTGTGAAAGAAAAATTTTTAGTCCTGGCTGGATAGTTTAGTTTGCAAGTTCAATCCTCAATCAAGGCACATACATGAATCAATCAAGGAATGCATCAATAGGTGGAATAACAAATTTATGTGTCTTTCTCTTTAAATCAAGAAAAAATATATATTTTAATTTTTAATGTTTTTATACAAAATACTGAGTACTAAGTTAATGTTAGATATTATATTGTCTTTAAGAAGCCCATAAATTAGTTATGAATATTCTCATAGTATATAGAATTAAACAATTAGTTCTCAAAGTATATCATCAGACCAGCAGCATTAGCTTATCTGGGAGCTTATTAAAAATGTAAATTTTCAAGCCCCACCCCAACTACTAAATCAGAAACTCTGGAGTGGGGCCCAGATACCTTATCACAAGTTCTCCAGGTGGTTCAGGTGCTGGCTAAAGGATAAGAAGCACTGAATTAAATTTAGTCATCGCAGTATGATTGATAAGGACACAAAGTATTCTTCAAATTATGAGACACCCTCATAATATTTGGGGAAGAAAGAATGTGCCTTGAAAGTCATAATATGATTCAAAACCTATTTCTAAGGTTATTCTTTTAAAAGTAGAAAATACTTGGTTCCTTTTACCATTCCCATTTCATTTGTAGTTCATAATTTTTTAGCTCTTTGAACAGAAGTCTTTAATGCCTTCAAAAATACATTTTAAAAAATCATGTACTTTGCCCCAATTATCCATTTTTCTCACATCTATTGCTAGCAATCTTCTACATTGATTTTCTCTGTTTTAGGGAGCAAGTGGTAGTGAGAGTGAAAAGGAAAAAATGAAATAAAGCCCACTTTATGGGAGACTATATTTGCCAATGCTATTTCAAATAAGGGTTTAATCTCCAAAATGTACAGGGAATGCATACAACTTAACAAAAGAATGATAAACAATCCAATCAAAAAATGGGCAAAAAACTTAAATAGACACTTTTTGAAAGAGGACACTTTTTGAAAGAGGACACTTTTCTGGCTATGAGACATATGAAAACATGCTCAAAGTCACTAATCATCCAAGAGATACAAATCAAAACAACCATGAGATACCATCTCACACCTGTCAGAATGGCTATCATCAACAAATCAACAAAGGACAAGTGCTGGCAAGGATGTGGAGAAAAAGGAACCCTCATGCACTGCTGGTGGGAATGCAAACTGGTCCAGCCCCTGTGGAAGACAGTATGGAACTTCCTCAAAAAAGTTAAAAAGGGAACTCGCATTTGACCCAGTAATCCCACTTCTAGGACTATATCCCAAGAAACCAGAAACACCAATCAGAAAGGATATATGCGCCACTATGTTTATAGCAGCACAATTTACAATAGCTAAGATTTGGAAACAACCTAAGTGCCCATCAGCAGATGAATGGTTTGAAAAACTGTGGTACATCTACACAATGGAATACTACGCTACGGTAAAAAAAAAAAAAAGGAGTTCTTACCATTTGCAAAAGCATGGATGGACCTGGAGAGCATTATGTTAAGTGAAATAAGCCAATCAGAGAAAGATAAATATCACATGGTCACTCATATGTAGGATATAATGATCAACATAAACTAATGAACAAAAATAGATCCAGAGCAAATGGCAAGGGAGGTGGGGGTGGGGGGGTTAGAGATCAACCAAAGGACTTGTATGCATGCATATTAGCATAAACAATGGACATAGGCACTGGGGCGGTAGGAGCTTGCCCTCAGGGGTGGGAATTCCCATGGGGACGTGGAGGGGGGCGGGATGTCAATCTGGGAAAAAGGTGACATATGTAAAACTTTAGACAACAAAAAAGCATCCCCAAAAAAACATGAAGTAAGGGGCAGCAGGAGAGAATCTATCCACTGAATTAAGAAGTAACAAATGTTATAAGAAAGACTAAATGTAATTGTCTGAATTTAAATGTAAGCTGGGACTTTCATTCTCTTGCAGATACACAGAACCAAAGAAGTAGAGGCCTGCCTGGTTTTCTTCCTGGAGCTTCAGACATAGACCACACCCTTTATGTCTCACCTTCCAATCCAGACAGCCAAGTGTGGCAGCCAGGTCACCCTCAACCAGGCAGCCTCCCTCCTGGTCTAGATTATTTAAGCCAGGTGTTTGTCATTTCTCTATTTCTATATGTTTCCCCTTGAAATGAATACAAATGTGATTTCTTGCTTTTCAACCAAGGTTGGAGGACTTCAACAAATAACTCACTGAATTAAGAATAGTATAATGAACCATCAAATTATAATATTTTATTTTTATTTATTTCTATTTTGAGGGAAGAAATTTATGTTTCATTTATTACCACTTTTAGTTTCCTTATTTATTTGACAGAGTAACAAGAGCACATTTATCCTCATTGCTCAAAGTATCAGCAAATTGATCCTCAAAGAATTGTCTAATATGTATGTCTCAACACCTACAGCTATTTAATTAAAGAATATTTATTGAGTACTTGCTAAAATCAAGGCACATAGAAAACATAAAACCTAGACTCTATTTGGCAAGACAAAAAATTTTGACAAGAAGCACCAGGCTATGTACCAAAGCCAGATAAGCACACAACTGCAACATGTGCATAAAGGGAAAAAAAGTTGTTATGCCTGAAGAGAGGCTTCTACAATGATCTGAGAGTTCAGTGTTTTCAACTGAATATCAAAAGGTGGATGGATATTTCCAAATCTTAGCTATTATAAATTATGCTGCTATGAACATACGGGTGCATGTATACTTTCTGATTGGTGTTTTTAGTTTCTTGGGATATATTCCTAGACCTGGTAACACTGGGTCAAATGGAAGTTCCATTTTTAGTTTTTTGAGGAAACTCCATACTGTTCTCCACAGTGGCTGCACCTGTTTGCATTCCCACCAGCAGTGCACAAGGATTCCTTTTTCTCCACATCCTTGCCAGCACTTGTCCTTTGTTGATTTGTTGATGATAGTCATTCTGACAGGTGTGAGATGGTAACCGCATTGTTGTTTTGATTTGCATCTCTCAGATGATTAGTGACTTTGAGCATGTTTTCATATGACTCTTGGCTTTCTGAAAGTCCTCTTTCAAAAAGTGTCTATTTAGGTCCATTGCCCATATTTTGATTGGGTTGTTTATCTTCCTTTTGTTAAGTTCTACGAGTTCCCTGTAAATGTTGGAGATTGAACCCTTATCGGAGATAACATTGGCAAATATGTTCTCCCATTCAGTGGGCTTTCTTGTTCTTTTGTTGATGGTTTCTTTGGCTGTGAAGAACCTTTTTATTTTCATGTAGTCCCATTAGTTTATTTTCTCCTTAGTTTCCATTGCTCTAGGAGCTGTATCAGTGAAGATATTGCTTTGGCATATGTCTGAGATTTTGCTGCCTGTGGATTCCTCTAAGATTTTTATGGTTTCCCATCTTACATTTAAGTCCTTTATCCATTTTGAGTTAATTTTTGTGTATGGTGTAAGTTGGTGGTCTAGTTTCATTTTTTTGCATGTATCTGTCCAATTTTCCCAACACAATTTAATGAAGAGACTGTCTTGACTCCAAGGTATGCTCTTGCCTCCTTTGTCAAATACCAAGTTGATAATATTGTCTTTGACATTATTGCATCTTCAAGCCAATTTGCTTGAAAAATCATTTTATTATATATAGTCATTAGTCATCATTGGAGTGTAAGCATTGATTCAAGCCATATAGTAAATCAGTAAAGAAATATCATCAGAATTATGTGGCACATGAAGAGCAATTATCTATGTACAGTTGTTGTTTGGGTATTTTATCCTACAAAAGATTAGAAATACACCTACACTGATATTGAGATGTCAGCACATCTGCTGCAATTTTCTGCTTGTTTGGCATTCTTTCAAAGTATAAAGTTTATCTCCTTTAGCAAAGTCAAATCTGTGTTAATTCCCTTAAGGTACAAGAGATTTCTGTTATGCCTGATAGATTTAAGCTGCATGCAGCATATGTTCCTGGGAAAATGTTTATTATTGCAGATGCTTTCTCCAGAAACCCACTGGCAGACAAATGTACTTTAGAGACTGTTGAGCTCAGGGAGATATGTAAAAGAGCTGGGGAAGCTAACCCACCATCTTCCATCTGCAGAAAGGATCAGCTGGAATAGCTGACTTGAGTTGATTAACTGCTGCAAGCTGTTTGGGAACTTTGTCAGACAAGGTTTTGGCAAGGATAAGAGTGATAGACCAGTAACAGAGGGCTGAGGTTTGATTATCACATACGGTCATCACATATTCTTCTCCCATCCATTAATGATGACACACCTAGAGCAAGACGCTTGACATGAATACATTTTTTTTTCACATTCAATAAATAGAGGTATAAGCTCATAGGCTTCAGTTCTAAAACAAAAAGTCAATTTTCCAAGAATATACCTTTGGTAATATTTTACAGAATACAAAAATATACCACAAATTGGTGAATATTTTATTTCAAAGATAAAGATGGTTTATTCATTTTACACTAAAAGAATACATATTTGTTTTTAAAGCAGTGTATTTTTAACAGAATGAATGACCATTTTAAAAGCTTTATACCACAAGTCTGTAAGAGGCATAGAATGCATTAACTTTTATCTAAAAAATGTAAGAATTAAGTAAAATTATGATGTTTGAAAATAGTACATTTTTCTATAAATAAACAGGAAAATACACAAAAATATACAAAATTATCTAAATTTAAAAAATCAAAGTAAAATTTTTAAAAGTCATCTATTCTCTTTTAATCAAGTTCATTCAATCACTATTGAAAATCCTTTTTTCATTTACAATTTGTAAATAAATTCCCAGGTGTGTGTGTGTGTGTGTGTGTGTGTATGTGTATGTGTGTACACATGTGTATATATGCATATTTGTAGATGCATATTTTTTTCATGTAGGTTAAACCTAAGAATGATATAAAGCTTCTCCTTCCAGATTAGATTAACATGTTCAAAATAGTCAAAGATATTTTATTCTACAAGTGTCAAAGGATAATTATTATAATTTATTTACCTAGAAGTAAGAGTAGTGAGTTATAGTCTACAAAAAAATGTAAAGATTCAGTTTATTTTGAAGTAGAGTTGAGCCTTGAACAATGCATAGGTTAGGGACACTGATCCCCTGAATAGTCAAAAATTCATGTAAAACTTTTGACTTTCTCCAAACTTAACTACTATTATAGCTTATTATTGACTGGAAGCCTTACTGATAACATACTCAATTAACAAAAATTTTGTATGTTATATGTACTATAAACTGTATTTTATAATAAAGTAAGCTAGAGGTAAAGAAATGTTAAGAAAATCATAAGGAAGAGAAAATATATTAATAGTATTTAATGGAAAAAAATATGCACATAAGTGGATCCATACAATTCAAACATGGTTTGTTCAAGAGTCAACTGTACATATATTAAATGCAATTGCTGAGACTTGTAAACCTGAAGAATTATGGAGAAGAATTTATTATTAAGCTATATATTCAATTCTGTCATTAGATGTCCATTCTATAACTTTCATACTTCAGGAGTACTTGACTTGCCCTGACACCTGAATATATGATTCAATTAAGTTTAAAGTTTACACTTTCCAACAACTCCCAGTTTATATATTAATAGCAATATATGGAAAGGGCTCATTTGGACCATGGTTGATACATGGCCTAGGAATAAAGGAAACTACAAGAACAACCAAAATGAGACCCTCAAATGTAGGAGATTTTCTCACAAAGATAGATCAAATCAAGTAAAATGCTATTACAGAAGATGGGGTGAATATAAGAGAAGAGAAAATATGGAAGAAAGGTATTCAAAAGTTCAATAGTATCACTAAAGAATTGCTTTTCTCAGGTTCTAAAATTAGTTTAGTGATGCCAGTGTAACAGACTGGAAAGCATATCAAAATTGGCTACAGTACAGCCAGGGTTCAAGTCCTGGCTTAACAATTTGCAAACTGCAATTCTTTGACAAACTACTTAATCTATCTGGGATTGTTTCTGCATATGTAAAACATAATGATATCTACCTCTGAGTTCTTCTGAGAATTAAATCAGACACTATGTCAAAATATTTAGCACAGTGACTACTACAGAGAAGTCATTAAACAAACAACTGCTATTATTAGATATTACAGAGATACAATTTCCCTTTCCATTGTAGAGCTGATCTTTTATTATTTTAATAATTATTTATGGTTAAAAGTATTACATATGTCCCTTTTCTTCCCCATTATCCCCCACCAGCCCACTCCACCCCCTAACCTCAGGCCCTCACTGTCCATTGTCTGTGTCTATGAGCTACACATATATGCACACAAGATCCTTGGTTGATTACCCACCACCTTTCCTCCCCTGCCTTCCCTCTGAGATTCTGCACTCTGTTCCATGCTTCCATGTCATTGGATCCACTCCATTCATCAATTTATTTTGTTACTTAGAGTCCACATATGAGTGAGATCATGTGATACTTATCTTTCTCTGACTGACTTACTTCACTTAGCATGATACTCTCCAGGTCCCTCCATGCTGTCTCAAATGGTAAGATATTTTCTTTTTTACTGCTGCATAGTATTTCATAGTATAAATGTTACCCAGCTTTTTTATCTGCTCATCTACTGATGGGCACTTGGACTGTTTCCAGATCTTAGCTATTGTAAATTATGCTGCTATGAACATAGGGATGCATACATACTTTCTGACTGGTATTTCAGGTTTGTTAGGATATATTCCTAGTAGTGAGATCACTACGTCAAAAGGCAGTTCTCTATTTAATTTTTGAGGAAACTCAATACTGTATTCTATAATGGCTGTACCAGTCTACATTTCTACCAGCAGTGAATAAGGGTTCACTTTTCTCCACATCCTCGCCAAACTTGCCATTTCTTAATTTGTTGATAGTAGCCATTCTGACAGGTGTGAGGTGATAACTCATTGTTGTTTTGATTTGCATTTCTCTGATGATCAGTGACTTTGAGGATTTTTTTCATATGACTTTTGACCATCTGTATGTCCTCTTCAGAGAAGTGCCTATTTAGGACCTTTGCCCATTTTTTAATTGGATTGCTTGCCTTCCTTTTGTTAAATTGTATGAGTTCCTTATATATTTTGGATATTAACCCTTTAAAGATGTAGCATTGACAATATGTTCTCCCTATTCTCCCATACACTGGGCTCTCTTTTCATTTTGTTGATTTTTTTTTTTGCAAGGCAGAAGATATTTATTTTCATGTAGTCCCATTTGTTTATTTTATCCTTAGTTTTCTTTGCCCTAGGACAGTGGTTGGCAAACTCATTAGTCAACAGAGCCAAATATCAACAGAACAACGATTGAAATTTATTTTGAGAGCCAAATTTTTTAAACTTAAACTTCTTCTAATGCCACTTCTTCAAAATAGACTTGCCCAGGCCGTGGTATTTTGTGGAAGAGCCACACTCAAGGGGCCAAAGATCCGCATGTGGCTCGCGAGCCACAGTTTGCCAACCATGGCCCTAGGAGATTTATCCATAAATGTATTGCTATGAGAGATGTCTGAGATTTTGCTGTCTATGGTTTCTTCTAGGATTTTTATGGTTTCCCAACTTACATTTAAGTCTTTTATTTATTTTGAGTTTATTCTTGTGTATGGTGTAAGTTGGTGGTATAGTTTCAATTTTCTGCATGTATCTGTGTAATTTTCCCAACACCATTTATTGAACAGACTGTCTTCACTCCATTGTATACTCTTGCCATCTTTGTCAAATATTAATTGGGTATAATGACTTGGGTCAATTTAAGGGGTCTCTATTCTGTTCTATTGATCTCCATTGATCTCTATTGATCTCTATGCCTATTCTTGTGCCAGTACTAGGCTGTTTTGATTATGGTGAGTTTGTAGTATAACTTGAAATCTGGTATTATGATTTCTCCAACTTTGTTCTTCTTTCTTAAGATTGCTGTGGCTATTCAGGGTCTTTCTGGGTTCCATATAAATTTTTGGAGAATTTGTGCTATGTCTATGAAATATGCTGTTGGTATTTTTTAATAGGGATTGCATTGAATCTGTAGATTGACTTGAGTAGTACGGAAATTTTAATGATGTTGATCCTACTAATCCATGAAGACAGTATATTCTTCCACTTGTCTATATATTCTTCTATCTCTTTTTCAATATCCTGTAGTTTTCTGAATACAGGTCTTTTGCCTCCTTGGTTAAGTTTATTCCTAATTATGTTAATTTTTTGCTGCAATGATAAATTGGATTGCTTGTTTAGTTTCTTTTTCTGAGAATTTATTGTTGATGTATAAAAAAATCCATCAATTTTGGGGTGTTGATTTTGTATCCTGCTGCATTGCTAAATTCATTTAATAAATCTACTACTATTTTGGTGGAGTTTTTAGGGTTTTCTATGTATAATATCATGTCATTTGCAAATAATGACAGTATTACATCCTCCTTTCCAATCTGGATGCTTTTCATTTATTCCTCTTGTCTGATCGCTGTGGCAAGACTTCCAGGACTATCCTATATAATAAAAGGCTAATATGCAAATTGACCAAACAATGGAACAACCGGTCGCTATGACAAACACTGACCACCAGGGTGCAGATGCTCAATGCAGGAGCTGTCCCCTGGTGGTCAGTGTGTTCCAATACGGGCAGCACCGCTCAGCCAGAGGCAGGGCTCATGGCTGGTGAGCGCAGTGGCAGTGATGGGAGCCTCGCCTGCCTCTGCGGCAGCATTAAGGATGTCCAACTGCCAATTTACATCCCCCAAGGGCTCCCGGACTGCAAGAGGGTGCTGCCCGGGCTGAGAGACCACCCAAGTACACAAATTTTGTGCACTGGGCTTCTAATCTATACTAATAAAAGGGTAATATGCAAATTGGTTACTACACCCTCACAGTAACAACCAAACAGCAGGCTGCTTGGGGCAACAAGGCTGGCAGGGGTTTAGCTAGGGACAACCAAACGACTGGCCAGAAAGTTGCATGGGGCAACCAGGCCAGCAGAGGGGGAAGCTAGGGGCAACCAGGCCAACAGGGGGGATAGTTGGGGGCAACCAGGCCAGTGGGGATCCAGTTGGTGGTGACCAGGCCGGCAGGGGGTCATTTGGGGGTGACGAGGCCAGCAGGGGGGGCAGTGAGAGGCGACCAGCCAGCAGAGAGGGACAGTGAGGGGCAACCAGGCCAGCAAGGGGGGCAGTTGGAGGGCAACCAGGCTGGAGGGGACAGCAGTGAGGGGCAACCAGGCCAGTGGGGGGGGGGCAGTTGAGGGCAACAAGGCCAGTGGAGGGGGCTGTTGGGGGCAACCAGGCCAGCGGGGGGACAGTTGGGGGTGACCTGGCTGGCAGGGGGGCAGTTGGGGGCTACCAGGCCAGCAGGGGGGGCCCTGTAAGGTGACCAGATGTCCCGCTTTTGGCGGGACAGTCCCGATTTTTAACAATTTGTCCCGCGTCCCGCAGCGTTTTTAAAAAGTCCCGATTTTTGGAAAGAATGCATGACAAGCTAGGGAACAGCGGGAGAACGGGAAGGGAATATACGGTTTTCGGCGGCCATGTGGCTATTTAGCCAGGATATGAGTTTTATATTATTTTTGTTAATTTTATAATGTTAAACTTTAGTAATAACAAATAATTGTTGAGAACGGATTATTGAGAACTGCTTATCAAAGTTCGCATTATTGATCAGTTGTTAGAATTCAACCACCATTGTTTGGACTTAATGAACAATGGCATTTTTTGGGATTGGCAACGACAAAAACATTTTGTAACTGTCTCTCAGACGATACACATCGTACTGCGTGCTAGTAAGCTAGTTAAACAAGTGATGTCATTACAAATCAGCTATTCAGATAATTTAGGTAAGTAATTTATTTATTTATTTCATAAATACATAAATTTTCTTGAATTTAGCAGACAGTACTCGTATTATTTATATTTTATAATGGCCGCAAAAAGTCTAGTGCCGGCCTTGAAAGTGACACTTACGACTTACATTATGGCAAATTCATGACCTTTTAAACAACGACAGCAATCTACTAAAAAAAATTCACTCAAATGAGAAATATGCCAAAGAATAAAATAATACTATACATAATTTTTTATTTATTATATTTGTAAATTGTACTTATGTTGAAATTTAAAAAAATATATTACAATACTATTTTTGTGTTCTATGAAAATTTTTGTTGCTCCGTATAGACCAAATTTTTAATCAAGAACCACCACCACCCCCCGCTCCCTGGTCAATGGTGTCCCGCTTTACCAATGTTAAAATCTGGTCACCTTACACTAGGGACAACTGGGCCGACAGTTAGGGGCAACCAGGCTAGCAAGCAGAGGTAGTTAGGGGCAATCAGGCAGGCAGGCAGGTGAGCAGTTAGGAGCCATTGGTTCCGGATTGTAAGAGGGATGTCCTACTGCCAGTTTCGGCCCGATTCCTGGGTTTGGGCTGAAACCGGCAAGTTGGACATCCCCCGAGGGGTCCCGGATTGGAGAAGGTCCAGGCTGGGCTGAGGGGACCCACCCCCCTGTGCATGAATTTCGTGCACCGGGCCTCTAGTGTTAAATAAGAGTGGTGAAAGCAGATATCCCTGTCTTGTTCCTATTTTTAGGGGAAATGGTTTTAGTTTTTGCCCATTGAGCATGATGTTTGCTGTAGGTTTCCCATATACTCCCTCTGTTGAGATATGCTCCCTCTATTCCCACTTTGCTGAGAATTTTTATCAAAAATGGATGTTGGATTTTTGTCTAATGCTTTTTCTGCATCTATTGATCTGATCATATGATTTTTGTCTTTCAATTTGTTTATGTGATGTATCACGTTTATTGATTTGTGAATATTGTACCATCTTTGCATCCCCGGAATAACTCCAGCTTGGTCATAGTGTATGATCTTTATAATATAACTAGAGGCCTGGCGCACGAAATTTGTGCACAGAGGAGGGGGAGTCCCTCAGCCCAGCCTACACCCTCTTGTAATCTGGAACCGCTGGCTCCTAACCGCTAGCCTGCCTGCCTGATGGCCCCTAATCACTCTGCCTGCCTGCCTGATGGCCCTTAACCCCTCTGCCAGCCTGCCTGATTGCCCCTAACCACCTCTGCCTCAGCCCCCACTGCCACAGTTGCATCCGGAAGGACATCCAGAACGACGTCTGGAAGGTCGTTTGGCTGTCCGGTCTAATTAGCATAATATGCTTTTATTATTATAGATGCTGAATAAAATTTGCTAGTATTCCATTGATTTCATAGACTTTAGCATGTATGTTCATTGGGGATATTGGCCTGTAATTCTCTTTCTTTTTAGTGTCTTTGGTTTTGGAATTAGGGTAGTGCTAGCCTCATAAAAAGAGCTTGGAAGTGTTCCTTCCTCTTAGATTGTTTTGAATAGTTTGAGAAGTATAAGTATTAGTTCTTCTTTGAATGTTTGGTAAAACTCCCATGTGAAGCCATCTGAACATGGGCTTTTATTGGTTGGGAGTTTTTTTTTTATTAATTCTTCTATATCATCAGTTGTTATTAGCCTATTCAGGTTTTCTGCTTCTTCCTGTTTCAGTTTTGGGAGATTGCATTTTTCGAGGAATTTGTCCATTTCATCCACATTGTCCAAATTGTTGGCATATAGTTGTTCATAGTATTTCTTTACAATCCTATGTAATTCTGTGTTGTCAGTGCTTACATCTACACTTTCATTTCTGGTTTTATTTATTTGGGTCCTCTCTCTTTGTTTCTTTTTTTAAAATTTAATTCATTGCAGTGTTTAATACAGAAAGCTTTTCTACAGACTGGCAACAGGCCAACATTTATACATCAATGAGTTTTATTTATTTTGTGGATTTTATATTGTTTAAAGTAATGGTTGGCAAACTCATTAGTCAACAGAGCCAAATATCAACAGTATAATGATTGAAATTTCTTTTAAGAGCCAAATTTTTTAAACTTAAACTTCTTCTAATGCCACATCTTCAAAATAGACTCGCCCAGGCCATGGTATTTTGTGGAAGAGCCACACTCAAGGGGCCAAAGAGCTGCATGTGGCTTGCGAGCCGCAATTTGCTGACCGCGGGTTTAAAGTATTACAAATAGTAGGACATCTGTCCCCTTTTTACCCCATTGACCTCACCCCAGCCACCCCTTCTCCTGGGCACATGCCCTCACATCCCGCCCCAGTGTCTGGGCACATCAGTTAAGCTTATATGCATGCATACAAATCCTTCGGTTGATCTCTTTCCCACCCCCTCCAACCCTCCTCTACCATCCCGCTGTAGTTTGACAGTCTGTTCTATACTTCTTTCTCTCTGTATCTATTTTTGTTCATCAGTTTATAATGTTCTTTATATTCCAGAAATGAGTGAGATCATGTGATATTTATATTTCTCTGACTGGCTTATTTCGCTTACCAGAATGCTCTCCAGGTTCACCCATGCTGTTGCAAATGGTAAAAGTTCCTTCTTTTTATAGCAGCCTAGTATTCCATCATGTAGATGTACCACATTTTTCTAATCCACTCATCTGCTCATCGGCATTTAGGCTGTTTCCAAATATTAGCTATTGTAAATTGTGCTGCTATGAACATAGGGGTGCATGTACCCTTTCTGATTGGTGTTACTGGTTTCCTGGGATATATTCCTAGAAGTGAAATTACTGGGTCAAATGGCAGTTCCATTTTTAATATTTTGAGGAAATGCCATACTGTTTTCCACAGTGGCTGCACCAATCTGCATTCCAACCAGCAGTGCAAGAGTGTTCCTTTTTCTCTGCATCCTCTCCAGCACTTGTCATTTGTTGATTTCCTGATGATAGCCATTCTGACAGGTGTGAGATGGTACCTCATTGTTGTTTAAATTTGCACCTCTCAGAAGATTAGTGACTTTGACCATGTTTTCATATGTCTCTTGGCCTTTGGTATGTACTCTTTTGAAAAATGTCTATTCAGGTCCTTTACCCATTTTTTTAAATTGGATTGTTTATCTTCCTTTTGTTAATTTGTAAATTTTGGAGATTAAACCCTTATTGGAGATAACTTTGGCAAATATATTCTTCCATGCAGTGGGCTTCCTTATTGTTTTGTTGATGGCTTCTTTTGATGTGCAGAAGCTTTTTATTTTGATGTAGTCCCATTTGTTTATTTTCTCCTTAGTTTCCCTTGCCCTAGGAGCTGTATTGGTAAAGATATTGATACGAAAAATGTCTGATATTTTGCAGCCTATGGCTTCTTCTAAGATTTTATGGTTTCCTGTCTTACGTTTAAGTTCTTTATCCATTTTGAGTTTATTTTTGTGTGTGGTGTAAATTGTTGGTCTAGTTTCATTTTTTTTGCATGTATCTGTCAAATTTTCCCAGTACCATTTATTGAAGAGACTGTTTTGACTCCATTGTATGCTTTTGACACTTTGTCAAATATTAATTGAGCATAATGGCTTGGGTCAATTTCTGGGTTCTCTGTTCTGTTCCACTGGTCTACAAGTTTTTTCCTATCCCAGTACCAGGAAGTTTTGAGAACAGTGACTTTGTAGTATAGCTTGATATCTGGTATTGTGATCCTTTCAACTTTGTTCTTCTTTAGCAACATTGCTACAGCTATTTGGGGTCTTTTTTTAATTCCAGATGAATTTTTAGAGAGTTTGTTCTAGGTCTTTGAAGTATGTCATTGGTATTTTAATGGGGACTGCATTGAATTTATAGATTGCTTTGGGTAGTATAGACATTTTAATGATGTTCATTTTACCAATCTATGAACATGGTATATTCTTCCATATGTTTATGTCTTCCTCTGTATTTTTTTTTCAGTGTCCTGTAATGTTCTGAGTACAGGTTTTTTACCTCCTTGGTTAAATTTATTCCGAGATATCTTAATTTTTTTGTTGCAATGGTAAATGGGATTTTTTTTTTTAGTTTCTCTTTCTGTGAGCTAATTATTGGTGTAAACAAAAGCCATAGATTGATTTCTGGGTGTTAATTTTGTGTCCTGCTACATTGTCAAGTTAATTTATGTGTAGCAGTTTTTATATGGAGTCTTTAGGGTTTTCTATGTACAATATCATGTTATCTGCAAATAATGACAATTTTACTTCTTCCTTTCCAATTTGTATGCCTTTTATTTCTTCTTGTATATTTGCTTTGGCTAGCACTTCCAGTATTATGTGGAACAGGAGTGGTAAGAGTGGACATCCCTGTCTTTTTCCTGTTTTTAGGGGAAATGGTTTTTGCAAATTGAGTATGATGATGGCTGTTTATTTGTCATGTATGGCTTTTATTATGTTGAGGTATGATCCTTCTATTCCCACCTTGCTGAGAGTTTTTATCAAGAAAGGGTGTTGGATTTTGTCAAATGCTTTTTCTGCATCAATGGATATGATTATATGGCTTTTATCTCTCGATTTGTTTATGTGATGTATCATGTTTATTGATTTTCGGATATTGTACTATCCTTGCATCCTCATAATAAATCCCACTTGGCCATGGTGTATGCTCTTTCTAAGGTAATGCCAGATTCAGTTTGCTAGAATTTTGTTGAGAATTTTGGCATCTATGTTCATGAAAAATATTGACCTGAAATTCTCTTTCTTGTATTATCTTTATTTGGTTTTGGGATTAGGTTAATTCTGGCTTCTTAGAAAGATCTTGAAAGTGTTCCCTATTCTTGAATTTTTGGAATAGTCTAAGGGAGATAGGTTTTATTTTTTATTTGAATGTTTGATAAAAGTACCCTGTGAAGCCATCTGGTCCAGGGATTTTGTTTTTTGGAAGTTTTATTATTATTATTATTGCTTCAATTTCCCCCATAGTTATCAGCCTATTCAGATTTTTTTATTCTCCCTGATTGAGTTTTGGAAGGTCATATTTTTCTAGGAATATGTCAGTTTCTTCTAGGTTTACTAGTTTATTGGAATAGAGCTGCTCATAGTATTTTTTGAGACTTCATATTTCTGTGGAATCTGTTGTTATTTCACCTCTTTCATTTCTGATTTTGTTTATATATGTCCTCTCTCTTTGCTTCTTGGTGAGCCTAGCTAGAGGTTCATTAATCTTGTTTATCCTTTCAAAGAACCAGCTCTTGTTTTCATTGATTTTATTTTGGGGGTCTCTATGTCATTTATTTCTACTCTGATCTTTATTATTTCCTTCCTTCTCCTTACTCTGGGCTTTTCTTGTTGCTCTCTTTCTAATTCTTCAGGTTGCAGAGTTAGATGGTTGATTACCAATTTTTATTGTTTGTTTGTGTGTTTTCTTTAGGTAGTCCTGTAATGTTATCAACTTCCCTCTCAGAACTGCTTTCCCTGTGTCCCATAGATTTTGTATTGTTGTGTTTTCATTGTGATTTGTTTCCAGGATGTTTTTATTTCTTCTTTGATCTCGTTGCTAACCCAATAATTGTTTAGTAATATGTGATTTAGCCTTCAAGTGTTTGAACATTTGTGATTCTTTTTATTGTAGTTTATTTCTAATACTAGAGGTCTGGTGCACAAAATTTGTGCACTGATAGTTTCACTAGGCCTTGACGGCAATCAGGGCCAATCAGGGCCTTCTGGCTGCTGGCTGGGTCCTTCATCTCCTGGCTGCCAGCTGCCAGCTGGGACCTTCCTTCATTCAACATTGCCCCCTCGTGGTCAGCGCATGTCATAGCAAGCGGTCAAACTACTGAGGGGACAATTTGCCTATTAGCCTTTTATTAGCTAGAATCAAACTTGGGACCCTACTTTGACTGTATTTTTGTTGATCTCTCCATTAAACTCCTCTAGAAGGATTTTTATTTATTTAGAAGCTTCTATATTAGGTGCAGATATGTTTACCAGGGTTATATCCTCTTGTTGGATCGATCCCTTCAGTATTATGTAGTGACTTTGTTGTCTCTTGTGATGGCCTTCATTTTGAAGTCTATTTTGTCAGAAATGAGTATTGCTACTTCATTTTTTTTTTCCCTTTTCCATTTGCTTCAAAAATTTTTTCTTATCCCATCTCTCTCATCTTGTGTGTGTCTTTTGTTCTGAGGTGGGTCTTTTGTAGATAGCATATAGTTAGGTCATGCTTTTGTATCCATTCAGCTACCCTATTCATTTTGATTGAATCATTTAATCCATTTACTTTTAAAGTTATTAGTGATAAGTACTTATTTACTGCTATTTTAATTCTGTATGTCTAAGTATCTCTCTTTTTCTCTTTTCTCATCACAGCAGTTCCTTTAGCATTTCTTGTAATGTTGACCTGGTGTGGATGTACTCTAGCCTTTTTTTTTTTTTTTTTTTTTGGTTTGGGAAGCTCTTCATTTGACTTTCTATTTGAATAATAGCCTTGCTGCATATAGTAATCTTAGTTTCAGATCCTTGCTTTCCATTACCTTGAGTACTTCATGCCATACCCTTCTAGTCTGTAGAGTTTCTGATGAGAAATTAGGTGTCAGCCTTATGGGAGCTCCTTTCTAGGTAACAGTTCTTTTTTCTCTTGCTGCCTTTAAGATTCGCTCTTTGTCTTTAATTTTTGGAATTTTAATTATGATGTGTCTGGGTGTAGGCCAGTTTGCGTTCTTCTACCTTGGTGTTCTCTGTGCCTCTGTTCTTTGTGTGAGTTTTTCCTTTACCAGTTTAGGGAAGTTTTCTGTCATTGTTTCTTCAAACACATTCTCTATCCCTTAATTCCCTTTCTGCCTCTTCTGGCACAATTGCTATTTGAATATTGTTGTTTCATGTTGTTCCACAGCTCCCTTAAGCTGTCCTCCTGTTTTTTAATTATTTTTTTTTCTTTTTAGTTCTCTGATTGAGTGATTTTTTCAACCCTGTCTTCTAATTTACTGATTCGGTTTTCAACTTCCCTTAATATGTTGTGTATTCCTTCCAATGTGTTCTTTATTTGTGTTATGTCATCCTTTATTTCTGACCGTTCTTTTTTCATAGTTACTGTATCTTTTTTCATGCTGTTGAGTTTCTTTGCCATCATTAGTCTGAACTGTTTCAGATAAATTTTCTATCTCTGCTTCATTTATCTCTTCTTCTGGAGAATTCTGTTTTTCTTTCATTTGGGTTTTTTTTTTTTCTTTGTCTCCTCATTTTGGCCCTGTTTGGGTTTGTGTTAGGTCGATCTTCTATGCCTCTCAATCTCTAGTGCAGGACAATGTCAAGTGCTGTTTCTGACTAATTAGACCAGCAAAGACTCAAAAACTCCAGAGACCACCTCTGTCTACAGCAGGCGTCCTCAAACTATGGCCCTCGGGCTACATGCGGGTGTTTTTGCCATTTTGTTTTTTACTTCAAAATAAGATATATGCAGTGTGCATAGGAATTTGTTCATAGTTTTTTTTTTAAACTATAGTCCAGCCCTCCAACAGTCTGAGGGACAGTGAACTGGCCCCCTGTTTAAAAAGTTTGAGGACCCCTGGTCTACAGACTGATAGGATTCTGACTTGAATAGCCCCAGACAATTGTCCTCAGGTGAGGCGAGAGTTTTTTTCAACAGGGTGGGGTGGTTGCTTCTGCCTGGAGGCTAATTGTTATTTTTAGTCTCTTAAGTGACCTCAGGGCAAGGTGTTTTACAATAGGGTAAGTCAACTGTTTCTCCCCCTCCCCTCAGGCAAGGCAAATGTCTGTGTGGGAAAGATGACCTCTGCTGTGTGAGGGAATGACTCAGTACTGGAAACTGGGGGTATCTGCCTTCTGTGCTCTAACCCCCACATCCCCAATCATAGCTTCTGCTCAGCTCCAGTTCACTCTGCCCTCCCTCTGCTGGAACACAACGTGGGTGGTTCCACAGGGAATTTTGTGCTTTGCCCCTTTAAGAGGGTGCATGAATTTCCAGCTGTCTCTTCCTGGAAATTCAGAGCCCCTTGTTATATGGGTACCATTCTCAGGAGTGGTTCTCTCTGCTGGGGGTCCCATCTTGAGGATTATATCCTAGAATTCTCAGGGGCAACCCTTCACAGCTGAGATATCTCTCTGAGACTTCAGTTGCTATCTGTGGGAGCCTGCCTGCCCTTTTGCACCTCTGCCCCTTCCTCCTGCCTCTATGCGGTCTCCACTTTTGGTCCACAGTTATCAGGGTTCTCTCCAGTGAGTCTTCTGTTGATTATTCAGGAAGTTTTTCTATATTTTACTTGTAGTTTCAGTTTGTTTCTGGGAGCATGTTCATGAAGCATCCACTTTCTCTGCCGCCATTTGTAGTCTCTCTCTGTAGAGCGGATCTTAATTGATGGCCTCTCATTTTCAAGACTAAAACTTGATCCATGACACTAATATTCAAAATTCCTAAATTCAAAACCTTAGTCTTGCCCTCATAGTTCTTCCTACATCCCTAAGTTACTTCTACATATATCATCTGGTAAATCATGATGGATAGAATTTTATTAGGCGTATGTCTTCTTCTCCCAAAGCCCTACATTTTTTTCTCAAAAGAAGAGACCAGAACTAACAATAGTACACTAGAAAAAAACTGATTATAATTTTTTAATAAATTTATTGAGGTGACATTAATAATATTATATAGGCTTCAACTCTATGATACATCATCTGTATATTGCATTGTGTGCCCACCACTAAAAGGCAAATCTCTTTCCTCTACCCTTTACTATACCCCTACCCTTCTTCCTTTTGGTATCTACCATACCGTTACCTATGTCTATGAGTTTTTGTTTGTTTGTATGTCTTATTTGTTCATTTGTTGCTTTCAGTTTTATATCCCACATGTGAGTGAAATCATATGGTTCTTAATTTTTTTCTGTCTGACTTATTTTGTTTAACATGATATTCTCAAGGTACATACATGTTGTCACAAATGGCAGTTTTTCATCTTTCTTACGACTGAGTAGTACCCCATTGTGTGTGTGTGTGGGGGGGTGTATACATACATACATACATACACACACACACACACACACATATATATATGTATATATATATATCATATGTATATTATATATATGTGTGTATATATATATATATATATATATATATATACACACACATATATATATCACATCTTATTTATCTAATCATCTATCAAAGGACATTTTGTTTGTTTCCATATCTTGGCCACAGTGATAATATTGCAATGAACATAAGGGTGCATATACACAGAAGGGGGTTTGCTGGGTGATATGGTAACTTTACTGTTAAGTTTTTGAGGAACCTCCATACTCTTTTCCATAGTGGCGGTATCAGTTTTCATTCCCACTAGCAGTGAATGAGGACTCCTATTTTCTACAACTTCTCTAACACTTACTTGTCTTCTTGATAATAGCTATTTCAACATATGTGAGGTGATACCTCATTGTAGTTTTGATTTTCATTTTCCCTAATAGTTAGTGAAATTGAGTGTCTTTTCATATATGTTGGCCATTTTTATGTCTTCTTGGGAGAAGTATCTGTTCAGGTCCTCTGCCTATTTTTTTAGTTGAATTGTTTGGTATCCTTTTTATTGTTGAGTTGTAAGGGTTCTTTATATATTTTTTATGTTAACCCCTTGCTGGAGCTGTTATTTACAAATGCATTCTCCCATTTGGTTGGTTCTAATGTTTTAATTTGCATAATTGTTAAAATAGGTTTTAGAATATTTAAAATCATAAATTATTTTTGGAAAATATTTGTTATAAGTCTTAAGAGGCCACATGCACACTTTTATCAATAACAATATTTGAATTAAATAAATATTAGCTTTACCTCCACATCAGTATATAGAAGGAGAATAAACAAAATAATGTAACTTCCAATTTTCTGAGTTTGTGATGCCCAATGCCAAATATTAGTAGTGTCTACTTCAACTTAACAGATACATATGAGTTTATTAATGTGGAAGAGAATAGAGTACATTTAAAGGCAACATAGAAAATTAAACATAAGAAAAGACTATCAGCATTAGATTTTATATTGACTTCAAGTACTGAATGTCAAATTTAAAATATATACAAAGTAATTCATTCATTCTAAAAGCACATTTTTATTATTTTATTTAAAAACAATTTGTATTAGCTACTTTTTAACATAGTAATTTCTCATTCGTGTGGATACTTTATCACTGTAAATGGACTTCTTTTCTAATTTCATAAGGAAAGTTTTACTGTTATGCATTTAGTGACATAACTTTTATTCTGCTTAAATTGATATTTTATCAACATCAGCAGGATTTCTGTTTTTTTCTAGTCCAAAGGGAGGTGTGAGTGAAAAAATTTTCCACAATATGCTCTTTCTGCTGTAACAAGGATATATCATCACTGTGGGCAATGAGCTGCTGCATGACCCACTAGGAGTAAAGTTAGGCAGGGTTAGAATGAGTGGCCAGACATTCAGATCCTTGTTGTTTTATTTCATTTTTTTATAAAAAAAGGGGAATCAACTTTTAAAACATCATAGGGATTATTATTCATAGATATTGTTTAAAAATCTTCTCAAAGTATTGATTTTAATAGGTACTCTTTTATCCATTACCACAGAAAGAGAGCATAGTTAAGCATAGTTTCTATTTATATTCTGGGCAAATCTGCCTTGGAATCTTCAAGGTTCTTGCAATTTTTTATTTTCACTTAAATAAAAAACATTTTACTTTCTTTTTTAATATAAAATGTGAGTTGTGCCTGGCCAGTATGGCTTAGTGGTTGAATATCGACCTATGAACCAGGAGGTTATGGTTCGATTTCAGGCCAGGGTATATGCCCAAGTTGCGGGCTTGAGGCTCAGTAGGGGGAGTTTAGGAGGCAGCCAATCAATGAGTCTCGACATGGATGTTTCTATCTCTCTCTCCCTCTTCTTTCCTCTCTGAAATCATTAAAAATATATATTTAAAAATAAATAAGTAAATAAAATAAATGTGAGTTGTATTTAACTGTTTTGATAATAGAGAACATGAAAATCATCTAATTTCATATACTCTAGTAAACAGGTTGATAATATCTCCAAAAGTCTTCAAAATGTTGTGATATAATGTTTCATGGCCTTCATGTTACCTTTAACAGTTAGACCTAATTTTATGTAGCCTAGTAAACAGGTTAAGAATATCCCCACAAAATATAATGAGCAACATAAACTGATGAACAAAAACAGATCCAGAGACAGAGAGGCATCGATCAGACTGTCAAACCTCAGAGGAAAGGTAGGGAAGGGTAAGGGTAAGGGGGAGAGATCAAGCAAATGAGTTGTATACATGCATATTAGCCTAACCAATGGACACAAACAACAGGGGTGTGAGGGAATGAGTGGGGGGTGGGAGGAAATGGGGGGATAATGACACATATGAACTACCTTAACCAATAAAAAACAAAAAAGAAAGAAAAGATAAAAATCACAAAAGAAAAAATAGTATAGCTACTTTAGCCTATCTGAATTCCAAAAGCTGTCTCTTCAACTCTCCGAGATTATTAGACTCTGGTTTTACACAGCCTTTGCTGGGGCTGGGAAACAGACTCCTGCAGAAATATAGGACAGTTGTAAGATTTACTTCATTTTTTTCCTTCTCTTAGGTATCACAGTCCTGTAAGGCCTGTTTTCAAATATCTGAAAAGAACATTTTCATATATTTTTTCTGTTTTTTAAGGTGTTTATAGCGGGATTACAATTCCTGAATTAGTTAGGCTTATTTTTTTTGACCAGTTGTATAAACTTTAAAACATATAAAGTGGAATATTTTTTGAGTTTTTAAACAAATAGCCAATTTTCATGTTTCTTGGTCTTTTTTTGTGAAAATAAATATGCTTCTCAAATAAAAAATAAAAATAAAAAAAGAAGAAGAATATCCCCACAAGTTTTCAGTGTTGTGATGTAATGTTTCCCTGTCCTGTTGCCCTCACAGTTAGACCTGATCGTTGTGCACCAGCAGGTGGAGCTTCTTGGAAGTAAGTGTATCCTCTACTATTAAAGTTGTGGAAAATATTTCAGGTTTCAGAAGTTCCTATATATCTAAATACTTTATAAAGGATAAAGTTAAATGTTTAGAATAGCTGTTTTAAAAATAGCACTATTTTATTTTTTAAAAATAAACATTGAAAGTAAAATTATTAGGCTGATGAAAATAAACCTAAAAGCATAAAACTATCCAAGTCTTTGGTGATATGCCATTAGAAATCTAGCATTATTTTTAATCTTAAAATGATTTTTAAAAAATGTGATCATTTCCCTGGTTGCTAATACTTTTATTTTTTCTTAATAATTCCAGAAATGCAAATCAAGTTTGATACTAAATTTTAAAAAAATTCATCAAAACAAAATTCCACTGTTTTAAGATTTCATTGGTGATTAATCAAATGGGCAAATTATTTAACAATAAACAAATTTACGAGTATGACTAACTTGCAAATTACTTGAGTACTTTTTGTTCTTAACATATTATATTATTTCTAAGATGTCAAAATTGAAATAGATAACAGGATAACAGACAGCTGTAGATATATTGCCTGACATAGATTTTAGACAAAATTCTTAGTATCATATGAGTTGTCCCAATAAATTTCATACCAATGACCGAATTATTATTTGAGTACAGCATTCGGTTCTTGTTGACAGCATTGCTTTCCTAGTTGAAAGTGGTATTGCATGTTTCCAAGTAGAGCATTTATCTAGAATAAAAATTTATTCAGCACACAGCTCTGTTCTCAGAGTTTACTTTAACTTTCATGGAGAATCCTCAAGTTTTAGAGCATGGATGTAGATTTGCATAAAGAAGGTACAACATTATTAATAAATAATCTGTCACTATGTTTGTTTGTTTTTCATTTAAAGGCATGATACTAAGCACAGCATTATTTTGATGAATTTTCTTTTTTGTTCTGTCAGTGATACTTGGCACTGAAACTGTGAACAAATATGAGATTAAAAACAGCTTGGGGCAAAGAATATACTTTGCCGTGGAGGAAAGTATCTGCTTCAATCGTACTTTCTGTTCCACACTTCGATCTTGCACTCTGAGGATCACGGACAACTCAGGTCGAGAGGTGATTACAGTAAACAGGCCCTTGAGGTGTGACAGCTGCTGGTGCCCTTGCTACCTACAAGAGGTCAGTCACTGGCTCTGGTGTGCTTTTCCCTTCCACATTTGAAAAGATTAGCAAATATTTCTTTAATAAATGGCATTCATCTGGAACTATGGGACAATTAACCTTTCAATTGTTTGGATTAGTACATCACTCCTTTAGAATCAGAACACCTTGAAAATTTGGTAATTCACTAATTATTTTTCCCTTTCCAACCAAAAATGATAGTGGCTTCTGTGATCTTAATTGGTGAAGACAGCTCATGCATCATGTAAATGAGACATACTTTCCTGACTCTTGTTAATAGCATTTAATTGTATATAGTCTACTAGAGGCCCGGTGCATGAAATTCATGCACGGGGGTGGGGTTTGTGTCCCTCAGCCCAGCCTGCACCCTCTCCAATATGGGACATCCCTCTCACAATCCAGAACTGCTGGCTCCAAACCGCTCACCTGCCTGCCAGCCTGATCACCCCCTAACCACTCCCCTGCCAGCCTGATCGATGCCTAACTGCTCCCCTGCCGTCCTGATTGCCCCTAACTGTCCTCCCCTGCCAGCCTGGTCACCCCTAACTGTCCTCCCCTGCTGGCCTGGTCCCCCCCAACAGCTCTCTCCTGTGGGCCTGGTACCCCCAACTGCACTCCTCTGCAGGTCTGGGTCCCCCCAAACTGCCCTCCCCTGCAGGCCTGGTTCCCCCCCAACTGCCCTCCTCTGCTGGCCCGGTCACCCCTAACTGCCCTCCCCTACCGTCCATCTGGTTGGCGGCCACCTTGTGTCCACATGGGGGTGGCCATCTTTGACCACATGGAGGTGGCCATCTTGTGTGTTGGAGTGATGGCCAATTTGTATATTACTCTTTTATTAGATAGGAGGATGAGTTCCACCATTAAGCAAATCTACCCTTTGTCCCTTTGTCTTCTCTCACTGTAGCAAAATTCAGGAAGTGTTAAGTGATACTGAACTCTTCTAAGGTGATTTCTTTTGGTTAGGTAATATTATTTAGTACAGATGTCACATTGCATGCTCTCATTTATGACAAACATCAAGGTTTGGAAAAGACAATGTTATTGTTCTAGAAGGAATCATTCAATTATTTTATTTCAATACTAGAGGCCTGGTGCATGAAATTCATGCATGGAGGGGGGTTCCTCAGCCCGACCTTCATGCTCTCCAATCTGGGATCCCACTCGCAATCCAGGACAACTGGATCTTAACCACTTGCCTGCCTTCCTGCCTGCCTGATCACGTCTAACCCCTCTGCCTGCCTGCCTGATCACCCCTAACTGCCTCTGCCTGCTGGCCTGATCACCCCTACCTTGCCCCCTGCCAGCCTGATTGCCCCTACCTTGCCCCCTGCCTGCCTGATCACCCATAACCTCTCTGCCTGCCTGCCTTATCACCCCTAACTGCCTCTGCCTGCCTGCCTGATCACCCCTAACTGCCCTCCCCTGCTGGCCTGATAGTGCCCCCAACTGCCCTCTCCTGCTGGCCTGATTGCCCCTAACTGCCTCTGCCTCAGCCCCCACCACCATGGCTTTGTCCAGAAGGAAGTTGGATGTCTGGAAGATGGCCGGTCGATCTGGTCTAATTAGCATATTACCCTTTTATTAGTATAGATAGATTATATAGGATAGGATTGGTTAAATGGGGGTTAGGGAAAGCCTTTTTCAGCAGGAGGAGATGCTCTTGGCAGACAAAAACACATAATCCCTATATCTGGACTGATAACCAGCCATATGCACTATACTGCCAAACCGGTCATTAAAAAATTTAATCATTTTCTTACACCTTACACTAAAAGCTTTTGCCCTTAAAACCCCTTCTTAGCCCCCACCTTAGGTTTTGCCTTTGCAGTTCACCCAGAGTAGGTTCTGATTGGTCTATTTCTATGCCAGTCAGCGTCAAAAGCTCCGCCTCCTAGGAAGTCATTGGCTCCTCGCAATTCACCCAGATTTGGTTCTGATTGGTCAGTTTCTATGCCAGTCAGCATCTCCGGGCCTATCTCCGGTCCTGATCATAGAGACGGGGCTGATTGGCAGCCACTCCAGGCTGCTGGCGAGTAGGCTGAACTGCTGACCTTTGGGAAAGAGAGAGAGATAGGCCTGGCTGCTGGTGAGGCCCAGAGAGAGGAGCAGGGTCTGATGGCATTTGGTGGAGCCTTCAGTCATTTTGGATGTTTTGACCCTGGCTCTTTATATATATAGATATAATAGAGTCCATTACCCTTTAATGGACCTGTAATAATAGCTTTTATTGACATAATGCAGGTGATAAAGAACATTTACTTACTTAGACATCTTCAGTATCATGACATTTCTATGAGCTAGAAAGAATAGGTTTTACTCTCCACATTTTGCAGTTGAGCAAACTGGTGCTTAGAAACTGGAGATGATTTACCTATGATCACATATCTAGAAAATATCATAAATGGGATTTGATCCAGGTGTTCTTATTCAAGCCTATGTGCCTTAATAAAGTAGTGTGTAAATTCTCTATTTAGCACAATAGAAATAAAGATTAATGAAAGAAGAATAATTAGGGAAGTTTATTCTCCAATTAATTCTCCAACTATTTATAGCTAATCACCTGGCTAAGTGATAAGATAGCTAAGGTACTTATACATGAACCCAAGAATTTCTATCCTCCTACTGAGGATATTTAAGATCTAATATGCCCCAACATGGTATAGTCAATATAATCACAGAATATTTCTGATAATTGATGTTTTATTTTTATAGTAGTCAATATCACATAAATTAAACATAAGTTGTATCTTGATACCCATTAATAATTTTAAAATTTTTGTCATAATCAAACCAATAACTTTTAAAGTTATCCCAGAACAATTGTAATTCTAAGCAGTCTTGTTGAAACTACTTTTGTCTATGCAAAAACACTATAGACATGTACATAAGACTATTAACTCAATAAATAAGAAAAGACAGAATGAGATCTAATGATGGAGAGGTAGTTGGATTTAAAAGCAAACAATTTTCATTTTTGTACCCACTTCCAGCTTATTATACATAGGATTTTATTTGGGAAATGCAATAATTGCTCATTTTTAACACTTTGGAAAAAGTTAAACAGTGATGATATAGGTGTGTAATAACTGAACTCTGCAGAAACATTTACTTATAATAGGACACAGAGGAGCTGGAAGTTGACAATCTGAAGAGAAGAAATATGCATACTTAATAATTGATAAGAGGATTAAAAATAAATGTGTGTTGTGGTAACAACTGAAAGGGAATAGATATTAGGGCCCTCATGGGAAACAACTTTCCATGCTTGACCAACTGCTGTAATAGGAACAAAAATGGCAAAGAATACAGTGTCCCAGGTTTGAAAGACAGTTCTGGAATAGGTTCTTTTTAGGAAGTAAGATCAAAGACATGGACTTTTAGTGCATAATACCAAACATATATCTATACAATAAGTATATTCGTTTCTATAAAATATGAATAAACACTGCTTTGCTCCTTAGAACCAGATATTTAAAATGACTTGTGTAATGTGAAAATAATTTCATAAAAGTATATTGTTTAGAAATAAATTTACATTATAATAAAATTAAAATACAATAACCTTAGAAAATCTTATTTTATTATTATCTCTTCTTACAGTTAGAAATCCAAGCTCCTCCTGGTACTATAGTTGGTTATGTTGCACAGAAGTGGGACCCATTTCTGCCTAAATTCACAATACAAAATGCAAACAAAGAAGATATTTTGAAAATTGTTGGTCCTTGTGCAACATGTGGCTGTTTTGGTGATGTGGATTTTGAGGTATGACAGACAAAATGAAGGAAGTTTTTGCTTAGATCCTGATTTGTTGCAACATAATTAAATTATTTTAAATGTTCAAATCATGGGTTCCTCTCCCGATTGGAGGAAGATGGCGGCACGCAGGACGGAGGTGAGGGAGAGTGTGTGAGTGAGTGAGGGGGTGAAAGGAGAGTGTGTGGATGTGCGTGGTGTGTGTGTGAGTGAGTGACAGTTAAATCCGGCAAGAGCAGCAGGGGCTGGCAGACCAGGCTCTCTTGGACAGGGAGAGACTACCACCGCTGCGGGCACTCCCTAGACTGTGGGACTCAGGCATGGGCACGGAGTCCATGCCATCTTGAAGGGGAGAGCTGACTCTTCTAGGAACTCATCAGTACCACCACCTAGACAGGCCTTGGACACTGCCTGCAACCCGGCAGCCACTCCAGCCAAAATCCTGATGCCCTACCCTCAGATCCACAGACCCTGGGACCTCCACCTCCAAGGGTGCATGCTCCCACAGCAGTAAGTGCAACTTCCCCCTCCCCAGCAGCTTAACTCCTGACACCACAGTCTTGCTTCTCCAGTGCCATAGTCATGCTTTTCAAGTGCACAGACTGCCTGAACCCACCACTCCACAGGCCGCTAGTGGGTGCTGCCATGGGGCACATTCTTACCCAAACAAGGGCCCACTGCCTGGGCAGTAGAAACTCTGGATTCCTCCTTCCTGGATACCTGCCCACAGTCATCTCAGTTGCGTGGCTTCAGTTCCAGGGGCCCTCTGAGTGCCTGAGTGCGCCGCCCTTGGGTGTGAGCGAATCCAACCAAGGGCATAAGGCCCCCTGCAGTAGAAATTCGGACTTCCCCCACTCCCAGCTGCCTTCCCACAGACACCTCAGTCATACAGCTTCAGTGCAAGGGCCTCTCTGAGTGCACCGCCCTGGCAATCTGCCCCAAGATACCCGGTGAGCCACCACTGGGCGTGTGCAAATTCAACCAAGGGCACAGCAGCAAAAACTGAGTTTTCCCACTTCACAGCTGCCAACCTCTGGAAACCACAGTTGCACTTTGGCAGCGCACAGGCCTCCTGAGCCCGAGGCCACAAAGGCAGCTCTTGGGTACACCTGTGAGCCCCCACTGGGCACGCTCTTATCCAAACAAGGGCTCACTGCCCCAGCAATAGAAATTCTGAGTCCCCCCCTTTTCCGGATACCTGCCCACAGACTCCTTGATCACACGGCTTCAATGCTAGGGCCACGCTGAGTGCACCTCCCCAGCAAATGGCTCCTGGGTGCCTCTATGAGCTGCACTGGGTGCACACAAACCCAACCAAGGGCACAAGGCCCCCAGTAGTAGAAATTCGGATTTACCCCAAACCTGGCTGCCTACCCAGAGACACCTCAGTCACGCAGCTTCAGCTCAAGGGCCTCTCTGAGTGCACAGTCCTGGCAAACAGCCCTGGGGTACCTCTATGAGCCACCACTGGGCAGATGCAAATTCAATCAAGAGCACAACAGCAAAAACTGAGTCTACCCAATTCACAGCTGCTCCAGGCACCACAGTTGTGCTTTTTCAGTGCACTGGCCTCCTGAGCCCCACCACCCCAACAGATGGCTCCTGGATGCCTCTGTGAGCCCTCGCTGGGCACGCGCGATTTCAACCAAGGGCACAAGGCAGCAAAAATTGGGACATGCCCCTCCCTGGTTTCTGACCTCTGGACACTGTAGTTGCGCCTTTCCAGTACATAGGCCTACTGAGCCTGCTCCCCCTACAGGCAGCTCCTGGGTGCCTCCTTGAGCCCCAGATTGGCATGCACATAACCAAACAAGGGTGCACAGCACCGGCAGTAGAAATTTGGACTTTTCTCTTCCCAGCTGCCTACCCACAGACATCAGACACCGCGTCGTGAGGTTTCAGCACACAGGCCACCTGAGGACACTGCCTCAACTGGCGACTCCTGGGTGAGCTGCCTCTGTGAGCTGCCTCTAGGTGCACTTGTATCCAACCAAAGGCTCAAGGCCTCGCAGCAGAAACTCAGACTTCCCACTCCTCAGCTGCTGACCTCCAATCACTGCAGTCGCACTGATCCAGTGTGCAAGCCCCCTGAGCCCACTGCCCTGGCAGGAGGCTCCCAGGTGCTTCTTGTATTGGCCACAAGGCAGAAGCCTGGCTGCTGGCATCCAGTCTCCATGGTAGTGCTGCTCTGGCACATACGCCCCCTGAGCCCACTACTCCAGCAGACGGCTCCTGGGCACCTCTGTAAGGAGCCATTGGGCGGGCATATCCAACCAAGGCTGCACATCCCCTGAAGCAGAAACCGGGACTTTTCCTTCCACAGGGTGGGTGGCACACCACATCGCTCCGATCCAGTGTGTGGGCCTCTTGAGCTCACACTCCCAGCAGAAGGCACCTGAGCCCCTCTGTGTGCTGCCACTGGGCATGTGCCTCTCCAACCAGGGGCGCATGGCTCCCTCAGTAGGATCCACGACATCCCTCTCCCAGCTGTTTACCTCTGGACAGATCGGTGAATTACTGAGGACTTGCCCCACTGGACAAGATCACATTATTTCAACCACAGACCCTGAGATTCCGACATCCCCAGCCACAGGATCCTGAATGCCCTCATGATTCAGAGAGGGAAACCACATTGGCCAGAGTCCCACTGTCTCAACCAGAGACTATGAGACATCCAGCCCCCACTGTCATGGGCTCAGTGCCCCTAACACTGAGTTTCAGAGTGATGCTAATCCAGCAGGAGCCACACCACACTGGCCAAAGTCACAGTACCTGAGCCTCAGGCCCTGAGACCATTTCCTTGCAGGCTGTGGACTCTGGGAACCCACAGTGATAACATACCAGTGAGACCTCAGACAACCTTTTCCACAAGAGCCAGAACCACAATAACATCCAAAAAAGTGTGCACAACGAAGCTGGGGGTGAGTCACATTTCCAACCCAAGACAAGAATTCACCATGAATAAGAAACTAACATTCAAGATCCACCTAAATCAAGAGAACCCAAATAGCTCAAGTAGAGAGCTCCACTAGATCACCAAGCCCAGGAGACTTGAGAGATTGCACCTCTAGTACCACCCCCAAAAGAACCTAGGTAGTGAAGCAGTTGGATCTAAGAAACAGAAATAATTAAAATGTTACAGCAAAAAAAAGGGGGAAGACAAAAGAACAATCACAAAAGGAAAGAAAAGGAGGAATCACCAGAAAGGGAATTAAATGAAATAGAGGCAAGCAACATGTCAGAGAAAAAATTCAGAAAAATAGTTATAAGGATGCTCAAATGGCTGGTTGACAAATACACACAACTCAATGAAAATTATAAGGAGCTGAATGAGAATGTCACCAACATGAAAAGGAACCAAGAGGAAATAAAGAATGACACAGTTGCAATAAAGAACACAATGGAAGTTTTAACCAGTAGAGTAGAAGAGCCTGAGGACCGCATCAGCGAATTAGAAGACTAATTAGAAGACCGCATCAGCGAATTAGAAGACAAGGTAGGAAAAACACACAAACACAGCAACAACTGGAAAGAAAACTTAAAAAGCAAGAAGAGAGCCTAAGGGAGCTTTGGGACAATGCAAAACCAAACAACATCCGTATAATAGGGGTGCCAGAAGGAGAGAAAACTGAACAAGGAATAGAAAGTCTGTTTGAGGAAATTATGACAGAAAACTTTCCTGATATTGGCAAGAAAAATACCATGCAAGTCCAAGAAGCACATAGAGTCCCAATCAAGATGAACCCAAAACACCAACACCAAGACACATCATAATTAAATTGGCAAACATCAATGACAAAGTAAGAATCTTAAAGGCTGCCAGAGAGAGACAAAAAGATACCTACAATGGATCTCCCATTAGAATATCAACAGATATTTCGACAGAAACACACCAGGCCAGAAGGGAATGGAATGAAATATACAAAGTGATGCAAAGCAAGGGACTGAATCCAAGAATACTATACCCAGCAAGGCTATCATTCAAAATTGAAGGTTGAATCAGGAGCTTCACAGACAAAAAAGGACTAAGAGATTTTATTACCACCAAGCCAGCAATGCAAGAAATGCTAAAGGGACTGCTGTAAAAAGAAGAAACAGAAAGGCAAGAAGAAACACAAACATTAAGAATAAAAATGATGACAAACAAGTACTTATCAATGATAACATTAAACATAAATGGACTAAATGCTCCAATCAAAAGACATAGGGTAGCTGAATTAATGAGAAAACATGACCCATATATATGCTGTCTGCAAGAGATGCACCTCAGAACAAAGGATTCATACAGACTGAGAGTGAAGAGATGGAAAAAAAATTTTCAGGCAAATGGAAATGAGAAAAAATCTGGGATTGCAATACTTATATCTGACAAAATAGACCTCAAAGTAAAGGCCATAACAAGAGATAAGGAAAGCCACTTCATAATACTAAAAGGAGCAATTCAACAAGAGGATATCACTCTGGTAAACATATATGCACCCAATACAGGAGCACCCAAACACATAAAACAACTTTTGCAAGATATCAAGGGAGAGATCGATAGCAATAAAATCATAGTATGGGGACTTAAATACCCCACTGACACCAAACTGGACAAATCCTCTAAACAAAAAATCAGCAAAGAAACAGCAATCCTAAATGACTCACTAGATCAGATGGACTTAATTGAAACATTCAGAACATTTCACCCCAAAGGTACATAATATACATTCTTCACCAGGGCACATGGAACATTTTCAAAGATAGACCAAATATTAGGACACAAGCAAAGTCTCTTCAAATTCAAGAAGATAGAAATCATAACAAGCATCTTCTCAGACCATAATGGCATAAAACTAGAAATCAACTACAATTAAGACAATGAAAAAAAAATCAAACACTTGGAGGCTGAAATAACATGCTATTAAATAATGATTGGGTTACCAAAGAGATCAAAGAAGAAATTAAAAACATCGTGGAAAGGAATGACAATGAAAAAACATCAATCCAAAATCATAGGGACACAATGAAAGACGTCCTGAGAGGGAAGTTCATAGCTTGACAGGCCCACCTCAAAAAAACAAGAAAAAATGGTAATAAGTTATCTAACCTTGCAACTTAAAGAACTAGAAAGAGAGCAACAAGAAAAGCCCACAGTAACCAGAAGGAAGAAGACAATAAAGAACAGAGCAGAAATAAATGACAAAGACCAAAAAAACAATACATAAGAACAATGAAACCAAGAGCTGGTTCTTTTAAAGGATAAATAAGATTGGTGAATCTCTATTCATACTCACCAATAAACAAAGAGAGAGGGCCCAAATAAACAAAATCAGAAATGAAAGAGGGGATGTAACAACTGACCCCACAGATTTAAAAAGGATTGTAAAAAAATACTATGAACAATTCTACTCCAACAAACTACAACCTCGACAAAATGGACACATTTTTAGAAAAATACAAGCTTCCAAAATTCAATCAGGAAGATTCAAAAAACCTGAATAGGCTGATAACGACTGATGAAATTGAAAGAGTAATCAAAAATCTTCCAGCAAACAAAAGCCCTGGACCAGATGCCTTCAAAGGGGAGTTTTACTGAACATTCAAAGAAGAACTAAAACCAATCCTTCTCAGACTATTCCAAAAAATTCAAGAGGAAGGCACATTTCCAAGCTCTTTCTATGAAGCCAGCATTACCCTAATCCCAAAACCAGATAAAGACACCACAAAGAAAGAGAATTACAGGCCAATATCCCTGATGAATATAGATGCTAAAATCCTCAACAAACTTCTAGCAAAGCAGATACAGCATTACATTAGAAAAATCATATACCATGACCAAGTGGGATTTATCTCAGGGATGCAAGGATGGTACAATATCCACAAAGCTATAAATGTGATACATCACATAAAAGAAGTGAGAGACAAAAACAACATAATCATATCAATTGATGCAGAAAAGGTATTTGACAAAATCCAACACCCTTTTCTGATAAAAACGCTGAGCAAAGTGGGAATAGAGGGATCATACCTCAACATAATAAAAGCCTTATATGACAAACCAACAGCCAACATCATACTCAATGGGCAAAAACTAAAACCATTTCCACTAAGAACAGGGACAAGACAGGGATGCCCACTTTCACCACTCCTGTTCAACATAGTACTGGAAGTGCCAGCCACAGCAATCAGACAAGAAGAAGAAATAAAGGGTATCCAAATTGGAAAATAAGAAGTAAAATTGTCCTTATTCACAGATGACATGATACTGTACATTGAAAACCCTAAAGACTCCATCAAAAAAACTACTAGAATAAATAAACGAATTTGGCAATGTAGTACGATACAAAATTAACGCCAAGAAATCTATGGCATTTCTATACACCAGCAGTGAACTTAAAGAAAAAGAGACTAAGAAAACAATACCATTTACCATTGCACCAAAAAAATTAAGATTCCTAGGAATAAACTTAACTAAGGAGATAAAAGACCTCTACTCAGAAAACTACAGGACATTGAAAAAAGAGATAGAGGAAGACATAAATAGATGGAAGAGCATACAGTGTTCATGGATTGGTAGAATCAACATCATTAAAATGTCCATACTACCCAAAGCAATCTATAGATTCAATGCACTCCCCATTAAAATACCAACAGCATATTTCACAGACCTAGAATGAACTCTCCAAAAATTCATCTGGAATAAAAAAAAGACCTCGAATAGCTGCAGCAATCCTGAGAAAGAAGAGCAATGTAGGAGGGATCTCAATACCAGATATGAAGCTGTATTACAAAGCCACTCTTCTCAAAACTGCCTGGTACTGGCATAAGAACAGACATATAGACCAATGGAATAGAATAGAGAACCCAGAAATCAACCCAAACTACTATGCTCAATTAATATTTGACAAAGGAAGCAAGAGCATACAACGGAGTCAAGACAGTCTCTTCAATAAATGGTGTTGGGAAAATTGGACAGATACATTCAAAAAAATAATACTAGACCACCAACTTACACCATACACAAAAAGAAACTCAAATTGGATTAAGGACTTAAATGCAAGACGGGAAAACCTTAAAATATTAGAGGAATCCACAGGCAGCAAAATCTCAGACATATGCCAAAGCAATATCTTCACCGATACAGCTCCTAGGGCAATAGAAACTAAAGAGAAAATAAACACATGGGACTACATGAAAATAAAAAGCTTCTGCACAGCAAAAGAAACCATCAACAAAACAACAAGAAAGCCCACTGCATTTGAGAACACATTTGCCAATGTTATCTCCGATAAGGGTTTAATCTCCAACATTTACAGGGAACTCATAGAACTTAACAAAAGAAAGATAAACAACCCAATCAAAAAATGGGCAACAGACCTAAAAGATACTTTTCGAAAGAGGACATAGGAAGGCCAAGAGACATATAAAAACAGGCTCAAAGTCACTAATCATCTGAGAGATGCAAATCAAAACGACAATGAGGTACCATCTCACACCTGTCAGAATGGCAAGCATCAACAAATCAACAAATGACAAATGTTGGCAAGGATGCAGAGAAAAAGGAATCCTTGTGCACTCCTGGTGGGAATGCAGACTGGTGCAGCCACTGTGAAAAACAGTATGGAGTTTCCTCAACAAACTAAAAATGTAACTCCCATTTGACCTAGTGATTCCACTTCTAGGTATATATCCCAAGAAACTAGAAACACCAATCAGAAAGGATATATGCACTACAATGTTCATAGCAGCACAATTTACAATAGGTAAGATTTGAAAACAGCCTAAGTGCCCATCAGCAGATGAGTGTATTAGAAAACTATGGTACATCTACACAATGGAATACTGCGCTGCTTTAAAAAAGAAGGAACTTTTACCATTTGCAGCAGCATGGATGGAACTGGAGAGCATTATGCTAAGTGCAATAAGCCAGTTAGTGAAAGAAAAATACCACATGATCTCACTCATTTATGGATAATAAAGAACATTATAACCTGATGAGCAAAAAGATAGATACAGAGGCAAAGAATCATTGAACAGACTGTCAAATTACAGCAGGAAGGCTGGGGAGGCGGGGAGGTAAGAGATCAACCGAAGGATTTCTGTGCATTCATATAAGCATAACCAATGATCACAAGACCCTGGGGGGTGAGGGAATGTTTGGGAGTGGGGTGGGGAGCAATAGAGAGATATGGACCCATATGTAATACCTTAATAAAAAAATGTTCAAATCATGAAATATTTCTGTAATAAACTTAGAAAATAATATATTTGTGAAATAATGTAATAAACCAATATTGTACATCCCTATAGTAACTCATAATTTCAGAAACACTAAGGAATTTTTAAACATATTACAAAAATTGTATTTATGTAGAAGTATAGCACCCATTGTATAAAGCAAACATATATAGTTTAGAGTCACATAAATTACATCCTATAGCACTGGTGGTAACATACCCCAGTTCAGATCTCATCTCAGAAGCACATTACATTAAAATACCACTAATTTAAAAGTTATGTTCATAAGACTTGCTATCTTTGTTTTATAGAACAATATATTCTCACATAAATGTATTTATGTAAATTGAATGTTAAAAAACAATAAGTTGTTGCATGTCAATATGAACTATCTTAGTTTCTCCACCTTAGGCAGAGGATATGGTCTGATTTAAACTGTATGTTAATTTTTTCTTTATTCATTCATGTATACCACCTAGGACATTCAGTTTAACAGCATTGACATAGGATACAATGTAAATTTTGCAAAAGGAGATCTCTTAACTCCACGCCATTCCAAAAGGACTTAGCATGGCTCTCCTAAGAATAAAGTATAAAAACATGCCGATAAATTAAACGAGAACCTCGAGGACGTGAAAAGGGATCAACTAGAAATAAAGCATACACTGACTGAAATAAAAAATATTATACAGAAACCTAAAAGCAGACTAGAGGATCGCAAGAATCAAGTCAAAGATTTGGAATACCAAGAAGCAAAAATCACTCCTCTGAAAAAGCAAAAAGCAAAAAGAACACAAAAAGTTGAAAATAGTGTAAGAAGCCTCTGGGACAACTTCAAGCGTACCAACATAAGAATTATGGGGGTCCCAGAAGAAGAGAGAGAGCAAGATACTGAAAACCTATTTGAAGAAATAGTGATAGAAAACTTCCCCCACCTGATGAAAGAAATAGACTTACAAGTCCAGGAAGCACACAGAACCCCAAACAAAAGGAATCCAAAGAGGACCACACCAAGACACATCATAATTAAAATTCCAAGAGCAAAAGACAAAGAGAGAATATTAAAAGCAGCAAGAGAAAAACAGTTAGTTACCTATAAGGGAGCACCCATACGATTGTCAGCTGATTTCTCAACAGAAACTATGCAGGCCAGAGGGGAATGGCAAGAAATATTCAAAGTGATGAATTGCAAGAACCTACAACCAAGATTACTCTACCCAGCAAAGCTATCATTCAGAATTGAAGGCCAGATAAAGAGCTTCACAAATAAGTAAAAGCTAAAGGAGTTCATCACCACCAAACCAGAATTATATGAAATGTTGAAAGGTATTCTTTAAGAAGAGGAGGAAGAAGATAAAGATAAAAATTATGAACAACAAATAGGTAACTATGAACAAGTGAATCTAAAAACCAAGGGAATAAAAAATCTGATGAACAGTACTAACTGGTTAATATAATAGAATCAGGGGCATAGAAAGGGAGTGGACTGACAATTATCGGGGGAAAAGGGGAGTGGGGGGTGCGGGAAGAGACTGAACAAAAAGCGTACACCTATGGAGGAGGACACTGGGGGGGGGGGGGCGGATAAGGGCAGAGGGTGAGGTAGGAACCTGGTGGAGGGGAGCTATGGGGGGAAAAAAGAGTAACAATTGTAATAATCTGAACAATAAAGATTTATTTTAAATAAATAAATAAATAAATAAATAAATAAATAAATAAATAAAAACATGCCCTATGATCAAACAAGAACTTATAAGTGTTTTAGTATTCTGGGTATAGGGATGTCCTAAGTAACTTTCTCTATTTTCTACCTTCTACTGACATACTGAAAATGAAAGTTTATATTGAATCACTTTCAGCCTTTGAATGGGAAACAAGGCAAGCAAATGAATAGCTGATAAAGTTTCATTGTGAATGCCTAGCTGGAAAGGACTATAGATATTTTTTTATGTCAAATTAGTTTGAACTTCCTGTGTGGTATATTAGGACTTTTTAATGCAAAAATAGTGCTTATGGTTGGTTATTAAATAAATTAGCTAGTAAATGTCTAAGTGTAATATAAAAATGAGATTAAGCAATGGCTAATAAAATTTAAATGTGTTTGTACTTATAAAATCAGTAATAAAATTTAGAAGTTAACAAATTGCACCTAGAAGTGAAGCTAATTCCTTCTAAATCCTTTATCTTTTTCCCTTTCTTTCTCTCTTTCTTTCTTTTTTTTTTTTTTTTTTTTTTTTTTTTTTTTTTTTGAGGAAATGAGGTTTAAAATTTGGACCTCCAGTAAAGGAATTACCTTTTTGGTTAGACCACCTAATTGAAACTATGTACTTGCTGCCATCTTGTGGTCGGCTGGCCTTAATTGTGTATTGCTATAACATTCTCCATCTGTATACAAAACAAAATTTTATGATGAATTAGAACACTGTCAGGAAAGCAAACGTCCTGAAGAGTGAAATGGAAAGTTAAATATATAAACGTGTGCTTATATAAAGGAATGAGTAACATCATATTGTCATTTAGAGACGATGAATAAAATAAATAATCTCTCATGAAATAAGTATGTGAAGAAATATAAGACCATCTATTTACCTTCCTCTTATTTTCTTTTTAAAGGTGAAGACCATTAATGAAAATCTTACAATTGGGAAGATTTCAAAGTACTGGTCCGGGTTTGTAAACAATGTCTTCACCAACGCTGACAACTTTGGGATTCATGTTCCTGCGGATTTAGATGTGAGGGTCAAAGCAGCCATGATTGGTGCCTGTTTTCTCTTTGTAAGTATGGTCTTGAAGAGTGTAACTGACTTATTCTCTCTCTTTCAGTTGTCAATTACAAACACAGAATTTCACACTCCCCCAGGACTAAGCTTTACATAGAAGGCTAGTTTAGAACCAACATTCTTCAGGAATGAGAATGCATTTATAGCATGCAGACCTTCTTATATTTCCTAAAAACCTAAGTTTCCCTTTTCTTTCAAATTCAATTTAGATTTTTTGGCTTATTTTCACTTTCACTGAAAAATATGTAAACAAAAGTATCCCAATTATTTACCTTGGATAAAGTTCAGGACAGCTTCATTGCTTAACAAAGAACTAGGTGATGTTCAGAATGTGAAAAGAGCCCTACTCCTGCCCTTCTGATGTGTACATAGATATAGGATATGGCAGATTTTCCATGTTATAAAGATATTATGTCTTTATCCTTTCTTTCCAACTTTCAACTTAATTAGCAACCTTTTCTTCTTTGGTTTTGGATAGAAGAATAGAAATTTAATAATACCTGTGCCAAAGGATTGGCTGTCCCCTGTTTCCGATGTCCCTCCTGTTCCCAGCATTTTCAGTGCAATAACAAAAACTCATGGAATTTAAAAATAAACCTACAGAAGATTAAAAATGGTGGCAGAGTAAATGGATGCTTCATGAACATGCTCCCAGAAACAAACTGCAATTACAACTAAAATACAGAAAACTTCCAGAATAATCAATGGAATACTCACAGGAGAGAACCCTGATACACAAGGACCAAACATAGAGACTGCATAGAGCCTGGTAGGAGGGGCAAAGGCACAAAGGGGCTGGCCAGGCACCCACTGAAAGCAACTGACCTTCTGGAGAGATATCTCAGCTGTTGGGGGTTGCCACTGAGAATTCTGGGGTCTAATCCCCAAGATGGGCCCCCCAGCAGAGAGAACCACTCCTGAGAAGGGTACACACAAAACATGTGGCTGTGAAAAGCAGCAGGGTAGTTGTCTGCCAGGAAGAGACAACTGGAATTTCAGGAACCCTCTTAAAGAGCCAATGCAAAAAATTCCCTGTGGAACCACCCACATTGTGCTCCAGCAGAGGGAGAGCAGAGTGGACTGGAGCTGTGTGAGCAGATGCTAGAATTGGGGATGTGGGGGTTAGAGCACAGAAGGCAGATGCCCCCAGTTTCCAGTGCTAAGTCATTCCCTCACACAGCAGAGGATATCTTTCCCACACAGACATTTGCTTTGCCTGGGGGGAAGACAGTTGAACCACCCTATTGTAAAACACCTTGCCCTGAGGTCACTTAAGAGACTAAAAATAACAATTAGCCTCCAGGCAGAAGCAACCATCCCACCATGTTGAAAAAAACTCTCCCCTAACCTGAGGACAATTGTCTGGGACTATTCAAGTCAAAATCTTATCAGTCTGTAGACAAGGTGGTCTTTGCCTGGTCTAATTAGTCAGAAACAGCATTTGACACTGCCTGCACTAGAGATTGAGAGGCATAGAGGATCTACCTAACACAAACCCAAACAAGGCCAAAATGAGGAGACAAAGAAAAAATCCAAATGAAAGAAAAACAGAATTCGCCAGAAGAAGAGATAAATGAAGCAGAGATAAGAAATTTATCTGAAACAGTTCAGACTATTGATGGCAAAGAAACTCAACAGCTTGAAAAAAGATAGAGTAACTCTGAAAAAAAAAAAAAGGTCAGAAATAAATACTGAAATAACACAAATAAAGAACACATGGAAGGAAAAAACAACGTATTAGGGGAAGTTGAGGACCAAATCAGCGAATTAGAAGACAAGGTTGAAAAAAATCACTTAATCAGAGAACCAAAAAGAAGAAAAAAAAATTTTAAAAACAGGAGTACAGCTTAACCTTTTGCACTCGGATGTCGAGTGAGACTCGACACAGCATCGATAGCAGCTCTTTTTATACTCTTTGACTGTATCAATAATTTGAAATACAAAAAAATCCAAATAAATAAGTTTGTATGAAAAGAAACTCTGGTTTTTTATTCTACTGCCATGCTTTGTAAAATCTGGGGTATTTAAAAAATTAAATCCCAAGTAGAATAAAGGAATTGAGAAAAAAGCAAGCGAGTGCAAAGGGTTAAGGGAGCTGTGAGACAACATGAAACAACAATATTCAAATAATAATTGTGCCAGAAGAGGCAGAAAGGGAGTAATGGATAGAGAATGTGTTTGAAGAAACAATGACAGAAAACTTCCCTAAACTAGTAAAGGAAAAACTCACACAAGTACAGACGGCACAGAGAACTCTAAGCAAGAAGAACCCAAACAGGCCCATGACCAGACATTTTAATCATAATTAAAATGCCAAAAATTAAAGACAAAGAGTGAATCTTAAAGCAGCAAGAGAAAAAAGAACTGTTACCTAGAAAGGAGCTCCCATAAGGCTGACACCTAATTTCCCATCACAAACTCTATAGCAGTGGTTCTCAACCTTTCTAATGCCATGACCCTTTAAACAGTTCCTCATGTTGTGGTGACCCCCAACCATAAAATTATTTTCGTTGCTACTTAATAACTGTAATTTTGCTACTGTTGATGAAGCGTAATGTAAATATCTGTGTTTTTCGATGGTCTTAGGCAACCCTGCTAGCAGTTCTCAACCTTTGGGTCACGACCCACAGGTTGAGAACCGCTGCTGTAGAGCCTAAGAAAAGGGTTGCGGCATTAGAAAGGTTGAGAACCACTGCTCTATAGGCCAGAAGGGAATAAGATGAAGTACTCAAGATAGTGGAAAGCAAAGATGTGAAACCAAGATTACTATGTCCAACAAGGCTATCATTCAAAATAGAAGGTAAAATAAAGAGCTTCCCAGACCAAAAAAAAAAAAAATGGCTAAAGGAGTGTATCACAACCAAGCGAGCATTTAACAAGAAATACTAAAGGGACTGCTGTAATGATAAAAAGAAACAGAGAGAGAATCCTAGGCATACAGAATTAAAATGGCAATAAATAAGTACCTATCAATAATAACTTTAAATATAAATTGATTAAATGATTCAATCCAAAGGAATAGGGTAGCTGAATGGATACAAAAACATGACCCAACTATATGCTGTCTACAAGAGACCCACCTCAGAACAAAAGACACACACAAGATGAGAGTGATAGGATTTTTAAAAATTTCAAAGCAAATGGAAAAGGAAAAAACAATGGAGTAGCAATACTCATTTCTGACAAAATAGACTTGAAAATGAAGGCCATCACAAGAGACAACAAAGTCACTACATAATACTGAAGGGATAAATCCAACAAGAGGATATAACCCTGGTAAACATATATGCACTCAATATAGGAGTTTCTAAATATATAAAAACCTTCTAGAGGACTTTAATGGAGAGATCAACAAAAACACAATCATAATAGGGGACTTTAACACCCTGCTGACTTCACTGGATAGATATTCCAGACAAAAACTTAACCTATTAACAGTGACTCTAAAGGACACACTGGATCAGATGAATTTAATGGACATTGATAGAATATTTCATCCCAACACAGGAGAATATACATTCTTCTCAAGTGCACATGGATCATTCACAAAGATAGACCACATGTCAGGACACAAAACAAGTTTCTATAAGTTCAAGATGATTGAAATCATATCAAGCATCTTCTTAGATCACAGTGGAATGAAATTAAAATCAACTACAGTAAAAGTACCCCAAAACATTCAAACACATGAAGGCTAACTAACATGTTATTAAACAATGAATGGGTTACCAATGAGATCAAGAAATAAATAAAAACCTTCCTGGAAACAAATGAAAATGAACACACAGCAACCCAAAATGTCTGGGACACAGCAAAAGCAGTCCTAATAGGCAAGTTCAAAGCACTACAGGCATACCTCAAAAAAACAGGAAAATAAACAACAAACTAGCCTTACAAATTAAAGAACTAGAAAGAACAAGAAAAGCCCAGAGTAAGTAAAGGGAAGGAAATAATAAACATAGCCAAAGTAAATAACATAGAGACAAAAACAAACAAACTGTTTAACAAACAAAAAACACAAAAACTCAATGAAACCAAGAGCTGGTTCTTTGAAAGGACAAACAAAATTGATATACCATTAACTAGACTTGACAGAAACAAAGAACGAGGACCCAAATAAGTAAAATCAGAAGTGAAAGTGGAGAAGTATCCACTGACACCACAGAAATACAAAGGATTGTAAGGAAATACTATGAACAACTATATGCCAACGTGCTGGACAATGTCCATGAAATGACAAATTTCTAGAAAAATACAATGTCCCAAAACTGAATCAGGAGCAATCAGAAAAAATGAATAGGCCAATAACCACTGATAAAATAGAAACAGTAATAAAACCTCCCAGCAAACAAAAAGTAAAGCCCAGATGGCTTTACCGGGGAGTTTTACCAAATATTCAAAGAATGAACACCTATGCTCCTCAACCTATTTCAGAAAATCCATGAAGAAGGAACACTTCCAAGCTCTTTTTATGAGGTGAGCACTATCCTTATTCCAAAACCATATAAAGAAATTACAGATAAAGAGAATTACAAGCCAATATCTCTGATTAACATAGATGCTAAAATCCTCAACAAAATATTAGCAAATCATGTCCAGCAATATATTAAAACGATCATACACCATGACCAAGTGGGACTTATTCCAGGGATGCAAGGCTGGTATAATATTTTCAAATCAATAAACATGATACATCACATAAACAAATTGAAAGACAAAAATCACATGATCATATCAAGAGAAGCAGAAAAAGAGCATATTTGATAAAATCCAACACACATTTTTTATTAAAAAGAACCTCTCAGGAAAGTGGGAATAGAGGGATCATACCTGAACATAATAAAAGTGTTATATGACAAACCTATAGCCAACATCATACTCAATGGGGAAAAGCTAAAACCATTTCCCATAAGAACCAGAATAAGACAGGGATGTCAGCTTTCACCACTCTTATTCAACATAGTACTGGAAGTGCTAGCCACAGCGATCAGACAAGAGGAAGAAATAAAAGGCATCCAAATTTGAAAGAAGGATGTAAAACTCTCATTATTAGCAGATGACATGATATTGTACATAGAAAACCTAAAGACTCCACCAAAAAAACTATTAAATTTAATAAGTGAATTTATCAATGTAGCAGGATACAAAATCAACACCCAAAAATTGATGGCTTGTATACACACCAATAAGGAATTCTCAGAAAGAGAAACTAAACAAACAATCCCATTTACCATTGTAACAAAAAAAATTAACAGTTAGGACTAAACTTAACGAAGGAGGCCAAATACCTGTACTTGGAAAACTACAGGACACTGAAAAAAGAGATAGAAGGAGATATAAACAAGTGGAAGAATATACCGTATTCATGGATTGGTAGAATCAACATCATTAAATTGTCCATACTACCCAAGGCAATCTACAGATTCAATGTAATCCCTATTAAAATACCAACAGCATATTTCACAGACCTAGAACAAAACTCCAAAAATTTAAATGAAATGAAAAAAAGACCCCAAATAGGCTGAAGCAATTTTAGGTAGAAAAAAAAAGATGGAGGAATTACAATAGGAGATTTCAAGTTATACTACAAACCCGCCATAATGAAAAGAGCCTGGTACTAGCACAAGAACAGGCATATAGATCAATGGAACAGAACAGAGACCCCATAAATACATCCAAGCCATTATGCTCAAATAATATTTGACAAAGATGGCAAGAGCATACAATGCAGTCAAGACTGTCTCTTCAATAAATGGTGTTGGGAAAATTGGTCAGATACATGCAAAAAAATGAAACTAGACCACCAAGTTACACCATACACAAAAATAAATTCAAAGTGGATAAAGGACTTCAACATAAGATGGGAAACCATAAAAATCTTAGAAGACTCCATAGGCAGCAATATCTTTAGTGATACAGCTCCTAGGGCAATGGAAACTAAAGAGAAAATAAACAAATTGGACTACATCAAAATAAAAACTTCTGCACAGCAATAGAAACAACCATCAAAGAAAGAAAGACAAGGAAGGAAGGAAGGAAGGAAGGAAGGAAGGAAGGAAGGAAGGAAGGAAGGAAGGAAGGAAGGAAGGAAGGAAGGAAGGAAGGGAGGAAGGGAGGAAGGGGAGGAGGGAGGGAGGGAAGGAGGGAGGGAACCCACTGCATGGGAGGACATATTTGCCAATGTTATCTCTGATAGGATTTAATCTCCAAAATTTATAGGGAACTCATACAACTTAACAAAACGAAGATAAACAATCCAATCAAAAAATGGGCAAAGACGCTAAATAGTCATTTTCAAAAGAGGACATACAGAAGGCCAAGAGACATAGGAAAACATGCTCAAAGTCACTAGTCATCAAAGAAATGCAAATCAAAACAACAATGAGGTAACATCTCACACCTGTCAAAATGGCTATTATCAACAAATCAACAAACAAGTGCTGGCGTGGATGTGGAGAAAAAGGAACCCTCGTGAACTGCTGGTGGGAATGCAGACTGGTGCACCTTCTGTGGAAAAGAGTATGGTGTTGTCTCAAAAAGTTAAAAATGGAACTGCCATTTGACCCAGTAATCCCACTTCTAGAAAAATATCTCAAGAAAACAGAAACACCAATCAGAAAGGATATATGCACTCCTATGTTCATAGCAGCACAATTCACAATAGCCAAGATTTGGAAACAACCTAAGTGTCCATCTGCAGATGGATTAAAAAATTGTGATACATCTACAGAATGGAATACTACTCTGCTATAAAAAAGAAGGAACTTTTACTATTTGCAACAGCATGGATGGACCTGGCGAGCATTATGCTAACCCAGTGGTCGGCAAACTGCGGCTTGCAAGCCACATGTGGCTCGCGAGCCGCAGTTTGCCACTCTGTTGACTAATGAGTTTGCCGACCACTACTAGACAAAATGTTACCGTGTAGTTGGAAGCTGTGAGGATTAGGCAATTGTGGCATATTGTGTGCAAAGAGGTAAAGGGTAGTACATGACAGTGGAAGGCAAACTCATTAGTCAACAGAGCAGCAAACAGCGGCTCACAAGCCACATGTGGCTCACGAGCTGCAGTTTGCCGACCACTGTGCTAAGCAAAAAAAGCCAGTTGAAGAAAGATAAATATCGCATGATCTCATTCATTTATAGAATATAATCCTACTAGAGGCCCGGTGCACAAAATTTGTGTATGGGAGGAAGGTCCGTCAGTCCTGCCTGCACCCTCTTGCAAACTGGAGCCCATTGGGGGATATCTGACTGCCAGTTTAGGTCCACAGGTATTGGGCCTTAACTGGCAGTTGGACATCCCTCTTGCAATCCAGGACCGCTGGCTCCTAACCACTCTGCCTGCCTGTCTGATTGCCCCTAACAGCTCACCTGCCTGCCTGATTTTCCCTAACCACTCACCTGCCTATCTGATCACCCCTAACTGCTCGCCTGCCTGCCTGATCGCCCCTAACCACCTCTGCCTCAACCCACTCCACTGCAGCTTCATCTGGAAGGACGTTGGAATGATGTCCAGAAGGTTGTTTGGCTGTCTGGTCTAATTAGCATATTACGCTCTTATTATTATTATAGATATAAGAAAAGACAAATATGCTAAGTTTTTGGTTGTCCAGTCATCCATTCAAGCAATCAAAGGGTAATATGCTAATGATATGTTAAGGCCACTCAACTGCTCGCTATGACATGCACTGACCACTAGGGGGCAGACACTTGGACCAGTAGGTTAGATTGCTGCTGGGGACCGGCCACTTGGGATTGTACGAGACAGGCCAGACATGCCCTGAGCTCTCCTGCAGTCCCTTTCCGGCTGGCCAACCTCCCACGTCCCTCCCCAGCCACAATCGTGGGTAGGTGGGTGGGAGGTAATCAACCAAAGACCATCCTATATAATAAAAGGCTAATATTCAAATTGACTGAATGGCAGAACAACTGTTCACTATGATGTGCACTGACCACCAGGGGGCAGATGCTCAACGCAGGAGCTGCCCCCTGGTGGTCAGTGCACTCCCACAGGGGGAGTGCAGCTTAGCCAGAAGCCTGGCTCATGGCTGGCAAGCACAGCTGCAGTGGTGGGAGCCTCTCCCACCTCCACGGCAGTGCTAAGGATGTCAGTCGCACATCCCCCAAGGGCTCCTGTACTGTGAAAGGGCTCAGGCCAGGCTGAGGGAACCCCGCCAAGTGCATGAATTTTGTGCACTGAGCCTCTAGTGAACAACATAAATTGATTAACAAAAATAGGTCCAGAGACAGAGAAACACTGAACAGACCTGCAAACCTCAGAGGGAAGGCAGGGGAGGGGGGTGGTTAAGACATCATCCAAAGGACTTGTATGCATGCATATTAGCATAACCAATGGACATGGACACTGGGTTGATGGGGGCTTGTCCTGTGGGGTGGGAGTGGCCATGGAGGGGTGGATGGGGGATAAAGAGACATATGTAATAATTTAAACAATAAAAAAATAATAAATGAATTAACTAACCAACAAAAATAAATAAAATAAAAATAAACCTACATGTAGGATTGAAGGGGTCAATGGGGGGGAATCTATAATACTTTCAATAATAAAGATAAATTTTAAAAATAAAATAATCCTACATTCTAACTCTCATATTTTGTTGTTGTTCTGGGTTTTAGGAATGTAAATCGTATGGTTATATTAATGTGTGCTACTGTAAAAAATAACAGGCCCTATTTTCTCAGTCTCTTCTAAAGACACTTAGGAAATATATAAACTAAAAATAATTCCCTAATGACTTCATTTAATGAATTTATATAGATAGATTATAGATGATATGGGTATAGATTAGATATAGATGTCCTATCTAATAACAGGGTAATATGCAAATTGACCATCACTCCAATACACAAGATGGCCACCACAAGATGGCCAGCAGGGGAGGGCAGTTGTGGGCTATCAGGCCAGCAGGGGAGGGCAGTTGGGAGGGACCAGGCCTGCAAGGGAGGGCAGTTGGGGGCAATGAGGCCTGCAGGGGAGGGCAGTTGGGGGGGACCAGACCTGCAGGGGAAGGCATTTAGGGGTGACCAGGCTGACAAGGGAGGGCAGTTTGGGGTGACTGGGCCGGCAGGGGAGGGCAATTAAGGGCAATAGGGCTGGCAGGGGAGCAGTTAGGCGTCAATTAGGCTGGCAGGGGAGTGGTTAGGGGGTGATCAGGCTGGCAGGCAGAAGCAGTTAGGAGAAATCAGGCAGGCAGGCAGGCGAGTGGTTGGAAGCCAGCAGTCCTAGATTGTGAGAGGGATATCTGACTGGGCCTACACAGGCAGTCGGGCATCCCTTGAGGGGTCCCAGATTGGAGACAATGCAGGCTGGGCTGAGGGACACTCCCCGCCCCCCCCCCCCCCCCGCATGCACAAATTTCATGTACCGGGCCTCTAATATATATATATAGATAGATACAGATATAGATAGATAGATAGATAGATAGATAGATAGATAGATAGATAGATAGATGTAGATGTAGATATATAGATAAATATCTTTAGATATAGACATATATAGATATATAGATATATGGATATATAGAAATATAGATAGATAAATAGATATATAGATATATATATAGAATAATAGATATACATAGATATTTATATATATAGATATATAGATATATAGATATATAGATATATAGATATATAGATATATAGATATATAGATATATAGATATATAGATATATATTAGAGGCCCGATGCATGAATTTAGTGTAAGAGAAGGCCTTCCTTCCCCCGGCTGCTGGCACCGCTTCCCTCTGACACCTGAGACCCGGGCTTCCTTCTGGCAGCCGGCAGGCACCTGTGACCCTGCTTCCCTCACAACCCTGACTTCATCTGGAAGGTCATCTGGAAGGACATCTGGTCTAATTAGCATATTAGGCCTCCTATTATTATAGATAGAGTATTTTCTTCAGAAATTTAAGAGGAGTTACTTTAACTTCACTTATTGGTTCCCTACCATTGGAAGAAGGTAGAATTTTTATATGTAGACCACTATGTTTTTATACTTACTAAGTAGTCACCCTCAATTCCCATTTTTATCTAAAAAAATAACAAATTCCAGCCAATCTTGCCTGACACCCAATATATCTTTCATTCCCTATTCTTCTCTTCCCACTTGACAGGGCTTTTTATTTTTTATTTTTTTTATTTATATATTTATTGTTTAAAGTATTACATGTCTCCTTTTTTCCCAATTGACCCCCCCAAGCCACCCCTGAGGGCAAGCTCCCACCGCCCCAGTGTCTGCATCTATTGGTTATGCTAATATGCATACATACAAGTTCTTTGGTTGCTCTCTAACCCTCTTCCCCGCCCCTCCGCTGCCTTCTCTCTGAGGTTGGATGGTCTGTTTGGTGCTACCTTGTCTCTGAATCTATTTTTGTTCATCTGTTTATGTTGATTATTATATCTCACATGTGAGTGAGATCATGTGATATTTATCTTTCTCTGACTGGCTTATTTCACTTAGCATAATGCTCTCCAGTTCCATCCATGCTGTGGCAAATGATAAAAGTTCCTTCATTTTTATAGCAGCGTAGTATTCCATTGTGTTGATGTACCACAGTTTATTAATCCACTCATCTGCTGATAGCCACTAAGGCAGTTTCCAGATCTTAGCTATAGTAAATTGTGCTGCTATGAACATAGGGGTGAATATATCCTTTCTGATTGGTATTTCAGGTTTCTTGGGATATATTCCTAGAATTGGTATTACTGGGTCAAATGGGAGTTCCATTCTTAACTTTTTGGGGAAACTGAGTATTATTTTCTACAGTGGGTGCACCAGTCTGCATTCCCACCAGCAGTGCACGAGGGTTCCTTTTTCTTCACATCCTTGCCAGCACTTGTCCTTTGTTGATTTGTTGATGATAGCCATTCTGACAGGTGTGAGGTGGTACCGCATTGTTGTTTTGATTTGCATCTCTCGGATGATTAGTGACTTTGAGCATGTTTTCAGATGTCTCTTGCTTTCTGTATGTCCTCTTTTGAAAAGGATCTATTTAGGTCCTTTGCCCATATTTTGATTGGATTGTTTATCATTCTTTTGTTAAGTTCTATGAGTTCCCTGTAAATGTTGGAGATTAAACCCTTATCTGAAATAGCATTGGCAAATATGTTCTCAAATGCAGTGGGCTTTCTTGTTGTTTTGTTGATGGTTTCTTTTGCTGTGCAGAAACTTTTTATTTTGATGTTGTCCCATTTGTTTATTTTCTCTTTAGTTACCCTTGCCCTAGGAGCTGTATCAGTAAAGATATTTCTACTAAATATGTCTGATATTTTGCTGACTATGGAGTCTTCTAAAATTTTTATGGTTTCCCGACTTACATTTAAGTCCTTTAACCATTTTGAGTTTGTTTTTTTAGATGGTGTAAGTTGGTGATCTAGTTTCATTGTCTTACATGTATTTGACCAAATATTCCAGCACCATTTATTGAAGAGACTGTCATCAGTTCATTGTATGCTCTTTCCTCCTTTGTCAAATATTATTTGAGCATAATGCTTAGGTCTATTTCTGGGTTATCTGTTCTGTTCCATTGGTCTATATGTCTGTTCTTGTGCCAATACCAGGTGTAGAGAACACCTAGGAAGGCACATGGGCATTTCTTTAAATTGTCAGCTGAATCCAGGGCAGTCGGCAAAGCCACGCCCTAGAAACACATTCTGCCAAAAGGCAGAAGTGTTGTCAGCTTGACCTTCATTTCAGCCCAGGTGCAGGGGGTGGGTTTTCTTATGTAAATCCAGCCAAGCACCAGGAACGAATAGGAAATCTTCCTGGTATTTGGGGGTATAAAATAAACACACTGCATCTGCTCTGGGTCACTGTCTCTCCATCAGAAGAGGGCAGCGGTCCCACCCAGCTCCAGCTTTTTCCTTCTATCTCCGTGTCTTGTCTCTTTCTTTCATTTTTCTCAATCCCCAGCCACCCCTACTCAGGAACTGGACCACTCTCTAGCCACACTGCAAGCAGAAAAGAGAGACCCCACTACAACCAGGCAGTTTTGTGAACCATGGCTTTGTAATTAGTTTGATATCTGGTATTGTGATCCCTCCAACTTTGTTCTTCTTTCTCAAGATTGCTGTGGCTATTTGGGGTCTTTTTTATTCCAGGTGAATTTTTGGAGAGTTTGTTCTAGGTCTTTGAAATATTCCATTGCTATTGTAATGGGGATTGCATTGAATCTATAAATTGCTTTGGGTAGTATGAACATTTTAATGATGTTGACTCTACCAATCAATGAACATGGTTTGTTCTTCCATTTGTTTATGTCTCCCTCTATATCTTTTTTCAATGTCCTGTAGTTTCTCAAGTATTTGTCTTTTATCTCCTTATTCCTAGGTATCTTAATTTTTTTGGTGCAATGGTGAATGGGATTGTTCTTTTAGTTTCTCTTTCTGTGAGTTCATTATTGTTGTATAAAAAAGCCATAGATTTCTGGGTGTTAATTTTGTATCCTGCTACATTGCCAAATTCATTTATTAAATATAGTAGTTTTTTGGTGGATTCTTTGGGTTTTTTTACGTACAATATCATGTCATCTGCAAATAATGACAGTTTTCTTCTTCTTTTCAAATTTGGATGCCTTTTATTTCTTCTTCTTGCCTGATTGCTATGACTAGCACTTCCAGTACTATATTGAACAGGAGTGGTGAGAGTGGGCATCCCTGTCTTGTTTCTGTTCTAAGGGGAAATATATTTAGTTTTTGCCCATTGAGTATGATGTTGACTATAGGTTTGCCATAGAAGGCCTTTTATTATGTTGAGGTATGATCCCTCTATTTCCACTTTGCTGAGAGTTATTATTCAGAAAGGGTGTTGGATTTGGTCCATTGCTTTTTTTGCATCAATGGGTATGATTATGTGATTTTTGTCTCTCAATTTGTTTTTCGAATGTATCACATTTATTAATTTGTGGAATTTGTAGCATTCTTGCATCCCTGTAATAAATCCCACTTGGTCATGGAGTATGATCTTTCTAATATAATGCTGGATCTGCTTTGCTAGAATTTTGTTGATGACTTTAACATCTATGTTCATCAAAGATATTGGCCTGTAGTTCTCTTTCTTTGTAGTGTCTTTATCTGGTTTTGGAACTAGGGTAACGCTGGCTTCATAGAAAGAGCTTGGAAGTGTACCTTCCTCTTGAATTTTTTTGGAATAGTCTGAGGAGGATATGTTTTAGTTCTTTTTTGAATGCTTGGTAGAACTCCCCTGTAAAGCCGTCCAGATCAGGACTTTTGTTTGCTGAAAGATTTTTGATTACTGCTTCAATTTCTTTGGTAGTTATCAGCCTATTCAGGTTTTTTCATTCTTCCTGATTGAGTTTTGCGAGCTTGTATTTTTCTAAGAATATGCCCATATCTTCTAGGTTGTCCAGTTTGTTGGAGTAGAGTTGTTCATAGAATTTTTTCGTAATCCTTTGTATTTCTTTGGGGTCCATTGTTACTTTGCCTCTTTTGTTTCTGATTTTGTTTATTTTGGTCCTCTCTCTTTGCTTCTAGGTGTGCCTGGCTACAGGTTCATCAATCTTGTTTATCCTTTCAAAGAACCAGCTCTTGGTTTTATTGATATTTTGTGTTGTGTATTTTTTTGTTGTTGTTGTTATTGTTTGTTTGTTTTTGTTGTGTGTTTCTTTGGGGTTTTTTGGGGGGGTCTCTATGTCATTTATTTCCTCTTTGATCTTTATTATTTCCTTCTTTCTGCTTATTCTGTGCATTTCTTGTTGATCTCTTTCTAATTCTTTGAGATGTAGGGTTAGATAATTTGTTACCATTTTTTCTTTTCTTTTTTTGAGGTAGGCCTATAGAGCTATGAACTTCCCTCTCAAGACTGTTTTCACTGTGTCCCATAGATTTTGTATTATTGTGTTTTCATTGTCGTTTCTTACCAGGATGCTTTTCATTTTTTCTTTGATGGTTTTGGTAACCCAATCATTGTGTAATAGCATGCTATTTAGCCCCCAAGTGTTTAATTTTTTTCATTGTTTTTATTTTAGTTGACTTCTAATTTTATACTATTGTGGTCTGAGAAGATGCTTGATATGATTTCTATCTTCTTGAATTTGAAGAGACTTTTCCTGTGTCCCAGTATGTGGTCTATCTTTGAAAATGGCTCATGAACACTTGAGAAGAATGTATATTCTGTAGCTTTGAGGTGAAATGTTCTGAAGATGTCAATTAAGTCCACCTACTCTAGTGAGTCATTTAGGACTGCTATTTAGGTGACCACCAGAGAAAAGAGAATTAGGGGAGAGAAAAGCATGCAAAAATGTTATTGAGAAAAAGAAAAAAGGTAAGAGAGAAAAGAAAAAATGAAAAAATAAGGGGAAAAATATATACATATATGGGGGGAAAGCTCCACACAACTAAACCAAAAAATGCAAACAGCAAACATCCAGAAAAAAAGGGGAGCTGAATCTGAAGAGGCAGAGCTTATTTCCAGAAGGTAAGGTAAAAGAATTGAATGAATGGAGGAATGGCCACAATTAAGTTTAGAGGAGGTAAAAAGTGAATGTGTGTATAAGAAGAAAAGTAAAAAACAAAATACTCAATAAATAATAAAGATTTCCCCTTTCTTTCATCTATCTATCTATATATTTCTTTATTTTTGGAAAAGGAGAATAGAGTAGGGAGCAGATAGGCCTGAGTTTGGTGAGTGAAAATAAGAGGGGCCTGGTCTTCTCTTAGCAGAAGAAGAAAACAAGCAAGGAGATGAAACAAAAAAAGCATAAAATAGAAAACAAAAACAAACTAACAAACAATCAAACAAACAACAACAACCAGAAAAGAAATTGGCTAGTGAAGAAAGAGAAAAGGAAAGGGTGCATGGACTTGGAGCAGGGATAGGAAATTAGATATATGAGTAAGCCAACAGAGACTACTATAATAGTAATGCATCAATAAAACAGATAAAGAAGATAAATTTTTAAAAAGTAAAAAGAAAGGAGAGAGAAAGACTAATGCAGGAACAGGAGAAGAGAAACAAGATGAAAAAGAGGGAAGTGAGGAAGAAAGGGTTGGCATAAAGGAAAAAAATAAGATAGGGTAAAATTATGATAAAAATAATAATAAAATAAAAATAGAATGTAGAATAAAAATTTAAAAAATTATATATATTATATATATATATATATATATATATATATATATATATATATATGCCTAAGTGACTGTCTGACTGTTTGACCAGCCGACTGTCTGGTAGCTATGACGTGCACCGACCAACAGGGGGCAGATGCTCAACAGAGGAGCTGTCAAGTGACAGCTACTTTTCAGAGTGGTCTCTTGCACCTGGGACCCCTCAGGGAATGTTGGAATGCCAGCCTTAGCCTGATCCCTGCAGGCCAGGCTGAAGGACTCCACTGGTGCACGAATCCATGCACCAGGACTCTAGTAGTAATAATAATAATAAATAAAAATAATTTAAAAAGTAAAATCTTACCTTATAATAGACAAATATGCAAATTGACCACACCTTCGCTATGCCCAAGCCACGCCCATCAACCAAGCCACGCCCACCAGCCACGCCCACCAGGAAACCGTTGCAGGGATGCTGGGTGCAGCCGAGCCCAAGGCCAGGAAAGCCTCGGGCGGCTTTCCCGGCCTTGGGCACCAGCGGGGAGCCTGCACGGATCGCAGGCAACCACTGGGGGTCGGCTCCTGCGATCCCTAGCAGGGATGTTGGGTGCGGCTGAGCCCAAGGCCACCGCCTGGGGCCAAGCCCCGACCCTGAAAGAAGGCAGAAGGCGGTGGCCACAGCCAAGGCCTGGGTCCCCGGTGCCGGCAGAAAACTGGTGCAGGCAGCCAGGTGAAAGAAGGTCTATTGCACGAATCTTCGTGCAAACGGGCTACTAGTAAAGAAAATAAAAAAAATAGTTTCTTAAGTAAAAGATAAAAAAAAGTGAAGTAATAAAGTTCATTCACTTTAGCTGAGTATTTAATGTCCCATGGGGGCTGGTCTAAGACCCCTCCCCACTGTTCTGTCTGCCATGTCTCAGCTTCCTTCTCAGCACCATGTTGAAGCTCCCAGTAATCCACCGCTCCTCTGTGTCAGATGCCACTGCCTTGGTTTCAGCCAGGCAGGATCAATCTGCCTGCTTTGTTTTTCTACCTGCTTTCAGTCATATTTACCCAAGAGTCTATTTCTGACATGGCATCTAGGTAGCGGTGTCACTGTATTAGTTTCCAGGACCAAATGGCCCCTCAACCCAGTCCCAGAGGGCTCCCTGGGGGTATTTTGAATTTTTGTTTCCCTGCTGAGCTCAAGGCTGGGTGTATCTGTGCTGTTAGGAGGGGCCTGGCCTCTGGGAGAAAAATGTCTGTTCAGGGTTGGAGGGATCTGATTGTCCCAGAGCTGGCTTTCTGATCACTTCTCCCTATTTTGTTCCCCAGCTTCCACAAAACTACCTTCCCCTGCACTGCAGCCTAAGTGAGTGTTTGTGATTGAAAGACCCTGTGTTTAGCTGGTAAAAGCAAGGAAATTATAAAGACAGAGCAACCATGCTGCTGCATGTCTCTCTCACCCTGGCACTGTGCGACCGATGCAGAACTTCAGGCTTCCTTTCTGGTGCAGCCTCCCAAAGCTGTGGGCTTAGATCTAGAGTCCCCTGCTGCCAGGAGCCCTGTGGACATCATTCTACAGTTGAGCACTACACGTGTTCCTAATGTACGTGGACTTGGTGCAGCCTATTCTCCCTCTGACACTCTATTCCCGGCTTCATGCATTTCTCCCTCCAGCCCAGATCCCCAATCCCGTTGGTCTCCCAGCTATCTCTGACCTTTCTGTCCATGGATTGTCTCTCCATCTGTGTTTAATTCACTAATTCCAGGTGGATATTATTCGATTCAGGTGTTTCTTCTATCTATTCCATGAGAAGGCACCAGACCCATCTGCCTATTCCACCGCCATTTTGTCTCCCCCTGGACAAACTTTTTAGTAGCCTATGACCAAGGACACTGGAGTCTCAGTGTTCATGGATTCGCAGCCAAGGTAGTGTCCTGGGTGGTGTCCGAGGGCTTCTAGCCACAGCCGCTCTCCCCTTCAACATGGTGCAGTCTCTGCAGCAGAGCCAGCTGCCCCAGGAGAGATTTCAGCGGTAGTAGAGGCTGCCCGGCTAGGGAAGCCTGGTCCGCCAGTCCCCAAAAGTCCTGCAGAATATAACTGTCCCTCACTCTCACATACACATACGCCCCACATGTCCACACACTTCCCTTTTGCTCTCTCACTCACTCACACTCTTTCTCATTGCTGTCCTGTCAGCCACCATCTTGGATCCTAAGGGCTTTAATCTTTGACAAGGCTTTTTAATTTGCCACTTCTTGCTCACTTTTTCCATTTTGATCATTTAGCACTTCAAAACCAATCTCTCCAAATACACACATGCATGTGTGTACACACAACACAAACACACACATACACATACCCCCTTTCCAAAACTTCAATTCGGCATTATTGATAATCATTATACTTAATGTTTATATCAAAAAAAAAGATCATCTTTAATCTGCCCCCACCGCCTCTTATATGTAACTGGTGGATGGGATGGCAAAAATGTACTATCAGTAATTCTCTATACACTATAAGTTGGAGAAGCACCGACCTAGATAATATCCCAATCAACTAAAAGATAATTTTGAACTCCAGTGTCTTGAGGGAGAAAGATACTACAGAGAACATCCAATGGCTCCCTTCCTTTTTTCTTTTTTACCATAATATTATAAAACATTTACACTTTTTGCCAACATAGCTTTTAAAACAATTTCTCACCTGTAATACCAACATAAATTACTGACTTATAAAAATAAATTGATAGGAATAATTATGTTTTTAATTTTTAAATGCTGTCTCCATTTCATGACCTTGTTATAAGAGACCTTTAAAAGCTGCTAGTGTGAGGACATTCCTTGATCTGAACAGCAAAATTCTTAAGTACATCGTAATTTTTGTTTTCCTGTGGTTCAAGGCTACCACTCCACAACCCATAGATCTAACCTTTTGCCTCTAAAGTTCCCTCTGGTATAGTTTTCAGTACTTCCTCAGATGATAGTTACTGACCACAAAGTTGATGATGATATAACTAATTCTTGTACAAAAGTCAGTGTCTATTACAGCTTTCTGCACTGACTCAGAATGCTCTACAATCTAATTTTACAAAGTCTTGATCACCCAAATTTTTACTGATGATACCATGCTGATTCAGATAAGGTTTTCAACTTACTTTTGCTCTGAAAAATTAGACATACAAGTGTCATGAAGCTTACAAATTATTTTTTACTAGAGGTCCAGTGCATGAAATTCGTGCACGGGGGTGTGTGTCCCTCAGCCCAGCCTGCACCCTCTCCAATCTGGGACCCCTCGAGGGATGTCTGACTGCCCGTTTAGGCCCGATCACGGTAGGATCCTTCATGGTAGGATCGGGCCTAAACAGGCAGTCTGACATCCCTCTCACAATCCAGGACTGCTGGCTCCCAACTGCTCGCCTGCCTGCCTTCCTGATTGCCCCTAACCGCTTCTGCCTGCCAGCCTGATCACCCCCTAACCACTCCCCTGCCAGCCTGATTGATGCCTAACTGCTCCCCTGCCAGCCTGATTGCCCCTAACTGCCCTCCCCTGCAGGCCTGGTCACCCCCAACTTCCCTCCTCTGCTGGCCTGGTCACCCTAACTTCCCTCTCCTGCAGGCTTGATCACCCCCAACTGCCCTCCCTTGCTGGCCTGATCGCCCCCAACTGCCCTCCCTTGCTGGCCATCTTGTGGTGGCCATCTTGTGTACACATGGAGGCAGCCATCTTTGACCACATGGGTGCAGCCATCTTGTGTGTTGGAGTGATGGTCAATTCACATATTACTCTTTTATTAGATAGGGTAGAGGCCTGGTGCACGGGTAGGGGCCAGCTTGTTTGCCCTGAAGGGTGTCCTGGATCAGGGTGAGGGTCCCCTTGGGGCGTGGGGTGGCCTGGGCAAGGGGCCTGTGGTGGTTTGCAGGCCGGCCACGCCCCCCGGCGACCCAAGTGGAGGCCCTGGTATCTGGGATTTATTTATCTTCTATAATTGAAACTTTGTAGCCTTCAGCAGAGGCCAGGGCAGGCCAGGAGCTTGGCTTCCTCCATCGCCTGGGAAGCCCATGCCTCCTGCTTGCTCCATGGCCACAGCCATTTTTGTTGGGATTTATTTATCTTCTATAACTGAAACTTTGTAGGCTTGAGCGAAGGCCTTTGCCGGCCAGGGTATGCAGGAAGCTTGGCTTCCTCCATTGCTGGGGAAACCCAAGCCTCCTGCTCACTCCGTGGCCACAGCCATCTTGGTTGGGTTAATTTGCATACCCACTCCTGATTGGCTTGTGGGTGTGGCTTGTTGGTACGGTCAATTTGCATATTACTCTTTTATTAGATAGGATTTTTTTTTCTACTGATAAATCACATGTTACTGGAGTACCACTAGGAAAGATAAATTGCTTTATGTGATCAAAGATTATATGTGAAACTCTTGGTTTTAAATAATTGCCTTTTTGTAAATTAATCGCTCATACTCAGTATACTTATTTGTAGGATTTTATGTTCTTTGAACATTCACTGGCTGGATTATAACAATCAAGATGACAAAACAATAAAATATGCAGAACATATTTCTGTAAGTAAAAGGCAAGTTTAAATTATCTATTTCTCTTGAAGATGTTGACATTTGACCCTAATTCTTTTTCATATTTTTTAGAAACCCTTGGGCTTGGATTTCATTTCTTAATGGTTTGAGTATTTACTCATTTGTAACAAAATGTTAATTATTATATTTAATAAAGTATAGTATATTGAAGCAATTATTTGGTTGTAAATGCATGATAGCTTAAAACAAGATTACTGGCCCTAGCACAATGTTGCTTTGAGAGATTACCATCCTTTTATTTGATTCCTTTGAAGTTATTGCATGAGTAAGCATGAAAGATGAGAACTAAGGCTTGCAGTATCACTGATGAAAATTCAATGTTTAGAGAGCACTTTGAAGTTTTTTTTGGTACCAAAGCTGGTTACTAATCAAAAGAACTGGATTTCTAAAATGTTCTTTTTGTAAGTAGTCTTTTTTTTTTTTTTACTTCATTAATTAATCTTATTGTAGTAAGACTTTATTTTGGAAAAGCTAAAAGTTAGTTAAATAATATGTTTAAAGATGAGAAGGAAGATAGATGAAATCAATTTGTTCTAAGGGCATATTGTACATAGAAAACCCTAAAGAGTTCATTAAAAACTACTAGATTTAATAAGTGAATTCAGCAATGTAACAAGATACAAAATTAACACCAAAAAATCTCTGGCATTTTTATACACCAATAATGAACTCTCAGAAAGAGAAATGAAAAAAAAAATCCCATTTACCATTTCAACAAAAAAATTAAGATGCTTAGGAATAAACATAAACATGTAGTTTTTCTGACCCTCCTCAGTTCTTCCATTTGCTACTTTGCAGAGCTGTGTTGATAGTTAAGAACCCAATATTTTCTCCATTCCCCTTATCTATTTTAACCATAATGTGTGTGATTTATGATAATTTATAACAAGCTAAATGAAATGGCATTTTAAAAGTTGATGCATATCTATATATATAAAAGGCTAACATGCAAAGTGTCCTCTCAGGAGTTTGATCACTCGTTATGATGTGCACTGACCACCAGGGGGTGGCATGGAATGAAGGAAGGTCCGGCTGGCAACCAGCAGCCAGGGAGGAGAGGCCCTGGCTAGTGGCCGCCCCCCCTCCCCCCACATCAGCCCTGGTCGCCGGCCAGGCCTAGGGACCTTACCCATGCGCAAATTTCATGCACGGGGCCTCTAGTTAACTAATAAAATGGAGGAAAATAGATAACATTTCCTGATGGGGTAACAGAATGATATGAAAACAAAGGAAAATCTGGAAGTATGTGCAAGACCTGCTCAGATCCCAAATGTTTTTCCTAAGGATAATCCTGTTTTCATATCTTCTTCTTGTCTTTTACTTTTGAGTTCTAAGATGAAACATTTTTGTTGCTGATATCATAACAGCAGTGATTGAAACTTTCACAGCGAGGCAAGAATAGGAGGAAAAAATACCACTTATACATGGTGCATTTTAAAATTACAATCTCTTTTGGATTTTTAAAAACTATCCAAATGAACCCTAAAATGAAGTGAAAATAGCTACATAACATCTAAAGATAAAGAGACTCCTTAAAGGTAGAAATACTTCTTACACTATGGCAAACATTTTTAAATTGGCTATTTTATTAAGTAAAACCTGCTGTAGTACTTTACTCCTGAATTAGCACACTATGACAAATCCATCTTCCCCTTCCTCAGTAAAGGTGAAATTGACCTTTATATGTCTTCTATGTTCTAATTTTTGCTTTACCACCAAACATGAGTCCATGAGAGACTAGAGAGACTTTCATTGTTCAGTGAAATTTTCAATGAAAAGAATGCAGCTAAGTGAGGTGGCTTCTCTGTGCATCATTGCTTTCCCTTTGCCCCACTACCCTCTCAGAAGGCAGGATCTAACTGTTCACTTTTACTGTAGAGAAGACCTAACCAGATTCAAATGCTTCCCATTAACTCATTCATTAATTCATTGTTATATTAATTTAATATTTTTGAGTCCTCTTTATATGCCAAAAGTATAGTTCCCCCTCTTAAAGCTTATAGTTTAGTTAAAGAATAGCTGTTAATTCAATAATGACACAAACAAAAGATTTCAAACATGAGAATTGTTTAAAGGAAATAGACAAAGGGCTAAGATAGGGATATTTGACTTGGTCAGGGAATGAAATATTGATGGGGATTTAATATATAAAGAATAAGTAGGAGCAGAAGGAAGAATGTTTCAGACTGAGGTACTAACATTTGCAAAAGTTCTCTGATGGGAGAAGAGGAGACATGACAATCTCAAGTTACTTGAAGAAGGCCAGTGAATAAAGTTCAGAAAGTGAGGAAGAATGTGGTACCAGATGAGAATGAATGGGGCCTGTGGGCCATGTTAAATATTTTAGACTTTGTTCTATTAGCAAATTATCTGATAAAAGTTTATTAGGAGAGACTAGACTGGTAAAAGGTAAGTGTGGCAAGAAGGCTGGAGAGGATGCTTATGGACCAATTAGTAGGTTACTAAAGTAATTTAAGTGACAACTAATGGTAGCTTGGATTAATGTCTCCTCACTCATGGAAAGGGAGAGAACTGAGAATATTCAAAATATATTTAGGAGGCAAAATTACCATTACTTGATGCTGAGTAGGAAATGGAAATTCAAGGGAGAAAGAGGATTTCTGACCTATCCCTTATGACATAAGGAACATTAGAAGAGGATCTGGTTCAGGAGTAAACAGAATAAAGAGCATGGGTTCAGTTTTAAACATATTGAATTTGTAATGTTTTTAACTCTCCCAAATAGGCAGGTGGGCATCTTTGTATTTCTGAAAAGAAAGATGAGTTTATGAGATCTATATGAACCCACAGATATCTGAATAATCACTGGTTTACTTCAAGGATATCCCTCGCAATTATTTTAAAACATGCATGGACAATGATTTCACTCATTCATTCATTAACTAATGTTTTATGAAATTACTTCTATGCACCAAGCAGTGTTTCAGGCAGTGGGATGTTATGCTTAGTGGAAATTATTCCTAATCTAAAAATTCATTTGATAAATATTTCTGAAGTTCATATAATGTTCTATGTGCCTATATCAAGCATTAAGTTCTAGCAGTGAACAAAGCAATAGGAGTTGACATTAGCTGTGGAAACATGAGTGTTGCAGACTGGCTGGTCAGAAATCTGTTAGCTGGACTGAATATGTTGCAGATTTGCTGATTTTCTTTCTCTTTGTTTATTTTTATTTGCATCACCACTTACCCTACCTATAACCTCTCCCACCTCCACCACCCCCCTCACTCCTGTAGTCACCACACTGCTGACAGTGCCCATGAGTTTTTCTTTTTTTCCTTTTTTTGCTCAAACCCTCCCTGCCTCCTACCCCCACCTCCATCCTCCAAAACTGTTTGCCTGCTCTCTAGCTAAGAGTCTGTCTCTATTTTCCTTGTTAGTTTAGTTTGTTCATTAAATTCTACATAGGAATGAATCATACAGTATTTGACTTTCTCTAACTGGCTTATTTCACTTAGCGTAATGTTCTCTAATTCCATCCATGCTATCCCAAAGGGTAATTTTTTTTTCTTCCATTTTACAGTGGAGTAGTATTCCATTGTGTAAATGTACTAGAGCTGTTTTATCCACTCATCTACTGGTGGACATTTGGGCTGCTTCCAAATCTTGACTATTATAAATAACACTGTGATGAACACAGGGGTGCAATTAGAATTGGTGTTTCAGATTTCTTTGGTTAAATTCCCAGAAGCGGAATTGATGGGTAATTTTTTTTTTTGAGGTAACTACATACTGCTTTCCACATGGCTTCACCAATTTGCATTCCCACAAACAGTGCACTAGGGTTCTCTTTTTTCCACATCCTCACCAACACTTATTGTTTGTTGATTTATTGAGGGTAGCCATTCTAATAGGTGTGAGGTGATATCTCATTATAGTTTTAACTTGCATTTCTCTGTTAATTAGTGACATTGATCATCTTTTCATATGTCTATTGGCCATCTGTATGTCCTCTTTGGAGAAATGTCTATTCAGGTCTTTTGCCCATTTTTTTAAATTGGATTGTTTGTTTCTTTGGTGTTGAGTTTTATAAGTTCTTTATAAATTTTGTATAGTAACCCCTGATCTGATGTATCATTGGTGAATATATTCTCCCATTCAGTAACTTATCTTTTCATTTTTTTAATGGTTTTCTTTGCTGTGCAAAAACTCTTTGGTTTGATGTAGTACCATTTGTTTATACTTTCTTTTGTTTCCCTTGCCCAGGGAGATATATCAGAAAAAAATATTGTTATGAGAAATATCAGAGATTTTACTGCCTATATTTGCTTCTAGGCTTTTTATGGTTTCAAGTCTAACATTTAAGTCTTTGATCTATGTTGAGTTTATTCTTTGTGTGGTGCAAGAAGGTGGTCTAGTTTCATTATTTTGCACATGTCTGCTTTTGCATAAAAGCAGAACCATTTATAATAGACTATCTTTAGTCTATTGTTTGTTTTTGTCTCCTTTGTCAAATATTAATTGACTATAAAGGCATAGATTTATTTCTGGGCTCTCTATTCTGTTCCATTGATCTATATGTCTGTTTTTATGCCAGTATCATGCTGTTTTCATTACTATGGCCAATGTAGTATAGTTTGATATCAGGTAGCATGATTCCTCCAACTTTGTTCTTCTTTCTCAAGATCACTGTTGCTATTTGGGGTCTTTTGTGGTTCCATATAAATTTTTGGAAGACTTGTTCTAGTTCTCTGAAATACATGATTGGTATCTTGATAGGAATTGAGTTGAATCTGTAGATTGCTTTGGGTAGTATGGACATTTTAATGACGTTAATGCTTCTTATCTATGAACATGGGATATGCTGCAGATTAGCTGTATATTTTTCATTTTCTTTCTTCAGTGTCTTATAATTTTCTGAGTACATGTCTTTTACATCCTTGTTAAATTTATTCCTAGATATTTTACTATTTTTGAAACAATAGGATTGTTTTATTACTTTCCCATTCTGATAGTTTATTATTATTGTATAAAATGCAGCTAATTTCTGGATATTTATTTTGTATCCTGCTACTTTACTGAATTAATCTAGTAGATTTTCAGTGCAATCTTCAAGTTTCTCTATATACAGTATCATGTCCTCTGTAAATAATGAGAGCTTTACTTATTTCTTTCCAATTTGGATGTTTTTTTATTTCTTTTTCTTGTATCATCTACACTAATAAAAGAGAAACATGCAAATTACCGTCACTCTGCTATGCTACTACCCAATCAGAGTGAGTATGCAAATTAACCTGAAAACATGGCGGCAGCCCCGCCCCCCGTCGCTCCGGGCCTGTGGGGGTTGGAGAAGTCAGGCGCCAGTGCCTGAGGCTGGCTGAAGCCCAGGAGACGAAGAATCTGCCTGCTCCATGATCCCAGGCTGCAGACAGCAGCAGAAGCCTCACATCCGCCTGCCCACGTCCTGGGGGAGACAGAGAAACCAGGCCCCAGCACCTGAGGCTGGCTGCAGCCCGGGAGAGGAAGAAGCCACCTGCCCCCTGATCCCAGGCTGCAGACAGCAACAGAAGCCTCACGTCCGCCTGCCCCACGTCCTAGGGAGACAGAGAAACTGGGCCCCAGCACCTGAGGCTGGCTGCAGCCCCCCGGGAGAGGAAGAAGCCGCCTGCCCCATGATCCCAGGCCACAGCCAGCTGGAGAAGTCACCTACGCTGCATCTCAGGAAAGATGGAGAAGCCGCCCGCCTGTGGTCCAGGTGCCAGCAACTGTGGCTGGCTACAGCCTGGTAGATGGAGAAGCCACCCACCCCACAGACCCGGTCACCAGTACCTGTGGCTGGCTGTGGCCTGGGAGACGGAGAAGCCACCCACCCCACGGTCCCAGGCCACCAGCACTTGAGGCTGAAGCCCAGGTGAAGCCACCTTCCCACCATCCCCTGCAGCTGCAGCTGGCCTAGGGGCCTGTGGCTGACCAGAGGGAGGGAAGACCAGATCCCAGGTGCCTGTGTTCGGCTGGAGGAGGGAATCCTGGGTCCTGGATGCGGGGCCGAGGCAGAGGTGGTTAGGGGCAATCAAGCCAGCAGGGGAGCAGTTAGGGACAATCAGGCTGGCAGGCTGAAGAAGTTAGGGGCAATCAGGCAGGCAGGTGAGCGGTTAGGAGCCAGCAGTTCTGGATTGTGAGAGGGATGTCCAACTGCCGGTTATCCCTTAGGGGTCCCAGATTGGAGAGGGTGCAGGCTGAGCTGAGGGTCACCCTCCCACTCCTCCAGGCATGAATTTCGTGCACCAGGCCACTAGTGTTGAATAAAAATGGTGAAAGTGCACATCCATGCCTTGTTCTTGATCTTAACCCTTTGCACTCGCTTGCTTTTTTCTCGATTCCTTTATTCTAATGCTAACCGTGTCGAGTCACACTCGACATCCGAGTGCAAAAGGTTAAGGCTCCTTGTAGTTTTTGCCCATTGAGTATGAGGTTGGCAGTGGTATTGTCGTGTAAGACAATAGAGGTATGTTCCCTCTATTGTCACTTTGCTGAGAGTTTTTATCAGAAATGAGTGCTGAATTTTATCAAATGCTATTTCTGCATCTATTGATGTGAGCATATGGTCATCCTTCATTTTGTTCATTTGGTGTATCACATTTATTATTTTGTGGATATTGTATCAACCTTGTATCCCGAGATAAATCCCACTTGATCTTAGTGTATATCTTTTTTATGTATTGCTGGATTCAGTTTGCTAATATTTTGTTGAGGATTTTAGTATCTATGTTCATCAGTGTTATTGGCTTATAATTTTCTTTGTAGTGTCTTTATCTGGTTTTGTAATTAGGATAATGCTAGCATTATAAAATAAGCTTGGAAGTCTTTCCTTCACTTGAATTTTTTGGAATAGTTTGAGAATGTTTGGTAAAATTCACCTGTGAAGCCATTGGGTTCTTTTGTTTGTTAGGGTTGTTTTATTATTATTATTATTATTATTATTATTATTATTATTATTGCTTCAGTTTCATTAGTTGTAATATGTCTATTCAGATTCCCTGATTCTTCCTGATTCTGTTTTGGAAGATTCAGTTTCTAGGAATTTACCAATTTCATCCTGATTGTCCAATGTGTTGTTATATAGCTGTTCATAATATTTTCTTACAATCCTTTGTATTTCTTTGTAACAGTTGTTATTTTTCCTCTTTTATTTCTCAGTTTATTTATTTGGGTCTTCTCTCTTTTTTTCTTGATGAATCTGGTTGAAGTGTCATCAATCTTGTTTATCTTTTAAAGAACCAGCTCTTGGTTTCATTGATATGTGAATTGTGTGTTTTTTAACTCTATTTTGTTTATTTCTGCTCTGATTTTTATTATTTCCTTCCTTATACTCACTCTGGGTTTATTTAGTTGTTCTTTTTCAAGTTCCTTTAAGTGTAAAGTTAGATTTTTTTATTAGAGCTTTTCGTTCTTCCTGAGATAGGCCTATAATGCTATGAATTTCCCTGTTGGGACTGCTTTCCATGTGTCCCACAGACTTGGGGTTGTTTTGTTATCATTTTCATTTATTTCAAGTTATCTTTTGATTTCTTCTTTGAACTTATTGTTAACTTATTTGTTGTTTAGAAACATGTTATTTAATTCCCATATATTTGCATATTTTTCTCTTTTATTCCTATGATTGATTTCAGGTTTCATAGCATTATGGTCAGAAAAGATGCTATATATGATTTCAATCTTTTTTGTTTATTGAGACTTGTTTTGTGTCTTAACCTATGGTGTATCTTAGAAAATGTTTGAAAAGAACATATATCCTACTTCTTAGTGGTGAAATGCTCTGAAGATATCAATGAAATCCATTTGATCTAGTATTTCATTTAAGGCCACCATCTCCTTATTGACTTTCTGCCTAGAAGATCTATCCATTGATGTCAATGGGGTATTAAAATCCCTGGCTATAACTATACTCAATAATCTATTCCTTTATGTCCATCAAGATTTGCTTTACAAATTTAGGTGCTCCTATGTTGGGTACATAAATGTTTACAAAGGTTATATCCTTTTGTTAGGTTGATCCCTTATTATTATGTAGTTTCCTTCTTTATCTCATACTGTAGCCTTAGTTTTAAAGTCTATTTTGTCAGATATAAGTATTGCTACCCCAGATTTTTATCCCTTTCATTTGCATGAAATATTTTTTACATTCCTTTACTTTAAGTATATGTGTATCTTTAATTTTGAGGTGGGTCTCTTGAAGACAGCATATACATGGGTCTTGTTTTCTTATTCATCCAGCTACCTTATATCTTTTGATTGAAGCATTGACACCATTTACATTTACAATTATTATTGATAGATATGTATTTATGACCATTGTATTTTGTTTACTATATTCCTCTGTGGTTTTTTTCTTTTTCTTCTCTTTCTTCTTAAAGCAACGCTTTAACATTTCTTGTAATACTTGTTTGGTGGTAAAATACTCCTTTAGATTTTTCTTGCCTAGGAAGCTCTTTATCCCTCAATTTTAAATGATAGCCTTGCTGGGTAAAATATCCTGGGTTATTTAACCTTGCTTGTCATCACTTTGAACATTTTATACCAGTCCATTCAGGTCTGAAATGTTTCTGTTGAGAAATCATCTGATGGTCTTATAGGAGATCCCTTGTAGGTAACTGTCTTTTTCTTGAAGCTTTTAAATTTTTTTTCTTTGTCTTTAACTTTTCCCATTTTATTATGATGTGTCTTGGTGTGGGCCTTTTAGGGTCCATCTTGTTTGGGACTCTCTGCACTTCTTGGACTTGCATGCCTTTCTCCATCACCAAGTTAGAGAAGTTTTCAGTCATTATTTCTTCAAATATTTTCTTGATACCTTGCTCTCTTCCTTCTCCTTCTGGTATCCTTATGACATAGATGTTACACTTCATGTTGTCCCAAAGGTCCCTTAAACAATCTTCATTTTTAAATATTTTTTTTCTTTCTGCTACTCTGTTTTTGTGTTTTTTTCTACCTTGTCTTCCAAGTCACTGAGTTGATGACCTCTGCTTCATCAAGCTTATTGCTTATTCCCTCCAGTGTATTTTTTATTTCAGAAATGGCATTCTTCATTTCTGACTGGTCCTTTTTTATGGTTTCTATGTTATTTTTTATGCTGTTGAGCTTCCTTATGATCATTACTCTGAACTCTATATATGAACTCTATATATACATCCATTTCAATTAGCTTTTCTTCTGGAGAAATCTCTTGTTTCTTCATTTGGGGCCTGTTTCTTTGTCTTCCCATTTTGGTTGCCTCTTTGTGTTTCTTTCTATGTATTAGGTAGATCTACTATGACTCCCAGTATTGATATTATGGCCTCATATAGTAGGTTTTTGGTGAGACCAGAGGTGCAATCTCCCTGATCACCTGAGCTGGTGCTCTAGAAATGCCCTTTGTACATGTTATGTGCATCCTCCTGTTATAATGGAGTCTTGATGTCTGTTGGCTCATTTGTGCATGGTATTGACCCTCAGGATGGCCAACTGTGAGGCTCAACCTCAAACACAGTATGTAAGCTGCTGTGGAGGTGCTGATCACACAAAATTCACCTCAATAGGATTTGGTGCCTGCCAATATCTCGCTGTGGATATGCTGCTTATGAAGCTTATTGGATCCTGCTTTGTTGTTGCCTGAGCAGGATCCAATTGGATGTATTGATTTTGGGCCTCTTTGGAGTGACTCTAGTGCAGGCCAATGTCAGACACTGTCTGTGACTGGTCCTGGACAACCTGCTTAGAGCTATCTGCAATTCACAGCTATGGCTCCCTCCCTTGGGCCTGGATGCATATGGAAAGGTGATTTTCTGATTTTTTGAAGTTAATTGCAAAGGATGTTACTAGATTTCATTCAGAAGTGTATGCACTTTTGTAATCAGTCACTGAGTGATTAAACCTGCTTAAAATAATGGTTTTGATTGTTACTTGTTGCTCTAATGGAAAACAATCAATTTCTTACTAGGAGCAAGAGAACATTATATTCTCAAAACTATAAATAAAATGACTTCAGTATAATGAAATAGAGAGAAATGGAGATGATGTTACATTTGTCCAGAGAAAGGGAGGAAAGTAGCAATTTATAACAATATTTTGGAAAGGCAGATGGAAAAGGAAGTGCAAGGGTTCTAAATCAAGAGCCTAATGGGAAAGTTTGAGAAACAGAAAGGCTAAGGAACTGGAGTATAGTAAGCAAGAAGAAAAGAAACATGCATTGTACTAGGAAAAGTAGTTGGGGGCTAGATCCTATATAGCCCTAACTATATATTCAAGTCAAGATAGGAAGAGGAATTTACAAAACATGACACTTGATTGAATTTGAAATGCAAGATATATTAAGAACTTAAATTTCAGTTTCTGTTGTAGGAAACTGAAAGTATGGCTGTGTCACTCACCCAAACAGGTGTAATCCAGTGTTACAGTTGCTATAATAAAAGAATGTACATCAAGGCACAAGAAGAACTAACATTCAATGCATTTAGAGTGTGAGATTAGAACCCTTAGAGAGTAGATAACATATGAGATAAGTGTGTATTTCCCAGGCCAGGTAAGGTCAAAGCCAGGAAATGGCTGGGAGAACATTCCCAGTCAAGAGTACAGCACAGAGGTATAGAAGTGAGAATCATTATGGCTATCACCAAGATAAAGAAGCCCCAGGAATTCAGGATGTGCCTAATGAGTTCAGACTCTCTTCTTCAGCAATTAGGCCACACTTTCCCATTCAGCCATGCCCCAGGTGTCTTCCAAGTATTAGTGCTATATCATGATTTAAACAATAGCTTCACCCTGCCTGGGTGACTCAGTTGGTTGGAGCATTGTCCTGTATACCAAAAGGTTGTGGGTTCAATTCTTGATCAGGGCACATACTGAGGTTGTGGGTTTGATCCTCAGTCAAGGCGTGAATGGGAGGCAACTTAATGATGTTTCTCTTACATCAGTGTTTCTCACTGAGAAGGCTAAAAAGGGCTAATTCCAATGTAACCCTGATATTTGGGGCTAGTGATCTGAATCCAAGCCAACAAGCTCAGTGTACATTCCTGATAACCTATAATTAAGTCGCTACCTCCTTCCCAGATACTGGTCTTGCACAACCTGTTACTGTGAACAGTGCACTGCTCCAGAGGGAGGGTTATTAACGCTGGCACCAGGCCTGACCATCAGATATGGCCTGGAGACCCCTAACACCTGGGGGCCTTCTTGCACACCCCAGTGCTGATTGACTTAAAGCCTGGGGCACAGCCTGTTAAAATCTGCCCATATCCAATTCCGAGAGAAGCACGCCTAGGAATCCAGGTCCACTTAGACCGGCTGTTTCAGTGGGGACTTGTTAAACGATGCAGGTCTCCATGGAACACACCACTCTTGCCTGTCAAAAAGCCTGGGACTAATGACTACCACCCTGTCCAGGATCTACAGGCTGTTAATGAGACTGTTATAACTCTGCATTCAGCACTGCCAAATCCCTACACTCTTCTGGGGCTCATTCCATCAGAGGCAGAATGGTTTACATGCCTAGATCTGAAAGATGTCTTTTTCTGCCTTAGATTAGCTCCTTCCAGCCAGCCTCTTTTTGCTTTTGAATGGGAAAACCCAACTACAGGGGCCAAGGAGCAGTTCACCTGGACAAGACTGCCACAAGGGTTCAACAACTCCCCTACTCTTTTTAGTGGAGCACTAGCTTCTGATCTGTCTAAGTTCCCAGGACTGGACTTGGGGTGTGTTCTACTCCAGTATGTAGACAACCTCCTACTGGCTAGATCCACAGGAGCTCAGTGCTGGGAGGGAACACGAGCCCTTCTGAGACTACTAACTGAAACAGGTCATCGGGTGTCTAAGAAAAAAGCACAGATTTGTCAGAAAGAAGTCAAGTATCTAGGCCAGTGATGGGCAACCTTTTGAGCTTGGTGTGTCAAACTTCGCCAAAAAACTGAGCATAACTCGGGTAGTGTGTCACTTTGAGGAAAAAACATTATTTCGCAAATGTTTCATCATCAGGAGCAGCAAATGTTTCATCCTCGGCATGCGGCCGCCTCAGCGGCCTCGTGTCATCAGAAATGGCTACGCGTGTCAGTGTTGACACGTGTGTCATAGGTTCGCCATCACTGGTCTAGGCTTTCGGATCACCCAAGGGTAACGTAGGCTAGGGACTGAAAGAAAGCAGGCAGTATGTGCCATCCCAGTCCCTAGCACCCCGCGGTAGATTCGGGAATTCCTGGGAGCGGCAGGGTTCTGTTGAATTTGGATCGCAGGGTTTTCAGACCTGGCTTAACATCTCTATGAAGCTTTAAAGGGAGAAGAGAAAGCACCCATCGACTGGGGTCCCAAACAGGAGAAAGCCTTCATCACCATAAAGGCAAAGCTCACTGAGGCCCCAGCACTAGGGCTACCAGATGTGACACGAGACTTTAATCTCTTTGTTCACAAGAACAGCGGGGTAGCCCTAGGAGTTCTAACCCAGGAGTTTGGACCCTGGCAAAGACCAGCAGCCTATCTCTCCAAGCAGATTGACCCAGTTGCCTCCGGGTGGCCCCCATGTCTCAGGGCCCTTGCAGCCACTGCATTGTTAGTCAAGGAAGCAGATAAGCTTACCTTAGGGCAAAACTTAAATGTAAAAGTACCTCATGCTGTTGTCACCCTGATGGAATCAAGGGGGCAGCGGGGCAGCACTGGCTGAATCATGCTTGAATGACTCAGTATCAAGGCCTGTTAAGTGAGAATCTGCGTGTACAATTAGAAGCAGTGAGAACTCTTAATCCTGCCACCTTTCTACCCATTGCTGAGGGGGCCCCTGAGCATGATTGCCTCGAAGTCCTAGAGGAGGTTTATTCCAGCTGGCCAGATCTAACGGATAGGCCCCTGCCAAACCCGGGCTTGGTATTGTTCACAGATGGCAGCAGCTTCTTAGATGAAAGGAAAAGATGAGCCGGATATGCAGTGGTATCAAACTTTGAGACAATCGAGGCACAGGCCCTGCCTGAAGGAAGGTCAGCACAGAGGGCAGAACTTTGGGCCCTTGCCAGAGCCTTAGACTCAGTAAGGATAAGCGTGCCCACATCTACACTGACTCGCGCTATGCCTTTGCTACCATGCATATCCATGGGGCCATATATAAGGAAAGGGGCCTCTTGACAACCGGAGGAAAAGGAATCAAAAATCAGAATGAGATTTTATAGTTACTAGAGGCAGTCTGGGAGCCCAAGAAAATAGCCGTCATCCATTGCAAAGGTCACCAGAAAGGGAAAGACTCAGTATCAGAAGGAAACCATCGTGCTGACGCCGCAGCCAAGCTGGCTGCTCAAGAACAAGTGGCACCGTCACGGATCATGTTGGCCCCGAATTACCTGAACCTCCAAAATACACTCCTCAGGAAGGGGAATGGGCCCAGCAAGAAGGGGGCAAGAGAACGAAGGAAGGCTGGTGGATACTCCCAGATCATAGGGTCTATGTCCCAGAACAGTTAGCCCATAAGGTAGTCCTCCAGCAGCATGAACTTACTCATTTAGGGAAGACTGCCCCAGAAGCTTTGTTAGGCAGATACTACCTAATTTCCCGTATTCCCTCCTTGTGTGCCTCAGTCTCTCAACATTGCCTCTCTGTGCTCAGAACAATGCCAAACAGGGTCCTGTGAGACCGATAGGAGTTCAGCGCTGTGGGTAAGCTTGTTTTGAGGACTTAGAAGTAGACTTTACAGAAATAGGACCTAGCAGAGGAAATAAATACCTGCTAGTTTTTGTTTGTACCTTTTCAGGCTGGGTCGAGGCATATCCCACTCGCACGGAAAAGGCGAGAGAAATCACTAAGGCATTACTAAAGGACATAATTCCACGGTATGGAATGCCTCTGACCATAGGGTATGATAATGGCCCAGCCTTTGTAGCAGAAATAGTACAACAGGTAGCTAAGGCTTTAGGAATTAAATGGAACCTACACACAGCCTACAGGCCTCAGAGTTCAGGGAAAGTAGAATGCATGAACTGGACTCTAAAGCAGACTATGGCTAAGCTATGCCAAGAGACAACCTTACCCTGGACATATATCTTGCCTCTTGTACTCCTGCAGGTCTGCTGTGCCCCAAGGGCCAGGATAGGTTTCTCTCCCTTTGAAATTCTATATGGTAGACCCCCTCCCTTAATTTGGCCAAGGGGAGATTTGGGGGAAATAGGGAACTTAGAAATCCAGAAACAACTACAAGGACTTGGAAAAACTGTCTTTGAGGTACACAGATGGGTTACTGACCAACTACCCATCTCTCTAGGAACAGCCGTACATCCTTATAAACCTGGAGACCAGGTTTGGGTAAAGGACTGGAAAAGGGAGCCCTTCACGCCTACCTGGAAGGGACCCTATCCAGTCATATTAACCACCCCCACAGCTCTCAAAGTTGCAGGACTGAACACCTGGATCCACCAATCCCAGGTGAAGGCAGCCCACCAGCCGAGTGATGCCCAGCCTGAGTGGAAGGTGACCTCTGACCAGAAACACCCCCTGAGGATCACTCTCAAGAAGACAGCGGATCTGGCGGATTAACCTGATCCAAGGAATTTAGAAACTCCCTGCTGAATTCTCCCTAACACTAATCTCTCTTTCTTATCTGCTTTGGTATTTCTGGATAATCATTGGTTTTATCTTTTTAATAATTCTCATTTTGTCTTTTTATGAGTGCCGCCGGAACCCGAGGCTAGTACCTTGAGGAGAACTCATCTGTTCTTGCTGGGACACAGAAGCACCATAAAATTACTGCTTCCCACACAGCAAGGAAACAAAGGCCTCATCATGAATTGTTGGACTACAGCTTGTCATGCCATCCTTGGCTACATCTGCCTTGCAGGAATAGCCATAATACTGCTCTTTGTCCTAGCGGTTCTCTGTTGTGGACCCTCACTGAACAGAAATAGAGGGAATAACATGCTCCCACTAATATTAACTAGCACATACTTGCCTTCCATAGGGACCACTACCAAATGCACGTGGGGGCGGGGAGGGATTGTATTGGATGGAAAAATAATAGGACCTGTCGCGGCCAATGTACAGCTAACTAATGTTGCTCCTATTTGTTTCAGAAGTACCCAGTGATAGATCCTCCCTTCCCCCAACTGATGGAAAGAGTATGATGTAAACTCCACCTGCAGCCGGACATTCCTAAACACCTTATATGGACTGTACATTGAACCACCAATCAGCACCTGCCATATACCCTAAGCCCCCAATTCCTAAATCCCTAGGCCCCTAACCATGTACCTAACATGAAACCACCAATCAGCGTGTGCTGAGTGCCCTAAGCCCCGTCCCCTCTTTTCCTCCCCTTAAAAGGCACTCTCACCCCGGCACGCTCTCTCTCTCTCTCTCTCTCTCTCTCCCCTTTCCCCCTCTGGAAGATGGCCCGACAGGGTGATCTCCAATAAAGCCTGTATCCTGGTCTGTATCCTGGTATCCCACGGTCTCCAGCACTCTGTTTCATCTTTCACCCAGGCCCAACATCCAACAGGTTGCCTCCCAGATGAACTATGCAACTCTACCCTCAAGGCTGAAAACACCACCTACCCCTGGTGCTCCCCTGCAGGAACATTCTATGTGTGTGGGACCGCTGCTGACCTCTGCCTGCCTGCAAACTGGATGGGAATGCCTTTAAACTTCAGAATCCCCTACAAACCCCTCACGGGATGCTGACCCCTTTGTCATCATCCCTTTTCATCTGGAAGCAGTTAAGAGCGGTCGTCGTCCATGTTCACCATAACATCCCATAATCGTTGTAACACAAGGCTAAGAGAAGCTTGTGGGACAAGGCGGTGGGGGGGGGCGGGGGGATGAGAAGGCTAAAAAGGGGTAATTCCAATGTAACCCTGATATTTGGGGCTAGTGATCTGAATCCAAGCCAGCAAGCTCAGTGTACATTCCTGATAACCTGTGAACGAAAGAAGCTACCTGCTAACCTGACAAGCTCAGGGGAGGCCTGTGTGGCAGTCTTGAAAACTCAGAGACCTAAAATAACCACAAAAGATGGTCTGAAAATTAAATATTTAACTACAAACAGGTTATAGTGGGCAGTCATGTCCTAGGCCGATATTTTCCCTGACAACGATCAACTTAGATCTTTCCTGAGCCCATTTGCCTTTTTGCCTCTAAGATAACATATCTGTGAGATGTCAGGGTAACTTGTAACTTCCTTCTTTTGCTGGAGCCCCTGGGGCACAACCAAATGTGGTAGGCGCCAGGACAGATGCCTCAAATTCCTTCATTATCATGTTAATTGTTCCTGTACCCACCTAAGTGTGTGTCCATCATTTTACTTTTTATCCAATCCCAGGGGTTTCCCACCATTTGACTTTATCCAATGAATTTCATGTAGCCCACCTATGTCCCTCCTTTGATGGCAATGTATAAATACAGATGTAACCCACCATTCTTCGAAGCATTATCTCAATTCATTGAGGTTCTGCTTCCCGGCATATGTCGACAGTTTGGCTCAAATAAACTCACTAAAATTCTTTACAGGTTTCAATGGTTTTTTTCGTTAACAAACCTATAAAAAAGTCACTACCTCCTTCCCAGATACTGGTCTTGCAGAACCTGTTACTGTGAACAGTGCACTGCCCCGGAGGGAGGGTTATTAATGCTGGTGCCAGAACAGACCATCAGATATGGCCTGGAGACCCCCAACACCTGGGAGCTTTCTTGAAAGGCCCATGAAAAGGACCGGAAGCATAATCCATATTTGCGGGACAAAGACCACAGGGACATATAAAGGAAAGCCCCATGCATGTTTCTTCACTCAGATTTGGATGGCTGTTCCCTGAGTCTGCCGGTGTATTAAACAGTGTCCCTCCTCTTCTTTGAAGCATCCTTGGTTTTCTTTGGTCTTCTGCAACATCACTACCACTCGGTTTAAAATAAATAATACCAGATCCTTGGGTGAAGATTTTTTTAAAGAAATAGAATAGCTTATTTTCCTGGATATATGTATGCTGGAGGCTAATTCCAGCAGGTCATAATTATGCAAGAAGTTCATCAGAAGGTTAATGGATCCTGGGGCTTTAGCAGGGCTGAAAATCTGCATATATTATTACCTGCTGCTGGAACAGCTGAAGGCATTTCCCCTAATCTGATAATCTTTTCCTGTTTACCTGCTGCTGGCAGAATAGCTGAAGGAATTTCCCTTAATCTGGTAATCTTTTCTTGTTTATCAAACTTTACTTGTTTGCATTCTTAAAGGGCCAATGTGTTTCCCAACAAATAAAAAGCTGTGGGTCCCGACATTCAGAGCGCCCACTTCACTAGAAAGTGAAGCCTCCCCTGGTTCCCCCATGTCTCCCAAATTTATATTTCATGTCTAGCCTCTTTATTCAATTTACACACCACCCTTCTCCAGATTCCTGAACTCTTGTAGCTTCGGAAAGACTCCAGCATTTATGGTGCCTGAATAGGCCACTTACCACAGACTGATTCCTTTGAAGCCTGGCAGCAATTTAAAGGGACATGAAAGAACTTAATCCTTTCCATTGAATTTAAAAATCTTAAAAGGTCCCAAGCTCTTCAAATGGCATACATATGTACTTTGTTTTTGTACTTTGAAATTTAATTAGAAACTATATTGAAGTCAGTAATGAAGTCTGAGTAAACCAATAGGTACTGGGAAAAAATGCCTTGAATATCTTTCCCTATTCATAATATCCTAGAGGAAGGAAAGTAAAACTCCTATGGTAAATCATCAGTATTTTTCTCCAAAAGAGGAGCAGTAATCTGAAGTATTAGTGTATGGCCCAGGCAGCATAAATGGCAGTTTACTAAAATTTGATTCATAAATTCAGTCTATATACTACATTTATTATACATCTGGTTTTTATCAAAATGAGAATAAATCTAAGAACTAAGATAAAAATTAAGTACTTCACAATTTTCTCTAATTTAATTTTTACAGTTCTGTCACAGAGTCTTTAATTGTTAAAATTAGGAGGAAAATAAATTATTTATAATATTTTGAGTTCTCAAGTTTATCAAGTTTTCCTTTTAATAAACTTTAATATTTTTCTTTCTTGTAATATTTTGTGTTGGAATATGTTGATTATCCTAGAAAAAATTATTTCTAATAAAAATTCTCTAAATTCAAATGGCTTAGTCTGTTTCGTACACTAGGACATTTTTTGCCACAAAATGTGAGCATTGTACTTAGTGGCATGTATTAGAGTTCATCCAACTATCCAGGTGTTAAATTCAGGCATTACAGATTTCAGTAATTTAAATTAGGTAATTTATGGAATCTATGGTTTATTTTAAAAAGAAAATAATTAAAATTTTGTTAGAAAAAGGAGAAAACCATATTGGGATTTACTAACTGAACCAGTATTTTTATGACTGTATTCAAAAAAAGTATTATCAAAATAATTGAAATGCATTTTCTGGGCATTTTTTATGTAATTATAAATATCTGGTTTTTAAGATCACTTGCAATAGAAATATAAAAAATCTGAAGTATGGAAATGTGTTATTTTGCCTGAAATAAAACTAAATGTGATGAAATGGTTTTTTTAATCCTATCTAATAAAAGAGTAATATGCAAATTGACCATCACTCCAACACACAAGATGGCTGCCCCCATGTGGTCAAAGATAACTGCCCCCATGTGGACACAAGATGGTCACCACTAGATGGCCAGCAGGGGAGGGCAGTTGGGGGCGATCAGGCCTGCAGGGGAGGGCAGTTAGGGGCAATCAGGCTGGCAGGGGAGCAGTTAGGCATCAATCAGGCTGGAATGGGAGTGGTTAGGGGGTGATCAGGCTGGCAGGCAGAAGCGGTTAGGGGCAATCAGGAAGGCAGGCAGACGAACATGGGAGCCAGCTGTCCTGGATTGTGAGAGGGATGTCCGACTGCCCGTTTAGGCCTGATCCTACCGGGCAGTCAGACATCCCTTGCGGGGTCCCAGATTGGAAAGGGTGCAGGCTGGGCTGAGGGACACACCCCCGCTCACGAATTTCGTGCACTGGGCCTCTAGTGAATATATAAAAGCTAACATTTATGAGCACATTTTAGGCATTATGCTAGACATCTCACATACAATTCTCATTTAATTTCAATGCAACACAACAAAATTATTATTGTAAGTCCAAAAGCACAGATAAGGCAATCAATGCTCAAGAATGTTAAAGTAACTTGACAAATTTTACAGAGCTATCAGGTTTTTGCCTACCTATGAGAATATAAGTAGACAAGAAATGGTAAAAAGAAAACTTCTAGAATACATAGAATGTGAATTCAGAAAACTAGGAGAGAAGTATTTTCATCCCCTTAGTAATATTCTCATCAATGCTATGTGCTATCTCTTTTTTGGAAAAACAACATATAAAAAACAACTTAAAATATTTCATCCACTGACTATATCTTTGATGTCATTTTTGTGGATGTCTCTCTGGTTACTATTCTAGATAACAGATTAAGTGGGAAGTAGATAAACCTGAAAAAGATGTTTAAATTTTATTGGAGTATTTTTCTAACTTTGTCAAATATATAAGATTTAGAAAATATTTTCTTGTATAAATAAATCATAAAGACTATTTTAATCTACTTTTTAATTCCCTTTTCAATTTCAGCATAATCAAATAATAAATATAATATCAGTATTTATTTTAGCATCTATATCATATTCACAAATGCTTTCAATGTTTTAAAATATATTTTTAAGTATGTTTAAAGCTAGCTGTAGAAAATACATAGAAAAACTAATAGAAATATTAAACAGTTCTTATATTTTAAACTAGAGGCCCGGTGCACGAAATTCATGCATGGCGGGGGTGGAGGGTGTCCCTCAGGCCAGCCTGCACCCTCTCCAATCTGGGACCCCTCGAGGGATGTCTGACTGCCCGTTTAGCCCTATCCTGGTGGGATCGGGCCTAAACGGGCAGTCGGACATCCCTCTCACAATCCAGGACTTCTGGCTCTCAACTTCTCACCTGCCTGAATTCCTGATTGCCCCTAACCGCTTCTGCCTGCCAGCCTGATCACCCCTTAACCACTCCCATTCCAGCCTGATTGATGCCTAACTGCTCCCCTGCCAGCCTGATTGCCCCCAACTGCCCTCCATTGCAGGCCTGGTCCCTCCCAACTGCCCTCCCCTGCTGGCCATCTTGTGGTGGCCATCTTATGTTCACATGGGGGCAGGATCTTTGACCACATGGGGGCAGCCATCTTGTGTGTTGGAGTGATGGTCAATCTGCATATTACTCTTTTATTAGATAGGATAGAGGCCTGGTGCATGGGTGGGGGCCAGCTGGTTTGCCCTGAAGGGTGTCCCAGATCAGGATGGGGATTCCCTTGGGGCATGGGGTGGCCTGACCGAGGGGCCTATGGTGGTTGCAGGCCGGCCATGCCCCCTGGTGACCCAAGTGGAGGCCATGGTATCTGGTATTTATTTATCTTCTACAATTGAAACTTTGTAGCCTGGAGTGGAGCTAAGCCTTCTACTCCCTCCATGACAGCAGGGGATCTATTTATCTTCTATAATTGAAACTTTCTAGCCTTAAGCGGAGGCCTGGGCTGGCCAGGGCAGGCGGAAAGCTTGGCTTCCTCCATTGCCAGGGAAACCCAAGCCTCCCCCCTGCTCTCTTTGTGAACGCAGCCATCTTGGTTGGGTTACTCACTCCTGATTGGATTATGGGCATGGCTGTGGGCGTGACTTGTTGGTGTGGCGGAGTGGTGGTTAATTTGCATATTACTCTTTTTTTCCATTTTTTTTATTAAGTTATTATATGTATACATATCTTACCATTGCCCCCCCCATCCCACTCCCATATATGCCCTCACCCCCCAGAGTTTTGTGTCCATTGGTTAGGTTAATATGCATGCATACAAGTCCTTCGGTTGATCTCTTATCTCCCCCACCTCTCCCTAACCTTCCTGCTGTAATTTGACACACTGTTTGATGCTTTACTGCCACTGTATCTATCTTTTTGTTCAAGTTTCTAATGTTCTTTATTATCCATAAATGAGTGAGATCATATGGTATTTTTCTTTCATTGACTGGCTTATTTCACTCAGCATAATGTTCTCCAATTCCATCCAGGTTGCTGCAAATGGTAAGAATTCCTTCTTTTTTATGGCAGCATAATATTCCATTGTGTAGATGTACCATGGTTTTCTGATCCACTCATCTGCTGATGGGCACCTAGGCTGTTTCCAGATCTTAGCTATTGTAAATTGTGCTGCTATGAACATAGGGTGCATATATCCTTTCTTATGGGTGTTCCCAGTTTCTTAGGGTATATTCCTGGGAGTTCCATTTTCAGTTTTTTGAGGAAATTCCATACTGTTCTCCACAGTGGCTGCACCAGTCTGCATTCCCACCAGCAGTGCACAAGGGTTCCTTTTTCTCCGCATCTTTGCCAACACTTGTCATTTGTTGATTTGTTGATGATAGCCATTCTGACAGGTGTGAGATGGTACCGCATTGTTGTTTTGATTTGCATCTCTCGGATAATTAGTGACGTTGAGCATGTTTTCATGTGTCCCTTTAACTTCCTTCTGTCTTCTTTTGAAAAGATTCTATTTAGGTCCATTCCCCATTTTTTTATTGGATCATTTATCTTCCTTTTATTAAGTTGTATAAGCTGCCTGTAGATGTTGGAGATTAAACCTTTATCATTGATAGCATTGGCAAATATGTTCTCAAATGCAGTGGGCTTTCTTGTTGTTTTGTTGATGGTTTCTTTTGCTGTAAAAAAGCTTTTTATTTTTATGTAGTCCCATTTGTTTATTTTCTCTTTAGCTTCCATTGCCCTAGGGGCAGTGTCAGTGAAGAAGTTCTTTTGGCATATGTCTGAGATTTTGCTGCCTGTGGATTCCTCTAGTATTTTTATGGTTTCCCGTCTTATGTTTAAGTCCTGTATCCATTTTGAGTTTATTTTTGTGTATGGTGTAAGTTGGTGATCGAGCTTCATTTTTTTGCATGTATTTGTCCAATTTTCCCAACACCATTTTTTGAAGAGACTGTCTTTATTCCATTGTATGTTCATGCCTCCTTTGTCAAATATTAATTGAGCATAGTGGTTTGGGTCAATATCTGGATTCTCTATTCTGTTCCACTGATCTATATGTCTGTTCTTGTGCCAGTACCAGGCTGTTTTGAGAATAGTGGCTTTGTAATACAGTTTGAAATATGGTATTGAGATACCTCCTACTTTCTTAATCTTTCTCAGGATTGCTGTGGCTATTCAGGGTCTTTTTTTATTTCAGATGAATTTTTGGAGAGTTCTTTCTAAGTCTGTGAAATATGCCGTTGGTATTTTAATAGGGAGTGCATTGAATCTATAGATTGCTTTGGGTAGTATGGGCATTTTAATGATGTTGATTCTACCAATCCATGAACATGGTATGTTCTTCCATCTGTTTACGTCTTCCTCTATCTCTTTTTTCAGTGTCCTGTAGTTTTCCGTGTATAGGTCTTTTACCTCCTTAGTTAAGTTTATTCCTAGGTATCTTAATTTTTTTTTGGTGCTATGGTAAATGGGATTGCCTTTTTAGTCTCTCTGTCTGTAATTTCACTATTGGTGTATAGAAAGGCCATAGATTTCTTGGCGTTAATTTTGTATACTGCTAAATTGCCAAATTCATTTATTAAGTCTATTAGTTTTTTGACGGAGTCTTTTGGATTTTTTATGTACAATATCATGTCGTCTGAAAATAAAGACAGCTGTACTTGTTCTTTTCCAATATGGATGCCTTTTATTTCTTCTTCTTGTCTAATTGCAATGGCTAATACTTCCAGTACGATGTCAAACAGGAGTGGTGAGAGTGGGCAACCCTGTCTTGTTCCTGTTCTTAGGGGAAATGTTTTTAGTTTTTGTCCATTGAGTATGATGTATGCTGTGGGTTTATCATATATAGCTTTTATTATGTTGAGGTTTGAGCCTTCTATTCCCACCTTGTTGAGACTTTTTAACAAGAAAGGGTGTTGGATTTTGTCAAATGCTTTTTCTGTATCAATTGATATGACTGTGATTTTTATCTCTCAATTTGTTTATGTGATGTATCACATTTATTGATTTGTGGATATTGTACCATTCTTGTATTCCTGGGATAAATCCTACTTGGTCATGGTGTATGATCTTTCTGATGTACTGCTGGAGCTGATTTGCTAGAATTTTGTTGAGGATTTTGTCATCTATGTTCATGAGGGATATTGGTCTGTAATTCTCTTTCATTGTGTTGTCTTTATCTGGTTTTGGTATTAGGATGATGCTAGCTTCATAGAAGGAGCTTGGAAGTGTTCCTTCCTCTTGAATTTTTTTGAATATCTGAGGAGGATAGGTTTTAGTTCTTCCTTGAATGTTTGGTAAAACTCTCTTGTGAAGCGGTCAGGCCCCGGGCTTTTGTTTGCCGGAAGCTTTTTGATGACTGCTTCAATTTCGTCCATAGTTACTGTCCTATTGAGCTGTTTAGATTCTTCCTGATTGATTTTTGGAAGGTTATATTTTTCTAGGAATATGTCCATTTCGTCCAGGTTGTCCAGTTTGTTGGAATAGAGTTGTTTGTAGTATTTTGTAACAATCCTTTTATCTCAGCGGGGTCTGTTGTTATTTCACCTCTTTCATTTCTGATTTTGTTTATTTGGGTCCTCTCTCTTTGCTTCTTGGTGAGCCTGGCTAGAGGTCCATCAATCTTGTTTATCTTTTCAAAGAACCAGCTCTCGGTTTTGTTGATCTTTTGTATTGTTTCTTTGGTCTCTATGTCATTTATCTCCACTCTTATCTTTATTTCCTTCCTTCTGGTTACACTGGGCTTTTCTTGCTGCTCTTTTTCTAGCTCTTTGAGTTGTAAGGTTAGGTAATTTATTACCATTGTTTCTTATTTTTTGCAAAGGCTTGTAGAGCTATGAACTTCCCTCTCAAGACTGCTTTCGCTGTGTCCCATAGATTTTGGATTGTTGTGTTTTCATTGTCATTTGTTGCCATGATGTTTTTTTATTTCTTCCTTGATCTCTCTAGTGACCCAGTCCTTCTTTAATAGCATGCTGTTTAGTCTCCATGTGTTTGATTTCTTTCGATTGTATTTATTGTAGTTGATTTCCAGTTTTATGCCACTGTGATCTGAGAAGATGCTTGATATAATTTCTATCTTCTTGAATTTGAAGGACTTTGCCTGTGACCCAGCATATGGTCTATCTTTGAAAATGACCCATGTGCACTTGAGAAGAATGTATATTCTGTGGCTTTGGGGTGAAATGTTCTGAAGATGTCAATTAATTCCATCTGGTCTAGTGAGTCATTTAGGATTGATGTTTCTTTGCTTATTTTTTGTTTAGAGGATTTGTCCAATGGTGATAGTGGGGTATTAAAGTCTCCTACTATGATTGTATTGCTATTAATCTCTCCCTTGATATCCTACAGGAGTTTTTTTATATATTTGGGAGCTCCTATATTGGGTGCGTATATGTTTACCAGAATTATTTCTTCTTGTTGGATTTCTCCCTTTAGTATTTTGAAGTGGCCTTCCTTATCTCTTGTTATAGCATTTACTTTGAGGTCTATTTTGTCAGATATAAGTATTGCTACCCCAGCTTTTTTTTCATTTCCATTTGCCTGAAAGATATTTTTCCATCCCTTCACTTTCAATCTGTGTGATTCTCTTGTTCTGAGGTGGGTCTCTTGTAGACAGCATATATATGGGTCATGTTTTTTTATCCATTCAGCCACTCGATGTCTTTTGATTGGAGCATTTAGTCCGTTTACATTTAAAGTTATTACTGAAAGGTATTTGTTTGTAGTCATATTTATTTTTGTGTCTGTATTCCTTCTTACCTGTTTATTTCTTCTCTTTAGAGTATTCCCTTTAGCATTTCTTGCATTGCTGGTTTGGTGGTGATAAACTCCCTGAGCCTTTTTTTGTCTTCAAAAGACCCGATTTCCCCTTCAATTTTGATTGATAGCCTTGCTGGATATAGTATTCTTGGATTCAGTCCTTTGCTTTGCAACACTTTCTATACCTCCTTCCATTCTCTTCTAGCTTGTTGTGTTTCTGTTGAGTAATCATTTGACAATCTGATGGGTCTTCCTTTGTAGGTAACTCTCTGTCTCTCTCTTGCCACATTTAGGATTCTCTCTTTATCATTTATATTTGCCATTGAAATTATGACATGTCTTGGTGTGGGTCTTTTGGGGTTGATCCTGCTTGGGACTCTCTGTACTTGTGTAACTTTTATCTTTCCCATATCCTGGAAGTTTTCTGTCATTATTTCTTCAAATAGATTTTCTAATCCCTGCTGCTCTTCTTGTCCTTCTGACAGCCCTATTATACGCATGTTACTTCATTTCATGTTGTCCCGAAGCTCCCTTAGGCTTTACTCCTGCTTTGCATATTACTCTTTTATTAGGTAGGATATACATATATTCCATGCAAATTAAAGCAAAAAAAAAAAAAAAACTGTGGTAGCAATATTTATTTCTCACAAAATAGACTTCAAAACAAAGGCCATAAAAGAGACAAAGAAGATCACTACATAATACTAAATGGATCTATCTAACAAGAGGATATCAGCCTGACAAATATATATATATACCCAACATTGGAGCACATATATATATATATATATATATATATATATATATATATACTCTTAGAGGACTTAAACTAGAAATTGACAACAACACAGTCACAGTAGTGGACTTAAAAGCCCCACTGACATCACTGGATAAATCTTCCAGACCAAAAAATCAACCATGAAACAGTGACCCTAAATGACACACTAGATTAGATGGATTTAATTATTATTTAGAGAACATTTCATCCCAAATCTGCAGAATATATATTCTTCTCGAGTGCTCATGAAAATTCTCAAAGACAGATCACATGTTAGGACACAAAATAAGTTGAAATCATATCAAGCATCTCCTCATATAACAATGGCATGAAATTAGAAATCAATACGGTAGGAAGCGGTTATAGGGTTAAGCCTCGGACTGACCTGCTGGCAAAGTCACAAACAAGTCTCAGCTTGGAGGGCACAGTCCTCTAAGCATAATTAAGCTTTATCTTGTAACTGCTCCCTAGATCTTTCCTGGGTAGCTAGTGGGCTGTGGGAGGGGCAGCAAGTGCTTCCAAAACAAGTGAAACTTACAAGAACATTGTCAATTACCTTGTTTGTCCCTGATTATAAATAAAGCACCAGCTTTGCAGTCTGGATCGGTTCTGTGGCCTCAGCCAGGCACAGAAGATCCACCTAGACCCAGCTTATTCTCTTTGTCTATTATTTCTCCATCCTTCGTAGCCCCCGCTCAGGCTCGCCGAACCCTTGGCTGCACTGACGCGGCACAAGTGGTGCCCAACGCGGGGCTGAATGTGGAACAAGTGGCGCCCAACGTGGTGCTGAGTTCGGCCCAAGTGGCACTCAATGCAAACCTGAGTGTGAGGGAACTGCAAATTATCAGGTGAAAGGACGTTCCAGTGAAGCACGTGCAAAAAGGAAGAATGTATGCATATCCATGCTTAAGGCTATGCTCCAAGCAAGAGGCTGTTCTGTGAGGTATGAACAGCTTTTCAATTTTTTGGATTTTGTAAGTAAAACCTGCCCATGGTTTTCTAAGGAAGAAAAGGTAAATGTAGAGGCATGGGAGAAGGTAGAAAAACAACTTCGCGATCATTATATAGCTGAAGGTCCAGAGGAAATGCCTGCCTCTGCCTTCAGTCTGTGGTCCCTGATTCGGGATTGCCTAGAGCCCACTCCAGAAGGGGAGTGGAGGAATGTGGCAGGGAAGTGCAAATCTTGGCCAAATTGGGTGATTAATTATTATTTTGAAAAGCAAAAAAGAAAGAAAAAAATTTAAATCTGTTGCTGAAACTTCCCCCAAAGTAAGCAGGATGTGGGGGAAGGGAAACACGTGGCTATCCAATATGGAAGCCCACTCAGTATGCTAATTTAAAGTTACCTTTTTCCCCATGAAAAAGTCTTAAAATTTAGAAATTTGTCTGGAATTTCTCTGCTGGTGGGGAGAGAACCTAGCTGTAAGACAGAATGCACACATAGTCTGATTTTGGAAATTTAGATTGTCTTAAGCTGGAATCTCTCTGCAAAAGCTATAGAAAATGAAAAACCCAGAACTGTTTTTTTTTTTCTTTCCTAAGAAAAATGGCGAAAAAGTCTTCTCTAAAGAAATTCAAGCAAATTCCAACAATAGGATTCGCATTTCCATAATAAAGAGTAGTTTTCCAAATACTAATGAACCTTGTTAAAAAGTTAACTTCAAGAAAACCAGTAAATTCTCTGTTATAGAATTTATCCAAAGTAAATGCCTTAAAATAATTGAAATAGGATTTGAATCTCAAAAAATTGTTGAAATATAGATAAATAATGTATTAATTATAAAAATTCTAAATAGCCCAGGTAACTGGCTACGCCCTTGGTTAATGGAGGAAGAAGGGTAGTTGCCCTTCCCCCAGCATACAGGTAAACCAGTTTCCTACCAGTAGCTATCTTTGAAGAATGTGTTAATTTGAATGGCTACAGTTTTGCTTCTTGACTTCCCCAGCAGAAAAATCTTGGTAGTTTTGAAGAGTCAAGCAGCTGGGGCCAAAAAACCTGTTTCAGTAGCCTAGAAGTTTTTTCCCCTCCCGGGGTGGCAAACTCTTAAAGAACCTTTGAAATCAGTTTCCCACCAGTAGCAATTCTTTAAGGACAATCTTTGCATTTGAATACTTGCGGGCTTGCTACTGCTTATTCTTTAAAATGTAAAGTGTTATTAATCTAGGAAATGCTAAATATATTTGTCCTGCCAGATTTAAAAGTTCAAAGTGCAAATTAAATTGTGAGAAATTATATAGTTGTGGTAATTAAATGCCTAAAGTATAAGAATTTATTTTTGAGAAAGTAAAATGTTGTGTTTTCTCTAATCATTAGGAATTCAAAATAAGTTGCTTATTATAGTTCTAATTAAAAAAGAGGATTAATTCTGTGATCCCAACCAAAATTTTTCTATGCAAAAACTAGTTTAAAATCTAATTGATATCTTAAGATAATTATAAAAAAATATTATAATCTTTAAATCATATATGGATATATATGTATATATTTGATGGTTTTTTTCCATGTTAAAATTTCAAGGTCTTAACAGAGATGATTCTTGGAAAGCTCCAAGGGCGCCCGGAGTAATACAAGAAATTTATTCTCTTTTCTTAAAGGAAATCTTTTAAAATTTAACAGATCTAATATACTTGAAAATTCATGGAAAGCCTTAGCAAATAAAAATTAATAAATGTATTTTAAATGTTATGAAGGTTTTTTCCTCTAAGAAGGGAAAAATGAAGTAACTAAATATCTCTTATAATGCAGGATTCTCTGCATTGTGCTGGATTATGCATAGCACCTGAAAAAGTTCAAAGGACATTTCATTTTTCTTATCTTGGCAGCATTATTGAGGGAAAAACAATAAAACCTCAGAAAATTCAAATTCAGACTAACACTTTACTTACATTAAATGACTTCCAAAAATTATCAAGCAATAGTGGAAAAAGCAAATTGTAATCTTAAAATGCAATTACTAAAACAGAAAGGGGGAGATGGATGTTATGTGTCACCTCAAAACAAACTCAGTCATGTTCTTTATACTTTAAATTTTTTGAACTGCGATGCAGAGGGTTGTACAGCAGCCGAAAGGCATTGGACCTCCTATACAATAGCATCCGTTGGGTTAGCCTGATGGAAGAATGCACAAACTGGACCAGATCCAGTAATGATGTGGGGAAGAGGTTGTGTTTGTATCTTTCCAGAAGGAGCAGCGCATCCAATTTGGGCACCAGAGCGTTACGTGCGTCACCACAATGGACCCATAGAAGCTCCTTTTCCCATCATTCAAAAGACTGAAAGTTGCCCTGATGACAGCAAAGCAGAAAAGGAAGATGACAAAGGCTACGCAAGAGACTGAGGTACCAACATGGGGTCAGCTGAGGAAGTTAACAACCTAGGCCCAGCAGATGGCAGAAAAGCAGGAATAGAAGCTACTCCCTCAACCATGTTTCCGGCCAGTCTTCTGCAAACTCTTGCACAGCCAAGTCCGAGGATTCTTGAGTAAATCAGCAAAAGAAACTTTCCTTTAGTAGGAAAATGTTACTGTAGTTTGATTTCTTTATTGTTGTGTTGCATTGGCATTATTTTTGTGTTGCATTAGCATTATTGTTGTATTGCATTGGCATTGTTTTATTAATAGCCATGTCTATATTTTGCATTGGCATTGTTTTGTTAATGTTTTAATAGTCAGAACTTTGTTCTTGATGTTTAAGTTTTACCTCCATTATTAGTAGCTTAAATTTAAAAGAAAGGGCGAGATGTAGGAAGCGGTTATAGGGTTAAGCCTCGGACTGACCTGCTGACAAAGTCACAAACAAGTCCCAGCTTGATCTTGTGACTGCTCCCTAGATCTTTCCTGGGTAGCTACTGGGCTGTGGGAGGGGCAGCAAGTGCTGCCAAAACAAGTGAAACTTATAAGAACATTGTCAATTGCCTTGTTTGTCCCTGATTATAAATAAAGCCTCAGGTTTGCAGTCTAGATCGGTTCTGTGGCCTCAGCCAGGCACAGAAGATCCACCTAGGCCCAGCTTATTATCTTTGTCTATCATTTCTCCATCCTTTGTTGCCCCTGCTCAGGCTCGCCAAACCCTTGGCTGTGCTGGCACGGCACAAATTACAATTTAAAAAAAACCTCAAAAACATTCAAACACATGGAAGCTGAATAGTATGTTATTAAACAATGACTTGGTTACCAATTACATCAAGGAAGAAATTTAAAACTTCATGGACACAAGTTAAAATGAACATACACCAACCCCAGAACTATGGGACATAATGAAAGCAGTCCTGAGAGGGAAGTTCCTAGGAAATTTATTATGTAGGCCTACCTCAAGAAACAAGAAAAATATCGAATAAACAATATAACCCTACAACTAAAAGAAGTAGAATAAAAGTAAAACAAAACAAGCCCAGAGTAAGAGAAAGGAACTAATAAAGAGAGTGGTAATAAATGGCATGGAGACTAAAAAAAAACAACACAAAACATCAATGAAATCAAGAGCTGGTCCTTTGAAAAGATAAGCAAGATTGATGAAACCTTAGACAGACTCACCAAGAAACAAAGAGAGAGGCCCCAAATAAATAAAATCAGAAATAAAAGATAACAAGTAACAACTGACATCACAGGAATACAAAGGATTGCAAGAAAATACTATGAATAACAATATGCAAATAAATTGTACAACCTGGGCAAAATGGACAAATTCCTAGAAACATGCAATCTTCCAAAACTCAATCAGGAAGAATAAGAAAACCTGAATAGACTGAAAACAACTAATGAAATTGCAGCAGTAATAAAAAAATTAAATAAATAAACAAAACAAAACAAACAAACAAACAAAAACTTCCAGCAAGCAAAAGTCCTGGACTGGATTGCTTCACAGGTGAATTTTAATTTTATTAAACATTCTAAGAAGAAGTAACATCAACCCTCCTCAAATTATTCCAAAAAATCCAAGATGGAGGAAGGTTTCCACGCTCTTTTTACGAGGCCAGCATTATCCTAATTTGAAAATCAAAGACACTACACAAAAAATAAAATTATAGTTCAATATCCCTGATAAACATAGATGCTAAAATCTTCAACAAAATATTAGCAAATTAGATTCAGCAATACATTAAAAAGATCTTACATCAGGACCAACTGGGATTTATTCTGGGGATGCATGGTTGGTACAATCCTCAAATCAATAAATGTCATACATCACATAAACAAAATGAAGAAAAAAGTCACATGTTCATATCAATAGTTGCAGAAAAAGCTTTTAATAACATCCAGTACCCATCTATACTAATAATAGACTAGGGCCGTCATGACCAGACAGAAGACAAGTCCAGGCAGGAGCTCTGTGCAGGTGCACTGGACCCACCGCCAGGGATAAGAAAGCAGAGTCCGGACTGGAGCTCTGCGCAGGAGTACTGGGCCCACCGCCAGGTGCGGGAAAGCAGAGCTCCACGCAGGCACACTGGGCCCACTTCCCAGTGTGGGGAAAGTGGAGTCTGGGATGGATTCTGGGTGGGAGCAGAAGGAGCACATGTGGCTGGGTGACCTCGGGGGCTGTGCAGATGGACGGACTGCACTGGACGGACCACGCTGGACGGCACTGGAAGGCTGCGTGGAGGGCCGCAGAGATACAGAGCTGTTAGGGCAGTGGCCTGCGGATTCAGCAAGGCTGGGGTACCAGGTAGGCCCCAGGTCCTTGGGTGCCACCAGGGGAGCACGGCCATCCAGAGTGGGAGAAAAAGCCCTTCTTTCTGGAAGAACGCAGATGGTTTAAATGTGCATAGAGAAACTGTGGCGGTACTGTCATGGCTATGTCAGTTCCCCGAGCCGCCTGTTGGTGCCCGACCACAGGCTTCACTGTGGGGCATAGGCCCAGACTTGGGCCAGGACATGGCCTTGGCAGCCGAATTCACCCAGGGCATCGCCTCAGTGTCACGACTTCACGACCTCACCTGGAGTGGTCATTTCTGCTGGTCTGTGGGCCCCGGTGAGCTGGCACTGTGCATGCTCAGGGCAGTGCTGTCTGTGTTTCTGTTGAAAAGAAACCATATGTGATGGGGATGTTGATTCCTTAAGGTTGAAATGGGCCAGCCTGATCTTGCTTACGACACAATCTTTTCTCCGATTTTACTGCTCAGTCTTCTCGGGCTCAGGGAACTGGCAGCCACTGGAGCACCAGCTTGGCCACCCCACACAGCCAGACGCCACCAGGAAGCACAGAGATGCCAAAGCCCCAACGGAACCCATTGTGAAACAGACCCCAGTTCACATACTGGAGTGGAAACAAGAAAACAGTGGCACCTGTTGGACCTCAGCTGGGACTGTGCCCGCGGGTCTGTCTGCAGGGTTCCCGCACCCTGGCCGTGGCCCAATGGCCGAGGAGGCTCTGTAAGCCTTGATTCCGGAGTTACGGATCTTAGCACGTGGGCAGGCGCACAACGGTGGAGTCAGAAATAGCAAGGTTAGAGTGTGTGTGAGTGTGTGCATTTATACACATACATGCCCATTTCCCCCAGTCTTTTCCTGAGCTGTTTGAGAACATACTCTACACATGACAGGATGCACGGATACTCCCCAGTGTATTTCCCAAAAGCAGACACTCCTACATAACAATTCTCCACCCAACCACCTGAGGAAATCTCCATTCAAATGGTATTAAGGTTCAATCCACAGACCCCATTTGAATTCTGTTCCACACTCCCCACCCCCAGGATCCCATCCACCTAGGATGTATCCTCTGTCATTCCTGTCCCTGACAGTTTTTCAGTTTTAATTAAAAATCATAAACTTTTGCCCTAAAAAATTTTTTTAAATAAATGAAAATTAAGAAAGACCCACTGGCGCTCCAAGTTAGGAGTCAGCGGTCCCGGATTGTGAGAAGGATGTCTGACTGCCAGTTTAGGCCCAATCCCGCAGGCCTTAACTGGCAGTCAGATATCCCCTAAGGGGTTCCAGATTGGAAAGGGTGCAGGCTGGGCTGAGGGACACCCCCCCCCCCCATGCATGAATTTCATGCACTGGGCCACTAATTCATAATAAAAACTCTCAAGAAAGTGGAAATAAAGGTGTCATAGCTCAACATTGCATGAAAAACACAGCCAACACCGTACTTAATGGGAAAAAACTAAAAACATTTCCCTTAAGATCAGCAACAAGACAGTGATGTCTGCTTTCAACACTCTTATTCAACATACTGCTGGAAGTCTTAGCCACAGTGATTAGACAAGAAGGAGAAATAAAAGGCATTCAAATTGGAAAGGGGGAAGTAAAACAGTCCTTATTCACAGATGACATGATACTGCATATAGAAAACACTAAATAATCCATGAAAAAAACTACTAGATTTAATAAGTGAACTTGGCAAAGTAGCAGGATACAATATTAAGATCCATAAATTGGTGACATTTTTTATACCAATAATGAACTCTCAGAAAGAGAAACCAAGAAAACAATCCCATTTACCACTGTAACAACAAATAAACAAGGTACTTAGAAATAAACTTAACCAAGGAAGTAAAAGAACTATACTTGCAAAATTATAGACCACTGAAAAAAGAAGTAGAGATAAACTAAAGAATATATATACATATATGCATAGTCCATTGACACAGACAATAATGTGGTAAAAGCCTAGGGGAATCAGGGGCAGGGTAGAGAAAAGCAAAGGGGTGCAAATGGAGGACATCTATAACAGAGTCAACAATGAAAAAAATCTTCCCAGTGATAAAAATGTGCAACCAATGTTTCAAACTACTTCCTACTGAATGCTGACAAAATGATATAAACCTTATTTTTAAGTCTAAATCTAAATTGGGCATTTTTAGTAATCTGGGTCTGGTTTGCTTAAAGAAACTTCCAGTAGTCTGACCTCTTTATAGTGCAGTCATGTCCCTCCAGGATCCCTGTGCGAGTCCCTAGTCTATTGTCTTTTACTCATGTTTCCAATGGGTTGAGTAATTGCAAAATCACAATAACAGTAGTGGTATCATCTATATCTATCTACACTAATAAAAGAGAAGCATGCAAATTGACCGTACCTCCACTACACCCATAAGCCACGCCCACCATCCAATCAGGAGTGAGTATGCAAATTAACCCAACAAAGATGGCAGTGGCCACGGAGCTGGAGCAAACAGGAAGCGTGGGTTGCCCCGGTGATGGAGGAAACCAAGCTTCCCGCCCTTCCTGACCCGCCCTGGCCTCCACTCAAAGCTACAAAGTTTCAATTATAGAAGATAAATAAATCCTAGATACCTGCTTCCAGCTGGCCCTGGCCTCTGCTCAAGGAGGCACTGAAAAAAAAAAAAGAAAAAAAGGAGGGGCTGGGAGCTTGGGGCGCTGGGGGATGATCAGGCCAGGATGGGACGGCAGTTGTGGGTAATCAGGCATGTGGGGGGAGGGGCTGTTGAGGGTAAGCAGACCAGCAGGGGGCTAGTTGGGGGTGAGCAGGCCATCAGTGGGGATCAGTTGGAGGTGATCAGGACAGCAGGAAGGGGCAGTTTGGAGTGAGCAGGCCCGTGGGGAGGGAAGGTAGGGAGGGACAAGCAGGTCAGCAAGGGAGGCAGTTGGGGGTGAGCAGGCTGGCACAGGGGACAGTTGTGGGTGATCAGGCTGGCGTAGGGACATTTGGGGGCAAGCAAGCCGGCAGCAGGGGGCAGTTGGGGGTGAGCAGGCCAGCAGGCAGAGTGGTTAGGGGCAATCAGGCAGGCAGGCAGGCAGGTGAGCAGCTGGAGCCAGCAGTCCCAGATTGTGAGAGGGATGGCTGACTGCCAGTTTAGGCCCGATCCCTGTAAACTGGTAGTAGGACATCCTTCGAGGGGTCCCAGATTGGAGAGGGTGCAGGCTGGGTTGAGGAACACCCCCCCACGTGCATGAATTTCATGCACTGGGCCACTAGTCTTACCTAATAATAGAAAAACATGTAAATTGACCATACCTCTGCTATGCCCACAGCCAATCAGAGTATGAAAATTAACCCAACAAAGATGGTGGGTTAATTTGCATATGCAGGCACAGAGTGGCTGGGAGGGGCGGGATGCCTACTATGAAAGGGAGGGGGGCGGTGGAGGGAGCTACAGAAGTGGTGCTCCAGACAGAGGTGAGGACTTGCCGGTTCCCGGGCGGTCCGGGAGCGGGGACATGCGAGCAGGGGAGTGGTTAGGGGGTGATCAGGCTGGCAGGCAGAAGCAGTTAGAGGCAATCAGGCCGGCAGGCAGGCGAGCAGTTGGGAGCCAGCTGTCCTGGATTGTGAGAGGGATGTCCGACTGCCCCCGGAATGCAGCGGGGGACGCATCTCTGGGGGCCCTGCCATTACCAGTAACCAAATAACAGTTAACCACAGCAACCATTATCTACTGTTCTGGGGTGTCATGGATTTCTAATCCATCATTACTGAGATAAGTGAGGGGGAGTCTGGGAGAGGTGAGGGTTTGTGGCATGCTATGGGTGCCGTTTCCCACCATTAGAAATAGCGGCAGCCATTTTAATTCACATAAGGAACACCATCTTGCTCCATAGTGAGGACTCCATTTCACCACTATTACTGTTGTGCATCCTTATTAACCCCTATTTCTGCTTATTAACCCTGCCCTTTCCTAAAAGACAGTTATATGCACCATTTTGTGGTTAGTTAGACTAGTTAACCCCTAATTGCCTGCAGGCCTAACAAGCTATCTATAATTCTATCTTCTGTCACTGCCCCCTGATGGAAAACCCAAAAATTAAAAAATTAAGGTTAAGTAAAGGAAGTGGTAGTAGCAGTGGCCGACCCTTTCAAGAGACATGGACCGAAATGTATGGCTTTATAGAAAAAAATGGCAGATCATTTTGCGTTCTATGTACTGAAACAGTAGTAAGCAGAACATGGAATATAAATAGACATTTTGAAACTAATCATTCCCAGCTCTTGGAAAAAAGTAAGGATGAAAGGAAGGAATACATTTCCAGGCAGCTACACCTTTATAAGAGCCAATCTAATTCCATCCTTAAATTTATGAAAGGCTCTACAAATTTAACATCTGCAAGTTTGAGCATTGCTCACTCTATAGCTCAGCATGGAAAAGCGCTCAGTGAGGGAGAATTTATTAAAGAAACTCTCCTAAGATGTGCACCAGTTCTATTTCATGATATGCAGAATAAAGATGCAATTATTAAGAGAATATCTGAGTTACCACTCAGTAGAAATATCATAGAAGACCGAATAATGAGACTGAACACAAACGTACAACATCAATTAAAGAGAGACATAAGGAAGTGTAAATATTTTTTGATCTCTCTTGATGAAACTACTGATGTCACATCACATGCTCAGTTGGCCATTATTGGTCGATATTCTGATGGTCTCACAATGAGAGAAGAGTTGATAAAGTTAGTATCAGTGTCAACAAGTAAATCAGGAAGCGAAATATGTAAGGTTGTTATACAAACATTTTGTGACCTAAGCATTGATATCTCTAAAGTTGTGTCAGTGACGACAGATGGGGCACCAAATATGGTGGGGAAAAAAGTCGGATTTGTCAAATTGTTTACAGAAGCTATTGGACATCCGATTGTGCCTTTTCATTGTATTATCCATCAGGAGGCTTTATGTGCCAAGGCACGATTCACCGACTTAAACAACTTAATGTCAGTTGTTACAAAAATAGTTAACTTAATAGTTGCTCGCCCCCTTCACAAGCAAGAATTTTCAGCACTTTTACTGGAGGTTGATTCCACCTACAGTGGACTGCTGATGTACAATAATGTAAGATGGCTGAGCCGAGGCAAAGTTCTTGAGTGCTTTGTGGAGTGCTTTGAAGAAATTAAGGTATTTCTTGACGATAAGGATCTGGGAAACTTTCCTCAGCTTAATGATGATAAGTGGGTCAACACCCTGATGTTTTTTACAGATCTCTCTGTTCATATTAATGAACTGAACTTAAAGTTACAATGTTTTGGCAAAAGTATTGACGTTATGTTTGGATACATAAAAGCTTTTGAAAGTAAAGTTAAAATTTTCAAGAGAGATGTAGAAACTAAAACTTATAAGTATTTACCTCAAGTAACGAAGTATTTTGAGAAGGCCAGTGCAGCTGTACAAAATGAAATGGAACTCTTGCATATGAAGTACCAGCATGTTTTAGACTTGTTACTTGACCAGTTTAGTGATAGATTTAGTCAATTTAGAAGTCTAGAAGAGACCCTGAAAATAATTAAGTATCCTGATGTAGTAGTCTACAGTAGTTTGGAATTAAATGGTTTCCAATGGATGAAAATTGATGATTTGGAGATGCAACTTGCAGAATTTCAAGACAGTATCTGGGCTCAGGTGTTTGTCGACTTGAGGTCAAAGCTTGAGAATCTGGAAAGGTGCCGCTTGGAGAATCAAGAGGAGTGCCACTACGAACAGGAAATTTGGAGTGCCTGGAACCGACTACCAGACACTTTTAGCACTGAAAAATATAGCAATGGCTTTACTCACAATTTTTCCCTCTACATACTTTTGTGAGGCCTTATTCTCAGCGTTAAATAATATCAAAACCAACAAAAGAAACAGATTGACAGATGAAGTTAGTAGCGCTTGCTTGGGACTGAAGTGTACAAAATACCAACCTTCAAATGAAGATTTAGCCAATGAAATTCAGCAACAAAAAAGTCACTAATAGGCAGGTTAGTTAAAGAATTCCTCCTCCCCCTCACTTATCTTAGTTCACGGCACCCCACACAAGCTAAATAATATCAAGACCAACAAAAGAAACCGACTGATGGATGAACAAAGAAATTACTAAGCAGGTAAGTTAAATATTTAGTTTTTGGCTTATTAAATACAATTATATATAACAATTATACATTTATGTTATTTAAACTATAAATATCACGAAATAATGTTTTTTCCTCAAAGTGACACACTACCTGAGTTATGCTCAGTTTTCTGGTGAAGTTTGACACACCAAGCTCAAAAGGTTGCCCATCACTGGCCTAACTGATCCCTTGCCATCCCGATTGCCCCTAAGTGCCCTCCCCTGCTGGCCTGGTTGCCCCCAACTGCCCTCCCCTGCAGGGCTGGTCCCCCCCAACTGCTCTCCCCTGTAGGCCTGGGTCCTCCCCAACTGCCCTTCCCTGTAGGCTCGGTCGCCCCCAACTTCCCTCCTCTGCCAGCCTAGTCACCCCTAACTGCCCTCCCCTGCAGGCCTGGTTTCCCCCAATTGCCCTCCCCTGCAGGCCTGGTTTCCCCCAATTGCCCTCCCCTGTAGGTCTGGTTTCCCCCAACTGCCCTCCCCTGCTGGCCTGGGTCCCCCCATCTGCCCTCCTCTGCAAGCCTGGTTTCTCCCAACTGCCTTCCCCTGCAGGCCTGGGTCCTCCCAACTGCCCTCCCCTGAAGGCCTGGGTCCCCCCAACTGCCCTCCCCTGAAGGCCTGGGTCCCCCCAACTGTCCTCCCCTGGAGGCCTGGATCCCCCCAACTGCCCTCCCCTGCAGGCCTGGTTTCCCCCAACTGCCCTCCCCTGCAGGCCTGGATCCCCCAACTGTCCTCCCCTGCAGGCCTGGTTTCCCCCAACTGCCCTCCCCTGCAGGCCTGGTCCCTCCCAACTTCCCTCCCCTACTGGCCTGATCACCCACAACTGCCCTCTCCTGCTAGCCATCTTGTGGCGGCCATCTTGTGTCCACATGGGGTCGGCCATCTTTGACCACATGGGGTCAGCCATCTTGTGTGTTGGAGTGACTGTCAATTTGCATATTACTCTTTTATTAGATAGGATAGTATTACAGATGTCTCCCATTTTTCTTCTTTACCTTCCTTCTCCAAGCCCCTATCAACCCACACTCAGGTTGTCACTACCCTACTGCTCATATCCATGGGCTATGCATATCCTATATAATAAAAGCCTAATATGCTAAGTGTCTGGTCATCCAGTTGACTGTTCAACCAATCAAAGCATAATCCTATATAATAAAACCCTAATATGCAAATCAACCAAAAGATGGAATGACCGGTTGCTATGACATGCACTGACCACCAGGGGGCAGACCCTCAAAGCTACCCCCTGGTTGTCAGTGCTCTCCCACAAGGGGAGCGCTGCTCAGCCAGAAGCCAGGCTCACAGCTGGCAAGTGTAGTGGTCACGGCAGGAGTCTCTACCACCTCTGCTGCAGGCGAGTGGTAAGGAGCAAGGGGTCCCCAACTGCAAGAGCCCCGGACTACAAGAGGGTTGTCTGACTTCCGGCAGTCAGACATCCCCCAAGGGGTCCCAGACTGCAAGAGGGCACAGGCCGAGCTGAGGGATGCCCTAGTGCACGAATGCCACGCACCAGGCCTCTAGTATATTAATGATATGCTAATGCAGCTCAACTACTTGCTATGACATGCACTGACCACCAGGGGGCAGACAGTCGACTGTCGACCAGTCGCTATGATGTCTACTGACCACCAGGGGGCAAATGCTTTGACCCGTAAGTTAGCTTGCTGCTGGGGTCTGGCTGATCAGGACTGAGCGAGACAGGCTGAACATGCCCTGGAGCCCTCCTGCAGTCCCTCTGGCTGGCCAACCTCCTGCATCTCTCCCAGCCCCTATCATGCCCTGGTGGGGTCCCTCGGCCTGGCCTTCACCCTCTTGCAATCCGGGACCCCTCAGGGAATGTCAGAGAGCCAGTTTCAGTCTGATCCTGCAGGCCAGGCCGAGGGACCCCACTGGTGCATGAATTCGTGCACCAGTCCTCTAGTAAGTATATAAGGTCTTTAGCTTATCTCTTCTTGTCCCCCCAGCCCCACATTGAATTATGTCAGTCTGTTCCATGCCTCCATGCTTCAGGTCTAATCTGTTGGTCAATTCATTTTGTTCATTAGATTCCACAAATAAGTGAGATAATGTGATATTTGTTTTTCTCAGTTTGATTTATTTCACTTAGCATATTTTCCAGGTCCATCCACGCTGTCCCAAAGGAAGAGTGCCTTTCTTCTACTTCATATACACAGGTCTTTTTACTAACCAGAATTTACATAAGAATACTATTAAGAAATATGTTAAATGCTAAACAATAGTGAATAGATTAATAAATTATGGTTTACACATAGAATATAATTATTTTTTATTAAATTTAAATTGTACATCAGATAGATACTTGACATAATACATTAATACTAGTATACAAACTAACAGGATAGAAAATATCTATACCATAGTAGGTAAAGAAAAAATAACCAAGTTACTTCTTAAAAGTATGCAGAATTATGAGAGGGGTGTGTATAAAAAAAGAGAAGATAGAGTAATGCAAAAGGGTAAATTTTTTATTTGCTACAGTAAAAGCACAGGTCTGTAATCATAAAAGCCACATAAAATCTTTTTAGATATATATTTTTAAAAATGACAGCCAGAATATAGGTATATCTTATTATAAATCTACATCTATTTTAAACTAATTGTTTTCTCAGCTTCTTTGTATCTAAGGTTGCCATGTAACTCAGCTCTTGTCAATCAAACATAATCAGAAGTATATTAGGGTTTCCAGTAAAGCATTTACTCTTCTATTAACAAGGGCAGATGTGACTGGATCTATTGTTCTGCCTACTTCCTCTTTAGAACATGATTTGATACCAGGAAATATAGCAGCGATCGTAATGAGTCACAAAGCCAATATGCTAAAGATGGCAACTCAAATAATAGGAATGTGGGTCTTTGGGGACATGATAGAGCTGTTGTGCCTGTCCTGGACTACCTATCTTCAAAATTCTTAAGTCAGATTATACATGTGTTAAGAAAAGTTTGAATTATCCATTGTTATCAAAGGCTCAAGAAAGCAGCACTTTTTACACAATATTGGTGGAAAAGTAAGTTGACAATAATCAGGAAGAAAATTTGGTATCAAATGTAAAATATTTAAATGTACATATTAGTTGAGCAAACAACTTTGTTTTCTTGGAATTTATTCTATACACATGTTAAATAAATGAAAAAGCTTTCAAAGATATATGTATCCTGGTGCTAGCTTCAAAGTTGTTTTAATATTCACAATAAAATGAATAGAACCATCCTAAATGTTAACCAATGGTGGATAATTTAATAAATAATTTTTCATTCAGATAATGGAATTTTATTTTCATAAAATTTGATAGAGTCATAGGCATTTAGATAGAAGACACGAGACAAGAAGAAAGGGGGAGAAAAATATTTATAATGTAGTTGGTAAGGAAAAGCAAGTTTGCAGAATTATGCAGAACTGTAAATCATTTTTTGTTTAAAAAATTAAAATTACATATACATTATATAGGATATTCTTAAATTTCAAAATCTGAAAAGACACATAAAATTTAATAGTGATTTCACAGTTGAGACAGACATAATGCAGGAATTAATAGCTACATTATATATTTCTGAAATGTTTGAACAATAAACCCATCACACACACACACACACACACACACACACACAAAATGGTTAAAGTGTAACTATATTCAAAAACAATTATTCAGATTTGCCTCAGGGGAAAATTTATAACATTTCTTGAATATATAGAAAAAGCATTCCGAAAATAATTAAGAAAAATAACTCCCTTTATGACTACTCCCAGTCTTCTTAATTGTATTCTAAATTAATTCATCTTGATGAAAATATATTTATATTTTTTTCCATTGAGTGATTTTTCATAACATACAATCTATAGTTTTCTGGGACATATGATGCTACCCAAAATATTTACACTTGACTTTAGCCAAAAGACCGAGAAGTGGTATTACCCACATATTTAAAAGTTTAAATTCAGGAATTGAAACCATGAGTTCATGGCTTACCCCACTGAAACTCTATTGAATGAAAAGAGAAGAATGTCAAAAGTGGAAGGAAGCCTTGGGACAGCATACTTTAAAACTGCAAAGTGGAAGGAGAGTCCACACAGGACAGAGTAGAACTGTCTAGAGACCAGCAGAAAAGACAACAGAATGTGATACCATAGAAATTAAGAGAGGAGATATTTCTGTGAGGTGAATGGTTATTAATCATGTTCAATGTTATAATGAGTTTTTAAAAAAGACATGATTTAGTTATTTTCTTGCTATGTAGGACATCAAATATTATTAGGCCTTAGAAAAAGTAGTGTTAAGTAAATTTTGGTAAGGAAGCAGAGAAAAATAAGTGAAGAATATTTTAGTCTAACGAAAATGACTTGAAATTAATAGAGAGAGCAAATAACAGCAACCATGAGAATCTGGAAGAGGGTGGAATTTAGTTGTCTTAATTAGGCATGGAGTATTTTAGTATTCTTCAACAGAAAAATGATGGGAAATAATTAAGCAAAGCCCATAGAATAATACAACAAAAATAATATACCAAAAACAGGTGGATAAACCTGGTATTTGGATAAGAATGGAGTTGTTCCTCCAGAAACAAAAGCATAAACATTTGATTAATCTGTGTTGAGCCTCAGACATTATTTTATGGAGTGATAGAATTAGATGTAGAATCTTATCTTCCAACTTTTCATTGAATTGCTTCATACTGCTTACATGAAAATCCAGACATCACGACTCTGTATTAGATTTCAGCAAATATAATTTGTCAATTAAGGTCAGTAGATCAAATTTTATTTGCTTAAAACCTAATTATACAGGTAGAAACTAATTCTGAAAAGACATGTAGCCTGGAGCTTTACATATTGTTTTTATATTAGAATTATGTCTATTAGTCATACAAAAGAAAGCAATTATTTTTTCCTGTGTATACACAACCACTGATGACAAAACAGTCACCAAATGCTACAAATTTTATCTCTTTTTACTTCTTACTTCTCTTTCTTTATCTCTATGTCTACTGTCACAATCCTATTTATGAACCTAAATACCTATGTCCTTGAAACCTGCCTCTTTTTCTTAAAATCCATCTTCTATATAATCAATAAACTGACTTTTTAAACAAGTGTCAGAAAATGTCTCTTCCAGTTAAAAACAACTAAAAATAAGAATTTATCTCTCCTTTTTTCTAAGTCTTTAATTAAATTATGCAAATGAAGATAATGATGGATAAAACAAAACCAGCAAAGGCAGCCCAATATTTACATGAACAGCCTGTAATGAAGAACTGTCCTGACTCCAAGGAGGTACCTGGCTCAAAGACAAGAGTGCCATGCACATGCGAGTAGAAAGATAATAACAAAGTTATTGAAAGTCTTTCTTCTGAAATGCTGTGCTGTCTAGTACCCTAGATTGATTTCATTTCTAACTCGTACCCTTTCTCCATGCACAGTGACCGTAGCAGCTTAGCATTATACTCCCAGGAATACCAAAATATCACTCTTAAAAAATTTAACTGCATAAACGCAAGGGTTTTTGTTTGTTTGTTTTTTGTTAATCCTCACCCAAGGATATTTTTTCCATTGGTTTTTAGAGAGAATGGAAGGGAGGGAGGAAGGGATGAGAGAGAGAAACATCCATGTGAGAGAGACACATAGATTGGTTGCCTCGTGCATGTGCCCTGACTGGGCCGAAAATCCAACCTGCAACCTAGGTACATGCCCTTGACCAGGAATCAAACCAGTGACTCTTCGGTGCACAGGCCAAGGATCTAATCACTGGGCAGCAATGGCCAGGGCGACCATAATGTTTTTAATGTTGCTGGAATGGCTTCTAGTGCCAAAGAGTATACCTCTTCCTATTTTAGCATTCAAAGAGTGGTTTCCCCATCTGTTCACCCTAAGGATGACAAACATTGTTCATACTTGTCTTAGTCCTACAGGTGGGAGAGAGCTAGCAGAGAATCAGGCATACAAGAGTAGAGAAAAATGACAAACCTCACCAGTCTTCTATTCTTAAATATAAACAAACTAAGACAACCAGATATGTGGAAAAACAGAAGACCAAGATAAATAAATAAAAATTGGTGATAAAAGAAAATACAAATATAATAAGCTAGGGAAACAGAAAAGAACCATAAAATCAAAACTCCAAGGCATATTGAGTAATTTGAATAATTAATATATGCACTAAAGAAAACCAGCAGGATATCAAAAACAAATAAAAGTAAAAATTCTTGGAAAATAATAGTTTACTACATTCCTGGGACCCCTGTGATTTAGCATAATAAAATAAATAAGATCTAAATCTTCTCTTTGAACTAAGAGTTTTCACTCCCTTTCCAGGAAATATTTATTAAAAGTATTAATAAGTAGCACAATTAGCTATTTTTAAATATTGTCTATTCATTCTCAGATGACACCATTAACCAAAATGATAAAAAGTATGCAAAGGCATAAAGATTCTACATAAACAAAGTATATAGTCACTTGTTGCATGTTTTGTTTGTGTTTAATAAATGTTCACTCATGCACTAGGGTACAAGAACTAGGAGCCACATTTATATATCAAAAAAGAAAAAAGATATAATTTTTATTGTAATATTTCAGAGGACTACAAAAAAATTATAAACATAGTCCATATAAATAATTCACATAAATGATTGACAAACTGCTGGTTCTTTTTTAAGATTTTTAATGTTACTATTTCTGAAACAAATGCAAAATTTTAACAAATCTATAAAACCATAATATGCAAACAGACCGAACGGTGGAACAACCGAACAACTGGTCGCTATGACATGTGCTGACCACCAGGGGGCTCACAGGAAACATGGCGGGTGCCAGCCATGGCAAGATGGTAGAGCAGGTGAGCAGGAGCACCAGACCAAGGTGTGGCACTGGTCGCTGTCATTGGGGCGAGCCTCTGGTGGTTATTGAAAATTCTTTGCTCCCGTGCACCGCAGTCCTGCCTGGTGCTTGCAACTGCTGCTGGCACCAGCCCCGCTTGCACCTGCTGCCCGTGCCAGACCTGCCAATCACACCCATTGCCAGGGCCCAGCACCAGCCCTCATCGCTTGGTGAATTCAGCGGGTGCGAGCAGCAGCTGCCAGCCCCAATCACCCCTCAGGGCTTCTCCACCTCCCCCTGCTCCTGAGGGGTGATTGGAGCCAGCAGCCACCTCTGGCACCCACTGACAGCACCGGCCCTGCTTGCACCCATTGCTGGCACTGGCCCCAATTGCTCTGTGTCATCAGCAGGTGCTAGCAGGGTCGGCGCCATCAGCACGTGGAAGTGGGTGTGGTGGGAGGGGGTTGCCAGCAGAGAGGGGACCCGGGGCCATGGTGGGAGGGGCCAGGTGGGGGCAAAGAGGATGGGCCGAGACCCACCCCTGTGCCCACCACACCCTCACAGCCCACAGTTCCTTTCAAGGTCCACAAATTCGTAATATTATAAAAGTAATATAAAAGTTTTTAGCCTACAGGATATTAACATGTTCTCCCTTTTAATAATCATTATAAATGAACTATGCAACTATCACATGACTCAAAAAATATTACTGTACTGCTTTACATTATAACTAGAGGCCCGGTGCACGAAATTATATATGTCTATATCTAAAGATATTTATCTATATATCTATCCATATCTATATCTATATCTATATCTATATCTATATCTATATCTATATCTATATCTATATCTATATCTGTCTGTATCTGTGTATGTGTGTGTGTGTGTATATATATATATATATATATATATATATATATATATATATATATATATACTACAGGCCCGGTGCATGAAATTTGTGCACGGGGTGTGTGTGTGCCTCAGCCCAGCCTGCACTGTCTCCAATCTGGGACCCCTCGAGGGATCGGGCCTAAACGGGCAGTCGGACATCCCTCTCACAATCGAGGACTGCTGGCTCCCAACTGCTCGCCTTCCTGCCTGCCTGATTGCCCCTAACTGCTTCTGCCTGCCAGCCTGATCACCCCCTAACCACTCCCCTGCCAGCCTGATTGATGCTAATTGCTCCCCTGCCAGCCTGATTGCTCCTAACTGCCCTCCCCTACTAGCCAGGTCACCCCAAAATGCCCACCCCTGAAGGCCTGGTCACCCCTAACTGCCCTCCCCTGCAGGCATTGTCACCCCTAACTGCCCTCCTCTGCAGGCCTGGCCCCCCCAACTGCCTTCCCCTGCTGGCCATCTTGTGTCCACATGGGGGCAGCCATCTTTGACCACATGGGGCAGCCATCTTGTGTGTTGGAGTAATGGTCAATTTTCATATTACCCTTTTATTAGATAGGATAGAGGCCTGGTGCATGGGTGGGGACCAGCTGGTTTGCCCTGAAGGGTGTCCCGGATCAGGGTAGAGGTTCCCTTGGGGTGTGGGGTGGCCTGGGCGAGGGGCCTGTGGTGGTTTGCAGGCCGGCCATGCCCCCTGGTGACCCAAGTGGAGGCCCTGGTATCTGGCATTTATTTATCTTCTACAATTGAAACTTTGTAGCCTTGAGCGGAGGCCATGGCCAGGCAGGGCCAGCCAGGGCGGGCGGAAAGCTTGGCTTCCTCCATTGCCAGGGGCAACCCAAGCCTCCGGCTGGCTCCATCTCCATGGCTGCCACCATTTTTATTGGGATTTATTTATCTTCTATAATTGAAACTTTGTAGCCTTAAGCAGAGGCCCGGGCAGGCCAGGGCAGGTGGAAAGCTTGGCTTCCTCCATTGCCGAGGGCAACCCAAGCCTCCTGCTCTCTCCAGCTCTGTGGCTGCCGCCATATTTGTTGGGTTAATTTGAATACTCACTCCTGATTGGCTGGTGGACATGGCTTGTGCGCGTAGTGGAGGTACGATCAATTTGCAAGTTTCTCTTTTATTAGATAGGACTAGGGGCCCAGTGCACACACAGGGACGGGTCTCAGCCCATTCTCCATGCCCCTGCCTGGCCCCTTCCACTGTAGCCCCAGGTCCTGTCTGCCAGCAGCCCCACTCCTGCCACTGCTGCTCCCACGCACTGACGGCGCAGGCCCCACTCACACCTGCTCACCACACGGAGCTATTGGGGCCAGTGCCAGCAGCAGGTGCAAGTGGGGCCAGCACTGTCAGAAAGTACGAGCAGCAGCTGCTGCCCTGATTGCTCCTCAGGAGCAGGGAGAGGTGGAGAAGCCCTCAGGGGCAATCAGAGCCAGAAGCCACTGCTCATACCCGCTGATGGCGCCGAGTGATCGGGACCAGCACCAGGAACCAACAACAAGTGTGAGCAGGGGCTCCAGCGCTGGCTGCGGGAGTGAGCAGGGCTGGTGCTGGCAGCAGGTGCAAGCACTGGGTGGGACCGCCGCGCACAAGAGCAAAGAATCTTTAGTAACCACCAGAGGCTCGCCCCAATGACAGTGACTAGTGCCCCGCCTTGGTCTGGTGTCCCCACTCACCAGCTCTACCATCCCGCCGTGGCCAACGCCCGCCATGTTCCGCACATGCCCCCTGATGGTCAGCACATATCATAGCAACCGGTTGTTCAGTTTTTCAGTTGTTCCACTGTTCAGTCTATTTGCATATTAGCCTTTTTTATTATACTAGAGGCCGGGTGCATGAAATTCATGCATGGTGGGGGGTCTTCCAGACCAGCCTGCACCCTCTCCAATCCAGGACATCCCTCTCACAATCCTGGACTACTGGCTCCTAATCACTCACTTTCCTGCCTGCATGGTCGTCCCTAACTGCCCCCTGCTGCCGGCCTGATCACCCCTCATTGCCTCTGTGTGCTGGTCTGATCGCCCCTATCTGCCCTCCCGACTGGCCTGGTCACTCCTAACTGCCCTCCCCACCAGCCTGGTCACCCCTTACTGCCCCCCCTGTGGGGTCCAGGTTGCCATCGGGGACCGGACAGGCATGGCGGACAGTGCCTGACGCCAGCCGCGAGGTCCAGGCAGCCATTGGTAACTGGGCAGGCCTGGGGGGCAGCGCCTGACCCCGCCCGTGGGGTCCAGACCACCATCTGGGTGCGGGCAGGCATGGCAGGCAGTGCCTGACGCCACCTACGGGGTCCAGGTGGCCATCGGGGTGCAGGCAGGCATAGTGGGCAGCGCCTGTCGCCACCTGCGGGGTCCAGGTCGCCATCGGGGACCGGATAGGCATGGTGAACAGTGCCTGACGCCGCCCGCGGGGTCCAGCCAGCCATCAGGGTCAGGCAGGCATGGCAGGCAGCGCCTGACGCCACCTGCGGGGTCTAGGTAACCGTCGGGGAGCAGACAGGCATGGCAGGCAGCGCCTGATGCCACCTGTGGGGTCCAGGCAGCCATCGGGGTCTGGCAGGCATGGCAGGCAGTGCCTGACGCCACCTGCAGGATCCAGGCCTCCATCAGGGTGCGGGCAGGCCTGGTGGGCAGTGCCTGTCACCACCTGAGGGGTTCAGGTCGCCATCGGGGACAGGACAGGCTGGGCAGACAGTGCCTGACACTGTCCGCGGGGTCGAGGCAGCCATCAGGGTCAGGCAGGCATGGCGGCAAGCATCTAACGCCACCTGCGGGGTCTGGGTCACCATCGGGGTGTGGGTAGGCCGTGTGGGAAGCCACTGACGCTGCCTGCGGGGTCCAGGCAGCCATCTGGGTCTGAGCAGGCCAGGCGGGCTGAGCCTGACGCTTCCCGCTGGGTCGAGCCACCATCAGTGACCCAGGTAGGTGGGGGTGGCCAGGGTCTCTGGGATCATTGTCTGCCCCGGACCTCCTGTGGACACAGTTGGAGCAGGCCGGGGTTGAACATTTTAATGAAAATGGGATGCCTGTGCACCAGCCCACTGCGCTCAGTCCCTGGCGAGGAGAGGGCAGTGGGCAGTTAGCAGGCACCAGGGCTTGGAATGGACTGGGAGCAACCTGCAGGCATGCTACCAGGAAGAGGTGCTGAACCATGATGATGCAGAGGGCTGGCTGATAGAGGTGGGGAAAGGTGCAAATGAGGCAGCTCTTGCTGGCGCTGAGCTTGAAAAGCGCATCAACAGCCTGATGGACTAAATCGCCCTTCTGAAGAAGGTGCATGAAAAGGAGATCGCTGAGCTGCAGGTGCAGATCCAGTAAGCTCAGATCTCCGTGGAGATGGACATGTTCTCCAAGTCCGACCTCTCTACAGCCCTCAAGGACATCGTGCCCAGTAGGAGAAGCTGGCTGCCAAGGACATTCAGAATGCAGAAGAATGGTACAAGAGCTGCTCACCATGCTGACCAAGAGCACTGCCAAGAACACCTATGTGGTATGCGCCGCCAAGGACGAGGTGTCTGAAAACTGCTGCCCGCTCAAGGCCAAGACCCTGGAGATCAAAGCATGCTGGGGCATGAAGGAAGCTCTGGGAAAGCAGCTGCAAGAGCTGGAGAATAAACAGAACTCTGACGTTAGTGCTCTGCAGGACACAATCAACAAATTAGAAAATTAGTTGAGAACTACAGAGAGTGAAATGGCATGATATTTAAAAGAATACCAGGACCGCCTCAATGTGGCTTTGGACATTGACATTGCAGCTCACAGGAAACTCTTGGAAGGTGAGGAGACCCAGCTCAGTTTCACCGGCGTGGGAAGCATAGCCAGTGGCTACACCCAGAGTTCCCAGATCTTTGGTCGATCTGCCTAAGGTGGTTTACAGACTAGCTCCTACTTGATGTCCGCTCGCTCCTTCCCTTCTTAATACACGAGCAACGTCCAGGAGGACAGATTGAGGTGGAGGAGACCATTAGGAAGCTAAGGATGAACCCCTCTCTGAAGGAGAAGCTGAAGAGGAGGAGAATGAGAAGGAAGTGACTGATGAAGAGGAAGGAGAGGAAGAGGAAGAAGGTGCCAAGGAAGAATTTGAGGATGCAAAGGAGGAAGAAGGAGGTGAAGGTGAAGGAGAAGATGCCCAAGAAGCTGAGGACGAGAAGAAAGATGAAGGTGCTGGGGAGGAGCAAGCAACCAAGAAAAGATTGAGCCCCCCTTTCCTTAATTATTTCAGGAATAATCCTCCCAAAACCAGGTCAACCCCGTCACCAACCAAGCAGTTGAGTTCCCAACACTATATGAATTAAGAAGTCAATATATATAACATTTTGAGGTGACTCAGGTTGGACATTAAATGTTATGCTATGACTTTTCTCCTTATGCAGAGTATCTGTTTGCTTGCAGAGTGGCTTCCTGGCTTGCTGCCAGCCTGTGCATGGTATATGCTTATGAGTTCAGGATCTATGACAATGTGGATAATTCAGATGTTTACAATAAAAACACATGAATACATGAATTCACTGATGTTAATGTTAAACTTCATGGAAAAAATAGTCTTTTGAATCTTTGGTGGTTAGAAATTAAAGATCTCAAATCATGTGCAATAAACAGTAAGTAAAGTTACACTGAATGACAAAAAAAAAAATACATTAGAGGCCAGGAAACGTTCAAAGAACTGGGGAACCATTCCCAAATCGGGAAGGGAAGTCACAGGGTGTATATTATTGCTATGAATACAGTATTTTCTACTACTTACAACATATACAATGTAATGTATTAGATGCCTTCCTATTGCATGAAGTATGTATTCTCAGAGTAATACTGGTACATATGTTATAGTTATGGCAGTATGTCATATCCTATCTATATTAATAAAAGGGTAATACGCTAATGAGACCTTCCAGAAGTCCTTCCAGACAAAGCCATGGTGGCGGGGCCGAGAGAGAGGCAGTTAGGGGTGATCAGGCCAGGAGGGGAAGGCAGTTGGGGATGATCAGGCCAGGAGGGGAGGGCAGTTGGGGGCGAGCAAGCTGGCAGATGGGACCAGTTGGGGGTGAGCAGGCCGGCAGGGGGGTGCAGTTGGGGGCAATCAGGCCAGCATGCAGAGTGGTTAGTGGTGATCAAGCAGGCAGGCAGGTGAGTAGTTAGGAGCCAGCAGTCCTGGATTGCGAGGGGGTTGTCCAACTGTCAGTTTAGGCCCGATCCCACAGGGGTCTCAGATTGGAGAGGATGCAGGCCAGGCTGCGAGACACGCCCCCATCCCCATGCATGAATTTCGTGCACTGGGCAACTAGTTGTAAATAATGTTGCAATGAACATAGGGATGTATATGTCTTTTTGGTTTAGTATTTTGGGTTTCTCCTGTAAATATCCAAAGGATCGCTGGGTCCTTCATTGTATCTTGATATATAGTCTTTGTTTTAAAGTATATTTTTTCTGGTGTAAGTATTGCTACCCCAGATTATTTTTGGTTTGTTTCCATTTTCATTAAATATATTTTTCTATCCCTTTACTTTCAGTGTGTGAGTCTTTTGATTTGAAATGAGTCTCTTGAAGACAGCATATGTAAGGGTCTTATTTCCTTATCCATTAAGTCTCCATATGTATTTTGATTGGAGCATTTAATCCATTTATGTTTAAAGTAATTGTTGAGTCCACTCAGTCCTCCAGTGGCAGCACCTGGCAGGAAATGGAAGTGAGGGAAAAGCAAGGAGAGGTTGTTCCTGCTTCCTTTGTAATGTTTGCTTTTGCCCAGCCTAGTCGGGTGGTGGGGTGACCCTACACATGGGGCTCCCAGTGAGGAGTTCGCTGACATTGTAATGACTCTGAGTGACATTGGGACAGACCCTAGAGTTTAAGATGTGGGTCCCATTCACAGAGCTTTCTCCATGGCTGAGGCTGGCAGCCTTTTCCAGTGCTGGTTGCTTTTGCATTTAGAGGTGAGGAGCGGCGAGATGGAAGGACATTCCAGCAAGGAGCCACCGTGGTTTGTCTGACTTCCAGCAGAAGCTGGTACCCAGTGAGGGTTTCAGATAATTGCCTCAGGGATGTCCAAGAGCCGCTTGGAGTCCGGGTGTTACATATGCAGTCCCAGACTGGCTGAGACCATGGTGCAGTTCTTGCTAAAAGGAGAAGATGGTTACAACCTAATCCTGGAATTCAATCCAGGCCCTGGAATCCTGATTCAAGCATTACTCAAAGAGGTGCCAGAGTGATTGCTGTTGAAAGTGATTGCTTTTATTCCACATTAAAGTCCCTAGGGGGAAAGCTAGGAAGAAAACTACACATTATCCACTGTGTCTTCTTTAAACTGGGTCCTAGAAGTTTTGGAGTAGTAAAACCTGTTACGAATCCAAGTTGCTTTTCTGCAATTTAAGAATATAAACACTTCTGTGGTCAGAAGGTATCCCTTTAAAAGTCGTTGGAATCTTCCCAACTAAAAATGAGAAAATGTGATTTGGAAACTTTTACATGACATATATTCCTGTACTTCTGTATATACATAATGGGTGAGTAGAACTAAATTTATTTGTTAATGAGATGGAATCCAAACCTGTACTACGCATTAAGTGTGCCCTGGAAAGTAGCTTTTGAGATTAAGCTTCTGTATACAGAACCTTGGTCATCATTTGACATATGCAGCCAAAGTGGGCAACTGGAAAAGCCAGAGTGAAGGGAATCATTACAATAACAAATACAACAAAACCTGTGTTTTATTCAATTGACTCCTCATAAAATTTTATTTTCACTTTTAACACCTATTATGATGTATTTTTTCACATGATAAAGCAGTGTTTTTGAAGCGCCATGGCAAGCTAATAGACTTAAATTCATTGAGTCCAATTGATGCAATGGATATGTTGAAGAAACTAAAACAAGATAAAACAACAAAAATAACAGATATGTATCCTCCAGACTTTAAACTATAGAATGTTCCCAAAATCATACCTATAAGTGGCTATATGATGACTTCATGGAAGATGTAGTCATATAGGGAACTGGACTGCCAAGACAGTAGCTGGAATCATTTATTTTATTTGGAAATTATAAAAAAATTAAAAAGAGCTAAGTTTTTAAAGTTCACATCCTTTCAACAGAAGGTAACTGTTCTTATTTTGCACAAACAAGGCAGTTCATTAATTCTGAAGTTGATACCATTAGTACATTGGATAAAACTATGGCTGCCATTTTATTTACAACTGAATAAAATGAAAACTTCACTTAATTGTGGATTTGATAGCTTAGATTTATTTTTTTTAATTCCTATCTACTGTCAATATACTTGTAGTTGTATGGAATTACCAGATGAACTTTACTTTTAAAAATTCTTTTAGCTAAATACTTACATTGCATTAATTTAAATATTTTACTTAGTTGATTTTTGCATCCTCCAAGGGGGCAAGCTTAGAAAGTAAATAAAACTGATTTAAGTGGTTTGTTTTACTTTTCAGTTTGTTGAAAGTATTAGATACTGTGTAATTAAAATGGCTTAACCCTACCAGCCCGCTGTACCGATTTTTCGGTAATTTCCGAATCTCTGGTGACTCCTAATTTTCGGTACTTTGCCTAGACCTATTTTCTACAATGTCTCCAAGTTCCATCTTATTCTAACCACTTGTTTGCATGTAACTAACATTTTTCTATATCATGTTGATTTTTTTCTCTTTAATGCTCAGGAGCCCAGGTATAGGGGACAGTTAGGTTCAGGGCCTCAGGTCTGGTAGGTTTAAGCTTTGCCGAAACCGGTTTGGCTCGGTGGATAGAGCCTCGGCCTGCGGACTGAAATGTCCCAGGTTCGATTCCGGTCAAGGGCATGTACCTTGGTTGTGGGCACATCTCCAGTGTGAGGTGTGCAGGAGGCAGGTGATCGATGTTTCTCTCTCATCGATGTTTCTAACTATCTATCCCTCTCCCTTCCTCTCTGTAAAAAATCAATAAAAATATATTTAAAATTAAAAAAATGGCTTAAGCTTTTTTAGAAATTAAAATATTTTAAATAAGAAAAAAAGAATAAAGTAAATGTTAAGATATGTATTTATTGCTATTTTATTATTCAATTTTTTTCTTTTTTTCATTGTTTCTTCTTTAACATTTTTTATAATACTGGTTTGATGTTGAAGAACCTCTTTAGCTTTTTCTTGTCTGGAAAGCTCTCTATCTGTTCTTTAAGTCTAAATAATAGCTTTTCTGGATAAAGTAAACTTGGTTGTAGGCCCTTGCTTTTCATCACTTTTATTTTTTTAATATATTTTACTGATTTTTTACAGAGAGGAGGGGAGAGGGAGAGAGAGTCAGAAACCGATGAGAGAGAAACATCGATCAGCTGCCTCCTGCACGCCCCCTACTGGGGATGTGCCCACAACCAAGGTACATGCCCTTGACCGCAATCGAACCTGGGACCCTTCAGTCCACAGGCCGACGCTCTATCCACTGAGCCACACCGGCCAGGGCAGCTTTTCATCACTTTTAATATTTTTTGCCAATCCCTTCTGGCCAGCAAAATTTCTGTCTTATGGGAGCTTCCTCATAGGTAACTAACTGCTTTTCACATGCTGCCTTTAAGAGTCTCTCTTTGTCTTTAACTTTTGACATTTTAATTATGATAGGTCTTGGTGTAGGCCTCTTTGGGTTCATCTTGTTTGTGATTCTCTACATTTCCTAAATTTCTATGTCTATTTCCTTCACCAGGTTAAGGAAGTGTTCTATGATTTTTTCCCCCATAGGTTTTCAATTCTTTGCGCTCTCTCTTCTCCTTCTGGCATCCCCATGATGCAAATGTTGGTATGCTTGAAGTTTCCCCAAAGGCTCCTTATACTATCCTTATTATTTTTGTTTTTGTTTTGTTTGTGGGTTTTTTGTTGTTGTTGTTTGTTTTTGTTTTGCTGTTCTGTTGGGTGTTTTCTGTTTCCTTAGCTTCCAAATCTCTGATTTAATCCACTGCTTTATCTAATCCATTGTTGATTCCTTGTAATGTATTCTTCATTTTAGTTAATGTATTCTTTATTTCTGACTAGTTCTTTTTTTTAGAATATATTTTTATTGATTTCAGAGAGGAGGGGAGAGAGATATAAAAACATCAATGATGAGAGAGAATCATTGACCAGCTGCATCCTGCATGCCCTCCATAGGGATCAAGCCCACAACCTGGGCATATGCCCTAACCAGGAATCAAACCATGACCTTCTTGTTCATAGGTCAATGTCAACCACTAAGCCACACTGGCCAGACTGACTAGTTCTTTTTTATGTTTTCTATTTTCATTTTTATGTTTTCTGTCTCTCTATTGAAGTTCTCACAAAGTTCATCTACCCTTCCCCTAAGTTTATTGAGCATCCTTATAAACACTGTTCTGCGTCCTTGCACTGGAATCCTGGGCTGTGGAGATCCTCAAGGGAGGACCTCCAAAGCAGATATATCTCTCCCAATTTTTACTCACCACAGGTAGGTGTGGGGCCAGCCCATTCTGCTTCTCTGCCCCTCCTACCAGTATCGATGTGGCTTCTTCTTTATATCCTTAGTTATAGGACTTCTGTTTAGCTAGATCTCAGGTGGTTCTGAATGATAGTTGTTCTGTAGTTTACTTGTAATTTGACTCTTTTTTTTCTTTTTTCTTTTCTTTTTTTTCTTTTTCTTTTCCCCATGCTTGTCTCCGAGACCTGAAACTGACAGCCACCCTCAGTCAGTCAGTGTAGTGGCCGTAGGGCTGCTGTCGCACTGGAATTGATTACTGACTTTTATTAAAATATTTTATTCTATGTTATTCTGTCATTAAGCTTATAAATAACAAAGACTTAGATATATTTTAATTAAATAATCCTCAAAAAATATTTTAGCAACCCAGCATTCATCTCATATAGACCTGAGAGGATGTTTTATATGTTGGAGGTCAATTGAAGAAGCTCTGCTCTGACACACTGGAGTATGATTTTTATAATATTTAAAATATAAGGCATCTCATAAATTCTCCATTTTCAGCTAATTTTTAAAAGAGGCTCATTTTAATTCTATTAGATTTTTCCTCTCAGTTAAGAATGTATAATTTTTGTTCTCAGTAATGTGAAAAAAAATAATGACACTTCCAATTTCAACATATGTAATTAAGATAGAACCTCTGGACTCTTATCAAACCAAGTTGTTAGTGGAAGTAATTGTAACAATAATAGTAACCATAGAAACAGTAGTCAGAATAGAAGAAATAGTTTCGTTTTCGCCCTTTCACAAATCTACAAATTTGGATCATCATCTCCTTCAGGCTTCAGTTAGCTGTGTCAAACTCTCAGTCTGAGGTGATCCTTTTAAAGTAGAAGAGAAGCATGTGTTTCTTTATACTCAGAGAAAAGTATTTGTAGGAACATGCAGTAAGTTATAGAGTGAAGGGGTTTGTGGAGTGACAGCTCTCTAAAAATCATTCTAAAAATGTTGGAGAGAGATTCTATGGCCATTTCCATTTATAAATAACCCTTTACCTGGTAAATGGCTGAGAGAGGATTTCAAACACTAGTGCCTGCTCAGGATGAAGCACTGTGTGACCAGGGGCATGTGCCTGGGTGGCTCTTTAGCTGTGATTACAATGATTTGACACTGCATGAAAGTTAGTTTTTAGCCACTTTTAACTGTCGTCTAAAGAAAGAGGCTAGTATCCTCTGGACTTGGTAGCCAGGTCTGCCTGTGAGTCCAACCCTGGTTGCAATGATTACTTCTTCTTTTTTTTTTAATTAACAAGAAAACTCGTGTCCCTCTCTTAATGGAATTTTCAAATTCACCTTTCTCTTTCATGCTCATTTTTCTTCCTTCTCTCATCATCTCCTTATCATCATCATCCTTTCTCTCTCTCTCTGTCTCTCTCTCTCTCTCTCCTCTCTCTCTCTCTCTCTCTCGCACATTATAAACAAATTGAGCCTTCTAACTTTCTCTCATCCATGATGCAAGAAATAGACAATACTTGCATAACAACTTCCAAGCAGATGTTCAAAAAATTATTCCCTGGAGAAACCGATTATTCAAAAAATAAAAATACCTCTAGATTTGGGGGTTATTGGAAAGAAAAAAATGCAGCTTTCTACCCATTCACCATACTGTGAGGCAAATAAATTAACAAGGCCTATCACTGAAATTTGCTATTTCATTGTCTGTGGCCTATCTATAAGGACCACCAGACACCTCAGGAAAGCCTCAGACAAGAGAGACAAAAACAAACAACAAGAAAAGCTAAACTTGAAAAAAAAAAAAAAGATCTATGAAAAAATAGCAAAAATTTCACCAAACCAATAATTAATGTCCTCTGAGACTTAAAAAAAAAATCTACAAGACAAAATAGGAAATAAACTAAAAGAGAGGGCATGTGTGTGAGGCAGGAATTGAAAATAGGATAACCAAAGTTTTATATTAAATTAGGGTATAAAAGATAAATTGAGAAAAATCTCTCAGAAATTGTAACAAACAAAAATACTGAGAAGAAAAATAAAGAAGAAAAGGTATGAGAGTGTAGATAGAAGAGGGAAAGAACTGAACTGAAAAAGAAAAGTGGATTTGAACACCTTGTTAGGAAAGGAACACAGGTTTATCTTGGCCATTAAAAAGAGAAGTAACATTTGCAATTGCAGCTGGTGTTAAACTTATGAAAACACCAGGCTACTCTGGTCTGGAGGAAACTAACCTAGGAGGTTTTGTTTGTTTGTTTGTTTTTCTCCAAGAATGGAGGAAAGGTAAAGAGGAGGGGATAACCAAAGCATGTCTCCTGAATCTGTATGTTCTGTTTCACAGTTATTGTGTATTCTTTTTAAAATAAATGGTCCATTGCTTTTATGAATGAAAATTATAATTTGTGAGAGAATTCTTGAAGTATTATTGGCAAAGAGTAGTTTAGCTCTAGTTATAAATAGAAGTAATGCTGTTATTTTAAGAGATCTCTCTACTATGTCTCAAAGTCACTGACCAATTCTATGGTTATTCCAGGGCTCAAAACTTCTCTAAAGAATGGATGGATTCTGGCCCTAGCTGGTTTGTCTCAGTGGATAGAGCTCCAGCCTGTGGACTGAAGGGTACCAGGTTCGATTCTGGTCAAGGGCACATGCCTGGGTTGTGGGCTCAATCCCCAGTAGGGGGCATGCAAGAGGAAGACAATAAGTGATTCTCTCTCATCATTGATGTTTCTATCTCTCTCCCTCTCCCTTCCTCTATGAAATCAATAAAAATATATATTTTAAAAAATAATGGATGAATTTTGAATTTTCACATATACTAATCCAAAGTAGGTCTCTCCAAGGAAGGCCACCCAAGACTAGGGATGGATTCCCTAAGGGAGAAGCTCCCTGGTAAACTGGGTCCTGAACATGACAGTTTAGGGCAGTGATGGGCAACCTTTTGAGCTTGGTGTGTCAAACTTCACCAAAAAACTGAGCATAACTCGGGTAGTGTGTCACTTTGAGGAAAAAACATTATTTCGCAAATGTTTCATCCTCAGGAGCAGCAAATCTTTCATCCTCGGCACGCGGCCGCCTCAGCGGCTGCGTGTCATCAGAAATGGCTACATGTGTCAGTGCTGACATGCGTGTCATAGGTTCGCCATCACTGGTTTAGGGAGAAAGATGGTCTGCACTCTAGGACTGTTCAGGGGCCAGTCTCTGCAGGAGAAGTTCTCTATGAATGAGTGCCACAGTCTTTGCACAGCTAGGGTTCAGGAATCTGGAGAAGGGCTGTGCATAAATGAATAGAGACTAGTCAGGAAATATAAATTTGGAAGGCATTTGGGGGAACGAGATGGAAACTTAGCTCTAGAAACTAAGATCCCTGAATCTCCGGACCTGTGGATTTTTATTAACACATTTTTCCCTTTAGCAAAGCAGATATACATATCAAAGGTAAGGTTTGGTAAACAGTAAAGGATTATCAGGTTAGGGAATTGCCCTCAGCTGTTTGGCAGCAGGTAATAAGATGCAGATTTTCAGCCCTGCTGAAAATGTCCATCAGCCTTCTGACAAACTTCTCACATTTATTATGTTAACTACTGTCCTTATCCTCCAGCACATGAGACTCACACAGACCAATGAAAGATTTCTCAATTCATGAAGGTAAACAGATCTACAAGTGTGAGGAATACAGAAAAGTGTTAAACAAGAAATGATTCTTGGTTTGACATAAGCAGATTCACACTGGAGTGAAGCCCTATGAATGCACAGAGTGTGGGAAAACCTTTAGCAAGAGCACCACATGATCCAAACAGGGGAAATGCCATATGCATGTCTGGAGTGTGGAGAGGCCTTCAACTTCCTGTCACACCTCCCCAGGCACCAGCAGATCCACACCAGAAAACCCTATGTGTGCAGCCAGTGTGGAGAAGCATCACTCCAGATTGATCCTGCATAACAGGAGCCACACTGGAGAAAAACCCTTTGTGTGCAGTGAATGTGTTCAAGCCTTCCACAATAAGACTAGTTTTCTTTGACACTACATCATCCATACTGGAGAAAAGCTGTATAAGTGTCTCAAGTGTGGCAAGGCCTTCTACAACAGGTCTCTCCTCAAGCAGCACCAAAGGACTCACACCACAGAGAAGCCAAACGTATGTAGTGAGTGTGGAGAAGCTTTCACCCATTGCTCCACTTTTATCTTGCATAAAAGTGCCCACACTGGAGAAAAAACATATGAATGCAAAGAATGTAGGAAAGCCATTAGCAGTCAGTCAGACCTTATTCATCACTTCAGTATTTACACTAGAGAAAAGCCTTATGAGTGCAATGAGTGTGGGAAGGCCTTTAACCGCAGGTCATACCTCACAGGACACCAGCAGATTCAGCAGAAAAGCCCTATGAGTGCAGCAAAGTCTTTTGCTACAGGGAAAAACTCATTCAATAGGCCATTGTCCACTACAGGAGAAGCCTTTTGTGTATACTGAATGTGGTAAGGCCTTCACTTACTGCTCCACTTTTACCTGCATAAGAGAGCCATATTGTAGAATAACCTTTTGAGTGTAAAGAATGTGAGAAAACCTTCAGCACTAGGAATTATGCTCATTCAACACATCAGCATCCATGCCAGAGGGAAACCCTATGAGTGCAGTGAGTGCGGGAAGGCCTTTCACCACCAGTCAGGCCTCAAGAGGCACCAGCAAATTCACAGTGAGAAAAGCCATATGATTGCAGGGAGTGCTGGAAATCCTGCTGGAGCACAAGCCTCATTTGACACTAGGTCATGCACACTGGAGAGAAGCCCTATGAAAGAATGCAGGCCTTTGGTGGCAGCTCAACCCTCACTCAACATCAAAGGGTTCATTGTGGGAAAATCTTTGTCAGTAGAACAGACATGGGAAGACACTCCCAAGTGGCCAATCATCAGTCAGCCTCTAAGAATTCCTATTGTGGAAAGACTTTGAATGTAAACACTGGAAAATCTTTTGCAAGAATCTGATCATTTATATCATAGAGAACCCCCCTCTCCCCACCAGTTTTTTTTCTTAGAATTTCCTTCTGCATCTGAGAGTTCATCCAGGAGCATGATCTGATCTTTACTGTGTACTTAGGAAAACCTTCAGCCACATATTTCTCCCTAGTTTACACTGCAGAATTATCTAAGGGATATTAAAACAAAGCAAGAGGAGACATTAAAGCAAAAAAAACAACAACAAATGCAAACAGTTTCTTTCAGACTTCCAAGATAAACCTATGGCAATTCATCATCCCTTACTTTATATGAAGAGTGGGGAGTGTTGTTTCAGAGTTCAGAGGGCTTCGTTCCCTTATTTGTCTTGTGCATACATTCACTTCTGTCCAATGTCAGGAGAGTTAGACAGTTGAGGCTCCATTTGAAAACAATGATTGTTCTACAACATTGTCTCCACCTGTGAGCAGCGTGAGTCTACGAAAAATATGAAGGCTTAAGTGACCAAATGCTTTTATCCTATCTAATAAAAGAGTAATATGCAAATTAACCATCACTCTGTGACAAAGATGGCAGCGCCCATAGCCACAAGATGGTGGCACCCAGTCCTCTCACCTCTCAGCCCCACCGGAGTCCCCCAGTCCCGGGGGATGGGGGGAGAGTGGCCACTGAGAGCAGGCAGCATGAGCGGCCTGGCAGAATGCTGCCCAGAGGCCCTCCTGACCCTTTATTAAAAAACAAAAATAAATTTACTCCCTATGGAGTGATCCCACACACACACACCTGCAGCCTCAGGGTCTCAGCCTCAGAAGTGCCTGTGCCCACATGGAGCGATCCCCTCCCAGCGGCAGCCTCGGGGTCTTAGCCTTGGAACCTTGCACATCCCCAGTGAGTGATCCCACACACACACACACCTGCAGCCTCAGGGTCTCAGCCTTGGAAGCGTCTGTGCCCCTATTGAGTGATCCTGCCCCACAGGCAGCCTCAGGGTCTCAGCCTCAGAAGTGCCCGTGCCCCCATGGAGCGATCCCCTCCCAGCGGCAGCCTCGGGGTCTCAGCCTCGGAACCTTGCGCGTCCCCTCAGAGTGATCCCCCACACACACCTGCAGCCTCAGGGTCTCAGCCTCGGAAGCATCCGCCCCGTCAGCGAGTGATCCTACCCCACAGGCAACCTCAGGGAGTCAGCCTTGGAACTTCCCTTGCCCCCAGCCAAGTGATTGGAGCGGGCGGCAGGGATAGGGGAGTAGGAGGGGGTATCTGGATGACACTGCCCAGAAAACCTCTCCTATTGGGCAGAAACTTGTGACCAGGTCAGGGAAGTAAATGGGTTTTGTTTAAAATCTTTACAAACTGCAAAGGAAATGTCTGAGGTAGGGTTTCACATCAGAAGTAACTTACAACTAATTTCTGAAGGCAAACTGCTACATTGCAGTTACATTACTGGAGAGTACCCCGTGGTCCGGAGGTCGGGCTCTGCAGCAGTGGTGGCGGGTGCTCCCCACCCTGGTTCCTCAGCACCTCTGGCCAGGCTTGAGCCCACCCAGGAAGGCCTTTTCCCTTATAGTTTTCACCAAGGCAGGGAGGTTTTGTAGACATGAATAAGAAGTGCCCACGCACAAGTCCTAAAGATGCCTGGGCCGGCAGAAATGACAAACAAATAGGGAAAAGAGCAAAACCAGAAACACCACTGATCCCAACATAGATCATCTTTTTCTTCAGATGACCGTGTGTTTCCCTCTTCTTCATCTTCTGGAAGCAAGACAGATTCAAGTACTGATGATTCTACCAATGGAAAAGTTAAGAGAAAGAGAGGATAGAAAAGGAATAAAAGGAGAAAAGAAAGAAAGGATAAAAGATGAAACATCAAAAAAAAGAAAGAGAAGGACAAAAGGAGGAAACAAACACATGATATCACCTTTCCAAGGTCTCATGAAATTCCTGTTTAAGCAGTTTATTTTATGACACTTTTAGTTTGGGTTTACATTTTTACTGGTTTGTCAAGACCACAGCAGGTATAGTGTCCAATATGTTAAAGAAAAAAACCCTATCTAATAAAGAGGGAATATGCAGGGGAAGGCAGTTGGGGGTCACTGGGCTGGCAGGGGAGGGCAGTTGGGGATGATCGGGCCAGCAGGGGAGCAGTTAGGTGTTGATCAGGCTGGCAGGGGAATGGTTAGGGGGTGATCAGGCTGGCAGGCAGAAGTGGTTAGGGGCAATCAGGCAGGCAGGCAGGCGAGCAGTTAGGAGCCAGCAGTCCCGGATTTTCAGAGGAATGTCCGACTGCCGGTTTAGGCCCAATTCCACAGAGGTCAGGCCTAAACCGGCAGTTGGACATCCCCCGAGGGATCCCAGATTGGAGAGGGTGCAGGTTGGGCTGAGGGACCCCCTCCCTCCCGAGTGCATGGATTTCATGCCCCGGGCCTCTAGTATTGAGATAAAGATGCACAAGTGATACAGAAGAAGCTTCTGAGACTATTCAATTTTCTGTTAAAAATGTCAAACAGAAACACTTTAAAAAAAGGTTTACATATGAATTTGAATTTTTTGAATAAACATGATATTTCTTCATGTCTTTAACCACCCAAAATTCATTCTTCATCCTGATCTACTTATTTTTTCCTCTATTTGTCTATGGGATGAAGTAACAGTGTCACTGTGTAACCTTCCCAACTAGATCCTAATTATACCCTCTGATTGTGAATTCTAAGCTTCTTAAATCCTTCTTAGAGAGGCTTCCACCTCAGCAATTTTCTAGGAGTTGAATTAGAGCCAAAAGAAAATAAAAGGCATGGCTGAATTAAGTTAAAGAATAATGATAAAGTCAGAATACACACAGAGAATGTGAAACCGGACAACCAGTGAATCCAGGCTGCCTGTCACTACTTGAGCCAATTAAGTAGAAACAGGGTTGAGTCATATATGAGTGTTCATTCCAATAATGCTGGCAGTATGGGAGAGCAGGAGGTCACCCACAAAAATCTCCTCTGCTCCTTTCTCACACCTGTCAGAATGGCTATCATCAACAAATCAACAAACGACAAGTGTTGGCGAGGATGCGGAGAAAAAGGAACCCTCGTGCACTGCTGGTGGGATTGCAGACTGGTGCAGCCACTGTGGAGAACAGTATGGAGTTTCCTCAAAAAACTGAAAATGGAACTCCCATTTGACCCAGTAATCCCACTCCTGGGAATATATCCGAAGAAACTAGAAACACCAATTAGAAAGGATATATGCACCCCTATGTTCATAGCAGCGCAATTCACCATAGCTAAGATTTGGAAACAGCCTAGGTGCCCGTCAGCAGATGACTGGATCAGAATACTGTGGTACATCTACACAATGGAATACTATGCTGCCATAAAAAAGAAGGAATTCTCATCATTTGCAGCAACCTGGGAGGAATTGGAGAACATTATGTTAAGTGAAATAAGTCAGTCAATGAAAGAAAAATACCACATGATCTCACTCATTTATGGATAATAAAGAACATTATAAACTTGAACAAGAAGATAGATACAGAGACAGTAAAGCATCAAACAGACTGTCAAATTACAAGGGGAAGGTTAGGGAGAGGTGGGGGAGATAAGAGATCAACCGAAGGACTTGTATGCATGCATATAAGCATAACCAATGGATGCAAAACTCTGGGGGATGGGGATATATATGGGAGTGGGGGGTGGGGAGGGCAATGGTAAGATATGTACACATATAATACCTTAATAAAAAAATTGGAAAAAAAAAAAATCTCCTCTGCTCCTTCCCATAAGCCAGCTGCTTATATTGGGTAGAAATACAAAGATTAATGGGGAAGCAGGAATTACAAGCATGACAGAAGTAGGAAAGATAATGGTTACAGGTTACAAGCCATGATAGCTGGGGGTCACGAAGGATGGGAGCCTCTAGGACCAGATTGTTTCAGCAAAAAGGTTGTTACTCTTTCCATGATAATAGGCAATTATCAGAAAAGGAAAATGGACTGACTGCATTCCAAAGTTAACTCCCATGCCAGGTTAGAATGTGCTTTCTTTAATCAGAATAGAACAATCATGGTTAACAACATGATTAATATTTCTCAGAGCATGATTAATATCTTACTAGAGGCCCAGTGCATGAAATTCATGCAGGGGTGGGGTGGGGGGGCCTCAGCTCATCCTGTACCCTCTCTAATCTGGGACCCCTCGGGGGATGTCCAACTGCTGGTTTAGTTGGACATCCCTCTCTCAATCTGGACCACTGGCTCCTAACTGCTCACCTGCCTGCCTGCCTGATTGCCCCTAACCCCTCAACCTGCCTGCCTGCCTTATTGACCCTAACTGCCTCTCCCTGCCGGTCTGATTGCCTCTACCTTGCCCCCCCCCCCCCTGCCAGCCTGATCAACCCTAACTTGTCCCCCCTGCTGGCCTGATCAACACTAACTTGCTCCCCTGCCAACCTGATCACCCCTAACTTGATCCCCTGCCAGCCTGATCGCCCCTAACACTGCTTCTGCCTTGGCCCCCAGTCTGGCCTCCCTCTGTAGGAAGCGACCTGGCATATCAGGGGAAGGCACCGCCCCCATTACCCTGCTGTTGCTGCCACTGCTGGCCTGAGCCTCTGCCCTTCGCAGCCACCCATAGCTGCCTGAGCCTTGGCCCTCACAGCCATTGTGGCTTTGTCTGGAAGGACGTCTGGAAGACATCCACTCTAATTAGCATATTACCCTTTTATTAGTATAGATTTGGGGACCATTACAACCATGCAGAAGTTAAAGAAAACACATGGCCCTGGCCGGTTTGGCTTAATGGAGAGAGCATCGGCCTGTGGACTGAAGGGTCCCAGGTTCGATTCCAGTCAGGGACACATGCCTGGGTTGCAGGCTCGATCCCCAGTAGTGGGCCTGTGGTAGGCAGCTTATCAGTGATTCTTATCATTGATGTTTTAATCTCTCCCTCTCCCTTCCTCTCTAAAATCAATTTAAAATATTTAAAAAAAAAACACACACACATTATCTTCACTTTGGGCTTTGGCATTTTACAGTATCCTTTGTGCAGTACTTTAACTTCCCTAAACTTTCCTTTACCCACCCTTAAAATGCAATCTATTTTGGGGAAGATGATCAGGAAAGTGATTCCAGTGGGTAGAAGTTTTTTTTGGAGGGGATGAGGTCATGAAAATATTTAAAAATTGAACATGATGATGGTTGTACCACTCTGAATTTACTTTAAAAATCCAGTTCATTGCACACTTTAGGTGACATGTACAGTATATGAATTATCTATCAACAAAGCTGTTCTTTTATTTCTTTTTAAATAAAGACCAGTCTTATAATCAATTGCAGATGTTTTCAGAGCCCCCCACTCCCCCCCAGGATTTGCTTACCGTGTCCCAAACCACGGCTGTGACTCCCAGTTGCCTCCAGTCCTGGTGGATCTGGATGGCGTGGTTTGCAAAGGAGAAGGTGGCAAGAGGCTTGTGGAATTTCTACAACCCCATTCCCACCATCTCCTCATAGGGCACCAGGGCCATTTCCACTGTGCCAGCTCTCTGCTTCCTTTAACCTGTTGGGCAAAAGAATCCTGCATGCTCTGGCCAGAAAGTGCATTCTCTCTTAGGTGGCCCAATTGCTTTTTTTAAGGTCATTTTATGGATTCAAAAGAATAAACAGAGATGTGGAAAGCTTTTGTCAAATTCCTTTTACATGGTTCTTCCAGTCTCATGGAAAGTGAGATGTGGCTCTGAATTCATCCCAAAGGGTATATTTGGGCAAAAGCACCCAGAACGGCACAACTCCTGCAGGGTGCCCTACACACTTCGCTGTCAGGACTCAGGGGGGCTTGAGGGTGAGCGAGGTGGTGGTGCCAGCACAGGACCTGGGAGAAGGTAGCGCTTTCTACACTGCCCAGACCCGCGTGGACTGCAGCTGCACCCACCGAGGTGGGCAGGGTGTTTCTGCTGTTTTGTTTTGCTCTGGCCTCCACCCCCTCAGCCACGGACCCACGCCTGCACTGAGACTATGAACGGCTAGATGGTCCTACTTTTTGGTGGACAGTGGATTCACTCCCACCTCCCAGAGACTGGCAGTTAGACACTGGCGGCTTCCAAGTCACTTGCAGGGAGAGCGCGGTCCTAGGTCCAGAACAGACTCAGGCATCCTCAGCTAGGAGTCCTCCATGGGCTAGGGGCTGCCGGTGGTTTGAAGGCTGGCCACGCCCCTGATCATGGCGGGGGTCCCCTCTGGGGTGCTGGGCCGACCTGGGCTAGGGGCCACTGGCAGTTTGAAGGCCAGCCATGTCCCCAATCGTGGTGGGGGTCCCTGCATGGTGACCGGTCATTTGGTCATTTCGGTCGTGATGCCTCTTGGCCTTTTATTATTAGGACTAGAGGCCCGGTACACGAAATAAGTGCACTCGGGGGGAGAGGTACCTCAGCCAGGCCTGTGCCCGCTCGCAGTCTGGGAGCCCTCAGTGGATGTCCGACTGATGGTTTAGGCCTGCTCCCCATGGAAGAGGCTCCTGCCACCACTGCTGCATTTGCCAGCAGTGAGCCTGGCTCAGGGCTTCTGGCTGAGCGGTGTTCCCCCCTGTGGAAGAGCATTAACCACCAGGGGCAGCTCCTGCATTGAGCTTCTGCTCCCTGGTGGTCAGTGCTTTTCATAGCAACCGGTCGTTTCGCTGTTTGGTCGATTTGCATATTAGCTTTTTATTATATAGGAGTACATATTATTTTAATGTCTCATTTCCCAATATATAACAGTCACTTTTTAAAGTATGTTTCGCAGTGGTTGAGCATCAACCTATGAACCAGGAAGTCACGGTTCAATTCCTGGTCAGGGCACATGCCAGAGTTGCTGGCTAGATCCCCAATGTGGGGTATGCAGGAGGAAGCTGACCAATGATTCTCTCTCATCATTGATGTTTCTCTCTTTCTCTCCCTCTCTTTTCCTCTCTAAGATCAACAATAAAAATATATTAAAATATGTTTAGGCTAAAAATTATATTACCCAAACAATTTAAATATTTGTAGAAAAAGTAAACACCTACTTTTTCAATAGTTTATCAGTATTACTACTGAGTCCACAAACTATGAGAATAACAAAAGACCTACTCTTTTACTTCCTCTTAAATTCCAATTATTGAATCCTAAATGGTACTCCATTTGAGATGATATTTTATGCAGAATATTTGGTGAATTATATTGAATTATTAGTATGATTTCTTCAGAGTTCTTAATCAGGATAAATCCTCTTTTATTTTTCAGGGTTACTGAGCTGTAGAATTAGATCTTGATGGCACTATTTATCTTCAGAGGGTAATATGACATAATGGAGATTAGCATGGACTCTGAAAGTTGAGGAACCCAAGCTCAAATAATAAGCAACTTTCAGTGCTAGAAAACACTTATATTTAACTCCACCTGTGCATGAAACATAAATGTGGAGATCAAACTTGTTTACATATGTAACATCCAATATAAGATGTAGAATCTTTTTCAAGATTTTAGAAGTTTCTTTCATCCCCCTTTCTGACTACTACCCTCAGAATTTCTTAATTTTCTGACTGTTATAATCATTGATAGTACCATCAGTTCATGAAATTCGTATCAGTGGATTTATATCATATCTTCTCATTTGTGTCTCACTTCTTTTGCTCAACATAATATCTATGAAATTAACCCATATTATTTTTCATATCAGGATTTTATTAGTTTTTATAGGTGTGTAGTATTCTATTATTTGAATTTACTACCATTCTTCTATTTTCCTGTAAGCAGATTTGAAAGTTGTTTCTAATTTGAAAATATTATGAATAAAGCTATGCTAAACATCCTTTCACAGATGATTTTGAGGACCTATATGCTCATGTCTTTTGGAGACATAAAAGCAGTAAATTTAATGACTCATGATGTAAGCATATGTTTAGTTTTAGTAGATACAGTTTTGCATCCTTTTATCCAATTTATAAAACCACCAGCAGTGAATGAGAGTTCCAGATCCTTCAGATACTTGCCAATAATTAATGTTATACACCTACTTAATTTTAGCTATCCTGGTAAGTAAGTAATGGAGGAATAAATTTTAGTTTACCTGGAAAGATGATATTGAATATATTTCATATATTTTTTGAGATTTGGATATTATTCTTTATCAATTCTTGTTTACATTTGTGTTTTCTCTTTCCTGAGGTGCCTTGACTTGCCCCATATTGCTGAAGAATATTTTCATTGGAAATAGGACTCTGTTGACAGTTCTTTTATTTTTAGACTTTATAGTTTCTAATGGAAAACCTATTGTCATGAGAACTACTTTTTCCTATAGATAGAGTGTTATTTGTCATTCAGAACTTTCAAGATTTTTTTCTTTGTTTTTATGTTTACTTTTCAGAAGTTTGACTATGATGTGGGTGTTGATATCTTTGGGTTTATCTCATTTTGTATTTGCTCACCTTCTTAAAATTGAGGATTTCTGTCTTTTGACCAATTGGAAGAGTTTTCAGACATTATTTCTTCAAGTACTCTTTCAGCTCCATCTCCTTTAATTTCTTCCTGGACTCCAAATGTTAGAGTTTTATTTTGTTTTTTGTTGTTGCTGTTGTTGTTTTGTTATGACTCCACTGGTTCCTGTGGTTCTGATCTTTTTCTGTTGTTGTTTTCAAGTCATTTTCTCCCTATATTCATTGGACATTTTTATTGTTATATTTTCTAGTTCCCTGTTTCCTCTGTTCCATCCATTCTGCTTTGAGCCTATTCACTGAGTTATTTATTTCAGTTATTACATTCTTTTTTTTTTATTTTTTTTATTAAGGTATTATATGTGTACATATCTTACCATTGTCCCCCCGCCCCCACCCCACTCCCATACATGCCCTCAATTACATTCTTCTGTACTATAATTTTCATTTGGTTCTTCTTTATAGTTTCATTTTCTTTGCTGAGACTTTCTATTTACTTGCCATAACTTTCTTTTTTTCCCATTTAAGGATGTTCAAAATCACTCATGTAAAGATTGTTTTGATGGTTGCTTTAAACTTATTATCAAATAACTCTATCATCTCTACTATCTCAGTGTTAGTATCTACTATCTTTTTTTTCAATTTTAGATTTTTCTGCTTCTTTGTATGAATAATTTGATAATTGAAACCTAGAAATTTTGAGCATTATGAAACTCTGGATCTTTTTCAACCCTGTTTTATCTGGATTGCTTTGATAGTGCTCTGGTAAGGGAAGGGTGAGATGCCACCTCATTATTTCAAGAAGAGAGTAGAAGTCCAGCCAGTTTCCCCACTTGGCCCAAGGGTTGCAGGTGTGTGTGTTGGGGGGTGTATTCATTATTGTTATGAGATGGTGGGAGTTCTGGCTCCCTGCTATTCTTCTGCCAATATCTCCCCAAATGGAGGGATAAGTCTGCCTTGTTTCTATATCTTACGGTTTCCACTTACATGACCCAGGACTGACTTCTGCTGTGTCCCAGAACCCTAGCCTGCTGTTCAGTTGTCCATCTGGTCATTTAGGTCATGACGGACCCTAGCTATTTATATATTAGGATAATTGTAGCTAGAAAACTGTTTTATTTCTGCCTCTAAGAAGTGCACCTCATTTTTAATCTTAAAATAAAGATTGTGTGAAGGTTCATTGTCCGATAAGTTGATTAGAATTTTAACATGAAGTGAGCATGTGTACATGCAGGTATGTGTGTTTCACTGTTGAGACCACGGGGTTAGTCCCAATATAAAGAATAATGATTAGTACCCTTATCAGTGTATTTTGGACTTTCCTTTGGTATGTTTTTTAACTACATGTGATAGTATTACCTCACATTAAGAAATGTACTATACAGAAAGATACAAAAATAATCATGTATTCACTTTGAACATTCCTCAGGACCTTTTAAATGACCATGTGTAGATTTGTATTGCCATTGAAGGCCAAGCCATTTATAATATACTACAGGCCCAGTGCACAAAAATTCATGCACTCGGGGGGCGGGGGAGAACCAGAGCCCGGCCTGCAACCTCTTGCTGTCTGGGACCCCTCAGGGGATGTCTACCTGCCGGCTTAGGACCACTACCAGGGGCCTAAGCCACAGTCGGACATCCTTAGTGCTGCCAAGGAGGCAGGAGAGGCTCCTGCCAACGCCACTGCAGTTGCAGCTATCAACCTGGCTTGTGGCTGAGTGGAGCTCCCCCTGTGGGAGTGCACTGACCACCAGAGGGCAGTTCCTGCATTGAGCAATGCCCCCTGGTGGTCAGTGCGCATCATAGTGACCTGTTGTTCCTGGTCATTCTGCCGTTAGGGTCAATTTGCATATTACCTTTTTATTATATAGGATTGATTCATGGTATTATTGGGTAGACACCTCTTTATTTTTTCATGTCATGTCTAAGACATCTTCAGCAAGCTCTAGGTTCTAAATATTTCCTCCTAAAAGTTTTATAGTTTTATCTTTTACATTTATATCTCTAGTCCAGGTTGAGTTCATTTTTGTAGTACCCTGTGAGGATTAGATTGAGTTTCCTCCTAGACTATCTTGCCTCCATTGAATTACATTTATTTCTTAGTCAAAAATCAGTTGGGTATTACAGACAATAGGCAGTAAAGCTAACAATAAACCTTATTTAACACACACACACACACACACACACACACACACACACACAGAAAACACCTCAAAAAATAGGTCTCTCCACAGTTCACCATACAGAAATCTATTGATGTCATTGGAGCTAAAGCAGATCTGTAGTTTTTATTATCTATGAGCCCAAGGATAAAGACCAAATAAACAGTAGCTTTTTTTCCCCAAATTTCAAAGCTTTTTATAGGCACAAGAGATGGTAAACTTTAATTTGATTGATCTCTGAGATTCTGGCCTCTCAGAGAGGGAGTTAGCCTTGCAGAACTCCTGAGAGAGTGCTGAGGAGTAAATCAGGACTGGCCCAGATAATAAAACAATAGCAACTACTAAATATGGACCCTGATATCCTGTCATTCCAGTAGAATAACTAGTACTCCCTCAACTGGGTATAGTGAGTAGAGGAATAGGACTGGCTGATAGCCAAGGTTCAGATACATCTCACTGCTATCAGCATTGCATTGTATTCAGAATCATAATCAAAGGTATAACTGGTATGACATGGTATAGGAACCATGCCAGGTCCCCAAAAGGTCAAAGCTAATGAGAGCACAGAGGCCTTTTTATTAATACACCAGAATGGACAAAGGTTGCTCTGAGCATGAGCCTAATCAGGATATCCAAGGACTCTGAGCCTGGGAATCATGATCAGGCCAAGATACCATGAGTGGACACAAGGACACATGGTACACTGTGCCCTTCTGTAACCCAAATGATTGATGTCACTGTTGGCAACTAGTCTTCTTTGTCTCTGGACTAATATACAGGTTACTGATCCGAAGTATGAAGAAGTCTGCTAGAGAGAGCAGCTGAGCAGAAGCTAGATAACTCTTGAGAAGGAGAGGCAGCAGACACAGAGAAAGTAGCTCCTATGTGTGCAGGAGAGAGGAGAGCTCAGATGGAACTGAGAGATGGTATTGCTATGATGTAAGGCTAAGAGCTCATAGAGAGTTCATATACAGCTACCATGTTAACCAGCCAGTGTGTTGGGCAGGGAAGACAGGAGAAGTTGCTGAGCCAGAGAAGTTACTGAGGCTGTAGCTCTAAGGGAGAGCTCAAGTGCCACTATAATGTAAGACGGTGAGGCTGCTCAAATACTAACTGTGGGTACAGAGATAAATGCTGCTTTGTGAGAAAGATATGTATTCACCAACTGGTGTCTGCCTGCCTGTCTGTCTATGGGAATTTCCTGTAAAAGACTGTCTTATCTGATGGCTATATGGTCGCTAGCTTCTGCAATAAAGACTCATTCTTGATCTTGAAGGAGAGAGTGGATCTTATTGGAAGCCTGAAAATCTATGGCTGTGGCAGCCACAGAACAGCTGCAAGCCCCAGAGCTCCGGTACCCAATTGGCGCAAACACACGGATTCAGGGGAGCTCTGCACTCCACCACAGAAGGGTCAGATTTCCTCTGGGATAAGGAGAGAGAAAACTACATAACCAGACATCCAGAGAAGAGAGACCATGGGGAAACAAAGAAACAGCCCGCATATGAAAGAAAAGCAGGCATCACCAGAAAAGGAAGTAAATGAAATAGAGGCAAGCAACCTATCAGAGAAAGGATTCAGAGAAATAGTCATAAGGTGGCTGAAAAAAATGGAAGACAAATTTGACAATATGAGTAAGAACCAAGAGGAAATGAAGAAGAACCAAGAAGAAATAAAAAACTGACATTGCTGCTATAAAGAACTCAATAGAAAGCATCACGAGTAGACTAGAATAAGGAGAGGACCGCATCAGTGAGCTAGAAGACAAGATGGGAAAAAATACCCAAGTAGAGCAGCTTCTAGAAAAAAAAAATTAAAAAGCATGAGGAGAGCCTAAGGGAACTTTGGGACAACATGAAAAAAACAACAACATTTGAATAATAGGGCTTCCAGAAGGAGAATAAACTGAGCAAGGAATAGAAAACCGGTTTGAAGAAATAATGACAGAAAACTTCCCTTATATAGGGAAGAAAAAACCCACACAAATCCAAGAAGCTCACAGAGTCCCAAGCAAAATGAACCCCAAAAGACCGACGCCAAGGCACATTATAATTAAATTGGCAAACACCAACAACAAACTAAGAATGTTAAAAGCAGCCAGAGAAAGACAGAAAGTTACATACAAAGGAACCCCCATCGGACTAGCAACTGAATTATCAACAGAAACTCATCAGGCCAGAAGGGAATGGAATAAAATATACAAAGTCATGCAAATGAATCCAAGCATACAGTACCCAGCAAGGCTATCAATCAAAATTGAAGGGGAAATCAGGAGCTTCACAGACAAAAAAGGACTAAGGGAATTTATTACCACCAAACCAGCAATGCAAGAAATGCTAAAGGGTCTGCTGATAGAAAGAAAGAAAGAAAGAAAGAAAGAAAGAAAGAAAGAAAGAAGGAAGGAAGAAAGGAAGGAAGGAAGGAAGGAAGGAAGGAAGGAAGGAAGGAAGGAAGGAAGGAAGGAAGGAAGAAAGAAAGAAAGAAAGAAAGAAAGAAAGAAAGAAAGAAAGAAAGAAAGAAAGAAAGAAAGAAAGAGGAAGCGAAGAAGGAACACAGGGGTAAAGATTAAAAATGGTGACAAATAAGTACCTATCAATAATAACTTTAAATGTAAATGGATTAAATGACCCAATCAAAAGACATAGTGTAACGGATTGGATAAGAAAACAAGACACATATATCTGCTGTCTACAAGAAACCCACCTCAGAAAAAAAGAAGCACACAAACTGAGGGTGAAGGGATGGAAAGAGGTTTTCCAGGTGAATGGAAATGAAAAAAAAAGCGGGGGTAGCAATACTTATATCTGACAAATTAGACCTCAAAGTGAAGGACATAAAAAGAGATAAGGAAGGCCACTTCATACTACTAAAGAGAGCAATACAATAAGAAGAAATAACTCTGGTAAACATATACGCACCCAATACAGGAGCACCCAAATATATAAAAAAAAACTCCTGGAGGATATGAAGGGAGAGAGTGACAGCAACACAATCAGAGTAGGATACTTTAATACCCCACTATCACCATTGGACAAATCCTCTAAACAAAAAATCAGCAAAGAAACATCAATTCTAAATGACTCACTAGACCAGATGGAATTAATTGACATCTTCAGAACATTTCACCCCAAAGTCACAAAATATACATTCTTCTCAAGTGCACATGGATCATTTTCAAAGATAGGCCATCTATTGGGACATAGGCAAAGTCTCTTCAAATTCAAGAAGATAGAAATCATATCAAGCATCTTCCCAGATCACAGTAGAATAAAACTGGAAATCAACTACAATAAAAACAATCCAAAGAAATCAAACACATGGAGACTAAACAGCATGTTATTAAACAATGACTGGGTTACCAGAGAGATCAAGGAAGAAACAAAAAAACATCATGGAAACAAGTGACAATGAAAACACAACAATCCAAAATCTATGGGACACAGCGAAAGCAGTCTTGAGAGGGAAGTTCATAGCTCTACAAGCCTACTGCAAAAAACAAGAAACAATGGTAATAAACTACCTAACCCTACAACTCAAAGAGTTAGAAAGAGAGCAACAAGAAAAGCCCAGTGTAAGCAGAAGGAAGAAAAAAATAAAGATCAGAATGGAGATAAACGACATAGAGACCAAAGAAACAATACAAAAGATCAACAAAACCAAGAGCTGGTTCTTTGAAAGAATAAACAATATTGATGAACCTCTACCCAGGTTCACCAAGAAGCAAAGAGAGAGGACCCAAATAAACAAAATCAGAAATGAAGAGGTGAAATAACAACAGACCCCACCAAAATACAAAGGATTGTTAAAAAAATACTATGAACAACTATATTCCAACAAACTGGACAACCTGGACAAAATGGACAAATTCCTAGAAAAATATAACCTTCTAAAACTCAATCAGGAAGAATCTAAACAGCTCAATAGGCCAGTAACTAAGGAAGAAATTGAAGCAGTCATCAAAAAGCTTCCAGCAAACAAAAGCCCAGGGCCAGATGGCTTCACAGGGGAGTTTTACCAAACATTCAAGGAAGAACTAAAACCTATCCTCCTCAGACTATTCCAAAAAATTCAAGAGGAAGGAACACTTCCTAGCTTATTCTATGAAGCCAGCATCACCCTAATACCAAAACCAGATAAAGACAACACAATGAAAGAGAATTACAGGACAATATCCCTCATGAACATAGATGACAAAATCCTCAACAAAATTCTAGCAAATCGGCTCCAGCAGTACATCAGAAAGATCATACACCATGACCAAGTAGGATTTATCCCAGGAATGCAAGGATGGTACAATATCCGCAAATCAATAAACGTGATACATCACATAAAGAAATTTAGAGATAAAAATCACATAGTTATGTCAATTGATGCAGAAAAAGCATTTGACAAAATCCAACACCCTTTCTTGATAAAAACTCTCAGCAAGGTGGGAATAGAAGGATCATACCTCAACATAATAAAAGCTATATATGATAAACCCACAGCATACATCATACTCAATGGGTAAAAACTAAAACCATTTCCCCTAAGAACAGGAACAAGACAGGGATGCCCACTCTCACCACTCCTGTTTGACATCGTACTGGAAGTATTAGCCATTGCAATTAGACAAGAAGAAGAAATAAAAGGCTTCCAAATTGGAAAAGAAGAAGTAAAGCTGTCCTTATTTGCAGATAACACGATATTGTACATAAAAAACCCGAAAGACTCCATCAAAAAACTAATAGACTTAATAAATGAATTCGGCAATGTAGCATGATGCAAGATTAATGCTAAGAAATCTATGGCATTTCTATACACCAATAGTGAACTTACAGAAAGAGAGACTAAAAAATCAACCCCATTTACCATCGCACCAAAAACACTAAGATACCTAGGAATAGACTTAACTAAGGAGGTAAAAGATCTATAGGCGGAAAACTACAAGGACACTGAAAAAAGAGATAGAGGAAGACGTAAACAGATGGAAGAACATACCATGTTCATGGATTGGTAGAATCAACATCATTAAAATGCCCATACTACCCAAAGCAATCTATAGATTCAATGCACTCCCCATTAAAATACCAACGGCATATTTCACAGACTTAGAAAGAACTCTCCAAAAATTCATCTGGAATAAAAAAAGACCCCGAATAGCCACAGCAATCCTGAGAAAGAAGAATAAAGTAAGAGAGATCTCAATACCAGATATCAAGCTGTATTACAAAGCCACTGTTCTCAAAACAGCCTGGTACTGGCACAAGAAGCGACATATGGATCAATGGAATAGAATAGAGAATCCAGATATCGATCCAAACCTCTATGCTCAATTAATATTTGACAAAGGAGGCATGAACATACAATGGAGTCAAGACAGTCTCTTCAATAAATGGTGTTGGGAAAATTGGACAGATACATGCAAAAAAATGAAAAAAGATCACCAACTTACACCATACACAAAAATAAACTCAAAATGGATAAAGGACTTAAACATAAGACGGGAAACCATAAAAATACTAGAGGAATCCACAGGCAACAAAATCTCAGACATATGCCGAAAGAACTTCTTCACTGATACTGCTCCTAGGGCAATGGAAGCTAAAGAGAAAATAAACAAATGGGACTACATCAAAATTAAAAGCTTTTTCACAGCAAAAGAAACCATCAACAAAACAACAATGGACCTAAATTGAATCTCTTTGAAAGAAGACAGAAGGAAGGCCAAGAGACACATGAAAACATGCTCAAAGTTACTAATTATCTGAGAGATGCAAATCAAAACGACAATGTGGTACCATCTCACACCTGCCTGAATTGCTATCATCAACAAATCAATAAAGGACAAGTGCTGGAGAGGATGCGGAGAAAAAGGAACCCTCATGCACTACTGGTGGGAATGCAGACTGTTGCAGCCATTGTGGAGAACAGTATGGAGTTTCCTCAAAAAACTGAAAATGGAACTCCCATTTGACCCAGTAATCCCACTCCTAGGAATATATCCTAAGAAACTAGAAACACCAATCAGAAAGGATATAAGCACCCCTTATGTTCAAAGCAGCACAATTTACAATAGCTAAGATTTGGAAACAGCCTGGGTGCCCGTCAGCAGATGACTGGATCAGAAAACCATGGTACATCTACACAATGGAATACTTTGCTGCCATAAAAAGAAGGAATTCTTACCATTTGCAGCAACCTGGATGGAACTGGAGAACATTATGCTAAGTGAAATAAGCCAGTCAGTGAAAGAAAAATACCACATGATCTCACTCATTTGTGGATAATAAAGAACATTATAATCTGATGAACTAATAGATAGATACAGAGGCAGTAAAGCATCAAACAGACTGTCAATTAGAGTGGGAAGGTTAGGGAGAAGTGGGGGAGATAAGCTATCAACCGCAGAACTTGAATGCATGCATATAAGAATAACCAACGGATGCAAAACACTGGGGGGTGAGGGCATGTATGGTATGGGAGTGGGGTGGGAGGGCAATGGTAAGATATGTACACATATAATACTTTAATAAAAGAAAAAAAACTGGGAAAAAATTTAAAAAAAATAGACTCATTCTTATACACCCACAACTTCTCATGGCTTTTGTATCTGCCCAGCCGCCAAGAATTGACCTGTGTCTCTCTGAGCAGAGGTTAAAGGAGGAACTTGGACTAAATTCCCAACAGTTAGTACAATGGGCAAGGTTTGAGAAGGGACCTGCCCTGGCGTAGTCGGGAAGAATTTAGAAGAATATATGGACTCAGAACAACTCAGAGCAGCAGTGCTAAGCAGTGATCCTGCTGTCTCTGACACATGGAGACTAAGCTATCAGATGCTAGGATAGACAGAATCCTAAAGACTTTTCCCCCAATTTCCCATCTCCTTGTGAGTTAGTCAAACACTAGTTTATGTACTGTTGTGAAAGTTCGTAAGGTTACTAATCATCTGACCTTAATATGGGGATAGGCTCCTGGATTATCCAGGTGGGCCCAATGTAATCCCATGAGGCCTGAAAAAGCAGAAGAGGGGGACAGAGAAGCAGTAAGGAAGATGCAGCAAAGGTGGAGGTCAGAGGGATTCCAAGTGAGGATAATTTATACCCAATTGCTGCCTCTGCCATGTAGAAACCCCTTTGGAGCTAAAGGCAGGCCCCCAGCTCACAGCCAACAAATAAACCAGGACCTCCACCTACAACCACAATAACATGAATTCCACCAACAACTTGAATAAGTTTGGAAGTGGATTCTTTCCAGACCTTCCAGATAAGAATCCCAGGTGGCAAGACCTTATGTAAGCCTTGTGAGACCCAGGTCAGAGACCCCAGTCAAGCCAATCAGACTTCTGACATACAGAACTATGAGATGACAACATTATATTATTTTAAGCTGCTCAATTTGTGGTAATTTGTTACAGCAGTGGTAAATATCTAATGCAAATTCCCAGCCTATCTATACAGTTTGTATGCAGGTAAGTAACTGCTAACTCTCAGCCCTGCCTACATCATGTAATGTTTAAACTGAAACTAGTTTCACTACCAAACTGGTGAAATACAGAAAGTGGTTTGCTGCATATTTTTTCTACATTCTATCTACAATCAAGTGATGCAAAACTAAATGCCTGAATATTTATTCTCCATGTAGATTAGTCCCATTTTGTACAAGTATTTATTGTCAATGACAAACAGCACTGATACCTAATAACTTTATATCTAGGACTCCAACCCACCAAAATGTTCTAGAGCAGTGATGGCGAACCTATGACACGCGTGTCAGCACTGATACGCGTAGCCATTTCTGATGACAAGCGGCCGCTGAGGCGGCCGCATGCCGAGGATGAAACATTTGCTGCCTCTGAGGATGAAACATGTGCGAAATGTTTTTTCCTCAAAGTGACGCACTACCCGAGTTATGCTCAGTTTTTTGGCGAAGTTTGACACACCTAGCTCAAAAGGTTGCCCATCACTGTTCTAGAGGCTCATATATTTACAGTAGGAGACTGCTCAGAGCATTATTTATAGGGTGTCCAAAAATGTATATACACACTTTGAATTATTATAAAGGCAGGGTTCATTAAAACACATTTCATTTTCAAAATTGAACTACCAACTATTAAAGTGTGAATACATTTTTGGAACACCCTAGATAATAATAAATAATGGCACAGTTATTACATAAAAACCTATTACATAGATTTTTGAAGAAAGATTGCATTTTAAATAAAATAGGATACTAAGTTATTATATTAACTGAGTTTAACTAAACAAAAAATTGATTTAAAAAAACACTGAACATTAATCTGTAGAATTAGCTTGCTAATAATGCATATGCCACTAGTTCTATGTATTACTTAGCCAAATTAACCTTTTAGTGCCTTATTTTCCTTATCTTCAAAAATAAATTGACACAAAGAGCCTAACATTTCTGAACACAAAAATTTTAAGAATATCTAAATATAGAAAAATCAAGAAAACCTTCTGTTTAAAATATATCTCCCTAGAATCATCACTTGGATTTGGCACTTTTATATTTTTATTCTTTTTTATGTTTTTTTTCCCTTTATTGATTAAGGTATTACATATGTGTCCTTATCCCCCCATGTCCTCACCCCCCCTGGTGTCTGTGTCCATTGGTTAGGCTTATATGCATGCATACAAGTCCTTTGGTTGATCTTTCCCCCTTACCCCCACCCTCCCCTACCTTCCCTCTGAGGTTTGACAGTCTGATGGATGCTTCTCTGTCTCTGGATCAGTTTTTGTTCATCAGTTTATGTTGTTCATTATATTCCATATATGAGTGAGATCATGTGATATTTATTAGGTGTACTAGTTAATAATGCGAATTTTTTTTCAATAGATGTAGTTACACATATGTTGATGTATATACAATTTGATATGTATGCTATTTTGTTATATTGACAGCAAGCTTCAAAACTTCATATTTCAGCCGAAACCGGTTTGGCTCAGTGGATAGAGCGTTGGTCTGCGGACTGAAGGGTCCCAAGTTCGATTCCGGTCAAGGGCATGTACCTTGGTTGCGGGCACATCCCTGGTGCGGGGTGTGCAGGAGGCAGCTGGTCGATGTTTCTCTCATCGATGTTTCTAGCTCTCTGTCCCTCTCCCTTCCTCTCTGTAAAAAATAAAAAAAAAAACTTCATATTTCAAATTTGCTGAAGGTGTTAACATCATAGATATTTTTACACTTAAAAATGTTGAATTTCGTGCCAAAAAAAGAGCATTTATGGAAAGTTTTAATTCATTATTTTGAAGAAAAAGTTATCGTATACTTTGGGAAGCTTATGGTGAACATGCTCCATCTCAAGATACTTGCGAACACTAGAAAGTATTAAACTGCAGTTTCCTGGAAAAGCTATGCTTTAAAAGTGATAATTTCGATGTGAAAGACAAAGAACATCCAGGTCAACCGAAAAGTTTGAAGACCAACAATTACAAGCATTATTGAATGAAGATGAGTGTCAAAAACAATTTGCAGAAAAATTAAATGTTGCTCAGCAAACAATTTCTGGATTATTTACAAGCAATGGGAACAATTTTAAAGGAAGGAAAATGGGTGCCACATCAACTGAATGAAAGACAAATGGAAAAAGGAAAAGTCATCAGTAAAATGTTGCTTCAATCGCACAAAAGAAAGTCTTTTTGGCATCAAATTGTGACTTGGCGATGAAAAGTGGATTTATTTTGAGAATCCCAAATGCACAAAATCATGGGTTGATCCAGGTCAACCATCAACATCAACTGCCAGGCCAAATCGCTTTGGAAAGAAGACAATGCTCTGTGTTTGGTGGGATCAGGAAAGTGTGGTGAATTATGAGCTTCTAAAACCAGGTGAAACTATTAATACTGATCGATACCAACAACAAATAATCAATTTGAACCACGCTTTGATCATGAAGTGACCAGAATGTGCCAGAAGACACGGCAAAGTAATTTTGCTTCATGATGATGCACCCTCACACACTTCAAAACCAGTTAAAGACACGTTAAAAGATCGTGCCTGGAAAGTATTAACCCACCTGCTGTATTCACCAGACCTTGCTCCTTTAGCTTACTACTTGTTCTGATCCATGGTACACACACTTTCTGAGCAGCACTTCAAAACATATGAAGAAGTGGAAAATTGGGTCTCTGAATGGTTTGCCTCAAAACAAGAAAAGCTCTATTGGGACAGTATCCACAAATTACTAGAAAGATGGGGAAAATGTGTAGTTAGTGATGGACATTACTTTGAATAAAGCACTTTTGATGGTTCTCTTGAAATTAGCATGTTTTCTTTGATTACAGAATCCTCCATTATTAACCGGTACACCTAGTTATCTTTCTCTGACTGGCTTATTTCCCTTAGCATAATGCTCACTAGTCCCATCCATGCTGTTGCAAATGGTAAGAATTCCTTCATTTTTACCACAGCATAGTATTCCATTGTGTAGATGTACCATAGTTTTCTAATCCACTCATCTGCTGATGAGCACTTAGGCTGTTTCCAAATCATAGCTATGGTAAATTGTGCTGCTATGAACATAGGGGTGCACATATCCTTTTTGATTGGTGTTTCTAGTTTCTTGGGATATATTACTAGAAGTGGAATCACTGGGTCAAATGGGAGTTCCATTTTTAGTTTTTTGAGGAAACTCCATACTGTTCTCCACAGTGGCTGCACCAGTCTGCATTCCCACCAGCAGTGCATGAGTAATACCTTAATCACTAAAGAAAAATAAAATAGAATAAAATAAATAATTATATAAATATAGGACTACATTTATTAAAACTATTTTGTATCATTAAAATTGTACTTTAACCATTGAATTTAAAGCTTAAAAACACTATGCATATCAGTTTTCATTTTTAAAAGCCTTGCTCTGTTTTTAATGTGTTTTATTATATAAGTAAGATTATAAATAAATATTCCGGTAGAAGCAAATTTGGTAAATTTGTTTGGAGGAGTTTCTTCATTGCTAGTGGGAGTGGGGCTCTTGGAGCTTCACTGGAATAAGCATTTCTGAAGGCCCCCACAAGAGAATGAGATGTGGTGAAAAACTTTATTTTCATGGAGTTACATGCCTTCATTTTCAAAGTCCCATTTCCCTTAAATCATTCCTGGAAAATCTGCAGCTGGGGGTTCAGCAGAGCTAGAAGCAAAACCAGTATCCAGAGTTTACATTCCAGGAAGAGCTGTGTCTCGCAGAGCACCAGGCTGGTTGTAATCCATTAGTCCATTGTGTGTGGGGTCCACATGGCTGTGGACCATGTGGGCAAATGCAGAGTGTGAGAGCACACCCCTGCATCAAGAGTCCCAAGAGAGCAAGAGGGCCAAGAGAAGGAACTCCTTTTGTTTAGGAGTTTTCAAACCCTTGCAGTGGCCACACCTATTCTGGCCAATGATTTGTTCCCAGGTGTGTTGACAGCCTCACCTAGACCTTCCACCTCACCTAGACTTCACTGGGAATGCATCTATTGTCCAGTCCCTTCCCCCAGCAATCTGTTGGGAACAGACCTAGAGTGTATTAAACTGCAGTTTCCTGGAAAAGCTATACAAATGGCATGCCTATATCTGGCCTTCCCTGTTAATTAATAACCAGGTTATTATAATGATATCAATTTGACCTTGAAATCCACCTGGAAATTTACCCCCAAGAAATTTTTTAAAGATAAATGATGGATATTTAATTTTATTTTAAAATTTTCTTCCAACTATGAGCTTGAAAAAATCTATTAGCATCCATCCTGAATTGACTTTCTCAACTACCAATTTCAGTCTACAATCCAGATTAAACCTAATTTCTTAATGTTTCACTCTGCATTAAAACTATAAGCTTAAAGAATGAATTAGAAACAGCAACCAGTGAAGAAATGGTTTGGGATCTATTTACCAGGCTAATACATACAAATTATAGTCTTTGAAATACATGGCTATGAAAAAATTTTCTTCACAATATTACCTCTCTTAGAGATGAATATATGACCAAATGAATGGTAAAGTTATTAGGGGAAACATGAGAGAGTTTAGTTAAGTAACTGAGATTTTTATCTATTGACTGTATTTAATATACTATTTACATTGAACTCAGATTGAGATATAACATACTTATTATCATGATTGGGGGAGTTAAAGGCATTATTGACTTTCTATGCATTTTTATTTTTAATGTTTCATTTTGTTTTGTCTAAATTTGGCATTCATATGAAGTATGACACTGAATCTCAGCTCTGATTAGGTAACCAAATATCTGTACTTTATAAGCATCAGCCCTTATTATCTGAATATTAAGTTATTCAGTTAACAGGATATCAAATTGTTCTTAGCATTTTATTAAAGTGTGTCTTCTCTTGTTTTTATTTGTAATAAATACATTGAAATAAGTTTGTTTTCAATTAACAAAGGTTTAGTCCAATGAACTTGTAATAAAAGATTTAGTCCAATAATCTTGATTCCCTTTTGGGTTTTTCAATACATCCTCATGGTTAGTAATCTTGGTATTTGCTTATAATTACTTTTAAGTTAGTTTGGTTACCAATAATTGTATTTCCCTTTAAAAAATCCTACACTCATCTGTACTTCATTGCCTTCTCTTTTATTCTGCAAACTACTAGAATATGGTTTCCATCCCCATCATTCTAGAGAAATTATCCTTACTAAGATTGGTAATAGCCAGCTCTGCTACTAAAGAAGCCTAGATCTTGTCCAGCTGATGTGGCTCAGTGGTTGAGCATCAACCTGTGGACCAGGAGATCACAGTCCAATTCCTGGTCAGGCCATATGCCCAGGTTGTAGGCTTGATCCAGAGTGGTGAATGCAAGAGGCAATCAATCAATTGTTCTTTCTCATCATTGATGTTTCTATCTATTTCTCTCCTTCTCCCTTCCTCTCTGAAATTAATAAAGAATATATAATTAAAAAGTCAAAAGGCAAAAGTAAGAATATCATGTACAATTACATTAAATTAAGGGATACACACACATATACATGCACACAAAAAGTAAAAATGCGGAGAGGGTGAGTAAAAATTGTAGTGACTTTAGAATGTGTTCAAACTTAAGCAACCACCAACTTAAAATACACTACTGTAAACAAAGTTTGGTATATAGGAAGCACATGATAACCACAAAACAAAAATAACAAGAAATATAAAATAAATAAAGAGAAAAAATCCAAACATAACACTACAGAAAGTCATCAACCTATAAAAGAAGAGAACAAGAAACTAAAAAAGGAAGAGTAAAACTGCAAAAATAATTACAAAACAATGAACAAAATGGCAATAACTACATATCTATCCATAACCACTTTAAAGGTAAATGGACTAAATGCTCCAATCAAAAGATGTAGGTTGGCTGAATGAATAAAAAAAAAGAAAGAAAAATATATATATGCTGCCTACAAGAGACCCAATTCAAATTAAAAGACACAGACTGAAAGTAAAGGGATGAGAAAAAATATTCCATGCAAACAAACAAAACAAAAAAGCTGGTATAGCAATACTTACATTAGACAAAATAGACTTTCAAAGAAAAGGCTGGGAAGAAAAAATGGTGGCCGAATAGGCAGATGTGTCGTACACTTCATCCAGGGGCCAGAATGGAAATACAACTAAATCAGAGAACATACACCCCGAATTAACAAATTAGGCACAGCTGAGGAGACAAGTTATAACAAGGAAGCGAAGAAAACACCTGGAGACAGGTAGAAATGGGGACTTGGGCTTGAGAGGGGCAGCGGGCCAGCCTGCTGAGAGGGAGAGGAGAAAACGGCTTTGCACCAAAGCCATGTCCCTTAGCAGCAGGTTTAACATCCAACTGTCAAAAGGAAAAGCCACAGGGCTGCTGGCAGCCTGGGAATCTGTACCCAAGACCACAGCCATGAAAGGCTGCCCCCCAAAAGGCTGCCCCTCCAAAGGCAGCACTTCGAGGAGAAAGCAGAGTGGTTCTGGGGGAGAGAAAGCCATGTTTTTGTTGTTGTGTTTTGTTTTTGTTTTGCCTTTGTTTTTATTCGCTAAACTCGGAACACAGGACTTTTCAATTGCAATCACTTGCCTGAGACTTTGGCACAGGGATAGAGGCACAAACTTGAGGTGCCTGAAGAAAGGATGAGGAGGGAAGCATGGCAAGGAGACTTGTCCAGGAGTCCTGCATTGGGATGTTCTTAAGCTTTCAAAATAAATGGCCATTTCTCCCCCGAAGAGCTATCCCCTCCCAGTAGCTTCAAGGCAGGTGATATAGCCTGCCACACCCTGCATGTTGAGCTTTACAGAGGAAACAAAGGCAAAGGCCAAGCTTACAGGTCAGAATAGTCCCAAGGAGCCCTCAGTGACTGGATTGGAAGATCCATCTGCCCTGCTATTCTGGAAACCAGACTGATAAAAACTCTAGATTGCCAGCCAACCCCTTTGGTATCCATACAAGGATCTCTAACCAAGGGCAGAACAACATTTTTGGCCACTCACAGAGGAGTAGCTCTGTGTAAGAAAAAAACAAAACATCCATCTTATTCCCTGAAAGCAAAACAGCACCAATCCCACCTAAAGCTCTTGAGTGATTAAAATTGACAGCTGGCAGACAGGCAAAGAGGGAAGATTGGCCCCACCTGCTTGCAGCTAGGCATGCAGAGACAGACATAAGCAGAAGGCAAGTGGATCATTTGGATCATCAATCAGTGCTAAAAGCCAGAAGACAGTACCTAACAGTGGTTAGCACCTAAGTACCTACAGGATGCCCAGAATTGGCAGACAGAACAGAAGAGTGGGGTCCTAAACCAGCTCCCATGGGGCAATAAAGCTTGGCTGAAGGGAATGATACTTCACTTTTATTTTTTTTAATTTTTAATTTTTTGTGCTTTTTCTTCCTCTCTTCTCTTTTTTTCCTTCCATTTTCTTCTCCTTTCTCTGTTTTAGTTTTTTTCTTTCTTTTCTTTCTTCTCCTTTAAAAAAAAATGATCTTCTTTATCTGTTCTATTGATGTTATTATTCTATTCTCTGTTGGTTTACTCATATATCTAATTCCCTCTTCCCTGCTCCTACTCCATTTCCCCTTCTCTTATCTTTTTCTTCACTATTTATTTATTTTTTCTATTCTCTCTTGCTCTTATCTTGTCCTAATTTTTTGACTTGTTTCACTTGTTCAATTTAGACCTATCTGCTCTCTCATCTATTCTGCTTTAAAAATTTTTTTTAATTATTTGTTTATTTTTGTTTCTTCTTCTCATTTATTTTCTCCCTCCTCTATTCTAAACTATGGTCCTTCCATTATTTATCCAATTCCTTAACCTTATGTTCTTTATTTAAACTCTGCATCTACAGATTCTGCTCCCCTCCTTTTTTCTGAGTGTTTTTTTTAAATATATTTTATTGATTTTTTACAGAGAGGAAGAGAGAGGAATAGAGAGTTAGAAACATCGATGAGAGAGAAACATCGATCAGCTGCCTCTTGCACGCCCCCTACTGGGGATGTGCCCGCAACCAAGGTACATGCCCTTGGCCGGAATCGAACCTGGGACCCTTGAGTCCGCAGGCCGACGCTCTATCCACTGAGCCAAACCGGTTTCGGCTCTGAGTGTTTTTTGTTTGTTTGCTTGTTTGTGCCTTTTGGTTTATGTGATTGCTTTGTTGTGTTTTCTCCCCATATTATTTCTTTCTTTTATGTTTTCTCACTATCAATATTATTCTCTTTTCTCTTTCCTAATTCTCCTTTCTATGGTGGGCACTTATATTAAGGTAACAAGTGTCTTGTGTACATTTGTGTTCTGTTCCAACCATGGTATGTCTTGTCATGTGGTATTTGGTGCTGTTCAGTCAGCAGCTCTAAAACAGTTGGCACGACATGGTAGGGAATGAGCCAGATAATCAGAGACCCTGAGGGGACACCACATCCACGAATGGAACAATAACATTCAAGGCCTAACTAAATCAGTAGAACTCAAATATCTCAAGGAGGGGGCCTCCCTAGAATACTCAGACCAGGAGACATGACAGCCTACATCACTGGGTCCCACAAAACATCTATTATATATGACCAATTCAAAATATCTAGGTGGCATAGCAGTTTGATCTAAAACATAGAAACAATTCCAAATGAGTGGAAAATGGGGAGAGAAAGAAACAACTCACAAATGAAAAAAAAGGAGGAAACACCAGAAAAGGAACTAAATTAAATAGAGGCAAGCAATTTGTCAGAGAAAGAATTCATAATAATGGTTATAAGGATGCTCAAATGTCTGGATTAGAAATTCACCAGCATGTGTAACAATCAAGAGGAAATGAAGAATGACATAGCTGCAATAAAGAACACAATGGAAGGTTCCAACAGTAGACTAAAAGAAACTGAGGACTGAATCAGCAAATTAGAAGACAGTGTAAAAAAAAAAAAAAAACAGCAAGGAAAGAAGAAATGAGAAAACAAAAATAAAAAGCCAGAGGACAGTCTAAGGGAGCTTTGGGACAACACAAAATGAAACAACATCTGCACAAAGGGGTAACAGAAGGTAAGCAAGCTGTGTAAGGAAGAGAAAACCTGTTTGAAGAAATAATGACAGAAAACTTCCCTGACTTTGGGAAGAAAAAAGCCACACAAGTCCAAGAAGTCACAGAGAGTCCCAAATAAGATGAAGCAAAAAGACCAAAACCAAGCCATATCGCAATTAAATTGGCAAACGTCAAGTACACAATAAGAGTAATAAAGTCTGCCAAAGAGAGAGATAGAAATTTACCTACAAGGGATCTCCCAATACACTGTCAACTGATTTCTCAACAGAAACACATCAGGCAAGAAGGGAATGAAATGAAGTATACAAAGTGATGCAAAGCAATGGACTGAATCCAAGAATACTCTAACCAGCAAGGCTATCATTCAAAATTGAAGTGGAAATCAGGATCTTCATAGACAAAAAAGGGCTAAGGGAATTTATTACCACCCAACCAGTAATACAAGAAATCCTACATGGGACTTGTGTAAAAAGAAGAACTAGAAAGGGAAGAAGAAACACAGTTATAAATAATAAAAATGCGGGGGGGGGGGAGAGGGTTGGAAGATGGTGGCTGACAGGATGGCAAGCTGCAAGACAGTGTGTGATTAACAGAGCAAAAGAAGAGTGTGTGGACATTCAGGGATTGTCTGTATATGTGTGTGATAGACAGTTATAGTCACAGGACTGTTGGGGACTGGCAGACCAGTCTCTCCTGGCCAGGCAACCTCTACAACTGCTGAAATATCTTCCAGAGCAGCTGGCTCTGCCACAGAGACCATGCCATCTTGAAGGGGAGATCAGCTGTGATCAGAAGCCCAGCCTTACCTTCAACGTGGAAATCTCAGATACCTCCTTGGACCATACAACCACAAGGCCCACAAACACTGAGATTCCAGCCTCCCACGGGCACCTAAGAAGTTTGTTCAGGGGGAGACAAGGTGGCTGCTGAATATGTGGATGGGACCTGTGCCTTCTCACCAAGCAGATAGAAGGAACAGCTGAACTGAATAACACCCACCCAGAATTGGCAAATTAAACACAGCTGGTGAGGCAATCTATGGATGGAAAGGTCAGAGGGAGACTGCGCTCTACTAAATCCATGGCCCTTGGGGTCAGTGTAGCCCTTGAATATGGAAAGGGGTCCACAGGGCTGCTGGCAGAGTGGGACTCTAGATCTAAGCCTACTGCCTTGGGAGACTGTGCCCAGAAAAGCAGCCTGAAGTTCTATATCAGCCACACAGTGCTAGAGAGGTGAGGGGGGGGGGGTGGAGAAAGGTGCAAGTTGGTGTGGTTCCTTTGTCTTTTTCATTTCCTTGCTTTTGCTTGCTAAGCCCAGTACATAGGATCTTCCAATTAAAAACATTCACCAAGACTGCAGGGGAAAGTTGTTTTTGTGGAAACTGGGGATCAGAATAAGGAGAGATGAGCAGGAAACCAGCTCTGGGTCAGTCCGTTCCTCCAACCTAATATTAAGTGAGGCAGGGAAAGAAGAGTCTAAACACTGGGTAGAGGGGCCATTTAGTCCCAGAAATTAATACAGAAACACCGCCACCAAGGGGTTGTGTCAGAAATTGACTCTTGTGTAAATACAACTGAAGGCAGGCAGAGAAACAAAGTGAGCAGAGAGATCCCGCCTGCTTGAAAACAAGGATGTGGCTTATAACACAGTGGAGTGATGGATCGCAGGGAACGTCAACACCGTGCTGACTACCTGACAGGAAACAGACATGCCAGACAGAATAGTAGAGAGGGGTCTTAAAGCCATCTCCATGTGTTATTGAAGCCCTGCTGAAGTGAAGAACATTCACTACTTCACTTTTTTATTTTTATCGTTTACAGAAAAAAACTACAAAATTTTTCTCCCTTTCTTTTACTTTTTTATTATTATATTTTTATTTTTAATTTTTATAATTATTACTATTATTTTAGCTTTTTATTTTTCTTTTCCTTTCTTTTCTTTTATTTTTGGATTACTGCTCTATATTCTATTTTTATTTTAGAAATATTTTATTATATCTCAAATTTTCCTTTATGCCAACACTCTCTTCCTCACTTTTCCCCTTTTTCATCCTGTTTCTCTTACCCTTTTCCTGCTTTCGTTTTACTCTATCCTTTCATTTGACTCTGTTGTTAAAAAATTGATCTTACGCATATATCTAATTTCCTCTCCACTGCTCCAAGTCCATGCACAATTCTCTCTTCTCTTTCTTCACTAGCCATTTTTTTCTTTTTTGTCCTTTTTCTTTCTGTCTGTCTTGTTGTTGTTTCTTGGTTGTTTGTTAGTTTGTTTTTTTTCTGTTTGTTTCTGTTTTCCTTCTGTATTTCGTCTCCTCGCTTGTTCTCTTCTTCTACTGATAGCTTAATTAGTTCCAATCACCAATGCAGGCCTATCTACTCTCTATTCTCCTTTTTCAAAAATAGATGAATACATAGATAGAATAAAGAAGGGGAAAAGAAATATATATATATATATATATATATATATATATATATATATATATATATATATACATATATATATATATATATATATATATATTCTGATATATACTTTTTAATATAGATATATTTTTTTCTCATTTTTTGTATTTTGTTTTTTACTGTTCTTCTTATATACTCATCTCTTTCTACTTCCTATATACTGAATTGTGGACATTTCCCCATTCATTCAATTCCTTGACCTTACCTTCTACAAATAAGATCTGCCTCTTCAGATTCATCTGGGTGTTTCTTGTTTGGGTGTTTGTTATTTGGATTTTTTTGGATTAGTTATTGTTTGTTGTTTGCATTCTTCTCTGGATGTTTGTTGTTTGAATTTTTTGGATTAGTTGTTGGTTTTTTGGAGTTTTCTCCCCATATACATATGTTTTCCCCTTATTTTTCTTCTCTTTCTTTTCTCTCTTACATTTTTTCCTTTTCTCAATATAATTTTTGCACTCTTTTCTCACCCCTAATTCTCTTTTCTCTGGTGGTCACCTTTATTTGGGGTTATTGGTATTGTGAATATATTTGTGTTTGGTGCCCTGTGTGTTGTGTCTTGTCATGTTGTACTTTGTGCCTTTAAGTCACTGTAGGAGAGAGAGAGAGAGAGCTACATAACCAGACACCCTGAGAGGAATGAACATGAGGAGACAAAGAAACAACCCCCGTATGAAAGAAAAGGAGGAATCACTAGAAAAGGAAGTAAACGAAATGGAGGCAAGCAATTTGTCAGGGAAGGAATTCAGAGCAATGGTCATAAGGACGCTGAAAAGGATGGAAGACAAATTCCACAATATATGTAAAAATCAAGAGGAAATAAAGAAGAACCAAGCAGAAATGAAGAATACATCACTGCAATGAAGAACACAATAGAAAGCATCAACAGTAGACTAGAAGAAGCAGAGGACCGCATCAGTGAGCTAGAAGACAAGGTAGGAAAAAGTACCCAAGCAGAAAAGTATCTAGAAAAAAAACTTAAAAAACAGAAAGAGAGCCTAAGGGAACTTTGGGGCAGCATGAAACGAAACAACATCCACAAAATAGGGGTGCCAGAAGAAGAGGAAACTGAGCAAGGGATGTAAAACCTGTTTGAAAAAATAATGACAGAAAACTTCCCTGATATTGGGAAGAAAAAACTTACACAGGACTAAGATGATCAGAGTCCCAAACAAAATGAATTCAAACAGACCAACACCAAGAAACATTATAATTAAATTGGAAAACACCAATGACAAAGTAAGAATCTTAAAGGCTGCCAGAGAGAGACAGAAAGTTACCTACAAGGAATCTCCCATCAGACTATTGACTGATTTCTCAACAGAAACACATCAGGCCAGAAGGGAATGGAATGAAATACACAAAGTCATGCAAAGGAAGGGTCTGAATCCAAGAATACTGTACCCAGCAAGGCTATCAAACAAAATTGAGGGTGAAATCAGGAGCTTCACAGACATAAAAGGACTAAGGGAGTTTATTACCACCAAACCATCAATGCAAGAAATGCTAAAGGGTCTGCTGTAAAAAGAAGAAATAGGAAGGGAAGTAGGAACTCAGGGATAAAAAATAAAAATGGTGACAAACAAGGCCCTATCAATAATAACTTTAAATGTAAATGGATTAAATGACCCAATCAAAAGACATAGGTTAGCTGAATGGATAAGAAAACATGACCCATACAACTGCTGTCTACAGGAGACCCACCGCAGAACAAAGGACTCAAACTGATGGTGAAGGGATGGAAAAAGGTTTTCAGGCAAATGGAAATGGAAAGAAAGCTGGGGTAGCAATATTTATATCTGACAAATTAGACCTCAAAGTGAAGGCCATAACAAGAGATAAGGAAGGCCACTTCATAATACTAAAGGGAGCCATTCAACAAGAAGATATAACTCTGGTAAACTTATATGCACCCAATACAGGAGCACCCAAATACATAAAAAAAACTTCGGGCAGATATCAACTGAGAGATTGACAGCAATACAGACATAGTAGGGGACTTTAATATCCCACTAACAACACTAGATACATCCTCTATACAAAAAATCAGCATAGAAACAGCAATCCTAAATGACTCACTAGATCAGATGGACATCTACAGAACATTTCACACCAAAGCTACTAAATACACATTCTTCTCAAGTGCACACGGGACATTTTCAAAGATAGACCACATATTGATACACAGGCAAAGTCTCTCCAAATTCAAAAATATTGAAATCATATCAAGCATCTTCTCAGGTCATAATGGCATAAAATTAGAAATCAACTACAATAAAAACAATGAAAAAATCAAACACCGGGAGGCTAAATAGCCTGCCATTAAACAATGATTGGTTTATCAAAGAGATCAAAGAAGAAATAAAAAGCATCATGGCAACAAATGACAATGAAAACACAACAACCCAAAACCTAAGGGACACAATGAAAGCAGTTTTGAGAGGAAAGTTCATAGTTTGACAGGCCTACCTCAAAAAAAGAAAAAAGAAAAAAAAAGGTAATAAATTATTTAACCCTACAACTCAAAGAGTTAGAAAGAGAGTAATAATAAATGCCCAGCATAAGCAGAAGGAAGGAAATAATAAAGATCAGAATGGAAATAAATGACATAGAGACCAAAAAAACAATACAAAAGATGAACAAACCAAGAGCTGGTTCTTGGAAAGGATAAACAAGATTGATGAACTTCTAGCCAGGGTCACCAAGAAGCAAAGGAGAGGACCCAAATAAACAAAATCAGAAATGAAAGAGGTAAGGTAACAACCAATCCCACAGAATTACAAAGGATTATGAAAAAAATACTATTAACAACTCTATTCCAAAAAATGGACAACCTAGATGAAATGGACATATTTTTAGAAAAATACTAGCTCCCAAAAACTCAATCAGGAAGAATAAAAAAACCTGAATTGTCCAATAACCACCAAACAAATTGAAGCAGTGATCAAAAATCTTCTAGCAAGCTAAAGCCCTGGTCCAGTCATCTTTACAGGGGAGTTCTACTAAGCATTCAAAGAAGAACTAAAATCTATACTCCTCTGACTATTCCAAAAAATACAAGAGGAAGGCACACTTGCAAGCTCTTTCTATGAAGCCAGCATTACCAAAATTCCAAAACCAGATGAAGACACACAAAGAAAGAGAACTACAGGCCAATATTCTTCATAAACATAGATGATAAAATCCTCAACAAAATTCTAGCAAATGGGATCCAGCATTACATTAGAAAGATCATACACCATGACAAAGAAGGATTTATTCCAGGGATGCAAGGATGGTACAATATCCGCAAATGAATAAATGTGATACATCACATAAACAAATTGATAGACAAAAATCACATAATCATATCAATCAATGCAGAAAAAGCATTTGACAAAATCCAACACCCTTTCTTTTTTCTTTTAATATATATTTTATTGATTTTTTACAGAGAGGAAGAGAGAGGGATAGAGAGTTAGAAACATCGATGGAGAAACACCGATCAGCTGCCTCTTGCACAACCCCTACTGGGGATGTGCCCGCAACCAATGTACATGCCCTTGACAGAATCGAACCTGGGACCTTTCAGTTCGCAGGCCGAGGCTCTATCCACTGAGCCAAACCAGTTTCGGCCCAACACCCATTCCTGATAAAAACTCTTAGCAAAGTGAGAAAAGAGGGATCATACCTCAACATAATAAAGGCCTTATATGACAAACCTACAGCCAACATTATACTCAACTAGTAGCCCTGTGCACGAATCCGTGTGCCAGTAGCTTTCCAGTAGCTTGCTGCCGCCCTCCTGTAGCTCTCTGACCACTGCCCTGCCCTGCTGGAGCTCCCTCCGCCCCTCCACCCACCCTTCATAGCTTGGTGGCCTGTCCCCTCCTGTAACTCTCTGCCTCCTGCTTGTAGCTTGCTGCCCCATGATCCTGCTGATCCATGATCCAGCAGTTATGCTTCATGGCATAACGACCATTTGCATATTACATCTTTATTATATAGGATGGGCAAAAAAATAAAACCATTTCCCCTAAGAACGAAAACAAGACAGTGATGCCCACTTTCATCACTCTTGTTAGATATACAACTGGAAGTGCCAGCCATAGTGATCAGAAAAGAAGAAGAAATAAAAGGCATCCAAATTGGAAAAGAAGAAGTAAAACTGTCCTTACTCCTCGATGACACGATACTCTACAGAGAAAACCCCAAAGACTCCATCAAAAACTACTAGACATAATAAATGAATTTGTCAATGTAGATGGATACAAAATTACCACCCAGAAATCGATGGCCTTTTTTATACACCAATAATGAACTCACAGAAAGAGAAACAACGAAACAAACACAAAAAAAATCCCATTTACCATTGCACACAAAAAAATTAGGATACCTAGGAATAAACTTAACTGAGGAGGTAAAATCTGTACTCGGAAAACTACAGGATATTGAAAAAAGAGATAGAGGAAGACATAAACAAATCGAAGAACAATACCATGTTCATGTATTATTAGAATCAACATAATTAAAATGTCCATACTACCCAAAGCAATCTACATATTCAATGCAATATCCATTAAAATACTAACGACATATTTCAAAGATCTAGAACAAACGTTACAAAAATTCATCTGAAATAAAATAGCCCAAATAGCCACAGCAATCCTGAGAAAGAAGAACAAAGTTGGAGGGATCACAATACCAGCTGTCAAGCTATATTACCAAGCCACGGTTCTCAAACTGCCTGGTACTGGTACAAGAAGAGATATATAGACCAATGAAATAGAACAGAGAACTCAGAAATTGACTCAAGACATTATGCTAAGTTAATATTTGACAAAGGAGGCAATAGCATACAATGGAGTCAAGACAGTCTCTTCAATAAATGGTGCTGGGAAATTTGGTCAGATACATGCAAAATAATGAAACTAGATCAACAACTTACACCATACACAAAAAACAAACTCAAAATGGCTAAAGGTCTTAAATGTAAAATGGGAAACCATGAAAATGCTGTAAGACTCCATAGGCAGCAAAATAGCAGACTTATGTCGTAGCAATATCTTTACTGACACAGCTCCTAGGGCAATGGAGACTAAGGAGAAAATAAACAAATGGGACTACATCAAAATAAAAAGCTTCTGCACAGCATAAGAAACCATCAACAGAACAACAAGAAAGCCTACTGCATGGGAGAACATATTTGCCAATGCTATTTCAGATAAGGGTTTAATCTCCAAAATTTTCAGGAACTCATACAACTTAATAAAAGGAAGATAAACAATCCAATCAAAGAATGGGCAAAGGACCTAAGTAGGAACTTTTCAAAAGAGGACATACAGAAGGCCGAGAGACATATGAAAACGTGCTCAAAGTTATTAATTATCCAAGATATGCAAATCAAAACAATAATGAGGTACCATCTCACACCTGTCAGAATGTCTATCATCAACAAATCAACAAAAGACAAGTGCTGGCCAGGAGGTGCAGAAAAAGAAACCCTCCTTCATTGCTGGTGGGAATGCAGACTGGTGCAGCCACTGTGGAAAACAGTATGAAGTTTCCTCCAAAAGTTAAAAATGGAACTTCCATTTGACCCAGTAATCCCACTTGTAGGAATATATCCCAAGAAACCAGAAACACCAATCAGAAAGGATATATGCACCTCTATGTTCATAGCAGCACAATTTACAATAGCTAAGATTTAGAAACAACTTAAGTTCCCATCAGCCCATGAGTGGATTAAAAAACTGTGGTACATCTACACAATGAAATATTACATTGCTATAAAAAAGAAGAAACTTTTACCATTTGCAACAGCATGAATGGAACTGAAGAGCATTATGCTAAGTGAAATAAGCCAGTCGGAGAAAGATAAATATCACTTGATCTCACTCATATGTGGGATATAATGATCAACATAATTTGAAGGACAAAAATTGATTCAGAGACAAATGGCAGGTGTGGTGGAGGGGTTAAAGAGCAATCAAAGGACTTGTATGCATGCATATTAGCATAACCAATGGATACAGACACTAGGGGGGGGGCTTGTCTTGGGTTGGAATGGCCATGTGGGGGGTCAAACGGTGATAAAAGAAACATATGTAAAACTTTAGACAATAAAAAAAAAAAAAGAATCTCCTGGGAACCAGGTCGGATATGTTGGGGCAATGCTTAAATTATTAATTATTGTATTAAAGTCACTAATTTAATTAGTTTTAAAGGTCTATTTTACTGAAATAAACAGGTGTTTATAAATGCAAAAAAAAAGAATTAAAATGGCAACAAACAAGTAACCATCAATAATAACCTTAAACATAAATGTATTAAATACCCCAATCAAAGGACACAGGGTGGCTAAATGGATAAGAAAACACGACCCATATATATGCTGTATACAAGAGACCCAGCTCAGAACAAAGGACTTACACAAACTGAAAGTGAAGGGATGGAAAAAAAATTTTCAGGAAAATGAAAATGAACAAATAAGCTGTGGTAGCAATAGTTGTATTTGATGAAATAGACCTCAAAGTGAAGGCCATAACAAGAGATAAGGAAGACCCCTTCATAATACTAAAGTCATAGTTACAACAAGAGGAAATAACCCTGTTAAACATTTATGAACCCAATATAGGAGCACCAATTATATAAAACAATTTCTGGATGATATCAAGGGACAGATTGACAGCACTACAATCAAAGTATGGAAATTTAACACACCACAGACATCACTGCATAGATTTTCTAGACTTAAAATCAGCAAGAAAACAGTGATCCTAAGTGACACACTAGATCAGATGGAATTAATAGACATTTTCAGAACATTTCACCCAAAAATTACAGAATATACATTCTTCTCTAGTGCATGTGGGACATTTTCAAAGATAGAATGCAAAATAAGTCTCCACAAGTTCAAAAATATTGAGATCATAAGCATTTTCTCAGACCAGAATGGAATTAAATTAAAAATCAGCTAGAATAAAAACATTCAAAATATTAAAATACATGGAGGCTCAATAGCATTCTGTTAAACAATGGATTGCTTACCAAAGACAGCTAGAAAGAAAACAAACACCTGATAACAAATGAAAATGAATGCACAACAACCCAAAATCTATGGGATACACCAAAAGCAGCCCTGAGGGAAGTTCATACCAACCACTACAGGCCTACGTAAAAAAAAAAAAAATACACAAGAAAAACTGGTAATAAGTTATCTAACACTACAACTTATCTAACACTACAACTTAAAGAATTAGAAAGAGAACAACAAGAAGATCCCAAAATAAGTAGAAGGAAGGGAATAATAAAGATCTGAGTGGAAATAGACACCAAAAGAACAATAAAATCAAGAGCTGGTTCTTTGAAAGGATAAACAAGATTGATGGTCCTCTACCCAAGCTGATCTGGAAACAAAAAGAGAGGACCCAAATAATCAAAATCAGAAATGAAAGAGGTTAAGTAACAACCGACCCCACAGAAATACAAAGGATTGTAATAAAATACCATGAATGACTTTATTATAACAAACTGGACAACCTAGACAAAATGGACATATTGCTAGAAAAATACAACCTCCCAAACCTCAATAAGGAAGAATCAGAAAACCTGAATAGGCCGATTACTAATGAAATTGATGAAGTAATGAAAAAAAACTCTCAGCCCTGGCCGGTGTGGCTCAGTGGATAGAGCGTCGGCCTGGGGACTGAAAGGTCCCAGGTTCGATTCCGGTCAAGGGCATGTACCTTGGTTGCGGGCACATCCCCAGTAGGAGGTGTGCAGGAGGCAGCTGATCGATGTTTCTCTCTCATCGGTGTTTCTAGCTCTCTATCCCTCTCCCTTCCTCTCTGTAAAAAATCAATAAAATATATTTTAAAAAAAAAGAAAGAAAAAAAACTCTCAGCAAACAAAAGCCCTGTTCCAAAATGATTCATGTGGAGTTTTCCCAAATATTCAAAGAAGAACTAACCCCTCCACTCCTCAAACTATTCCAAAAAATTCAACAGGAAGGAACACTTCCATGCTCTTTCTATGAGGCAAGAATCAAACGAATTCCAAAACCAGATAAAGCCATGACAAAGGAAGGAAACTACAGGCCAATATCCCTGATGAACATAGATGCTAAAATCCTCAACAAAATTTTAGCAAACTGGGGATGCAAGGCTAGTACCATATTTGCAAATCAATAAAAGTGATACAACACATGAATAGACTGCAAGACAAAAATCTCAGACCAGAGATTTTTTTTGGCATCATATCAATTGATGCCGAAAAAGCCAGTCAGAGTAAGATAAGTATCCCATGATCTCACTCATATGTGGAATATAATGTACCAAATAAACTGATGATCAAAAACAGACCCAGATTCATAGAATCATGAACAGACAGTTGAACCTCATATGAAGACAGGGGAGAATGGGTCTTCTTCAGGGAAGAGATCAACCAATGAACTTCCATGCATATATGCATAAATCTGTATATACAGACAATGGGGTAGTGAGGGCCTGGGGTGGGTGGGAAGACAGGAGGAGTCTGGAAGAGGTTAATGGATGAAAAAGGAGGACCTATGTAATACTTTCGACAATATAGATTTAAAAAATAAATAAAGAAAGAAAAAGGCTGTAACAAAAGACAAAGAAATAAAATAATCATAAACATCTATGGACCCTGTATAGGAGCACTTTTTAAATATATAAACCTGATAGGTATAAAGAGAAAAGTCAACAGTGATACATTCGTAGTAGGGTACTTTAATAGCCTATTGACATCAATGGATAGATCAGCTCGGCAGAAAATAAAGAAGGAAACATTGGCCTTAAATGCCACATTATAACATATTTTTTAGTACATTGAACCAAAAAGCCACCAAATAGACAAACCTTTCAAGTGCAAATAGAACATTTTCTAGGATAGACCACAAGTGTCAATACATTTTGAAAAATTGAAATTATACCAAGCATCTCCTATCAAATTGGTATGAAACTAAAAATCAATTACAAGAAGAAAACTGAAAAATATACAACCGTCCTACTAACAACAACTAGATTAACAATAAGATCAAGGAATAAATAAAAAAAATACCTTGAGACAAATGAAAATGAAAATGCAACAACCAAAACTCTATGGGACACAGCAAAAGAGAAAGGAAAATTGAATAGTAGCAGGTAAGATGAAAATTAGATATATGAACAAAACAACAGAGGCTAGAATAATAACAAATCAATAAAGCAGCTAGATAGCTCTAGACAGTTTGGCTCAGTGGGTAGAGTATTAGCCTGTGGACCAAAGGTTCTGGGTTCAATTCCAGTAAAGGGCATGTACCTTGATTGCTGGCTCCGCCTCAGCCCAGACTCTGGTCAGAGCATATGCAGGAGGCAACCAACCCATGTGTTTCTCTCACATTGATGTTTCTCTCTCTTTCCCTCTCTCTTCCGCTCTCCATAAAAATCAATGAAAAAATATCCTTGGGTGAGAATTAACAAAAGATAATAATAAAAAAATTAAGCAGAGAGGAGGGACAAAATGGCGGTGGAATAGAAAGATGTGTCCTGAGCCTTGTCTGAGAGCAGACAGAACGAAAAACTAAATCAAATAACATCCACCCCGAATTGGTGAAGTAGACACAGTGAAAGAATAATAAAGAGTTTTTTCAAAAGCTGTCTGTTATATCTCAACCCCCCCCCCCCCCCCAAGGTCTCTCTCCCTGTAATGGTAAAGCTGAGTGTGTGTTTTATCTCAGCTCCTCAAGGTCTCTCTCCCAGTGATGGGAACAAGACAATTAAAGCTGTGTGTCTTATCTCAACTCCTCAAAGTCTCCCTCTGGAAAAAGCCCTGAGCAAAGAACAAACAGAGCAGTGTTGTTCAGACCGATAGAGAAACACAGAATATGAGATTGTTGTTGCCCTGTCATAAAATATGTAACTAACGAGCCCAGCTCCCCTTTGGAATTTCCCGGCAGCTTTGGTCCCCTTTTTCCTCCCTCCCGTGTGTGACCCCTCCCGACGTGTAGTTTTTGCCTTTATAAGCTTGTAAGATTTTCTACTGCTCGCTCGACTCCTCTGCTCCTGCGTGAGTTACGGGTTGAGCCCCAGCGCGCTGGAATAAAGCCTCTTGCTGTTTGCATCAAGTGACGCCTCCTGCGGTTGATTGGGGTTGCCGTCGATTCGTGGGACAGAGTAAGGGTCTCCTTCTGAGGGTCTTACAACAGCTGGTGAGACAATTCACAGCTGGGAAGGGCAGAGGACACCTGGAGAATGGTAAAATTCAGGGATCTGGGCTGGGGAAAACTGCGGAACCTCCAAGCCCAGAGGGTCAGGGGTAAACCACATGGCACTGAGGCGCATCCCTTGGGTCAGGCACAGTGACTGACTGTGGAAAGGAGGTCCGTGGGACTGCTAGTGGCAGGATTCTAGATCTGGGTCCACAGTCATGACAGACTGAGTCCAGAGGGGGCATTCAGGACTGCTACCCAGACTGCACAGAGACAGGAAGAGAGGGGCTTGCAGAGGTGCAGCTCTTTCCCCTATTTGTGGTCTTTGCTTTCCTTTGCTGAACCTAGTTCATAGGACATTTGGATACAGACACTCACCTGTGGCTGGGGTGCAGGAGAAAGTGAGGACTTGTAGAGTCTGGGGAGAGGTTGGGGGGAGGAGAGGGTCCGGGAGAGGTGGCTGCGAGTCTGACACTGAGTCATACCTGACTCGTGGAACCTGGGTAGCCATTTTCTCCTGAAGAGATAGCCCCTCCCTGCAGTCTCCAGGCAACCAATACAGCCACACCCAGACTACACCCTGAGTGATACAAAGGAAAATAAAAATCTGAATAGTCCCTGAGAGTCCATAGGGACTGGCCTAAAGAGAGGTCTTCAGTCCCAGCCACAGACAGTATAGAAGAGGGGGATCTTAAACCAGCCAAAGGAACAACACTTCATTTTGTCATTTTTATTTTATTTTATTTTATTATTATTTTGTTATCTCTTTTCTTTTTTTTTTACTTTCCTTTTTTCGTTTGTTTCTTTATTTTCTCTTTCTTTTCGCATTATTTTTCCATCATTCTAAATTATTTTATTTGTTTTATCCTATTTTTTAATCAATTTTTAAAATGTTTTATTATTATTTTCTTCTCTTTCTCTTTTTCTTATCCAATCATCCTCTTTCTACTTCCTCTATAATGAACTGAGGTCCTCCCCACATTCATCCAATTCTTAACCTTACTTTCTGTATATAATATCCTGCCCCCACCCTCTTTACTGGGAATTTGGTGTTTGTATGGTTTGGTTTACCTGTTTGTTCTCTGGTGTTTTCTTCATATATATATATATATATATATATATATATATATATATATATTCCTTTTTCTTTCATTTTCTTCTGTTTCTTTTCTCTCATACTATTTTTTCTCTCTTTGATATTATTTGTGCTCTCTTTTCTCTCCCCTAATTCTCTTTTCTCTGGTGGTCACTTATCAGTGTTGCAAGTACATTCGTGTTTTGTTCTCTTTATGCCGTGTCTTGTCAAGGTGAATTTTATCAAGTTTGGCCAATGTGCTAGAGAGTGAGCCACATAATCAGACACCCAGAGAGAAGACTCCATCCACGAATGTGTCAATAACACTCCAGACCCAACTACAGAGTCAGGAAGAAGGAAGCAGTAAGGGAGAGAGCGTGAGGGAGCAAAAGAGGAGTGTGTGGGGGTGTGTGTATGTGTGAGTGAGGCACAGTTAGATCCCACAGGACCTTTGTGGGCAGGCTGACTGGGCTCGCCTAACTAGGCAGCCTCTGCTACCAATGCAAACACTCCCAGAGCAGACTGCTCTTCCTCAGAGGCCTCAGCTTTTTGAAGGGGAGAGCTGCTGTGACTGGGAGCCCAGTCTCACCTCCACCCAGGGTGCCCTCAGACAACAGCCGGGACTCTACAGCCACCCCTGCCAGGGACCTACTGCCTTGGCTGTGGTCCCACGGTTACCGAGACTTTAGCCATCCCAGGCGCAGGCTCTTGTGAGTTCAGGAGAGTGTTCCCCTCTTACTGGCCCAACACTTTTGCCCAGGGCACTGCGACCATGCAAGCAACAGACACGTGAGCAGTCTGCTCCTGTCCAAGGAGAAGTAGCCCTGAGAGCAGCCTGACCCAGGCCGAGGAGCAGCAGCCTCACACGACCCTGCTCCCATCCAAGAAGCAGCAGCTGAACGAGCAGCCCACCCATGTCTGAGAAGCAGCAGCCCCATGTAGCCCACCCCTGTCCAAGGAGCAGCAGCTGCACGCAGCCCACACCCATCTGGGGAGCAGCAATTCTGTGAACAGCCTGCCCCCGTCCAAGGAGCAGCAGCCGCACACAACCCATGCCCATCCGAGGAACAGCAGCCATGTGAGCAGCCCATCCCCATCTGAGGAGCAGCAGCCACACGAGCAGCTCACCCCCATTCGACGAGCAGCAGCTGTGCTAGCACCCACTCTCCCCCGTAGGAGGAGCAGCAGCCTCACACATAACTCACCCCCATCTGAGGAGCAGCAACCTCATGAGCAGCCTGCCCCCTTCCGAGGAGCAGCTGTATGAGCAGTCCGACCATCACAGGAGCAACAGAACAGCTTCACAAGCAGCCTGCTCCGGTCCGAGGAGCAGCAGCTCTGTGAGCAGCCCACCCCCATTGCAGGTGCATCAGCTGCATGAACAGCCCACCCATATCCAAGGAGTAGCAGCCCCATGCAGCCTCCCCCAATCTGAGGAGCAACAGCCGTGAGCGCAGCTCACACCAGTCTGAGGAGCAGCAACCTCATGAAGAACGTGACCCTATTTGAGGAGCAGCAGCCACGCGAGCAGCCTGCCACAGTCTGAGGAACAGCAGCTGTGTGAGAAGCCCGCCCCATACGAGGAGCAGCAGCCCTGTGAGCAACCTGCCCCTTTCCAAGGAGCAGCAGCCTTGCAAGCAGCCCACCCCAGCCCAAAGAGCAGCAGTCCCCATGAGGAGCCCACCCCAATCCGAGGAGCAGCAGCTCACAAGCAGTCTGCCCCATCCCCGGAGAAGCAGCTGCACGAGAAGCACACACCCATCTGTGGAGCAGCAGCTGTACGAGCAGCCAGCCTCCGTCTGAGGAGCAGCAGCCCCATGAGCAGCCTTCCCCCGAATGTGGAGCAGCAGCCGGACGAGCAGCCCACGCCCATCTCAGGAGCAGCAGTGGCGAGCAGCCCACCACCGTCCAAGGAGCAGCAGCTGCGGGAGGAACCTTCCCACACCAACCAGAGGAGCCACCACTGCTGTGAACAGAACCCACCAGAGGAGCCACTGCCAACTGAGGAGCAGCTGCTGCTATGACCGACCGAGGAGCAGCCGCTGTCCAAGGAGCCATTGCCACCCAAGGAGCTATCCCCTGCACGAATCAACACCTAGGTCCTCCAGTGAGAACAAAAATGGGTAGACAAAGAAACCACCAAAGGAAAGAAAAGGAGGACTCACCAGAAAAGCAGCTAAGTGAAATGGAGGCATGCAATATGTCAGAAAAAGAATTCTGAATAAGGGTCATACAGTTCATAAACTGGATGGATGAAAATATCAACAACTTATGTAATAATCAAGAAGAAATAAAGAGTGATATAGCTGTAATAAAGAACACCATGGAAAGTTTCAACAGTAGACTAAGAGAAGCAGAGGACCAAATTAGAGAATTAGAAGATGGAAGCAAAACACACCCAAATTGAACAATTGGAGGAAAAATTAAAAGACATGAGGAGAGCCTAAGGGAATTTTGGAACAACATGAAAGAAGCAACATACATATAATAGGGGTGCCATAATGCAAGAAAAGGAGCAAGGGTTAGAAAATGTATTTGAAGAAATAATATAAGAAAATTGCTGAAACCGGTTTGGCTCAATGGATAGAGCGTCAGTCTGCGGACTGAAAGGTCCAAGGTTCGATTCCGGTTAAGGGCATGTACATTGGTTGCGGGCACATCCCCGGTGGGGGATATGCAGGAGGCAGCTGGTCGATGTTTCTCTCTCATCGATGTTTCTAGCTCTCTATCACTCTCCCTTCCTCTCTGTAAAAAATCAATAAAATATATTTTAAAAAAAATTTCCCCGATGTAGGAAGAAAAAGGTCACACAGGCACAGAGAGTACAAAACAAGATGAACCTGAAAAGACCCACACCAAGACATGTCATAATTACAATGGCAAATGTTCAAGACAAAGAGCGAATCTTAAAGGCTGCAAGAGAGAGACAGAAAGTTACGTACAAGGGATCTCCCATTAGATTATCAAATAATTTCTCAACAGAAACACATCAGGCCAGAAAGGAATGGAAGGAAGTTAACAAAGTAATGCAAAGCAAAGGACTGAATCCACAAATACTCTAACCAGCAAGGCTATCATTCAAAAGTGAAGGGGAAATAAGGAGCTTCACAGACAAAAACAGGCTAAGGGATTTTATCACTACCAAGCCAGCAATGCAAGAAATGCTAAAGGGAATGCTGTAAAAAGAAGAAATAAAAAGGGAAGAAGGAACACAGGCACAAAAAATACCAATGGCTACAAACAAGCACCTATCAATAATAACTTTAAACGTAAATGGATTAAATGCTCCAATCCAAAGACATCGAGTGGCTGAATGGATAAAAAAAGTGACCCATATATATGCTGTCTACCAGAGACCCACCTAAGAACAAGGGACTCACACAGATGGAAAGTGAAGGAATGGAAAAATATCTTTCAAGCAAATGAAAATGAAAAAAAAAAGGCTAGGGTAGAAATACTTATATCTGACAAAATACATCTTAAAGTGAAGGCCATAACAAGAGATAAGGAAGGCCACTAAGGTACTATGAAAAACTCTATTCCAACAAACTAGACAACCTGGAGGAAATTGACATATTCATAGAAAAATACAACCTTCCAAAACTCAACTACAGGGATCGATACAACAAGAGGATATAACCCTGATAAACCTATATGCACCCAATGCAGGAGCACCCAAATAAAAAAAATTAAAAAACCCTGGAAGATAACAAGGGAGAAATCAACAATACAATCATCATAGGGGACTTTAATACCCCACTGACATAACTGGATAAATCTTCTAGACAAAAAATCAGCAAAAAAACAGCAATCCTAAATGACTCACTGGACTAGATGAACTTAATTGACATCTTCAGAGCATTTCACCCGAAGGCCACAGAATATCTGTTCTTCTCAAATGCACATAGGACATTTTCAAAGATAGACCACATATTGGGCCACAAGCAAAGTCTCTCCAAATTCAAGAAGATTGAAATCATATCAAGGATCTTCTCAGACCACAATGGCATAATTTTAGAAATGAACTATAATAAAAACAACAACAAAAATTCAAACATTTGGAAGTTGAATAGCATGCTATTAAACAATGATTGAGTTACCAAAGAGATCAAAGAAGGAATTAAAAACATCCTGGAAATGAATGACAATGAAAAAACAACAATCTACAATCTGTGGAACACAATGAAAGCAGTCCTGAGAAGGAAGATTATAGATCTACAGGCATACCTCAAAAAACAAGAAAAAGTGGTAGTAAATCATCTAACTCTATAACGAAAAGATTTAGAAAGAGAGCAACAAGAAAAGCCCAGAGTGAGCAGAAGGAAGGAGATATTAAAGATCAGAGCAGAAATAAATGACACAGAGACCAAAAAATCAATACAAAAGATCAATGAAACCAAGAAATGGTTCTTTGAAAGGATAAACAAGATTGATAAACCTCTAGCCAGGCTCACCAGGAAGCAAAGAGAGGACCCAAATAAACAAAATCAGAAATGAAAGAGGCGAAATAACAACAGACCCCACAGCAATATAAAGGATTGTTAAAAAGTACTATGAAAAACTCTATTCCAACAAACTAGACAACCTGGAGGAAATTGACATATTCATAGAAAAATATAACCTTCCAAAACACAATTAGGAAGAATCTAAACATCTCAATAGGCCAATACCTATGGAAGAAATTGAAGCAGTCATCAAAAAGCTTCCAGCAAACAGCCGAAACCGGTTTGGCTCAGTGGAAAGAGCATCGGCCTGCGGACTGAAAGGTCCCAGGTTCGATTCCGGTCAAGGGTATGTACCTTGGTTGCGGGCACATCCCCAGTAGGAGGTGTGCAGGAGGCAGCTGATCGATGTTTCTCTCTCATCGATGTTTCTAACTCTCTATCTCTCTACCTTCCTCTCTGTAAAAAATCAATAAAATATTTATAAAAAAAAAAAAAAAAAAAAAGCTTCCAGCAAACAAAAGATCGGGGCCAGATGGCTTCACAGGAGAGTTTTACCAAACATTCAAGGAAGAACTAAAAACTATCCTCCTCAGACTATTCCAAAAAATTCAAGAGAAAGGAACACTTCCAAGCTCATTCTATGAAGCCAGCATTACCTTAATACCAAAATCAGATAAAGACAACACAAAGAAAGAGAATTACAGGACAATATCCCTCATGAATATAGAAACCAAAATTCTCAAAAAAATTCTAGCAAATTCAATCTAGCATTACATTAGAAAGATCATACACCATGACGAAGTGGGATTTATCCCGGGGATGCAAGGATGGTACAATATCCGCAAATCAATAAACGTGATACATCACATAAACAAATTGAGAGATAAAAATCATATAGTCTTGTCAATTGATGCAGAAAAAGCATTTGACAAAATCCAACACCCTTTCTTGATAAAAACTCTCAGGAAGATGGGAATAGAAGGATCATACATCAACATAATAAAAGCTATATATGATAAACCTACAGCCAACATCATACTCAATGGGCAAAAACTAAAACAATTTCCCCTAAGAATAGGAACAAGACAGGGATGCACACTCTCACCACACCTGTTCTACATAGTACTCGAAGTACTAGCCATTGCTATCAGACAAGAAGAAGAAATAAAAGGCATCCTAATTGGAAAATAAGAAGTAAAACTGTCCTTATTCTCAGATGACATGATACTATACACAGAAAACCCTAAAGACTCCATCAAAAAAAATTATTAGACTTAATAAATAAATTCGGCAATGTAGCATGATATAAGATTAATGCCAAGAAATCTATGGCATTTCTATACACCAAAAGTGAACTTACAAAATGAGAGACTAAAAAAACAACCCCATTTACCATCGCACCAAAAAAAATTAAGATAACTAGGAATAAACTTAACTAAGGAGGTAAACGATCTATACTTGGAAAACTACAGGAAACTGAAAAAAGAGATAGAGGAAGACATAAACAGATGGAAGAACATACCGTGTTCCTGGGCTGGTAGAATCAACACCATTAAAATGTCCATACTACCCAAAGCAATCTATAGATTCAATGCACTCCCCATTAAAATACCAACGGCATATTTCACAGACCTAGAACGAACTCTCCAAAAACTCATCTGGAATAAAAAAAGATCCTGAATAGCTGCAGCAATCCTGAGAAAGAAGAACAAAGTAGGTGGGATCTCAATACCAGATATCAAGCTGCATTACAAAGCCACTGTTCTCAAAACTTCCCGGTACTGGCACAAGAACAGAAATATAGATCAATGAAATAGAATAGAGAACCCAGAAATCGAACCAAATCACTATGCTCAGTTAATATTTGACAAAGGAGGCAAGAACATAAAATGGAGTCAAGACAGTCTCTTCAATAAATGGTGTTGGGAAAATTGGACAGATACATGCAAAAAAATGAAACTAGACCACCAACTTACATCATACATAAAAGTAAACTCAAAATGGATACAAGACTTAAATGTAATATGGAAAACCATAAAACTGCCAGGGGAACACAGGCAGCCAAATCTCAGACATATGCTGAAGCAATTTATTCACCGATACAGCTGCTAGGGCAATGGAAACTAAAGAGAAAATAAACAAATGGGACTACATCAAAATTAAAAGATTGTTCACAGCAAAAGAAACCATCATCAAAACAAGGCCAACTGCATGGGACAACACATTTGCCAATGTTATCACCAGTAAGGTTTTAATCTCCAACATTTACAGGGAACTCATACAACTTAACAAAAGGAAGATAAACAACCCAATCAAAAAATGGGCAATGGACCTAAATAGAAACTTTTCAAAAGAAGACAGAAGGAAGGCCAAGAGACATATGAAAACATGCTCAAAGTCACTAATCATCGGAGAGATGCAAATCAAAATGACAATGCGGTACCATCTCACACCTGTCTGAATGACTATCATCAACAAATCAACAAACAACAAGTGCTGGTGAGGATGAGTACAAAAAGGAACCCTCGTGTACTGCTGGTGGGAATGCAGACTGGTGTAGCCACTATGGAGAACAGATTGGAGTTTCCTCAAAAAACTAAAAATGGTTCTCCCATTTGACCCAGTGATCCCACTTCTAGGAATATATCCCAAGAAACTAGAAACATCAATCAGAAAGGATATATGCACCCCTATGTTCATAGCAGCACAATTTACCATAGCTACGATTTTTTAAAATAAATCTTTATTGTTCAGATTATTACAATTGTTCCTCTTTCCCCCCCCCCCATAGCTTCCCTCCACCCGGTTCCCACCCCACCCCATACCCTTACCCACCTCCCACTGTCCTCATCCATAGGTGTACGATTTTTGTCCAGTCTCTTCCCGCACCCCCCACACCCTCTTCCCCCTGAGAATTGTCAGTCCACTACCTTTCTATGCCCCTAATTCTATTATATTTACCAGTTTATTCTGTTCATCAGATTTTTTATTCACTGGTTTTTTTAGATTCATTTGTTGATAGATATGTATTTGTTGTTCATAATTTTTATCTTTACCTTTTTCTTCTTCTTCCTCTTCTTAAAGAATACCTTTCAGCATTTCATATAATACTGGTTTGGTGTTGATGAACTCCTTTAACTTTTTATTATCTGTGAAGCTCTTTATCTGACCTTCAATTCTGAATGATAGCTTTGATGGGTAGAGTAATCTTGGTTGTAGGTTCTTGCTATTCATCACTTTGAATATTTCCTGCCATTCCCGTCTGGCCTGCATGATTTCTCTGCACTTTACTTCCGCAGCTCCTCTGAGTCTCAGTGCGCTTTTCTCTTCCCTTCTAGTTGTAGAATTTCCACTTAGCCAGCCTTCCTGTGGTTCTGGATGATGTCCGTTTGGTCTTTTAGTTGTAGTTTTGAAGTTGTTGTGCGAGGCAGCAAGTTCAGGTGTTTACCTATGCCATCTTGGTTTCTCCCATAGCTAAGATTTGGAAACTGCCTAAGTGTCCATCAGCAGATGAGTGGATTAAAAACTTGTGGTACATCTACACAATGGAATACTATGCAGCGGTAGGAAATAAAAAAGGAATTCTTACCATTTGCAACAGCATGGATGGAACTGGAGAGCATTATGCTAAGAGATATAAGTCAGTCATATAAAGATAAATATCACACAATCTCACTCATTTATGGAAAATAATGAACAACATAAACTGATGAACAAAAACAGATTAGAGACAGAGAAGCATCTTTCAGACCGTCAAACCTCAGAGGGAAGTTAGGGGAGGATGGGGGTAAGGGGGAAAGATCCACAAAAGGACTTGTATGCATGCATATGAGCCTATCCAATGGACACAGACAACAGGGTGGTGAGGGCATGAGTGGGAAGGTTGGGGGGGGGCAATGGGGATATAAGGACACATATGTAATACCTTAATCAATAAATTAATTTAAAAATTAAGCATCTAGATAAATAAGATCAATTTTGAAAGTGAGAAAAAAGAAAGGAAAGAGAAAAACTAAAAAGGAGAACGGAGAAGGAAAATAGGAGGAAAAAAGAGAAGGGAGGAAGAAAAAGGTGCAAAAAAAATAGTGAAGTGTTCATTTCATCTGAGTTTGAAGGCCCCATGGTAGCTGGCTTAGGATCCCATTCTTCTGTTCTGTCTGCTAATTCTGGACTTCTTGTTAGATACTTAGGTGCTAACCATTGCCAGGCACTGCCTTTTGGCTTTTAGCACCCTCTTGAAGCTCCAAGTGATCCACCAGTCCAACATTTCTCTCTCTCTGCAGACCTTGGCTGCAAGCAGGAGGGGCCGATCTGCCTCTAGAGTAGATTTGTTAGCTGCCTGGGGCCCAATGCTGGCTCATCACACTTCCCGATTCCTGGGCTTCCACCACTGCCCATCTTTGCCTGTCAGACAGCTATCAATCTTAATTACTCAAAGTCTCTTTCTGACAGGTTTTTAGTTGGGGTAATTGCTGTTTCATTTTCAGGGAATATGATGGGAGTGTTTTCCTGTCCCAGAGCTATTCTTCCACCAGTGGCCCAAAATATTACTCTGCCCTTGGTTGGACAGAGATCTTTGTATGGAGAGTAATTGGATCAGCTGGGACCCTGGAGTTTTCATCAGTCTGGTTCCTAGAATAGTGGGGCGGATAGCCCCTCCTCCAGTCCACTACTGAGGACTCCTGGAAACTGTTCAGACCTGAAAACGTGACCTCTGCCCTTGTTTCCTCTGTAAAGCTCAAAATTCAGGGTGTGGCAGGTTGTATCACCTACGGTATTTTTTTTTTCTTTTACCTGCCCTCTGGTAGCTCCTCCCATGAAAATTGCCATTTTGGAAGCATCTGAAAGACCCAATGCAGGACTCCTAGCTACTGCTTTTCCAAGTATCCCTGCACTACTTCTCTCTCCAGCATGTCCTCAGGCACCTCAAGTCCATGCCTCCCTTCCTGAACCAATGCCTCAGGTGTGTAGCTGAAAATGAAAACTCCTGTGCTCTGGGTTTAGAGATTTAAAAAATAAAAGCAACAAAACTGTGTCTCTCTCTCCCAGTGGCTCCAGTCTGCCAGGGCTAGCCTCCACTGCTGCCAGCAGCCCTACTAACTTTCACAACTGATGAGATGTTCAGGTGACATGGGTCATGCCATGGGTCAGGTGGGGCAGCTTCTATTTTCTGAGGGAACAGTTCTCCCCATAGCGCAGCACTCCTCCCTCTCCAGGCAAATCTCTCGTGACCTCGCCCTTCCTACCAGTCTCCAGGTATTTTTTTTTCTTCCTTGTTATAAGTCACTTCCTCAACTGGACCTCAGATGGTAATTCCAGGTGCATGTTCTCTAATTTAGTTGCATTTCCTGTCTGGCCCTGGGACAAAGTGCACAACAGGTCTGCCTATTCAGCCACCATTTTCTCCTCCCTCTCAAGAGCTGTGTTGTTGTGGGTTTTTTTGTTTGTTTGTTTGTTTGTTTAAGATAAACAAAATTGATAATCCTTTAGCCAAACTTATTAAGAAAAAAGAGAGAGGATCCAAAAAATAAAATCAGAAATGAAAGAGGAGAAGTGACAATTGATACAACACAAATACAAATTACATCCAAACAAATCAGGCAATCTGGAAGAAATAGATAAATTCATAGAAACATACAATCTTCCAAAATGGAATCAGAACAAATAGAAAATGTGAACAGACCGATAACAAAATCAAATCACTAATCAAAAAACACTCAACAGACCTGGTGTGACACCCCACCCAGGCCCCAGGACCATGCTGATAGTGAAAGCCGGAGGCACCCAGCATGGAACCCTGACCATGCCCCAGGAACATGCTGAAAGTGTGCAACAGAGGCACCCAGCATAGCACCCCACCCAGGCTCCAGGACCACACTGAAAATGTACTGCCAGAATGACCTAGGGCACCACCCTGCCATGGGCACTGGGGATATGCAGTGAATCACATGCCAGAGGAATCCTCACAGGGAGTCACACACCAGAAGAACTGTGCAAGTGCCCCCGCCAACCCTGAGCATCTGCAGCAGATAACTGAGGGAAGATCTGTGGGGGAAAGGAGTACTACTCAGAGCAGAGAAAATAAAGGCATGAGACTCAAGGCAGGCTCACCCTCTGGTCTAAGGAGTACCAGACCATTGGACCTCTATGGGCTTCAAATTCTTGGAGCTCAAACAGGTTGCCGAGGAACAGAAAGAGATAACAACTCACATTACATAGAAACAAATAAGAAGGGACAGCAAAAATGGGGAGACAAAAAAAAAAAAAAAGATCCCCAAAGGAAAGAAAAAGAAGAATCGCCAAGAAAGGAACTAAATGAAATGGAGGCAAACAATTTGTCAAAGAAAGAATTCAGAGTAATGTTATAAGGATGCTTAAACATCTGGATGAGAAATTCACCAAGAGTAAGACTATAGAGGAAATCAAGAATGATATAGCTACAATAAAGAATACAAGGAAGGTTTCAACAGTAGACTAGAACAGCAGTTGCCAACTGGTAGTCTGTGAACCACTGGTGGTCCGTGAGGTCCGAAAAGTTGGTGACCACTGGTTTAAGGAAATCTCTGGAGCAGCGGTCTGAAAGGTTGGTAGCCGCTGGACTAGAAGAAGGTGAAGACTGAATCAGTGAGTTAGAAGACAGAGTAGTAAAAAAACACACAATCTGAACTACTATTGGAAAATCAATGTAAAAAGCAGGAGGAGAGTTAGAGGGAGATTTGGGAGAATGTGAAACAAAGCAACATAAACATAATAGGGGTGCCAGAAGTAGAAGCTGAGCAAGGAATAGAAAACCAATTTGAAAAAATAATGACAGAAAACTTTCCTGACTTTGGGATGAAAAAGTCACACAAGCACAAAGAGTCCCAAACAAGATGAACCCAAAAAGACCCACACCAAGACACGTCATAAGTACAATGGCAAACATTAATGACAGAGAAAGAATCATAAGGGCTACAAGAGAGAGATAGAGAGTTACCTACAAGTTATCTCCCAGGAATGCAAGGCTGGTACAATATCTGTAAGTCAATAAACATAATACATCACATAAACAAATTGAAAGATAAAAATCACATGATCATATCAATTTATGCTGAAAAAGCATTTGACAAAATCCAACACCCTTTTTTGATAAAAACTCTCAGCAAAGTGGGAATAGAGGGATCATACTTCAACATAATAAAAGCCTTATATGGCAAACCTACAGTCAACATCATACTCCATGGGAAAAAACTAAACTCATTTCCCTTAAGAACAGGAACAAGATGCGATGCCCACTTTCACCACTCCTGTTCAATATAGTGATGTGCTAGCGATAGCAATCAGACAAGAAGAAAAATAAAAGGTATCAACTTGGAAAAGAAGAAGTAAAACTGTTATTGTTCACAGATGACATGATATTGTACATAGAAAACCCTAAAGATCCTATCAAAAAACTGCTAGACTTAATAAATGAGTTTGGCAATGTAGCAGGATACAAAACTAACACCCAGAAATCTGTGGCTTTTTTATACACCAATAATGAACTCACATAAAGAGAAACTAATCTAACAATTCCATTTCCATTGCAACAAAAAAATTAAGATACCTAGGAATAAAGTTAGCTAAGGAGGGAAAAGATGCAAATTATAACAACAATGAGATATCATCTATACCTGTCAGAATGGCTACCATCAACAAATCAATAAACAGAAAGTGTTGGTGAGGATGTGGACTAAAAGGAACTTTCAAGCACTGTTGGTGAGATTATAAATTGGTGTAGCCACTAACAAAAACATTATGGAGTGTCCTAAAAAAAATTATGGAACTGTCTTATGACACAGCAATTCCACTGCTGAGTATTTATTCAAAGAAATCTGAAACACTAATTCCAAAAGATATATGCACCATCCTATGTTCATTACAGCATTATTTACAATAGCCAAGATATGGAAGAAACCTAAGTGTCTATCAATAGATGCATGGATAAAAAAGAGGTGGTACACATTCAATGGAATATTGCTCAGCCATAAAGAAGAACAACATTTTGTCATTTGCAACAACATAGATGGACCTTGAAACCCATGCTAAATGAAAGAAGCCATGCTGTAAAAGACAAATGCCTTATGATTTCACTTACATGTAGGATCTGAAAAAAACAAAAACAAAATAAGAAACAAACTCATAGACACAGAGAACAAATTGATGTTTGCTAGATAGGAAGGGTGTCGGGGCAATGGATGAAAAGGTGAAGAAATTAAGTATAAATTTCCGGTTATAAAAAGAGTCACAATGATGTAGAGTATAGCATAGAGAATATAGGCAATAATATTGTAAAAACTATGTATGTTGTCAGATTACTAGACTTATTTGAGTGATCACTTGTAAGATATAGAATTTCTAATCAATATAACTGAAACTGACATAATATTGTAAATCAACTATTATAAAAAATAAAAGTTGTGCACTGATTTTAAAAAAAAAGAAAGAATAAACAGGTGTCAAGAAAGAACTGATACTGGATGTTCTGGAGTGCATACAGGAAGCTTTCTAAAAATAGATGCAAATTCCAGAAGTCAAAAGTGGAAAACACTGTAAAAGATGATTAAAAATGAAAAATATGTATTGCTAAAGCAACTTACAATTAGACATAATTCAGAGACCGTTTAGGCAAAAGGATTGTACCTTATTAATAGATCAGGGATTCAATACACAGTATATAAAGAGCACAACAAATAAGAAAGGGGGAGTAAATGTCCCAATCCAACAAAAACTGTGTTAAATATCAGACATATCACAAAAGAATATGGTAGAATGCTCAGTAATAATATGAAAAAAATTACTCAGTATTACTAGCAATCAGAATTAACAAAAACAATAATAAGTGAATACTTGCCAATCAAAATAGCAAACATTTGGAAATGATATTTAGGAAGTGGAGAGAGGCGGTAAAATAAGCATTCTCAGACTATATTGGCAAGCAGAAGAACAGAATGATAAGTTTCTATGGCGTGTACAGAAAGATATGTGAAAGGATTATGACCATGACATAATTTGTAATCATGAAATTGGAAGCAAAGTATACTGTGATGGCTACATCAACATTCAGTTCTGTATTAAAGGTAAGGAGATTTCCAAGATGTTTCATAAGGTGGAAAGACATGAGAGAACACTTTACATAAAATAATCCTGTTTATGTTTTTAAAAAATTTATTTAGTGCCTACTCTGGCAGGCATCACTCAGAACTTTTTGTATATTTTAACTTTCTTAATCCTCATAAAACAGATTAATGAATCTCAGAGGGAAGGGGAGAATTATATGTATAACCCATGGTCACAGACAATAGTTTGGTGAAGGCTTGGGGGAGAAGGGCGAGGGAAGAGGGTGTCAAAGGGGGAAAAAGAATACTTGTATTACTTTCAACAAAAAAGATTTTTTAAAATTCTATGAGTAGATAGTATTACTACCCTCATTTTACAGATTAAAAAATAGACACAGAGAGTGCAATTTGCGCAAAGTCACACAAATGAGAAGGGATTCAAACCAAAGTGACTTGGTTTCTGTTAGGTCTGATCAAATAATTGAATCTATGTTCCCCTCCCCTGGGAAAATGACCTTTAGATTGTTTGGCAACCAACATTCCCTTTAGCTTAAACCACCTTCCATTTGCTAAGACCAGTAACTTTCCCCTCCTGACTTTCCCAGGATCCGGACCTGTCCAGAGAATCCCCCACTGAAAAAGTCTTCCTAGAGTCTTTTAAAATCTCTGACTCCCCATCCATGGGTGCTGGCGCCACTTTGGGGCTCAACCCATCTGTTTTCTAGATGACCAATCCTATATAATAAAAGGCTAATACGTGCACTGCTGGTGGGAATGCAGACTGGTGCTACCACTGTGGAGAACAGTATGGAGTTTCCTCAAAAAACTAAAAATGGAACTCCCATTTGACCCAGTAATCCCACCCCTAGAAATATATCACAAGAAACTAGAAACATCAATCAGAAAGGATATATGCACCCCTATCTTCATAGCAGCACAATTTACAATAGCTAAGATTTGGAAACAGCCTAGATACCCGTCAGCAGATGACTGGATCAGAAAACTGTGGTACATCTACACAATGTAATGCTATGCTGCCATAAAAAAGAAGGAATTCTTACCATTTGCAGCAACCTGGATGGAACTGGAGAGCATTATGCTAAGTGAAATAAGCCAGTCAATGAAAGAAAAATACCACATGATCTCATTCATTTGTGCATAATAAAGAACATTATAAACTGATGAACAAAAAGATAGATACAGAGGCAGTAAAGCATCAAACAGACTGTCAAATGAGAGCGGGGAGGTTAGGGAGAGGTGGGGGAGATAAGAGATCAACTGTAGGACTTGTATGCATGCATATAAGCATAACCAATGGACGCAAGACACTGGGGGGTGAGGGCATGTATGGGAGTCAGGTGGGGGGGCAATGGGAAGATATGTACACATGTAATACCTTAATTAAAAAAATGGGGAAAAAATAAATACAAAAGAAACAAAAAAAGGCTAATATGCAAATTGACAGGAATGACCTGTCGCTATGATGCACACTGACCACCAGGGGGCAGATGTTCAATGCAGGAGCTGCCCCCTGGTGGTCAGTGCACTCTGTGGGAGTGACTGCTGCTCAGCCAGAAGCCAGGCTCACAGCTGGCAAGCCCAGTGGCGTGGCGGGAGCCTCTCCCACCTCCCCAGCAGCGCTATGGATGTCCTACTGCTGGATTTCAGTCGGACATCCCCTGAGGGCTCCCAGACTGGGAGAGGGTGAAGGCTGGGCTGAGGGACACCCCTCACCTCCAAGTGCACGAATTTCATGCACCGGACCTCTAGTAAATTTATAATTCTTTACCACTTTGGCCTCATGCGTACCTCCTTCCTTGACCCTAACAGTTTCCTCCCTCCTTTTTCAGTCTTATTTTCTCAATGTCCCTATATCCCTCCCTTCCAACTCCCTTCTCTCCTACCACCTCCCTATTCTCTCAGTAAATTTTCAAATGTCTATTAAGTGTCATGGGGAGAAGAGTGGGGTGCAGAAGGTATGTTTCGCTTCTTTTCTCCATATTTGGCTTTATTGTGTGGAAGATCCTGTGTTACTTTTATAAATGAAAATTTTATTTTTTATTATTATTTTCAAAATCTTTATTGTTGAAAGCATTACAGATGTCCCCTTTGTTTGTTTTCCCATTGACCCCCTCCACCCTGCACCCGCCCCTCCCAGGCCTTCACCAAGTGTCCTTGGGCTATGGATATATGCCCTTAAGTTCTCCAGTTAATCACTCCTCCCCTCACCCCGCCTTCCCTCTGAGATTCCACAGTCTGTTTCATGCTTCTATGTCTCTGGATCTATTTTGTTCATCAGTTTATTTTGTTCATTAGATTCCACATACGAGTGAGTGCATGTGATACTTGTCTTTCTCTGACTGGCTTATTTCGCTTTTATTGTGTGGAAGATCAGGTGTTACTTTTGTAAATGAAAATTTTAAAAGAAAAAATAAATCAATGAATTCTTCAGTTCAGTTCAAATATTTATTGTGCTTGGTTGCCAGTCCGAGGGACCTGAAAAACTAAACATTCTAAACACATCTGGTCGGTTTAACTCTTAAAAAGAGTTAAGACTCAAAGACTGCGAGAGACCAAGAGCCAGAGAGCAAAAGTGAAAAGGCCCCATAAAGAAAAACCTGTGTGCTCTGAACCATTCACTGCTGCCACCCCTGAAAGTGACTGGAATGTAAGGGATGAAGGTCGAGGCCAAAGTCCAGGAAGTGCCTTCCACCCCACCCGGTAGCCAAGTCCAGGTAGTGACCCCAGTTCAGCGGGTGTAGGCGCCCCAGTACCTGGCTGCTCGGAGCCACACAGCCCATGTGGTATCAGGCGGTGCAGAGAGCGCGAGGAGGGCGGGCGGCGGTCTCCTGCAGCGCTCCCTCCAGCAGCGCCCCTCCTGCAGCCCCCCTCCAGCAGCGCCCCTCCTGCAGCCCCCCTCCAGCAGCGCCCCTCCTGCAGCCCCCCTCCAGCAGCGCCCCCTCCTGCAGCGCCCCCTCCAGCAGCGCCCCCTCCTGCAGCCCCCCTCCTGCAGCGCCCCCTCCTGCAGCGTCCCCTCCAGCAGCGCCCCCTCCTGCAGCGCCCCCTCCAGCAGCGCCCCCTCCTGCAGCGCCCCCTCCTGCAGCCCCCCTCCAGCAGCGCCCCTCCAGCAGCGCCCCCTCCTGCAGCGTCCCCTCCAGCAGCGCCCCCTCCTGCAGCGCCCCCTCCTGCAGCGCCCCCTCCTGCAGCGTCCCCTCCAGCAGCGCCCCCTCCTGCAGCGCCCCCTCCAGCAGCGCCCCCTCCTGCAGCGCCCCCTCCTGCAGCCCCCCACCTGCAGCCCCCCTCCAGCAGCGCCCCCTCCTGCAGCCCCCCTCCTGCAGCGCCCCCTCCTGCAGCCCCCCTCCTGCAGCGCCCCTCCTGCAGCCCCCCTCCAGCAGCGCCCCTCCTGCAGCCCCCCTCCAGCAGCGCCCCCTCCTGCAGCGCCCCCTCCAGCAGCCCCCCTCCAGCAGCGCCCCCTCCTGCAGCGTCCCCTCCAGCAGCGCCCCCTCCTGCAGCGCCCCCTCCTGCAGCGCCCCCTCCTGCAGCCCCCCTCCTGCAGCGCCCCCTCCTGCAGCCCCCCTCCTGCAGCGCCCCCCCCCCCCCCCCCCCCAGCAGCTATGGACGGGCGCGCGGACACCAGGGAACCCTTTTGTACACGTAGGATCCGGGAAACGAAACTAAACCCGAGCCGCATTCGGCGCCAAGGTCGCTAGGAGGCCCCTCCCTGGTGACTTCCGGGAGGTTGACCGCCGCGCAGGGCCACCCGGGGCCACAGGGCGCAGAGCCGCCGCCTTCGCCCGGGTTCCCTTTTCTGGTCCGCGCAGGGCGGTCAGGGAGCAGCGGCAGCCGCAGGTGAGCGGGCCTTCTCCTCTCCGGGCGCGGGGCTTCAGGGGCGGCGGGTGGCGCTGGCACAGAGATTGGCAGGGTGCCTGGTGGGACCGCGATCCTAGGGGTCCGGGGGGGGGGGGGGGCGCCCGGAAGTGGAGCCGGGGCTCAGGAAGGCCCCGCGGCCGCCCGCCCGCCCAGTGCTCCAGGCCAGGAGCTTGCCCTGACGGGGTCCCGCTGAAGCCGCCAACCAGGCTCCGCTTCCTCTAGGGGGCGTCTTCACGGCCCGAGCAGCTCGAATCCAGGCAGGAACTGGGCCCAGGGGGAGCTGGCAGCCCGGGGGGTAGTCGGAAGGGACGGGTAACAAAGCCCGCCAGCTGTCGTTTAACTGTAGACACTAAACAGGAGTGTGGGTGGACCATGCCAGGCACCCGGGCACACCAGCATTGTAAGATAGAGGCGGCTTGTAGAGGCCACGACCCTCATCTCAGGAGTCCACCTGCCTGCCTGAATCCTGCCTGTACCACTTAATACCTGGGACTGCCAGCCAGTTCCTTCATTCCCTCCTTCTGGGAATTGTACAACTATTGAGACTTACAGGAGTTAGAGGATGGCCTGGATTAGTGAACTTTGTTAGGGCAGGATCTGGCGCTGCAGAGAGTACTCAGTGAAAATCAGTTCTTATTGTTTGAATATTTGACAAAGTTCACCTTCTCCATGCTTACTATCTGGTTCCCTGGGGTTTTATTTATACGTTTATTTATTCCTGGAATTCTGGCATGGTAACTTCCCAGTTCCAGGAACAGGCAAGAAACTATTGTTTCTCCTAGTTTAGCAAGATCCGGAACATGATTAGTACTGTGCAAAGTGTCCCTTGCTTAGTGTCAGGTGTCAGGCGATTTGGGATCACTTTTTCTCCCTTGAATTTTTGTAACAGCACAAGTTCCTCTTAATACTACCCTGGCGACTGGAGGAGTTTGAAGGCTGAACGAACACAAGGCTGCTTGTAAAATGAGTGGACTTCTGCACTTAAGTAGAAAAGTGGCATTTGAAATAGCTCGGTCATAGGAGATTAAACAGCCTTCAAATGTGTAAGGGAGCTGTTCTTTCTGACTGAAAGGAATGAACTAATACTGTACACACCCTATTGAATCAACAAGCACCAATTAAGTGCCTTGCCTTGGACTGGCTATGCTCTGGCCTTTCAGAGTGTAAAGTGCAGCAGAACTTTCCTTTTCTTGAATGACACAAGCTCCCTCAGCCTCAGGACTTCTACCTATGCAGTTACCTCTGTCTGTAATGCCACACCCTACCCACTCTTCACACACACTTCCTTCAGCTCTGGGATCTGTCTTCCTTGACACACACGTCCCCACTATCTAACCTGGTGCCCCCATAACTCTATTATAGCACCATTGTACTTATTTATAGCACTTAGAGTGTTCATAATAAAGGATTGTCTGTCATTTTGTTCTAGTAATTGTTACACTGTTTTACATGCTCTATGCCTTCCATCAATATTCTTTGAAAAAAGGCACAAGTTTTATACTAATTAATATTTACACAATATTTATAAATGTACATGTGCATTATATATGTGTATATACACACACTGTATAGCACTTTCTTAAATAGTGCTAAATTGAAAAAGTCAAAGTACAGCTATTAATTAGTATTAACAACTGTGCTTTTCATTTTTAAAATTTTGAATGTAGTAAGTGCTTACAAAATTTCTAGCCTGGCCTATTAAAAACAAAATGGCCATGAGTAAATTTGAAATTATTAAGAAAGATACCCATAAAGATAATCTTTTAACAAGTTTTACTGAAACTGGACAATTTGGAAAAAAAATTTTTAATGAATCAAGGACATGAGCGTAAAGCACATGAACCATAAATCATTTTAATTCAGCTAGTGAGTGAGCATTAAGTAACCATTCACTTTTTGCGTGTAGTTTCCTCATTTATAAGGAGGAAAGGAAACAAATTTGTGAGGGACCTCTGGGAATTGTCAGCAAAAGCTTTGCAGGAGGAATAAAGCACCCATGCCAGGATAACTGACATAAAATTGTTTTTGTTTCTTTTGTCATTTTGGTTTACTTGTTAGTTTTGTAGAACACTTGACCACCACTTTCTCAGTTGGTCCCAGTTTATGCAATATCTACTTTTATCTTCAAAGTTTACTATAAAATGCCATCCCAAAGTGGTTCTGAGCATGTTTGTTTTGTTTCCTTGAACATAAAATGCAGGAATAGACTTTTATAGGAAGACTCCGCATTACCAGATACTTTGCTTTTATAAATCAGCCTTAGCCACCTCACTTACATCAAATACCTTGTACATGTATTTGGTGGTCTGGTGGACTCAACATCTGTGTAAATTCATCTGGTTTTAGTCTACTTCCCTTTTACCAAAACTACAGTTCAACAGATGAAGTATTTTTGTCCTCAATGTTAACTAAAGCTTGTTAAATGCACAAAATTTACCTATGAACATAAGCTGAACAACATAAAAAGTATTTTATTTGTGACGTACCTCAGCAAGTGTTCCTGTGCCCAGTTTCTCCCCTCCTCCAAGCCTAATAACTCATTTTCACTTATTCGCAGGAATTTAGGGACATTTATGTGATGGACTTTAGACAATAACTTGCTAAAATAATTTAGAACATATATCCCCCATCTTGGGGATCTGAGAAAAAAAATTAACTAGTTTGTCTAGGCGATTAAGAAGCAAATTTGGATAAATAATTCAAATCTAGTTTTTCCTAATTTGTAGGCATAGTAGTTCTAGGATTTTCCAAAATGAGGGATGCTTCCCCCTTGGGTTCCAGATTTTACAGTCATACTTTTTTAAAAGCAACAAGATAGAAATTTTAGGACCCCAAGACATGGTCAAAAGGGTTTCACCATATTATGAACTGTGGAATGGTTACTGGATATCAGCTGAACTATTTCTCCTTCTCTTGGTCATAGAAGTTTATAATTTGAAATCTTATTTGTCCTGAAGTAATTAAGATTCCAATGGTACAGTATATAATATGACTTTATTAGAGACTGTATAGCAGTGGTTCTCAACCTTTCTAATGCCGCGACCCTTTAATACAGTTCCTCATGTTGTGGTGACCCCCAACCATAAAATTATTTTCGTTGCTACTTTATAACTGTAATTTCACTACTGTTAATGAATCGTAATTTAAATATCTGTGTTTTCCGATGGTCTTAGGCGACCCTGCTAGCGGTTCTCAACCTGTGGGTCGCGACCCTCAGGTTGAGAACCACTGCTGTCGAGCCTAAGACCATCGGAAAACACAGATATTTACATTACGATTCATTAACAGTAGTGAAATTACAGTTATGAAGTAGCAACAAAAATAATTTTATGGTTGGGGGTCACCACAACATGAGGAACTGTATTAAAGGGTGGTGGCATTAGAAAGGTTGAGAACAACTGCTGTATAGGATAAATATGACTTTCTCTGTCTTGGAAGATTTTTTTGGGAATTTGTTTCTTATAGAAGTAGTGGGAGGCATTATTTAATTAAAGGTATCATGTTAATTAAGGAACTAATTCACCCAAGACTCAGTTCTGTCATTTCCAAAGCTGAGTGATGTTATGTCTTGTGATAGACTCATTAAGTTTGAGAAAACCAAAAGATCCTTAAAACAGCAAATAGTGGACAAGGATGAACATGGTGGATATCTTTAATCCACAAGTGCTTTATTCCACCTGGCATATACACAGGTACAACTGTCACTTAACATTTTGCACCACAGCTTATGACATACCATTTTTATGCTTGAGGTATTACATAATAGTGAAAATTCTAAACGCTATGGGAAAATGAGAGCCCAGATTGTGTTACACAGTATTTTTCCCAGCAGATACTCATCCTTACAAACTTGTAGTTTAAGACTCAAAATAATGTAATCAAATAGGAAGGGAAAAAAGCAAATAAGAACAAGTGTGCTCTGTTTTGGAGTCCGTTTAGTTTCTCTTCCTTGGATTTCTGTACAGGGAGAGAATGATCTCTGACCCTATGAAAGAAAGATATTCAGGTTGGTACTCATTTGGCAAGGACTTGTTAGGTCACGACACACCATTGCTCAGGAGCTTTCACCTTTTCCTGATGCAATTCACAGCATTTTTCTTTTGTTTTTTCCCATTTTTTAATTAAGGTATTACATGTGTACATATCTTCCCATTGCCCCCCCCCACACCTGACTCCCATACATGCCCTCAACCCCCAGTGTCTTGCGTCCATTGGTTATGCTTATATGCATGCATACAAGTCCTACAGTTGATCTCTTATCTCCCCCACCTCTCCCTAACCTTCCCACTGTAATTTGACAGTCTGTTTGATGCTTTACTGCCTCTGTATCTATCTTTTTGTTCATCAGTTTATAATGTTCTTTATTATGCACAAATGAGTGAGATCATGTGGTATTTTTCTTTCATTGACTGGCTTATTTCACTTAGCATAATGCTCTCCAGTTCCATCCAGGTTGCTGCAAATGGTAAGAATTCCTTCTTTTTTATGGCAGCATAGCATTCCATTGTGTAGATGTACCATAGTTTTCTGATCCAGTCATCTGCTGACGGGTATCTAGGCTGTTTCCAAATCTTAGCTATTGTAAATTGTGCTGCTATGAAGATAGGGGTGCATATATCCTTTCTGATTGGTGTTTCTAGTTTCTTGGGATATATTCCTAGTAGTGGGATTACTGGGTCAAATGGGAATTCCATTTTTAGTTTTTTGAGGAAACTCCATACTGTTCTCCACAGTGGCAACACCAGTCTGCATTCCCACCAGCAGGGCACAAGGGTTCCTTTTTCTCTGCATCCTTGCCAACACTTGTCGTTTGTTGATATGTTGAGGATAGGCATTCTGACAGGTGTGAGATGGTACCGCATTGTCGTTTTGATTTGCATCTCTCAGATAATTAGTGACTTTGAGCATGTTTTCATGTGTCTCTTGGCCTTCCTTCTGTCTTCTTTAAAAAAGATTCTATTGAGGTCCGTTGACCATTTTTTTATTGGATCATTTATCTTCCTTTTATTAAGTTGTACTAGAGGCCCGGTGCACGAAATTCGTGCACGGAGGGCGGTTGTCTCTCAGCCCAGCCTGTACCCTCGCCAATATGGGATCCCTCTCACAATCCAGGTCTGCTGGCTCCCAACTGCTTCCCTGCCTGCCTTCCTGATTGCCCCTAACCGCTTCTGCCTGCCAGCCTGATCACCCCCTATCCACTCTGCTGCCAGCCTGTTTGCCCCCAACTTCCCTCCTCTGCCGGCCTGGTCACCCCTAACTGCCCTCTCCTGCAGGGTTGATCACCTCCAACTTCCCTCCCTTGCAGGCCTGGTCCTTCTCAACTGCCCTCCCTTGCAGGCCGGGTGCCTTCCAACTGCCCTCTCCTGCTGGCCATCTTGTGGTGGCCATCTTGTGTCCACATGGGGGCAGCTATATTGTGTATTGCAGTGATGATCAATCTGCACATTACACTTTTATTAGATAGGATAGAGGCCTGGTACAGGGGTGGGGGCCAGCAGGTTTGCCCTGAAGGCCGTACCGGATCAGGTGGGGGTTCCCTTGGGGCGTGGGGTGGCCTGAGCGAGGGGCCTGTGGTGGTTTGCAGGCCGGCCACGCCCCCTGGCAACCCAAGCAGAGGCCCTGGTATCTGGAATTTATTTACCTGTTACAATTGAAACTTTGTAGCCTGGAGCGGAGCCAAGCCTGGGGCTCCCTCCGAGGCCGGCAGCCATTTGTGTTGTGGTTATAATTGAAACTTTGTAGCCTTAAGCGGGTGGGCCCGGCCAGGGTGTGCAGAAAGCTTTGCTTCCCCTGTTGCCGGCGGCAACTCTGGCCTGCTCTCTCAAGCTCCATTGTGCCGCCATTTGTTTGAATTTGTTTACCTTCTATAATTGAAACTTTGTAGCTTGAGTGGAGGCTTAGGCCTGGCAAGGGCAGGTGGAAAGCTTGGCTTCCTCTGTTACCTAGGAAACCTTGCTCTCTGTGGCTGTAGCCATCTTGGTTGGGTTAATTTGCATGCTCGCTCTGATTGGATGGTGGGCGTGGCTTGTGGGCGTCGCTTGTGAGCGTGTCGGAGGTATGGTCAATTTGCATATTTGTCTATTATCAGGTAGGATAAGTTGCCTGTAGATGTTGGAGATTAAAACTTTATCAGTGCTGCAGAAACCGGTTTGGCTCAGTGGATAGAGCGTCGGTCTGTGGACTGAAGGGTCCCAGGTTCGATTCCGGTCAAGGGCATGTGCATTGGTTGCGGGCACATCTCCAGTGGGGGTTGTGCAGGAGGCAGCTGGTCGATGTTTCTCTCTCATCGATGTTTCTAGCTCTCTATCTTTCTCCCTTCCTCTCTGTAAAAAATCAATAAAATATATTTAAAAAAAAAACTTTATCAGTGCTAACATTTGCAAGTATGTTCTCCCATACAGTGAGCTTTCTTGTTGTTTTGTTGATGGTTTCTTTTGCTGTGAAAACGCTTTTTATTTTAATGTAGTCCCATTTGTTTATTTTCTCTTTAGCTTCCATTGCCCTAGGAGCAGTATCAGTGAAGAAGTTCTTTCGGCATATGTCTGAGATTTTGCTGCCTGTGGATTCCTCTAGTATTTTTATGGTTTCCCGTCTTATGTTTAAGTCCTGTATCCATTTTGAGTTTATTTTTGTGTATGGTGTAAGTTAGTGATCTAGGTTCATATTTTTGCATGTATCTGTCCAATTTTCCCAACACCATTTATTGAAGAGACTGTCTTGACTCCATTGTATGTTCATGCCTCCATTGTCAAATATTAATTGAGCATAGTGGTTTGGGTCAATATCTGGATTCTCTATTCTATTCCATTGATCTACATGTCTGTTCTTGTGCCAATACCAGGCAATTTTGAGAACAGTGGCTTTGTAATACAGCTTGATATCTGGTATTGAGATCCCTCCTACTTTATTCTTCTTTCTCGGGATTGCTGTGGCTATTCGGGGTCTTTTTTTATTCCAGATGAATTTTTGGAGAGTTCTTTCTAGGTCTGTGAAATATGCCGTTGGTATTTTAATGGGGAGTGCATTGAATCTATAGATTGCTTTGGGTAGTATGGGCATTTTAATGATGTTGATTCTACCAATACATGAACATGGTATGTTCTTCCATCTGTTTATTTCTTCTTCTATCTCTTTTTTCATTGTCCTGTAGTTTTCCGCTTATAGGTCTTTTACCTCCTTAGTTAAGTGTATTCCCAGGTATCTTAATGTTGTTGGTGCGATGGTAAATGGGATTGCTTTTTTAGTCTCTCTTTCTGTAAGTTAACTACTGGTGTATAGAAATGCCATAGATTTCTTGGAGTTAATTTTGTACTGCTACATTGCCAAATTCATTTCTTAAGTGTATTACTTTTTTGATGGAGTCTTTTGGGTTTTTTATGTACAATATCATGTCATCTGCAAATAAGGACAGCTTTACTGCTTCTTTTCCAATTTTGATGCCTTTTATTTCTTCTCCTTTTCTAATTGCAATGGTGAATACTTCCAGTACTATGTCGAACAGTAGTGGTGAGAGTGGGCATCCCTGTCTTGTTCCTATTCTTTTAGTTTTTGCCCATTGAGTATGATGTTAGCTGTGGGTTTATAACATATAGTTTTTATTATGCTGAGGTATGATCCTTCTATTCCCACCTTGTTGAGAGTTTTTATCAAGAAAGGGTGTTGGATTTTGTCAAATGCATTTTCTGCATCAATTGATATGACTATGTGATTTTTATCTCTCAATTTATGTGATGTATCATGTTTATTGATTTGCAGATATTATACAATCCTTGCATTCCTGGGATAAATCCTACTCGGTCATGGTGTATGATCTTTCTGATGTACTGCTGGATCCGATTTGCTAGAATTTTGTTGAGGATTTTGGCATCTATGTTCATGAGGGATATTGTCCTGTAATTCTCTTTCATTGTGTTGTCTTTATCTGGTTTTTAGGGTGATGCTGGCTTCATAGAAGGAGCTTGGAAGTGTTCCTTCCTCTTGAATTTTTTTGAATAGTCTGAGGAGGATAGGTTTTAGTTCTTCCTTGAATGTTTGGTAAAACACCCCTGTGAAGCCATCTGGCGCCAGGCTTTTGTTTCCTGTAAGCTTTTTGATGACTGCTTCAATTTCTTTCATAGGTATTGGCCTATTGAGATGTTTAGATTCTTTCTGATTGAGTTTTTGAAGGTTATATTTTTCTAGGAATACGTCCATTTTGTCCAGGTTGTCCAGTTTATTGGAATAGAGTTGTTCCTAGTATTTTTTAACAATCCTTTGTATTTCTGTAGGGTCTGTTGTTATTTCACCTCTTTCATTTCTGATTTTGTTTATTTGGTTCCTCTCTCTTTGCTTCTTGGTGAGCCTGGCTAAAGGTTCATCAATCTTGTTTATCCTTTTAAAGAACCAGCTCTTGGTTTTGTTGATCTTTTGTATTGTTTCTTTGGTTTCTATGTCATTTATCTCTGCTCTGATCTTTATTATATCCTTCCTTCTGCTTACACTGGACTTTTCTTGTTGCACTCTTTCTAACTCTTTGAGTTTTAGGGTTAGGCAATTTATTACTATTATTTCTTGTTTTTTGCAGTAGGCTTGTAGAGCTATGAACTTCCCTCTCAGGACTGCTTTCTCTGTGTCCCATAGATTTTGGATTGTTGTGTTTTTATTGTCATTTGTTTCCATGATGTTTTTTTTCTTTCTTTCTTGATCTCTCTGGAAACCCAGTCATTGTTTAATAGCATGCTGTTTAGTCTCTATGTGTTTGATTTTTTTAGATTGTTTTTATTGTAGTTGATTTCCAGTTTTATTCCACTGTGATCTGAGAAGATGCTTGATATGATTTCTATCTTCCTGAATTTGAAGAGACTTTGCCTCTGATCCAACATATGGTCTATCTTTGAAAATGACCCATGTGCACTTGAGAAGAATATATATTCTGTGGCTTTGGGGTGAAATGTTCTGAAGATGTCAATTAATTTTATCTGGTCTAGTGAGTCAGTTAGGATTGATGTTCTTTGCTGATTTTTTGTTTAGAGGATTTGTCCCATGGTGATAGTGGGGTATTAAAGTATCCTACTGTGATTGTGTTGCTGTCAATGTCTCCCTTAATATCCTACAGGAGTTTTTTTTATGTATTTTGGTGCTCCTGTATTGGGTGCATATATGTTTACCAGAGTTATTTCTTCTTGTTGGATTGCTCCCTTTAATATTATGAATTGGCCTTCCTTATCTCTTTTTATGTTCTTCACTTTGAGATCTAATTTGTCAGATATAAGTATTGCTACCCCAGCTTTTTTTTTTCATTTCCATTCGCCTGGAAAACCTCTTTCCATCCTTTCACCCTCAGTCTGTGTGCATCTTTTTTTCTGAGGTGGGTTTCTTGTAGACAGCAGATATATGGGTCTTGTTTTCTTATCCAATCCGTTACACTATGTCTTTTGATTGGGGCATTTAATCCATTTACATTTAAAGTTATTATTGATAGGTACTTATTTGTCACCATTTTTAATCTTTACCCCTGTGTTCCTTCTTCGCTTCCTATTACTTTTCTTTACAGCAGACCCTTTAGCTTTACTTGCATTGCTGGTTTGGTGGTAATAAATTCCCTTAGTCTTTTTTTTGTTTGTGAAGCTCTTGATTTCACCTTCAACTTTGTTTGATATCCTTGCTGGGTACAGTATACTGGGATTCAGACCCTTCCTTTGTATGACTTTGTATATTTCATTCCATTCCCTTCTGGCCTGATGAGTTTCTGTTGAGAAATCAGTTGCTAGTCTAATGGGGGTTCCTTTTTAGGTAACTTTCTGTCTCTCTCTGACCACTTTTAAGATTCTTTGTCATTGGTGTTGGCTAATTTAATTATAATGTGCCTTGTCGTCGGTCTTTTGGGGTTCATTTTACTTGGGACTCTGTGAGCTTCTTGGATTTGTGTGGGTTTTTTCCTCCCTATATCAGGGAAGTTTTCTGTCATTATTTCTTCAAACAGGTTTTCTATTCCTTGCTCAGTTTACTCTCCTTCTGGAAGCCCTATTATTCGGATGTTGTTTTTTTTGTGTGTGTGTTGTCCCAGAGTTTCCTGAGGCTCTCCTCCTGCTTTTTAATTTTTTTTCTAGAAGCTGTTCTCCTTGGATATTATTTTCCATCTTGTCTTGTAGCTCACTGATGCGGTCCTCTGCTTCTTCTAGTCCACTCTTGATGCTTTCTGTTGAGTTCTTTACAGCAGTGATGTCATTTTTCATTTCTTCTTTGTTCTTCATTTCCTCTTGGTTTTTACTCATATTGTCGAATTTGTCTTCCATTCTTCTCAGCCACCTTATGACCATTTCTATGAATTCTTCCTCTGACAGGTTGCTTGCCTCCATTTAATTTACTTCCTTTTATGGTGATGCTTGCTTTTCTTTCATATGCGGGCTGTTTCTTTGTCTCCCCATGGTCTCTCTTCTACGGATGTCTGGTTATGTTGTTCTCTCTCTCCAGCGTTGATTTAAAGGCACAAAATACAACACAACCACGTACAATACACAAGGCACTGAACAGAAATGTATTCACGATATTAATAAACCCAAATAAAGGTGACCACCAGAGAAAGGCAAATTAGGGGATAGGAGAGAACAAAGAAGAGGGAGGAAAAAAGGAGTGCCAAAATGAAATTGGGAAAATGAAAAAAATAAGTAAGGGAGAAAAGAAAGAGAATTAGAGAGAAAAGGGGATCAAACTATATATATGGGGAGAAAACTCCAATAGAACAGCCACTAATACCAGCAAATGCCAGCAACAAGTACCTGGAGATTAATACAAACTACAAACAACAACTAATATCAAGCGAGGCGACGGAAAACAGAAGCAAAAAACAAACAAAAACAAAGCAAACAAAAAAACAAAACAGAAAACTCCAATAGAACAGCCACTAATACCAGCAAATGCCAGCAACAAGTACCTGGAGATTAATACAAACTACAAACAACAACTAATATCAAGCGAGGCGACGGAAAACAGAAGCAAAAAACAAACAAAAACAAAGCAAACAAAAAAACAAAACCAAAAAAAGAATAAGCAAAACAATCTCACAAAAAAAGCATAAAAAATCGATATAATCAACATTCAAGCAAACAACAACAAAAGGACAGAGAGAAAAACAATTTTTTGGATAGCTAAGCCAGAGAAGAGAGAGATGTGTATGGACTTGGAGCAGGGGATTGGAAATTAGATATATAAGTAGGGTGAAATTTTAACAGGGGTAAAAAGAAAGAATACAGAAAATCTAAAGCAGGAAAAGGGTAAGAGAAACAGGATACCAAAAGGGGAATAGTTAGGAAGATAGTGATGGCATAAAGGTAGAGTTGAGAAAGAGTAAAATGATGCTAAAGGAAATATGAAAATAGAATGTAGAACACTAATCCCAAAGTAAAATAAAGAGAAAATAAAATGACACTTTTAAAAAAAAGGTAAAATAATAGTAGTAATAATAGTGATTGAAAATAAAAATGTAATAATTAAAAATGTAAAATCAAGTGAGGAAAAAAGAGAAAAATAGCTTCTTAAGTAAAAGATATAAAAAATAAAATATTAAAAAAATTAAAAATAAAACATGCAGTAGTGAAGGTCATTCACTTCCTCTATTGTTCTGTTTGGCACGCCTGTTTCCCAGTCAGGACAATATTGCAGATCCCTGCGTTCCACTGCTCCTCAGTGTTGTAAGCCAGTCCTGATTTTTAAGCAGGCGGTGTCTTAATTTCTCGTATTCCTTTATTTGTGATTACACAAGAGTCAATTTGTGATTCAGCCCCTGGGTGGCAGAGTTTCTGGTTTGACTTTCGGGTCTATATATGGCCTCTGTAGCCTGTACTTAGATCCTGCTTTCCCTGTGGCACTCAATAACGGTTTGTGGAGGTGGGCTGCCCCAGAGCTGGCTCTCCTACGGTCGCTCCACACTCCGATTCCCAGGTTCCAGAAAAACAACTTTCCCCTGCAGTCTCCCAGGGTGTCCCCAACTGGATGATCCTATGTGTTGGGCTTAGTAATCAGAAGCAGGGATTTGAAGAGGAAAGAGCCCAAGTGTGCGAACAATGGGGCTGTGCGCAAATCTGCGCAGTCCCCCTTTCCCCCTTGGGTCTAAGCAGCCAGCACACTTTTAAAATTTTTAGGCTGTCCTTTTGCGTCAGATCAAAATGGGTTGCTTTTCAGAGATCCCTTCTGTTAGCAGCTCTAAGGACCCCCTTCCACATTCACGGATCACGCCAGCCCCAACAGCCATGGATTTTTCTAGGCGCAGACTTCCCCTGGTCCTCCAGCTCCCGCAGTGCATGCGTTTCTCTCTCCCACAGGGACCAGAGACCTCACCTTATCCCAGGCGAAATCTGACCTTTCCATGGTAGAGTGAAGAGATCCTCTAAATCCGAGTGTTTGCGCCAATTGGGGATCGGTGTTCTGGGGCTCGCAGCTGTTCGGTGGGTGCCACAGTTGTAGATTTTTAGGCTTCCGATAACATCCACTTTCCCCTTCAAGATGGTGGGGTCTCCGAGTCCGAGCCGGTGGCTCCGGGAGGGAACCCAGTAGCAGTGGGGGCTGCCCGTTCAGGGGAGCCCCGTCCAGCAGTCCCCCACCTTCTCCTGGAGTATAGCTGTCCCTTAACTCACCAACAAACACTCCGTGTGCGACCCTCAGCTGTTCTTTCTTTTTTCTTTTTTTTTTTAAATATATATTTTATTGATTTTTTTATAGAGAGGAAGGGAGAGGGATAGAGAGCTAGAAACATCGATGAGAGAGAAACATCGACCAGCTGCCTCCTGCACACCCCCCACCAGGGATTTGCCCGCAACTAATGTGCATGCCCTTGACCGGAATCGAACCTGGGACCCTCCAGTCCGCAGACCGACGCTCTATCCACTGAGCCAAACCAGTTTCGGCTCAGCTGTTCTTTCTATCTGCTCTGGGACAAGGCTCGGGACACATCTGTCTATTCCACTGCCATTTTTTTCTCTCCAATTCACTGCATTTGTTAATGATTTCCTCTTTCTGGCATACTCGTTCTTTCTGACTGGCCCTGGACTCCCCAGGCTCAAACAACTAAATGTAAAAACATATATTTTTAAATTAAAAATATTTTACTTTTTAAGTAAAATTTTTTATTTTAGTAATTTTAAAGTTCTCCCTCCCTCCACAGATACACACAGGGAGGGCTTGTCTGTGTTCCTCCTCCAGGTATTATTCAGGATTTCTCCTTGAAATTAGTACATTTCTGACATTGTAGGCAAGTAGAGAATGATAGAAACAATGGTCCCTTAAAATTACTGTATAATTGGTTAAAGGTATAGGATATTTTTTTACTAATCATATTAAAGAGGGCTGTCATATGAACAATAGAGGATAAATAAAAACTTTAGAGATGCCCCATCCAGCATGTTGATGAAAGGATATACTTTAATTCTACTCCACAATCTTAGTCTTTTAATTTTATATATCTATGAAGGTATTCTTAGCATATTTTAAGTTAATGGGTATTATTTTTAATGTATAATATTGGATCATGGAAATGTGAGATTAACAAAAGTAACCATGGCATGTGTTACATATGACTAGTCTTCTTTTACTGTTCTCCTAACCTAAAACATGAATGTGGCCTATGAAAACTTTTAGCCAACTTTGGTTGCATATATGTTTATTTAATTATTGATCATCTTATAAATTAACTGAAAGAAAAAACATAAATTTTAATCTTTTAGCCTGATGAGGTCCACAACAGTTGGTTTCTGACTAACTAATGAAAACTTAGGTTACTGTTATTCTACAAAAATCCAGGAAGTCAAATCAGTAACTCAAACAAATGGTTTGCTTTATTCAAGAGCCAAGTAAACCCATTCCGAATTATTCAACCATTGCTGAATTTCTTGAGCATACATAATTAAGAGATAACTATAATTGGAATGTTCATAAGAGTTTTACTAGTTTACAGAATTTTATGCTTGAAATTAAAATGAACCCTGGCCGGTGTAGCTAAGTGGTTAGAGCATGGGCTTGTGCACCAAAGGGTCGCAGGTTCAATTCCTGGTCAAGGGCATATACCTGGGTTTCAGGTTTGATCTCTGGCCCCTATTGAGGAGCATCCAATCGGTGTGTATCTCTCACATTGATACTTCTCTCTCTCTCTCTTTTTCTTTTTCCCCCCTCACTCCCTCCCTTCTTCTCTTTCTAAAAAATTCAATAGAAAAAATATCCTTGGATGAGGATTAACAACAACAAAAAATTAAAATGAGATTAGGGACATGAGTTCTTCCTAGGAACACCAGATTTTAGTAAAGAATATAGAGGAATCAATTGATTTTTTTTAAATTTACCATTTAAGACAATACAGGAGGAGGCATTAATAAAGTGGTAGCAAGACGAGAGGTCTTAGGAAGGTCGGGTCTGGTTTATGTTAGTGTGTGAGTCCAAGATAAAAGAGTCAGGTAACAGAGTTTTTGCTTCATGTATTAATTGAAATTAACAGGCATATAGGGGGTTGGGATATAAAGTGGAGAGATAAGAAATGTAGTGACTGGATAGGAGTGGGGAAATATAGGATGGGTTCAAGGCACTGGAAGGCAGAAGTACTGAGTACAATGTTTATTATTATTATTTATTTTTCAATAGAAATAAACAAATACAAAATTTCAGTTAGATTGTCATGGAACTACAACTATGACAACCCCTAAGGGTGGGTTATCTGGCTAAAAACAGGTCTTAAAGTATGGCACAAAGGGTCAGGCCTTTTCAGATTTACCATCCCTGCTGGGCAGAACACATCCACAGGACCTGGGATTTCCAGAGGTGTTTGCACAAGTGGACCTGATAGCTAATGTTTCTCTCTCATGTTGGACCACGCTTGGAGCCCAGCCCTGAGCTGTCCACCACCTGGCTGACCCACAACTTTCGAAGTCCTACTCAGAAACATAGCAATAGGGAATGGATCAAGACCAAAGGGTTGAAATGGTCAGATTCTGATACACTAGATGAATAGAGGAATATCTTATGTGCATATAGACTTTCAGAGTATCTTGTTTTAACAGTCATATTTGACCTATAAAATTACAGCTGATGTATTAATATCAGGTCTTCTTTTTCAGAACTTTTAAAATCATGGACAAACAAAGTAAGTAGATTATGTATTTACTTTTCTCTTATAATGTTAAATCTGCTGTTAATACATTATTTATCAGATGTTTTATTCAGTTTCTAAAATAATATAATTTGCTTTGTGTTGTTTATTCTTCAGAATCCAAAGTCTAGTTCAGTGTTTTGATATACAGTATCTACAAATATTCACTACCAATAATTTTTTCTTTAAAAATAAAAATGCCTTAAACTTAAGAAATTTTAGGCCTACTGGAAAATATGTTGTATAATTTATACTATATTTCATCCAGACCAGTTTTCCCTTTTGTGTGTGTATTCATTTTCATAAAGATTATTCAAGTCATATTAATTAACAAAATAAATGTAATATGTCAGTTCATTGTGATAAAATCCTCACATAAATCCCTAATATGTGTTTCATAACATACGCATGTGAATAGTTTTAAATAAATACCAATTATTATATTCTGGCTTTTTTTTTTTTCTTTCAAGAAAATTCTAAATAAGTTAGGTATTGACCAAGCATGTAATAAGACATTGTCTGATTAAAAACCTAAAGCAATATGTGGGGAGGGGGGATATTTTTTAAAAAGTCCTGTGTTCTTAAAGGATTTATATTCTCTCTTTAACTTTGTATAGGTAGCCAAAGATGTTTATCTCTTACCACAGTGTCAGCCTTGCTACATGTATATATTTATTAGGACCAGAAACTTTGGCTCTTCTTCAGGAAGTTTCATGATTTTTCTCTTAATGTTTGCTATGTTAATTTAATCTTATTTACAAAACGCAAAGCTTTTTAAATGTAAGTTATATAAAGCTTTGCGTTTTGTAAATAAGATTAAATACATATGTACATTTCACTTGTTTGATGTAAATTTTAGGATGCTTCAGATAACTTTAAAAGATTATTTTGGCCATAGTCACAATCACCTTTTAACTCTTCAGTTTCACATATATAAATTGTATGTATGTGTATGCATCAATAGAAGTGAAATGTACATATATGTATAAATATACATATATAAATTAAAATGAAATACCTTTATAACAATGTGATACTCCTATGACTTTATGTCATTTTAGGTTGCATTTCACAAATTAATTTGTAATTCATATGCTCTTTGCTCTACTTGACCACTTGCCCATTCATATATTTCTGTTTGTATGAATTTCTACTAATTCTGTTACCAGGATCATTGCTCTGGTACCAAAATCCCAGACATAATAAGGTCCTAATTTCTTGATTCTGTGATGTCATGGACATATGTATATTTTCACTATTGTGATGAGCAATGGTACTTGCTCAGAGGTGCCAAAGTGTGACATATCATTTAAGGGTAGGTCTTTAAGTCAGATTTGCAATTTGTTTCTTCCAGATCCATCGAGTCTGATCCTGTTGTCTCTAACTCACGCTGAGAGTGGGGACTCTGGGCAAAGCCTTGAGAGCTAGAGAACTAAGCAAAGCCACTCATGTGACGCTAAAAAACAGAAGAGAATAGTTGGGGAAAAATGGCTTGCAGTAATTCAGAAATCTGTGACAATTTGGTGTGTCTGTCCAGGGGAAAGCCCTGATGGAAGTTGCTCTGTTGCCTGAATTTACAGTCTCCCTGGACTCCATTCTGCTGAACTTATTAGGAAGCAATTGAATGGAGAAAGTGGGCCCACAGTCCAGACTTTCTGCTGAAACCACATATTGAGTGATCTTAAAAGGTTCATGAAAGAGAAGCATACAGGAGAGGTGTCAGATTGAATGTTAGGACAACATTTTCTTCTGTATTGATGCCATGTCCCCATGATTCAAAAAGAAACTTTGAATTTACTGTTAGTAAGTCATATGAAAGAGAGGAGGACATAATAAAAGTAGAGAGTCCACAGACTGTATGTTCCATGAAGACAGTACCAGTGTAGCCCCAGAGCCTAACTCGGGGTGAGACAGGAGATACTTATTATCCGGCTGGGATGGCCACTAAATGAATAACTGGAGAAACATAAATATGAAGAACTATGATGTTGAACTATTTGTACATATATTAGGATTTGTTAAGGCACATTGTATATCATTTGATTAGCAAATAATAACATTTAACCTGTTAGTTTATTGTAATTAACTCAGTTTTGATTTTCATAAGTCAAAATCAGTCAAATATTAGAATTCACTTTGGTCAACCTTATTAGGGAAGTCCCAGAGTAAGCATGAAAAGGATATTTAAATACATATATAGTCTGGCCACCGGCATGGCTCAGTGGTTGACATTGACCTATGAACCAGGAGGTCAGGATTCAATTCCCGGTGGGGGCCTATGCCCAGGTTGCAGGCTTGATCCCCAGTGTGTGGTGTGCAGGAGGCAGTCAATCAGTGATTCTCTCTTATCATTGACTAGAGGCCCAGTGCTGGGATCCCTTGGCCTGGCCTGTGGGTATCGGGCCAAAACTGGCTCTCCGACATCCCCTGAGGGGTCCCAGATTGGGAGAGGGTGCAGGCCAGGCCGAGGGACCCCACTGGTGCACGAATCTAGTATGCATATAAGATCTTTGGTTAATCTCTTCCTGTCCTCCTCCTTACCCCTTCCCTCTGAGATTCATCAGTCTGTTCCATGTTTCCATGCCTGTGGTTTCCACTCCTGCATTGAGCGTCTGCCTCCTGGTGGTCAGTGCGCATCATAGCTACTGGCCAATTGGCCAGTTGGCTGGTTGCTTAGGCTTTTATATATATATATAGATGTTTCTATCTCTCTCTCCCTCTCCTTTCCTCTCTAAAATCAATAAAAATATATTTAAATAAATATATATGCATTATTTTAAATATGAAAAAATTCCATGATTATAGACATCTTTAAAATCATCTATAATTCTTTCATTACCATTGTCACATCCCCCTAGTTTTATTTATCTCTTCACACTCTATATGTGGTTTTAAAACCATCTCTTTTCTAATACCAACAAAATCAAACTATGGAAGTCAACACTCATCCAGCATAGTTGAAAACTAGAAATTCAACCCCTGTGAATTTAGCTATTTAATTTTATCCAAAAGGGAATATGTTTACCCTGGCTGGTGTGTCTCAGTTGGTTGGACATCGTCCTGTGCACCAAAAACATTGCCAGTTTGATTTTTGGTCGGGGCACATGCCTGGGTTGCAGGTTCGATCCTGGTTGTGGGGAGGGAGAGACATGCATGCAGGATGTTTCACTCTCAAATCGATGTTGCTCTCCTTCTCCCATTCTTTCTCTCTAAAAATCAGTTAAAAACATTTTTAAAGGAGATTTGTTTGACACAGGATTCTGTAGCAAAATAATTCTGATAACAGGCACAACTTGTGTTTAGTGAAGAATTCACTCTATTTCAATATAGCACAAAATCATGCAAATGAAGTTATCTATCCACAAACATTATATTTTATTTTTTAATGTGTATTTTGTTAAAGCTTAACTCTCCTTGAATTACAGATTCACAAATGAATGCTCCTCACCCAGGAACAAATTTCCCAGCTGGGTATCATCCTCAATATCCTCCAGCAGCATTCCAAGGTAAAGCATTTGTTTAAAGAATAAAATGAAAATAAAGCAATCATTAATATTCCCCAAAGGGTGTGTGTGCATCTGTCCATCTGTCTGTGTATTTATTATAGGATTGCATTTTGTTGAAGGTGCAGTAATGAAATTGGCAGAGTAGTTCTTGATTTGTTTTGGTTGACTATATGTTATCATCAATAGCAATAAAGTAATTTTTATTGATTGTATTGATTCTCCATCTCTTCAGAAAATTGTGATCATGAAATCAATCAGTTAGAAGATTTGATCCTGGGTGTTTTTGAATCATGTGGAGCTGAGGTTAAATGTGTTCAGAGAGAGTCACAGAGAAGACATGACTGTTTAAAAGGAAGTGCAAGCTATAGAAATGCAGTTACCTGAGCATATTCTCATCTTTATCTGGTAACAAGTAAAAGCTTTCCTTTTATATACATGCTGGATCATGCCTTACATGTAGAGGGTCTTAGGAACAGACTACACAGTGGATTAAACTCCAGGGAAATTGTTAAGCCAGAAAATTACATGGACAGTACTGGAAGGAATGACGTGCCTATACCTCTATACCAGGTTTCTCAAAAGCGGCACTGTAATATTTGGGGATGGATAATTTTTTTTCATTAGGGTGCTATTTTGGGCATTTTAGGATATTTAGCAGCATTTCTGGCCTCTGTCCACCAGATGTCAGTGCCACCCTCCCTTCTAGCTGTCACAGCCAAAAACATCTTCAGAACTTGCCCAATATACCTTGAAGAGACAAAATTGTCCCCAGTTCTCTCTATCCTAATATATAAAAAGCCAGGAGCCGTCACGACCTAAATGACGAGACTGACGACCAAACAGCAGGCTGCGTGGGGCGACCAGGCCGGCAGGGGTGTTAGTGAGGGACGACCAAATGACTGAACAGCAGGCTGTGTGGGGCGACCAGGCCGGCAGGGGTGTTAGTGAGGGACAACCAAACAACTGAACAGCAGGCTGCGTGGGGCGACCAGGCCAGCAGGGGGAGCAGTTGGGGATGACCAGGCCAGCAGAGGGGGAAGTGAGGGGCGACCAGGCTGACAGGAGGGCATTTGAGGGCAACCAGGCCGGCAGGGGGTGCAGTTGGGGGCGACCAGGCTGGCGGAGGGGCACTTGGGGGCGAACAGGCCAGCATGGGGGCAGTCAGGGGTGACCAGGCCACCAGAGGGGGGCAGTTGGGGGTGACCAGGCCAGTGGGGAGCGGCAATTGGGGGTGACCAGGCCAGTGGGGGGGCTGTTGGGGGTGACCAGGCCCACAGGTAGAGGCGGTTAGGGGTGATCAGGCTGGCAAGGGGGGGCAATTAGGGGTGATCAGGCAGGCAGGTGAGCAGTTAAGAGCCAGCAGTCCCAGATTGTGAGAGGGATCCCAGATTGGAGAGAGTGCAGGCTGGGCTGAGGGAACCCCCCCCCCCGCCCCCCACTGCACAAACTTCATGCACTGGGCCTCTAGTGTGTGTAGAGGATAGAAGATATGATTTTTTAGAATTCCAAAATCCCAGTTTTACAGATTGCTTTGATCCTAGAAATCCTGGCTCCTAAAGCCTTTATGTTGGACCTTCTACTCAATGTTCTCTCTCTTTTCCATGAAGGCATTCCAGAATATTTGTGCAAATGACTAGATCATTGCTAATTTTCTTTCACTTTCTTAGGTATTAAGCATATTTTCATCTGGGCATTTAGTGTTGAACGGTAAAAGTAAGGCCTGGGCCAACTCTATTCTGCCCAAAACTCTCAAAATATAAATGTATATGAAAACACAGATATTTCATTGAAAATTTGATGAAAGATAAAAACATGAACTTGAAGCTTCATAGAAACAGGATTCCTAAGCTGAAATTTGTTTGTAGATACTGGGATAAACTCAAAGACTTGATGTTTCCATTTTTTGGTACAGTTACAAATTATGTCACTTGTTCATATTGCAGGACCTCCAGGACATACTGGCTACCCAGGCTTGCAAGCTGCCTATCCTGGGATGCTGGCAGGCTATCCTGTACCCCAGGCTGACTATTCAGTCCCACCACCTGGATATTCAGGTGCTGGTCCAGTGGGCTCTCCTGTACAACACCAGCCAGTGTATAATCAGCCAGGGGGACCAGCAGGGGTACCATGGATGCCAGCACCAGCACCTCCATCAGACTGTCCACCAGGGTTGGAATATTTAAGTCAGGTAATTTCAAGTACCTAAAACAGTCATTCAAATAAAACTGTGCTTCCAGTTTACTTATTAACAAATGACTAATTAGCAAGTGTCTAAAATGGTAAAACAACATTTTTTACTAACAAATTATTCTAATTCTTCTAGGTCAGGTTTACTTTTATTTTTATTTTTTAAAATATATTTTTATTGATTTCAGAGAGGAAGGGAGAGAGAGAGAGAGATAGAAACATCAATGATGAGATAGATTCATTGATCAGCTGCCTCCTGCACGACCCACAATGGGGATGGAGCCCCCAATCCGAGCATGTGCCCTGACCAAGAATTGAACAGTGACCTCCTGGTTCATCAGTCAACACTCAACCACTGAGCCATACAGGCCAGGCAGATCAGGCTTACTTTTAAAGCAAACTACAGAAACCGGTTTGGCTCAGTGGATAGAGCGTCGGCCTGCGAACTGAAAGGTCCCAGGTTCGATTCCGGTCAAGGGAATGTACCTTGGTTGCGGACACATCCCCAGTGGAGCGTGTGCAGGAGGCAGCTGATCCATGTTTCTAACTCTCTAGTCCTCTCCCTTCCTCTCTGTAAAGCAAACTACATATAGTTTAGGAAATTGTATTTTCTATGATCTTGAATATAATCTGTGATACTAGCCAACAGAAAACATTTATTAAGCACCATTTTCCAGGATTTGTTCCTAAGTATAATATAAGTATTAACTCATTTGATTCTTTTAAAAGCTCTATGATATTTAGGTGTTATAATTATCACTATTTATCGCTGAACCACTGAGCCACACTGGCAGGGCCATTCAATAGATATTTTTAATTAAAAATGTATTAACTTTAGCTCTGACCAGTGTGGCTCAGTTGGTTGGACATTGTCCCATGCACTGAGAGGTTGCTGACTTTCAATTCCCAGTCAGGGCACATGCCCGGGTTGTGGGCACAATCCCCAGGGGGAGTGCAGGATGCAGCTAATTGATGTTTCTTTTTTTTTCTTTTCTTTTTTTAAATATATTTTATTGATTTTTTTACAGAGAGGAAGGGAGAGGGATAGAAAGTTAGAAACATCGATGAGAGAAAAACATCAATCAGCTGCCTCCTGCACACCTTCTACTGGGGATGTGCCTGCAACCAAGGTCAATGCCCTTGACCGGAATCGAACCTGGGACCCTTGAGTCCACAGGACGACGCTCTATCCACTGAGCCAAACCGGTTAGGGCTAATTGATGTTTCTTTTTCTCTCCCTTCCTTTCTCTCTAAAAATCTATAAACTATTCTTTAAAAAAATAAAAAATATAAATTATATATTAATTTCTGATATATCTAGAAGTAATATAAGTTACTAAATATTGATAATATTGGTAAGTATTGTTAATTGATTATATGTATCCTTTAAAATATAAAAACAGTGATGTTAATTTGGTTGGCTTAAAAATGTGATATATAATTTATAGTTTAACTTTCTGTTTTTATTATAATAGATAGATCAGATACTGATTCATCAGCAAGTTGAGCTTCTAGAAGGTATGTATTGATTGTGTTGGTTATATTTCTAGAAAGAGAAGACACTTGTGCAAATAAAGGCATATCAACAACCACAAATATAACACTTTCACAAATGTGGAATGATTAAAACTGGTTATTTACAAATGTCTCTCATCCTGATAAATTGTTTCTTGAACTTAGGAATCAAGTGGTAAAATACTATTACTCTGGGCATCTATCCTCATTATATAGACCCTAATTTAGAAGGAAACCAACCAAAATTTACTTTTGCTTCCTCTTCTCTCTAGAAAGCACTTCAGTGATTTATCACTTTACCTGACCTCTCTCACTCTGGCTTTTCCTCCCCTAATAGGTGATAACCTTGAGATTGGCACACAGCCACGTGCATTAGTGCACTTAACCTTAATGCATTTCCAAAGTGAATACATTTTTTTGAATCTGGATGGGTATGTTGTAGAAAATTACAATCTTGCCAACAGTTTCTCTTGGGAGCTCATATGAATCCTGTAAAACCTTTTTGCCATGGGCTGAGGATTATCACTTAGAATGTTGAAGGATGCTGATCAGCAGGCCTAGAGATCTGACTTCCTAAAACAGCATTCCTCCTCATGTGAGTGGGTCTGACTCCAACAGATGTCTCTCTGGGTCCAGTGCTCCTCACGTATAGTATGAACATAGGAAGTCACCAGATGTTTCAAAACTCCTGCCAGGACGATTCATGAACCATAGTGTCTTTTTTCTAGATATAGACTTTAATGAAAACTCTTCACTCTCTTCAAAGTTTCTTACCACTAGTAGAAATCCTATATAATAAAAGAGTAATATGCAAATTGACCATCACTCCAACACACAAGATGGCCACCCCCATGTGGTCAAAGATGGCTGCCCCCAGGTGGACACAAGATGGCCGGCAGAGGAGGGCAGTTGGGAGGGACCAAGCCTGCAGGGGAGGGCAGTTGGGGATGACCAGGCCTGCAGGGGTGGGCAATTGGGGATGACCAGGCCTGCAGGGGAGAGCAGTTGGGGATGACCAGGCCTGCAGGGGAGGACAGTTGCGGGGGGACCCAGGCCTGCAGGGGAGGAGAGTTGGGGGGGACGAAGCCTGCAGGGGAGGACAGTTGGGAGCGACCAGGCCTACAGAGGAGGGCAGTTGGGGGGGACCAGGCCTGCAGGGGCGGGCAGTTGGGGGGAACCAGGACAGCAGGGGAGAGCAGTCAGGGGTGACCGGGCCAGTAGGAGAGGGCAGTAAAGGATGACTGGGCCTGCAGGGGAGGGCAGTTGGGGTGTACCAGGGCTGCAGGGGAGGGGAGTTGGGGGGTCAGGCCTGCAAGGGAGGACAGTTAGGGGCGACCAGGCCTGCAGGAGAGGGCAGTTAGGGGCAACCAGTCTGGCAAGGGAGGGCAGTTAGGGGCAACCAGGCAGGCAGGCACGTGAGCGATTAGGAGCCAATGGTCCAGTATTGTGAGAGGGATGTCCGGCAGTTGGACATCCCCCAAGGGCTCCAGGATTGGAGAGGGTGCAGGCTGGGCTGAGGGGATTAAGTGCCCTAATTCCTCTAGTAAAATATAAAGTTCCAAATTTAGTAATTATTAACTCTTCAATTTTTAAAAGGGATGTCATTTATTTTGCTTTTTATTTCAAATTGAAAGTCTGTATTTTAACTATGAATAGTATAGATGAACATTACTGTTTATTTTTAGTATCTGAGACTATGGCAGCCACATTTCCCAATTCAAAACTTAATCAACAATAAAGGCATAGCCATAGATTTTGTTTTGTTTTCATTTTCTAAGTAAATAGAAGGAAATTTATAGATTGTGTAAGCCCATTTTATAGATAAGCAGACTAAAGATTTTGAGATTAAGCTACCTTAGAAGATAGGGCCTGCATGAGTTAGAGGAAAGACACTTGAGGGAGGTCACGGTGCTAGACTGCACAGGATGTCTCCATCTGAATGAAAGTCCATCCATACACATATTAGAGAGTAATTTTGTCTCCATATATTTATTTTAATCACTTGTTATTTGGATGGCTTGCAACAACCTATGACCCAAATTAATGATGGCTCTGGACAAGTGGGACCAAGAATTGCTCCTTCCAGGCTATAAGCAAGGAGAGGTTTCCAGTGTATGGTTCAGCTGTTGAAGACTTCACTAAGATACCAGGCAGGTGTCAGTATTTAGCATATCTATTTTTCTCCTGTGAAAAGATTAGCCCCTGTAAGCTACAGAGTTCACTTAGGATGCCAGTGGTCTAGATATCCTGTGAGTTGCAGCCTGGTTGCCAAGCACCTTTTCCCTTGTCTAATACCACCTCCCACCTCTGAACAACTGCTGCATTAAACAAGGGTGCCCTGGGCCCAGTGTGATGTTCTGATCCACCTTCTACTTTCACGTGTGCATTCAGAGTAAACTCCTTCATTACCTTCCCTCACACAGTGCAAAAGTAAGCTACTTCCTGCCTTGTATTATTATAGTTTATTAACATACTGTGACATGGTATAAAGCAAAACTATAACCCAATTTATTTTATATCCTAGTTTACAGAGCATAAACTTAGTAATGATCCTTTATTGCCTCCCTAATCGAATATCTGAAAGCTGTATCAAGCAAGTGGACATGTTCTGCATACCCCAGCATGATTGTGACCATCTGCAGCACTGCCCATCCCTTTCCCCTGGCCCCAGGGTTTTGTGCCCTTATCCTCCCAGACCTTTTTCCCAGATTTCTCCAGGCTAGTCACCCCCCAGCCCCCACTTTTATGATGCCATCTTGGCTTCTACTGCACATGCACGCAATGAAAGGAATTTCCCCTCCCAGTTTTCTCCTTCCCTTGGTTAATCCAGCAGAATGGTGCCAGTTACCCGCCCCCACTCCTCAATGTGGCTATAAAATTATGCTGGTTACCTCCCAGGCTGACTGTGAAACTGCTGTTTTCCCACTCAATCAGGCGTAACTATGTCTGGCTCCCTTCTCTTTTCATTAATAACTACCTGCCTATTGTAACAATAAGATCTCTGTGTCTGAAAAAAGTTTGATTTATTAAAACTGGTGATACTTGGTAGCATAAGTTCTAAGTGCATTTTATGATGCTACTAAAAATAATTCTAGAAATTATTAAATAATTTTAAAAAATAAAAGTACTACATAGTAAATAGGTAATATGCAAATTGACCGTCACTCCAACACACAAGATGGCCACCCGCATGTGGACACAAGATGGCCAGCAGGGGAGGGCAGTTGTGGGCAATCAGGCCAGCAGGGGAGGGGAGTTGGGGGGGACCCAGGCCTGCAGGAGAGGACAGTTGGGGTAACCAGGCCTGCAGGGGAAGACAGTTGTGGGGAACCAGGCCTGCAAGTGAGGGCATTTGGGGGGAACCAGGCCTGCAAGAGAGGGCAGTTGGGGGCAACCAGGCCGGCAGGGGAGGGCAGTTAGGGGCAACCAGGCTGGCAAGGGAGGGCATTTGGGGGGAACCAGGCCTGCAGGGGAGGACAGTTAGGGGTGGCCAGTCTGGCAGGGGAGGGCAGTTAGTAGTGACCAGGCCAGCAGGGGAGGGCAGTTAGGGGCAATCAAGCCGGCATGGGAGCAGTTAGGTGTCGATAAGGCTGGCAGGGGAGTGGTTTAGGGCTGATCAAGCTGGCAGGCAGAAGCAGTTAGGGGCAATCAGGCAAGCAGGCAGGCGAGCGGTTGGAAGCCAGCAGTCCTGGATTGTGAGAGGGGTCCCAGATTGGAGAGGGTGCAGGTTGGGATGAGGGACACCCCCCCACACACACACACACATGCACACACCCCGTGCACGAATTTCATGCACCGGGCCTCTAGTAGTTTATAAAACTCTCCTTGTGTCTAAGACTTGCCAAGTCAATTTGGCAAAGATAAACCTAATATTTTTTAGCATCTGTACAGTTTTGATAACAATTTATATTATTCTGCAAGAAGGTTCATGTAAACTTGAGTCTTGCATTGTGAACCACTTTCTCCAAATAAAATTTCCCTACAGAGCTATGTACAAAAGCACCAGAAAGTGGACAGAATCCGCTTGCAAGTTGGTATGATGCAGAGTTATGGCTAGACGCCATCTGAGACAATAATCAGCCCTCTAGGGTGTGTGAGCAAAGAGGGAGTGAATATAAAGAGGCAGAGTACCCAAACAGACCTACCTAGTACTCTCATAAGTAGAAAATCATTCTACTAATCAATTCTAACATGTGAAGGAGAATAGAGAGCTGGACAGGGAAAAAGCAGAGACCACTGAGGCCAGGCTGTATTGTCACATTTTCAAGAGCTTAGGACTTAAGGAAAGAGTGGAGTTACACAGCTATGACCCTCCAACACACAGTGGCCTACATAAGAGTGAATTTGCTATACTTAAGTTCATGAATGCTGATGAAGCACATAGGTAACTTCTCTTTCTATATAGAGGAATGAGGAAAAAGAGTTGCCTTTTTTCACTGAAAGAAATGTGGACACAGTATGTTAACATACTATAATAATACAATGCAGAAAGTAGTAAGCACTAAGAGAAAATAGTGAGGGTTTATAGTCTTAAGGAAATATAGAAAAAAGGACCTTACGTTTCCGGGGTGATAAGGGAAGACTTCACAGAGAAAGTTGGACCAGAGATGGGCCTTAAAGGTTAGGTAGAATTTGGTTGCTCAGGAGCTGGAAAGACATTCTAAGGTAAGCAAATAGTATGAGCTCTTAAGTCTCCCTTTATGACACAATTATATGGAATTAGGAGAATATGGAGTTTCTTTTCCATGTCTCACACAGGACTCTTAATTTTGTATACTTTCATACCCTCTCCTAGTTCTCTTCCTTTGTTGTTTTTCCTTTGTTGGAATCATCTCCAAACACCTTTCCTTTGCTTTCTCCCAATGTAACATGAAGTATCATCTAAAAATTGTATAACTAGATATTATAGTATCTTAGGATAGATTCAATATTCTTTTATCATAATGGTCATAATTACTCCCTTTTATGTTTTTAGTCTTAATAGGTTTTGAAACAAATAACAAATACGAAATTAAGAACATCCTTGGACAGAGGATTTACTTTGCTGTGGAAGATACTGATTGCTGTACCCGAAATTGCTGTGGGGCTAATAGGCCTTTTACCATGAGGATTCTTGATCTTATGGGCCGAGAGGTCATAACTCTGCAGAGACCACTAAGATGTACCAGCTGTTGTTGCCCCTGCTGCCTTCAGGAGGTCAGCGAACATTTACCCAGATAATATGTAAAGTAGTTCAACAAGAATTATCACCCTTTCATTGAACCTGTATAATCAAATGAGATTTTCTAAAAATTGGTCCATGAACTATTGTTTTATGCTTGAGAGTAATTGGGAGAGGAAGGATGCCAGGTGAAAAATAGTGAGCAGTTAGCCCCCTGGCTCTGAGAAGTTTATCTCATGGGAATGAGCCTCTGCTCAGAGTCAGACTTTGGGGAGAGTTGAGAAGATAAGGCCCTTATTTTAAATGACCGTGAGAGGTCTGGCTAAAGCTATAGGAGGGCACCACAGAGACCATCCTACATAATAATAGACAGATATGCAAATTGACTGTACCTTCGCTATGCCCGCGATTGGCCAGGAGGCGCGGGGGGGGCGGGACTAGGGGTGGCCGGGGTGGCCGATTGGGCTGGCGGGACGCTGAGCTCGCGTCGCTAGCTGTGGCTCGGAGCTCAGCGTCTGCGCCATGGCTGTGCTGCGGCACAGAAGGGGCCTCTGGGGCAGCGAGCTCACGTCCCACTGCGGACCATCAAAAGCGTGGGAGCTGGGTGCCTGTCCACTCAGGCACCAGGCCTTTCCGAAGCCTTCACCACGCCAGAGGCTTCTGAAAGGCCTGGTGCACCAGCGGACAGGCACCCAGCTCCCCCGTGATCGAAAGCAAAAGCGTGGGAGCTGGGTGCCTGTCCACTCAGGCACCAGGCCTTTCAGAAGCCTCCACCGCGCTGGAGGCTTCTGAAAGGCCTGGTGCACCAGCGATCAAAAGCAAAAGCGTGGGAGCTGGGTGCCTGTCTGCTCAGGCACCAGGCCTTTCAGAAGCCTTCGCCACTCCGGAGGCTTCTGAAAGGCCTGGTGCACCAGCGGACAGGCACCCAGCTCCCCCGTGATCGAAAGCGAAAGCGTGTAGGGGACCCTACACGTGCATGATTCAATCATGCACTGGGCCTCTAGTCTTAGAATACAATTCCAGGAGCAAGTGTACAGAAGAATGAGGAGAAGAGCAGATATGTCCATCTCACAATTTTGGCCAACCTATTATGGAAGAAACCTAGGAGATACCACCTTTGAGAAATCTCAACTCCTATGTTCTTAAGTTCCCCATTTAAAAAAATTAATATATTTGAGCACCTGTAGTAGGTATATGCTAGGTGTGGGTATCTTTAGCTCATAAAGACCAGGTGTCTATTTCATATTACTTGTCAGCTCACTGGTACAGAACATGGATCTCAGGGGAGGCACCAGGGAACAGAGCATACAGGAAAGTTGGCCTTTGTCTGTATCCCCACTGGCCTGAGACCAGCCCTGCCTGGTCAGTAATTCTAGACAAGTAGCTATGAGACCAGGTCACAGAACGAGGCATAGGCACAAAGATATTTGAAGTCTAAGACTGTTTTTATTTTCAAAAGGTAACTGATGTTATTCCTACTGAATTATGTTGTGTTTTGTCATTTAGGTTAGGTATAACAGTATCCATAGGAATATCTGAGAAAAAACTGAGAGTTTGGTGGAATATGCTCTGAATGTAAAGAGCACATTGACAGACATTATACTATTGAACTTAGAAAATAGTTTAGGACGATGTCACTTACACATGAGCATCCTGAGGAACTCCCTAGGTCAAGCATGTCAAAGTCAAAGGCTAACATGGGCCAGATAAACAAGGTTTAAGTTTATGTGTGCTGCAAAAAAACAAAAGCCTCAATTTTCATAGAAACTTAGGTTTATTTCAATAGAGACATGCTGAATACAAAGGGCTGAAATAAATGAGTAATTGTTAACATAAAATAATAGAACATTTTAATACAAATTAATTTTTTTGAGCATTAATTTACCAGACACTGAATAACTGCACAAATTAATAAGCGTAACACAAATAAATCGATTTATCTTGTTCTCCAAAAAGCAAAATATTTCCCATTGCGCACCCAAAAAGTCAGTACAAGACTAATCACGTGGCAATCAGCTGCTAAAATATTCGCTGCTAGAATCAGTGGAGAGAAATGGTGTGCCTGTGTATAAGGCGCATAAGGGAAATGAATGCAACACGATTATAGTAATCAGTCATTAGCGAATGTTGTAGTTCATTATTAATAATTATGTGTAACTGGATATTGTAAAAAGTTATGAAATTTTTATTAAAACTTTTCTTACTGTTATATTGGCTGGGCTGCAAAAATATTCATCGTGGACCACATGTAGCCCACGGGCCGCAAGTTTGACATGCTCACCCTAGGTCACCCCGCTAATAGCAGAGCCAAGATTCCAGGCCCCAGTTCCTTTCCATTATAGAGCCATTGCCACTCAGATTTGAAAATTGCACCAGCAATCAAGATTCTATTCATCCATCTAAACCACTGTTTTTATAGAAGTTTGAGAAAAGAGTTCCTTAATAATTTCAACATCCTATATAATAAAAGCCCAGCAACCGGAATGACCAGAGACCAGGGTGATCAGGCAGGCAGGTGAGTGGCTAGGGACAATCAGGCAGGCAGGCAGGCGAGCGGTTAGGGGCGATCAGGCAGGCAGGAAAGCAGTTAGGGATGATCAGGCAGGCAGGCAAGTGATTAGGGGCGATCAGGCAGGCAGGTGAGCAGTTAGGAGCCAGTGGTCCCGGATTGTGAGAGGGATGTCCAACTGCCAGTTTAGGCACAATCCATGGGATCAGACATCCCCTGAAAGGTCCTGGATTGCAAGAGGGCAGGCTGCACTGAGGGACCCCCTTCTCCCCCCTCCCCCATGCACGAATTTCATGCACCGGGCCTCTAGTGTTTCATAAGTATAGAAATTTTTTAATGTATAGGTCTGGAGAGCAGTGCTTAAGAGTGGAGTCTATGCATGCAGCCTGTCTGAGTGTGTGACTCATCTTGTCTACTTTGCAGCTAGGGAATCTGATAAAGTTAGTTAACTCTCTGTTCTTCAGTTACTTCCTCCATAAATAGGAATAATAGTACCAACTTGTTGTAAATCAAGTGGTGTTTAGAACAGTGTCTGACACTTAGAATGTATTCAGTAAATAAGAGTCATTATTAGACATTATTATTATTATAATTTAAATATGTTCTTTTGCTTTTGTAGATAGAAATTTATGCTCCTCCTGGTGTACCATTGGGTTATGTTATTCAGAATTGGCACCCATGCCTGCCAAAGTTAACCATTCAAAATGAGAGGAGAGAGGATGTACTCAAAATTATTGGTCCATGTCTTGTGTGCGGCTGTTGTGCAGATGTTGATTTTGAGGTAAGGGTTGTAATCATGTTTATAGGTTTTTCTTTCCTAATATAATAATAATATAAGTTGTGAGGATGTTACAAATATATTAAATAAATATGTGTATCCTAATATCTCAAGAGGGAAACACTGCTCATATATTTAACTTTGTTCAGAAAGGAAGTTATTAATCTCCTTGAGCTTCAGTATTGATTATGCTAAATGGAAAAAAAAAAAAGCAGAGCCTTGCACTCAAATAAATATAAGCAAGACAACTAATATTTAAACGTGGTTTTGTATGAAGGTCCTATACATTATCCATTTTTAATATAAAGTTAACCTTTTCATCTATGTCTGACTGCCAAAGCCTCTGATCCTTCCTTAGTCTGAAACACAGCCTGCCAATGCTCTTGGCCCTCTTCAGAAGATCTGACATGTTTGAGTTCCTACAAAAAGTCCAATTATGCAAAGAGAGCTTTCAGAAAGATAGTGTAAGATGAGCTACCCAATTATAAATCTCTGGGGTCTCTCCTTTACCTTTGTATTAAATTTCATTGTTAGAGCCCAGTTGGCATGGCTCAGTGGTAAAGGATTGACCTATGAACCAGGAGGTCATGGTTTGATTTCCAGTCAGGGCACATGCTCAGGTTGCGGGCTCGATCCCCAATCTGGGGGGTGCAGGAGGCAGCCAATCAATGATTCTCTCTCATCATTGATGTTTCTATCTTTCTCTCCCTCTCCCTTCCTCTGTGAAATCAATAAAAATGTATTTTGGAAAAAAATATGATTGTTAGAAACCACAATATATCTTTGTACTTACTACATGGAGCAATTTCATCACAGCTGTTTTCCAACAGATGGCCTAGCCTTAATAATTCATGTTATTTAGTTGCAAATATTAAAAATCAGGAGGTTTTATAACTTAATCTTGATTTTCTTGTTCTATTGGAAAAGAAGAAAATGTGGCAAATTGGGCCCACATTTCAATAAAAGGGTCAAAAAACAGGCTGAACCTAAGTGGTGCTGCCCATTGTGACTAATATGTGGGAACTCTGCCAGTCTCCCATGACTTCCTGAGGTTTTCCACCAGCCAGCTTCTTTCTGTCATATTATCTGCCTGGTTACATGATACTGAATTCCTGTGTTAGACCCTAGTCATATAAAGATGAATCCTTTAAAAGGGATATAGATTGTTGGGTAGAATTTATGCTATGTATGTGCAAAGACTTTAAGATTTATGTATAATGATAGTTCTTTAAGTAGGGGTTATCATTCCTATGAAAGATCCAGAGGAGTAAAAAGGTAATTGTTCTTTCAGGGAGTATTAACAGAAGTTTGGCTAACATATATTTTATTTGTTTAAAAATAAGTGAAAATACTAGTGAAGCAAGTCAGACTTGATTGTGAAACTCTGATATTAATGCTAAGTAATTAGCAACTCTTCTCAACGGATGCTTTAGAGCATCTATTATAGGTAATAAATTAACTCTACTCCTGTGCATCTAGAATGGTGCTATTAAGTAACATCTTTGAGTGAATTGAGAAAATAGCACCTTGAAACATGTCTGAAAGCTAGCTGATGGTAAGTTTGAATGCAGAAATTATCAATATGAGGAACCATTATGGAATATGAATTCTATTTGGATGTGAATTGATTGGCATGGCAACTTGGTATATGTAAAAAACAGCAAGAACAGAAGTTATTCCATAGGAAGAAATCAAGAGACATTTAATAAATGTACTAAGTGAAACTGATTCATGGATTTGATGTCAGTTGAAGATGAAAGAAAATTGGGAGATTATTCTGATGTCTGAAGATAAGAAGCTGATTGAATAATAATGCCATTGGCCACATTAAGAATCTTGGAGGAGAACTAGTTGATTTATGAAAAGCTAATAATTTGCATTTGAGTTGTATTGGATTTTAGGTATGTAGAGGGAAAAGTTGAGAGGTTTTCAACACACAGATGATAGTTGAAGCCATGAGTACATAATGCTCTAGGAACTAATCCACCAAGAACAAACTTCATATAATTGGACAATCTGCAATTGATCATATAAGAAGTATTTAAATAAACATTAGATAAAACAAGAAGCATAAGGAGAAGAATGAAACTAATACTAAAGGACAGGAATATTTGAAAACAACACAGTAGAATGAAGAAGAGTCATTGATAAAACCTCATTGGAAAGGACTTAGATACAGATGAAGATAAAATTACTGAAATGAAAATCTATGTTAGGAAAATAAAGGAGGAACATTTAAATTTAAAGGGATAAAAATATTTGAAGGGATAGGAAGCTAGAATAAACTACTCCTGCATACATGCTAAAGAAGAGTACAGAGAGGGGACAGAGAATGTGCTGAAATAATATTGAAATAGATAAATGGCTAAGAATCTCTAGAATACCTTTATCTATTATCCTATACTAGAGGCCCAGTGCATGAATTCATGCACCAGTGGGGTCCCTTGGTCTGGATTGTGGGATCAGGCCAAAACCGGCTCTCCGACATCCCCTGAGGGGTCCCCGATTGCGAGAGAGTGCAGGCCAGGCCGAGAGACCCCACCGGTGCATGATCACGGCCAGGGAGAGACACGGGAGGTTGGCCAGCCGGGGAGGGACCATGGGAGGGCTCCAGGGCATGTCCGGCCCATCTTACTCAGTCCCGATTGGCCAGACCCCAGCAGCAAGCTGACCTACCAGTCGGAGCATCTTCCCCCTGGTGGTCAGTACACATCATAGTGACTGGTTGAGCGGCCTTAGCATATCATTAGCATATTATGCTTTGATTGGTTGGATGGCTGGATGACCGGACCCTTAGCATATTATGCTTTTATTATATAGGATAATAAAGAGGTAATATGCAAATTGTCCATCACTCCCTCACAAGATGGCTGCCTATGGCCAGGCGGGCAGGGGGGTTAGTGAGGGACGACCAAACGACTGAACAAGCAGGCTGTGTGGGGCGACCAGGCTAGCAGGGGGGAAAGTTAGGGGTGACCAGGCTGGCAGAGGGGGGCAGTTGGGGGCGACCAGGCTGACAGTGGGGGCCGTAAGAGGCAACCAGGCCGGCGGGGGGGCAGTTAGGGGCGACCAGGGCAGCAAGGGGGACAGTTGGGGGCAACCAGGCTGGCAGGGAGGGGACAGTTGGGGGCAACCTGGCCAGTAGTGGGGGGCAGTTAGAGGTGACCAGGCCAGCAGGGGGGGCAGTTAGGGGCAATCAGGCTGGCACACAGAGGTAGTGAGAGGCAATCAGGCTAGCAAGGGGGACAGTTAGGGGCAACTAGGCAGGCAGGCAGGTAAGCGATTAGGAGCCAGTGGTCTAGGATTGTGAGAGAGATGTCCGACTGCCGGTTTAGGCCCGATCCCAGGGATCGGGCCTAAACCGGCAGTCAGACATCCCCTTAGGGATCCCAGATTGGAGAGGGTGCAGGCTGGGCTGAGGGGACCCCCCCCCCCGACCTGTGCATAAATTTTGTGCACCGGGCCTCTAGTTTCTTTAATAATTAACATTTAAATTTAATAGTAATATCAGTTTATTTTTTCAGAAGTTAAAATCATTTCATTATATAGATTTTCTGCTTTTTAAGTATCTAGAATTTAGCTAAAAATTACTTAGTCCTGTTGATTTTTCAGCTATAGATCATTTTTCACATTCTGAACTATAGGAATAAAAAATAAAATACTAATATCTGTTAAATCTAGTGCAGCATTATTGTGGCTCATAAGTTATCCTCTGTATTGTTCATTTTCAAAATTAAAAATAAATTTTTAAAAAATAAAATAAGATTACTTTACAAGCTACAAATACTTAGATTACAGCTATTAGCGATAAAACACTAAAGAGTGCACAAGATTTATTTAGTCTGTTTTCCCAGAACAGTGTTATATAACATAAAACCCCTAAAGATCAGTGGCTTAAAACAACAGGCATTTGCTCTCATGCTATGCGTCTACAGGTCAATTGTGTCTCCGTGGATACACATAGGCTCAGCTAGATGGCACTGATTTAGGCTTGAAGTTGGCCTCAGGCCTGTTCCAAGTATGCTCATTCTAGAGCTTTAGCAAGAACTACATGATTTTCTGGTGGCTGATCACTGGAGAGCAAGAGCCAGGCCAAACCGCTTAGCCATGTTTAAGGTCTCTGCTCGCTGTCATATACACTAACATTCCATTGGTCAAATAAGTCACATGGCCAAACCTAAGTTCAGAGAATACTGGGCCTACAGTGGGAGGGGTGGATGAATATTGATGAACAGCAACCCATGCTATCACAGTTTTCATATTAAAAGCATATTTCAGGTTTGTTAAGAACTTAAGCACCCACACTGGAACAAAATGAGTCAACTGTTTTTAGTTTCCCCACATTTTTTAGCAGCTCCAACTTGAGCTGTGGCTTCAAAGGATGTTGCTGGCACATGTGCTACCTTGTGTACATTTGAAAAGAACATATCTCTTCCTGGGTTGACACAACCCTACTTGTACACACCATGGTGAGTGTGGCTACCATCAACTGCCATATGCCCACTTGGTGAGGTACAACTGTCCAACTCTTTATAGTGGTCCTGGAGTTTCCTCAGGCATAATTGTAAAATAAAAAAAAATTTACTTCAGAGCTTTTTTTTCATATACCTTTCCTATTTTATTGTTCCCTCACTCTCCTGTTGTCCAGTCTTACCCCAACCCTAGACCTGTGGCATCCCTATAAGTTACTTATTAGATACTTTCCTTCACTCAAAACTGCCAGTCCTCTTTCCCAGGCCCTTAGCACTTCCTGTTTGTCTACTGACAATGAGTGGTAATGTCCCCCGCATCACTTGTAATCACTTAGCCTATGTAAACTCTGTGCTTGTCTTAAAGCAGATGTCACATGGGGTTTAGTTTGCTACCTTTCTTGTGGCTTCTAGAAATTTCATCAAAGAAATATTTAATGTTTGCATCTTTTCCTGCTTAAATTTTGTTTTAAATCACTTCAAATAATTTAGTACTGTGTTTTAAATCACTTCAAATAATTTAGTACTTAATATACAATAATAAAATGTTAAATATTTCAGTAAAACTACTTTCTTTTTAAAAATATTTTTATTGATTTGAGAGAGAAAGGGAGAGGCAGAGAGATTGAAACATCAATGATGAGAGAGAATCATTGATCGACTGCCGTCTGCACACCCCCTACTGCAACCCAGCATGTGCCCTGACCAGGAATCGAACCATGACCTCCAGGTTCATAGGTCAATGCTCAACACCGAGCCAAGCTGGCCGGGCAGTAAAACTACTTTGATATAAGTTTTCTGTAGCAAAGAAACAATTTTTTCATGTATTTATAAATACAGGAATTTATATGCATCCAATGAGCAATATACTGTTCATAGTTACGTATTGCACGTAAGCTTAATAACACATTTGTTTCATTTTATTACAAATTTGAAAGTCGTTTTATTATTAGTTTTCTAGAATTGTTTAAGACCATCATTTTTTTTTTTTAGATTAAATCTCTTGATGAAGAAAATGTGATTGGCAAGATTTCCAAGCAATGGACTGGTTTTGTGAGAGAGGCATTTACAGACGCTGATAACTTTGGGATCCAGTTCCCTTTAGACCTTGATGTGAAAATGAAAGCTGTGATGCTTGGTGCATGTTTCCTCATTGTAAGTCTATTCTTGCTAATCTTGGGTATTTCTTTAATATCACTCTGAAAGATTCAGTAAAGTGTACCTTTTTAAATGACTTGCTTAAATTTATAGATTTTATTCAAAGGGGGTGCCATTTAATCCTAGCTCTGAAATTCCATTTTCTCCTGATGGTCTGGATTCACAGGTGACTAATTTCTCAGGAAATTCTACAGTTTCACATGGCAATAGAAAGACTGTGTGTTATAGAGAGGCTCTGGTCTTTGGGGCTTCTATTTAAAAATCAAAATAGGTACACTCAGATATGGACTAAGGTGGAGTAGAACCCAGTGAAATGGGGAGATTTTGTCCTGATTCATTATTAAATTAAATGTTCTACTACTTGAGTGCAAACTACAATAAAAGTGCATCCAATCCAGCCACCAGATGGAACTGCCAGTTGACACTCACAGGATAGAGCAGCGATTCTACACTTGTCTTCCATTAAGTCATTTAGGGAGATTTCAAAAACCCCAAGTACCAAATCATACCCCCATTCAATTAAATCAGAAGCTCACAATCGAAAGTTTGTTGTTTAGCTCTCCAAGTGATTCAATATGCAGCCAAAATCAAGGACACCTGGGAGAGAGCAACAGTTCTCAATCTTAGCTGCACAGTAGAAACACCTGGGTAGCTTTTTAAACTGCCTGTATCAAGACTGCACCCAAATAGTCAATCAAAATCTCTGGAAATTGGACCAAGCCTTCAAGCTGTTTACATCCCTTCCAGGTGATTCCAATCTGCAAGCAAGGTTTGGAACATCTAAATGCATATCTTAAATGTTTATTTGGGGATGCACTCAGAAAAAAATAAAATATGAGAGAATATACAGCAAAAGGATCCATTTCCTTCAACAAATAAATGTCAGGAAAATAAAAAGATAATAAAATGAGAAAGACTTTAAAGACAACAACTTAATGCAATTTGTAGACTCTGTATACTGCATTGAACAAACCAGTATAAAAAGACATTTACAGGCATTCATAGAAATTTCAACATTGACTGGCTATTGATAATGACTTATTGATTTTTTTAAGATCTGATAATTATGTAATGGTATAGGGAAGATAAGGCAGTCTAGGATGTTTGGATAGATGGGACATGGGGTTGGGGGTGGTAGTGGGATTGTTAATAAATGACTATGAGATAGATTGGGCTTCTACTAAATGACTTTTAAGGACTGTGCAACTTCTAATAGACATTGGGAAGACATTGAAAATGGTTTAGTTAACTCATTATGTTTAAACTAGGTATAAATAAAATAGTTATAAATCCAAATTTTAGAAAGATAAATCCTGGTGACTGTGAGAAATGGATTGAAGAGAGGTATAATTGCGGTAGAGTAATTGCAAGTGATTGCAAATAAGGATTAACTTATTTCTGTTCATGGGATAAAGGAAAATGATAGATGTGAGAGATAAAATCCATAGGATTTGACTTTAAGTCATGGAGGAGAGAATCTAGTTAGGCATTGATGGAGTGAGGCCAGCTGGGAATACAGTGGACAAATTTGGAAGAGAAATCATAAAACTGGGCCAAACAATTCTAAGTGGTATTCTAACTCTAAGATGGCTTTCATTCCCCTGAAATAAATCTAAAAGTTGTACATGGTATTCCAGTCTTAAGAAAAGTTATATTATTAGAGAAAGAATATAAAAAGTTTAGGAAGAAAGATTCAAAAAGAGTCATTACAGGAGACCTGAGAAAAAGTGAAATTGAGAGAAATTATTAGAGAACTAATTAAATTCATACAGGTATTAGGTGATTAGAATTATAAGATTTAATTGCTATTAAAATGGGAAGCTGAAGCTATCAACTTTTCCCAGATCTACTTATAATAGTCAATTTTCTTGGTTAGCAGATGTGTTATTCTGTTTCATCATATTTCATATCCCTTGGCATTTATACATCGAAGAATTGACCTCAGTTTTATTACTGAAAACTCATTTCTGTATTTTGTTTTTATTTAGGACTTCATGTTTTTTGAAAGCACTGGAGGCCAAGAACAGAGAGCAGGAGTATGGTAGTGGATTAATAAAGATCTCCGAAAATGTGAAGTTTGTATATTGATTGGGACTATGTACAAGTAAAAAATTATTTTTCTTTATTGAAATTACTTATAAAATATGTGAATTATACTGTGATGCCTTAAGCTCCAGGTATATGATTTCCAATTTCAAATCATAGAGTTTATTTTCTGTATCACTTATAAATTTGCTTATACATTTGCTTTCATTTTATACATTTTGTATTTCATTGTATATTTCAGAGAAATAACATAGGGATTTTTACATTTAATCATTGATAAATTTGCTTTATTTTCAATTTTATAGCAAAATTAAAGTGATTTAACATAAAATTATATATTTTATTAAATTTAGTTACAATTACATATGTAACAACTAATGTTATTTTGCAAATATTGTATATTCAAAAAAGTTAAAAATGAACATAACTTCAATTTCCTTTACAATTATGTCCAAACTAGAGGCCCAGTGCATGAATTCATACATGGCGGGGTCCCTTGGCCTGGCCGGTGATCGAGGCCTATCAGGGGGCCAGCCGGCTAGGGGGAGGGGCCGTGGGAGGTTAGCTAGCTGGGGGGGCGGGGGACTGGGGGAGGTTAGCCGGCCAGCCCCCCGATCAGGGCCAATGGGAGGACTGGCATGCTGGGGAGAGGGACTGCGGAAGGGGGGCTGGCTAGCCAGGGGCGGAGGGGCCACGGGAGGTTGGCCCAACTGTGGGGAGGGGCCATGGGTTGGCTGTGGGAGTGTACTGACCACCAGGGGGCAGCTCCTGTGTTGAGCATCTGCCCCCTGGTGGTCAGTGCACATCAGAGTGACTTGTCGACCGGTCGTTCTGGTCATTTGGTCATAACAGTCGCTTAGGCTTTTATATATCCTATATAACAAAAGCTTAGGTGGCATCACGCCCTTGCGCAATGTCATCACAAGATGGCTGCCTGCACGTTGTGATAAGATGGCCACCACAAGATGGCCGGCAGGGGAGGGCAGTTGGGGGCGACCAGGCTGGCAGGGGAGGGCAGTTGTGAGCCATCAGGCCGGCAGGGGAGGGCAGTTGGGGGTGACCAGGCCAGCAGGGGAGGGCAGTTGGGGGCGATCAGGCTGGCAGGGGAGCAGTTAGGCGTCAATCAGGCTGTCAGGAGAGCAGTTAGGGGGCAATCAGGCTGGCAGGCAGAAACGGTTAGGAGCCAGCAGTCCCGGATTGTGAGAGGGATGTCCCAGATTGGAGAGGGTGCAGGCTGGGCTGAGGAACACCCCCACCCCCGTGCACAATTTCATGCACTGGGTGTCTATATAGATAATACTCAATATTCATATTATTAAGGAGAAATCAAAGATGTATTTGTTTTTATTCAGAAATTACACCACATTTAACTTTTATATAAGCTAATTGCTACAAGATTTTCATATTAATAAGATAAGAAATTACCATTTTTTAATGAATTTCAGTGAAAAAGACATTATTCTGTGCCAAAGAAGGACAAGGACACATTTAAAGACTCACTCACTCTAAAATTGTTGTAATTTTTGAAGTAATTATTTATACATGGAATGCTTAGTATCTAATTCTATTTTTCATAGAAAATGGTAGTTATGAGATCATTCAGGTATTAATTAAATAGGATGTATATATTCCATCAGAGTATGAACTTCAATAATGGGCTAGTAGGTTATTTATACCAACAATCATATAACTGAAATAAAAAATAGTTGATATATTTCTTTGCTTATTTTTGTTTTTAAACTGAGCAATCAATGTGTATGGTATTCTTAACATTACACATTTACCTTTCCCCTTCCTTTTCAAAAGTGCAAAAGCATTTTTGAAATGTGGTCATCAAATGATAATCCTATCTAATAATAGAGTAATATGCAAATTAGGCGTCACTCCACGACAAAATGGCGGCCCCATACCCACAAGATGGCGGCGCCCAGTCCCCTCGGCCCCGCTGCTGGAGTGTCTGGCCTGTCCCACCAGCAAACAGAGCACTGAGAGCAGGGCATGGCGGCTTCCTTAGTGCTGCGGCAGCGGGAAGCCGCCAGGCCCTGCACATACGAAGCCGGCAGAGGAGCAGGGCCTGGAGTCTTCCCGTTGGTCACCGCACGATCACCAGGCCCTGCACACATGGAGCCAGCGGAGGAGCAGGGCCTGTTGCCACGGCGATCGGGAAGACGCCAGGCCCTGCACACACGGAGCCGGCGGAGGAGCAGGGCCTGTCACCAGAGCGATCAGGAAGACGCCAGGCCCTGCGCACATGGAGCCAGTGGAGGAGCAGGGCCTGGCGTCTTCCCGATGGTCTCCGCGGCGATCGGGAAGACGCCAGGCCGTGCGCACATGGAGCTGCCGGAGGATCAGGGCCTGTCGCTGCGGCAATCGGGAAGACACCAGGCCCTGCGCACACGGAGCCAGCGGAGGAGCAGGGCCTGTTGCCACGGCGATCGGGAAGATGCCAGGCTATGCACACAGAGCCAGTGGAGGAGCAGGGCATGGCGTCTTCGCGATGGTTGCTGAGGCGATTGGGAAGACTCCAGTGCCAGCAGAGCAGGGCATGGCAGCTTCCTGATCTCAGCAGCCGGGAAGCTGCCAGGCCCTGCAAAACCAGGCATGGCGGCTTCCTTAGTGGGGCAGTGGCAGGGAAGTCCCCAGACATGGCAGACAGAGCCCAGACAGCAGGGCTTGGGGGCTTCCTTAGTGGGCAGTGGCGGTGGGAACACCCCCAGGCCCTGAAGACAGAACCTGGACAACAGGGCATGGGGGCTTCCTTAGTGTGTCCGTGTCTGGGAAGCCCCCAGGCCGGGCAGACAGAGCACACTGCAGGGCATTGGGGCTTCCTTCACATGGCACATGGCGGCAGTGGGCAGAGAGCGACAGCAGGGCATGGGGGCTTCATCTCCATGGCTGCAGGAAACCTCCAGGCCCCGCAGAGAGCAGAGAACCATGGGGAGTGGGCCTAAGCCATCAGTAGGATATCCTCTGAGAGCTCCTGGATTGTAGAGGGTGCAGGTTGGGCTGAGGGACCCCCGTGTACGAATTTTGTGCACCAGACCTCGAGTCTGTAATAAAATCCATACCAGTGTTGGAACCTAGGATTTCTACCTGTCAGTAACTTAAAAGGAATTTTTTTAGCTTCTGTTTTATAGGGAAATTTGCATTGAGTGAGAAGAGATGTCCAACCTATAATTCAACTCATGCAAAGGAAAATAGTGCTTAGGAAATAAGGGCTTACGGGAGAGACTCCCTTACATCTTTAGCAGAACTCCACTAATAGGCACCACTCCTAATGGTAAACGTCAGCAACAACAACATACAACCAGCACCTCTAGCTTCTAATGTTGAGAAGATTGGGATGCCGGGAGCTACAGGAAAAGCCAAGTCTAGACCTTTTTTAATTAGCCAAATAATTCACCAGATGCCAAACACCAATGAGAAGTGACCATGTACTCACATTGTTTGTGGTTGGAACAAACAGCATGCCAGGTAAAGTGAGGTCCTTGCATAGCTGGAGCCTAGTGGCGTTATTTATACCATTTGGAGAAGGGGAGGGCTTTCCAGGTTAGCTATCAGGTACCACAGTCTACTCAAAATAAGACCAGATGTATTAAAATTACCTCACTGACAGCTACATCTTTCTTTATTTTCCATCTTCCTCAACCCCTTCTGCCTCCTGCTCCCCTTCCTATGCATAAAATTCAAGATCTCTGGTTCAGCAAAGTACAACTGATTTGAACAGCTCCTTTCTTCTTCAACTATGCAAGAAAGATTTGTCCAGAAACCCATATACCATCTGCAAAATCCATTTAAATTCAGATACTAAAAAAATTAAATAAAGAGAAAAATCATTGCACATGAATAATTCGAAATTTAAATGAGAAAAATACCAGGAATTACAACAAATGTCTTTGTAATCTTGGTGAGATTTGGAGGAATGTTGCTTATTTCTGTAACAGGCGGTAATAAAGTTGAAAAATATGATGACAACATTTTAAAGTATGATGGAGAAACTGGAACAGTAGGTTGCACAATCCTATATAATAAAGAGGTAATATGCAAATTAACCCTCACACCCTCACAAGATGGCTGCCTACGACCAGGCCGGCAGGGGGGTTAGTGATGGACGACCAAACAACTGAACAGGCAGGGTGCGTGGGCAGCCAGGCTGGCAGGGGGGTTAGTGAGGGATGACCAAATGACTGAACAGCAGGCTGCGTGGGGTGACAAGGCCCGTGGGGGGGCCATGACGGGCGACCAGGCTGGCAGAGGAGCAGTTGGTGGTGACCAGGCCAGCAAAGGGGGCAGTTGGGGGTGACCAGGCTGGCAGGGGGGCAGTGAGGAGCGACTAGGCCGGCAGAGGGGGTCAGTTGGGGACAACCAGGCCAGCAGGGGGTCAGTAAGGGGTGACCAGGCCGGCAGGGGAGGCCTAGTAACTGCCCCCCCCTGCCAGTTTGGTTGCCCCTAACTGCCCCTGCTGCCAGCCAGGTTGCCCCCAACTGCCCCCTTCCTGCCGGCCTAGTTGCTCCTAACTGCCCACCCCCCGCCAGCCTAGTCACCCCTTACTGTTAGTTAGGAGCAACTAGGCAGGCAGGGGAGGCAGTTGGGGGCAACCAGGCCGGGAGGGGGGCAGTAAGGGGTCACAAGGTTGGCGGGGGGAGGGGCAGTTAGGAGCGACTAGGCCGGCAGGAAGGGGGCAGTTGGGGGCAACCTGGCTGGCAGCGGGGGCAGTTAGGGGCAACCAAACCAGCAGGAGGGGGGCAGTTACGGGTGATCAGGCCGGCAGGCAGAGGCGGTTAGGGGTGATCAGCCTGTCAGGGAGGGCAGTTAGGGGTGATCAGGCTGGCGGGGTGGGGGGGTTGGGGAGCAGGGAGGACAGTTAGAGGCAACCAGGCAGGCAGGCAGGCAGGTGAGCGATTAAGAGCCAGTGGTCCAGGATTGTGAGAGAGATGTCCAACTGCCGGTTAGGCCCAATTCCTGGGATCGGGCCTAAACCGGCAGTCTGACATTTCCCAAGGGTTCCCGGATTGGGGAGGGTGTAGGCTGGGCTGAGGGGACCCCCCCATGCACGAATTTCATGCACCGGGCCTCTAGTGTATATAACACAATAAAGCAAAAGAAACTTCAGAAAATTTTCCAGAAGTCATCTAAAGTAGAGTGAGAAAGGGAAAGGCAATTCCTGAGGAACATATACATCAACTTTCATGTACACACAGTAGGGATTACAGAAGCAGAAATCAATGGAGCCAAGAGAATATTAAAAAAGAAAAAAAAGTAAGAAAACTTATTTGCAAAAATGACAGACTATACTCTCTAGGTCAGTGATGGCGAACCTATGACACGCATGTCAGCACTGACACGCGTAGCTATTTCTGATGACACGCGGCTGCTGAGGCGGCCGCATGCCGAGGATGAAACATTCGCTGCTCCTAAGGATGAAACATTTGCAAAATAATGTTTTTTCCTCAAAGTGACACACTACCCGAGTTATGCTCAGTTTTTTGGCGAAGTTTGACACACCAAGCTCAAAAGGTTGCCCATCACTGCTCTAGGTGAATAGATTTAGCATATATCAGAAAAATTCATTAAAATGCCTATTTATAATTACTTTTTACAAACAATTACTACATGCCCACACTATGGCAGATACTGTTAGGCCTTAATAGGATGGTTTCTTAGTAGAATGTGACCTAACTTCCATGATAGTCCCCCAGTCTAGTTCATTTTTTCATACTTTACCAATAGAGGACTCTAATCACAGGCAATAGTTATGGGGGTGCAAAATACAGCATTGGGAATATAGTCAATAATATTCTAATAACTATGTATGGTGTCTGATAGGTATGAGATTTTTGAGGATGATCACTTAATAAGTTTTATAATGTCCAATCACTGGGGTATACACCTGAAACTAATATAATATTGTATGTCAACTATAATTAAAAAATCTATATATATAAAAAGCCAGCAACCGTAACAGCCATAACAACCATAACGACTGGTCGCTATGACACCCACTATGGCCAGCGAACCAGCCCGATCAGGGGGTGAGGCTGGCTGGCCAACCTCACGGTCCCTCCCCTCTGCTGGCCTACCCCTGATCGGTCAAATGCCCCCGCCCTTCCCCCCGGCCAGCCCTGCCCCTGATCAGCCCTCCCCACCACGATAGGCACGCAGCCCCTCACCCTGGCCGGCCCACCCCTGATCGCACCCTCCACCCCAAGAGTGGGTGGGGCTGGCCAGCCAACTTCCTGCAGCTCCTCCCCCTGACTGCCCCACCCCTGATTGCATCCCCCACCCCAATAGGGGGTGGGGCTGGCTGGCCAACCTCCTTAAGCCCCTCGCTCTGGCTAGCTATGCCCCCTGTGGGCCCCCACCACCCTGATCGGCCCGCAGCCCCTCCCCCTGGCCAGCCCTGCCCCTGATTGCCCCCCCACCCCATCAGAGGCAGGACCAGCCAGCCAACCACCCATGGCCCCTCCCCCAGGCCACTGGTCCCCGATCAGCACCCCCCAAACCCATTTGGGGGTGGGGCCAGCTGGCCCACCGCCCACAGCCCCTCCACATGGCCTGGCCCCGCCCCCAACCAGCCCCCCAACCCCAATCGAAGATGGGGCTTGCTGGCCAATGGCCCATTGTCCCTTCCCCCAGCCAGCCTAGCCCTGATCAGGCCCCGATCAGGGTGGCCAGCCAACCAACCTCCCGATTGGGGCTGGGCCGGCCGGACCCTACCCATGCATGAATTCGTGCACTGGGCCTTTAGTATAACAAAATAAAATAGCCCCGCTGGTGAGGTTCAGTGGTTGAGTGTCAACCCATGAACCAGGAGGTCACAGTTCAATTCCCGGTCAGGGCACATGCTCAGGTTGAGGGCTTGATCCCCAATGTGGGGGGAGGGGGCATGTAGGTGGCAGCCAATCAATGATTCTCTCTCATTGATATTTCTATCTCTCCCTCTCCCTTCCTCTTAAATAAATAAAAATATATTTTAAAAAATAAATAAAAGGACCAAAGGATATGAAACAAAAAGGTAAATCCTACAACGGTGCTTAATGCCTTGCTACAAATTTTCCATGCCTGACTTTGATGGGAGCCTTACCTCTCCTGAGATTCTCTCCCTCAGGATGATGTGACATATAGAGATGTGGTGTCATGGACTCACTCAGAACAGGGGCTCCCTTTTCCTGTCTTTTCTACCCTGAAAAGAATAAAGGAAAAGCCTATCTCAGGTCATTGTCTGTCCATCAAGTCCTAGAGCTTGGCTTCTAAATACCATTCTCCACTAGAACTGGGGTCTTTGAGAAATGGTTATACTCAGACACGATTCAGGCACAAGTATACGATGAGTCTTGAACAACTTATGGAAAGGCCAAGGAGATGCTCAAGAAATAATGGTGGGATATCAAAGGGATGAAGATACCAAATTGAAAGGGCTCCCATCAGCAAAATAAGGGAATTTGAGCAGCAAAGTATTTATAGGGAGATATCATTACCTATTGAATAAATTAGGACACCATACATCCCTACTGATAGAAATGCATAAATTAAAAGTTTGATGAGTACAAACATACGTATAGTTTTAAATTGCATTCCACAATGTCCTTTTAATTTTAAAGAAGTAAATAGTAACTTTTACAGCAGAGCCTAGTGATCAGGTGATGGACGTGATCATTGTCAGTAATAGGACAAAGTCCAACTGAGTTCCACCTGATAGGATGCAGTAAGACACAGCATCACTGGAATCTTGACACATCCCTTAGGACAGCACATGGTGAGGGGATTTTGTTTTAATGCCAATAAGCTGACCTTTCCTTGTGATAAGCCTTTTGCCCAGTACTTGTGTTTATCTAGTCAGGACTTGGGTTTAGTTACCCTCACTGCACCCCAGGCTTCAAATATTTTTAGGGATTACTTATGTTCAAGATGTGGGCTTTGCAGACTGCAGGGTCCCAGGTTCGATTCTGGTCAAGGGCACATGCCCAGGTTGCAGGCTCGATTCCCAGTAGAGGGCATACAGGAGGCAGCTGATCAATTATTCTCTCTCAGCATTGATGTTTCTATCTCTCTCTCCCTCTCCCTTCCTCGCTGAAATCAATAAAAATATATATTTTTAAAAAGATGTGGGCTAGTTTGCCAGTGTTGACTGAAACCCTCACAGGGAATCTGTCTCTTGCAGCATCCCAGCTGTAAGTCACTGTTCTCTTACTCAGAGCTTGTTAGCCTGGGGTGGAGATTGAGGAAGTGTTCTCTGATGTTCAATTTAAGTACCAGTTGTCCCAATTTCTCCTTGAGGGACTTAAGCACAGGTGACCAAGGGTGCCTCAGCCAGTCTCTAAACAGACACTGACACGTACGACCCAAGGTACTTACTTAATATTGGCCGAGCATAAGTTACACAGGAGACAGACATGCAATGCACGAATCACTCACGGTTTATTTACCAGAGTCCTGGTGGTTTCCAGACCTCGGCAGGCCACCTGGGGATCCACGCCAACAGACACACACACTGGACGTTGGACGTTGCAGCTGCGGCTCGGCATCTTGTTTGAGGCCTCGGTTTCCGGCTCACTGTTCGGACTCACAGTCCACGGCAGAGCTCGGGCAGATTGCAGGAAAGGGGGTGGAGAGTGACTGTCTGTGGAGGAGCAGAGCAGGCCTCTCTGATCTTCCTCCAGAACTTCCTCTTTTTATGTGCCCAGCTGGGCATCTTCAGTGTGTCTTATCAGCGGGTCCCAGGAGCCTTGCATATCTGGTTTTACATATGGGGAACAGATCACTTTATCTATTTTCTACATACAGGCCACTCAAGGGTGTTTATCAATTTGTTTACATTACATTCCATACTTTTTAATATCACACTTTAATTATACACTTTGATACTTATTCTATATTATCCTTATTACTATTACTATAACACCAGTCCTAAGCACTATAAATCTCCTGTGGCCACAGCCCAGTTCAAAGTAATCCTGAAGACTGCAGGACTTGGCCAATTTATCTCTTTAATCTAGTCATCACCAGCATGTATTCACAGAATGCCCAGCACCATCTGGAAATCTGAGAGCTGTGTCTGGGGTGCTTATGAGGGTAGTCGATGGATGATGGAGTGTGGGGATGAAGGTGGATAACATATTTTCAGTCTAAAGAGACTCAACAAGTAGACAAACCTAAACCTAATGATCCAAATTAGACCCATGCCAGAGAGGAAAAGTTCAGAAAAGCAAAGTGAGGCCACTTCTTTCAGGGCCACTTTCCCTGTGGCTTGACTGGGGCAAAACTGCACAGTTATGAAGTCTACTGTTATCCTCAGACAGGAAGTACCTTCTGCACTCCTAACCCATCATCTTCCTGTCCTTCCCACTTCACACCCCAGGATTCTTTGGCCTGTGAGGGAATGCACAGGGTGAGAAGTTTTCATCCTGCTCTGGAAAGGTGTGAGGCCCAGGAAAGGGTAGGTTTAGGGGCATTCCTAGGGCCTAGGATAATGTAGGGTGGGTTGTGACATTGAATATTATGTCATTAGATGTCCTTGGGGTAAGTCTAGGGAGAAGATACAGATGCAGTGGAGGTGGAACTGTGTTTTCAATCTTGAGAAGAAAGTTCTTCTGGGGTGGTTTGGCTAAAGTGTCAAGTGCTGGTCAGAGAGCCTTTGGGGGTGTCTGGGGTAGAGGGAGAAGGACTAAAGTGGAGTCGCTGCCAGGAGAGAAAAGATATTCCAGGCAGAGGCAGTTAAAATGGCCAGAAAATCCTGTCTGGGCTCCTAGCATTCAGTCAACTATTCTTTCCTGTGTAGGTATTAAGGTTGATTGGAGTTTGGGCTCAGAAAAAGCTACCATAATTGTACAGTTGTTAGAAGGAACTCAATAGGGATTTTTTTAAAAAAAATTTCCAAGACTCCTAGTGTGCCCGGTGGATACTCAGAGGTTGCCTCAGCACCTATTTCTGTTCCTGCCCCCACCTGCCATGCCCTGGCTGCATGACTTTCTTAAGGCAACATGCCTGTACCTAGCTGTCTCTTCTTAGGAAGAGTCCCTCCCTGTACCTTAATTTATTCAATTGTCAAATGGGCATGATAACAAATATACCTTGTATATTCTGTGTGAAAATTAAATGGGCTAATGTAGGTTACGGCACTTGAGCAGGTTCCTACATAGAGCAAGAGCAGAAAATGAAAATAGCTGCATGGTGGCAATAATCACAGGTTTTTAAAACAGAGAAGTGGCTCATGCTAATAATAGAAATTTTTGGCTAAATTGAAATTCTGGGAGATTGGGAGATGGCCACTGGCAAAAAAGCAGGGAGGGAGAGTGTGTGAGAGAGTAAGGGAGTGATAGAGGAGTGTGTGGACATGTGTGCTGTGTGTGTGTGAGCTAGGTACAGTTAGATTCTGCAGGACTTTCAGGGGGCTGGCGGACTGGGCAGTCTTAGACTGCAAAACCCCACTGCCACTGTAAACACCTTGGGGTGGCCAGTGTTGGCACAGAAACCATGCCATCTTGAAGGGCAGAACTGCTTGCAACTAGGATCCTAGCCTCAACACCACTCAGTCTGGCCGCAGACACAAACCAGGACCCTACAGCCACTTGGGACAAAGACCTGCTACCACAACTGCAGACCCACAGACACCAAGACTCCAGACATCCCGGCCACAGATTTCTGTAAGTCACAGTGCCCATCCCCCTCCCCACCGGCCCATTGCAGTGGCATAGGACCTGCTAGACCCACGCCATGTGAGCAGGTCTGCCGACACATGACAGCTGTGCAACCTGACTTTGACTCTGGGCACTCCACACGGGGAGTCTTTCCTGCGCGTTCAAGCAGGCCTCCCGCTGACACAGGGCGGCTATGCAACCTGACTTTGATTCTGGACATGCACACACAGAAAGTCTGTTTCCCACGGTGTGCAATCAGGCCTCCCACTGACACAGGATGGCTGTGCAATCTGGGCCCCAAGCAGGCCGGGGACCCTGTTCTCCGCACAGAAGCCTGCACTGAGCACCAGAGACTTTGACTGTCAGTATGCACATGCGGGGACTCTGTTTCTCATCATGTGTGCACGGGAGTCCTGATTTTCAGTGTGCACACACTGAGCATCAGTGACCCAATTCTCAGTGCGTGTGCGCAAAGGGACCCTAATTCTCAGCGCACTCATGAGGCTGCACCAAGTGACAGAGATTCCAATTCTCAATTCTCGGCGCGTGCACATGGGGACTCTGATTCCAGGCATGCGCTTGGGGACTCTGACTTTCGGTACACACCAGCGGGGACTCTTTCTCAGCATGGTGCATGTGGGGACCCTGATTCTAGTGTGTGCATTAGGCCAAACTGAGTGCTAATGACTCTGATTCTTGGCGTGCGTGGCTCCTGCTGACCCTCGGCAGCCACACATCTTGTTGTTGGAGCTCTTCAGTGACTCTTGGATGGCGCGATGATCCCACTGCACATGGCTTAGGCCCCCCGCAACTCAACGCTTGGACCTTCTGGTGATAGCTAGAATGGGGAGACAACAAAACAATCCCAAGAGGAAAGAAAAAGAGGAATCACCAAGAAAAGAAATAAGTGAAATGAAGGCATGCTATATGACAGAAAAAGAATTGAGAATAATGGTCATACAGTTCATAAAAGGGATAGCTGAGAAAATCAACAACCTATGCAAAAATCAGGAATAAATCAAAAGTGATATAGATACAATAAAAAAAAACACAATAGAAGGTTTCGATGGTAGACTATAAGAAATGGAGGACTGAATTAGTGAGTTAGAAGATAAGGTAGAGAAACAAGCCCAATCTGAACACCAACAGGAGAAAAAAATTAAAAAGCAGGAGGAGAGCCTAAGGGAGCTTTGGGACAACATGAAACGAAGTAACATACATATGGTAGGGGTGCCAGAAGGACAAGAAGAGCAGCAAGGATTAGAGAATCTATCTGAAGAAATAATGACAGAAAATTTCCCCAATATTGGGAAGAAAACAGTCAGACAAGTACAGAGTCGCAAGCAAGATGAACCCCAAAAGACCCACACCAAAACACATCATAATTATAATGGCAAATGTTAATGACAAAGAGTGAATCTTGAAGGCTGCAAGAGAGAGACAGAGAGTTACCTACAAAGGATCCCCTATCAAATTATCAAATGATTTCTCAAAAGAAACACATCAAGTGATAAGGGATTGGAATGAAGTATACAAAGTGATGCAAAGCAAAGGACTGAATCCAAGAATAGTCTATCCAGCAAGGCTATCAATCAAAATTGAAGGGGAAATCAGGAGCTTCACAGACAAAAAAAAAAAAAAAAAAACAACTAAGGGAGTTTATAGCTACCAAGCCAGCAATGCAAGAAATGCTAAAGGGAATGCTGTAAAAAGAAGAATAGAAAGGGAGGAAGGAAAACAGGCATAAAGAACAGAAAAGGCTACAAACCAGTACCTATCAATAATAACATTAAATGTAAATGGACTAAATGCTCCAATCCAAAAACATCAAGTGGCTAATGGATAAGAAAACATGACCCATATATATGCTGACTACAAGAGAGCCACCTCAGAACAAGGGACTCACATGGACTGAAAGTGAAGGGACTGAAAGTGAAGGGATGGAAAAATATCTTTCAGGCAAATGGAAATGAAAAAAAAAAAAAGCTGGGATAGTAATACTTATATCTGACAAAATAGACTTAAAAGCTAAAGCCATAACAAGAGATAAGGAAGGCCACTTCATAATACTAAAGGGATTTATACAGCAAGAGGATATAACCCTGGTAAACATATATGCACCAAAAGCAGGAGCACCCAAATACATAAAAAAAAAAAAAACTCCTGGAAGATATCAAGGGAGAGATTGAAAACAATACAATCATTGGAGGGGACTTTAATACACCACTGACATCACTGGATAAATCCTCTAGACAAAAAATCAGCAAAGAAACATCAATCCTAAATGACTCACTAGATCAAAGGGACTTAATTGACATCTTCAGAACATTTCACCCCAAAGCCACAGAATATACGTTCTTCGCAAGTGCTCATGGGACATTTTCAAAGATAGACCACATATTGGGTCAGAAGCAAAGTCTCTCCAAATTCAAGAAGATTAAAATCACATCAAGCATCTGTCCAGACCACAATGGCATAATATTAGAAATAAACTATAATAGAAACAATCATAAAAATTCAAACACCTAGAAGCTGGATAGCATGCTATTAAACAATGATTAGGTTACCAAAGAGATCAAAGAAGAAATTACAAACATCCTGGAAATGAATGACAATGAAAACACAACAATCCAAAATCTATTGGACAGAGTGAAAGGAGTCTTGAGAGGGAAGTTTATAGCTCTACAGGCCTACCTCAAAAAACAAGAAAACATGGTAATAAATCATCTAATTCTACCACTAAAAGAATTAGAAAGAGAGCAACAAGAAAAGCCCAGAGTTAACAGAAGGAAGGAGATAGTAAAGATCAGAGCAGAAATAAATGACATAGAGACAAAACACACACACACACACACACACACACACACACACACACACACAAAAAAAAAAAAAAAAAAAGAACACTGAAACCAAGAAGTGGTTCCTTGAAAGGATAAACAAGATTGAAGTAACTCTCACCAGGCTCACCAAGAAGCAAAGAGAGAGGACCCAAATAAACAAAATCAGAAATGAAAGAGGCGAAATAACAACAGACCCCACAGAAAAATGAAGAATCATCAAAAAATACTATGAGCAATTCTATTCCAAAAAAATGGTCAACCTAGAAGAAATAGACATATTCCTAGAAAAATACGACCTTCCAAAACTCAAACAGGAAGTTTCAAAAAATCTGAATGGGCCGATAACTATGGAGGAAATTGAAGCAGTCATCAAAAAATTTCCAACAAACAAAATCCATGGATCATTCAGCTTCACAGGGTACTTTTATCAAACATTCAAAGAAGAAATAAAACCTATCTTCCTCAGACTATTCCAAAAATATTCAAGAGTATGGAACTCTTCCAAGCTCTTTCTACAAAGCCAGCATTAACATAATCCCAAAACCAGATAAAGACAAGACAAAGAAAGAGAATTACAGGTAAATATCCCTCATGAACATAGACACCAAAATTCTCAAAAAATTCTAGCAAATCGAATTCAGCATTACATTATAAAGATCATACACCATGACCAAGTGGGATTTATTCTGGGGATGCAAGGATGGTACAATATCTGTAAATCAATAAATGTGATACACCACATAAACAAACTGAAAGATAAAAACCATATAATCATATCCATTGATGCAGAAAATGCATTTGACAAAATCCAACACCCTTTCTTGGTAAAAAAAAAAATCTCAGCAAAGTGGGAATAGAGGGATCATACCTCAACATAATAAAAGCCATAAATGACAAACCCACAGCCAACATTATATTCAATGGGCAAAACTAAAACCATTTCCCCTAAGAATAGGAACAACACAGGGATGCCCACTCTCACCACTCCTTTTCAACATAATACTGGAAGTACTAGCCATTGTGAATAGACAAGAAGAAGAAATAAAAGGCATCCAAATTGGAAAAGGAGAATTAAAACTGTCCTTAATTGCATATAACATGATATTGTACATAGAATACCCCAAAGATTCCATAAAAAACTACTAGACTTAATAAATGAATTTGGCAATGTAGCAGGATACAAAATTAACACCCAGAAGTCTATGGCTTTTCTATACACCAATAATGAACTCACAGAAAGAGAAACTAAAAAACAATCCCATTTACCATTGCAATAAGACAATTAAGATAATTAGGAATAAATTTAACCAAGGAGATAAAGGACCATACTCAGACAATTTCACAACACTGAAAAAAAAGATAGAGGAAGACATAAGCAAATGGAAAATATACCATGTTCATGGATTGGTAGAATCAACATCATTAAAATGTCCATGTTCATGGATTGGTAGAATCAACATCATTAAAATGTCCATACGACCCAAAGCAATCTATAGATTCAATGCACTCAACATTAAAATACCAACAGCATACTTCAAAGACCTAGAACAAACTCTCCAAAAATTCATCTGGAATAAAAAAAAAGACCCCGAATAGCTGCAGCAATCTTGAGAAAGAATAACAATGTTGGAGGGATCACAATACCAGATATCAAGCTATACTACAAAGCCACTGTTCTCAAAACTGCCTGGTACTGGCACAAGAACAGACATATAGACCAGTGGAACAGAACAGAGAACCCATAAATTGATACAAGCCATTATGCTCAATTAATATTGGACCAAGGGGGCATAAGCATACAATAGAGTCAAGCCAGTCTCTTCAATAAATGGTGTTGAAAAATTGGACAGATACATGCAAAAAAAATGAAACTAGACCACCAACTTACACCATACACAAAAATAAACTCAAAATGGATAAAGGATTTAAACGTAGATGGAAAACCATAAAAATTTTAGAAGAAGCCATAGGCAGCAAAATAGCATACATTTGTCGTAGCAATATCTTTACTGATACAGCTTCTAGGGCAATGAAAACTAAGGAGAAAATAAACAAATGGGACTACATCAAAATAAAAAGCTTTTGCACAGCAAAGGAAACCATCAACAAAACAACAAGAAAGCCCACTGCATGGGAAAACATATTTGCCAACATTATATCTGATATGGGTTTAATCTCCAAAATTTATAGGGTACTCATACAACTTAACAAAAGGAAGATAAACAATTCAATCAAAAAATGGGCAAAGGACCTAAATAGACACTTTTCAAAAGAGGACATACAGCCCTGTCCGGTTTGGCTCAGTGGATAGAGCATCGGCCTGCTGACTGAAGGGTCCCAGGTTCGATTCCAGTCAAGGGCATGTACCTTGGTTGTGGGCACATCCCCAGTATCAGGTGTGCAGGAGGCAGCTGATAGATGTTTCTCTCCCATTGATGTTTCTAACTCTTTTTCCTCTCCATTCCTCTCTGTAAAAAAATCAATAAACTCTATTTTTAAAATAAGAGGGCATACAGAAGGCCAAGAGACATATGAAAACATGCTCAAAGTCACTAATCATCCGAGAGATGCAAATCAAAACAGCAGTGAGGTACCATCTCACACCTGCAAGAATGGCTATCATCAACAAATCAACTAACAACAAGTGCTGGAGAGGATGTGGAGAAAAAGGAACCCTCCTTCTCTGCTGGTGGGAATGCAGACTGGTACAGCCCCTGTGGAAAACAGTATGGCATTTCCTCAAAAAATTAAAAATGGAACTTCCATTTGATCCAGTAATACCACTTCTAGGAATATATCCCAAGAAAAACAGAAACACCAATCAGAAAAGATATGTGCACCCCTACGTTCATAGCAGCACAATTTACAATAGCTAAGTTTTGGAAACAGCCTAAATGCCCATCAGCAGATGAGTGGATTACAAAACTGTGGTACATCTACACAATGGAATACCACGGTACTGTAAAAAAGAAGGAATTCTTACCTTTTGCAACAGCATGGATGGAAGTGGAGAGCATTTACGCTAAGCAAAATATGCCAGTTACTGAAAGATAAATATCACTTGATTTCACTCATTTGTGGAATATAAAGAACATTGTAAACTGATGAACAAAAATAGATACATAAGCAAAGAAGCATGGAACAGACTGTCAAACTACAGGGGGAAGGCAGGAGAGAGTGGGGGAGGGGAAGTAAGAGATCAATCAAAGGACTTGTATGCATGCATATAAGCATAACCAATGGACACAAGACACTGGGCGGGGGGGAGTGAGGGCATGTGCCATAGGGTAGGGGAGGCCAGGGGGTGGTTAATGGGGAAAAAAGGAGACATATGCACTAGTATTTGTAATGCTTTAAACCATAAAAATAATAAATAAATTTAATTTCTGCATTGTGGCTTTAAATGACATATAAAATGTATCCTGAACCCACAGATGAAGACTGATTCTCCCCTTGGGAGAGAGAGAATGTCTTCACACAAGATGCCAAACTTACGGCTGGGACCATGCTCATTCAGAGGAGGGTAAATACCATCTGGGCACAGAAGCCTGACTTCCCTTCTTACTAGTAGTCTCCTGGTCTCAAAATGAGGAAAACCATGAAAGAAGGGGTGGGAGGGGTGGTATCTAGAGCATGAGACCAGATGAAATATTATTACCTGGCAATACAGGGTTTGAACTAGAAGTTCTGGATTTACAAGCAAGGATGGCTATAAATGATACCCAACAGAGTCAATTGGCCACAGATTTCTGAGCTTCTCTCTATACTAAACATTCAAGTTAAACTTCAATTACTTTTAATGTTAAATGGCGGCAAAATATCCTATTTGTGCCAAAAGAGGGCTTATAAATTTACCCAAGTTGTAAACCAACTAGATTTGGAAAACAGATTCTTGAAGCTGGCTTGCCTACTAAAAGCAATTTATTTCTGCTGGTGGATTCTGATTTTCTAACATTAACACACTGAGGTTATTCTGTCTGGCAATGGCAGGAAACAAACACTGGCTTATTTCTTCCTACATTAAAAGTTGCATTTGAGAATTAGTTGCTAGGGAACATTTTACCTTTAATCAAACATTCCCAACAGATGGCTACCATCAAGAAATATTCCAGAAAAAGTCCGTTAGATGAAGTTCATAGTGTAAGTTGGATTATTGTCTACTGTGAACTTCCTAACAGATTTCTGTTAGGTCTCACTGCCAGAATTTTCTCCCCATCATTGCTATTCACAGGAAAAGAGTATTCACTTGCACAATTCATTTTGTTTACAAATCTGTTTGTTTGGTTGGTTGGTTTGGTTGATTTTGTTTGTTTGTTTTGTGTGTTGTTTTGTTGTTGTTGTTGTTGTTGTTGTTAATCCTCATCTGTGGGGAAGCACAGGACTTGGTTGGAAAGTCTGTAAGGAGGATTCTCTGAAAGGTCAGAGGTCTCTAGGAGATTCTTGCCAAAGTTGGCAGACCCTGCCTTGACTTTTCCAAACAAGTCTGAGCCCCTGGGGGTTTACTGGAATCTTTATATTTAGACTTCAAAATGTCCTTGTTTTAAAGACACTACAGGTACATGAGTTTTCTCAAGGATACTTACCCTGCTGATAGTATCTAGAGGTTAATTTTTATTCAAGCTATTGCTACAATAAAAGCCTAGGGAGGCAGGTGAATGGGGCTATCTGGTTCCTTTAGCCAGGCAGTCCCTTAGCCCTCACTTTCACAGAGATGTGTGTCAGAGTAATCATTCATCTGTCACTCAGAGTCTGATGGTCAGTCCCAGCAAGTATTTCCCAGTGTGAGGAACAAGGAACACAATGAAATGCTATGGAACCCTTGAAAACAAAGAGGAAGAAAATGAAAGTAACTGTGCATTAAGTCATTAAAGCCCACTTGGGATTTCCAAGAACAAGGGAATTGTTTCTCAGCTAAGGTTTTATAATGGGACAACAGTTGTCCACAGAACAGCAGCAATATATCACAGTGCTGAAACAGTTATTAAAAGCAGGTGGTGCCTCTGTTACAGAAAAACAACTAAAAAGCTTATTACAAACTGTTATATGTTATAATCCTTGGTTCTCTGATGCTGGAACGCTAGACCTTAATCTCTGGGAACAAGTGGGCAGAAATTTAAAGAGAAATCAGGCCCAGGGAAAACAAGTGCCCTTATCGTCAAGTATGTGGCCTCCTGTTCTAGCTGCATTTTTCCCACTTCATATTGAGGATCAAAGCCTACAGAATGACAGGAGGATTTACTACCACCCCCTCCTCCTGAATCAGAGCCTGTAGAGCCTATAATACCTAAAGCTCTGCCACTGGAGGAAATATTTCCCAATCCTCCACCTCCAGTGTGGGAGAGTCCATCTACTAGATCCTTGATTATGGGATCCTGTGTCAGGCAAGCCATGTTAGAAGGAGAGTTTTTGGCTTACCCAGTTATGAAAGATCAACAAGGTAATAGAATTCATGAGCTGCTCTCCTTTAATACCTTTGAAGAAATAAGGAAAAGTATTAGAGAAAATGGGGCTAACAGTTCATTTACAAAAGGACGCCTCAATGCCTTGCTCAAAATTATCACATGACTCCTTGGGACTGGCAGATTTTGGCCAAAACAACTCTGGACTCCAGTCAACATTTATTATGGAGAGCAGAATATAATGAGATCTGTGAACAACAGGCTGTTTGTAGGTGTTCACTAGCCACCCCACCCGGGAGCCCTCTGGCTATAAGTCCCGGACACTATAAGACATCTTCTGAAAGATCCATGGAAAGGAATCTGGCTTATTATGTCTTGTCTGTAGGTTGTGCGTACCTATAGATATTGTACATAGAGTGTCTCTGTTAATTGTTGTTTGGTCTAATTTGTTTAAAGATGGGGCATATTTCACTTTGCTGGGGGTCCCAGCTACTTGTGGCAGGCTGAACACGTGGCAGGTATTGCAGGAACTTCCCAGCAGCTGCCAAGAATTCTTAATCTTGGGAAGCCTTCCTGCTCTCTCTCTCAAGGCATCAGCCACTAGAAACTCTTAGTTAGTAGAAGTTCTTGTCTGTCTATAATGTAACTTGGTTACTAATTGATGTTCTTGCTTCCTTATCTTTGGGGGAAGTAGTTTGCACTTCACCATTTTATGAATATAAGGAATCCTCGGTCTCTATTGTTTGGATTTTGTGCCAGTCAGAACCCATTTGCTATACTGGGTTAATCTATAGTAATAAAAGGGTAGTATGCTAAGTAGACCGGATGTCCTTCATAACAAAGCCGGGGCCGGAGGGAAGCCAGCCCAGGTCCTGTGTGCCTGTGGGCAGCCCTAGGGAAGCCAGCCTAGGTCTGGGTGCCTGCAGGTGGCCAGAGGGAAGCCATCCCGGGTCTGGGTGCCTGCAGGTGGCCAGAGGGAAGCAGCCCGGGTCCCGGGTGCCTGCCAGAGGCCAGAAGAGGAAAGCAGCCTGGGTCCCAGGTGCCAGAGGGAAGCCAGTGCTGGCAGCCAAGGGAAGGAAGGCTTACTCTTGCACGAATTTTCGTGCATTGGGCCTCTAGTATGAAATAAGATTCTAAGGCTAATGTCCAAGTCCACCCTTTTGTGAGTACTCATTCATTTAATGTAGGGTTTTCTTTTTTAATTTTGTTTCTGTTTTTAAGATCTCTTTTTATATACAAGATTTCATATTGTTAATCTACTCAAAAAGAGAAAAATATGGGAAATAATTATTTAAACTCCCCAAGTATTTATCCTAGAGGGCTGGAGCTACAGAAGTACACTTGACTAGGCTGCAGAAGCAGCAGCATTGGGGTAGGGGGAGGAGGAACACTCCTTGTGGTACTTTTACACTAAAGCCATTACAGGGCTCAGGAGTTACTGCAGTCCTGGGAACAAACCCCAGGACCTGCTATCTTCCCACATACATACCCACCCTTTCTCCAGTCTCCTAAGAGTTGTCAAGTCATGTTATCTCTTTTATGCTTTTTAAGAATGTGAGTATATTTTCCATTGGAAAAATAATCCTATTTCTAAAAGTAAAGGAAAAAAAAAGATTTTCCTATATTTGCCTAAGGAGCAAAGGTTTTACATATATACTAGAGGCCAGATGCACAAATTCATGCATGGGGGGGTATCCCCTCAGCTAAGCCAGCACCCTCTCCAATCTGGGACCCCTTGGGGGATGTCAGACTGCTGGTTTAGGCCCTATCTTGTGGATTGGTCCTAAGCCGGCAGTCGGACATCCCTCTCACAATCTGGGACCACTGGCTCCTAACTGCTTACCTGCCTGCCTGCCTTATCACACATAACTGCACCCCCTGCCGGCGTGGTTGCCCCCAACTGCCCCCCCCAGCCAACCTGGTCGCCCCTCACTGCCCCCCTATGCTGGCCTGGTCGCCCCCAAGTGCCCCCGTGCGGGCCTGGTCACCCCATGCAGCCTGCTGCTCAGTCGTTTGGTCGCCCCTCACTAACCCCCTGCTGGTCTGGTTGCCCCACGCAGCCTGCTGCTCATTTGTTTGGTCGCCCCTCACTAACCTCCCTGCCAGCTTGGTTGCCCCACACAGCCTGTTCAGTTGTCTGTTCGGTTGTTTTGGATGTTATGATACTTAGGAGACAAGCAGAAATCCAAATACCTCTTAATCTCACCAGAAAATGGCAAGGCTCGTCAGCTATCAAAATCTTAGAAAGAACACCGAGCCAATTACGGCCCAAAAGATTTTTGGGAATGCTCATTGCAGCCATCATCTCGGCTGTTGTTATTCTTACTACTGCCAGCATTGCTGTGGCAGCCTTTTCTGAGTCTGTACAGATGGCCACATTTGTAGACAATATGGCCTATAGTGTAACTAGGGAATTCACTATACAACAGCACATAGATCAAAAAAATATTAGCTAGACTACAGGCATTATCTATAGATTGAATATCTGGGGAAAGACAGGATGCCATAGCATACAGGCAAGTGCTTAATTGCGATTGGGAGCATAAGCACATATGTGTCATCCCTTTAAAATGGAACAGTAGTCACCACCATTGGATTGATGTTAAAAAGTATCTATGGGGAGTCTTTAATTATAATCTTACTGAAGAAGTAAACATGTTGCAAAGGCAAGTTAGAAAGTCCTTACTTGCTATCAATGAACATGAAAAACAGATTACTGCTTGGAATACAGTGAAGGAGCATTTGGGGTAGATAGACCGCACCACATGATTTCCTAGAATCAATTGGTACCTGATCAGACTAACCATTGCTGTCATTGTTATTCTCTTTGTTTTTCTTATAGTCTAAAAATAAGAACTTGAGCAGTGAACACGTTTTGTGGACCAAGACATTCCAAAGCAGAAAGTTTACCACCTCCCTCTCTCTTCTGCAGCCAGCAAAACAAAAAGGGGGGAGATGTGGGAAAGCATGGGACTTGGTTGGAAAGTCTGTAAGGAGGATTCTCCGAAAGGTCAGAGGCCTCTAGGGAATTCTTGCCAAAGGTGGCAGACCATGCCTTAACTTTTCCAAACAAGTCTGAGCCTCTGGGTGTTTTATTGGAATCTTTATGTTTAGACTTCAAAAGTCCTTGTTTTAAAGACACTACAGATACATGTCAGATACATGTGTTTTCTCAAGGATACTTGCCCTGCTGATAGTATCTGGAAGTTAATTTTAATTCAAGCTATCGTTACAATAAAAGCCTAAGGAGGCAGTGCCGGGGTTCTTTTCCCAGCCTTACAAAGGGTTCAGCATTCTGGAGAAAGGGGCTGCGTGTAGATGATTAAAGAGTCCAAGGACAAAAGATATTTTTGAAAGGCATTGGGGGTCAGAGGAGCTTCAGCTAAAAGGAACTGAAAACTCTTACCTTGACCAAGGACCCTGCTTTTATTAGTACAATTTGTCTCAAGGCAAGGTGGAAATATATACTTCAAAGGGTAAGGTATCAAAGGGTACAGAAGCATTATCAGTTTGGGGAATAGCCTACAGCTGTTCAGGTGTTTGGCCAACAGGAGGCAATAAAATGCCTTGAGCTATCTGGCAGTTAACAATCCTATTCAGGCTTGGGGGAAGTGCCATTTAGCCGTTTCCAACAGGTAAACTACATTTGACTCAACCCTGTTGAGCTCCCCAAGCTTCACCAACCTTTTGGTGAAACTCTTGTAATTATTACATGCTGGAATTGGTTCTCGGCAAGGCAGGTGAACAGGGCTGTGTGGTTCCTTTAGCCAGGCAGTCTCTTAGCCCTTTATTTCACAGAAACATGTGTCAGAGTAATCATTCACCTGTCACTCAAGGTCTGCTGGTCAGTCCTGGCACTCACCTAAGGATATTTTTCCTTTTTTTTTTTTAGAGAGTGGGAGAGAGGAAGAGTGAGAGGGGAGAGAGAGAGAGATGGGAATCAAACCAGCAACCCTTTGGTGCACAGGACGACACGACCATTGAGCCACGCTGTTTAGGACTATTTTGTTTTTTTGTATGAAGAATACAGATTCACCCAAATAATTCAGATAAATGTATTTGTGCCAATTGTTCTCTGGAGAAACTGACTAATAAAAGAAAAAATTAAACCTCCAGATTTTGGGATACCTGAAGGAAAAGCAATGCAACTTCTTATCCAATCACAACACAGTGAAGCAAACCAGTCAACAAGGCCTGTTGCAGCAGGGCCTGGCATGAAGGAGCTAAGTGCACTCATGACTCCCCCACCGGACACTAGTGAAGGCCTCAGACAAGAGAGACAAACACACACACACAAAAGTTAAACTTGGAAAAAACAGAGACATTACTGGTAGCAGAAAAAGAAACAGAAGGAAAATAGCCCATAATTACAACCTCAGGGACATAAAAAAAATCTACAAAATAAGAATAAGAAAATATAATAAGTTCATTTGGGGAGGGTAAGAGTTAAAAACAGGAAAGTAAAATTTTAAATTAAGATAGGAAACATAAAAATTAGATATTCTCTTAAAATTTTAAATGTCAATTAAATCCATCTGATCCAGTGTGTCATTTAGTCACTGTTTCCTTGTTGATTTGTTTTTGTCTGGAAGATCTATCCAGTGAAGTTAGTGGGAATGTACAGTTCCCTACTATATTGTACTAGGGGCCTGGTGCACGGATGCGTGCACTGGTGGGGGGCGTGGCCTGCAGATATCGGCCTGCTGTGGGAGCACTGCTCACCCCGCCAGCCCAGCAGCACTCCCACTGTGGGAGTGCACTGACCACCAGGGGGCAGCTCGTGTGTTGAGCGTCTGCCCTCTGGTGGTCCGTGTGTGTCATAGCGACTGGCCGAGCGGTCGTTCTGTTTGTTCCGCTCTTCCGTCGCTGGGCTTTTATATCTATAGATTGCTGCCAAACTCTCCCTTCAAGTCCTCCAAGAGTGTTTGTTTGTTTTTTGTGAGTGTGTTTTTTATTTAGGTGCTTCTACACTGAGTGGCAAGATTATTGTGATCTCTGAATACATAATAATCTGGCCACTCAGTGTATATTCTTACCTAATAAAAGAGAAACATGCAAATTAACCATCACTCCGCTACACTAACAGCCAATCAGAGTGAGTATGCAAATTAACCCAACAAAGATGGAGGTTAATTTGCATATGCAGGCACGCAGTGGCGTGAAGCCTGCTATGAGGGGAAACAGGGCAGCGGAGGCAGCTACTGGAGTGGTGCTCCAGACAGAAGCGAGGACTTGCCGGCTCTGTTCCGGGTGGCCCGGGAGTGGGGACGTGCCAGCTCCCGGTAGGAGCAGGGACGTGCCGGCTCCTGGTAGGATTGGGGACGTGCCGGCTCCCAGGCGGCCCCGGATGGATGGGAGTGAAGCCAGGGGAAGGAAGGTCTATTCTTGCACAAATATTGTGCAACGGGCCTCTAGTCCTATATAATAAAAGGCTAATATGCAAATTGTCCCCTCGACCAGGAGTTCAACCAGCAGGCAAGCCAGCCAACCACCCATGTGCCCTCCCCCTGGCCAGGCTGGCCAGACCCCACCCATGCACAAATTCATGCACCGGGCCTCTAATACACACACACACACACACACACACACACACACACACACACAGAGTGGCCAGATTATTATGTGTTCAGAGATCATAATAATCTGGCCACTCAGTGTATATTGGGTGCATATATGTTTATCTTCCTTAGAATTTTAAACAGACAAAAAATTTGGGTATGAGAGGGGAGGGATGCATGGAGAAAGTGGAAATGAAAGAGAAAGGTGACTCTGAATGCCCTATTAGGAGAGGAACACAGGTTGACCTTGGCCATTAAAAAAGAAGTACATTTACCACCTGAATTGGGCTCACTGAAACACAAAGCTACTCTGGTCCAGAGGAAAGTAACCTAGGTGGTGATGTTTTAATTTTCCAAGAAGGAGGGGTGGGGATTACTGAAGCACGCCTCCTGAGTCTATCTATCTTATGTGTTCCATTTCACAATTCATGAGTACTATTTTTTAAATAAAATGGTCCACCTCTTTGATGAAAACTTTTATGTAGACAATTTGTGATAGAGCCCTCAAAATATGATTTTGCAAAGAATGGATCAACTTTAATTGTAATGGAGGATAATGCTCTTATGTTGAGGTCTCTCTATATCTAAATTTGAGGCCTCATCTCTTCTCCAAAGAATGCATTCTAAATTTTCACAAACCAATTCAAAATAGGTCTCTCCATATATTAAAGATACCAGTGCTTCCTTCCCTTAGCCTGTTCCTGGTATGATGATGTAAAGCAAAGCCCCACCCAAACAAAAAGGAAAACTTCCATTTGGTTGTTATATCATGAAATAATAACCAAAAAAAAAGTCCGTGTTATATTATAGAAGATTTATGGTTATTGGTGCTGCCAGCAATACCCGAAATGTTGAAGACTAAAGAATTTGTGTTTGCTAGTATAATTAGAAAATCTAAATGCCCTATTAAGCCAATTTTCTCAAAATAGAAAACCTTGCCCTACTTCACATGAACCTGAGGCACCCAGATGTCAGGCCTTTTCTGCTGTTTGCCATGAGGCTCTATTATACCAATTCCACCTTGGGGCTGTGGGACTCTTGGAGCTACTGGCCAACAGCAATTGGCCTGGACAAGAAAACAGAGACAACAGCAATAAAAAAGGATTTTAAAAGAAATATATTTAAGATCCTCAGTGATACAATGCTTTTGACTAAAAATTACCTTAAATAGCTTAAACAAAAAGCTGCAACCACAAGAGCTACAACTATGGCATAATATTAAAAGGGAATAAACGCTACAATGCAGAACAGAACAGCAATAAAGCCTCAGTTTGTCCAGCCAGTGTGGTTCAGTGGTTGAGCATCAATCTATGAACCAGGAAGTCATGGTTCAATTTCTGGTCAGGGCATATGCCCAGGTTGTGGGCTTGATCCCCAGTAGGGGGTGTGCAGAAGGCAGCCAATCGATGATTCTCTCTCATCATTGATGTTTCTATCTCTCATTCCCTCTCCCTTCCTCTTTCTCAAATCAATAAAAACATATATATATTTAAATCCTGTTTGTTTTGAGTATGTAATAAGGCAAAGAATAAAAAATAATATTGTTGTTGAGTCCGTAGCCACAAGCCAGCCTTTACATAACAAGTCATCAGGAACTATGTGAGTCCAATGTTAATCCTAAACTCATCAGTGTCACTTGGGCTGTTTCCACAATTTAGTTCTACCATTCTCAAGACTTGTTCTCACATGGTTTCAAGATATTTGTCAAATTCCACATATCACTGCCATATATAAAGGTGAAGGAGGCATGCATAGATATATGCACATATACATACACACATATAAAAGTAATCAGGAAACTCCTAGAAGTCCTCAAGATTTTTCCTTTGCCAAGTCTGAGTACCATGCCCACATGTGTACCAATCATAGGTAAAAGAGTCTGTTGTCACTATGATGGTCTAAGAATGAAATGTCATTCTTTGGATTTGGACCCTCCTTTTATGAACACATTGCTCACAAGACCTGAACAAAATAGGATTTCTTTTCTAAGTGCTTCTCAAAGTAAGGTTCAGGGAACATCGTCAACAGTATCACATGGACGCTTGTTAGCAAAGCCAATTCTCAGGCCCCAACGAGACCTACTAAGTCAGAAAGCCTGGAGGTGGGCACTGAACATTGAGTTTTACAAGATTCAGATGCACTCTAAAATTTTAAGACCACTACTTTACCATGTGAAAGCAGATACTGAGTTTAGGCAACTAATAGTTTATACCATACCTAGATGTTGTTTAATTAAAGATGGCACTTTTATTCATAGACCATAATAAAATGAAAGTGAAGACAGTTAAAACAGAGCTGTCATTTCATTACACCAATGACAACAAAAACACAAGAATGTCTAGTAGTAAGACTTCAACAAACTTGAGAAAATGGAAAGCAGCAGCAAATGTGGTAAATTATTTAGAAAATAAGAAATCACAACATACAATGTGTAAAGAGGGATGTAAGAATAAGGATATCCTATTTACCTCCAAAGAGATGAGGACTTAGTGATGCCAAATAAAGATGGTATAAATTTTCTAATTTTATTTAAAAAATTACAAATATAAAGAATATATGAAGGTCTATATTCAGAAAGCTATCCACCCACCCTTATTCACTACCCAAATGGAGAAAATGTGACAAGGGATGAAAAATTTCTTCTGTGTAAAACTGAACAGAAATGTCTTGGGATTTAAAAACACAATATTCATTGGGGGAGTAGAGGTTGAAAAATAATTTAAAATGGAAGCTACTAGATCTCTATAATTTTCCTACCTGCTCTGCAGCAGAAGATCAATAGTCAGGAAGCAAAACCAAAAGCAGAAGCTTCTGCAAGTACTGGAGACCTTGGGCATCTACTTGGACCACTGCATGAAAATGTTGTTTGTGTCCTCCAAATTTTACATGTTAAAGCTGTAAGCCCTAATGTGACGGTATTTAGAAAGGGGCCTCTGGGAGGTATTTAGATTTAGATGAAGTCATGAGGGTAGGGCATTATTATGAGCTTAGAATCCCTGTAAGAAGTGGAAGAGAGACAAGAGTTAGTTCTCTCTGCCAAGAGAGGACACAGTGAGAAGGCTGTTGTCTCCAAGCTTGGAAGAGGGTCCTTTACCAGGAGACAGATCTGCTGACACCTTGATCTTGAACTTCAGATCTCCAGAACACTAGGAAAAAGTGTGTTGTTTAGTCCACCCAGTATGTGAGTTTTATTATAGCAGCACAAGGTAAAGAAAACTGATGTTAAAACCAAAAATAAATTTCAGGGCCCACCAAGAAGAAAAAGCTAATAGAACATCCCTACTAAAATCTGGGCTCATAAAAAGTTATGACCACATAAGATGAAAAAGAAGTAAACTCCAGCATGCAGAAGTTAAGAACACAGAAAAAAATTACCCTATTGACGTGTTGCTGGATGAGAGAGCATATCTGTGTCTTTCTATGTATGTTTTCCCTGCTATCAGAGAGTAGAGTGTTCCTATGAAACCTTCTGTAGATAAAATGGCATAAATCAATCAAAGAATTACCTTAGGAGACAACTCAGTAAGGGTTCACAAAAATATAAATAGAGATAAAACACAGGCACAGTCTTCACAGACATAGTTCAGAACTATGGCGGTTTGATGCTGAGATGCTGAGGATTGTTTCTGGGGAAAAATCTTGGTGTCGCTAGAGGAGAGAAAGGATGGCTGCTGAATAGGCAGATGTGTCCCTAGCCTTATCCCAGAGCAGACAGAAGGAGCATCTAAATCGAATAACATCCACCTACAATTGGTGAAGTGGACACAGCTAGTGAGATAATTCACAGCCGGGAAGGGCAGAGGACCCCTAGAGAATGATAGGATCCGGGTTGTTTTGCCTCTGTTTTGTCTTTGTTTTTATTCACTAAACCCAGTTCATAGGACCTTTCAAGTACAATCAATCACCCGTGGCTCAGGGCAGACTTGTGGAATCTGGGGAGAGGCTGTGGAGGAGAGCAGGTTGGGGAGAGGTGACCAGGAGTCCAGCACTGGGACATTCCTGACCCTCTGGACCTAAGCAGCCATTTTTCTCCTGAAGAGCCAGCACCTCCAAGCAGCCTCAAGGCAGATAATACAGCCACACCCAGACTACATGCTGAGTGGTACAAAGGACACAAAAAATCTGAATAGCTCCAAAGAGCCCTCAGGGACTGGGTTGAAGAGAAGCCATTCAGTCCCACAAAGGGATAACAGCACCCTCCCTGCCTATAGCCCTGTCAGAAACAGCTGCTTGACAGATTAAGATTGACAGCAGGCAGACAAGCTAAGTGGGCAGATTGGTCCCACCTGCTTGCAGTCAAGGCTGTGGAAATAGACACAAACAGAGGAGCAATGGATGGCTTGGAACTTCAACATGGTGGTGCTGAATACCCAACAGGAAACTGAGAAGTGGCAGAGAGAACTGAAGAGTGGGATCTTAAACCAGCCCCCATAAGGCATTAAAACTCAGCTGAAGCAAGACACTTCACTTTTTTCTTTTCTTTTATTTTTTATCTTTTATTTTTTAAAAGTCTTTTCTTTGTTGTTTTTTTCATATTATTGTTTCTTCATTCTACTTTTTTATTTTATCATATTTTTTATTATATTTATTTTTTTATTTTTAATTTTTTTCTCTTTTGTTTCTTCTTATTCACTCATTCTTTCTACCTCCTCTATACTGAACCAAGGTCCTCCCTCTACTCATTAAGTTCCTTAACCTTATAATCTGTATATAAGCTCTGCCTCTACAGATTCTGCCCCCATTTTTTTCTGGGTTTTGTTGTTTGCATTTTTTAGTTTATCTGTTTGATCTGTGGTATACTATATATATCCTATATAATAAAGAGCTAATATATTAATTATCCTGGACAGCAGAACGACCTTCCGGAACGACCAGTGTGCAGGACCACAAGGTAGCCGGGGCTGTGAGGGCCGAACCCCTTGCACAAATTTCATGCATCAGGCATCTAGTAAATATATTTTTTCTTCTTCCTTTTTCTTTGCTCTCTTACTTTTCTTTCTTTTCTAGATATAATTTTTGTTCTCTTTCCTCTCTCTTAATTCTCTTTTCTCTGGTGGTCACTTATATTGGGGTAATGGGTGTTGTGAGTACATTCGTGTTTTACTCCCTTTGTGTCGTGTCTTCTCAAGTTGTATTTTGTGCTGTTCTGTCAAAATGGTAGACAGCAAATCACATAACCAGACACCCTGAGAGGACACACCATCCACAAATGGGACAATAACAATTAAGACCCAACTACACCAAAAGAACCCAGCCCTAGATCGTGTACCGGTGGGGTCCCTCGGCCTGGCCTGCACACTTTCCCAATCCGGGAGAGATTACTAAACCATGAAGACCAGAGAGATTGCACCATTGGGTCCCACAAAACATCTATATATAAGATAAAAAAAAATCTGGATGGCATAGCAGTTTGAACTAATACATAGAAACAATTACAAAGGAACATTAAAAATGGGGAGACAAAGAAACAACCCCCATTCAAAAAAAAAGGAGGAATCATCAGAAAAGGAAATAAATGAAATGGAGGCAAGCAATTTTCAGAGAAAGAATTCAGAGCAATGACTATAAGGACACTGAAAAGGATGGAAGACATACTCAACAACATGTGTAAGAATCAACATGACATGAAGAATCAAGAGGAAATAATGGAATTGCTTAGGAGAGGAAAAAAATGGCGACTGAATAGAGTCGTGTTTGGAGTCTGGCCCTGGGGCGGAGAGTAGGAGCAGCAGAGGTTTGCAGGGGGAGTGTATGTTGGCAAGCCAAGGGACAGCTAAACTCCAGGAGAAGGCGGGGGAGTGCTGGGCAGGGTTCCCCTGACCGTGCAGCACCCACAGGGGCGGGGTCCCCTCCCAGAGCTGTGGCTCACTGGGCGCCTCGCCATCTTGCAAGGAAAGAAGGATTTTATTGGAAACCTGACTTTCCGCGACAACTGCAAATACTGAACAGCTGCGAGCACCAGAACACCGGTCCCCTATCGGCGCAAACATTCGGATTCAAAGGAACTCTTCACTGCACCACGGAAAGGTCATATTTCGCCTGAAATAAGGTGTGGTTTCTAATCCCTGTGGTGGGAGAGGGAAGCGCGCGAGCCGTAGGACCGGCAGGAACCGGGAGGTCTGTGCCTAGAAAAATCTGTGGCAGTTGGAGCTGCCGTGATCCGTGAATGTGGAAGGGGGTCCGCTGAGCTGCTAACAGAAGTGACCTCTTTTTTTTTTTTAATATATTTTATTGATTTTTACAGAGAGGAAGAGAGAGGGATAGAAAGTTAGAAACATCGATGAGAGAGAAACATCAATCAGCTGCCTCTTGCACACCCCCCACTGGGGATGTGCCCGCAACCAAGGTACATGCCCCTGACCGGAATTGAACCTGGGACCCTTGAGTCTGCAGGCCGACGCTCTATCCACTGAGCCAAACCGGTCTCGGCCAGAAGTGACCTCTTAAAAGCAACTCATTTTAATCTGATGAGGAGGGTCAGACTAAGAATTTTCAAAGGAGTGCAGGCTCCTTAGTCTTGCGCACAGACCCACTGTCCGCACACTTGGGCTCTTTCCGACTCTGATTACTAAGCCCAATACATAGGAAAACCCAGGTGGAAAAACCCTGAAAGACTGCAGGGGGAAGTTGTTTTTTCGGAACCTGGGGAGCAGAGCTGGGTGTGACCATCGGAGAGGCAGCTCTGAGGCGCACACCTCCACAAGCTCTGAGGCACACACCTCCACAAACCGGTAGTGAGTGCCATAGAGGGGGAAAAAAAAAAAAAGCTAGAGAGGCCTGGAAGTCAATTCAGAAACACTGCCACCCAGGGGCTGAAATGCTAATTGTCTCTGGTGTAATCAAAAATAAATATGAGAAATTAAGACACGGCCGGCTTCAAAATCAGGACTGGCTTACAACACTGAGGAGCAGTGGAACGAAGGGAACTGAAATACCGCCCCGACTGGGAAACAGGCATACCAAACAGAATAATAGAGTAAGTGAATGACAGCCGCTACTGCACATTTTAGTCTTCCTATTTTTTAATTTTAAATTCTTTTTTCAATGTTTTTAAATTTTTTTTATTCTAATTTTTTTATTTTCATTTTTTTGCATCTTTTACTCAAGAAACTAAATTTTTTTCTTTTTCCCACTCGATTTTCACCTTTTTAAGTATTACATTTTTATTTTCAATCAGCATTATTATTGCTATTATTTTACTTTTTTAAAAAAATGTCATTTGATTTTCTCTTTCTTTTATTTTGGGATTAGTGTCCTACATTCTATTTGCATCTTTCCCTTACCCTATCTCAACGCTAACATTTTGCCATCACTCTCCTCCTAACCTTTCCCCTTTTGGTCTCCTGTTTTTCTTAACCCTTTCTGGCTTTAGATTTTCCCTACTTTTTCAGTTTACCCTCTGCTAAAATTTCACCCTACTTATATATCTAATTCCCAACCCCCTGCTCCAAATTCATACATACCTCTCTCTACGCTACCTTAAAAAAATTATTTTTCTCTCTGGCCTTTTGTTGTTTTTGCTTGAATGTTGATTAGATTGAATTTTTATGCTTTTTTATGAGATTGTTTTGATTATTCTTTTTGTTTGTTTGGTTGGTTCTTTTGTTGCTTTGTTTTTGTTTGTTTTTTACTTTTGTTTTCCCTTGCCTCACTTGATATTAGTTGGTGTTGCAGTTTGTATTAATCTCCAGGCTCATGTTGCTGGAATTTCCTGGGATTAGTGGTTGTTCTAGTGGAGTTTACTCCCCATATATATAGTTTGTCTCCCTTTTATCTCTTAGTATCGTTCTTGTCTCTCTTACTTTTTTTCTCTTCTTTTTTTTTCTGCTCTTTTCCCAAGTTCAGATTCACACTCTTTTTTTTGTTGTTGTTCTTTCTTTTTACTCTCCCTCTTCCACTCCTATTCCCTAATTTGTCTTTCTCTGGTGGTCACCTTTATTGGAGGTTATTAATATCGTGAATAAAATTCTGTTCAGTGCCTTGTGTGTTGTGCCTGGTTGTGTTGTATTTTGTACCTTTAAATCAACGCTGGAGAGAGAGAGAACTATATAGCCAGACATCCGGAGAAGAGAGACCATGGGGAGACAAAGAAATAGCCCCCATAGGAAAGAAAAGCAGGCATCACCAGAAAAGGAAGTAAACGAATTAGAGGCAAACAACCTATCAGAGAAGAATTCAGAGAAATGGTCATAAGGTGGCTGAAAAGGATGGAAGACAAATTCGACAATATGAGTAAGAACCAAGAGGAAATGAAGAAGAACCAAGAAAAAATGAAAAATGACATCGCTGCTGTAAAGAACTCAATAGAAAGCATCAAGAGTAGACTAGAAGAAGCAGAGGACCGCATAAGTGAGCTAGAAGACAAGATGGAAAAAAATATCCAATTACAACAGCTTCTAGAAACAAAAATTAGAAAGCATGAGGAGAGCCTAAGGGAACTTCGGGACAACACGAAACAAAACAACATCAGGATAATAGGGGTACCAGAAGGAAAGGAAACTGAGCAAGGAATAGAAAACCTGTTTGAAGAAATAATAACAGAAAACTTCCCTGATATAGGGAAGAAAAAACCCACACAAATCCAAGAAGCTCACAGAGTTCCAAGCAAAATGAACCCCAAAAGACCAACGCCAAGGCACATTATAATTAAGTTGGCAAACACCAACGACAAAGTAAGAATCTTAAAAGTGGCCAGAGAGAGACAGACAGTTACATACAAAGGAACCCCCATCAGACTAGCAACTGATTTCTCAACAGAAACTCATCAGGCCAGAAGGGAATGGAATGAAATATACAAAGTCATGCAAAGGAAGGGTCTCAATCCAAGAATACTGTACCCAGCAAGGCTATCAATCAAAATTGAAGGTGAAATCAGGAGCTTCACAGACAAAAAAGGACTAAGGGAATTTATCACCGCCAAACCAGCAATGAAAGAAATGCTAAAGGGTCTGCTGTAAAAAAAAAAGAAAGGAAGGAAGAAATAGGAAGCAAAGAAGGAACACAGGGGTATAGAATAAAAATGGAGACAAATTAGTACCTATCAATAATAACTTTAAATGTAAATGGATTGAATGCACCAATCAAAAGACACAGGGTAACAGATTGGATAAGAAAACAAAACCCATATATCTGCTGTCTACAAGAAACCCACCTCAAAAAAAAGGACGCATACAGACTGAGAGGAAAGGGATGGAAAAAGGTTTTCCAGGCGAATGGAAATGAAAAAAAAAAGCTGGGGTAGCAATACTTATATCTGACAAATTAGATCTCAAAGTGAAGGACATAACAAGAGATAAGGAAGGCCACTTCATAATACAAAAGGGATAAATCCAACAAGAAAAAATAACTCTGGTAAACATATATGCACCCAATATAGGAGCACCAAGATACATTAAAAAACTCCTGGAAGATATCAAAGGAGAGATTGACAGCAATACAATCATAGTAGGAGACTTCAATACCCCACTATCACCATTGGACAAATCCTCTAACCAAAAATCAGCAAAGAAACACAATCCTAAATGACTCACTAGACCAGATGGAATTAATCGACATCTTCAGAACATTTCACCCCAAAGCCACAGAATATACATTCTTCTCAAGTGCACATGGGTCATTTTCAAAGATAGACCATATGTTAGGACATAGCCAAAGTCTCTACAAATTCAAGAAGATAGAAATCATATCAAGTATCTTCTCAGATCACAGAGGCATGAAACTGGAAATCAACTACAATAAAAACAACCCAAAGAAATCAAACACATGGAGACTAAACAGCATGCTATTAAACAATGACTGGGTTACCAAAGACATAAAGGAAGAAATAAAAAACATCATGGCAACAAATGACAATAAAAACACAAAAATCCAAAATCTATGGGACACAGCGAAAGCAGTCCTGAGAGGGAAGTTCATAGCTCTACAAGTCTACTGCAAAAAACAAGAAACAATGGTAATAAATTACCTAACCCAACAACTCAAAGAGTTAGAGAGAAAGCAACAAGAAAAGCCCAGTGTAAGCAGAAGGAAAGAAATAATAAAGATCAGAGCGGAGATAAAGGACATAGAAACCAAAGAAACAATACAAAAGATCAACAAAACCAAGAGCTGGTTCTTTGAAAGGATAAACAAAATTGATGAACCTCTAGCCAGGCTGACCAAGAAGCAAAGAGAGAGGACCCAAATAAACAAAATCAGAAATGAAAGAGGTGAAATAACAACAGGCCCTGACGAAATACAAAGGATTGTTACAAAATACTACGAACAACTCTATTCCAACAAACTGGACAACCTGGAGGAAATGGACATTTCCTAGAAAAATACAACCTTCCAAAACTCAATCAGGAAGAATCTAAACAGCTCAACAGGCCAGTAACTATGGAAGAAATTGAAGCAGTCATCAAAAAGCTTCCGGCAAACAAAAGCCCGGGGCCAGACGGCTTCACAGGAGAGTTTTACCAAACTTTCAAGGAAGAACTAAAACCTATCCTCCTCAGACTATTCCAAAAAATTCAAGAGGAAGAAACACTTCCAGGCTCCTTCTATGAAGCCAGCATCACCTTAATACCAAACCAGATAAAGACAACACAATGAAAGAGAATTACAGACCAATATCCCTCATGAACATAGATGCCAAAATCCTCAACAAAATCCTAGCAAATCGGCTACAGCAATACATCAGAAAGATCATACATCATGACCAAGTAGGATTTATCCCAGGAATGCAAGGATGGTACAATATCCACAAATCAATAAACGTGATACATCACATAAACAAATTGAGAGATAAAAATCACATAGTCATATCAATAGATGCAGAAAAAGCATTTGACAAAATCCAACACCCTTTCTTGATAAAAACTTTCAACAAGGTGGGAATAGAAGGATCATACCTCAACATAATAAAAGCTACATATGATAAACCCACAGCAAACATCATACTCAATGGGCAACAACTAAAACCATTTCCCCTAAGAACAGGAACAAGACAGGGATGCCCACTCTCACCACTCTTGTTTGACATAGTAGTGCAAGTATTAGCTATCGCAATTAGGCAAGAAGAAGAAATAAGAGGCATCCAAATTGGAAAAGAAGAAGTGAAGCTGTCCTTATTTGCAGATGACATGATATTGTACATAAAAAACCCAAAAGATTCCATCAAAAAACTAATAGACTTAATAAATGAATTCGGCAATGTAGCAGGATACAAAATTAACGCCAAGAAATCTATGGCATTTCTATACACCAATAGTGAACTTCCAGAAAGAGAGACTAAAAAAGCAATCCATTTACCATCGCACCAAAAAAATTAAGATACCTAGGAATAAACTTAACTAAGGAGGTAAAAGACCTATACGCGGAAAACTACAGGACACTGAAAAAAGAGATAGAGGAAGACGTAAACAGATGGAAGAACATACCATGTTCATGGATTGGTAGAATCAACATCATTAAAATGTCCATACTACCCAAAGCAATCTACAGATTCAATGCACTCCCCATTAAAATACCAATGGCATATTTCACAGATCTAGAAAGAACTCTCCAAAAATTCATCTGGAATAAAAAAAGACCCCGAATAGCCACAGCAATCCTGAGAAAGAAGAATAAAGTAGGAGGGATCTCAATACCAGATTTCAAGCTGTATTACAAAGCCACTGTTCTCAAAACAGCCTGGTACTGGCACAAGAACAGACATATAGATCAATGGAACAGAATAGAGAATCCAGATATCGACCCAAACCACTATGCTCAATTAATATTTGACAAAGGAGGCATGAACATACAATGGAGTCAGTACAGTCTCTTCAATAAATGGTGTTGGGAAAATTGGACAGATACATGCAAAAAAATGAAACTAGATCACCAACTTACACCATACACAAAAATAAACTCAAAATGGATACAGGACTTAAACATAAGACGGGAAACCATAAAAATACTAGAGGAATCCACAGGCAAAAAAATCTCAGACATATGCCAAAAGAAGTTCTTCACTAACACTGCCCCTAGGGCAATGGAAACTAAAGAGAAAATAAACAAATGGGACTACATCAAAATAAAAAGCTTTTTTACAGCAAAAGAAACCATCAACAAAACAACAAGAAAGCCTACTGCATGGGAGAACATATTTGCAAATGGCATCACTGATAAAGGTTTAATCTCCAACATCTACAGGCAGCTTATGCAACTTAATAAAACGAAGATAAATGATCCAATAAAAAAATGGGCAACGGACCTAAACAGAATATTTTCAAAAGAAGACAGAAAAAAACTTAAAAAGCAGGAGGAGAGCCTATGGGAACTTAGGGACAAAACAAAACAAAATAACATCTGCATGATAGGGGTGCCAGAAGGAGAGGAATCAGAGCAAGGAATAGAAAACCTGTTTGAAGAAATAATGGCAGAAAACTACCCTGATGTCAGGTAGAAAAAAGCTACACAAATCCAAAAAGCACATAGAGTCATAAATAAGATGAACCCAAAAGACCGACACCAAGACACATCATAATTAAATTGGCAAACATCAACGACAAAGGAAGAATCTTAAAGGCTGAGAGAGAGAGAGAGAGAGAGAGAGAGAGAGAGAGAAAGTTACCTACAAAGGATCTCCCATTAGACTATCAACTGATTTCTCAACAGAAACACATCAGGCCAGAGGGAATGGAATGAAATATACAAAGTAATGAAAAGAAAGGAACTGAATACAAGAATAGTATACCTGGTAGGCTATCATTCAAAATTGAAGGGGAAATCAGGAGCTTCATAGACAAAATAGGGCAAAGGGAATTTATTACCAAGAAGCTAGCAATGCAAGAAATGCAAGAGACTGCTATAAAAAAGAAGAAATAAAAAGGTAAGATGGAACACAGGCATAAAGAATAAAATTGACAACAAATAAGTACCTATCAATAATAAGCTTAAATGTAAATGGATTAAATGTTCCAATCAAAAGACATAGGGTAGCTGAATGGATAAAAAATACATGACCCACATATTTGTTGTCTACAAGAGACCCACCTCATAACAAAGGACTCACACAGACTGATAGTGAAGGGATGGAAAAATACTTATTCAGGCAAATGGAAATAAGAAAAAAGCTGGGGTAGCAATATTTATATTTGACAAAATAAACCTCAAAGTGAAGGCCATAACAAGAGATAAGGAGGGCCACTACCTAATACTAAAGGAAGTAATTCAACAATCCTATATAATAAAAGCCTAATATGCTAAGTATCTAGTCATCCAGTGACCATTCGACTGTTCAACCAATCAAAACGTACTATGCTAATGATATGCTAAGGTCGCTCAACCGCGCGCTATGACGTGCACTGACCACCAGGGGGCATACCCTCCAACCAGTAGGTTAGTTTGTTCCTGGGGTTTGACCTATCGGGACTGAACAAGATGGGCCAGACATGCCCTGGAGCCCTCCTGTGGTCCCTCCCCGGCTGGCCAACTTCCTGCATCCCTCCCAGGTGGCTCCAATCGGCCCCAATTGGGAATGGGTGAGACAGGGCCAGACACGCACTGGAGCCCTCCTGTGGTCCCTCCCCGGCCCTGATCATACACTGGTGGGGTCCCTCGGCCTGGCCTGCATCCTCTCCCAATCTGGGACCCCTCGAGGGAGAGCCGGTTTTGGCCCCATCTCACAGGCCGCTCCACTCAGGAGGGTGCCAGATACAGGGCTCATGGCTAGCAAGTGCTGCTGCGGTGGTGCAAGCCTCTCCTGACCAGGACTGATTGGGCGAGAGTACGCGGCAGGCGCAGTGGGGCTGGGATGACTGTGAGCTGCAGGTAGGAGCTGCAGGCAGTGTTGCACTTCAGTTTTTGGCCTGATCCCCACAGGCCACCCCAAGGGACCTTACCTATGCACGAATTCATGCACTGGGCCTCTAGTAGGATATAACTCTGGTAAACATATATGCACCCAGTACAGGAGCACCCAAACACATAAAAAAAACTTCTGGAAGTTATCAAGGGAGAGATCGACAACAATAAAATCATAGTAGGAAATGTTATTATCCCACTAGAGGCCTGATGCATGAAATTCATGCAAGAGTAGGCCCTCCTTCCCCTGGCTGCTGGCACTGGCTTCACTCTGGCACCTGGGACCTGGGCTTCCCTCCAGCACCCAGGACCTGGGCTTCCCGCTGGCCACTGGCAGGCACCCAAGACCTGGGCTTCCCTCTGGCCACTGGCAGGCACCCGGGACCCAGGATTCCCTCACAGCTCCAGTTTCATTCAAAGTTCATCCAGAAGGACACCTGGAAGGACGTCTGGTCTAATTAGCATATTATGCTTTTATTATTATAGATTGACACCACTGGATAAGTCCTCTAAATAAAACATCAGCAAAGAAACAGCAACTAAAATGACTCAATATATCAGATGGAACTAATTGAAATCTTAAGAATATTTCACCTCAAAGCTACAGAATATACATTATTCTCAAGTACATATGGGACATTTTCAAAGATAGGCCACATATTAGGACACAGACAAAGTATCTTCAAATTCAAGAATATTGAAATCATATCAAGCATTTTCTTAAATCACAATGGCATAAAATTAAAAATCAGCTACAACAAAAACAATGAAAAAAATAAAACATTTGGAGGCTAAATAACATGCCATTAAACAAAGATTGGGTTACCAAAGAGATCAAAGAAGAAATAAAAAGCATCCTGGAAAAAAATGACAACGAAAACACAACAATCCAAAATCTATAGGATATAGTGAAAACAGTCCTGAGAGGAAAGTTCATAGCTCTACAGGCCTACCTAAAAAAAAAAAAAAAAAAAAAAAAAGAAAGAAAGAAAGAAAAAATGGTAATAAAGCATCTAACTCTGCAACTTGAAGAATTAGAAAGAGAGCAACAAGAAAAGCTCAGAGTGAGCAGAAGGAAGGAAATAATAAAAATCACAGTGGAAGCAAATGACATAGAGATAAAAAAATACAAAAAAATTAATAAAGCCAAGAGCTGGTTCTTTGAAAGGATAAAGAAGATTGACAAACCTCTAGGAAGACTCACCAACAAACCAAGAAAGAGGACCCAAATAAACAAAATCAGCTATGAAAGAGGTGAAGTAACAACTGACCCCACAGACATACAAAGGATTATAAAAAATACTATGAAAAACTCCACTCCAACAAACTGGACGACCTAGACAAAATGGACACATTCCAAAATAAGACAAGCTTCCAAAACTCAATCAGGAAGAATAAAAAAACCTGAATAGGCCAGTAACTACTGATGAAATTGAAACAGTAATAAAAAAAAAACTTTCAGCAAACAAAAGCCCTGGGCTAGATGGCTTCAAAGGGGAGTTTTACCAAACACTCAAAGAAGACCTAAAACCTATCCTTCTCAGACTATTCCAAAAGTTCAAGAGGAAGGCATACTTCCAAGCTCTTTCTATGAAGCCAACATTACCCTAATCCCAAAACCAGATAAAGACACTACAGAGAAAGAGAATTACAGGCCAATATCCCTGATAAACATAGATGACAAAATCCTCAAGAAAATTCTAGCAAATCAGATCCAGCATTACATTAGAAAAATCATACACCATGATCAAGTGGGATTTATTCTAGGGATGGAAGACTGGTACAATACCTGCAAATCAATAAACATTATACATCACATAAACAAATTGAGAGACAAAAATCATATAATCATATAAATTGATGCAGAAAAGGCATTTGACAAAATCCAACACCTTTTCCATACCTCAACATAATAAAAGCCTTATATGACAAACCTACAGCCAACATCATACTCAATGGGTGAAAACTAAAACAATTTCCCCTAAGAACAGGAACAAGACAGAGATTCCCACTTTCACCACTCCTGTTTGACATAGTACTGGAAGTGCTAGCCATAGTGATCAGAGAAGAAGAAATAAAAGGCAACCAAATTGGAAAAGAATAGGTAAAACTGTAATTATTTACAGATGACGTGATATTTTATATAGAAAACCCTGAAGACTCCATCGAAAAACTACTAGACTTAATAAATGAATTTGGCAATACAGCAGGATAAGAAATTAACACCCAGAAATCTATGGCTTTTTATACACCAATAATAACTCACAGAAAAAAAAACTAAAAAAAACAATCCCATTTACCATTGCAACAATTAAAATACCTAGGAATAAACTTAATTAAGAAGGTAAAAGACTCATACTCAGAAAACTACAGGATGTTGAAAAAAGAGATAGAGAAAGATATAGACAAGTAGAAGAATATATTGTGTTCATTGATTGGTAGAATCAACATCATTAAAATGTCCGTACTACCCAAAGCAATCTATAGATTCAATGCAATCCCCATTAAAATAGCAACTGCATATTTCACAGACCTTGAACAAACTTTCCAAAAATTCATATGAAATAAAAATAAGACCCTGAATAGCTGCAACAATCCTGAAAAAGAAGAACAAAGTTTGAAGGATCACAATACCAGATATCAAGCTATATTAAAAAGTCACTGTTCTCAAAACTATCTGGTACTAGCACAAGAACAAACATAAAACAATGGAACTAAACAGAGAACCCAGAGATGGACCCAAGCCATTATGCTCAATTAATATTTGACAAAGGAGGCAAGAGCATACAATGGAGTGAAGGCAGTCTTTTCAATAAATGGTGTTGGGAAAATTGGATCGATACATGCAAAAAAAATGAAACTAGACCACCAACTGAAACCATACAAAAAAATAAATTCAAAATAGCTAAATGATTTAAACATAAGATGGGAAACCATAAAATCTTAGACGACTCCATAGGCAGCAAAATATAAGACATATGTCTTATCAATATCTTTACCAATACAACTCCCAGGACAATGGAAACTAAGGAGAAAATAAACAAATGGGACTACATCAAAATAAAAAGCTTCTGCACAGAAAAAAGAAACCATCAACAAAACAAGAAAGCCCACTGCATGGGAGAACATATTTGCCAATGTTATCTCTGATACGGGTTTAATCTCCAAAATTTATAGGGAACTCATACAACTTAACAAAAGATCAACAATCCAATCAAAAATGGGCAAAGGACCTAAATAGACACTTTTCAAAAGAGGACATACAGAAGGTCAAGAGACATATGAAAACATGCTCAAAGTCATTAATCATTCAAGAGATGCAAATCAAAACAACCATTAGGTACTATCTCACACCTGTCAGAATTTCTATCATCAACAAATCAACAAACAAGTGCTGGCCTGGATATGGAGAAAAAGGAACCCTCATGCTCTGCTGGTGGGAATGCAGACTGGTGCAGCCCCTGTGGCAAACAGTATGGAGTTTCCTGAAAAGTTAAAAATGGAACTCCCAATTGACCCAGTAGGATACTGTCCACTTCTAGGAATATATCCTAAGAAAACTGAAACACCAATCAGAAAGGATATATGCACCCCTATGTTCATAACAGCACAATTTACAATAGCTGTGATTTGGAAACAGCCTAAGTGCCCATCAGCAGATGCGTGAAAAAACTATGGTACATTACATAATGGAATACTACCTGCTGTAAAAAAGAAGTAATTCTTACCATTTGCAACAGCATGGATGAACCTGGAGAGTATTATGCTAAGCGAAATAAGCCAGTCAGAGAAAGATAAATATCACATGATCTCACTCATTTGTGGAATATAATGAATAACATAAACTGATAACAAAAATAGAGCCATAGTCATAGAAGCATGAAACAGATCGTCCAACCTAAGAGAGAAGGGGGGTGGGGAGTTGGTAAGAGATCAACCAAAGGACTTATATGCATGCATATGATCATAACCAATGAACACAGACAGTAGGGGTGGGGGGTGAGGGCATGTGCTGGGAGTGAGAGCAGCTGGGGAGAGGTCAATGGGGGAAAAAGGAGACTTATGTAATACTTTATGTAATACTTTAAACAATAAAGAATTTAAATTAAAAAGAAAAAAAACTTGCTGTCACTCTTGCTGCTCCAGGTGCATGCTGCCTTTATAACAGCTGACTGCAAAACAAATGCTAAATGCTAACTTTTTGTCTTTTCTATGTTAAAGCAAAAATCTTCTTTGGATTTCTTTTCATTTGGGAAAATAGGTACTAATGTAGGTCTTTTGTAAAAGTGAGGTGGTGAAAGAAAACTTTAAAAAGCAAATCTTACCACTACACCTCAAAAAACAACAACAACAACAACAAAAAATCCGGGATACCCCTATAATGGATATGATATATATGTGTAAATGACAAATTTGTATATTGGACATATATATACATATATTTGTATAAATAAATTAATTAAGCATTAATTTCAGACAAAACAATGTACAAAAAGCATTACTAGAAGAAAAACACTTCATAAAAACAAAGGTTCAATTCACCAAAAAGATACAGCTTTTAAGTTTTGCCTAATCATATAACCTCAAAATATATAGGGGAAGGGGAATCTAAGCAGGAAGAAATAAATAAATTCATAATTAATAATTACAGCTGAAGTTTTAATATTCCTCTGAATAAATGATATAACAAGAAAACAAAATAAAATAACTTTGCAAGTTATAAATTCAGCCAATAGGAAAAAACACTGTACCCACAGTTGAAGACTACACCTATTTTTATACTAATTGTAAATATATACAAAAGTTGTGCACCAAAGGGCCATAATGCAAGTCTCAAAATATTGAAAACTATTAAAACCATTCACAGCATGTTCTTAGAGCACAATACAATTATAAATAATAAAAATATAATTAAAATTTTTCATTCCCTTTGCAATTAGGAAATAAACAGGTGTCAAGGAATCCTATCTAATAAAAAGAGTAATATGCAAATTAACCATCACTCTGCTACACCACAGCCATGCCCACCAGCCAATCAAGAGAGATATGCAAATTAACCCAACCAAGATGGCGGTTAACTTGCATATCCAGGTGCAGAACGAAGACTGAAGACAGAGGAGAAGGAAGCCAAGCACTGCAGAAGAGAGCAAAGCTGCAGAGAAGTAAGCAAGCAGAGCGGCGGAGAAAAGAGGGAAGCAGGCGGGGCGGGGGAGAAGGGAGGGAGCGAGGCAGAGGAGACCTGAGGGAGCAAAGTAGCGGAGACAGGAGGGAGCAAGGCAGCGGAGACGGGTGGGAGTGAGGCAGCGGAGATGGGTTGGAGCTTCACTCAGGCTGTAGGAAGCCCTATTCTTGCAGGAATATTCCTGCAATGGGCCGTTAGTAAATCATAATGAATTTCCTGAGGTATGGTAGGCTTTTAAAAATGTGTGAAGTCCAAAAGTAAAAAGTGAAAAACGCAGTAAAAGGTAATTAAAAATGAAAATGTATGTATCATGAAACTAACTTTAAATAATTTACAATCCAGAGACCCACTAGGCAAAAGAATTGTACCTTATTTAAAAGAAGAGGACTTCAACTCCACAACATGATAAAGTGCACCAACAAATCAGCAGGGGGAAAGAAATGAACATCCCACAGAAAAATGGGTATTAAATACAGATAAATCACAGAATAAAATGGTTAATGATGGTAATCATATTAAAAAGTACTCAACCTTATTAATAACTAGAGGCCCAGTGCACGAAATTCATGCATGGAGGGGGTGTCCCTCAGCCCAGCCTGCACCCTCTCCAATCTGAGACCCCTCAGGGGATGTCCGACTGCTGTGGGATCGAGCCTAAACCAGTAGTCGGACATCCCTCTCACAATCTGGGACTGCTGGCTCCTAACCACTCACCTGCCTGCCTACCTGATTGCCCCTAACCACTCCCCTGCCAGCCTGATTGACGACTAACTGCTCCCCTGCCAGCATGATCGCCCCCAACTGCCCTCCCCTGCCGGCCTGATTGCCCCCAACTGCCTTACCCTGTGGGGCTGAGGGGACTGGGGGACTAAGGCTGGATGAGGCGGGGATGAGGAGACTGGAAGACTCCGGCTGGATTAAGCACGTGGCGCCTGACAACCCTCTTCTCCTCCATCCCCCGGGCAGGGTTGAGGGTACTGGGAGACTCTAGTTGGATGATGCAGGGCTGAGGGGACTAGGCGCTGCCATCTTGTGGCTGTGGTGCCACCATCTTGTGAGGGCATGGCAGTTAATTAGCATATTCCCTCTTTATTAGATAGGATTGTTAATTACAAATAAAAATAAGATAATCCTTGCTAAGCAGAGTAGCAAACATTTAGAACTGATAATATGGAATTGGAAAACAAGCATTCTCATACTTTATTTGCAGAAAAATAGAATATTTTTCCGTAGTTTGTACAAAAATGATATGTGCAAGGATGATGACTACAGCAAAATTTATAATAGCAAAAAACTGAAAATAAAGTACTCCTAGATTATTAGATCAGTGATATAGTTCTGTACTAAAGGCCTAGAGATTTACATCAGAAAACAGTTTGTATAAAGTAACAAAAAACACTATATAGATGTGTATATACATATTTGTATTGTTAATTTTTTTTAAAATGGAGACTAGCCTTGAAAATTCCCTGAGCTGACAAAACCAGTTTAGTCATACAAATAAAGTTTAATTTATTTTGCAAGACAAACCTGGGTCATTTCATGCTTATGCCAGCACACCTTGAACTGTTTCCCAATATTGATAACCTTTGGAAATTCTAATATAACTAATCACTGCAAAAAATAAGGTCACTGCTTTCTCATTATATAAGCTGCTTATTAACATACCCCTGAGCTTCATTCCATGTTTTGGCTTTATTGCTCCTAGTTTGGAAATCATCTTTTTGGTGTCTGCACAATAAATTTTCACTAATTACTACTTCAGTGAATCATTGATTTCACTTCTGTTACTTCTAAACTTTTTGACAGTATAATAACATTTAATGAGTGCTTATTCTGTGGCAGGCACCCATTATATAGCCTTTATATATTTTATCTCTTTAATTCTCATAAAAATCCTATGATGTGGATGCTATTACTACCCTCACCTTACCTACATAGATACTGTCAGGTAACGTTCACAAGGTCACAGAGATGAGTGGTTGAGAAGGATAAAAGTGATGAGAGCATTACAACCAAAGTGGCTTGGTTTTCTTCCCTCCTTTTTCCATCTGATTTTCTGTTTCTCTCTGTATTCCTCTTCCTTCTAACCCTCTTCTTCTCCAGTCCCACCTACCTCTCTCTTAATTAAATCTTCAAATCTCTGTTAATCATGGTTTACAGTATAATGGCGAGAATAGTGGGAAGGAAGAGGATAATTTCACTTTTTTCTCCATATTAGGCCTTATTATTTGGAAGATCCTGTGTTACTTTTGTAAATAGAAATCTATAATAATAAAAGCGTAATATGCTAATTAGACTGGACAGTCAAACAACCTTCCAGACGTCATTCCAGATGTCCTTCCAAATGAAGCCACCATGGTGGGGGCTGAGGCAGAGGTGGTTAGGGGCAATCAGGCAGGCAGGTGAGCAGTTAGGGGCAATCAAGGCAGGCAGGCAGAGGTGGTTAGGGGCAATCAGGCAGGCAGGCAAGCAGTTAGGGGTGATCAGGCAGGCAGGTGAGTGGTTAGGGGCAATGAGGCAGGCAGGCAGAATGGTTAGGGGCGATCAGGCAGGCAGGGAGCTGTTAGGAGACAGCAGTCCTGGATTGTGAGAGGGATGTCCGACTACCAGTTTAGGCCAGATCATTCTTTTTTTTTTTAAATTATTTTATTGATTTTTTACAGAGAGAGAGGGGGATAGAGAGTTAGAAACATTGATGAGAGAGAAACATTGAATAGCTGCCTCCTGCAAACCTCCTACTGGGGATGTGCCCGCAACCAAGATACGTGCCCTTGACTGGAATCGAACCTGGGACCTTTCAGTCCGCAGGCTGACGCTCTATCCACTGAGCCAAACCGGTTTTGGCAGGCCAGATCATTCTTAAACTGGCCGATGGACATCCCCCGACGGGTCCCAGATTGCGAGAGGGTGCAGGCCGGCTAAGGGACCACCCCTACCCCATGCATGAATTCCATGCACTGGGCCTCTAGTAATTTAAAGAAAAATCAATGAACAGTTCAGTGTAACAAGTATGTATACAAAGGTAAATATTCCAAGAACCTGGTCGCTTTGTGTCTAAAACAAGTTAAAACGTCATTTGACAGGAAGAAAGAGGAACAAAGCAAGAGCAAAGCTAAAAGACCTTAAAGAAAAACAAGCTTGACTGTCCTCACTCATATTCAGAGCACCGCCAGCTTTCCGGCTTTGAAAGCAGCAGGCATCCATGGGACAGAGGTCCAGCCAGAGCCAAGGAAGGTCCTCTAGGGCCGGGCCCACCACCCGGGCAGCCACCTCTGGAAAATGACCCCAGTTCCAGCGCGTGTGGACGCCCCAGAGCATGTGCATGGAGTCAGTCCAGAGAGCGAGAGGAGGGCGAGCTGGTCTCCCTGCAGCTCCCCTTCCAGCCGCCAGGGGAGCCGGAGGACCGCCAGCCCCAGGCCCAAAGGCCCAACTTCCACCCGCGACCCTGCAGCCCTAGAGCGCGCAGGCCGGGCCAGCTGCGGGGGCGGGGCGGGGCGGGGCGGAGGGGGGCATAGGGTCAGCGCCCCAGGGTGGGGAGGGCTCCCAACTGCCACGGGAGGCCGCCCGGAAGTGGAGCCCGGGCTCAGGAAGGCCCCGCGGCCGCCCGCCCGCCCGGTGCTCCAGGCCAGGAGCTTGCCCTGACGGGGTCCCGCTGAAGCCGCCAACCAGGCTCCGCTTCCTCTAGGGGGCGTCTTCGCGGCCCGAGCAGCTCGAATCCAGGCAGGAACTGGGCCCAGGGGGAGCTGGCAGCCCGGGGGGTAGTCGGAAGGGACGGGTAACAAAGCCCGCCAGCTGTCGTTTAACTGTAGACACTAAACAGGAGTGTGGGTGGACCATGCCAGGCACCCGGGCACACCAGCATTGTAAGATAGAGGCGGCTTGTAGAGGCCAGGACCCTCATCTCAGGAGTCCACCTGCCTGCCTGAATCCTGCCTGTACCACTTAATACCTGGGACTGCCAGCCAGTTCCTTCATTCCCTCCTTCTGGGAATTGTACAACTAGTGAGACTTACAGGAGTTAGAGGATGGCCTGAATTCGTGAACTTTGTTAGGGCAGGATCTGGCACTGCAGAAAGTACTCAGTGAAAATCAGTTCTTATTGTTTGAATATTTGACAAAGTTCACCTTCTCCATGCTTACTATCTGGTTCCCTGGGGGTTTATTTATACGTTTATTTATTCCTGGAATTCTGGCATGGTAACTTCCCAGTTCCAGGAACAGGCAAGAAACTATTGTTTCTCCTAGTTTAGCAAGATCCGGAACATGATTAGTACTGTGCAAAGTGTCCCTTGCTTAGTGTCAGGTGTCAGGCGATTTGGGATCACTTTTTCTCCCTTGAATTTTTGTAACAGCCCAAGTTCCTCTTAATACTACCCTGGCGACTGGAGGAGTTTGAAGGCTGAACAAACACAAGGCTGCTTGTAAAATGAGTGGACTTCTGCACTTAAGTAGAAAAGTGGCATTTGAAATAGCTCGGTCATAGGAGATTAAACAGCCTTCAAATGTGTAAGGGAGCTGTTCTTTCTGACTGAAAGGAATGAACTAATACTGTACACACCCTATTGAATCAACAAGCACCAATTAAGTGCCTTGCCTTGGACTGGCTATGCTCTGGCCTTTCAGAGTGTAAAGTGCAGCTGGAGACAGTGAATGTGTGAGAACTCCATCCTCATGTCTAATGACCTCTTCCTCCTAGTCTGTAACTCACAGAACTTTCCTTTTCTTGAATGACACAAGCTCCCTCAGCCTCGGGACTTCTACCTATGCAGTTACCTCTGTCTGTAATGCCACACCCTACCCACTCTTCACACACACACACTTCCTTCAGCTCTGGGATCTGTCTTCCTTGACACACACATCCCCACTATCTAACCTGGTGCCCCCATAACTCTATTATAGCACCATTGTACTTATTTATAGCACTTAGAGTGTTCAGAATATATTTAATTTTGTTCATTTTCTATCTCCACCACTTTGTTCCATGCTTGGTATAGGGCCTTGCATGTTAATAATTTTTAAATGGAGATGAGGAAAGTGGTTTCTTCCTGTGATCAACAGAATTCACTTAAGCATATGAAGAGAATCATTGACTTTTATTTACCACTTATGATGAGCCAATAAGAAGAGTTAGTAAAGGGCAGTCAGGGCAGGACAGGGTCAGAAAAAGGGTAGGACTAATTAATATTAGTGTGTGGGTCCAAGATAAATCACACAAGGAACAGGCTGTGTCGTCTCTGTTTTGTAATTAGGCAACTAGGGGTTGGTTTTAAAGTGGAGAGATAGGAAAAGTAGTCTTTCCCGCTATGGAAAGGCTAGGATAGGATCAAAGCACTGGAAGACAGAAATACTGAGTGCACTGTTCTGTTTGGTTATTTGTTTGTTTTTTGTAGAAATAGGCAACACAAAGTTTCCACTGGCTGGTCATGGTGCTATAACTCCTACAACAACTGAGAGGAGTAGGTTTTCTAGCTAAAAGCATGGGTGGATGTGCAGAACAGGTGATCAGGTCTACACAAATTTACCATCCACAGGACCTGGAATTTCCAGAGGTATTTGCAGTAGTGATCTGATAGCTAACCTTTCTCCCTCTCATGGTGGACTAGCCTGGATCATATGCCCTCCTTAGGTTGTGTAAGTTGTGAAGACTCTAATTTTTAACTTAGTTACCATGTGGGTCTTAACACTCAAAGTGTTGTGTAAGTTGTGAAGGCTCTAATTTTTAACTTAGTTACCATGTGGGTCTTAACACTCAAAGTGTTTCTTCATGGCTTTTTGCCTCAGTGGGCCCTCTCCTGCCAGGTTTTTAGAAATTTTTCACCATGCTGGGCTGACCAATAATTCTAAAATCCTACTCAAAAACTTAGCAATGAAAATGGGTCAAGCCAAAAGGATTTAAATGGCCAGATATGTATAGATAAGATGACTAAAGAGAAATATACCATGTGTGTGACTATGTAGTTTCAGAGTATCTTGTTTCAACAGTCCCATTTGACCTATAAATTTGTAGATCATGTATTAATAGTAGATCTTCTTTTTCAGAACTCTAAATCATGGATGACCAAAGTAAGTCATTTGCTTTGTTTATTTTCCTCCCTATTTGTTAATTCTATTGTTAACAGGTTGTCATATGCTTTATTTAGTTTTTGAAAGGATATAATTTGCTTTGTGTTGCTTGCACTCCAGAATCCAATGCCTGGTTCAGTATTTGAGAAGATATACACAAATATCCACTACAGCTACTTTTCCCTTTAAAAAATAAACAATAAAAATCTTAGAGAAACCTAATAAATGCCAGGCTTATTGGAAAATATATAATATATACCATATTTCATCCAGATTGTTTTTTCTTTCATTTTCTAGTGCATTTTATATACATAAAGATTATTCAAATCATACTAATTAACAGATAATAAATTTGATGTTTCAGTTCATTGTAATAAAATTCTCAGATCTCCTGATACATATTTCAAAACATACATAAGTGTATTGGTTTCAATAAATACCAATCATTATGTTCTGGATTTTTTCTATCAAGAAAATTCTAAATTAAATAAATATTTATAGGCCTGAAATATAAGTCCTCTTTTTAAAATATTAATGTTCTAAAGAGAAAAAACAGTACATATTAGGAAAAAATATCAAGAACATAATCCTGAGAAAAACAGTGTTAAAGAACTGATGCTAACCTAACAATAAGATGTACTTATACAGCTACAGTAATCAAAACAGTGTGGTATTGGTGAAAGAATAGATGAATAAATCAATGGAACAAAATAGAGAGCCCATAATTAGACACCATAAATATTGTCAACTGATCTTTTACAAAGGGGCAAAGGCAATACAATGGAGCAAAGATAGTCCTTCAACAAATGGTGCTGGAACAACTAGGCATCCACACACAAAAAAGAATGAATCTAGATACAGACCTTACACCCTTCACAATAATTAAGTCAAAATTAATTACCGACCTAAATGTAAAATGTGAAACTAAAACCCTTAGAGATGACATAGAAGAAAGTCTAGATCAGCAATTTTCAACCTTTTTCATCCCACGGCACACATAAACTAATTACTAAAATTCTACTGCACACCAAAAAGTTTACTTTTTGCTGAACTGACAAAAAATAGATATAATATTGATTCATTCACACTGGACAGATATTGTTGTGTTGGTTGTCATATTTATTTAAAAATCTAAGGGAAAAGAGGTCAGTACCTTGACTAAATAGTCATGTATTTCATGTTTTCAAAATGCTTGCAGCACACCAATGTGCCTGCTAGAGCACACTGGTTGAAAATCGCTGGTCTAGATGATTGTGGGTATGGTGATGCCTTTTTAGATAGAACACACAAAAAACACAACCCATGAAGGAAATTATTGATAAGCTGAACTTCATTAAAATTAAAAACTTCTGCTCTGCAAAAGACATTATCAAGTGAATTAGAATACAAGCCACAGACTGGGAGGAAATACTTGAAAAAGACATATCTGATAAAGAATTGTTATCCAGAATATACAAAAAACTCTTAAACTCTACAAGAAAACAAAAATGTTGATTAAAAATGGTACAAAGAACTTGACACCTCATGGGAAATGAACATGTAAAGATACTCCACATTCCATGTCACCAGGGAAATAAAAAAACAAAAACAAAAAATGATATACCACTACTTACTTATTAGGGTGTCCAAAATTCAAAACATTGACAATGCCAAATGCTGGTGAGGAAGAGGAGCAACAGGAACTCTTATATATTACTGGAGTTAATGCAAAATAGTGAAGCCACTTTGGAAAAAGAGTTCAGCAGTTTCTTACAAATCTTAACATACTCTTACCATAAAATATTTACCCAAAGGAGTTGAAAATTAATCCACATAGAAACCTGTTCCTCGGTGTTTATAGTTGCTTTATCTTATTTAAAAGCAAGCATGATATTCTTCAATAGGTGGATGAATAAATACACTCTATACATCCAGACAATGGAATATTCTTCAGTGTTATAAGAGAAATGAGCTAGCAAGCCATGAAAATTTCTCCATGACATTACATGGATAAATTTTAAATGCATATTAGTAAGTGAAAGAAGCCCATCTGAAAAGGCTGTATACTGTATGATTCCAATTATCTGCCATTCTGGGAAAGGCAAAACTATGGAGACAGTAAAAAGGTCAGTGTATACCAAAGGTGGGTCTTGCAGGAAGAATGACTTGGCAGAACACAGAGGATTTTTAGGACAGTTAAAATACTCTTTCTGATATTATGATGATGATTATATGTCATGATACATTTGCCCATACCTATAAAAGTTTTAACACCAATAGTAATCCTTAAGGTACACGAAGGACTTTGGTTGATTATGATGTTGTATCAATGTAGGTACATCATTGGGAAAATATGCCATTCCTTTGAGTGATGTAGAAATGGGACATATGAGAAAGCTTTGTACTCCCCTCTTAATTTTGTTGTAAACCTAACTTCTCTAAAAAAAGTTCTTACCACAAAAAAAAAAAATGTTTTTCTGAAATGACCTTTCTTCTCCCTTTTATCTTCATTAATATATCCAAGATGATGTTTATTTCTCACTACAACAACAGCTCACTACATTTATTAGATACTCTCAGGATCGAAAAGCTCAACTATCTCTTATGAAGTTTCATCATTATCTCTTAATGACTGCCATATTGACTTAATTATGTTTACAAAACTCAAAGTTTTAAATGTAAATTTATGCAATATTAAACAAATAAGTTTTATTTGCTACAAACATTAGGATGCTTCAAATCACTTAACAATGATATATTAGGCCATGGTCATAATCACTTTTTAACTCTTCAGGTTCATTTAAACAATTGTACCTGTATGTATATGTGTGTAAAAATAGAAATAAAATATATGTATGTATGTAAATATATATAAAAGTAAAATATTTTAAAAACCATGTGATAGTCCTATGATTTTTATAATTTATTTTAACTTGCATATCACAAATGCAGAAATACATTCATAATTCATATGTCCATTCACATATTTTCTCTTCATATGAATTTTCCCCAAACTTCCTAAAACCAGAATCATTACTCTGGTACCAAAACTAGAGATTAAGAGCTTCTAATATTTTGAATCTGTCAGTTCTAAATGTGTGTGTGTTTATAGTTGTTGAAACAATAGTCCTTTTTAAGAGTCCTGAAGTGTGACACATCATTTAAAGATAGGTCTTTAAGTCAGACTTGCAGTGTGTTGTCTTGAGATCTGTTGACTCTGATCCTGTTCTCTCCAACTCAGGCTGATAGTGGTGGCTCTGGGCTGAGCCTTGAGAGCCAGAAAACTAGGAGCTAGGCCACTCATGTGACACTGAGAAACAGAAAGAAATGGTTGGGAGGAAATAGCTTGCAGTATTTCAGAAATCTGTGACAATTTGGTGTGTCTGTCCAGGGCAAAGCCCTGATGGAAGTAGCTCTGTTACCTGAATTTGCAGTCTCCACAGACTCCATTCTGCTGAATTTATTATGAAGCAATTGAATGGAGGAGAGAGTGGGCCCACAGTCCAGCCTTCCTGCTGAAACCACGTATTGAGTGATCTTAAAAGGCTCATGAAAGAGAAGCATACAGGGGAGGTGTCAGATTGAAAGTTAAGTCAAAATTTTCTTCTGCATTGATGCCATGTCCCCATGATTCAAAAAGAAACTTTTGAATTTACAGTTAGTAAGTCATAGGAAAGAGAGGAGGACATAATAAAAGAGGAGAGTCTACTAGACTTTATGTTCCGTAAAGACAGAGCTAGTGTAGCCCTAGAGCCTAACTCAGGAGTGAGAGAGGAGATGCTCAATAAATACTTATTGTCCAACTGGGATGAATCCTATATAATAAAGAGCTAATATGCTAATTAGACTGAACAGCAGAATGACCATCTGGACGACCTTCCGGATGAAGCTGGGGCTGGGAGGGCCAGCTGAGGCAGCCGGGGCTGCGAGGGTCGAGCCCCTTGCATGAATTTCATGCATCAGGCCTCTGGTAATTAGAATAATTAGAGAAACACAAATATGAAGAACTAGGATGTTGAACCATTTATACATATATTAGAATTATTTAAGGCATAGTTATTATTTTTGTAGGTCAAAATCAGTCAAATATTTACTTTGGTCAACTTTATTAGGATAGTTCCAGAGTAAGCATGAAAAGGATATTTAAATACAGATATATATGCATTAATTCAAATATTTTAAATATAATTTATAAAAATGATTATAGATATCTTTAAAATCATCTATAATTCTTCCATTAGCATCCACACATCCAACTAATTACATTTATCTCTTTCTTCACAGTCTACTTGTGGTTTTAAATATTTTTTTCTAATACCAAAAAAATTAAAGTATGGAAGTGAACACTCATCAGGCATAGTTGAAAACTAGAAATTCAACCCCAATAACTCAGCTGTCTCAGTTTATCAAAAAGGAATTTGCTTGAAACAGGATTATACTGCAAAATAACTGTCTACAAATATCCAAGATGGCAGCGAAGTAAGTAGAAGTTACACTCATTTCCTCCCAGGACCAAACTAAAATTATAACTAAAATATAAAACAATTACCTTGATTGAAGACTAGCTGAACAGAAGTCTTATAAAGGATTTAGAGAAGCCACATTGAGACTGGTAGGAAGGTTGGAGACCTGAAAAGGGCTGGCCCCATACCCACGGGGTGGCAGCTGAGAATCCAGAGGGATGTCTTGGCTGAAAATGTTCCTCCTGAGGAGCATGAGAGTCTCAGACCCATGCCAAGATCACCATCCCAGATCATCAGAGCTATAACGAGGAGCCCACATAACATCTGGCTATGAAAACCAGCAGGGACTCTCTCCTCCAGGGAGAGATGGGAGTCTGCTAGGCACCCTCTTAAAGGGCCAGAACACAAAATCTACTTGGCAGCCACTCACCCTAGGCTCCAGTGGAGGGAGGTGGGTGGCTCAGAGCAGACTAGAGTCCTGTGAGGAGAGACTGGGTTGTGTGGGTCCAGGGTGAGACCTGAAGGGACAGCCACAAGGGCCCATGTGTTGAGTCTCTTTCCCACAGGACTGATGCCATCTCCATTAGCCTGGGAGAATGCAATAACTCTACTCTCTTTACTCCTGTAGCCCAACCCTGTGAAGCTTGTGCCCTGCTGAGGAGTCAGCTGCCTAGGCCCAGATGTAGAGGTCTGGGTTGAGTCAGGAGGTGTCAGAGACTGAGTTGTATGGCTCTGAATGAGAACCATTCATCCCACCTTTCCATGAGCCTGATTAGTGCAACCCTCTCATGAGAAGTCCACTAGCTCCACTGTTTCAACCCCCAGTAGTCCTACCTATTGAGCTCAAGCCTTCCAGGACATCCAGGGAGAATCCAGAACAGACTGAGTTCTGTGGCTTTAGGATCGGGGCAATTTTTCCCCTCATAATCCAAACTAGTGCAGGTGCAAAGCATTCATTTTACTTGGCCAAATATGTTTGGGCCTAATAATCTCTGCTGGCCTCTCCCTGATGACTCCCTGAAACCCTGCCCCACTACAAAGGTCTGTGGGCACCCAGTGGGTGGAAGCTAACTTTGGTATACTCTGGAACTTTTGCTGGGTCCAGCAGAGGCAGTCACAAACTGTGGATCTCTATTTACTCCAAACAGGTTATTCAGGGCCATTCACAGGCAGCGTCGAACATTGACCTGCAACAGAGTCCTCAGAGGTCCCAGAACCAACACACCAAGTGACTAGCTTCAGAAAACATCAGAGCAAGATCCAATTAGCTCCATAAGTGGCACACCTAAAGGTAGGCCTCAGCAGGCACCAGACCATGCAGAGGCAAATTCGGCTTCATGTGATCAACCTCTGCACAGCAGCTTATGCTCTCTAGTCAGGTTTGATCCACATAGCCAGCCAGACTGAGGGTCAACCTCATGCATGAATGAGCCAACAGCAATCAAGATTCAGCTTTAGCCTAGCCATTGTGGCCTAGTGGTTGAGCATCGACCCATGAACCGGGAGGTCACAGCTTGACTCCTGGTCAGGGCACATGCCCTGGTTGTGGGCTTGATCCCCAGTAGGAGGTGTGCAGGAGGCAGCTGATCAAAGATGCTCTCTCATCATAGATGTTTCTTCCCCTCTCCATTCCTCTCTCTCTTTCCAAAAAAAAGACTTAACTTTAACTGGAGGTCTCACATAACCCACACAAGGGACATTCCTGGAGCACACAACTCAGGTGATTAAGGAGTTAAGGAGACTGCACCACGTGGTCCCACAAGACACCAACTACATAAAGACACCATACCAAGAATGGCCAACATAACAGATCAATCTAATACACAGAAAAAAATACAGGCAGCCAAAGTAGGGAGACAAGCGTGCCCCAAATGAAATAACAGGAAAAAATTTCCAGAAAAAGAACTAAAGGAAATAGAGTCAAGCAACCTACCAGATACAGAGTTCAAAACAATAGTTATATGGATGCTAAAGAAGCTTAGTGAGAACTTTAACAAATAGATAGCAAGCATAAAAAATAATATTAAAAAACTCATTTAATATATACCAGTCAGAAATGAAGGGTATAATATCTGAAATGAAATAAGTCTAGAAGGAATAAACCCTCAGTTAGATGAAGCAGAGGATCGAATTGGTGACTTGGAAGACAAGGTAGCAGAAAACACTCAATCAGAGCAGCAAAAATGAATTTTAAAAAATGAGGATAGTTAAAGGGACTTTGGGACAACAATAAGCATAAAAACACTCACATCATAGAGGTACCAGAAGGAGAAGAGAGCAAGAATTGAAAACCTATTTGAAAAAATAATAACGGAATACTTCCCTAACCTGGTGAAGGAAAAAGACACACAAGTCCAGGAAGTGTGGAGAGTCTCAAAAAAAGATGAATCCAAAGAGGCTCACAACAAGACACCTCATAATGAAAATGACAAAGGTTAAAGATGAGAGAATCTTTTTTTTTTTTTTTTGGTATTTGATATATATTTTTTTATTATTAAGGTATTATATGTGTACCTATCTTACCATTGCCCCCCCACCCCACTCCCATATATGCCCTCACCCCCCAGAGTTTTGCATCCATTCGTTATGCTTATATGCATGCATACAAGTCCTTTGATTGATCTCTTATCTCCCCCACCTCTCCCTAACCTTCCCTCTGTAATTTGACAGTCTGTTTGATGCTTTACTGTCTCTGTATCTATCTTTTTGTTCATCAGTTTATAATGTTCTTTATTATGCACAAATGAGTGAGATCATGTGATATTTTTCTTTCATTGACTGGCTTATTTCACTTAGCATAATGCTCTCCAGTTCCATCCAGGTTGCTGCAAATGGTAAGAATTCCTTCTTTTTTATGGCAGCATAGCATTACATTGTGTAGATGTACCACAGTTTTCTGATCCAGTCATCTGCTGATGGGTATCTAGGCTGTTTCCAAATCTTAGCTATGGTGAATTGTGCTGCTATGAACATAGGGGTGCATATATCCTTTCTGATTGGTGTTTCTAGTTTCTTCGGATATATTCCCAGGAGTGGGATTACTGGGTCAAATGGGAGTTCCATTTTCAGTTTTTTGAGGAAACTCCATACTGTTCTCCACAGTGGCTGCACCAGTCTGCATTCCCACCAGCAGTGCACGAGGGTTCCTTTTTCTCCGCATCCTCGCCAACACTTGTCGTTTGTTGATTTGTTGATGATAGCCATTTTGACAGGTGTGAGATGGTACCGCATTGTTGTTTTGATTTGCATCTCTCGGATAATTAGTGACGTTGAGCATGTTTTCATGTGTCTCTTGGCCTTCCTTCTGTCTTCTTTTGAAAAGATTCTATTTAGGTCTGTTGCCCATTTTTTTATTGGATCATTTATCTTCCTTTTATTAAGTTGTATAAGCTGCCTGTAGATGTTGGAGATTAAACCTTTATCAGTGATGCCATTTGCAAATATGTTCTCCCATGCAGTGGGCCTTCTTGTTGTTTTGTTGATGGTTTCTTTTGCTGTGAAAAAGCTTTTTATTTTTAAGTAGTCCCATTTGTTAATTTTCTCTTTAGCTTCATTGCCCTAGGGGCAGTGTCAGTGAAGAATTTCTTTTGGCATATGTCTGAGATTTTGCTGCCTGTGGATTCCTCTAGTATTTTTATGGTTTCCCGTCTTATGTTTAAGTCCTGTATCCATTTTGAGTTTATTTTTGTGTATGGCGTAAGTTGGTGATCAAGCTTCATTTTTTTGCATGTATCTGTCCAATTTTCCCAACACCATTTATTGAAGAGACTGTCTTTATTCCATTGTATGTTCATGCCTCCTTTGTCAAATATTAATTGAGCATAGTGGTTTGGGTCAATATCTGGATTCTCTATTCTGTTCCATTGATCTATATGTCTGTTCTTGTGCCAGTACCAGGCTGTTTTGAGAACAGTGGCTTTGTAATACAGCTTGAAATCTGGTATTGAGATCCCTCCTACTTTATTCTTCTTTCTCAGGATTGTGTGGCTATTCAGGGTCTTTTTTTATTCCAGATGAATTTTTGGAGAGTTCTTTCATGGTGTGTAAAATATGCCGTTGGTATTTTAATGGGGAGTGCATTGAATCTATAGATTGCTTTGGGTAGTATGGACATTTTAATGATGTTGATTCTACCAATCCATGAACATGGTATGTTCTTCCATCTGTTTACGTCTTCCTCTATCTCTTTTTTCAGTGTCCTGTAGTTTTCCGCGTATAGGTCTTTTACCTCCTTAGTTAAGTTTATTCCTAGGTATCTTAATTTTTTTGGTGCGATGGTAAATGGGATTGCCTTTTTAGTCTCTCTGTCTGTAAGTTCACTATTGGTGTATAGAAAGGCCATAGATTTCTTGGTGTTAATTTTGTAACCTGCTACATTGCCGAATTCATTTATTAAGTCTATTAGTTTTTTGACGGAGTCTTTCGGATTTTTTATGTACAATATCATGTCGTCTGCAAATAAAGACAGCTTTACTTGTTCTTTTCCAATTTGGATGCCTTTTATTTCTTCTTCTTGTCTAATTGCAATGGCTAATACTTCCAGTACTATGTCAAATAGGAGTGGTGAGAGTGGGCATCCCTGTCCTGTTCCTGTTCTTAGGGGAAATGTTTTTAGTTTTTGTCCATTGAGTATGATGTTTGCTGTGGGTTTATCATATATAGCTTTTATTATGTTGAGGTATGAGCCTTCTATTCCCACCTTGTTGAGAGTTTTTATCAAGAAAGGGTGTTGGATTTTGTCAAATGCTTTTTCTGCATCAATTGATATGACTATGTGATTTTTATCTTTCAATTTGTTTATGTGATGTATCACGTTTATTGATTTGCGGATATTGTACCATCCTTGCATTCTTGGGATAAATCCTACTTGGTCATGGTGTATGATATTTCTGATGTACTGCTGGAGCCGATTTTGTTGAGGATTTTGGCATCTATGTTCATGAGGGATATTGGTCTGTAATTCTCTTTTATTGTGTTGTCTTTAAAGATGAGAGAATCTTAAACAAGCAAGAGAAAGACAGTTAAATACAAAGGAGATCCTATAAGACTGTCAGCTGCTTTATCAACAGAATATTTCAGGCCAGAAGGGATACATATGAAATATTCAGTGATGAAAAGCAAGGACCTACAACCAAGACTTTACACAGCAAGGCTAATATCATTTCAAATTGAAGAAGAAACAAAGAGCTTCCAAGACAAGAAAAAGCTAAAGGTCTTTACCACCAAACCAGTATTACAAGAAATGTTAAAAGGTTGTTTTAAAGATGATAAAAGACAAATAAAAAATTACATACTTATAAAGAATAAAATACATTCTTATCAATAATCACTTTAAACATGAGTGGCTTCAATGCTCCAATCAAAAGATATAGGGTATTTAGTTACTTTGCCCATTTTTAATTGGATTATTTGTCTTCCCTTTGTTAAGTTGTATGAGTTCTTTATATATTTTGGAAATGAATCCCTTATCAGCTGTATCATTGACAGATATGTTCTCCCCTACAGTGAGCTCCCTTTTCATCTTGTTGATGGTTTCCTTTGCTATGCAGAAGCTTTTTATTTTGATGTAGTCCCATTTGTTTACTTCCTTCTTTGTTTCTCTTGCCCTATGAGATGCATTGGAAAACATATTGCTATGAGAGATGTTTGAGATTTTGCTGCTTATAATTTTTTTTCTAGGATTTTCATGGTTTCATTACTTACATTTAATTATTTTATCCATTTTGAGTTTATTATTGCATATGGTATAATTTGGTGGTCTAGTTTCTTTTCTTTTTTTTTTTTTTTGCAAGTATCTGTCCAATTTACCCACCACCATTTATTGAATACACTCTGTTTACTCCATTGTATGATTTTGCCTCCTTTGTCAAATATTAATTGAAGTAATGGTTTGGGTTGAATTCTGGGGTCTCTGTTCTGTTTCATTGTTCTATATGCCTGTTCTTAAAAATGGACAAAGGAATAAAATGGACACTTCCCTAAAGAGGATATAGAGATGGCCAAGAGATACATAAAAAATGCTCAAAGTCACTAATCATCACAGAGATACAAATAAAACAACAATGAGATATCACTTCACAATTGTCAGAATGGCTACCATCAACAAATCAGCAAGTGACAAGTGTTGGCTAGGATGTAGAGAAAAAGGAACCTTAATACACTGCTGGAGGGAAGGCAAACTGGGTGCAGCCACTATGGAAAACAGCTTGGAGTTTCCTCAAAAAAGTAAATGGAACTGCCATTGGACCCACTTCTAGGAATATATCCTGAGAATCCAGAAACACCAATCAGAAAGAATATATGCACTCCTATGTTCATAGCAGCACTATTTACAACAGCTAAGATTTGGTAATAGCCCAAGTGCCCATCAGTAGACGAGTGGATAAAAAAGATGTGGTACATGTATACAGTGGAATACTATGTAGCTGTTATAAAGAAAGATTTCTTACCTTTTGACAAAGCGTGTATGGACCTGGAGAGTATTATGTTAAGCAAAATAAGCCAGTTAGACAAAGACAAGTATCACATGATCTCATTTATATGTGGAATCTAATGAACAAAATAAACTGACAAACCAAATAGATCCAAAGACATCGAAGCATGAAACAGACTGATGAATCTCAGAGGGAAAGGAGGAGAAAGGTTAGGAAGACATTAACCAAAGAACTTATATGCATATATGCATAACTATGGACACAGACAATAGTGTGGTAGGCCTGGAGGGATGTTGGGTAGAGGATCAATGGAGGAAAAAAAAGGAACATCTGTAATACTTTCAACAATAAAGATAAATTAAAAAAAAAAGACATGGTGTAGCCATATAGACCCATACATATGCTGTCTATAAGAGATCCACCTCAGAATAAAATACACACACTGAATAGAAGTACAAAGATGATAAAAGATAATTTATGCAAATGGAAATGAAAAAAAACTGGGGTAGCAATACTTATATCAGAAAAATATACATTAAAACGAATACTACAATCAGAGACAAAGAAGAATATTACATAATGAAAATGGGATCAATCCAATAAGAGGATATAACCCTTGTAAACATTTATGAAGCCAACATAGGAGCACATAAATATATACAGAAAATCTTGACAGAAATAGAGATTGAGAGTAATACAGTCATAGTAAGTACATGCACTGATATTACTGGATATATTTTCCAGACAGAAAATCAACAAGGAAATGGTGGCCTTAAATGACACACTAGATCAGACGGATTTAATTGATATTTTCAGAACATTTCACCCCAACATGGCAGAATGTTAATTCTTTTCAAGTGCACATGGAACATTTTCAAGGATAGACCACAGATTAAGACACAAAGCATGTCTCAATAAATTTAAGAGGATTAAAATCATATGAAGCATGTTCTTTGACCACAATGGTATAAAACTAGAAATAAATAAAAAGAAAAAATTTAAAACACACAAACATGAAAGTAAACAACATGTTACTAAACTATATGAATGGATTAACAATGAGATTAGGAAGAAATCAAAAGATACCTTGAGACAAATGAAAATAAAAACACAATAACTCAAAGTCTATGGGACACAGTGAAAGCAATCCTAAGAGGAAAATTCATAGCATTACAGGCCTATGTCAAGAAACAAGAAAAATCTCAAAGAAACAATCTGACTTTATTCTTTAAGGAACTAGAAAAAGAACAACAAAGCCCAGTGTAAGTAGAAGAAAGGAAATAATAAAGGTCAGAGCAGAAATAAATGAAATAGAGTAAAAATATAACCAAAAAAAAAAGATCAGTAAAAACCAAGAATTTGTTCTTTGAAAAGATTAACAAGATTGCAAAACCTTTATCCAGACTCATAAAAAAAAAACAAGAGGACCCAAATGAATAAAATCAGAAATGAAAGAGAAATAACAACTTATACCACAGAAATACAAAGGATTGTAAGAAAATATTAGGAGCAATTATATGCCAACAAATTGGACAATCTAAAAAATGGACAAACTCCTAGAAACATACAGTATCCCTAAAGTGAAATAAGAAGAAATACAAAATCAGAATAGACTGATTTTAATTAATGAAATTGAAGCAGTAATAATAATAATAAAATACAACTCTCCCCTCCCTCCCCCCCCAAAAAAAAAAGCCTTGGACAGGATGCCTTCACAAGTGGATTTTACCAAAGCAATTTACAGATTCAACACAATTCCTATCAAGATACCAATGTGTATTTCACACAACTAGAACAAACATTCCAAGCATATGGAATTACAAAAGATCCCACATAGCAGCAGCGATCTTGAGAAAGAAATAACAATGTTGGAGGAATCATGCTACCTGATATCAAACTAAAAAGGCCAATGTAATCAAAACAGCATGGTACTGGCATAAAAACAGACATATATGTCAATGGAATTGAATAAAGATAGATGAAAAAAAAGAAATTAAGACAACCTTCTTGCACCACACACAAAAATGAACTCAAAATAGATTAAAGGCTTTAATATAGGATTTGAAACCATAAACATCTCAGATCAAAACATATGCATTAAGACGTTAGACATTTCTTAAAGCAACATTTTATCTGATATATCTCTTCAAGTAAGGGAAATAAGAAAAAAAATAAATGGTATTACATCAAACAAGTTTTTGCAAAGGAAAATAAACCATCAACAAAACGAAAAGACAACCCACTGAATGGTAAAACATATTCTCCCATATATCTGATAATGGCTTAATATACAAAATTTATAAAGAATTTACAAAACTCAACACCAAAAAATAAAACAATCCAATTAAGAGATGGGCAAAGAATTGGAATAGACACTTGGAGAAGACATACAGATGGCCAATAGACATGTGCAAAGATGCTCAACTTAATTAATTATCAGGGAAATACATATTAAAACAATGAGATATTGCCTCACACCTGTCACAATGTCTATCATCCATAAATCAACAACAAGTGTTGACAAGGATGTGGAAAAAGGGAACCATCATGCACTGTTGGTAGGAATGCAGACTGGTACAGCCACTGTAGAAAACAGTAAGGTGTTATCTCAAAAAATTAAATATGGAACTTCTTTATTATCCGAAGAAACCTGAAACACTAATTCAAAAGACTATGTGCACCCTATGTTCATTGCAGCATTATTTACAATATCCAAGATTTGGAAGCAACCCAAGTGTCCATCAGTAGATCAGTGGATAAAATAGCCATGATACATTTATACAACAGAATACTACTCAGCTCTAAAAAAATAAATAAATAAAAATAAATGGAAATTTTATCCTTTGCCACAGCATTGATGGACCTGGAGAGCATTATGCTAAGTGAAATAAGCCAGTCAGAGAAAGACATGTACCATGTGATTTCACTCATATATGGAATCTGATGAACATACTGAACTAGCAAGCAAAATAGAAAGACACTCACAGATAGAGAGTAGGGTGAAAGTTCCTGGGCAGGTGTGGGGGTAGCTGGGAAGGTGAAGAGATTGAGCAAAAAAATATTTAAAAAAGGAGAAAGAATTCATGGACATGGGCAACAGTGTGGTGATTGCAGGGTGAGTGGGGTAGATGGAGGTGGAAGAGGGTATACAGGAGGTAAATGGAGATGGAAAAGAAATCTATACTAATAAAAGCCTAGGTGGTCCTCACGCCTTCATGTGACACCCTCACATAATCACTAGATGGCTGCCACAAGATGGCCAGTAGGGGAGGGCAGTTGGGAGCGATTGGGCCAGCAGGGGAGGGCAGTTGGGGGCAATCAGGCTGTCAGGGGAGCAGTTAGGCGCCAATCAGGCCAGCAGGGGAGCAGTTAGGGGGTGATCAGGCTGGCAGGCAGAAGCGGTTAGGAGCCAGCAGTCCCAGATTGGAGAGGGTGCAGGCTGGGCTAAGGAACATCCCCCGCCCCCATGCATGAATTTCATGCACTGGGCCTCTAGTTTAAAAAATAAATAAACAAAAATCCAAATACATCAATTACAATTAATGAAATTGAAACAGTCATTAAAAAAAAACACCCAACAAACAAAAGTCCTGGACCAGATGGCTTCACAAGTGAATATTGTAAGACTAATACAATATGATTTTATGTATATGTGGAATTCAGAGAACAATATAAATGAAAAACCTAAACAGAAATAGACTCACAGATACAGAAAACAGATTGATGGTTGACAGAGGGAAAGGGGTTTAGGGGACTGGATGAAAAAGGTAAAGGGCTTGAGAAGTACAGATTGGTAGTTACAAAACTCTCATAGGGATGTAAAGTACAGCATAGGGAATATAGTCAAAAATCCTATCTAATAATAGACAAATATGCAAATTGGCCATACCTCTGACACGCCCACAAGCCACGCCCACTATCCAATCAGAGCGAGTATGCAAATTAACCCAAACCAAGATGGCTACAGCCACAGAGAGCAAGGTTTCCTAGGTAACAGAGGAAGCCAAGCTTTCTGCCAGCCGTTTCAGGCCTAAGCCTCCACTCAAGCTACAAAGTTTCAATTATAGAAAGTAAACAAATTCAAACAAATGGCGGCAGAATGGAGCTTGAGAGAGCAGGCCAGGGTTGCCGGCGGCAACAGGGGAAGCAAAGCTTTCCACACACCCTGGCCGGGCCCACCTACTTAAGGCAACAAAGTTTCAATTATAACCCCAACACAAATGGCTGCCAGCCTCGGAGGGAGCCCCAGGCTTAGCTCTGCTCCAGGCTACAAAGTTTCAATTGTAGAAGGAAAATAAATTCCAGATACCAGGGCCTCTGCTTGGGTTGCCAGGGGGCGTGGCCGGCCTGCAAACCACCACAGGCCCCTCGCTCAGGCCACCCCACGCCCCAAGGGAACCCCCACCTGATCTGGGACGCCCTTCAGGGCAAACCAGCTGGCCCCCACCCCTGTACCAGGCCTCTATTCTATCTAATAAAAGAGTAATATGCAGATTGGTCATCACTGCAACACACAATATAGCTGCCCCCATGTGGTCAAAGATCCTGCCCCTATGTGGACACAAGATGGCCACTACAAGATGGCCAGCAGGAGAGGGCAGTTGGGAGGCACCCGGCCTGCAAGGGAGGGCAGTTGGAGGTGATCAACCCTGTAGGAGAGGGCAGTTAGGGGTGACCAGGCTGGCAGAGGAGGGAAGTTGGGGGCAAACAGGCTGGCAACAGAGTGGTTAGGGGGTGATCAGGCTGGCAGGCAGAGCGGTTAGGGGCAATCAGGAAGGCAGGCAGGCAAGCAGTTGGGAGCCAGCAGTCCTGGATTGTGAGAGGGATGTCTGACTGCCCATAAACGGGCAGTCGGACATCCCTTGAGGGGTCACATATTGGAGAGGGTACAGGCTGGGCTGAGGGACAAACCCCCTTCGTGCACGAATTTTGTGCACCGGGCCTCTAGTATTTTAATAACTATGTCTGGTGCCAGGTGGGTACTAGAAGTATCAGGGAAATCACTTGATAAAGTATTTGATTGTCTAACTACTATGCTGTAATACAAAATAATATTAAATGTAAACTGTAACTGAAAAAATATAATAAAATACTTTAAATTACAGCAATAAAGTATGTATAGACAGACATTGCATTTTTCCTTTTATTATATATCTTATTAAAGGAGAAAAATGTTTGCCTCTCCTTGAATTACAAATGTCCAAATGAATGCTCCTTACCCAAGAACAAAATTACCAGCTGGGTATCATCCTCAATAGCCTCTGGCAGTGTTTCAAGGTAAAACATTTGTTTAAAGAATAAAATGAAAATAAATCAATCATTGATGTTCCCCAAAGGTTGTGTCTATCTGTCCATCTGTCTGTGTATTTATTATAGTACTAGAGGCCCAGTGCACAAAATTCATGCATGGAGGGGGGGTGTCCCTCAGCCCAGCCTGTACCCTCTCCAATCTGGGACCCCTCGAGGGATGTCCGACTGCCCATTTAGACAGTGGAGCTAGTGGACTTCTCATGAGGGGATTGCACTAATCAGGCTCATGGAAAGGTGGGGTGAATGGTTCTCATACAGAGCCATACAACTCAGTCTCTGACACCTCCTGACTCAACCCAGACCTCTACATCTGGGCCTAGGCAGCTGACTCCTCAGCAGGGCACAAGCTTCACAGGGTTGGGCTACAGGAGTAAAGAGAGTAGAGTTATTGCATTCTCCCAGGCTAATGGAGATGGCATCAGTCCTGTGGGAAAGAGACTCAACACATGGGCCCTTGTGGCTGTCCCTTCAGGTCTCACCCTGGACCCACACAACCCAGTCTCTCCTCACAGGACTCTAGTCTGCTCTGAGCCACCCACCTCCCTCCACTGGAGCCTAGGGTGAGTGGCTGCCAAGTAGATTTTGTGTGCTGGCCCTTTAAGAGGGGTTGGGGGTGTGTGTGTCCCTCAGCCCAGCCTGCACCCTCTCCAATCTGGGACCCCTCTCACAATCCAGGACTGCTGGCTCCCAACCACTCACCTGCCTTCCTGCCTCATTGCCCCTAACAGCTTCTGCCTGCCAGCATGATCACCCCTAACCACTCCCCTGCCAGCCTGATCAATGCCTAACTATCCCCCTGCTGGCCTGATTGCCCCTAACTGCCCTCCCCTGCAGGCCTGGTTCCCCCCAACTGCCCTCCCCTGCAGGCCTGGTCACCCCCAACTGCCCTCCCCTGCTAGCCATCTTGTGGTGGCCACCTTGTGTCCATATGGGGATGACCAATTTTGAACACATGGGGGCAGCCATCTTGTGTGTTGGAGTGATGGTCAATTTGCATATTACCTCTTTATTATATAGGATTGCACTTTGTTGTAGGTGCAATAATGAAATTGGCAGAGTAGTTCTTGATTTGTTTTGGTTGACTATATGTTATCATCAATAGCATTAAACTAATTTTTATTGATTGTATTGATTCTCCATCTCTTCAGAAAATTGTGATCATGAAATCAATCAGTTAGAAGATTTGATCCTGAGTGTTTTTGAATCATGTGGAGCTGAGGTTAATTGTGTTCAGAGAGAGTCACAGAAAAGACATGACTGCTTAAAAGGAAGTGCAAGCAATAGAAATGCAGTTACCTGAGCATATTCTCATCTTTATCTGGTAACAAGTAAAAGCTTTCCTTTCATGTAAATGCTGGATAATACCTTGCATTTCAGTAGGCAGGCTCCCCACATCTTGAGAAACCATCCTGAGGACTTGGGACCAAAAGGAATCAGATTTTAATGGAAGGGTGTATACATTTTGTATTTTACTCTCAACAGTCTACTTGGGAGCTGAAAGTCTCCAAGGTGATAGTCCCAAGGGTGCCTGCACTTAAATATTACATGAGAGCTATTAAAAACACTAGTGCCAGAGCACTACCCAGAAAAACTGAAGCAGAAGCTCTGGTAATGGGACACAGGGATTGGTAATTTTTAATTCCCCAGGTTAGTCTAATGTGTAGCTAGGGCTGAAAACCACTACACTAAATTCTTATATGGTTGGTGTTTGCAAAATTATTAGCAAGTCCATAATATTCATCCAAGGCACTTGGAGAATGATTTAATGCACCCACAGCTAATTAAAAGTAGGTGACATATCATTAAGTTTGGTTATCATCAGACTTGAAAATTGTAAGAAAAAAATTAGCTCAATTTTATTTCTCAAGTTCAAGGCTATATACGGTATATATAATCTATACTAATAAAAGAGTAATATGCTAATTAGGCCAAGAGACCTTCCGGAGACCTTCCAGATGTCCTTCTGGACAAAGCCAGGGGCTTGGCTGGCCTGCAAACTGCCCCCAAATGGCCCTCAGCCCCTCGCCCAGGCTGTCCGCACCCCCCAACGGAGACCCTCACCCCAATGTGGTTGTGGCCAGCCTGCAAACGGCCCTCAGCCCCTCGCCCAGGCCGGCCATGCCCCCCAGTGGGGACCCTCACCCCGATGGGGGTGTGGCCAGCCTGCAAATGGTCCTCAGCCCCTCACCCAGGCCCACCCCACCCCTAGTGGGGATCCTCACCTCAATGGGGGCGTGGCAAGCCTGCAAAAGGCCTTCAGTCCTTCGCCCAGGCTGGCCACGCCCCTAGTGGGATCCTCTATCCCGAAAGGGGCATGGACGGCCTGAAAATGGCCCTCAGCCCTTCACCCAGGCCGGCCACGCCCCCCAGTGGGGATCCCCCACCCTGATCCAGGTCCCCCTTCATGGCAGACCTGCCAGCCTCCACCTGTGCAGCAGGCCTCTATCTATACTAATAAAAGGGTAATATGCTAATTAGACTGGGAGACCTTCCAGAGACTTTCCAGACATCCTTTCAGTCAAAGCCATGGTGGCAGGGGCCGAAGGCAGTGGCGGTTAGGGGCAATCATGCTAGGAGGAGAGGGCAGTTGGGGGTGAGCAGGCCAGCAGGGGGGCCAGTTGGGGGGGAGCAGGTCGGCAGTGGGGGGCAGTTGGGGGCAAGCAGGCCGGTAGGCAGAGTGGTTAGGGGCGATCAGGCAGGCAGGCAGGTGAGCAGTTAGGAGCCAGTGGTCCTGGATTATGAGAGGGATGTTCGACCCCTGTGGGATCGGGTCTAAACCGGCAGTCGGACATCCCCTGAGGGGTCCCAGATTGCGAGAGGGTGCAGACCAGGCCGAGGGACCCCACCGGTGCATGATCGGGGCTGAGGAAGGACCACAGGAGGGCTCCAGCACGTGTCCGGCCTGTCTCACTCAGTCCCGATCACTTGGACCTCAGCAGCAAGCTAAACTACAGGTCAGAGTGTCTGCCACCTGGTGGTCAGTGCACATCATAGTAACTGGTCGACTGGTCGACTGTCTGCCCCTGGTGGTCAGTGCATGTCATAGCGAGCAATTGAGCAGCCTTAGCATACCATTAGCATATTACGCTTTGATTGGTTGAAAGACTGACTGGTGGACTAAACACTTAGCATATTAGGCTTTTATTATATACTAGAGGCCCGGTGCATGAAAATTCATGCACTGGAGTGGAGGTCCCTCAGCCCGGCCTGCCCCCTCTCACAGTCCGGGAGGCGACCCAGCAATCAGGGGAAGGCAACACCCCATTACACCTCTATTGCTGCCACTGCCGGCAGCGCAAGCCTTGGCAGGCCCTGGTTACCTGAGCCTCAGGCGGTCCTGGGTGGCTGAACAGCCAACATCCGAGGCTTGCCTGTGCCTCGGGCTGTCCCTGGCTGGCTGGGGGGCTGGGAGGCTGAGGGGTCTGGGGGACTCCAGAGGCAGGTGCATTTAGCAGCCTGACCCGCCTGGGGGCAGGCTCGGCCATGCCGTGCACCTGCCGCCCCGGTGGGGCTGAGGGGACAGGGCGCCGCCATCTTTGAGGGAGTGGCAGTCAATTAGCATATGCCCTCTTTATTAGATAAGACTAGAGGCACAGTGTACGAAATTCGTGCGGGCGGGTGGGTCGGGTGTCCTCAGCCCAGCCTGCACCCTCTCCAATCTCGGACCCCTCGGGTGATGTCTGACTGTTGGACATCCCTCTTACAATCCAGGACCACTGGTTCCTAACTGCTCACCTGCCTGCCTCCCTGGTCGCCCCTAATTGCACCCCCTGCTGGCCTGGTCGCACCACACTGCCCCCCCTGCTGGCCTGGTCACCCCACACAGCCTGCTGTTCAGTCGTTTGGTCGTCCCTCACTAACCCCCCTGCCAGCTTGGTCACCCCACACAGCCTGTTCGGTCATCTGTTTGGTTGTTTTGGTTGCGACAGTCGCTTAGGCTTTTATATAGAGAGAGGATAGCACAGGTCTTAATATAACAATGGTACTAACAATATTGATAGCTTACTCTGCATAATGTGGATTAGCTCATTTTAGTCTCAGATATCTTATGAGGTAAATACTATTAATTATCCTTAATATGCAAGTGGAAAACAGGTATAGAGGAGCTTTATCAGGCTTCCAGTTCTGGGTTCTGTACTTAATAGTTGGTGGTGGTTTCAAACAAGTTGCTGTTACCTCTAAGCCTCAGTTCTTATCTATAAAATGGGGATAACATTTTCCAATTCAGTTCGATTTTGAGATTAAATGAAAGTATATGTGAAATACCTCATACAATGCTTTATAACTAGTAAATGACAAATATTTGTTGACTACATTAATAATATGTTAAGTCAATTGGGCTTTATATATATATGAAAGTATCCAAATTTCAGCTAATTCTATATGGTAATCCATTGATTTTGGAAATAATGAACTATCCTATCTAAGAGTCTTGAGATGATTGAATTAATGCCAATAATGTTACTAATTAACACATCTGCACCTCCCCAGTGGCTCTTTAAAAATAAAAATCTCTTCATATTACAGACAGTATCCAGTCTCTGTTGGCTTCCCATTACTTTTAAGCTAAAGGCCAAAATGTTTAATTTGGCCACCAAGTCCTCGGGGAACCCCTGCCTTCCCTTTAAGTGCATCTCAAACCTGGCTCTACTGTCTGGTAGATGGGCCTTTTCCACTGATTTGAAAGGCCCTAAGTTTGTTACTTTGCAAGAGCTTCTCTCTGAATATTCTTATTGCCACCAGATTACTCACCTCTTTTTATCCCGTGGTCCTCAAGGAAGCTGTCCCAACTCCTTTATTTTCTCTCTCTTCCTCCAAACACCTTCCTATGACAAATAGTCACAACACTGGTTCCTTCCTTCAAATGACTTATCTACAATTCTAACCAATCAGTTAATCACAGTGGTGTTGTATCTCCTTACTGTAAGGATGAATATAAAATTCTCTCTCCCATTAGGCAGTGAGGGCGGGGATTTATATCTGTGCTTCTCATTTTAAATTTCAGTGCTCCGCACTCCTAAAACTTCTTCAGATATAATTCAGATTATGGAACTAACTCACTCTTCTGCTCAAAATCTTCTAATCCTGAGTCACACTTGAAGTAGAATCCAAACTCCTTATTAAGGGACACCCTAGGTCAGTGATGGCGAACCTATGACACGCGTGTCAGCACTGACACGCGTAGCCATTTCTGATGACACGCGGCTGCTGAGGCGGCCGCATGCCGAGGATGAAACATTTGCTGCTCCTGAGGATGAAACATTTGCGAAATAATGTTTTTTCCTCAAAGTGACACACTACCCGAGTTATGCTCAGTTTTTTGGCGAAGTTTGACACACCAAGCTCCAAAGGTTGCCCATCACTGACAAGGTTGTTCATCACTAGGTGAACCGCTCCTTTCTTTACTGGCAGCCATTTCCAGTCTTCCTCTGCCTTAGAATGGTCCTCTTTTCCTCAAACATGCCAAGTTCATCCTTCAATCAGGGATTTTTTCATTTAGTTTTCCTGCTACCTAGAACACTTCTCACCTGATCATCACACAAAGCTTTTCCCTTCTCATCTTTTAGTCTCAAATGAAATTTCACCTACTTAAAAGTGACTAATTGATACCTTTCCCTCCCCATGCATTTTCTCCATCAGTTCAATCTGAAATATTTTTTTAAAGAATTTATATTCTATCTCCCAGAAGTTGCCTGAAAGCCATGTGAGAACAGGTTGCCTTTGATTGTAGAACAGTCAGATTATAGATCACCTGTAAATATCTGTTCACTATAAGTAATGAATTATAAAAGCTGGATGGTGGCGTAGATAAACGCCTGTACTCACTGCTTTCCACAAACACATCAAAATTACAACTAAAATACAGAACAACCATCATTCAGAACCACCTGAAAGCTGGCTGAATGGAAGTCCTACAAATAGAAAGGTAAAGAAGAAAGCACACTGAGACTGGTAGGAGGGGTGGAGGCGTGGAACAAACTGGTATGGCACCTATGTGTGCCTCTTTTTTTATATGGAGGGAGATTGTCTCTGCAGAAGCCACCCATGAGGAACAAGGGGTCAGCCCCACACCAGACCCCCATCCCAGGATTCCAGAGCTGAGAAGAGAAGTCCCCATAACTATGGGCTGTAAAACCCAAGAGGATTGTGGCTAAGAGACAGGGAGGTGCTGGAGACCCAACTAGTCCTTTTAAAGGGTCAGGGCATAAATACACTTGGACTCAATACCACTGAGCTCCAGTACCGGGCAATTCTGGGGAACCCAAACATATAGGGAGGAACTTGAATGTCTGGCATCAGGGCAGGAACCCAGCAATAGCTTTCTCCCAGACAGGGGTACTCACTAGGGTCATTGTTCCTGTGTTGGGACCTCCCTTGTCACAGGGCTAACTGGCAGCCATAGCTGAGTCTCATTCAGCCTGGAGCACACTGTTAGCTCCACCCTGGGGATTCCTTGAAACCCCACCCCATCTCATTTGCAGCCCCACTCAAGCTGTTTGCAGCAGCTTTTCCATGTGAATGGCCTGTCCTGGCTCAGGCTTCAGACTTTGCTGAAATCTCTCAAACAAGCTGCAGCTCGTGACAGCCTTCCCCAAGCCTACCAATAAAAGGGCCAAGTCCTGACACTAGCACCAGCCTGCCTTGTTTCACAGCTGGGCCTCGCCTCCTGCACAACAGTTCTCCCACTATAGTCACAGCTGGTCCTCATAGCCAATTGGCCTGAAGGTCAATTTCTCCCAAAGCCACCAACAGGAATAAAGGCTCATCTACAAGACTTGCACACAGCCCACACAGGGTGCCCAGCTCAGGTGACTGGGGAGGCTGATCCACTGGGCCCTATAGGACACCTACTACACAAGGCCACTCTACATAGCAGCTCTACCTAATACATAGGAACAAACACAGGGAAACAGACAAAATGCATAAACAAAGAAAAATGTTACAAGTGAAAGAAATGGAAGCAAGAAAACTACTGGATACAGAGTTCAAAACCATGATTATAAGGTTACTCAAGGATCTTCACGAGAGCTTCAAGGGACTTAGTGAGACTTTCAAGGATCTTAGTGAGAATTTCAATGACATGAAAAAGAACCAGTAAGAAACACACACTAACTTAAATAAAGAACAATTTACAGGGAGTCAACAGTAGAGTAGAGGATTCCAAGAATCAGGTCAATGATTTGAAATATGAGGAATCAAAAAAACACCCAATCAGAAGAGCAAAAATAAAAAAAATAATATTAAAAAATATGAAGATAGTGTAAGAAGCCTCTGGGACAATTTAAGTGTACTAACATTCGCATTATGGGGTCCAGAAGGAGAAGAGCAAGAGCAAGAAATTAAAAACCTATTTGAAGAAATAATGACAGAAAACTTCTCCTACCTGGTGAAAGAAATAGACTTACAAGTCCAGGAAGCACAGAGAACCCCAAACAAAAGGAATCCAAAGAGGACCACACCAAGACACATCATAATTAAAATGCCAAGGGTCAAAGACAAAGAGAGAATCATAAAAGCAGCAAGAGAAAAGCAGTTAGTTAACTACAAAGGAGTGCCCATATGAATGTCAGCTGATTTCTCAACATAAACTATGCAGGCCAGAAAGGAGTGGCAAGAAATATTCAAAGTAATGAATAGTAAGGACCTACACAGCAATGTTTGCATTTAGAATTGAGGCTCAGATAAAGAGCTTCACAAACAAAAAGCTAAAGGAGTTCACCAACACTAAACCAGTGTTATATGAAATGTTGAAGGGTATTATTGAAGAAAAGAGAAGAAGAGGGAAGGAGGAGGAGGAGGAGAAGGAAAAGGAGGAGGAGGAATTAAAAATATGAACAATAAAATGGCAACAAATACATATCAGCAATCCAATATAAAATCAAAATAAACAAATCTAATGAACAAAATAAACTGCTGAATAAAACAGAATTAGTGACATGGAAGCATGGAACAGACTAATGAATCTCATAGGGAAAGGGGGAGGTGGGCGGAAAGAGATTAACCAAAGATCTTACCTATGTACACAGACAGTAGTGAATGCATGGGGTGGTGAACGCATGGGGTGAGGTGGGAGCCAGGTGGAAGAGGGCAATGAGGTGAAAAAAGGGGGACATCAGTAATATTCTTAACAATAAAGATTTTTTTAAAATGTACAACAGCAACAACAAAATAAAATAAAAGCTGTAGTATTTAAAAGATATCAGTATCAGTGCCCTGGTTGGATGGCTGAGTTGGTAGGAGAGTCCTACCATACACCAAAAAGCTATGGTTTGATTCTGGTCATAGCACATACCTAGGTTGCAGACTGATCTCAGCTCAGGGCATGTAAGGGAGGCAACTGATCAATATTTCTCTCACATCAATCTCTCTCTCTCTCTCTCTCTCTCTCTCTCTCACCTCTCTCTCTCTCTCTCTCTCTCTCTCTCTCTCTCTCTCTCTCTCTCTCTCTCTCTCCAATAAACATATCTTCGAGTAAGGATAAAAAGATACAACCTTTTTTTTTTTTTTTAAAAAAAAGGACATCAATATAAGGTTATAAATTTCTCATCAGTGTTCCATTCAGTTTTTACAAATTGCATATTCTAAGTTAAATTTTGCATAGCCGCCCTTACTTTTAAAATATTTTGGAGCACAGTACTTTAAAATTATATTCTATTGCTATAAAAGTATTATTCTATGCACTATACATATAAGCTTATGAAGCTTCATTATAGTCAAAATTCACGTGGAATATAGAGTATACACTGTGCCTATTACATAATTAAGACAGTTTTGCTCATTATAAATGTTTTGCCTACCTTTGTTCTCAAATTGTATTTCCAGAGAGCTGAGGGTACTAAATTGTGAAATTTAAACTTGTTATCTTAATATCATAGTGGATTTTTCTTTTTCATTTAGAGGGTCTCAAAAACTTGTTGCAAATGTTAAATCAGACAAGTATCTGGACAGTACTAGATGGAATGACATGCCTTTACTTCTGAACCAGAGTTTTAAAATAGTGGCATTATATTTTTGTATGAATAATTCTTTTCCTCAGGATTATGTTTTGGACATTTTAGGATATTTATCAGCATTCCTGGTCAATATCACCATCCTCTCCCATTGTGACAACCAAAAACATGTTCAGATTTTGCCAAATATCCCTTGAGGGGACACAACTGGCCCCAATTCTATACATCCAAGAGACACTGTTTGTTAGAATTCCAAAATATCATTTTTTTTTGCAGTCTGTTTTGGTTCTGGAAACATTGGCTCACAATTTCTATGATGGGCCTTCTCCCCACTGCTATCTCTCTTTTCCATGAAGAAATTCCAGAATCTTGATGTAGGTGACTCTAGATCATTGTTGACTTTATTTATTTTCCTTAAGTTTCTAACATATCTAAATTTTTAACAATAATGGTAAGGCTGCAAGTTGACTTGACTCACATTCCACCATCCTCAGAATAGAAGTGTATATGAAGCCACAGATATTTAATAGAAAACTTGCTGAAAGACAAAAACACAAACCTTAAGCTTTGTTGAAACAGTATTCTTTTTCCCAGTGATCTTTTGGTATTTCAATTATTTATTTTTCTTTTATCTTTATTGTTGAAAGTATTACATATGTCCCCTTTGGTGTTTTTCCCCCATTAACTAACTCCACCCTGCACCTGCCCCTCCCAGGCCTTCACCATGCTATTTTCTATGTCCATGGCTATGCATGTATGCATATAAGTTCCCTGGTTAATCTCTTCCCACCCACACCCACATTCACCTTCCCTCTGAAAATTTTCAGTCTGTTCCATGCTTTTATGTCTCTGGATCTATTTTGTTCATCAGTTTATGTTGTTCATCAGACTCCACATATCAGTGAGATCATGTGATACTTATCTTTCTCTGACTGGCTTATTTCGCTTAGCATAATACTTTATAGGTCCCTCCATGCTGTTGCAAATGGTAAGAGTCCATTCTTTTTTACAGCTACATAGTATTCCACTGTGTAAAATGTACCGCAGCCTTTTTATCCACTTATCTACTGATGAGTACTTGAGTTGTTTCCAAATCTTAGCTATTGTAAATTGTGCTGCTATGAACATAGGGTTGCATATATTCTTCTTAAGTTGAAATTTCAGCTTGTAGATAACTGGGGCAATTCTAAATGTATTGATGTTTCTGTTTTTCTGTCCAGATACAAACTATTTTACTTGTTCATATTTCAGGACCTCCAGGAGATAGTGCCCAAATCAGCCTCCAGAATGCTTATCCTCTCCCCGACGCTGACTACTCAGTGCCACTACCTGGCTATTCAGGTGATGGTCCAGTGGACTCTCCTGTCCAACACCAGCCAGTGTATAATCAGCCAGGTGGACAAGCAGGGGTACCGTGGATGCCAGCACCACCACCTCCATCAGACTGTCCACCAGGGTTGGAATATTTAAGTCAGGTAATTTCAAGTACCTAAAACAGTCATTCAAATAAAACTGTGCTTCCAGTTTACTTATTAACAAATGACTACTTCACAAAAGTCTGAAATGGTAAAACAACATTTTTTACTAACAAATTACTACTCTAATTCTTCTAGGTCAGGTTTACTTTTAAAGCAAATGGCTTAGAAAATTGTTTTCTATGATCTTGAATATAATCTGTGATACTAGCCAACAGCAAACATTTACTAAGCACCATTTTCCAGGCTTTGTTTCTAAGTCTAATACAAGTATTAACTACTTTAATCCTTTTAGAAATGCTATGATATTTAAGTGCTATACTTATTAACATTTTATTGAAGAAGAAACTGAGGTCCAGAGAAGTTACAGGAAATGTTCAGCATCAAAATGCCAAGGAAGTAAGAATGGCTTTTTACTTCTTGAACTTTGGTTCTATATCCTGTGCTCCCTAATCACAATACTTAATAATTTCCTAGGAGTAGGAAATAAACAACAAAGTTTAGTGCTGAGTTTCAATAAGTGGTACCAAGAATGGAGTTTGAATTTTTATATAATATGACTCATTTTTTATTGTAATTAATAAAATTACATTTTTATGATGCTTTTGTTCTTCAGAAAACCCAGTTTTATAGATACTACTGTCAACTGACAGTTGTTAGTGCCAGTTCAATGTCTACAGGGATTCCCTCTTTAAGGCACAGTGAAGAAGGAAACTTTGATCAGTGCCAACAACTCAATTGAGATTCAGCGTGGCTGTGGAACAGCTCAATGGTGTTATAATTAATTATGAAATAGCATGGCTGTGGAACATCCCAGTGTGAGGCAGCCCTTAGGTGAGGCACCCCAAGGGTGAGGCCTCTCTCCAGCTAGACAGCTGTGTTCTTCCCCAATCCACTCTGGTCCAAAGTGCTCCACCTGTTCTTCTCTGTTCCACACTACTCCTGACTGCTCCATTCTGGTCTGATGAAACACCTTTGGTACTGCAGCTCCAGCCAGGGAAACTCAATCTTCAATGTATGGTGGAAAGGGAAATTACACTCCCTGAGCCAGAGGGGAGCTGACTTACATAGAAAGAAATTCCTTGTCCCTCATTGCTGATTGGTCTGTCCTCATGCAAATGAGGACTTTAAATCCTCACAGTTTGATTGATCCTAAAAGTTGTCCTATCCTAATTCATCAGAATGAAACTGCTCTGATTGATCAGTTAAAGACATTGATAAGAATATAGCTGCACATCTCCGAACGGACAGGGAAAGTCTCAGTCCTATTGGTTGAAATACAATTCCAGGAACTCCTTTAAACAGGCTGGCTCAGATGACAGGAACACAGTGTAGGCAGGCAGTTCAGTGCAGGAGGCAGGAAGCTTAGTGCAGGCTTCTCCCTGAAGTGTGGCTTGCATAAGAGGCCTCTGTTTAGAAATGGCTACTAGGCATTTTTTAAAAATTTGAGCCCAGTTAGTCATCAGGATCCCTTATTGATAGGTATCTTCTTTCTGAGGGTCAACACTACAAATATAAAAAAAATAAAATCCTGGACTTTAATGTACTACAAAATAGTTTATCACAGCAATGTGAAACTATATTTGTTTGGTATTAGGAATCTCATAAAGTAGAAATTGAACTTCTAATGTATCAATTTATAAATAAATAAATATTCCTATGATAGCCAATCACTACTCTCTTTACTAATTTAATTTCCCATAATGCACTTGAGCAGTGTATAAGAATTTTAGTAGTTCATATATTCAAGAAATACCTAAGTAGATTTTTTAAAATCAGGGACTCAGAAGAAATTGTTCTATATGTAGCTAAATTCAGTGTGTCCATCACCATCTTGAACTGGACCATTATATGTAATTTAAATGTAATAGGTGGTAATTGTATATTTTAATCAAATCCATTACTCTGTTAGTACAATTCATGTTCTAAATCTACAAATATAAAGGAACTTTGTATACAGAGAAAGATGGATTCACTGGTGAAGAAAATAGATCCAGAGACATTGAAGCATGGGACAGACTGATACATCTCAGAGGGAAGTTATTGCTTACTACAAATAATGATATCAAGTATAATTAGAAAATAATTTTGCGATTTATAGAAAAAAGTTCCTTAAGTGGATGAAAAGGTCTCACTAATTCCTAAACATCTTCTAGAAGGAATAGTGTTTTCTTATTTTTATAGGCATTCCTGTCAAAGTAATTTGCTCAGCTTAATAGTGAACACACTCAAGCTCCTTTATAAATTATAAACTATTTAACCTTAGTTTTACACTTTAAATTAATACAATTATTAAATATTGATAATATTGACAAATATTGATATTTGCATACATTTTAAAAATATAAAAATGATTCTTAATTTGGTTAACTTAAAAATCATGATGTATACTAACAGCTCAATTTTTTTACTATATTAGGTAGATAAGATACTGATTGATCAGCAAATTGATCTTCTGGAAGGTATGCATTTATTCAATTATCATCTAAATATATAAAAGCCTAATATGCAAATTGTCCCCTTGGGAATTCGACCGAGAGACCGGGAGTTCAATTGCTCTCTATGACATGTGCTGTCCACCAAGGGGTGGCACAGAAAGAAGGAAGGCCCCAGCTGGCAGCCGGAAGGCCCCAAACGGCCCTGATCGCCAGCCAGGCATAGGGACCCTACTCATGCATGAATTTCATGCATGGGGCCTCTAGTCTATCTATACTAATAAAAACCTAGGTGGCATCTCTCCCTTGTGTCATCACAAGATGGCGGCCCCACAAGATGGCCGGCAGGGGAGGGCAGTTGTGGGCGATCAGGCCAGCAGGAAAGGGTAGTTGGGAGTGATCGGGCGAGCAGGGGAGGGCAGATAGGGGCGACCAGGCTGGCACAGGAGGCAATTGGGGGCAACTGGGCCTGCAGGGGAGGGCAGTTGTGGAGGACCAGGCTGGAAGGAAAGGCAGTTAGGGGCGACCAGGCTGGCAGAGGAAGGCAGTTAGGGGCAACCAGGCCATCAGGGGAGGGCAGTTGGGGTCAATCAGGCCTGCAGGGGAGGGCAGTTGGGGTGACCAGGCCTGCAGGGGAGGGCAGTTGGGATCAATCTGGCCAGCAGGGGAGGGCATATGGGGGGGAATTGGGCCAGCAGGGGAGCAGTTAGGCATCAATCAGGCAGGCAGGGGAGCGGTTAGGGATGATCAGGCTGGCAGGCAGAAGCAATTAAGGACAATCAGGCAGGCAGGCAGGTGAGCGCTTAAAAACCAGCAGTCCTGAATTGCAAGAGGGATGTTCAACTGCCGGTTTAGGCCCAATCCCATAGGACATCCCCCAAGGGGTCCCAGAATGGAGAGGATGCAGGCTGTACTGAGGGACACTCCCCGACCAGTGCATGAATTTCATGCACTGGGACTCTAGTCCTATATAATAAAGAGGTAATATGCAAATTAACCCTCATGCCCTCACAAGATGGCTGCCTATGACCAGGCTAGCAGGGGTGTTAGTGAGGGATGACCAAACTACTGAACAAGCAAACTGTGTGGGACGACCAGGCCAGCGCAGGGGAGAGGGGGCATGAGGGGCAATCAGGCCGGCAGGGGGTGCAGTTGGGGGCAACCAGGCCAGCAGAGGGGCAGTTGGGGATGACCAGGCTGGCAGGGGGGGCAGTAAGAGGTGATCAGGCTGATCGGGGGACGGGGGGCAGTTAGGGGTTACCAGGCCAGCATGCAGAGGCATTGAGGGGCAATCAGACCAGTAGGGGTGGGCAATTAGGGGTGACCAGGCAGGCAGGCAGGTGAGTGATTAGGAGCCAGTGGCCCAGGACTGTGAGAGGGATGTTCGACTGCTGGTTTAGGCCTGATCCCGAAGATATCCCCAAGGGGTCCTGGATTGGAAAGGGTGCAGTTCTTGCTGGGCTGAGGGGACCCCCCCATACACAAATTTCATGCACCAGGCCTCTAGTCTGTACTAATAAAAGGGTAATATGCTAATTAGACCGGGAGACCTTCCAGACATTCTTCCAGACAAAGCCATGGTGGTGGGACCGAAGCAGAGGTGGTTAGGGGCAATCAAGCTGGCAGGGGGGGCAGTTGGGGGTAAGCAGACCAGTGGGGGGCAGTTGTGGCAAGGTGGCCCACAGGGCGTGGCAGTTGGGGGCGAGCAGGCTGGCAGGGAGTGCAGTTGGATAGTTTCAGTAACTATAGTGTCTTCCTTCTAGATATAAGAAGTTTTGAGAAAACTGCTAAATTTTAGAATATACTTGTTGAATCCATCTTTTTAAAAAAATTCTCTATTGTTGAAAGTATTACAGAAGGCCCCTATTTTTTCCCCATTGATCTCCTCCATCCCATACCCTCCCCACCCCCCACCAGGCCTTCACCACACTACTATTTGTGTCCATGGGTTATGCCTATATGCATATAAATTCTTTGGTTAATCTTGCTCATCAGTGAATCCATCTTTCTCTGTATACAAAGTTTCTTTATATTTGTAGATTTAGAACATGAATTGTACTAGCAGAGTAATGGATTTGATTAAAATATAAAATTACCACCTATTACATCTAAATTACTTATAATGGTCCAGTTCAAGATGGTGATGGACACACTGAATCTATAGCTACATACAGAACAATTTCCTCTGAAAGAAATCCAGAATCTAGCTGTGTGACTCCTATACACTGGGAAATGAGAGAAAACTCATACTCATATTGAAACAGATAATAAAGGCTGTAACACTATATTATCATAAACTCCACACCTGGCAGAGTGACACACAACCAGGAGGGAACTCAGAACTCCCAGCTTCTCCCTGAGTAGCAATGGGTCTGAACATCACATGTGATGCTCCAACTTTTAAGATTTCTCTGTATAGGATGAGCTGCCAAAACACCTACATTTGAAAGCCAAGGGGGCTTGTGTCCATGTCCCACAATGCTATAAAACACAGAGACAGTTAATAAAGGTCTCATGTGACTTACCATGGCTCAATCCCCAGGATCCAGTACACACACAGAGGCAACAGATTGACATAAGTCAGTTTTTATGTGAAAGTAGCATATTTGTTTTGGGAAAAAAATGTATTTTTAAATTTGGGGCCCAGGTTTCTAATTTAACACACACCTAGGAGCCAACAGCAATACTCTTCAGAGATCACAGAGGCCAATGGAATCCAACTTTATTCTTTCCCTCTGTCCCACCCCAGGTCACTGATATCCCCCAAAAGGAGCTTGTGTACATGTCTGGTATCCCTAGCTGTTATTCAGGATACACATCCATTGGTAGCCTGGCTCTGATAGTCAGCAGGGCTTGTGTTTATGGATTCAAGGAGAAGGTGACATACAAAGAAAGAGTTCTTATCTGCCCATTCCCCCAGGGATCAGTTCAAATAGAAGACAGAAACTCCCATCTTCCTATATTCACCTAAAAAAAGTATGTTTGCATACTTTAAAAGTTGTTACCTGAAAGTCTGCCTTCCAATCAGCCTGTATCTAGGCATTGACTGAGATACTGTCCTTTGGGAGATTAAAAGGTCTTGGCATATTCTAACCTACTGGTAGCCATTAAGAATAAGAAGACTGCTTTGACAATTACAAAGGTCTGAGAAACAACTAAGAGCTACATCAGAGTCGAATGGGAGGTTTTATTTGCTACAAAAGCTACTTCTTTAAAACTGAGAGAGGTGGCTGTTTTATTTAATTCACAGAAACCAACATAGAGAGTAAAGGAAAATGAAAAACAAAGAATTATATTCCAAATAAACAACAACAAAAAAGATAAAATCTCAGAAAAGACCTTAATGAAACAGAGCTAAGTGATTTACCTGATAAAGAGTTCAAAAGAAGGGTTATAAAGATGCTCACTAAAGTCCCGAGAAAAAATGAATGAACAAAGTGAAAATTTAAAGAAGGGACAGAAAGTACCAACACAAATAGATAGCTGAAGAATACAGGAACTGAACTGAAAATTTCAATAGAGGGATTTAACATAAGAAAATATGAAACAGAAAAACAAATCAGAAAAAAAATTTAAGATAGGACAGAATTTATCCAATCATAGGAGCATAAAGAAAAAAGAATGAAAAAGAGTGAAGATAGCATAAGGTCTTATGGGATGACATCAGGTGGATCATGTTGGTTAGCAAACTGGCTCCTTACTCAAAGGGCAAGGAGAGGCCTAAGAGGCAGATGACAACAGATTGGCAGGTGGCAGGTTTAATAAGTAAGGGAACTTACTTATGAGAATTACCTTGGTTCACACAAGATGAGTAGATCTCATTTGCTGTTAGAATCTGAAAAATTTATATAGAGACCTTAATTCCGTTCAGTTATATATACCACTCAAATGGTGTTAACTTATTCTCTCAATGTTATGTCATTGAAACAGCTCCCACTGTGGGAAAGATAGGCATATCTTACATTCCAATGACAGGAGAGGAACTCTGATTGCCTGGGTCCAGCTTGCAGTCCGATTTTTTTATTACCTCCACCAACAGACCAATATTTGCATTATAGGGATCTGAGAAAGAGAAGAGAGAAATAAAGAGGCTGAAAACTTATCTAAAGAGTAATAGCTGAAAGCTTCTGTAATATAGAGGAAGACACAGACATCTAGCTCTAAGACTCAGAGAATTTCAATAAGAAATTCTGGTTTGGATCTTGAAGGGGAGAGCAGCTGTGATCAGAAGCCCAGCCTAACCTTCAACCGGGGAGACCATGGGTACTTCCTGGGATCCTACAACCACAATTCCCAGGAACCAGATGCCTCTGCTGCGAACCCACAAACACCAAGACTCTAGCCTCCCAGCCACAGGTACCTAAAAAGTTTGTCCAGGGGGAGACAAATTGGCACCGAATATGCGATGGGTCCTGCACCTTCTCACAGAGCAGATAGAAGGAAAAGCAGAATAAAAAAACAACCACCTGGAATTGGTGAAATAAACACAGCTGGTGAGGCAATCCATGGATGGAAAGGTCAGAGATAACCTAGAGAGAGCTCTGCCTCCTCAGATTCAGCTAGGTGTTTGTTGTTTGCATTTTTTTTATTAGTTGTTGGTTTTTTTGAGTTTTCTCCCCATATACATATATTTTCCCCCTTCTTTTTTCTTCTATTTCTTTTCTTTCTTATATTTTTTCTTTTCTTAATATCACTTTTGCACTCTTTTCTCTCGGCTAATTCTCTTTTATCAGGTGGTCACCTTTGTTTGGGGTTATTGGTATTGTGAATACATTTGTGTTTGGTGCCCTATGTGTTGTGTCTTGTCATGTTGTATTTTGTGCCTTTAAGACAATGCAGGAGAGAGAGAGAGCTACATAACTAGACACCCTGAGAGAAGCGAATATGGGGAGAAAAAGAAACAGCCCCCATATGAAAGAAAAGGAGTAATCACCAGAAAAAGTAAGTAAATGAATATAGGCAAGCAATATGTCAGAGAAAGAATGCAGAACAATATTCATAAGGAGGGTGAAAAAGATGGAAGACAAATTTAACAATATGTGTAAGAACCAAGAGGAAATGAAGAACCAAGAAGAAATGAAAAATTACATTGCTGCATTAAAGAAAACTATAGAAAGCATCAACAGTAGACTAAAAGAAATGGAGGACTGCATCAGTGAGCTAGAAGACAAGGTAGAAAAAAACACCCAAGCAGAGCAGCAACTGGAAAAAAAACTTAAAACACAGGAGGAGAGCCTAAGGGAACTTTGGGACCACATGAAATGAAACAACATCCTCATAATAGGGATCCCAGAAGGAGACGAAACTGAGCAAGGAATAGAAAACCTGTTTGAAGAAATAATGACAGAAAACTTCCCTGATACTGGGAAGAAGAAAAAAACTCACAAAAGTCCAAGAAGCTCACAGAGTCCCAAACAAGATCAACCCAAAAGACTGACACCAAGACACATTATAATTAAATTGGCAAACAACAACGACAAAGTAAGAATCTTAAAGGCTGCCAAAGAGAGACAGAAAGTTACCTACAAGGGATCTCCCATCAGAATATCGGATGATTTCTCAATAGAAACACATCAGGCCAGAAGGGAATGGAATGAAATATACAAAGTCATGCAAAACAAGGGTCTGAATCCAAGAATACTGTACTCAGCAAGGCTATCAATCAAAGTTAAGGGTGAAATCAGGGGTTTCACAGAAAAAAAAGAACAAAGGGAGTTTATTATCATCAAATCAGCAATGTAAGAAATGCTAAAGGGACTGCTGTAAAAAGTAAAAATAAAAAAGGAAGAAGGAACACAGGCATAAAGAATAAAAATGGTGACAAACAAGTACCTATCAATAATAACTTTAAAAGTAAATGGATTAAATGCCCCAATCAAAAGACATAGGGTAGCTGAGTGGATAAGAAAACATTACCCATATATCTGCTGTCTACAGGAAACCCACCTCAGAACAAAGGACCCACACAGACTGATGGTGAAGGTATGGAAAAAGGATTTTCAGGCGAATGAAAATGAAAAAAATAAGGTGGGGTAGCAATACTTATCTCTGACAAATTAGACCTCAAAGTGAAGGCCATAACAAGAGCTAAGGAAAGCCACTTCATAATACTAACAGGAGCAATTAAACAAGAAGATATAACTCTGGTAAACATATATACACCCAATAACTTCTGGAGGATACCAAGGGAGAGATTCACAGCAATACAGACATAGTAGGGGACTTTAATACCCCAGTAACATCACTAGATAAATCCTCTAAACAGAAAATCAGCAAAGAAACAGCAATACTTAATGACTCACTAGATCAGATAGAATTAATTGAAATCTTCAGAACATTTCACACCAAAGCCACAGAATATACATTCTTCTCAAGTGCACATGGGTCATTTTCAAAGATAGACCACATATTGGGACATAGGCAAAGTCTCTTCAAATTCAAGAAGATAGAAATCATATCAAGCATCTTCTCAGATCACAATGGCATAAAATTAGAAATCAACTACAATAAAAACAATGAAAAAAATCAAACACTTGGAGGCTAAATAGCATGCTATTAAAAAATGATAGGGTTACCAAGGAGTTCAAAGAAGTAATAAAAAGCATCATGGCAATAAACGACAATGAAAACACAACAATCCAAAATCTATGGGACACAATGAAAGCAGCCTTGAGAGGGAAGTTCATAGCTCTACAGGCTTACATCAGAAAACAAGAAAAAATAGTAATAAATTATCTATCCCTACAACTCAAGGAGTTAGGGAGAACAAGAAAAGCCCAGCATAAGCAGAAGGAAGGAAATAATAAAGATCAGAGTGGAAATAAACGACATAGCGATCAAAAAACAATACAAAAGATCAAAACCAAGAGCTAGTTCTTTGAAAGGATATACAAGATGGATGAACCTCTACCATGCTCACCAAAAAGCAAAGAGAGAAGACCCAAATAAACAAAATGAGAACTGAAAGAGGTGAAGTAACAACCAATCCCACAGAAATACAAAGGATTATGAAAAAATACTATGAACAACTCTATTCCAACAAAATGGAAAACCTAAATGAAATGGCCATATTCTTAGAAAAATACAAGTTCCCAAACTCAATCAGGAAGAATAAAAAAACCTGAATAGGCTGATACCTACCAAAGAAATTGAAGCAGTGATCAAAAATCTTCCAGCATACAAAATCCCTGATCTGGACGGCTTTACAGGGGAGTTCTACCAAGCATTCAAAGAAGAACTAAAACCTATCCTCCTCAGACTATTCCAAAACATTTAAGAGGAAGCAATATTCCCAAGCTCTTTCTATGAAGCCAGCATTATCCTAATTCCAAAACCAGACGAAGACACCACAAAAAAAGAGAACTACAGGCCAATATCCTTGATGAAAATAGATGCTAAAATCCTCAACAAAATTCTAGCAACTCAGATTCAGCATTACATTAGAAAGATCATACACCATGACCAAGTGGGATTTATTCTGGGGATGCAAGGATGGTACAATATCTGCAAATCAATAAATGTGTTACATCACATAAACAAATTGAGAGACAAAAATCACATAATCATGTCAATCAATGCAAAAAAAGCATTTGACAAAATACAACACCCTTTCTTGATAAAAACTCTCAGTAAAGAGGAAATAGAGGGATCATACCTCAACATAATAAAAGCCTTATATGACAAACCTACAGCCAACATCACACTTAATGGGCAAAAACTAAACTCATTTCCCTGAGAATGGGGACAAGACAGGGATGCCCACTTTAACTACTCCTGTTGGATATAGTACTGGAATTGTTAGCCAAAGTGATCAGACAAGAAGAAGAAATAAAAGGCATCCAAATTGGAAAAGAAGATGTAAAACAGTCCTTATTCACAGATGACATGATACTATACATAGAAAACCCAAAAGAATGCATCAAAACACTACTAGACCTAATAAATGAATTCAGCAATATAGCAGGATACAAAATTAACACCCAGAAATCTATGGCCTTTTTATATACCAATAATGAACTCATAGAAAGAGAAATGAAAAAACAATCCCATTTACTATTGCACCAAAAAAAAATAAGATACCTAGAAATAAACTTAACTAAGGATGTTAAAGAACTGTACTCAGAAAACTACAGGACATTGAAAAAAGAGATAGAGGAAGACATAAACAAATGAAAGAACATACCATGTTCATAGACTGGTAGAATCAACATCATTAAAATGTCCATGCAATCTACAGATTCAATGCAATCCCCATTAAAATATCAATGGCATACTTCAAAGATATAGAACAAACTCTCCAAAAATTCATCTGGAATTAAAAAAGACCCCGAATAGCCACAGCAATCCTGAGAAAGAAGAACAAAGTTGGAGGGATTACAATACCAGATATCAAGTTATATGACCAAGCCACGGTTCTCAAAACTGCCTGGTACTGGCACAAAAACAGACATATAGACCAATGAACAGTACAGAGAACCCAGAAATAGACCCAAGCCATTACGCTCAATTAATATTTGACAAAGTAAGCAAGAGCATGCAATGAAGTCAAGACAGTCTCTTAAATAAATGGTGCTGGGAAATTTGGTCAGATACATGCAAAAAAATGAAACTAGATCACCAACTTACATCATACACAAAAACAAACGCAAAATGGCTAAAGGACTTAAATGTAAGATGGGAAACCATAAAAATCCTAGAAGACTCCATAGGCAGCAAAATATAAGACATATGTCGTAGCAATATCTTTACTGACACAGCTGCTAGGGCAATGGAGACTAAGGAGAAAATAAACAAATGGGACTACATCAAAATAAAATGCTTCTGCACAGCAAAAGAAACCATCAACAAAACAACAAGAAAGCCCACTGCATGGGATAACGTATTTGCCAATGATATTTCAGATAACGGTTATATCTCCAACATTTACAGAGAACTCATACAACTTAACAAAAGGAAGATAAATGATCCAATAAAAAAAATGGGCAAATGACCTAAATAGACCCTTTTCAAAAGAGGACATACCGAAGGCTGAGAGACATATGAAAACAAGCTCAAAATCACTGATCATCAGAGAGATGCAAATCAAAACAACAATGAGATACCATCTCACATCTGTCAGAATGTCCCAATTTCTCCTTCAGGGACGTAAACACAGGTGACCAAGGGTGCCTCAACCAGTCTCTAAACTGACACGTACGACCCAAGGTACTTACTTAATATTGACCGAGCATAAATTATACAGGAGACAGACATGCAATGCACGAATCACTCAAGGTTTATTTACAGAGTCCTGGTGGTTTCCAGACCTCGGCAGGCCACCCGGGGATCCGCACCGACAGACACACACACTGGACGTTGGACATTGCAGCTGCGGCTCGGCATCTTGCTTGAGGCCTCAGTTTCCGGCTCACTGTTCGGACTCACAGTCCACGGCAGAGCTTGGGCAGATTGCAGGAAGGGGGGTGGAGAGTGACCATCTGTGGAGGAGCAGAGCAGCCTCTCTGATCTTCCTCTGGTGCTTCCTCTTTTTATGTGCCTAGATGGGCGTCTTCAGTGTGTCTTATCAGCGGGTCCCAGGAGCCTTGCATATCTGGTTTTACATATGGGGAACAGATCACTTTACTTTTTTTTCTACATACAGGCCACTCAGGGGTGTTTAATCAACCTGTTTACATTATATTCAATACTTTTTAACATCATATTTTAATATCACACTGTAATTCCACATTTTGATACTTATTCTATATTATTCTTATCACTATTACTATAACACAGAATGGCTATCATCAACAAAACAACAAACAAGTGCTGGCGAGGATGTGGAGAAAAAGGAACCCTCGTGCACTGCTGGTGGGAATGCAGCCACTGTGGAAGACAGTTTGGAGATTCCTCAAAAAGTTAAAAATGAAACTCCCATTTGACCCAGTAATCCCACTTCTAGGAATGTATCCCAAGAAACCAGAAACACCAATCAGAAAGGATATATGCACCCTTATGTTCATAGCAGCACAATTTACAATAGCTAAGATTTAGAAACAACCTAAGTGCCCATCAGCCCATGAGTGGATTAAAAAATGTGGTACATCTACACAATGGAATACTATGCTGCTATAAAAAAGAATGAACTTTTACCATTTGCAACAGCATGGATGGAACTGGAGAGCATTATGCTAAGCGAAATAAGCTAGTCAAAGAAAGATAAATATCACATGATCTCACTCATATGTGGAATATAATGATCAACATTATTTGATGAACAAGAATATATCCAGAGACAAATGGCAGGGGAGAGAGGGTTATAGAGCAACCAAAGGTCTTGTATGCATGCATATTAGCATAACCCATGGACACAGACACTGAGTCAGTGGGTGCTTGCCCGGGGTGGGAATGCTTGGGGGAGTGGGTCAAGCGGGGAAAAAGGAGACATATGTAAAACTTTAGACAATAAATAAATAAAAATAAAAATATGTATATGAAAGAAAAAAAAAGAAATTTTGTTTTGGCTCAGTGGCTAGAGTGCTGACCTATGGACAGAAGGGTTCAAGTTTCGATACCAGTCAAGGGCACATGCCCTGGTTGCGGGCTCAATCCCCAGTAAGGGGCATGCAGGAGGCAGCTGATCAATGATTCTCTCTAATCATTAATATTTCTATCTCTCTCTCCCTCTCCCTTCCTCTCTGAAATCAATAAAAATATATCAATAAAAAGAAAAAAACAAACAAAGAGACCCACACCAAGACACATTATAATTACTAGTAAATTGCCAATAATTAAATACAAGGAGAGAATCTAAAATGCAGCAAGAACCCTGGCCGATTGCTCAGTGTTTAGAGCGTCAGCCCATGGATTGAAGGATCTCAGGTTCAATTACCAATCAAGGGTGCATACCTTGGTTGCAGGCTTGAACCCCAACCCCAATCGCAGTTCATGCAGGAGGCAACTAATCGAGAGACACATCAATGTTTTTCTCTCTCCCTTCACACCATCCCTCCCTTCCACTCTCTCTAAAAAAAGCAATGAAAAAAATATCCTCAGTTGAGGATTTTAAAAAAAATAATAAAAATAGTAAGAAGCAAGAGAAAACAATTTGTTACCTACAAGGGAACCTCCATATAACCATGAGCATATTTTTTAGCAGAAATTTTGCAGCCCAGACACAAGTGGGATGATATTATTCAAAGTTCTGAAAGAAGAAGAAGAAAAAAAAGCCAACCATGAATATTTCACAGGGCAAAGTTGTCTTTCATAAATGAGAGGTAAAGGGTTTTTCTGGACAAGCAAAAGCTGAAGTAGTTCATCACCACTAGATCAGTCTTACGAGAAATGAAAGGACTCTAATTAGTAACAGGAAAACACATGACAGTATCAACAACTGGCAAAGGTAAATATATAGTTAAATTCAGAATAATCTAAAGTTGCAATTATGGTAAGTTAATCACCTCTAAATGAATGTTAAAGAAAAAAAAGTAATAAAAAATAACTACAACCACAATGACTTGTTAATGGATACACAAGGTTAAAAGATGTAAATTGTAACATCAAAAGCATAAAACATGTTTGAGGGGAAAGAAAAATTTAGATCTCTAGAATGCATTCAAACTTGTTTTTAACTTAAAATAGACTGTTATGAATATAAGATGTTTTATGTAAGCCTCATGGTAACTAACAAGCAAAAACATATAGTAGATGCACAAAAAGTAAAAAGAAAGGAATATAAGTGTGCCACTATAGACAATTACCAAAGGAGAAATGAAGAGACAAGGAGAAGAAAGGAACAAAAAATTACAAAACAACCATGAAAGAAAATGATAATAGTAAGTCCCTACCTATCAATAATTATTTTAAATTTAAATACAAAATTTTGCCCTCAAAATAAACCTTGAGTGGCTAAGTGGATAAAAAAAAAAAGATCAAATTATATGCTGCCCAAAAGAGACTCACTTCAGCTTGAACAATACCTCCAACTGAAAGTAGACATATGAAAACAATATTCTAAGCAAATGAAAACCAAAGAAATTTGGGGTAGCTATACTTATATCACACAAAATGGAATTTATGACAAATACCATAGTATGAGACAAAGAAGGTTATTATGTAACGATGAAGGGATCAATCAAACAATAAGATATAATATTTGCAAATATTTGTGCACCCAACATAGGAGCTCCTAAATATATAAAATGTATTTTGACAGACCAAAAGAAAGAAATATAGATACACATTCAATAATAGTAGGACAATTCAATAACCTATCTTTATCAGTGGATAGATCCTTCCAACAGAAAATTAAAAAAGAAACTGGACTTAAATGACACTTTAGATCAGATTAACTTAAAATATAGTTACAGAACATTCCATCCAAAAGAAACACAATACACATCCTTCTCAAACACATGGAACATTCTCCAGGAAACATTATATGTTATGAAACAAAAATAGATTGTCATAAGTTACTAATAAGGACATCAAATTAGTAATTAAAAAAAATCCCTCTCAACAAACAAAAGTCCAGGATCAGGTGGCTTCACTCATAAATTCAGCCATACATTTGAAGATGAATATTTTCTCAAAATATTCTAAAAATAAAAGAGAACACTTCCAAACTCATTTTATGAGGCCAGAATTACTATGATACCAGAACCAGACAAAGACACTCCAAGAAAATAAGATTATAATACAATGTCCCTGAAAAGCATAGGTGCAAAAATCCTAAACAAATATAAGCAATGGATATCAGCAATACATTAAAAGAATCGTACACTATGATTTAGTGGGGTTTATTCCCAGGATGCCAGGATGTTTCAACATCTGTAAATCAATTCATGATCAAGAACACGAGGAGCCCAGCTGGCATGACTCAGTGGTTGAGCATTGACCTGTGAATCACGAGGTCACAGTTCAATTCCCTGTTGGGGCACAAGCCTGGGTTGTAGGCTCGATGCTTAGTGTGGGGCATTCACAAGGCAGCCAATCAATGATTCTCTCATCATTGATGTTTTTCTCTCTCCCTCTCCCTGCCTCTCAGAAATCAATAAAAATATATACTTTTTTAAAAAGAAAATGAAGGATAACAGTCATATGATCTCAATAGATGCAAACAAATATTTGACAAAATTCAACATCCATTCATAATAAAAAAAAAAAACTATCAACAAACTGGATATAGAGAGAATGTACCTCAACATAATAAAAACTTGTCACATATTGACAAGTCCATAGTTAACATCATATTCAATGATGTAAAACCTAAAGTTTTTTCTTTATGATCAGGAATAAGACAATTATGCCACTTTTATTCAACATGTTATTGAAGTCCAAGACAGAGCAATTAGGCAGGAAAATTAAATAAAAGGCATTTAAATAAGAAAGATAAAAGTAAAAATTTATTTGGAGATGGCATGATCCTATATAATAAAGAGGTAATCTGCAAATTGACCCTCATGCCCTCACATCACAAGATGGCCGCCCCCACATCATCTCAAGATGGCTGCCCCCACATCATCACAAGATGGCCACCACAAGATGGCTGCCCCCACATTGTCACAAGATGGCCAGCAGGGGAGGGCAGTTGGGGGGACCAGCCTGCAGGGGAGGGCAGTTGGGGCTGATCGGGGGAAAGACCTATACACTGAAAACTATAAGACACTGATGAAAGAAATTGACACACACATACAAAAAAAAATGTCTCATGGATTGGAAGAATACATATTATTCAAATGTCCATACTACACAAAGCAATCTACAGACTACAATTCTAATGGCAGTTTTCATTGAAAGAAAAGAACAATCCTAAAATTGTATAGAATCACAAAAGATACCAATAGCCAAAACAGTTTTGAGAAAGAACAACAAACCTGGTGGCATCACACTTCCTGATTTTGAACTAAATTACCAAGCTATAATAACCCAAACAGCATGGTATTGGTATAATAGCAGACACAGAGATTAATGGGACAGAATAGAGAGCCCAGAAATAAACCCATACATATATGGCCATTTGTTTTATGACAAAGAACAAGAATATACAATTGGAAAGGATAAGCTCCTCAGTTAAAGTTATTGGGAGAACTCGATTATCACATGCAAAATAATGAAACTGGAACAATATCTTACATCATATACAAAAATAAACTCAAAATACATTAAGTATTTGAACATAAGACCAGAAACCATAAAACTCTTAGAAAAAAACATAGTGGGTAAGCTCCTTGACATTGGCCTGAGCAATGGTTATTTGGACACATTAGAAAAGCACAGGTAATAAAAACTAAAGCAAGTGGAACTACATTAAACTAAATACCTTCCTTACAACACAGGAAATCATCAAAAAAATTAAAAAGCAACCTTTGAAATGGGACAAAATATTTGCAAATCATATATCTCATAATTATATAATTAATACACAAAATATATAGTGAACTCATACAATTCAGTTGGAAAACAATTTATTTCTTTTAATACTTATTGTTGAAAGTATTACATATGTCTCCTATTTCCCGCATTAACTCTCTTCAGCCTGCCCCAACCTTCCCATTCCATGCCTTCAGCACCCTATTGTCTGTGTCCATGGGTTATGCTTATATGCATACAAGGTCTTTGGTTGATTGTCTCCCTCCCTCCCCTGCCTTCCCTCCGAGATTCCACACTTTGTTCCATAATTCCATGTCTCTGGATCCACTCTGTTCATGTTTATTTTGTTAATTAGATTCCACATCTGAGTGAAAGCATGTGATACTTGCCTTTCTCTGACTAACATATTTCACTTAGCATGATACTTTCCAGGTCCATCCATGCTGTCTCAAAGGGTAAGAGTCTTCTTTTTCACTGTTGTGTAGTATTCAATGGTATAAATGCACTACAGATTTTATATCCATCCACCTACTGATGGGCACTTGGGCTATTTCCAGATCTTAGCTATTGTAAACTGTGATGCTATGAACATAAGGGTGCATATATACTTTCTGATTGGTGTTTCTGGATTCTCAGGATATATTCCTAGTAGTGGGATCACAGTGTCAAATGGCAGGTCCATTTTTAATTTTTTGAGGAAACTCCATACTGTTCTCCATAATGGTTGCACCCAGTCTGCATTCCCACCAGCAGTGTACTAGGGTTCCCTTTTCTCCACATCCTCGCCAGCACTTGTCATTTGTTGATTTGTTCATAGTAGCCATTTTGACAGGTGTGAGATGGTACCGCATTGTCGTTTTAATTTGCATCTCTCTGATGATCAGTGACTTTGAGCATTTTTTCATATGTCTCTTGGCCTTCTGTATGTACACTTTGGAAAAGTGTCTAGGTACTTTGCCCATTCTAATGGATTTTTTATTTAATATTTGTTATTGAAAGTATGACATAGCTCAATTATGGGCAACCTTTTGAGCTTGGTGTGTCAAACTTAACCAAAAAACTGAGCATAACTCGGGTAGTGTGTCACTTTGAGGAAAAAACATTATTTCGCAAATGTTTCATCCTCAGGAGCAGCAAATGTTTCATCCTCGGCATGCGGCCACCTCAGCGGCCATGTGTCATCAGAAATGGCTACGCGTGTCAGTGCTGACACGCGTGTCATAGGTTTGCCATCACTGACATAGGTCCTTCTTTTCCCCCCATTAATCTCATCCAGCCTGCTCCTGTCCCCATCACAGGCCCTCACCACCCCATTGTCTGTGTCCATGGGTTATGCATATATGCATACAAGTTCATTGGTTGTTCTCTTCCCACCCAACCTTTGCTGCCTTCCCAATGAGGTTCAACAGTCTGTTCATGGTTCTATGACTCTAGGTCTATTTTTTATCATTAGTTTATTTTGTTCATTAGCTTCCACATATGAGTGAAATCGTGTGATACTTATCTTTCTCTGATTGGCTTATTTCATTCCACATAATACTCTCCAGGTCCATCGTGCCATTGCAAATGATAATGTTCTATCTTTTTTGTTTCCAAATAGTATTCCATTGTGTAAATGTATCATTGTTTTTATCCACTGATCTGCTGATGAGCACTTAGGATGTTTTCAAGTCTTAGCTATTATAAATTGTGCTGCTATGAACATAGGGGTGCATACATTATTTCTGATGATGGTTTAAGGTTTCTTAGGAATTGGAGTTCCATTTTTAATTTCTTGAGTAAACTCCAAACTGTTTTTCGTAGTGGCTTCACCAGTCTGCATTCACCAGAGTTATATCCTCTTGTTGTATCAATCCATTTAGTATTATGAAGTAGCCATCCTTATTTCTTGTTATGGCCTTCCATTTGAAGTCTATTTTGTCAGATATAAGTATAGCTACCCCAGCTTGTTTTTCATTTTCATTTGCCTGAAAAATATTTTTCAATCCCTTCTATTTCAGTCTGTTGTGAGTCCCTTGTTCTGAGGTGGGTCTTTTGTAGACAGCATATATATGGGTCATGTTTTCTTATCCATTCAGCCACCTGATGTCTTTTGATTGGAGCATTTAATTCATTTATATTTAAGGTTATTATTGATAAGTACTTATTTGTAGCCATTTTTATTCTTTATGCCTGTGTTCCTTTTCCCCTTTTTATTTATTCTTTTTACAACAGTCCCTTTAGCATTTCTTGCATTGCTGGCTTTGTGGTAATAAACTCACTTAGCCTTTTTTTGTCTGTGAAGCTCCTGATTTCTTTCAATTTTGAATGATAGCCTTGCTGTTAACATTTGCCATCATAATTACAATGTGTTTTGTTGTGGGTCTTTTGGGTTCATCTTGTTTGGGACTCTCTGTGCTTATGTGACTTTTTTCTTCCTCAAATCAGTGAAGTTTTCTGTCATTATTTCTTCAAATAGTTTTCCTAATATTTGTTCCTCTTGTCCCTCTGGCACCCCTATTATATGGATGTTACTTCGTTTCATGTTGTCCCAATGCTCCCTTAGGCTGTCCTCCTGCTTTCTAGTTTTTTTCTCCAATTGCTAAGGTGTTTTTTTCTCCAATTGCTAAGGTGTTTTTTCTACCCTGTCTTCTAACTCGCTGATTCGATCCTCCTCTTCTTCTAGTCTACTGTCAAAACCTTCAATTGTCTTTTTTATTGCAGCTATATCATTCTTCATTTTCTCCTGATACTTACATATGTTGGTAATTCTCTCATCCAGCCAGTTTAGTAACTGTATGACTCTTACTTCTTTCTCTGATATATTTCTTGCCTTCATTTCATTTAGTTCCTTTTATGACATTTCCTCCTTTTCTTTCCTTGGGGGTTGTTTCTTTGTCTCCCCAATTTTGCTGTCTCTTTCTGGCCCTGGGCTCCCTGCTTGTTGTCTGAGGGGCTAAAGCCCCTAGCAGTTCAATGATCTGGGATTCACTAGACTGGAGGCTGGGCCTACCTTGAGTTTTAAACCTTTATTGTCTCTGCTCTGTACCCCATTCTCCCCAGTTCTGGTCCCTTGGTTGTCCACTTCAGATTCTCAGGGTTGGTGGGGACCTGTGCACAGTTCCTCTGTGTGACTCCCTGTCCAGGGCAGGATGGCACCCAAGGCAGGGTAGCACCCTAAGACCCACTGGCGGTGTACATGCAGTGTGGTTCTGTGACCTGTGGCTGGACACACCATGTCACACCAGCAGATATGACCTGGGTTGGGGTAGGGCATGCACAAGGTGACAGCTCTGTCTGTGCTGGGGGATGGAGCCTGTCTTGGCCTGAGAGCTCTGTACTTGCTGGGGAGTGGATCCTGCACCAGCCTAAAGGCTATGTCTGTGCCTGGGGGCAGAGCGTACACTGGTCTGCAGCTCTGTACTGGGATGGGGTATAGAGCAGGAGTGGGTACCCCTGGCTTGCACTCACAGCATGCGGACTTGTAGCATGGAATCCTGGGATGCTGGGTTTGGGCTCTGGTGAGGAGATACAGCTCAGAAGGTCTCCCTGGTGACACTCACTATGGACCCACAGAGTAGTACTGTGCTGCTCATTGCCAGAGCATAGTGGTGGTTCCATGCAGGTTATGTCTTCAAGTGGCTCCCTGCACAGATCCGAGTGTGGTGTCCAAGGTTGGTCTAATTGTTGGTGTGGCTGCACTTCTGGCCTCCATTGCTGTCCTCTAGAACACGGTGTGGGTTCCCATCCACTGCAATGCTGAAGGGGTCCAGGTGCTGAGGCATGAGTTGCATGGGGTCTGCAGCTGAAGTAGTGGGCTTGCAGGAGGAGTGTGCACCCTGAGACTCACCTAGGTGGCCAGGCTTTGAGGGGCGTGGGGTAAGCAGCTGAATCAGTGGGTTTGGCAGGAGAAATGCACACACCAAAACTTTCCAAAGAGTCCAGGCACACAGACGTGAATTGAGTAGAGTCTATGTCACAAGCAGTAGGCTTGGCAGGGAGGGCGTGCACTCCAAGTCTCACCAAGGGGTCCAGTCATTGAGGCACAGGTTGCATGTGGTCTGTGTCTGAAGCAGTGGGCTTGGCAGGAGAGGGGTGTACTCTGAGACTCATCAAGGGGTCCAGGTGCTGAGTCATGTGGGGTCTGCAGCTGAAGCAGCTGGCTTGGCAGAAGGGGAGCACACTCTGGGGCTCACAGGAGCCTGCAGCCAGGGAGGCTGAAGTCGCAGAGTCTGTGGGTCTGCAGATGAAGTAGCAGGTCTTTGGCCAGAGTGTCTTCAGGGTCCAGGACAGTGTCTGATGCCAGTCTGGGTAGCGGTGAGTCTGGGCTCCTAGTCACAGCAGCTCTCCCCTTCAAGATGGCATGGTTTCTGTGACAGAGCTGGCCACCCCAGGAGTGCTATCAGTTGTAGCAGGGCCTCCCCATCTAGGAGAGCATGGTCTGCCAGCTCCTGAGGCTCCTTCTGGATATAACTCTCTCTCTCTCTCTCTCTCTCTCTCTCTCTCTCACACACACACACACACACACACACACACACACACACACACCACGTCCACACACTCCTTTTTCTCTCCCTCACTCACTCACACTCTCTCCCTCCTGCTGTCCTGCTGGCCACTTTCTTAAATCCCTCTGTTGGTATTTTAATAGGGATTGCATTGAATCTTTAGATTGCTCTGGGTAATATAGACATTTTAATGATGTCGATTCTACCAATCCATGAACATGGTATATATATTCTTCCACTTGTCTATATCTTTCTCTATCTCTTTTGTCAAGATCCTGTAGTTTTCAGAGTACAGGGCTTTTACCTCCTTGAGTAAGTTTATTCCAAAGTATCTTCATTTCTTTGTAACAATGGTAATTTTTTTAAAATTTCTCTTTCTGAGAGTTCACTATTGGTGTATAAAAATGCTATAGATTTTTGGGTGTTAATTTTGTATCTAGCTATGTTTCCGAATTCACTAATTAAATCTAGTAGTTTTTTGATGGAATCTTTAGGGTTTTCTATGTACAGTATCATGTCATCTACAAATAATGACAGTTTTACAACCTCCTTGTCAATTTGGATGCCTTTATTTCTTCTTATCTGATCACTATGACCAGGACTTGAAGAACTAAGTTGAACAAGAGTGGTGAAAGAGGGCATCCCTGTCTTGTTCCTGTTCTTAGGGGAAATGGTTTGTTTTTGCCCATTGATGCTGGCTGTAGGTTTATCATATATGGCCTTATGTTGAGGTATACTCCCTCTATTACCACTTTGCTGAGTTTTTATCAAAAAAGAGTGTTGGATTTTGTTGAATTTTCTTTCTGCTTAAATTGATATGATCATGTGATTTTTGTTATGCAATCTGTTTATGTGCTGTAACACATTTATTGATTTACAAATATTGTACCAGCTTTGCATCCCATAATAAATTCCACTTGGTCATGATGAATGATCTTTTTGATGTGTTGCTGGATCTGGTTTGCTAAATTTTGTTGAGGATTTTAGTGCCTATGTTCATCAGGGATATTGGCCTGTAGTTGTCTTTCTTTCTTATGTCTTTATCTGGTTTTGGAATTAGTGTAGTTGTAGCCTCATAAAAAGAGTTTGGAAGTGTTCCTTTCTCTTGAATTTATTGGAATAATTTGAGGAATTATTCCAATAAATTCAAAGAAGAATAGTTCTTCTTTGAATATTTGGTAAAAGTTCCCCGTGAATCCATCTGGACCAGGGCTTTTGTTTATTTTAAGTTTTTTTTTTATTACTGATTCAATTTCATCAGTAGTTATCAGCCCATTTCTGATTCTTCTTGATTGAGTTTTGCAAGGTTGTATTTTTCTAGGAATATGTCCATTTCGTCTAGGTTGTTATGTTTGTTGACATAATGTCATTCATAGCATTTATTATAATCTATTGTATTTCTATGGGTCAGTTGTTATTTCAGCCCTTTTGTTTCTGATTTTGTTTATTTGGATTTCTCTTTTTGTTTCCTGGTCAGCCTGGATAGATGTTCATCAATCTTATTTATCCTTTCAAAGAACCAGCTTTTGATTTTATTGATTGTTGTGTGCTTTTTAATCTCTAAGTCATTTATTTCCACTCTAACCTTTATTATTTCCTTCATTTTACTTTTCCTCGGTTTTTCTTGTTGCTCTCTTTCTAATTCTTTAAGTTGTAATGTTAGAAAACTTATTACCAGTTTTTCTTGTTGTGTGTGTGTGTGTGTGTGTGTGTCTAGTTTTATTTTTTTGAGGTAGGCCTGAAGTGCTATGAACTGGTTTCTTAGACCTGGTTTCACTATGTCCCATAAATTTTGGATTGTTTGTGTTTATTTTTATTTATTTTCAGGATTTGTTTTATTTCTTCTTTGATCTCTTTGGTAACCCATTCATTTTTTAATAACATGGTATTTAGCCCCCATGTATTTGATTGTTTTTGAGTGTTTTTATTGTAGCTGATTTCTAATATTATGCCATTGTGGCTTGAGAAGATACTTGATATGATTTCAATCTTCTTGAATTTTTAGATACTTAGCTTGTGTCCTAACATGTAGTTTATCTTTGAAAATTCCTCATGTGTACTTGAGAAGAATGTATATTCCATACATTTGGGGTGGAATGTTCTGGTGATGTCAATTAGTTCCATCTATCCTAGAGTGTCATTTAGGATTGCTGTTTCCTTGTTGATGCTTTGTCTAGAAGATTTATCCAGTGATATCAGTGGGGTATTAAAGTCCTCTACTATGATTGTATTGCTGTTGATCTCTCCCTTAATATCCTCCAAAAGTTTTTAAAAAAATATATTTAGATGCTCCTGTCTTGGGTGCATATATGTTTACCAGAATTATAGTGTATTGTATCTGTCACTATAGTATTATGAAGTGGCCTTCTTTATCTTTTGTTATGGCCTTCATTTAGAGGTCTATTTTGTCAGATATAAGTATTGCTACATCAGCTTTTTTTTCATTTCCATTTGACTGAAAGTTGTATTTTTTTCCATCCCTTCACTTTCAGTCTGTGTGAGTCCTTTGTTCTAAAGTGGGTTTCTTACAGACAGCATATATATGGGTCATATTTTCCTTATTTAAAAAAAATAAATAATCCTGTAATGTTGAAAGTATTACATATGTCACCTATTTTCCCCATTGACCTCCTCCAGCCTGCCCCCACATTCCTGCCCCATGCCTTCAGCACCATATTGTCTGTCCAAGTGTTATGCATATATACATCTCTGGTTGATTATCTCCCACCCACCCAACCTCCCCCACCTTCCCTCTGACATTCCGCACTCTGTTCGATGCTTCCATGTCTCTAAATCCATTCCATTCATCAGTTTATTTTGTTACATAGATTCCACATATGTGTGCATTCATGTGATACTTGTCTTTCTCTGACTGACTTATTTCACTTAGCATGATACTCTCCAGGTCCATCCATGCTGTCTCAAATGGTATGAGATTCTTCTTTTTTTACTGCTGCATAGTATTCCGTGGTATAAATGTACCACAGCTTTTTTATCTACTTACCTACTGATGGGCAATTGGGCTGTGTCCCGATCTTAGCTATTGTAAATTGTACTGCTATGAACATAGGGGTGTATACATTCTTTCTGATTTGTGTATTGGGTTACTTAGTATATATTCCTAGAAGAAGGATCAGTGGGTCAAATGGCAATTCCATATTTAATTTTTTTTTTACAAAATTGCATCATTCTGCATTCCCACCACCAGTGTACTAGGGGTCCCTCTTCTCCTCATCCTCTCTAGCACTTGTTCTTTGCTAATTTGTTGATGGTAGCCATTCTGACAGGTGTGAGGTGATACCTCATTGTCATTTTAATTTGCATCTCTCTGATGATCAGTGACTTTGAACATTTTTTCATATGTCTCTTTGCAATCTTTTTTTCCTCTTTGGAAAAGTGTCTATCTAGGTCCTTTGATTATTTTTTAATTGGATTGTTTGTCTTCCTTTTGTTAAGTTGCAGGAGTTACTTATATATTTTGGATATTAATACTTTATCTAATGTATCATTGCCAAATGTGTTCTTCCATACAGTGGGCTCCCTTTTTGTTTTGTTGATGGTTTCTTTTGCTGTGCATAAAATTTTTATTTTGATGTAATTCTATTTGTTTATTTTCTCCTTAATTTCCTTTGCCCTAGGAAGTGTATATATAAACATATTGCTATGAGAGATGTCTGATATTTTGCTCCCTATGGTTAATTCTGGGATTTTTATGGTTTCATGACTTACATTTAAGTCTGCTATCCATTTTGAGTTTATTTTTGTGTATGGTGTAAGTTGGTGGTCTAGTTTCATTATTTTGCAGGTATTTGACCTATTTTTCCAACACCATTTATTGAAGAAACTGTCTTAATTCCATTGTATGTTCTTGCCTCCTTTGTCAAATATTAATTGAGCGTAATTGCTTGGGTTGATTTCTGGAGTCATGATTCTGTTTCATTGATCTATATGCCTGTTCCTGTGCAAGTACCAGCATGGTTTATTACTATTATTACTAGAGGTCTGGTGCACTAATTCATGCACCAATGGGGTCCCTCAGCCTGGCCTGCAGGATCAGGCCAAAACTAGCTCTCTGACATCCCTCGAGGGGTCCTGGATTGCGAGAGGGTGCAGGCCAGGCCGAGGGACTTCACCGGTGCACAATCAGGGCTGGGGAAAAACACGGGTGGTTGGCCAGCCAGGGAGGGTCTGCAGGAGGGCTCCAGAGCATGAGCAGCCTGTCTTGCTCAGTCCTGATCGACCTGACCAAGCAGCAAGCTAACCTATCAGTCAGAGTGTCTGTCCCCTGTGGTCTGTGCACATCATAACAACTGGTCGACCAGTTGACTGTCTGCCCCCTGGTGGTTGGTGTATGTCATAGCAAGTGGTTGAGCAGCCTTAGCATATCATTAGCATATTGTGTTTTGATTGGTTGAACGGACAACCGGATGACGGGACACTTAGCATATTAAGTTTTTATTACATAAGATTATTATTGTTTAAAGTATTACATATGTCCCCTTTGTCCTCATATGTCCTCTTTTGAAAAGTGTCTATTTAGGTTCTTTGCCCATTTTGTGACTGGATTATTTATCTTCCTTTTGTTATACTTTTGCATAGCGAAAGAAACTATCAACAAAACAACAAGAAAGCCAACTGCATACGAGAACATATTTGCCAAAGTTATCTCCAATAAGTGTTTAATCTCCAAAATTTATAAGGAACTCATACAAGTTCCTTCTTTTTTATAGTGGCATAGTATTCCATTGTGTAGATGTACCACAGTTTTTTAATCCACTCATCCGCTGATGGGCACTTAGGCTGCTTCCAAATCTTTGCTATAATAAATTGTGCTGCTATGAACATAGGGAAGCATATGTCCATTCTGATTGGCGTTTCTGGTTTTTTGGGATATATTCACAGAAGTGGGATTACTGGGTCAAATGAGAGTTCCATTTTTAATTTTTTGAGGAATCTCCATACTGTTTTCCATAGTGGCTGCACCAGTCTGCATTCCCACCAGCAGTGCACGAGGGTTCCTTTTTCTCTGCATCCTCACCAGCACTTGTTGTTTGTTGATTTGTTGATGATAGCAATTCTGACAGGTGTGAGATGATATCGCATTGTTGTCTTGATTTGCATCTCTTGGATAATTAGTGACTTTGAGCATGTTTTCATATGTCTCTCAGCCTTCTGTATGTCCTCGTTTGAAAAGGGTCTATTTAGCTCCTTTGCCCATTTTTTATTGGATTGTTGATCTTCATTTTGGTAGGTTGTATGAGTTCCTTGTAAATTTGGGAGATTAAACCCTTATCTGAGATAGCTTTGGCAAATATGTTCTCCCATGCAGTGGACTTTCTTGTTGTTTTGTTGATGGTTTCTTTTGCTGTGCAGAAGCTTTTTATTTTGATGTAGTCCCATTTGTTTATTTTCTACTTAGTTTCCATTGCCATAGGAGCTGTATTGGTAAAGAGATATGTCTGATATTTTACTACCTATGGAGTCTTCTAAGATTTTTATGGTTTCCCATCTTACATTTAAGTCCTTTAACCATTTTGAGTTTATTTTTTGTATGGTGTGAGTTGGTGATCTAGTTTCATTTTTTTTTGCATGTATCTGTCCAATTTTCCCAGTACCTTTTAGTGAAGAGACTGTCTTCACTCCATTGTATGATCTTGCCTCTTTTGTCAAATATTAATTGAGTATAATGGCTTAGGTTGATTTCTAGGTTCTCTGTTTTGTTCCATTGGTCTGTATATCTGTTATTTTGCCAGTACCAGACAGTTTTGAGAACAATGGCTTTGAAATATAGCTTGATATCTGGTATTGTGATCCCTCCAACTTTGTTCTTCTTTCTCAAGATTGCTGTGGCTATTCGAGGTCTTTTTTTATTCCAGATTAATTTTTGGAGAGTTTGTTCAAGGTGTGTGAAATATGCCATTGGTATTTTGATGGGGATTGCATTGAATCTATAAATTGCTTTGGGTAGTATGGACATTTTAATGATGTTGATTCTACCAATCCATGAACATGATATGGTCTTCCATTTCAAAGCATCTTCTCATACCACGATGGCATGAAATTAGAAACCAGATACAATAAAAACACTCAAAAATATTAAAACACATTGAGGCTCAGTAGCATTCTGTTAAACAATGAATTCATTACCAAAGAGATCAAGGGAGAAATAAAAAACATCTGATAACAAATTAAAATGAACACACAAGAATCCAAAATCTATGGAACATCAAAAGCAGCCCTGAGAGAGAAGCTCATAGCACTAGGTATATAGGCCTATCTCAAAAAACAAGAAAAACATTTCATAAGTCATCTAACCTTACAACATATATAATTAGAAAGAGAAGAATAAGTAAAGACCAAAATAAGTAAAAAGAAGTATATAATAAAGATCATAATTGCAATAAATCACATAGAGACCAAAAAGACAATACAAAAGTAATTAAAACCAACAGCTGGTACTTTCAAAGATAAAACAGATGGGTAAACTTCTAGCCAGACTCATCAGAAACCAAAGAGAGGAATAAAATATACAAAATAAAAAAAAATAGCTGAAGTAACAACTGACCCCACAGAAATACAATAGACTATAATAAAATGCTATGAACGACTTTATTCTAAGAAATTGGACAACCTGGACAAAATGGACATGTTCCTAGAAAAATACAATCTTCCAAAACTCAATCTGGAAGAATCAGAAAACCTGAATAGGCTGATAACTACTGATGAAATTGAAGCAGTAATTAAAAAAACAAAAACTGCCAGCAACAAAAGCTCTGGTCCAGAAGGTTTCACAGGGGAGTTTTCCCAAACATTATAAAAATTAACACCTATTCTCCTCAAATTATTCCAAAAAATTCAAGAAGCAGGAATACTTCCAAGCTCTTTTTATGAGGTCAGCATTACCCTAATTCCAAAATCAAATACTAGTAAAGACACTACAAAAAAAAAAAAAAAAAGACAATTACAGGCCAATATCCCTGATGAACATAGATGTTAAAATCTTCAACAAAATATAAGCAAATCCAATCCAGCAACATATTAAAAAGATCAGACACCATAACCAAGTGGGATTTACTTTAGGGATGCAAGGCTGAAACAATATTTACAAATCAATAAGTGTGATACATCACATAAACAAATTGAAAGACAAAAAGTCACATGATCATATCAATCAATTCAGGAAGAGCATTCAACAAATTCCAACACCAATTTTGATAAAAACTCTCAGCAAAGTGGAACTATTATTATTTTAACATAATGAAAGCCATTTATGACAAACTGACAACCAACATCATACTCAATGGGCAAAAACTAAAACCATTTTCCCTAAGAACAGGAACAAGACAGGGTTGCCCACTTTCATCATTCTTGTTCAACCTAGTACTGGAAGTCCTAGCCTCAGTAATCAGGCACTAAAAGAAATCAAAGGCATCCAAATTGGAAAGGAAGAAGTAAAACTCTCATTATTCGCAGATGACATATTGTACAAAGAAAACCATAAAGACTCCATAAAAAAACTACTAAGTTCAATAAATGAATTAGGCAATGGAGCAAGCTACAAAATTAACAGAGAAATTGATGGCATTTTTATACACCAATAAAGATATCTCAGAAAGAGAAACTAAAATAACAATCCCATTTACCATTGCAACAAAAAAATTAAGATATTTAGGAATAAACTTAACCAAGGATGTAAAAAACCTGTACTGGGAAAACTACAGAATGTTGAAAAAAGAGACAGATGAAGATATAAACAACTGGAAGAATATACCATGTTCATGGAATGGTACAATAAACATCATTAAAATGTCCATACTACTCAAAACTATCTATAAATTCAAAGCAAACCCCATTAAAATACCAACGACATATTTCACAGATCTAGAACAAACACTCCAAAAATTTACATGGAACCAAAAAGAGACCCAGAACATGTGCGGCAATCTTCAGAAAGAAGAACAAAGTTGGAGGAATCACAATACCATATATAAAGTTATACTACAAAGCCACTGTTCTCAAAACAGCCTGGTATTGGCACAAGAACAGGCATATGGGTCAATGAAACAGAACAGAGAACCCAGAAATCGACCCAAGACATTATGCTCAATTAATATTTGACAAAGGAGGCAAGAGCATACAATGGAGTAAAGAAAGTCTCTTCAATAAATTGTATTGGGAAAACTGGACAGGTACTGCAAAAAAATGAAACTAGACCACCAACTCACACCATATACAAGAATAAACTCAAATTGGATTTAAAAAAAACACACAAAACCTTAAATGTAAGTTGTGAAGCTACTAATATCTTAGAAGAAACCATAGGCAGAAAAATATCAGACATCTCTCATAGCAATATGTTTACCAATATATCTCCTAGGAAAATGGAAACCAGAAGAAAATAAACAAATTGGTATACATCAAGACAAAAAGCTTCTGCACACTAAACCCAACCACCAACAAAAAGAGAAGAGAGCCCACTGCATGGGAGAATACATTTGCCAATCATACATGTAATAAGGGGTTCATCTCCAAAATATATATGGAACTCATACAACTTAACTAAAGGAAGACAAAAAAATCCAATTTAAAAATGGGCAAAGGACCTAAATAGACATTTATTCAAAGTAGACATACAGAAGGCCAAGTGGCATTTGAAAAGTTGCTTAAAGTCACTAATAATCCAAGAGATGCACATCAAAACAACAATGAAGTATCACCTCACACCTGCCAGAATGGCTATCATCAACAAATCAACAAACTCCAAGTGTTGATGAGGAGGTGGAGAAAAGGGAACCCAAGTACACTGCTGGTGGGAATGCAGACTGGTGCAACCTCTGTAGAAAACAGTATGGAGTTTACTATCCTCAGAAATAGGAAACACCAATCAAAAAGAATATATGCATATGTTAATAGCAGCACAATTTACAACAGCTAAGATTTGGAAACAGCCCAAGTGCCCATTAGCAGATGAGTGGTTTAAAAAAACATTTACACAATGGAATACTACACAGCTGTAATAAAGAAAGAACTCTTTTCATTTGCAACAGCATGGGTGTACCTGGAGAGTGTTATGCATGTATACATATTTGCATAACCCATGGACACTGACAGTAGGATGATGAAGGCCTGGGGTAGGGGGCGGGGCAGGCTAGAAGAGGTCAATGGGGAAATAAAGAGGACATACGTAATACTTGCAACAATAAAGATTTAAAAATAAAATTAAAAAACCACAAAAACTGTATATGAAATATAAACAAGTATTTAAAGTTAAAAAATGAATATTATACAATACAATACTATGCAGCTGTAAAAAAAAAAAAAGAAGAAGAATATCTTACCCTTTGAGACAGCATTGAGAGACCTGGCAAGCATTATGCTAAGTAAAATAAGCCAATCAGAGAAAGACAAGTATCACATGATTTCACTCATATGTGAAATCTAATGAACAAAACAAACTGATGAACAAAATAGATCCAGAGACACAGAAGCATGGAACAGACTGATGAATCTCAGAGGGAAGATGAGGATGGAGAGAGGTGTGGGGAGAAATTAGCCAAAGAGCTTATATGCATGTATGCATAACCCATGGACACAGGTAATAGTGTGGAAGAGGACTGTGGGTAGGGTGGAGAAGGTCAATGGGGAAAAAAGGGAACATTTGTAATATTTTCAACAATAAGGATAAATTAATAAAAAAAAAACCAACCTCATATATCTCAACACCAAACAAATAATCTAATTTCCCCGGCAGAGGAAATGTACAGACACTTCTCCCAAAAACACACACAAATGGCCACAGATATATGAAAAGATGCTCAACTTCATTAGATATTAGGTAAATGCAAATAAAAAAAACTACAATGAGATACCACCTCATCCCGGTTAGAATGGCTATTATCAACAGGACAAGTAGTAACAGGAGTTGGGGAGGTTGTGAAGAAAAAGAAACCCTCATTCACTGCTCATGGAAATGTAAACTGGTACAGCCACTATGGAAAACAGAGGTTCTTTTAAAAATTAAGAATAAAGTTATCGTATGACCCAACAACCCCTCTTCAAATTATCAACCTGAAATTTTTGAACATTTATTCTCAAAGTCACATGTACCCCTATGCCATTGCAGCATTGTTCATGGTGGCCAAGACATGGAAATAGCCAAAGTTTACTTCAGTAGATAAAGGTGTGGTACATATATGCAGTGGAATACTATTCATCCATAAGAAAAGATTAAATATTTCCATTGGAGACAACATGGATGGACCTTGAGAATGTCATGCTAAATGAAATAAGTCAGACAGAAATGTTGAAGAATCATATTATTTCATTTATATGTGGGATATAAAACTGAAAGCAAGAAATGAACAAACAAAAAAAGCAAACAAACCAAAGTTCATAGACACAGACAACAGTACAGTGGTTACCAGAAGAAAGGTGGGTAGTAAAGAGCAAAGTTGGTCTAATATATAACCCATGGACACAGATAATAGGGTGGAAGAGGTGATGGAAGATGATTTGACTTTGAGTTGTGGGCACACAATGCAATATGAAGATCATGTATCATAGAAACATACATTTGAAACCTATATAATCTTATTAACCAAGGTAACTCAAATACACTTAATACAAATAAAAAAATAAAAACAAAAAAATAAAAATTTAATATACCTTAACGTATAACCAACCATAGAATTCTATGTTATTTTTATTTATTTTTAAGTAACTAGAAAAATATTTAGAGATTGTGTAACACCATTGATCTCATTTTACAGATAAACATGCATATTTTTGAGATTTAGCTACTTAATGAAACACTTAGGTAATAGATCCCATGTCATAAAACAGTTTTTGGGTTTTTTTGTTGTTGTTTCATGAAACATTTGACTGGCGGATGTTGAAATCAAGGGTGGTTCTTATAAAGGCATAATCCAGGGCCTATGTGAGTCAGAGAAAAAATACCCGAGGGAAGTCACCGTGCTAGACTTTGCACAGGATGTCTCCATCTGAATGAAACTCCATCCATACACATATTAGAGAGTAATTTTGTCTCCATATATTTATTTTAATCACTTGTTATTTGGATGGCTTGCGACATCCTATGACCCAAGTTAATGAGGGCTCTGGACAAGTGGGACCAAGAATTGCTCCTTCCAGGCTATAAGCAAGGAGAGGTTTCCAGTGTATGGTTCAGCTGTTGAAGACTTCACTAAGATACCAGGCAGGTGTCAGTATTTAGCATATCTATTTTTCTCCTGTGAAAAGATTAGCCCCTGTAAGCTACAGAGTTCACTTAGGATGCCAGTGGTCTAGATATCCTGTGAGTTGCAGACTGGTTGCCAAGCACCTTTTCCTGTGTCTAATACCACCTCCCACCTCTGAACAACTGCTGCATTAAACAAGGGTGCCCTGGGCCCAGTGTGATGTTCTGATCCACCTTCTACTTTCACGTGTGCATTCAGAGTAAACTCCTTCATTACCTTCCCTCACAGAGTGAAAATACTAAGCCATGAATATGGTATAAAGTAAAACCACAAGCCAATTTACTTTATATCGTGTTTCACAGAGCATAAACAGAGCAATCATCCTCTATTCCCTCCCTAATTGAATATCTGAAAACTGTATCAAGCAAGTGGACATGTTCTGCATACACCTAGCATGATTGTGACCATCTGCAGCACAGCCCATCCCTCAGCAGCTACGTCCCCCTTTCTGACATGACTCTATGGAATTAGGAGGATATGGGTTTTCTTTTCTATGTCTCACATAGATCTTGTAATATGTTATACTTTCACTAGTGGCCCAGTGCACGAAATTCGTGCACATTAAAAGGGAATTATTTACTTATTTATTTATTTTTTAATATATTTTATTGATTTTTTACAGAGAGGAAAGGAGAGGGACAGAGAGCTAGAAACATCAATGAGAGAGAAACATCGACCAGCTGCCTCTTGCACATCCCCCACTGGGGATGTGCCCGCAACCAATGTACATGCCCTTGACTGGAATCGAACCTGGGACCCTTCAGTCCGCAGACTGACGCTCTATCCACTGAGCCAAACCGGTTTCAGCTAAAAGGGAATTATTTAGAGGAAACATTTTAATATTGCTATTTTCCCTTTCTTTATAATAGAAGTGTTAGAAATGAGAGAAAATTAGTAAAATGTATATGAAAATCTCCCTCCTGTCAGAGTCTGGGGCATGCAGTGGGAGCCAGAGTCAAGTCCCTGCCCACACACATGCGCCTCAAAATCGCAGGAGACCCAGACCCAGCCAGCCCCACCCCCACTGGGCAAGACCCAGCCCTCCCCACCCTCGTCAAGCCCCACCAGGTGGGGGGTACAGCTTGAGGTCCCCCATCAAGCCCTGCTGGGCGGGGGGCATGGTCTGAGGTCCCCTGTCAAGCCCCACCTGGCAGGGGGTGTGGCCTGAGGTCCCTGCCCAGCCAGGCGCCACACAGCCTCAGGTCCCTGCTGATCGGCTATTACAGTGTCACTGCATGATGACCATTTGCATATTAGCCATTTATTATTAGGACTAGAGGCCTGGTGCATGAAATTTGTGCACTGAGGTGGGGGAGTGTCCCTCAGACCAGCCTGCACCCTCTCCAATCTGGGACCCCTCAGGAGATATCCAACTGCCGGTTTAGGCTCAGCAGTCGGACATCCCTCTCACAATCCAGGACTACTGGCTCCTAACCTTTCACCTGCCTGCCTGCCTGATTTCTCCTAACTGCTTCTGCCTGCCAGCCTGATCACCCCCTAATCTCTCCCCTGCCAGCCTGATTGATGCCTAACTGCTCCCCTGCCAGCCTGATCACCCCCAACTGCCCTTCCCTGCTGGCCATCTTGTGGTGGCCATATTGTGACGATGTGGGGCAGCCATCTTGTGATGACGCGAGGGTGCAAGGGCCACCTAGGCTTTTATTAGTATAGATACCCTCTCCTAGTTCTCTTCCTTTGCTATTTTTCTCTGCCTAGATCATCTCTAAACAACTTTCCTTTTCAATCTCCCAATGTGACATGAAGTATCATCTAAAGTAATATCTGAAAATATTTGATTTTAAATATTTAGATTAATTATATTTTTAAACATAAAGGTGATTAAGATGTCCTCTTTTTTATTTTCAGTCATCATACATATTGAAACAAATAACAAATATGAAATTAAGAACAGCCTTGGACAGAAGATTTACTTTGTCACCGAGGATAGTAATTTCTGTACCCGAAATACTTGTGGGGCTCACCGGCCTTTTACCATGAGGATTCTTGATCTTATGGGCCGAGAGGTCATAACTCTGGAGAGACCATTAAGATGTACCAGCTGTTGTTGTTGCCCCTGCTGCCTTCAGGAGGTCAGTGAGCATTTACCCAGGTAATATGTAAAGTAGTTCAACAAGAATTATCACCCTTTTGCCCTAGCTGGTTTGGCTCAGTGGATCGAGTGTTGGCCTGGGGACTGAAAGGTCCCGAGTTTGATTCCAGTCAAGGCCACATGCCCAGGTTGTGGGCTCGATCCACAGTAAGACGCGTGCAGGAGGCAGCCAATCAGTGATTATCTCTCATCATTGATGATTCTATCTTTCTCTCCTTCTCCCTTCCTCTCTGAAATCAATAAAAATATTTTTTAAAAAAAGAATTATCACCCTTTCATTGAACCTGTATAATCAAATGAGATTTTCTAAAAATTAGTCCATGAACTATTGTTTTATGCTTGAGAGTAATTGGGAGAGGAAAGATGGCAGGTGAAAAATAGTGACTCTGCTCAGAGTCAGACTTCAGGGAGAGTTGAAAAGATAAGGCCCTTACTTTATTTTTTTAATTTCGTTATTGATTAAGGTATTACATATGTGTCCTTATTCCCCCATTACCCCACCCCCCTTCATGCCCCCACCCCCCTGTTGTCTGTGTCCATTTATTAGGATTATATGCATGCATATAAGTCCTTTAGTTGATCTCACCCCCTTATCCCCACCGTTCCCTACCTTCCCTGAGGTTTGATGTTCTGATTGATGTTTCTCTGTCTCTGGATCTTTTTTTGTTCATCAGTTTATGTTGTTCATTATATTCCACAAATGAGTGAGATCATGTGATATTTATCTTTCTCTGCCTGGCTTATTTCACTTAGCATAATGCTCTCCATCTCTATCCATGTTGTTGCAAAAGGTGAGAACTCCTTCCATTGTGTAGATGTACCACAGTATTTTAATGCAATCATCTGCTGATGGGCACTGAGGCTGTTTCTAAATCTTAGTTATGGTGAATAGTGCTGCTATGAACATAGGGGTGCATATATCCTTTCTGATTGGTGTTTCTGGTTTCTTGGGATATATTCCTAGAAGTGGGATCACTGGGTCAAATGGGAGTTCCATTTTTAGTTTTTTGAGGAAACTCCATACCGTTCTCCACAGTGGCTGCACCAGTCTGCCTTCCCACCAGCTGTGCACTAGGGTTCCTTTTTCTACGCATCCTCGCCAACACTTGTCGTTTGTTGATTTGTTGAGGATAGCCATTCTGACAGATGTGAGATGGTTCCGCATTGTCGTTTTGATTTGCATCTCTCTGATGATTAGTGACTTTGAGCAGGTTTTCATATGTCTCTTGGCCTTCCTTCTGTCTTCTTTCAAAAAGTATCTATTTAGGTCAGTTGCCCATTTTTTGATTGGGTTGTTTATCTTCCTTTTGTTAAGTTGTATGAGTTCCCTGTAAATGTTGGAGATTAAACCCTTATAATTGATATCATTGGCAAATATGTTCTCCCATACGGTGGGCTTTCTTGTTGTTTTATTGATGGTTTCCTTTGCTATGCAAAAGCTTTTTGATGTAGTCCCATTTGTTTATTTTCTCTTTAGTTTCCATTGCCCTAGGAGCAGTATCAGTGAAGAAATTGCTTCAGCATATGTCTGAGATTTCTCTGACTGTGGATTCCTCTAGTATTTTTATGGTTTCCCGTCATATGTTTAAGTTCTTGATCCATTTTGAGTTTATTTTTCTGTATGGTGTAAGTTGGTGGTCTAGTTGGATATTTTTTGCATGTATCTGTCCAATTTTCCCAACACCATTTATTGAAGAGACTGTCTTGACTCCATTGTATGTTCATGCCTCCTTTGACAAATATTAATCGAGAATAGTGGCTTGGGTTGATTTCTGGGTTCTCTATTCTATTCCATTGATCTATATGTCTGTTCTTGTACCAGTACCAGGCAGGTTTGAGAACAGTGACTTTGTAATACAGCTTGATATCTGGTATTGAGATCCCACCTACTTTGTTTTTCTTTCTCAGGATTGCTGTAGCTATTTGGGGTCTTTTTTATTCCAGATGAATTTTTGGAAAGTTCTTTCTAGGTCTGTGAAATATCCCGTTGGTATTTTAATGGGAAGTGCATTGAATTTGTAGATTGCTTTGGGTAGTATGGACATTTTGATGATGTTGATTCTACCAATCCATGAACATGGTATGTTCTTCCATCTGTTTATGTCTTCCTCTATCTTCTTTTTCAGTGTCCTTTAGTTTTCCAGGTATAGGTCTTTTACCTCCTTAGTTAAGTTTATTCCTAGTTATCTTAATTTTTTGGGTGCAATGGTAAATGGAATTGCTTTTTTAGTCTCACTTTCTGTGAGTTCATTATTGCTGTATAAAAATGCCATAGATTTCTTGGCGTTGATTTTGTATCCTGCTACATTGCCAAATTCATTTATTAAGTCTAATAATTTTTTGATGGAGTCTTTAGGGGTTTCTATGTACAGTATCATGTCATCTGCAAATAAGGACAGCTTTACTTCTTATTTTCCAATTTGGATGCCTTTTATTTCTTCTTCTTGTATGATCGCTATGGCTAGTATTTCCAGCACTATGTTGAACAGGAGTGGTGAGAGTGGGCATCCCTGTCCTGTTCCTGTTCCTGTTCTTAGGGGAAATGGTTTTAGTTTTTGCCCATTGAGTATGATGTTGGCTGTGGGTTTGTCATATATGGCTTTTATTATGTTGAGGTATGATCCTTCTATTCCCACCTTGCTGAGAGTTTTTGTCAAGAAAGGGTGTTGGATTTTGTCAAATGCTTTTTCTGCATCAATTGATATGACTATGTGATTTTTATCTCTCAATTTGTTTATGTGATGGATCACGTTTATTGATTTGCAAATATTGTACCATCCTTGCATCCCCGGGATAAATCCTACTTGGTCATGATCATTCTGATGTACTGCTGGATCCGATTTGCTAGAATTTTGTTGAGGGTTTTGGTATCTATGTTCATGAGGGATATTGGTCTGTAATTCTCTTTCATTGTCTTATTTTTATCTGGTTTTGGTATTAGGGTGATGTTGGCTTCATATAAGGAGCTCGGAAGTGTTCCTTCCTCTTGAATTTTCTGGAATAGTCTGAGGAGGATAGGTTTTAATTCTTCCTTGAATGTTTGGTAAAACTCCCCTGTGAATCCATCTGGCCCTGGGCTTTTGTTTGCTGGAAGCTTTTTGATGACTGCTTCAATTTCTTCCATAGTTATCAGCCAATTGAGATTTTTGGAATCTTCCTGAGTGAGTTTTGGAAGGTTTTTTTTTTCTAGGAATGTGTCCATTTCCTCCAGGTTGTCGAGTTTGTTAGAATAGAGTTGTTCATAGTATTTTTTAACAATTCTTTGTATTTCTGTGGTGTCTGTTGTTATTTCACCTCTTTCATTTCTGATTTTGTTTATTTGGGTCCTCTCTCTTTGCTTCTTGGTGAGCCTGGCTAGAGGTTCATCAATCTTGTTTATTCTTTCGAAGAACCAGCTCTTGGTTTCATTGATCTTTTGTATTGTTTTTTTGGTTTCTATGTCATTCATTTCTCTTCTGATCTTTATTATTTCCTTCCTTCTACTCACTGTAGGCTTTTCTTGTTGCTCTCCTTCTAATTCTTTGAGTTGTTGAGTTAGATGATTTATTACCTTTTTTCTTGTTTTTTGCAGTAGGCCTGTAGAGCTATAAACTTCCCTCTCAGGACTGCTTTTATTGTGTCCCATAGCAATTGCATGGTTGTGTTTTTATTGTCATTAGTTTCTAGGATGTTTTTAATTTCTTCTTTGATCTCATTGATAGCCCAATCATTGTTTAATAGCATTCTATTCAGCTTCCACGTGTTTGAATTTTTTGGAATGTTTTTATTGTAGTTTATTTCTAATATTATGCCATTGTGGTCTGAGAAATTGCTTGATATGATTTTAATCTTTTTGAATTTGGGGAGACTTTGCTTGTGGCCCAATATATGGTCTATTTCTGAAAATGTCCCTTGTGCACTTGAGAAAAACGTATATTTCTTGGCTTTGGCGTGAAATGCTCTGAAGATGTCAATTAGGTCCATCTGATCTAGTGAATCATATAGCAGTTTCTTTGATGATTTTTTGTCTAGAGGATTTATCCAGTGATGTCAGTGGTGTATTAAAGTCCTCTACTATGATTGTATTGTTGTCGATTTCTCCCATGATATATTCCAGGAGTTTTTTTATGTATTTGGGTGCTCCTGCATAGGGTGCATATATGTTTATCAGGGTTATATCCTCTTGTTGTATCGATCCCTTTATTATTATGAAGTGGCCTTCCTTATCTCTTGTTATGGCCTTTACTTTGAGCTCTATTTTTTTCAGCTATGTACTGCTACCCCAGATTTTTTTTTTTTTTTCATTTCCATTTGCCTGAATAATGTTTTTCCATCCCTTCACTTTTAGTCTGTATGAGTCCCTTTTTCTGAGGTGGGTGTCTTGTAGACAGCATATATATGGCTCGTGTTTTTTTATCCATTCAGCCACTCGATGTCTTTTGATTGGAGCATTTAGTCCATTTACATTTAAAGTTATTATTGAAAGGTACTTGTTTATAGCCATTTTTATTTTTTGTGTCTGTGTTCCTTTTTACCTTTTTATTTCTTCTTTTTACACCAGTCCCTTTAGCATTTCTTGCATTGCTGGCTTGGTAGTGATAAACTCCCTTAGCGTTTTGTTTTTTGTTTTGTTTTTTTGTTTTTTGTCTGTGAAGCTCCTTATTTCCCCTTCAATTCTGAATGAGAGTCTTGCTGGATAGAGTATTATTGAATTCAGTCCCTTGGTTTGCATCACTTTGTAAATTTCCTTCCATTATTTTCTGGCCTGATGTGTTTCTGTTGAGAAATAATTTGATAATCTAATGGGAGCTCCCTTGTATGTAACTTTCTTTCTCTTTCTTGCAGCCTTTAAGATTCTCTCTTTGTCCTGAATATTTGCCATCGTAATTGTGTGTCTTGGTGTGGGTCTTTTGGGGTTCATCCTGTTTGGGACTCTCTTTGCTTGTAGGACTTTTTTCTTCGCCACATCAGGGAAGTTTTCTGACATTATTTCTTCAAATAGATCTTCTAAACCTTGTTCCTCTTCCTGTTGTTCTGGCACCCCTATTATTCGTATGTTGCTTTGTTTCATGTTGTCCTATAGCTCCCTTAGGCTCTCCTCCTGTTTTTTAATTTTTTTCTTCAATTGCAATTCAGTTTAGCTGTGTTTTGCTTCCCGGTCTTGTAATTCGCTAATTCGGTCCTCTGCTTCTCCTAGTCTACTGTTGAAACTTTCCATGGTGTTTTTTATTGCAGCTATATCACTCTTCATTTCTTCTTGATTCTTACATAAGGTGTTGATTTTTCCTTCCATCCAGTTTATGAACTCTATAACCCTTATTCTAAATTCTTTTTCTGACATATGCATGCCTCTGTTTCATTTAGCTGCTTTTCTGGTGATTCCTCCTTTTCTTTCCTTTGGGGATATCTTTGTCTACCCATTTTTGGTCTCACCGATTGATCTAGATGTTGAGCCATGCAGGGGCTGCTCCTTTGGTGGCAGTGGCTTCTCGGGCTGCGATTGCTCCTCCGGCGGTCATGGTAGCAGCTGCTTCTCAGTTGTCAGCGGCTCCTCTAGTGGGTGCTGTTCGCAGCAGTGGTGCCTCCTCTGGCTGGTGGGGGAGGCTGCTCGTATCACTGCTGTTCCTTGGATGGGGGTGGGTGTTTATGAGGTTGCTGCTCCTCAGATGCGGACAGGCTGCTTGTGTCCGCTGCTCCTTTGACGGGGGCTGGCTGCTCACGTGGCTGCTGCTCCTGGAACAGGGGCCGACTGCTCATATGACTGCTGTTCTTTAGATGGGGTCTGTATGCATGCTGCTGCTATTCTTCAGATGGAACGGGCTGCTCATGATGCCGCCGCTCCTTGGACAGGTGCAGGTTGCTTGCAGGGCTGCTGCTCCTCATATGGGTGCAGGTGGCTTGTGCGTCTGTTGCTCCTCAGAAGGGTGTGAGCTGCTCCCACAGGTGCTGCTCCTTGGATGGGGGCAGGCAGCTCGCACAGCTGCTGCTCCTCGGATGGGGGCAGGCAAGGCCCTTACTTTAAATGACCATGAGAGGTCTGGCTAAAGCCAGAGGAAGGCACCACAGAGAATATCCTAGAATACAATTCCAGGAGCAAGTATACAGAAGAATGAGGAAAAGAACAGATATGTTCACTTCACAATTTTGGCCAAACCTATTATGGAAGAAACCTAGGAGATACCACCTTTGAGAAATCTCAACTCCTATGTTCTTAAGTTCCCCATTTAAAATAATTAATATATTTGAGCACCTGTAGTAGGTATATGCTAGGTGTGGGTATCTTCTGCTCTATAAAGACTAGGTGTCTATTTTATATTACTTGTCAGCTCACTAGTACAGAACATGGATCTCAGGGGAGGCACCAGGGAACAGAGAGCATACAGGAAAGTTGGCTTTTGTCTGTATCCTCACTGGCCTGATACCAGCCCTGCTTGGTCAGTAATTCCAGACAAGTAGCTGTGAGACCAGGTCACAGACCAAGGCACAGGCACATAGATATTTGAAGTCTAAGACTGCATTTATTTTCAAACGGTAACTGACATTATTCCTACTGAATTATGTTGCGATTTGTCATTTAGGTTAGGTATAATAGTATTTGTTCATAGGAATATCTGAGGGAAAACTGAGAGTTTGGTGGAATATGCTCTGAATGTAAAGAGCACATTGACAAACATTATACTATTGACCTTAGAAAATAGTTTAGGATGATGTCACTTACACATGAGCATGCTGAGGAACTCCCTAGGTCACCCCACTAATAGCAGAGCCAAGATTCCAGGCTCCAGTTCCTTTCCATTATAGAGCCATTGCCACTCAGATTTGAAAATTGCACCAGCAATCAGGATTCTAATTCAGACATCTAAACCACTGTTTTTATAGGAATTTGAAAAAAGAGTTCCTTAATAATTTCAACATGTTTCATAAATATGAAAATTTTTTAATGTACAGGTCAGGGGAGCAGTGCTTAAGAGTAGAGTCTATGCATGCAACCTTTCCCAAGTGTGTGACTCATCTTGTCTACTTTGCAGCTAGGGAATCTGATACAAGTTAGTTAACTCTCTGTTCTTCAGTTACTTTATCCATAAATAGAAATAATAATACCAATCTGGTGTTTGTCGTCAATTAAGTATTGCATAGAATAGTATCTTTTACTTAGAAGTCAGCAAAGGAGCTGAATAGACATTTTTCCAAAGAAGTAATACAAGTGGCTCAAAGATGTTTGAAAAAGTGTTCAACAGCCCTAACTGGTTTTGCTCAGTGGATAGAGCGTCAGCCTGCAGACTCAAGGGTCCCAGGTTCGATTCCAGTCAAGGGCATGTACCTTGGTTGCGGGCACATCCCCAGTAGGGGATGTGCAGGAGGCAACAGATTGATGTTTCTCTCTCATCGATGTTTCTAACTCTCTCTCCCTCTCCCTTCCTCTCTTTAAAAAATCAATAAAATATATTTTAAAAAGTAAAAAGTGTTCAACATAACTAATAATTAAGAAAATTAAAACCAAAACCACTATGAGATGTCACATTACCCCTGTTAGAATGGCTGTTATCCAAAAACAACACATAATTTGGCAAGGATGTGAAGATAAGGGAACACTCATACACTGTTGGTAGGAATATTAATTGTTACAGCCATTATGAAAAAAAGTATGTGATCACCAATCCCTCTTCTGGATATATATGCAAAGGAAATGAGATCAGGTTTTCAAAGAGATATCTACATTTCCATGTTAATTGCAGCATCAATTGCAATAAATAAGATATGGAAATAACCTAAGTTCTGGTTGATAGATTCATGTGTTAGAAACATGATACAGATATAGATCTATAGATATATACAATGGGATATTATTCAGCCAAATAAAAGAAAAAAAAACCTTGCAATTGAGACAACATGGATGCACCTAGAGGCCATTGTGCTGAGGGAAACAGGTAAGACAGAAACAGACAAATGCAATATAGTATCACTTACATATGGAATCTAAAAACAAAAAAACTAGCTCATCAAAACAGAGATTTAAATAGTGGTTGCCTGGGACTCGGGAGTGAAGGATAGGGAAATGTTGGACAAACTACACCAACATTTAGTTATAAGAAGAATAAGCCCTGAGGCTCAAATGTACAGCATAGTGAGAATCTCTATATATAAAAAGCCAGTGACTGAAATGCTGTAATGACCAGAATGACCAGTCACTATGATGCCTACTGCGGCCAGCAAACCAGTCTGATCTGGGGGTGGGGCTGCCAGACCTCCCGCAGCCCCTCCCACTGGCAGGGCCCACCCCCAATGTGGTCCCTCATACTCAAAATTCCTAATTTAAGTGTCAAGGAGAGGGTAGAGAGGGGCCCCCACCTCCCTGATCGGCCTGAAGCCCCTCCCCCTGGCCAGCCCTGCACCTGATTGGCCCCCCTACCCCAATAAGGGGCGGGGCCAGCTGGCCAACCTCCTGCAGCCCCTCCTCCCACATGGCCCCACCCCATATCGGTCCCCCCCACCCCAATTAGGGGCAGGGCTGGCTGGCTAACCACCTGTGGCCCCTCCCCACAGCCGACCTGGCCCTGATAAGCCCCAATTGGGGCTGGCCAGCTGACCTACCTCCCGCCGTCTCCTCCTCTCGACAGGCCCGGCCCCCACCTGTGCAAAAATTCATGCACTGGGCCTCTAGTAGTTAATAATACTATGCTGTATACTTGAAATTTGCTAAGAGAGTAGATCTCAAGCATCACTATATGAGGTTACTGACGTGTTAACTAACCTGATTGTGATAGTCATTTCACAATGTATATGTATATCAAATCATCACATTGTACACTTTAAATATATTACAATTGTACTTGTCAATTATACCTCAATAAAGCTGGATAAGAAGATTATTGCCCATTCCAAAAAAAGCACTTAGTAAATGAAAGCTCTTATTAGACATGAGTGATGATGATGATGATGGCAATGATTACACATTATATATATTCTTTTGCAGATAAAAATCTATGCTCCTCCTGGTACACCAATAGGTTATATTATTCAGACCAAGCACCCATATCTGCCTAAGTTTACAATTCAAAATGATAATAAAAAGGATATATTAAGAATTATCGGTCCATTTTTTGCATGCAAATGTTGTGGAGATGTTGATTTTGAGGTAAGAGATATCATAATTTTTATAGGATTTGAGGTAAGAGATGTGATAATTTTTATAGGATTTCCTTACATTTTTCAAATGTAGGGAAAATATAATTTTGTGAGAGGTTACAAATATATTTTTAAAAATGTGTATCCTAATTCTCAAGCGGGAGACAATGTGCTCATATATATTTAACTTTGGTCAGAAAGGAAGTTATTAATCTCATAGAGCTTCAATATTGATTATGCTAAGTGGAAAAAAGAAAAATGGAACCCTGAACTCAAATAAATATAAACAAAACAACTAATATTTCAACATGGTGGTTTCTGTATAGAGGTCCTATACATTATCCATTTTGAATAGAACGTTAGCCTTGTCATCTAACCTTTGTCTGACTGACAAAGCCTGTGATCCTTCCTTAGTCTGAAACATAGCCTGCCAGTGCACTTGGCCCTCTTCAGAAGGTCTGACATCTTTGAGTTCCTATGAAAAGTCCAATTATGCAAAGAGAGTTTTCAGAAATATAGTGTAAGATGTGCTACCCAGTTATGCTTCTTTGTGGTCTCTCCTTTACCTTTGTATTAAATTTGATTGTTAGAAACCACAATATATCTGTATACTTACTACATGGAGCAATTTCATCACAACAGTTTTCCATTGTTTGGTCTAGCATTAAGCCCAAATTATTTAGTAGCAAATATTTAAAAATCAGGAAATTTTATAAGCTAATCTTGACATGATTCTCTTGGACAATTATAAAAATCTGTTAAACTGGGCTCCCATTTTCACAGAAGGGGCAAAAATATCCTACAACTAACTGAGCATGGATGTCCCCTTATAATAAGACTAGAGGCCCAGTGCATGAATTTTTGCACAGGTGGGGGCCGGGCCTGTCGAGAGGAGGAGACGGCGGGAGGTAGGTCAGCTGGCCAGCCCCAATTGGGGCTTATCAGGGCCAGGTCAGCTGTGGGGAGGGGCCACAGGTGGTTAGCCAGCCAGCCCTGCCCCTAATTGGGGTGGGGGGGCCGATATGGGGTGGGGCCATGTGGGAGGAGGGGCTGCAGGAGGTTGGCCAGCTGGCCCCGCCCCTTATTGGGGTAGGGGGGCCAATCAGGTGCAGGGCTGGCCAGGGGGAGGGGCTTCAGGCCGATCAGGGAGGTGGGGGCCCCTCTCTACCCTCTCCTTGACACTTAAATTAGGAATTTTGAGTATGAGGGACCACATTGGGGTGGGCCCTGCCAGTGGGAGGGGCTCGGGAGGTCTGGCCAGCCCCACCCCCAGATCAGACTGGTTTGCTGGCCGCAGTAGGCATCATAGTGACTGGTCATTCTGGTCATTACAGCATTTCAGTCACTGGCTTTTTATATATAGAGATGTGAGAACTCTGCCACTTTCTCAACTTCGGTAGGCTTCCCAATATTCCCTTCATTTTTTATATTACTTGGCTGACTTCCCCAGTTATGTGATTTTTCAATTCTTCTGTTAGACCCTGGTTATGTAAAGATTAATTATTTCCTTCATGGATTTAATAGGCTCATGACAGAAATGGACAATTCTAAGAAGACACAAATAATGTAAAGGCCATTTTTTTAAAATGTATCTTTATTGTTGGAAGTATTGCAGATGTCTCCTTTTTTTTCCCCACTGACCCCCTTCACCCTGCACCCACCCACCAGGTCTTCACTGCACTATTGTCTGTGTCCATGGGTTAGGCATATATGCATATAAATTCTCTGACGAATCTCTTTCCATCCCCCATGTGGAATATTTATAATGTTTATGTTTGTGTGTCTGTAATATGTATGTGTAAGAACTTTATATAGATGTATGTATAATAATTATTCCTTATGTAGGAAATGGCATACTTATCAAAGATCCAGAGGAGTGGAAATATAATTACTCATTCGGGGAACAATATTAACAGAAGTTTAGCTATCATGTATTTATCTTGAATAAATTGGTGAAACACTAAAAAAAAATTGTGAAATTATTATAATTAATGCTAAGGAATTTAGATTTAATCGAGCATACCTTTGCAATAGAATCCTTATAGCATTTATTATATGTAATAAATTAACTTCTATGCATCTAGAATGATGCTAACTAGGTACCATCTTTCAGAGATTTGAGAAATGATCATTTGAATCAATTTCTTTTTTTATATCAAACAAAATAGACTCTATTTTTTTGTTTTCTTTTTTAACTCTATTTTTTTATTGTTGACACTATTACAGATCCATTTCCCCCTCCTTTGCCCACCTCCACCCAGTCCCTTACCCTCTGGCCACCACCAAACTGTTGTCTGTATGTATGGGTTATACATACATGTTCTTTGGCTAAGTCATTCACCTTCTTTCAATCAGTCCCCTCTCTACCCTCTCCTTGACACTTAAATTAGAAATTTTGAGTATGATGGACCACAATGGAATATGTACTACATCATGGTGTCAGTGGTTATGAAAACTTGGAGTAGAAAATAGATAAAAGCCTGAACACAGCAGGGGTCGTTCTATGGGAAGAAATAACTCAGAGATATTTTATAAATATACTAAAGGCCCAGAACGCATGAAAATCATGTGTGAGTAGATAGCTTCCACTTGCCTCAGCAGGCCACTCCACCCATCTCCACTGGTAGCTCGCACTTTGCCCTCCACCACTAGTAGCTGTCCACTGCTCATAGCTCTCTGCTGCTAGTAGCTCTCTGCCATGTGTAGCTTGCACCCTGTCCCTCCCACCACAGGCCTTTTATGATATAGATTGAATGGAACTGTCTCATGAATTTTATGTCAATTGAGAATGAAAAAACATCTGGAGATGAATCTGATGTCGGAGAATTAAGAAGCTGAAATAATGTGTTTGGCAATGATAAAAATCTTGAAGGAGAAACAGTTGAGTTTCTCCTTCAAGCTAGTGATTTTTATTTGAGTCATGTTGAGTTTTAGGTATGTAGAGAAAAATATTGGGGAGTTTTCAGCATACACATAGTAGTTGAAGCCATGAGGCGATTATCCCAAGGGTGAGGAGAAGACAATAGATTCTCATCTACATCCTGTGGAGATGATAAGGGAATCTGTCTCCTTCCAGGACTCTTGGTAAGGGAAAAACATGTACACATTAAACTGATATCCCAATCCAGACCCCTCTATGAACTTGAAATCTGAATTCACACCATTATCATGGTAGTTCAGGAATCTCAACACATAGAAATATATCCTGAGTGGCAGGATCAAATGAGAAAGCATACTAGAAGGAGATTAATCACCAAGGACACCTTCTATTCTTACAGGGGCGGGGAGACCTATCTTTACATGAACATATTTTAAAATTACATAATTCTCTAGGAACCAATCCAAGAACAAACTGCATGTAATAAAATAGTCTGCAAGCATACAAGAAACACCTAAATAAACAGTAAAGGAACTAAACAAAAAAGGGAAGAATGAGACCAATAATAAAGGACAGGACGATTTGAAGATAAACCAAATAGAACCTCTGAAAATGAAAAATAGTCATTAATATAACCTCATTGGAAAGGTTGAGCTGCAAATTAGATACAGGTGAAGAGAACTGGGTTATCCATACATGGAAAATAAACAGGTGGGGAAGGCATTATAATTTGAAGGGACAAAATAAAACTGAAGGGAGATAGAAGAAAAAACTACTCTTGCATATGTCAGAGAGGAGCTATAGTGAAAGAGAATGCACTGAGATGCTATTCAAAGAGATGAATGACAGGAAGTTGCTAACTTTATACCATGCACCCTCAGATTCAGAAAGTACAAGGAGTTCTGTGTGTGAAAAAAACAAAACTAAACTAAACTAACACTCATATATAGCTAAGGTAAACAGGAAACTTCAAATTAAAAAAGAAAATATAAAATATGCAACTGTGGGGTTCCAATCAAGATGGTGGTATAAGTAAACATGGTACTTGAATCCTCCCTCAATCATATCAAAATTATAACTAAACTAGAAGACTAGCATCAGTTTCAAGGGGATATGTCCTGATATGGCTGTTCAAGTTGAGGTGTGTCCCTCCTTAACCCATGTGTGATGGGGTCCAACCTAGTAGCAATAATTACACCACACAAAATAGACCTAAAAAATAAAAATAAAATAAATGGCCAAACAGAACAGAAACAGACTCATAGATACAGAGAATATTTTGATAGTTCCCAGATGGGAGAGGTGTTGGGAGTATGGGAGAAAAAGATGAAAGGATTAAGAAGTATAAGATGTTACAAAATGTCATGGGGATGTAAAGTACAACATAGGAAGAGTATAGTCAGTAATCTATACTAATAAAAGCCTAGGTAGCCCTCGCACCCTCGCATCATCACAAGATGGCCACCACAAGATGGCCACCACAAGATGGCCATCAGGGGAGGGCAGTTGGGGCTATCAGGTCTGTAGGGGAGGGCAGTTGGGGACGAGATCAGGCTGGCAGGGGAGGACAGTTGGGGGTGACCAGGCTGCTAGGGGAGGGTAGTTGGGGGCCATCAGGCCTCCAGGGGAGGGCAGTTGGGGGCCATTGGGCTGGCAGGGGAGTGGTTAGGGGGTAATCAGGCTGGCAGGCAGAAGCAGTTAGGGGCAATCAGGCAGCAGGCGGGTGAGTGGTTAAGAGCCAGCAGTTCCTGATTGTGAGGAGGATGTCCGACTTCCAGTTTAGGCCTGATCCCTAATTGGAGAGGGTGCAGGCTGGGCTGAGGGACACCCCCCAAGTGTACAAATTTCGTGCACCGGACCTCTAGTATTCTAATAACTACATACAGTGTCAGATGGTACTAGATCTACTGGGGTGATCACTTAGTAAGTTATATAATGTCTAATCACTGGCTCATACACCTGAAACTAATTAAATATTGTATGTCAACTATAATTAAAAGAAATTATTTTAAAAGAAATTAATATAAAGGAATAAGCCCTAGCTAGCTTGACTCAGTGGATAGAGCATCAGCCTGTGGACTGAAGGGTCCCAGGTTTGATTCCGGTCAAGTGCACATACCCTGGTTGTGGGCTCAATCCCCAGTGGGGGGCATGCAGGAAGCAGCCAATCAATGATTCTCTCTCATCATTGATGTTTCTATCTATCTCTCCCTCTCTCTTCCTCTCTGAAATCAATAAAAAATATATATTTTTAAAAAGTGAATAAGACTAGCCAATATAGACAGCAGCTCTAGTCACAATAGCCAAAAAGTAGAAACAATCCAAATGTCCATCAACAAATGAATAAACAAAATGTAATCCTATATAATAAAAGGCTAATATGCAAATTGTACCTATGGGCAAGAGTTCAACTGACCGGGAGTTAGATGTGAGCTGACCACCAGGGGTGGTGCGGAACATGGCAGGCATCAGCGACGCGGCACTGGTGGGTAGAAGTGGAGGTGCTTCCAGATCCATGGGCCCAGACGAGAGAAGGACCACAGTGGGATGGTGGAGCAGGTGAGCGGGCAGTGCCAGGACAAGGTGGGTGCAAGCAGGGGCCAGTCTCCCCGCAGATGGCAGTGGTGGTGGGGGTCGGGGCTGGCAAGTGGGTGGCACCAGGCTAAGGTGGGTGCAAACAGGGGCCCCGATTGCCCAGCTGGTCGCCTCACAGATCAGCCCTGATCTCTAGCCAAGACTAGGGATCGTACCTGTGCTGAATTTGTGCACCGGGCCTCTAGTGTATAAATAAAATAAAATATGCAAGTGTGAAGGGAGAATCTTATCTCTTGGGATTTGGGGCATTTTACTATAGTTTTACTGACTAATTGTTTATCCTCTTTTTGTATTGTCTATTAATATCTATTTATCTATTGTGTTGTTTACATTTTTCTTGTCAATTTATAAAAAAATTTTGTTTATTGTAGACAATCCTGCATCCATCCTCTGATTTACATTTTTAACAAATCTAACCCTTGTTTTTAAACTTAATTTCATATATATATATTAGTGGCCCGGTGCACTAAATTCGTGCACTCAGAGGGTGTGTCCCCCAGCATGGCCTGTGCACTGTCACAATGCGGGAGCCTTGCTATCGATTGCCCCAAAGAGGTAGGCCCCGCCCTCCCATTCAGGGCTCCTTGATGGATTGCCCCAAAGAGGTAGGCCGGAACAGGGGGTCCCACCTCTGCACTGCATGGAGCCAGGAGGCAGGACCCCCAAGACCCCCACACAGGCCTTGTTGCACAGAGCCAGGAGGAGGTGGGACTCCCAGGCAGGCTCTGTGCCGTGCATGCAGCGTCAAGCCTAGCCCCACACACCTGCGTGCACCTGCTGTGCACACAGCCATCTTGTGACGGCATGAGGGCATCACGGCATGACGACCACTTAGGCTTTTATTAGTTACTAGAGGCCCAGTGCATGATTGAATCATGCACGTGTAGGGTCCCCTACACGCTTTCGCTTTTTGCGGTGGAACTGGGTGCCTGTCCGCTGGTGCACCGGCTCGGCGGAGGCTTCCGAAAGGCCTGGTGCCGGCGCAGACAGGCACCCAGCTCCCCCACTTTTGATGGTCTGCAGCCACTGAGGGGGGCTACCCTGCTGTTGAGAGGCGCAACAGCTGCTGAGGGGGGCTGCCACGGACACCTGGCTACCCTGCCGTTGAGAGGCGCAGCTGGGTGTCCGCGGCAGGGCCCCTCAGCGGCCACGGATCTGGCCATTGAGAGGCACAGGGGGCAGGAGTCCCGCCTGCGCCTCTCAACAGCAGGGTAGCCCCCCTCAGGGGCAGTGGATCCGTGCCTCTCAATGGCCTTATAGGCCACCCCAAGTCCCGCCCCCCAGCCTCCCGCCGCCCAATCGTGGGCGTAGCAGAGTGATGGTAATTTACATGTTACTCTATTATTAGATAGGATATATATATATATATATATATATATATATATATATATATATATGCAGTCCTCAGGTTACTTCAGACTTGATGTATGTTGTTTCGTGGTTACGTCGCCATTTCCCTTTTATTTATGTAAAAAAAAGTTCCGTCATTTCAATGTATGTACATATGTGCTTTATGTTTTTTATTATTTATTTACCACAAGTAAATGTCAGGAATTGTTATCTTTCTTTTAAATTTATTTTACTGTTTCACTTCATTACTGCTGTGTATGTGCTCCATGTGAATGATGTAGGTGCTTTTGTAGGTGGGTTCCGACTTGTGAAAATCGTGTTAAGTCGCACCATAGGAACGGATCTCCGACGTAACCCAAGGACCTACTGTATAGATATGGATATAGATATAGATATAGATATAGATATAGATATAGATATAGATATAGATATAGATATATAGATATAGACATAGACATATATATATAGCCATAGAAAAATTTTAAATCTTATATGGTCACGTATATCTATTTTTATTGCTTTTGGTTATCTTAATTATGAAGGTCCTCCCCAAACCTTCTACACCTTCTACTTTATTGGTTCTTTTTTATTTTTATAATTAAATTTATAACCCACCAGGAAATTTATTAGCAAAGGATAAGAACAAACTATTTTCTTTCAATGACAAGACAGTTTATCATCAGAATTTATTAAATGAACTATTTATTCCTTGCTAAATTGAAATACTATGCTTGCCATGCATTAAATTCCACAAGTAATGGAATGTATTTCTAAATTTTCTCCTCTGTTGCATTGACCGAACTATATGGTTTTACAAGCAGTACCTTATGATATGATTATGTCCTCTGTTATAGAAAAATAATCACTCATTCTCCTTCATCGTATTTTCTTGCTATTATCTTATGTTCCTTTCATATGAGCATTAAGTTCTTTTCATTCAATTTTTCAGAAGTTAGAATGTAATCAGAATTATGTTAAATTTATTATTTTTTAACTAATATATTTATGATACTAAACCTGTGCTATCCCAGAGTGTTATGTCTTTTTTAAAAAAATTCTTTATTGTTTAAAGTATTACATATATCTCCTTTTTCCCTCATTGATCTCTTCCCTGCCACTCCCACAACTCAGCACATGCTGTTCCATGCTTCTATGACTCTGGTTCTATTTTTGTTCATCAGTTTATGTTGTTCATTATATTCCACAAATGAGTGAGATCATGTGATATTTATCTTTCTCTGACTGGCTTATTTCACTTAGCATATGCTCTCTAGTTCCAAATGGTAAAAATGCTGTCGCAAATGGTAAAAATTCCTTCTTTATTACAGCAGTATAGTATTCCATTGTGTAGATGTACCAGTTTTCTAATCCACTCATCTGCTGATGGGCACTTAGGTTGTTTCCAAATCTTAGCTATTAAAAATTGTGCTACTATGATCATAGGGGTTCATATATCCTTTATGATTGGTGTTTCTGGTTTCTTGGGACATATTCCGAGAAGTGGGTCAAATGGAAGTTCCATTTTTAATTTTTGAGGAAACGTCATACTGTTCTCCACAGTGGCTGCACAAGTCTGCATTCCCACCAGCAGTGAAGGAGGGTTCCTTTTTCTCCACATCCTCGCCAACACTTGTCCTTTGTTGATTTGTTGATGACAGCCATTCTGACAGGTGTGAGATGGTACCTCATTGTTGTTTTGATTTGCATCTCTCGGATGATTAGTGACTTTGAGCATGTTTTCATGTGTCTCTTGGCCTTCTGTATGCCTTGTTTCCAAAAGGGTCTGTTAGGTCCTTTGCCCATTTTTTGATTGAATTGTTTATGTTCTTTTATTAAGTTGTATGAGTTCCCTATAAATTTTGTAGATTAAACCCTTATCGGAAAAAACCTTGGCAAATATATTCTCCCATGCAGTAGGCTTTCTTGTTGTTTTGTTGGTGATTTCCTTTGCTGTGCTGAAGCTTTATATTTTGATATAATCCCATTTGTTTATCTTCTCCTTAGTTTTCATTGCTCTAGGAGCTGTATCTGTAAAGATATTGCTATGTCAAATGTCTGCTACTTTGCTGCCTATGGATTCTTCTAGGATTTTTATGGTTTCCCATCTTACATTTAGGTCCTTTATCCATTTTGAGTTTATTTTTGTGTATGGTGTGAGTTGCAGGTCTAATTTCAATTTTTGCATGTATCTGACCAATTCTCCAAACACCATTTATTGAAGAGATTATCATGACTCCATTGTATGCTCTTGCCTCCTTTGTCAAATATTAATTGAGCATAATGGCTTCTCTGTTATGAGCATAATGGGTTCTCTGTTCTGTTCCATCAGTCTATATGTCTGTTCTTGTGTCAATACCAGGCTGTTTTGAGAACAGTGGCTTTGTAGTATAGATTGATATCTGGTATTGTGATCCCTTCAACTTTGTTCTTCTTTCTCATGATTGCTGCAGCTTTGTGGATGTTGTACCAGCCTTGCATCCCTGGAATAAATACCACTTGGTCATGGTGTATGATCTTTCTAATGTAATGCTGGATCTGATTTGCTAGAATTTTTGTTGAGGTTTTTAGCATCTATGTTCATCTGCGATATTGGCCTGTAGTTCTCTTTCTTTGTAGTGTCTTTATCTGGTTTTTGGTATTAGGGTAAAGCTGGCTTCATAGAAAGATCTTGGAAGTATGCCTTCCTCTTGACTTTTTTGGAATAGTGTGAGAAGGATAGGTTTTAGTTCTTATTTTAATGTTTGGTAAAACTCTCCTGTGAAGCTGTTGGGCCTTAGCCTTTTGTTTGCTGGAAGCTTTTTGATGACTGCTCCAATTTTCTCCTTAGTTATCAGCCTGTTGAGATTTTTTTATTTTTCTTGATTGAGTTTTGGAAGGTCATATTTTTATAGGAATATGTCCATTTCCTCTAGCTTTTGCAGTTTGTTGGAATAGAGTTGTTCATAGTTTTGTTTTTTGTTTGTTTTATTTTGTTTTTTACTATCTTTTGTATTTCTGTGGGTTCTGTTGTTATTTTGCCTCTTTCATTTATGATTTTGGTTATTTGGGTCCTGTCTCTCCGGTTCTTGGTGAGCCTTGCTAGAGAGTCATCATTCTTGTGTATCCTTTAAAAACAAACAAACAAACAAACAAAGAAAACCGAAGGAAAAAAAAACAGCTCTTGGTTTCATTGATTTTTTTTTGGTCTTTATACCATTTATTTCTGCTACGATCTTAATTATCTCCTTCCTTCTGCTCTCTCTGGGCTTTTCTTGTGGCTCTCTTTCTAATTCTTTAAGTTGTAGAGTTAGATAATTTATTACCAGTTTTATTTGTGTGTTTTTTTTGCAGTAGGCCTGTAATGCTATGAAATTCCCTCTCAGACTGCTTTCACTGTGTCCCATAGGTTTTGGATTGTTGTGTTTTCATTGTCACTCTCTTCCAGGTTGTTTTTAATTTCTTCTTTGATCTCTTTGGTAGCCCAATTATTGTTTAATAGCATGCTATTCAGCCTCCAAGTGTTTGAATATTTTTATTGTTTTTATTGTAGTTGATTTATAATATTATGCCATTGTGGTCTGAGAAAATGCTTGATATGATTTCATCCTCTTGAATTTGGAGAGACATTGCCTGTGACCCAATATGTGGTCTATCTTTGAAAATGACCTATGTGCACTTGAGAAGAATGTATATTCCATGGCTTTGGGGTGAAATGTTCTGAAGATGTCAATTAAGTCCATCTGATCTAGTGAGTCGTATAGGACTGCTGTTTCTTTGCTGATTTTTTTTGTCTAGAGGATTTATCCAGTGATGTCAGTGGGGTAATAAAGTCCCTTGCTATGATTGTATTGTTGTTGATCTCTCCCTTGATATCTTCCAGAACTTTTAAAATGTATTTGGGTCCTCCTGCATTGGGTGCATATATGTTTACCAGAGTTATATCCTCTTGTTGCATCAATCACTTTAGTATTATGAAGTGGCCTTCCTTATCTATTGTTATGGCCTTCACTCTGAGGTCTATTTTGTCAGATACAATTATTGCTACCCCAGCTTTTTTCTCATTTCCATTTGACTGAAAGATATTTTTCCATCCCTTCACTTTCAGTCTGAGTGAGTCTCTTGTTCTGAGGTAGGTCTCTTGTAGACAACATATATATGGATCATGTTTTCTTATTCATTCAGCCACTCAATTTCTTTTGATTGGAATATATAGGCCATTTACATTTAAAGTTATTGCTATGTACGTTTTTGTAGCCATTTTTATTTTTTGTGCCTATGTTTTTTCTCCCCCTACCCCTTTTTTTTTCCTTCTTTTTTCTACAGTCCCTTTATAATTCCTTGCATTGCTGGTTTGGTAGTGATAAACTCCCTTAGCCTTTTTCTTTTTCTTTTTTTTTTCTGGGAAGCTCCTGATTTTCCCTTCAATTTTGAATGATTGCTTTCTGGGTAGAGTATTCTGGATTCAGTCTCTTGCTTTGCATCACTATGTTTACTTCTTTCCATTCCTTTCTGGCCTGAAGTTTTTCTGTTGAGAAATCCTTTGATAATCTAATGGGAGATCCCTTGTAGGTAACTTTCTGTTTCTCTATTGCAGCCTTAAAGATTATCTCTTTGTCGATAATGTTTGCCATTGTAATTACGATGTTTCTTGGTGTGGGTCTCTTTTGGTTCATCTTGTTTGGGACTCTCTGTGCTTGTGTGACTTTCTTCTTCTGGGGTCGTTTTCTGACATTATTTCTTCAAATAGGTTTTCTAACCCTTGTTCCTCTATCTGTCGTTCTGGCACCCCTATTATACGCATATTGCTTCATTTCATTTTGTCCCAAAGTTCCCTTAGGCTCTCCTGCTGTCTTTTTATTTTTTCTCCAATTTCATTTCAGATTGTGTGTGTTTTGCTTCCCTGTCTCCTAATTCGCTAATTCTGTCCTCCGCTTCTCCTAGTCTACTGTTGAAAGCTTCCATATTGTTTTTTATTGCTGCTATATCACTCTTTATTTCCTCCTGATTCTTACATAGATTGTTGATTTTCTCATCCATCCAGTTTATGAACTGTATGGTCCTTATTCTGAATTCTTTTTTTCTGACATATCACATGCCTCCATTTCATATAGTTTTTTTTCTCGTGATTTCCCCCTTTTCTTTCCTTTGGGGGTTGTACCGTCTCCCCATATTTGCTCTCACCAAAGGATCTAGGTGTTGAGTTGCACAGGGCATGTGGCTTCAGTGGTAGGCTGGGTGGCAGGTCGCACAGTCACGTGTGGTGGCTGCTCCTCAGGTGGTCACGAGCAGTGTCTGCTCCTTGGGCAGTCTCATGCAGCAGACCCTCCTTGGGTGGTCGCAGGATGGCTATTCCTTTCACAGTTTCAGGGCAGTTGCTTCTTTCATGTGTGCGGGTCACGGCCACTCCTCAGGGGATTGGTGGCGGCGGCCACTCATTGTGTGGTCAAGGGGTGGCCACTTATTGCATGGTCATGGGATAGTCACCCATCACACCATCACCGGCAGCAGCCACTCGTCGCGTATCACATGTTGTGGCAGCTCCATGCGTGGTCATGGGTGGCCTCTGCTCCTCGGGTGTCCTCGGGTAGTCACGGGCAGAGGCTGCTCGTGGGGCAGCTGCTCCTCACGTGGTTGTGGGGAGGCTGCTCCTCTGGTGGTCACGGGGTGGCTGCTCCTTGGGTGGGGGGCGCGGAGCACTGCTTCTTATGTGGTCATGGGTGGCAGCTGCTTGCTTGGCTGCTGGAGTGGTCATGGTGCCTGGGGCTGCTGTGTAAGGCTCAGTTGTTTACACATGCAGTCACTGCACCCGGGGCTGCAGGGTAAGGCTCAGCTGATCACACATGGTAGCAGAGTCTGGGGCTGGTGTGTAAGGCTCAACTGTGTGTGCACTCAGTCTTGGACAATGGGTTTGCTGCGTAAGGCTCAGCTGTTCGCACGCACGCATGCAAGCAATCACTATGCCAGGGCTAAAGCATCTGTCTGGCAGGAAGGGAGTGTGCTCTGGAACTCACAGTAGCCCTCAGCTTGGGGTGGGGTGGGGGGGCTGTATTCCCAGTGTCCTTGGGTCAGCAGCCAAGGCAGCAGGTCCCTGAAGAGAGTGACTATAGGATCCTGGTTGCTGTCTGAGAACACCCAGGGTGGAGGTGAGGCTGGGTTCCCAGTCACATCAGCTCTCCCTTTCAAGATGGTGTGGCCTCTGCAGCAGAGCCAGTGCTCTAGGAGAGATTACAGCAGTAGCAGAGGTTTCCTGGCTATTTGAGCATGGTCTGCCAGCCCCCGAAGGTCTTGTAAGATCTAGCTGTCCCTCACTCAGCCACACACACACACACACACACACACACACACACACACACTACATGTCCACACACTCCCTTTTTGCTCCCTCACTCACTCACACTCTCTCTCTCACTGCTGTCCTCCCGGCTACCTTCTTGGAACCAATGAAGAATTATTTAAGTCTAATCATTTTTGATGGAGTCTTTAGGGTTATTTATGTACAATATCATGTCATTTGCAAATAATGACAGTTTTACTTCTTCTTTTCCAATTTGGATGCCTTTAAGTTCTTCTTCTTGTCTGATCACAATGGCTAGCACTTCTAGTACTATATTGAATAGGATTGGTGAAAATGGGAATCCCTTTCTTGTTCCTATTCTTAGGGGAGATGGTTTTAGTTTTTCTCCATTGAGTATGATATTGGCTGTAGGTTTCTGTATAAGGCTTTTATTATATTGAGGTATAATCGCACTATTCCCATTTGGCTGAGAGTTTTTTATCAACTGGGTTGGATTATGTCAAATGCCTTTTCTGCATCAATTGATATGATTATGAAATTTTGTCTCTCAATTTGTTTATGTGATGTGTAAAGTTTATTGATTTGTGGATATTGCATCCCCAGAAAAAAATCACACTGGGCCATGGTGTATATGACCTTTCTAATGTAATGCTGAATCTGATTTGCTAGGATTGTGTTGAGGAGTTTAGCATCTATGTTCATCAGGGATATTGGCCTATAATTTTCTTTCTTTGTAGTGTTTTTGTTCTGACTTGGGGATTAGGGTAATGCTGGCTTCATAGAAAGAGCTTGGAAGTGTGCCTTCCTCTTGAATTTTTTGGACTAGTCTGAGGAGGATAGGTTTTGGTTCTTCTTTGAAGGTTTGGTAAAACTTCCCTATGAAGCTGTCCAGCCTATGTTTTTTGTTTGCTGGAAGTTTCTTTTATTACTGCTTCAATTTCATCAGTAGTTATATGCCTATTCAGGTGTTGTTGTTTTTTTATCCTTCCTGATTGATTTTGGAAGTTTGTATTCTTCTAAGATTTTGTCAATTTTATCTAAGTTTTCCAGTTTGTTGGAGTAGAATTGTTCATAGAATTTTTTTACAATACTTTGTAATAATAAAAGCATAATATGCTAATTAGACTGGACATCCTTCTGGACAACCTTCCAGATGATGCTGGGGCTGCAAGGGAAGCCTGAGTCCTAGGTGCCTGCCGGCAGCTGGAGGGAAGCCCGGGTCCCGGGTGCCAGAGTTAAGCTGGTGCCAGCAGCTGGGGGAAGGAAGACCTACTCTTGCATGTATTTCATGCATTGGGCCTCTAGTGAACCATAAAATGCAAACAACAAATACCCTGATAAAGGGGAAGATATAATCTGAAGAGGCAGAGCTTATATACAGAAAGTAAGGTTAAAGTATTGAATAAATATGGGAAGGACAATGTTTCAGTTTAGAGGAGGTAGGAAAAGAGTGAGTGGATAAGAAGAAAAGAAAAAGACACACATAAAATAATCAATAAATTAAAAAATTTAAAAAAGTCAAAGATAAAATAAAAAATTAATTTATCTATTTATTCATTTATTTTTGGAAAAGGAGAATAGAGAAGAGAGCAGATAGGCTTGAGTTTAGTGAGTGAAACTAATTAAACAATTAGGAGAAGAAGAGAGGAAGAAGGAGAAGAAAAACAAAAGCATAAAGAAATTGGCTAGTAAAGAAAGAGAAAAGAGGAGGTTGCATGGACTTGGAGCATGAGAAAGGAAATTAGATATATGAGTAAGCCAACAGAGACCAAAATAATAATAATATGTCAAAAAAGCAGATAAAGAAGATCAGTTTTTAACAAGGGGTAAAAAGAAAGGAGAGATAAAACTAAAGCGGTACAGGAGAGGAGAAAACAGGATGAGAAAGGGAGAAGTGAAAAAAGGGTGGGGAAAAAAAAGAGAAAAAAAACAAGATAAAAGAAAATAATGATAAAAAATAGAATGAAGAAAAAATAAAAGATAAAACAAAACAAAACAAAAAATTAAAGGGAAAATATTTAAATAAAAGATAAAAAATAAAAAAGTGAGGCGTCATTCGCTTCAGCCGAGTTTAAATGCCACATGGGGGCTGGTTTAAGACCTCACTCTTCTGTTCTGTCTGGCACTTCTCAGTTTCCTGTTAGGTAGTCAGCACTGTGTTGAAGTTCCAAGTGATCCACTGCTCCTCTTTGTCTGTCTCCACAGCCTTAGCTACAAGTAGGTAGAACCAATCTGCCCACTTTGCCTATCTGCCTGCTGTCAGTCTTAATCACTCAAGCGTCTGTTTCTGACAAGAGCTTTAGTAGGGGGTATTTCTGTATTGCTTTGGGGGACTGAAAGGCCCCTCCTCAACCCAGTCCACAAGAGCTTCCTGGGGTTATTCAGAGTCTTTATTTCCTCTGCAAAGCTGGAGGCTGAGTGTGACAGCACTACCTGCCTGAGGCTGCTGGGAGGGGCTGGCTCTTCAGAAGAAAAATGGCTGCTTAGGTTTAGAGGGTCCCAAATGTCTCAGTGCTGGATTCCTGGTCACCTCTCCCTGTCTGCTCTCCTCCACAGCCACTCCTTAGCCTCCACAAAACTGCGCCTCCACAAAACTGCACCTCCACAAAACTGCAGCCTCAATGAGTGTTTGTAATTAAAAGGTCCTATGAACTGGGTTTAGCAAATAAAAGCAAGGACAAAGCAGAAGCCAAACATCCATGTAACTGCAAGTTTCTCTCCCCCGCCCCCCTCCAGCACCACGCAGCTCAGGCAGCTCTTCAGGCTGCCTTTCTGGGTGCAACCTCTCATGGCTGTGGACTTAGATCTAGATTCCCCAGCCACCAGCAGCCCTGTGGACCTCCCTTCCACAATCAGCTGTTACACCTGCCCCAAGGGATGCGGACTTGTTGCAGTGCAGGTTCCTTCTGACCTCATTTCAGGTGGCCTCAAGTCTCTCTCTCCAGCCCACATCCCTGATCCTACTATTCTCCAGGAGTCATCTGCCCTTTCTAGCTGTGGATTGTCTCACCAGTTATGTCCAATTCACCAATTCTGGGTGGATGTTATTCGATTTACTTTTTCCTTCTATTTGCTCTGTAACAAGGTTCAGGACACGGCTGCCTATTTGGCTGCCATTTTGAATCCTGTCCCACAGAGTGTTATGTCTATTAATTTATTTTTATCTGATTGCATTATTCATAAAACCATATAGATTCATCATATAGAAGTTCTGCCTTTTTTGTTAAGTTTAATCTTGAGTAATTTATAGCCATTTTTACCAATAGGGAGGAATACTTATATTTTTAGGGGCTGATTACTTAAGGAAAACTATTTATTTCTATTTACCTTTAATCTAGTCATTTAACAGTATTTTAGTATTAAATTTAGGTTTGTTCTTAATGTATGTGGGTTTTCTTAGTGTAAAATCATAGTGCAAATGAGATTATGATAGCTCATATATTTATTATATACCAACTAGAAGCCTGTTTCATGAATTCATGCATAGGTGGGGTCCCTCCAGGTAGCCTGCAGGGATCGGGCCCCAGTTTGCACCCCCAAGCTCACATCCCCAGCTCACCTCCCCAGCCTTGCAGCCCCACAGCCCCACCTGGCACCCTGCGGAGGCTTGGAACCGCCCCCTCACCTGCTCCACCATCCCGTTTGTGGTGCAGTCAATCGGGGCTGGGCCTCTCACCCAGCTCCCTCAACACCTGGGACCCAGGAAGTGACTGCTGGTCACTGACTGTAGGGTGATCAGGCCCCCGCTCACACCCACCTTGGCCTGGCACCACTCACTCACCTGCTCCACCAGCCCACCATGGTCCTGCTCTCATCAGGGCCCATTGGGGCCAGCAGCGCCTCCACTGCTGCCCGCTGCCAGCACTTCATCGCCAATGCCCACCATGTTCCCCACAGTCCCCTGGTGGTCAGCACACATCATAGCAAGCAGTCAAACTCCTGGTCTCCCCGCCAAACGACCACCTCAGTGGTCAATTTGCATATTAGGTTTTTATTATATAGAATAGACTTGGGTTTTTTTCCAGCCTACTTATACTGCAAAATTATAATGATGATAAGAGTGAGAATATCTACCAAGTTGATGATTTCAATTGAAACAGTAGCAAATATTCCATAATTTAGAATAATATTACTTTAAAAATATTTCATAATTTAAAAAGACATTTCTATTGTTTTCATGTCATTTTCCTGTTCCTACTTTGCCTAGAGCAAGAATCAGCATACCTTTTTTCTGTAAAGGGCCATATAGACAATATTTAAGGTTTTGTAAGACATCTAGTTATTGTGACAGCTACTCAATTCTACCATTGTAGCAGGAAAGTAGTCATAAACAATATATGAATGAATGGACATATTTGTGTGCTAATAAAACTTTATTTAAAAAAACACAAGGCAGGAAGATTTGTTCCACTGACCATTATTTGCTGACTCCCAACTAAAATTTTTATTAGGATTTGAAACTTAACTTTTTAAAAGGAAGAATATTATAGTGGTCAAGAGTTCAGACTTTGAAGATAGAATGCCTGAGTTTGAAACACATCTCCACAATTTCTTATATGTGTAATGTTGGATAAAGTACTTAACCTTTCTTTTATCAATTGTTTTGTGAAATTTTCAAATAATAATAGTAAATACTTTGCAAGATTATTATGAGCATTAAATTACCTGTCAATCATAAAGTCTTTGTATGTCATACATATGCTAAATGTTACATAAATCCTTAATTAGTAAATAATAAAATATCTTTTCAGCAACCAGTGATATGAGCATTTGTTTTGAATTGCATCAATTTTCTAGAATTTTATGCTTTACTAGGGGCCCAGTGCATGAATTTGTGCACCTTGAAAGGAACTGTGGGCCACGAGGCTGCGGTGGGCACAGGGGTGGGTCTCGGCCCATCCTCTGTGCCCCTGCCCGGCCCCTCCTGCCATGGCCCCCCATCCCCTGTCTGCTGGCAGCCCCGCTCCTGCCGCTGCTGCTGCTGCTCCCACTCGCTGACAGCACCAGCCCAGCTCGCACCTGCTGACTGTGCAGAGTGATTGGGGCCAGCACCGTAGTGGTGCGAGTGGGGCCGGCGCTGTCAGCAGGTGCAAGCAGTGGCTACTGCTCTGATCACCCCTCAGGAGCAGGGGGAAGTGGAGAAGCCCTCAGGGATGATGAGGGCCGGCAGCTGCTGCTTGCACCTGCTGATGGCGCCGAGTGATCGGATATGACGCTGGGCACCCGCAGCGGGTGTGAGCGGCGGCTCCGGCGCCAGCAACAGGTGTAAGTGCCAGGCAGGACAGGGGCGCGCAAAGAATTTTCAGTAACCAGCAGAGGCTCGCCCCGATGACAGCGACCGGTGCCCCGCCTTGGTCTGGCACCCCTGCTCACCTGCTCTACCATCTCACCATGGCCAATGCTTGCCATGTTCCGCATACGCCCCCTGGTGGTCAGCGCACATCATAACAACCAGTTCCGTTATTCCAGTTGTTCCACCGTTCAGTCTATTTTCATATTAGCATTTTATTATATAGGATTACAGCATATTGTTTTGATGCTAATCTGGGTTTATATGCTAGTGTCATATTTGGGATTATTTTGAGGGGTTGCATTCTATTGACATTATAGGTGAATCTATAGTATTCTTTTTAAAATATCTTTAACTTTGGAGGGGTCAGTTGGGGGAAAAGGAGACATATGTACTAGTAAAACTTTAGACAATAAATAAAAAGAATATTTTTAACAATTATTGTTAAATTATTGGTATTAAATTTATATATTTATACATTTAATTCAAATGTAATATACCATAACAGTATCCACACTTATCACTCAGGAGAATCCACAAGTTTTAGGATCTGTGTGCCAGGAAACTGAGACAAAGACCAAATATTATAACAAAAGACTCTCCTATAATTCTTATTTCAAAAAGTTATAAGAGCTTTAGAGCTTTATCTCAGGAACCAAAAACAAAAACTAAAGTGACACAAATGAAATTAGTGACACAAATATGAATTTATTATTTCAAGATGGAAATAACTTTATTATATGGATTTTCTGTTTGTAAAAGGTTAACTAGAACTTAGTTTAAGATTATCTAGTCCTGATATCTTTTCAGTTGTCACTATTCATATTTCTTATTCTTTCCATAAAAAAAACCTGTTTTTTTACTTTTTTGCATTATTATTGGTAAAGTTTGAAATTTCTTGCTATAGGAATAAAAAAGGGAAATATTAATATCTGTTAAATCTAGTGCAACGTTATTGTGGCTCATAAGTTATCCTCTGTATTTTTCATTTTCAAAATTTTTCAAAATTAAAAATAAATTGAAAAAACAAAATAAGATTACTTTACAAGGTACAAATACTTACATTACAGCTATTAGCAGATAAAACACTAAAGAGTGCACAAGATTTATTTAGTCTGTTTTCCCAGGACAGTGTTGTATAACATAAAACCCCTAAATATCAGTGGCTTGAAACAACAGGCATTTGCTCTCATGCTATGCGTCTGCAGGTCAATTATGTCTCAGTGGATACACATAGGCTCGGCTAGACAGCTCTGATTTAGGCTTGAAGTTGGCCTCAGGCCTGTTCCAAGTATGCTCATTCTAGAGCTTTAGCAAGAACTACATGATTTTCTGGTGGCTGATCACTGGAGAGCAAGAGCCAGGCCAAACCGCTTAGCCATGTTTAAGGTCTCTGCTCGCTGTCATATACACTAACATTCCATTGGTCAAACAAGTCACATGGCCAAGCCTAAGTATCAATGTTCAGAGAAGAATACTGGGCCTACAGTGGGAGGGGTGGATGAATATTGATGAACAGCAACCCATGCTATCACAGTTTTCATATTAAAAGCATATTTCAAGTTTGTTAAGAACTTAAGCACCCACACTGGAACAAAATGAGTCAACTGTTTTTAGTTGCCCCACATTTTTTAGCAGCTCCAACTTGAGCTGTGGCTTCAAAGGATGTTGCTGGCACATGTGCTACCTTGTGTACATTTGAAAAGGACATATCTCTTCCTGGGTTGACACAACCCTACGTGTACACACCATGGTGAGTGTGGCTACCATCAGCTGTCATATGCCCACTTGGTGAGGCGCAACTGTCCAACTCTTCATAGTGGTCCTGGAGTTTCCTCAGGCAGAATTGTAAAATAAAAAAAAATTTACTTCAGAGCTTTTTTTTCATATACCTTTCCTATTTTATTGTTCCCTCACTCTCCTGTCCAGTCTTACCCCAACCCTAGACCTGTGGCATCCCTATAAGTTACTTATTAGATACTTTCCTTCACTCAAAACTGCCAGTCCTCTTTCCCAGGCCCTTAGCACTTCCTGTTTGTCTACTGACAATGAGTGGTAATGTCCCTCGCATCACATGTAATCACTTAGCCTATGTAAACTCTGTGCTTGTCTTAAAGCAGATGTCACATGGGGTTTAGTTTGCTACCTTTCTTGTGGCTTCTAGAAATGTAATCTAAAAAACTTTAATGTTTGTATCTTTTCCTGCTTAAATTTTGTTTTAGATCACTTCAAAGGATTCAGTACTGTGTCTTAATGTACAATATAAAATGTTAAATATTTCAGTGAAACTACTTTCACATAAGTTTTCTGTAGCAAAGATACAAGTTTTTTCATGTATCTATAGGTACAGGAATTTATATGAATCTAATGAGTGATATAAAATATTACATGTAAGTTTAATAATTTTTTTCATTTTATTCCAAATTTGAAAGTTGATTTATTATTTTCTAGAATTCTTTAAGACTGTCATTTTTTTTTTCAATTTAGATCAAATCTCTTAATGAAGAAAATGTGGTTGGCAAGATTTCCAAGCGGTGGACTGGTTTTGTGAGAGAAGCATGTACAGATTACAGTGACTTTGACATCCAGTTCCCTTTAGACCTTGATGTGAAAATGAAAGCTGTGATGCTTGGTGCATGTTTCCTCATTGTAAGTCTATTCTTGCTAATCTTGGGTATTTCTTTAATATCACTCTGAAAGATTCAGTAAAGTGTACCTTTTTTAAATGACCTGCTTAAACTTATAGGTTTTATTCAAAGGGTGCCCCATTTAATCCTAGCTCTGAAATTCCATTTTCTCCTGATGGTCTGGATTCACAGGTGACTAGTTATCTGGAAATTCTACAGTTTCACGTGGCAATAGAAGAGGCTCTGGTCTTTGGGGCTTTTTTCTAAAAATCAAAATAGGTACACTCAGATGTGGACTAAGGTGGAGTAGAACCCATTGAAATGGGAAGATTTCATCCTGATTCATTATTAAATTAAATGCTCTACTACTTAAGTGTGAACTGCAATAAAAGTGCATCCAATCCAGCCACCAGATGGAACTGCCAGTTGACACTCATGGGATAGAGCAGTGATTCTACGCTTGTCTTCCATTACATGACTTAGGGAAATTTAAAAACCTCAAGTACCAAATCAGACCCCCATTCTATTAAGTCAGAAGCTCACACATTTGTTGTTTTGCTCCCCAGGTGATTCAATATGCAGCCAAAATCAAGGACACCTGGGAGAGAGCAACTGTTCTCAATCCTAGCTGCACAGTAGGAACCCCTGTGTAGCTTTTTAAACTCCCTGTAACAAGACTGCACCCAGATAGTGAATCAAAATCTCTGGAAATGGGACCAAGCTTTAAGCTGTTAACCTTTCAGAACTCACGGGCCATCAGTTGTCTGCGGACCACTGGTTGGTACCGCTGGTTTAGATCACTTAAGCATAGTTTGGAACCACTAAATGAATATCTGAAATATTTATTTGGGGATGCACTCAGAAAAAAAATAAAACATGAGAGAATATACAGCAAAAGGATCCAACAAATGGATCCTTCAAATGTCAGGAAAATAAAAAGATAAAAATAAAATTCAACCTAGTAAAATTTGTTGACTATGTTTGCATATTGATTTGAATAAATCAATTTAAAAAACATTTACAATGCATTTAGGGGAATTTGAACCTTGGCTATTTAATGATAATGAATTAAGGTTGGATTTTTTTGTTTGTTTTTGATTTTTAAATTTAAATTTTTAAAAATTTATTTTTCAAACATAGTTGACATACAATATTATATTAGTTTCAGGTATACAACATACTTATTAGACATTCATATACCTAGTGATGTGACTTGCACAATAAGTCTAGTACCCATCTGGCACCATACATACTTATAGAATATTATTGACTATATTACCTATACTGTACTCTACCTGTCCATGACTATTTATATAATTAGCAATTCGTACTTAATCCCTTTTATGTTTATCGCCCATTCTTTCAACCTCCACTAAAAAATTAAAGTGTTTTTCAAGCTGTGGTGATGATATTGTGGTTGTGTAAAAGCAAAACACCATGCATATCTTTTAGGGGCACATATTGAAGTAAACCAGTATAAAATGGTATATCAGGGTTTTGTTTTAAATAATAGGGTGAGGGCAGGGGGAAATAGGGGATGCAGTAATTGTTGAACCAAGATTGGTCATGTTAATCATTCAAGCTGGGTGAAGGGTTGTTGGGACTTTATTATGGTATTCCATCTAATTTGGGATATGCTTAGTATTTTCTATAAGTCTTAATATAACCAAGGTTGTTTGTAAAAATTTTTCCAATAAGCATTCATTTCACATAAAAAGTCAAATCTAACCTTGTGTAAACATTTCAACTAACAGCTGGGTAATGTGAAATATATGATGTGTTTGAGGAAGAGAGTGTTAGGTGTTTCGATTGATAGGAAATGGGACTGGGGTGGTGGTGGGCTTATTAGTAAATTACTAAGGGCTTCCTCTAAAGGGCCTTCAAAGATCAGAGTTGTAATTCATTAAAATTGTTTCATTAAATGTTGATTTTAAATTAGGTATAATGTAATAATATAAATCAAAGGTAAATCTTGGTGTCTGTGTGAGAAATGAATTTGAGAGGTAAAATTGCAATAGTGCAATCGCTAGTAATTGGCAATAAGGATAAAATTATTTCTGTTGAAGGTATAAAGGAAAATGATAGATTTGGGAATTATGAATTCCACAGGGTTTGGCTGAAGTCATAGGGGTAGGGGTTTTTATTGACACTGATGAAATAAAATAAGCTGGGAACACAGTGGACAAAATTGGAAGATGAAGCTAACATAAAACATTCTATCTCTTAAGAAAGCTGTCATTCTTATGACAATTTTTTAAAAATTTTACATGAAACTCTAGTCATAGAAAAAGTTCTATTACTAGAGAGGGACTAAAAAAGTTGAGTAAGAAAGATTGAAAGAGGAAGATTTCTAGTGAACTAGAAAAAATGAAATATATTGAAATTACCAGATCATTAAATTCATGCAGATATCAACAAATGAGTAGAATTACAGGATTTAATTGCTAATAAAATATAGTGCTGAAGGTAGAGCTTATATAGCTATTGACTTTTCACAGATTTAATTATTACAGTTAAATTTTCTTATTTAACAGACATATTACTGTTTTCCTCAGAACATTTAGCATTTCTACATCAGGTAATTACCTGTTTTGCTGCTGAAAACTCATTTCTGTATTTTTGTTTTTATCTAGGATTTTATGTTTTTTGAAAATAATTCATGCCCTCAAATATTGGGTTCATTCCTGAAAGCAAGATTGTGTTAGTGTTTTAATGAATGTCTCAAAAGTTGAAGTTCTATATTGATTGGGACTGTTTAAAAGAAAAATCAGTGATTTAAAAAAAATAATTATACAATATGTGAATTACTCTGTGATTCCTGTAGTTCAGGTATGTGATTTCACTTTTAAATTATATAGTTTATTTTCTGTATTATTGCTTATAAAAAGTTTTACACATTTTCTTTGAATGCCCATTATGTATTTGGGAGAAATGACATAGGGCATTTTACCTTTAGACATGAAACTTCTTATGCAAAACTACTTTGAATTATAGTCTAATTTATTTTCCACTTTTATAATAAAAATAGATTATTACTATAATTATAAAATTATACTTTATTAAATCTAGTTATAATATACTTAATTTATAACAAGTAATATTATTTTGCAAATAATGCATATTCAAGAGTTAAATACTAACAAAATTTCAGTCTCCTTTATAATTATGTTCAAATAATACTTAATATACATATTATCAAGAAAATAAAATTCAGAATTTTCACTATATTTAACTTCTTCTATAATCTAAGCTGGTACTATAAATAAAATTTTCATACTGACAAGACAGTAAGTTACCAAGTTTTTATGGTTTTTAGTGGACAAAGACATGATTCTGTTCCAAAGAAAGACACATTTTAAAGACTCACTCTAAAACTGGGGTATTGTTATAATTTTTGAAGTAATTTTTAATATGGAATGATTAGCTCCTACATTCTATCATCCATTGAACATAAAAAACTCTAGGTGTTAATAGATATGCATATTCCTTCACAGAGTAAAAACTTCAATAGTAGTCTATATTACCTATATAATAAAAGCCCAGTGAAGATAATGGCAGAATGACCAGAATGACTGTTTGACCAGTCACTATGAGGTGCACTGACCACCTCTTGGTCCCTTTCCCTGGCCAGCAGGCTCCGATCGCCCGATGGCAAATGGGGACCTGGAGATGGGTGATGGGGGATGTGGGCGGCACCAGGCCATGGCCTCCGCCCTGCCAGTTGCCCCACACATAGAGGGCGACCTGTGGCAGGGGCGGGGCATGAGCAGGAGGGACCAGCCAACCTCTTGGTCTCTCCCCCTGGCCGTCAGGATCCAATCACCTGATGGCAAACTGGGAACCTGGGTGGGTCGCAGCTGGGGGTGGGGCTGGCTGCCAGCAGCCGGAGAAGATGGCCCTGATCACAGGCTAGGCCTAGGGACCATACCTGCATATGAATTTCATGCACTAGGCCTTTGGTTTATAATAATAATCAAATAACTGAAATAAAAAGTTGATGACATATTTCATAATATATTTTATTTCTTTTTATTTAATTTATTGGGGTGACACTGGTTAACAAAATTATACAGGTTTCAGGTGCAAAATTTCACAACACATGATCTGTGTACACTATATTGTGTTCAGCACCCCAAGTCAAGTCTCATTTCATCACTATTCATTCCTCCTATAACCTTCTTCCACCTCCCTCCTCCTCCCAGGCAATCACCAGACTTGTTCATGTCCATGAGGTTTTTTTTTCTTTTTTGCTCAATCCCACCCTCCATACCTACCCCTCAACCCCTTCTCAGCTGTCAGCCTGCTTTATATCTATGAGTCTGTTTCTATTGTGCTTGCTAGTTTATTTTTTTCATTAGATTCCACCATATGAATGAAATCATATGGTACTTGTCTTTCTCTGACTGGCTTATTTCACTTAGCATAATGCTCTCCAGGTCCATCCATGCTATCACAAAGGGTCATATTTCCTTTCCATTATGTTAATGTACCAATGCTTTTTTTAAAAAAATGTGTGTGTGTGTGTGTGTGTGTGTGTGTGTGTGTGTGTGTGTGTGTGTGTTGATTTTAAAGTGACTGGAAGGGAGAGGGAGACAGAAAGAGAGAAATATCAATGTGAGATAGAAACATTGATCGGTTGCCTCCCACAGGCACACCATCTGGGGATTGAACCTGAAACCTGGGTATGTGCCCTGAGCAGGAATCAAACTGGTGACTCTCTGGTGCATAGGACAATGCTCAACCAACCGAGACACACCAGCCAGGGCCACAGCTTTTTAAACTATTTATCTACTGATGGACACTTGAGCTGCTTCCAAATCTTGGCTCTTATACATAACACTGCAGTGAACATAGGGGTGGGTATATTTTTTTGAATTAGTGTTTCAGGTTTCTTTGGATATATTCCCAGAAGTGGAATCACTGGGTGATAAGGCAGTTCCATTTTTAATTTTTGAGGTAACTCCATAATGCTTTCCACAGTGGTTATACCAGTCTGTATTCCCACCAACAGGGCTACTTTTTCTCCACATCCTCACCAACATTTGTTGTTTGTTGATTTATTGATGACTAGAGGCCCGAGGCACATCGTACATGGGTAGGGTCCCTAGGCCTGGCCAGTGATCAGGGCCGATCGGGGCCTTCTGGCTGCCTGCTGGGGCCTTCCTTCATTCTGCACTGCCCCCTGGTGGTCAGCACATGTCATAGCGAGCGATTGGTCTCCCAGTCGAACTCCCACAGGGACAATTTGCATATTAGCCTTTTATATATATTGATAGCCATTCTGATAGGTGTGAAGTGATATCTCATTGTGGTTTTATTTTGCATTTCTCTTTTTTTGTTTCTTGTTTTTTCCCCAAAATCTTTATGATTGAGAGTATTACAGAGGCCCCTCTCCCACCCACCATTGCCCTCCTCCACCAAGTTCCTGCCACACCCCAGGTCTTCACCACCCTATTGTTTGTGTCCACGGTTAATGCATATATGCATATAAATTCTTTAGTTAATCTCTTCCCACTGCCCCGCCCTCCTTCTGCGATTAATTAGCCTGTTGCATGTTTCCATGCCTCTGGTTCTATTTTATTCATTAGTTTATTTTGATTATTACATTGCTTGTTCATTTATTTTGATTTTTGTTGTTGTTGTTGTTGTTGTTGTTAATCCTCACCTGAGGATAATTTTCCATTGATTTTTGGAAAAAGCGGAAGGGAGAAGGAGAGACAAAGAAAGAGAAACATCTATGTGAAAGAGGCACTTTGATTGGTTGCCTCCTACACATGCCTAGAACAGGGCCCCCAGGGAATCGAGCCTGCAACCAAGGTACATGCCCTTGACTGGAATCAAACCCAGGACCATTCAGTTTGTGGGCCGACACTTAGCCAGGGCTATTTTGATTTTTAGATTCAATCGTTGATAGATAAGTATTTATTGCCATTGCATTGCTCATATTTGTTATCTTTTTTCCCCTCTTCTTCTTAAAGAATACCTTCAACATTTAATGTAATACTGGTTTGGTGGTGATGAACTCCTTTAGCTTTTTCTTGTCTGTGAAGCTCTTTATCTGTCCTTCAATTCTAAATGAGAGCTTTGCTGGGTACAGTAATCTTGGTTCCTTGCTATTCATCACTTTGAATATTTATTGCCACTCCCTTCTGACCTGCAAAGTTTTTGTTGATAAATCAGCTGCTGGTTTTAAGGGTGCTCCCTGTAGGTAACTAACTGCTGTTCTATTGCTGCATTTAAGGTTCTCTCTTTGTCTTTAGCCCTTGGCATTTTATTATTTTTAAAATATTTTTATTGATTTTAGAGAGGGAGAGAGAGAGATAGAAACATCAATGATGAGAGAGAATCATCGATCGGCTGCCTCCTGCACACCCCCTACTGGGGATCGAGCCCGCAACCCAGGCATGTGCCCATGGCCAGAATCGAACTTGGGACCCTTCAGTCTGCAGGCCAAATCGGCTAGGGAAGCCCTGGGCATTTTAATTATGATGTGTCTTGGTGTGGTCCTCTTTGGGTTCCTCATATTTGGGACTCTCTGCTTCCTGGACTTGTAAATCTATTTCTTTTACTAGGTAGGGGAAGTTTTCTGTCATTATTTCTTCAGATAGGTTTTCAATATTTTTCTCTCTCTCTTCTCCTTCTGGCACCCCTATGTTGCAAATGTTGGTATGCTTGAAGTTGTCCCAGAAGTTCCTTACACTCTCCTCACATTTTTTTATTCCTTTTTCTTTTTGCTCTTCTGGTTGGGTGTTTTTTTACTTCCTCATATTCCTAATCGCTGATTTGATTCTTGGTATCCACTATTCTACTGTTGATTCCCTGTAAATTATTTTTCATTTCAGTTAGTATATCCTTCATTTCTGACTGGCCCTTTTTCATGTCTTTAATGTTCTAGCTAATTTCCTTGAAATTCTCACTAAGTCTCTTGAAGCTCTCATTAAGATCCTTGAGGAACCTTATAACCATTGTTTTGAACTCTATATGTAGTAGTTTGCTTGCTTCCATTTCATTTAGTTCTTTGTCGGGAGATTTCTTCTCTTCTTTCATTTGTAACGTTTCTTTATCTCTGAATTTTGATTGCTTCCCTGGGTTTGCTGAACATCCTCTCTTATGTCTATTGGACATCGGTATGCCCTCTTTAGAGAAGTGTCTTATTAAGGTTCTTTGCTCATTTTTTCATATATTGTTTATTATTATTATTATTATTGATTTCAGAGAGAGAGGAAGGAAGAGGGAGACAGAGATGGAAACATGAATGATCGATTGGCTGCCTCCTGCATGCCCCTTACTGGGGATTGAGCCCACAATTCGGGCATGTATCCTGACCGGGAATCAAACCAGCGATGTCTTGCTGCATGGGTCAACACTCAACCACCTGAGCACCACCCAGGCATACTCCGATTTTTTTTTTATTTTGTTTCCCTTGCTTGAGAAGATATGTGAGAAAAAATAATCCTACAAAAAAAAAAATGTCCAAAATTTTAATGCCTATGTTTCTTCTAGGATTGTTATGGTTTTGAGACTAACATTTAAATCCTTACTCCATTTTGACTTTATTCTTGTGTATGGTGTAAGACAGTGGTCTAGTTTCATTTTTTTGCATATATCTGTCCAATTTTTTCAAAACTATTTATTGAATAGACTATCTTTACTCCAGTGTGCATTCTAGCCTCCTTTGTCAAATATTAATTGACCAGAGAGGCATTGGTTTATTTTGGGGCTCTCTATTCTGTTCCATTAATTTATATGTCTTTTTTTATGCCAGTACTATCCTGTTTTGATTACTTAGGCCTTGTATTATAGCTTGATATCAGGTAGCATGATTCCTCTAACTTTGTTCTTCTTTCTCAAGATCACTGTTGCTATTCAGGGTCTTCTGTGGTTCCATAAAAATTTTTAGAAAATTTGTTCTAGTTCTGTGAGATATGCCATTGGTAGCTTTGGCTAGATTGCTTTGGTTATTAAGGACATTTTAATGATGCAAATTATTCCTATTCGTGAAAACAGTATGTGCTTCCAGTTATTTGTATAATTTTCAGTTTCTTTCTTCAGTGTCTTATAATTTTCTGAGTACAGATCTTCTATATCCTTCGTTAAATTTATTCCTAGGTATTTTATTATTTTTGAAGCAATTGTGAATGAGGTCATTATCTTAGTTTTCCTTTCTGATAGTTCATTATTGATTTATAAAAATGAAACTTATTTTGGATATTTATTTTGTATCTTGCTACTTTACTGAATTCATTCATCAGTTCTAGTAATTTTTGGTAGAATCTTTAGGGTACTGTATGTACAGTATCATGTCATCTGCAAATAATGATATTTCTTCCTTTCCAATTTGGATGCTTTTTATTTCTTCTTCTTGTCTGATTGCTGAGGCTAGAACTTCCAGTAGTATGTTGAATAAAAGTGATGAAAACAAATAGTGTGGTGAAGGCCTGGTGTGGGCCAGGGCCTGGGAGGAGGGATCCTAAGGGGGGTATTGAGGGACATATGTAATGCTATCAACAATAAAATATAGTAAAATACTTTATGAAGTTAAAAAAAAAAGAGTGGTGAAATCAGACATCCCTGTCTTGTTCTCCATCTTGTATTTTTTTATTGAAAAAAATAATGAACAATCAATTCAGGTGGTGTTATATACCCTGCATATTTACCTCCTTTTCCCTTTCAAACTTTCTTTAAAAGAGGAAAACATATGACACCACTTAGTAAAACCAATACCAGTACTAGAAACTAAGGTTTCTACCTATCAAAAATTAAAGGAAATTTTGTAATCTATTTTGTGTGGAAGATTGGATTAAGAGATAAGTCCAACTCACAATTACCCTCATGCAAAGGAACAGTGTGCTTAGGAAATACGAGCCTAGGGGAGAGACTCCCTTACTTCTTTAGCAGAACTCCGCTAATAGGCACCACTCCTAATGGTAAACATCAGCAACAACAACATACAACCAGCACCACTAGCTCCTAATGTTGAGAACATTGGGATGTCAGGGGAGCTACAGGAAAAGCTAAGTCTAGACCTTTTTTAATTAGTCAAATAATTCACCAGATGCCAAACGTCAATGAGAAGTAACCATGCACTCACATTGTGTTTGTAGTTGGTACAGACAAGCATGCCAGGTAAAGTGAGGTCCTTGCAAAGCAGGATCCTGGTGGCATTATTTATGCCAGTTGAAGAAGAGGAGGGCTTTCCAGCATATCTATCTGGTACCACAAGGTACTCAAAATGAGACGAAAGGTATTGAGATAATCTCTGTGACAGCTACATCTTGCTTTCATTCACTCCCCCGCCCCCCTTCACTTTCTTTGTATTGGATCCAGCATCTCTGGTTTAGCAAAATAAAACTGCAACTAATATAAACAGGTTCTTCCTTCTTCAACTATGCAAGGAAGATCTGAGCTACATAGTTTCTTCAGACCCCATTTAAGTTCAAATATTCGACAAATCTCATTAAATATTTACAATGAGAAAAATCCTCAAACATGAGATATTAGAATTTAAATGAAAAATTATCATGAATTGCCACAAATGTCTGAATTAATAATCTCAATGAGGTTTGAGGGAATGTTGCATATTTGTTTCTGGAACAGGCTATAGAGAAAAAGGAATGCTCTACTGTAATACCATTTTAATGAATTTGAAAAATATGATTACCACATTTCAAATTGTAATGGAGAAATTTTATTGCATAATATATAAAGATAACACAATAAAGTAAAAGATTTTCAAATTCTTTCAGAAGTCAGATAAACACAATGTACAGAGAGAAAGGCAATTATGGAGGAACAAATACATCAACTTCAATTTACGCACAGCAGGGATTCTAGAAGCAGAAATCAATGGAGCCAAGAAAATAATAATAAAATACAAAGTAAGAAAACTTATTTGCAAAAAGTACAGACTATACTCTCTAGGTGAATAAATTTAGCATATATCAGAAAAATTCATTAAAATGCCTATTCATGATTATTTTTTACAAAACAGTTACTACATGCCTGCACTATGCAAACACTGTTAGGCCTTAGTAGAATGGTTTCTATGGCCTAACGTCCATGATATTCCCCAGACTACCTCATTTTCTCTTATCTCACCAAAAATGCTTAATCAATTTAGTACTGTAATCACAGGCATTTAAAAGGACCAAAAGATGTGAAACAAAAAGGTAAATCCTACAACAGTGCTTAATGCCTTGCTCCCATTTTCTATGCCTGCCTTTGAGGGGAGTCTTACCTCAGAATGAAGGGACATATAGAGATGTGGTGTCATGGCCTCACTCAGAACAGGGGTTCCATTTCCCTGTCTTTTCTACCCTGAAGGGAATAAAGGAAAAGCATATCTCAGGTCATTGTTTGCCCACCAAGTCCTAGATCTTGGCTCTAAATACCATTTTCCATTAGAATTGGACTCTTTGGTTATACTCAGAAATGAGTCAGGCACAAGTATAAGATACATCTCAAAAAACTTATCGAAAAGCCAAGGAGATGCTCAAGGAATAATGGTGGGGTATCAAAGGGATGAAGATACCATATTGAAAGGGCTCCCATCAGCAAAATAAGGGAATTTGAGCAGCAAAATATTTATAGGAAGAGATCATTACCTATTGAATAAATTAGGACACCACACATCCCTACTGATAGAAATGCATAAATTAAAAGTTTGATGAATAAAACATACATATAGTTTCAAATTACATCCTCACAATATCTTTTTTAATTTTAAAGAGGGAAAGAGAAATTTTTTAAAAATATATGTTTTTATTAGTTTCAGAGAGAGGAAGGGAGAGGGAGAGAGGGATAGAAACATCAATGATGAGAGATAATCATTGATCGGCTGCCTTCTGCTCGTCCCCTACTGGGGATTCAGGGGTGGGATGCAACCCAGGCACGTGCACTGACTGGGAATCCAACCATGACCTACTGGTTTATGGGTGGATGCTCAACCACTGATCCACACTGGCCAGGAGAAAGAGTAACGTTTACAGCAGAGCCTAGTAATTAAGTGTACATCTTCAGTAATGGGAAAAGTGTAATTGAGTACCACCTGCTAGGATGCAGTAAGTCACAGCATCACCAGAATCTTGACACATCCTTTAGGGCAGCACATAGTGAAATAATGTGCTCCAAGTTTTGTTGAAACACAATTAATAAATAATATTTTATTAGCTTTAGTATACAATATTATTTTATATCTATAATAATCAAAGTGTAATATGCTAATTAGACTGAACAACCTTCTGGACGAAGCCACAGCCATGGGGGCCGAGGCAGAGGCAGCCGCCGCAACCGGGGTGGGGCCTGAGCCCCTTGCACGGATTTCATGCATCAGGCCTCTAATCCTCTCTAATAAAATGGCAATATGCAAATTAACCATCACTCCACTACATAAGCCACGCCCACCAGCCAAGCCATGCCCACCAGCCAATCAGGGCGAGTATGCAAATTAACCCCAATCCAAGATGGCTACAGCCACAGAGAGCAAGGTTTCCCCGGTAACAGGGGAAGCCAAGCTTTCCATAGCCATTGCAGGCCTAAGCCTCCACTCAAGCTACAAAGTTTCAATTATAGAAGGTAAAAAATTCAAACAAATGGCGGCAGAATGGAGCTTGAGAGGGCAGGCCAGGGTTGCCGGCGGCAACAGGGGAAGCAAAGCTTTCCGCACACCCTGGCCAGGCTCACCCGCTTAAGGCTACAAAGTTTCAATTGTAGAAGGTGAATTAACTGCCACAGAAATGGCTGCCGGAGCCCCAGGCTTGGCTCCGCTCCAGGCTACAAAGTTTCAATTGTAGAAGGAAAATAAATTACAGATACCAGGGCCTCCCCTTGGGTTGCCAGGGGGCGTGGCCAGCCTGCAAACTACCACAAGCCCCTCGCTCAGGCCGCCCCACGCCCCAAGGGAACCCCACCCTGATCCGGGACATCCTTCAGGGCAAACCAGCTGGCCCCCACCTCTGTACCAGGCTTCTATCCTATCTAATAAAAGAGTAATATACAGATTGATCATCACTGCAACACACAATATAGCTGCCTCCATGTGGTCAAAGATCCTGCCCCCATGTGGACACAAGATGGCCACTACAAGATGGACAGCAGGAGCGGGCAGTTGGGAGGCACCCGGCCTGCAAGGGAGGGCAGTTGTGAGGGACCAGGCCTGCAAGGGAGGGCAGTTGAGAGGGACCAGGTTTGCAAGGGAGGGCAGTTGGAGGTGATCAACCCTGCAGGAGAGGGCAGTTAGGGGTGACCAGGCTGGCAGAGGAGGGAAGTTGGGGGCAAACAGGCTGGCAGGGGAGCAGTTAAGCATCAACCAGGCTGGCAGTGGAGTGGTTAGGGGGTGATCAGGCTGGCAGTCAGAAGCGGTTAGGGGCAATCAGGAAGGCAGGCAGGCAAGCAGTTGGGAGCCAGCAGTCCTGGATTGTGAGAAGGATGTCCGACTGCCCGTTTAGGCCCGATCCCACCAGGATCGGGCCTAAACGGGCAGTCGGACATCCCTTCAGGAGTCCCAGATTGGAGAGGGTACAGGCTGGGCTGAGGGACAACCCCCTGCCGTGCACAAATTTCGTGCACCGGGCTTCTAGTATGTATATATTGCAAAAAGATTATCACAATATTCAATCAACATCTATCACCACATAAAATTACAATTCTTTTCTTTGTGATGGGAATTTTTCAGATTTACTCTGTAGGAACATTCATATACACAAGACGGTATTGTTAACTATACTCACCATGTTGTACATTACATCCCCAGGACTTGTTTTGTAACTTGAAGTTTGTATCATCAGTCCACCTTCACCTATTTGTCCAATCCCCTAACCATGACCTCTGGAAATCAAAAATCTGTTTCTTTATAAATGCGTAAATTCTGTTTTGTTTAGACTCCACATGAAAGTGAGAGCATATAGTATTTGCCTTTCTCTATCTCATTTCACTTAGCATAATGCCCTCAGGGTTCATCCATGTTGTTGCAAATGGTAGGATTGCCTTCTTTTTTATGGCTGAATAATTACGCGCGCGCGTGCACACACACACGGTGAGGCAAAAGTAGACTTATAGTTGTTCATATGAAAAACAATGCAGTAATAAATAATAATAAAAGAATAAACTCTGTGTTTAATATACTCACAGCTATAAAACTACTTTACCCCACCCTGTATACATATAACATTCATACCCATTCATCTGTCCATGGATACTTAGGTTGCTTTCATGTGTTGGCTATTGTAAGTAACACTGCAATAAACATGGGCATGCCTATATCTTTTCAAGATAATTATTTGTTCCTTTGGATAAATATCCAGAACTGTTTCGTAGTTGTATAAAAATACACATATCTAAAAATATGGCTAGTGCTCTGGCTGGTGTTGCTCAGTGGTTAGATCGTGGTTTTGGGGTTTGATTCCTGGTCAAGGGCATGTACCTGGGTTGCAGGTTTGATCCCCAACTTGTTTGGGGAACATGCAGGAGGTAACTAATCGATGTGTCTTTTTCACATTGATGTTACTCCCTCCCTCCCTCACTCCCTCCTTCCCTCCTTCCCTCCCTTCCTTCCTTCTACTCTCTCTAAAAATCAATGGAAAAAAATGCCCTTGGGTAAGAATTAACAAAAAATGAAAATAATAAAAATCTTGCTAGTATGTGTACTTACCTTGAAAGGAGATTGAAACTGGGGTTTTCTAAAGGGAACTTTAGGTTTATTAGTGTACTTGGAATTTTTTAACCATGTATTCTTGTATCATTAGGTAAATTTAAAATAAGCTAAATTTCAAAATATATGGTGATAATAAATTTTGATTTAAAAAGAAAAAACAACAACCCAGAACTGGAATTGCTAGGTGATATGGTAATTCTATTTTTTTTTAGTAATCTCCATACTGTTTTTCATTGTGGCCACACCAATTTACATTCTGAATAACAGTGCGCAAGGGTTTCCTTTTTTCCATATCCTTGCTAACATGTTATTTCTTGTCTTTTTGAAATACCCATTCTAATAGGTGTGAGGTAATATCTCATTGTGGTTTTTATGTGCATTTACTTGATTAGTGATGCTGAGTAGATTTTCATATAACTGTTCACTATTTGTATGTGTTATTTGGAAAAATGTTTATACAGAGCACCTGCCCATTTTTTTAAAATCTTTATTGTTGAGATTATTACAGATGTCCCTCTTTTTTCCCCCCATAGTTCCCCTCCACCCGGTTCCCACCCCACCCCAGGCCCTCACCACCCTATTGTCTGTGTCCATAGGTACTGTATACATGCATCTAATCTCTTCCTGCACTCCCCCACACCCCCTTCCCTCTGAGAATCATCAGTCTGTTCCATTTCCATGCCCCTGATTCTATTCCATTCACCAGTTTATTCTGTTCATCAGATTTTTTATTCATTTGATTTTTAGATTCACTTGATAGACATGTATTTGTTGTCACTTTGTTGTTCATAATTTTTTATCTTTACCTTTTTCTTCTTCTTCCTCTTCTTAAAGAATACCTTTCAGCATTTCATATAATACTGGTTTGGCGGTGATGAATTCCTTTAGCTTTTTCTTATCTGTGAAGCTCTTTATCTGACCTTCAATTCTAAATGATAGTTTTGCTGGGTAGAGTATTCTTGGTTGTAGGTTCTTGCTATTAATCACTTTGAATATTTCTTGCCACTCCCTTCTGGCCTGCATAGTTTTCGTTGAGAAATCAGCTGAGAGTTGTATGGGTACTCCCTTGTAGGTAACAGTTTTTGTTTTTGTTTTCTTGATGCTTTTTAAGATTATCTCTTTGTCTTTTGCTCTTGGCATTTTAATTATGATGTGTCTTTGTGTGGTCCTCTTTGGATTCCTCTTGTTTGGGGTTTTCTGCGCTTCCTGGACTTGTAAGTCTATTTCTTTCACCAGGTAGGGGAAGTTTTCTGTCATTATTTCTTCAAATAGGTTTTCAATATCTTGCTCTCTCTCTTCTTCTAGCACCCCCATCATTCAGATGTTGGTACGCTTGAAGTTGTCCCAGAGGATCCTTATACTATCTTCATATTTTTGGATTCTTTTTCTTTTTGCTCTTCTTGTTGGGTGGTTTTTGCTTCTTCATTCTTGGGATCCTCTAGTCTACTGTTGAATCCTTGTTTATTATTCTTTATTTCAGTCAGTGTATGTTTAATTTCTGACTGGTCCTTTTCCTTTTCCTTTTCCTTTCTTTCTTTCTTTCTTTTTTTTTTTTTTTTTTTTTTTTGCATTTTCACTAAGATCCTTGAAGGTTTCACTTAGTTCCTCGGAGGTTTATAGAAGATTCTTGAGAAACCTTATAACTGTGGTTTTGAACTCTATATCCAGTAGTTTGCTTTCTTCCATTTCTTTCATTTGTAACATGTTTCTTTGTCTCCACATTTTGGCTGCTTCCCTGTGTTTATTTCTATGTATTGGGTAGTTGATAGAGTGACCTTGTGTAGTAGGTGTCCTATAGGGCCCAGTGGCTCAGCCATCCCAATCACCTAAGGTGGACAGTCTTGGTGCATGCCTTTGTGGGCTGTATGCACAGTCTTGTTGTAGTTGAGCCTTGATTGCTGGTGGCATCACTGGGAAGAATTGACCTCCAGGCCTATTGATTGTGGGGAGCAGCTGTGACTACAGTGGGAGAGCTACTGTGCAGGAGACAGCCTTATGGGGCAGGACTTGCTTCAGTGGGGCTTTGGTGCTCACTGAGTCTGCCCCTTGAGTGTGTCACTTATGGATGTGAAGAGTTGTAATCTGGTATGGTCTCACACTGACCACTGGGTACATTGGCTCTTGGATCTCCAAGGAGGTGCAAAGTCAGCCACTGCCTGGGGCCACCCAGCAGGAGTTTCAGAGAGATCTGCAGATTCCTCCTCTTTGTATCAGGTTTGGAAGTGCCCAGATGAGGCCCAGGTGTGAAGCAAGGCAGGCTGGTGTTGATGCTGTCCTTGGGCCTTTTATTGATAGCTTTGGGGCTCCCTGACCCAGCTGCAGCTTGTTTGACAAGTTTTAGGCTAAGAAAGAACAGGTCATTCATATGCAAAAGCCACTACATACAGCTTGGGTGGGGTTGTGAATTGGGTGGAGCAGGGTCTCAGGGAATCTTCGGGGCGGAGCAAACAGAAATGGCTGCCAGTCAGCCCTGCACTGGGGAGGTCCCAGCACAGAAACAATGACCACTGAGAGAACCTTCATCAGGAAGAAAGCTGTCTCCGTGTTCCTGCCCTGATGCCAGACAGTCCAGTTTCTCCCCATATGTGTCTAGGTTCCCCAGAGCCTTGTCCAGCACTGGAGCTCAGAGGAAGTGGGAATTTGTAAATTCAGTTGGCGGTGCTGGCTTTTTAAGAGGGGCAGCTGGGTCTCCAGCAGCCTGTGTGTCACTCAGCCCCAATCCGCACTTGTTTTTACCAGTCCGTAGTTCTTACTGCCCATAGGGACTTCTTTACCCCACTCTGGAACCCTGGGCAGGGTGTCCTGTGTGGGGCTGGAACTCCTTACTCCTCCAGGCGGCCTCCAAAGAGGCGATCTCCCTCCCAATTAAAAAAGCAGCATGACCAGCCCATTCCGCGCCTCTGCACCTCCTACCAGATTCAATGTGCTTTCTTCTTTACCTCTGTAGTTGTAGTACTTCCACTCAGCCAGGTTTCCCGTGGTTCTGGATTATAGTTGTTCTGTATTTTAGTTGTAATTTTGATGTAGTTTTGGGAGGCAGCAAGTACAGGCATTTACCTATGCGGCCATCTTGGTTCCTCTCCTTCTCTGCCCATTTTTTAATCAATTGTTTTTTCTTACTGAGTTGCAGGAGTTCTTTATATATTTTGGGTATTAACCCCTTATCATATATATGATTTGAAAATGTTTTGTCCCATTTCATACATTGTATTTTTATTTTATTGACTAGAGGCCCAGTGCATGAAATTCATGCACTGGGGAGGGTGTCCCTCAGCCCAGCTTGCACCCTCTCTAATATGGGACCCCTCGGGGGATGTCCAACTGCAGGTCTAGGCCCGATCCCTGTGGAATTGGGCCTAAACCTGCAGTTGGACATCCCTCTCACAATCCGGGACCGCTGGCTCCTAACCGCTCACCTACCTGCCTGATTGCCCCCTAACTGCTCCCTTGCTGGCCTGATTGCCCCCTAACTGCTCCTCTGCGGGCCTGATTGCCCCCAAATACCCTCCCCTGCTGGCCTGATCACCCCCAAGGCTTTTATTAGTATAGATATGACCCTGCACAGAAAATTTTACTAACCCTGCTTTACAATAAGGGCTTGACGATTGAATCATTAGTACCAGACACCAAGATTTCCTTTCTTTGAATAGTGGAGGGAATACTTATCTTGTCTTTAAGTTGCCCGGAAATTAAAATGAGATAATGACTTAGAGAAGTATAAAAGCACCATATAAAGACAACTGTCTTTTTAATGAAGTGGCAAAATGAAAAACACTTTTTATTCTCCCCTTCCTTCCTTTACAGCTTTTATTTACACTTTGAAATTTATAAAAATTTCACTCCAATTTTCATTTCTTTACATTCAACATTATTTTGTATTGGTTTCAGGTTTTATATTAGTTACAGAATAGTGGTTAGACAATCATATACTTTACAAAGTGTTCCCCGATATTTCTAGTACCCACCTGGCATCATACCATCATTACAACACTATTGACTATATTCCCTATTTAAGTGACAATGGGTTTATAGGTTCCTTTCAGTCTTTCTTTTGTGTTGCTTGTCCTTCCTTTTCTTTCTTACTTCTTCCCTCATTTTCTTTATATAGTATCTCAATTGGCCATCAAAGCTCAGTGAAGGCACTGGGACACGCTTAATCCATTTTACAGACCAGGAAACTGAGGCCAATTCGAGTTGGCTATGGAACTTGACTCAGCACACAGGAAGCCCTCAGAGCCATGCTCTTTGCGCTTCCTAAGGGGCAGCGGCCCAGCAAACAGAACAAACCTTCCAGTCAGACTTCCAAGCCTCTTTCTCAAGCACCTCTTCATTGCGGATGCTCCACATTCTTTCCTCTCCCCCCATTCTTTACTGCCCCCCCTTCTCCGAAGCAGGTGGAAGGCTTCCCACTCACTGCCTAGGCATGCTCTGCCATGGGGCAGGGTGTCGCGGGCTTGCTTTTGGGTCAAGGCAGGAGCAGGAGTCACTGCCTCTGAAGTGTGAAGGCCGCCTGAGTGAGGCCCATTAGCACTGGGAGCTTCTCTGAATCACATCAGTCAGTCCAGTACCCTGCAGTGCAGCACCCCTCCACTGAGGTGGCACCACCCCTCAACCCCCGCCTCAGGGGTGAGGGTCCTGGCCCTCTGCCAAGAGTCCTTCCATGCCCCTTGATCCCTGGCTGGGCCCACCCACGTCTTGGGGGCACTGCAGAACCTCTGTCTCTCTGCAGATGAGGCAGATCCCTGCCCTAGGTCTCCGCAAAGCTATGAATCTGTGGCCAGAGGCCTGGTCTGGGTCTCAGCAACCACATGCCTGCAATGTTCCCAGGGACCCTGGGAGCGGCTGGGCGAGTCCCGCCTCACCTCCCCGGGGTGCCGATCTCCCAAGGGACCCCTGGGAGAGGCTGGATGGGCCGGCTACGCCACCCGGGTTGCCGATCTCCCCAGGGACCCCGGGAGCGGCGAGATGGGCCCGGCCACGCCCCCGCAGGCGGCCGATCGCCCCCGGGACCCCCGGCAGCGGCGGGATGGGCCCGGCCACACCCCCCCAGGCGGCCAATCGCCCCCGGGACCCCCAGGAGGGGCGGGATGGGCCCGGCCACGCCCCCCAGGTTGCCGATCTCCCTGATAACCTCTTGAGCGTCTGGGCAGCCAGCTCTCGCCTCCCTGGGGCAGCGATCTCCCCAGGGACCCCCGAACTAAGAGGACTGGACGCCGCCATCTTGATCTTCTCAACGGCCGTATAGGCCACCCGGAGTCCCACCCCCCAGCCTCCCGCCGGGCCAATCGTGGGCGTAGCAGAGGTGCGGTCAATTTGCATGTTTCTCTATTATAAGGTAGGATGGTTTCCTTTACAGAAACTTCTAGTTGGATTAAATACTACTTTTTTTTTCTTTTGGTATCAAATCCAAAAATTTATTGCCAATACCTACATCAAGGAGCTTAACCCCTGTGTTTTCTTCTAGAGGTTTTATGGTTTCAGGTCTTCCATTCAAGTCTTTATCCATTTTGAGTTGATTTTGGTATATGGTATAAGATAGTGGTCCAGTTTCATTCTTTTGAATGTCATAATCCAGTCTTCCCAGCACCAGTTATTGAAGAGACTGTCCTTTCCTCATTATATATTACTAGAGGTGTATGAAATTCGTGCACAGGGGGGCAGTCCCTCAGCTCAGCCTGCACCCTCTCAAATCTGGGACCCCTCGGGGGATGTCCAACTGCCTCTCTCAATCCAGGACCCCTGGCTCACCTGTCTTCCTGCCTGATTACCCCTAACCCCTCTGCCTGCCTGCCTGATCACGCCTAACCACCTCTGCCTGCTTGCCTGATCGCCCCTAACTTCTCCCCTGCTGGCCTGATTGCCCCTAACCGCCTCTGCCTTGTCCAGCACCCTGGGCCCAAGATTCTGTCCTCCAGCCAGTCACAGGCACCCAGGACCTGGGATGGCTTTGCCCGGGCCAGCCGCAGCCGCAGGGGACCATGGGAGGGCGTCTTCACCCAGGCCACAGCCGCAGGTGTCCAGGACCACGTGGCAGGTGGTTTGTCCCTCTTGCAGGCCACAGCTGCAGGCACTGGCACCCGTGACTGTGGGGTGGGTGGTTTGTCCCTCTCCCGGGCCACAGGCACAGGTGCAGCCGCTGGCACCCGGGACCATGGGGTGGGCGGCTTGTCCCTCTCCCAGGCTGCAGCCTGGCTGGTCCCCATTCCTCTCTCACAAGCTCATTTGTGCCTGGTTGGTCCCCATTTCTTTCTCCCCAGTGTTGAGTGTCTGAGCCGTTAAGGCGTGAGGGTGTGATGGCATGAGGGCGTGATGACCATTTGCATATTAGCTCTTTATTATATAGGATTGGCTCCTTTGTCATAAATCAAATGAATCTGTATGTGTGGGTTTATTTTTGGGCTCTCTATTGTGTTCCATTAATCTATGTGTTTGATTTTATGCCAATATCATACTCTTTTGATTACTATGGCTTTGTAATATAGTTTGAAATCTGAAAGGGTGATGCCTCCAGTTTTGTTCTTCTTTCTCTAGATTGCTTTGGCTATTGGTATACTCTGTGGTTCCATAAAAATTTTAGGATTCTTTTTTATTTCAGTGAAAAGTGCCATTGGAATTTGATAGGGGTTGCATTGCTTTGTGTAGTATGGTGACATTTGAACATTATCAATTCTTCCAGTTCGTAAGAAAATCTTTCCATTTTTGTGTCTTACTCAGTTTCTTTCTTTGGTGTCTTATAGTTTTCAGTGTACAGGTATATCACCTTCTTGGTTAAATGTAATGCTAGGTATTTTTTATTCAATTGTAAATGGGTTGTTTTTTTAACTGCTCATTCGGGTAGTTTTTTATTAGTGTATAGAAATGAAAGTGATTTTTTGCATATTTATTTTGTATCCTGCAATTTAACCATTTTATTGAATAGTTATATAACATTTAAGTTGTGTAGTGTTAGGTTTTCCTTATGATAATCATGTCATCTGCAAATAGAGACTGTTTTACTTCTTTCTTTGATTTAAATGCCTTTTATTATCTTGCCTCATTGTTCTAACTAATTTCCAGTCTATTTTGAATAAAAGTGGCAAGAGTGGACATCCTTGTCCTGTTCTTGATATTAAAGGAAATGCTTTCAGTTTTTCACCATTGAGTATATTCAGCTATGGGTTTGCCATATATGGTCTTTGTTATGTTGAGGTACATCTCCTCTATATTTGAGAGTTTTCACCAGGAATAGATGTTGAATTTTGTCAAATGCTTTTTACATCTATTGAGATTATCATATAGTTTTCACCCTTTATTTTGTTAATGTGTGTATCATATAGACTAATTTGCAGGTTGTTATTGCATTTGTTTTAGAGAGAGGGTAAGGGAGAGGGATAGAGAGATAGAAACATGGATAAGAGAGAGACATTCACCAGGTGCTTCCTACACACTCCCTACTGGGGATTGAACCCAAAACACTGGCATGTGCCCTGCCCAGGAATATAACCAGTAACCTGTTGGCTAATGGGTTGATGCTCAACCACTGAGGTACACCAGCCAGATGATATGTGGTTTTGAATCATCCTGTATCCCTGGAATAAATATCACTTGATCTTGGTGTACAATTTTTAATGTATTATTGAATTTAGTTTGCTAATATTTTTTTCAGAACTGTTATGTCTATGTTCATTAGATATATTGACTTGTAGTTTTCTTTTCTTGTAGTGTTTTTGTCTGGTTTTGGTATCATGGTAATGCTTCCTACGTATATAAAATGAGTTTGTATGTATTCCATATCTTCCAGGGGGTTTTGTTGATGATGGTGGTTGTTTTGGGTTGTTTTTTTCTTTTCTTTTGAGAAGTATGTGTATTCATTATTCTTTTTATGTTTGGTAGAATTCACCAGTGAAACCACTTGGTCCTAGACTTTTGTATGTTGAGAGGTGATTCAATCTCCTCACTAGAAATTAATCTGCTCAAAGTTTCTGTTTCTTCATGACTTAGGCTTGGTAGTTTGTATGTTTTAGGGATTCATCCACTTCTATACTATACAATAGTTCATTGTAATTTCATTAGTTTTTGTATTTATGTGATATTAGTTATAATGTCTCCCCTTACATTTCCTATTTTGTTTGATTTCTCTTTTCTTGGAGAGTTGTTTTGTGTGTGTGTTGTTTTGTTTTGTTTTGTTTTGTTTTGTTTATTGGTGCACAGGACAATGCCCAACCAACTAAGCCACACCAGCCAAGGCAGATCTTTCTTTTTTTAAAAAAATTCTCTATTGTTGAAAAATTTACATATGTCTCCTTTCCTACCCGCCCCCGCCCCCCATTGACCTCTCCCCTCTCACTCCCACCCACCTATTGTCTATGTTCATAATATCCATGGATACAAGTCCTTTGGTTCATCTCTTATCCCCCCCGAACATCCCCTTCATTCCTTCAATCTGTTCCATGCCTCTATGTCTCTGGATCTATTTTTGTTCATTAGTTTATGTTGTTCATTATATTCCACAAATGAGTGAGATCATGTGATATTTATCTTTTTCCAACTACCTTATTTGGCTTAGCATAAATGCTTCCAATCCATCAAAGCTATTGCAAATGGTAATAGTTCCTTCTTTTTTACAGCAGCATAGTAGTCCATTGTGTAGATGTACCACAGTTTTTTAATCCACTCATCTGCTGATGGGCACTTAAGGCTGTTTCCAAATCTTAACAACTGTATATTGTGCTACTATGAACACAGGGGTGCATATGCCCTTTCTGATTGGTGTTTCTGATTTCTTGGGATATATTCCAGAAGTGGGAGTACTACATCAAATGGGAATTCCATTTTTAATTTTTTGAGAAAACTACATACTGTTTTCCACAGTAGCTGTATCAGTCTGCATTCCCACCAGCAGTGCAAGAGGGTTCCTTTTCTCCACATCCTGGCCAGCACTTGTTGTTTGTTGATTTGTTGATGATAGTCATTCTGACATGTATGAGATGGTACCTCATTGTCATTTTTCTTTTTTGCATCTCTCTGATGATTAGTGACTTGGAGCATGTTTTCATATATCTCTTGGCCTTCTGTATGTCCACTTTTGAAAAGTGTTTATTTAGTTCCTTTGCCCATTTTTTGATTAGATTGTTTATCTTCCTTTTGTTAAGGTTGTATGAGTTGACTATAAATTGTGGAGATTAAGCCCTTATCAGATGGAACATTGGAAAATATATTCTCCAATGAAGCGGGCTTTCTTGTTGTTTTGTTGGTGGTTTCTTTTGCTGTGCAAAAGCTTTTTATTTTGATGTAGTCCCATTTTTTTTTCTCCTTAGTTTCCATTATCCTAGGAGCTGTATCAGTAAAGATATTGCTACAACATATGCCTGATATTTTGCTGCCTATGGATTCTTCTAATATTTTTATAGTTTCCCATATTATGTTTTAAGTCTTTTGTTCATTTTGAGTTTATTTTTACGTATGGTGTAAGTTGGTGATCTAATTTTTTTTGCATGTATCTGTCCACTTCTCCCAACATTTATTGAAGAGACTGTCTTGACTCTATTTATTGAATGCTCTTGCCTCCTTTGTCAAATATTAATTGAGCATGCCCTAGCTTGTTTGGCTCAGTGGATAGAGCATTGGCCTAGGGACTGAGGGGTCCCAAGTCCAATTCCAGTAAAGGGCACATGCCCGGGTTGCAGGCTCAATCCCCAGTAGGAGGTGTGCAGGAGGCAGCCCATCAATGATATTCTCTCATCATTGGTATTTCTATCTCTCTCTCTCCCTCTCACTTTCTCTCTGAAATCCATAAAACATATTTTTAAAGAATTTATATTGAGCATAATGGCTTGAGTCAATTTCTGGGTTCTCTGTTCAATTCCATTGGTCTATATATCTGTTCTTATGACAGTACCAGGCAGTTTTCAGGAAAATGGTTTTGAAATATAGCTTGATATCTGGTATTGTGATCCCTCCAACTTTGTTCTCTTTCTCAGGGTTGCTGTGGCTATTTGGGGTCTTTTTTTATTCCAGATGAATTTTTGGAGAGTTTGTTCTAGGTCTTTGAAATATGCCATTGATATTTTTTTACAATCCTTTGTATGTCTGTGGGGTCGGTTATTATTTCATCTCTTTTGTTTCTGATTTTGTTTATTTGGGTCCTCTCCCCTTGTTTCTTGAAGAGCATGGCTAGAGATTCATCAATCTTGTTTTTCCTTTCAAAGAACCAGCTCTTGGTTTTATTGATATTTTGTATTGTTTCTTTGGTCTCTATGTCACTTAAGTCTGGTCTGATATTTATTGTTTCCTTCTTTCTACTTACTCTGGGCTTTTCTTGTTGTTCTCTTTCTAGGCCTTTCAGTTGTTGGGTTGGTTAAATTATTATCAGTTTGTCGAGTTAGGCCTTCCCTCTCAGGACTGCTATCATTGTGTCCCATAGATTTTGGATTATTGTGTTTTCATTTTCATTTGTTTCCAGAATGTTTTTTTGTTTATTCTTTGATCTCTTTGGTAACCCATTCATTGTTTAATAGCATTCGTTTTTATTGTTTGTACTAGAGGCCTGGTGCACGAAATTCATGCATGGAGGGGGGTGTCCCTCAGCCCAGCCTGCACCCTCTCCAATCTGGGACATCCCTCTCACAATCCAGGACTGCTGGCTCCCAACCGCTCGCCTGCCTGCCTTCCTGATTGCCCCTAAACGCTTCTGCCTGCCAGCCTGATCACCCCCTAACCACTCCCATGCCAGCCTGATTGATGTCTAACTGCTTCCCTGCCAGCCTGTTTGCCCCCAACTTCCCTCCTCTGCTGGCCTGATCACCCCTAACTGCCCTCCCCTGCTGGGTTGATCGCCTCCAACTGTCCTACCTTGCAGGCCTGGTGCCTCCCAACTGCCCTCCCCTGCTGGCCATCTTGTGGTGGCCATTTTGTGTTCACATGGGGGCAGGATCTTTGACCACATGGGGGCAGCCATATTGTGTGTTGGAGTGATGGTCAATCTGCATATTACTCTTTTATTAGATAGGATAGAGGCCTGGTGCATGGGTGGGGGCCAGCTGGTTTGCCCTGAAGGGTGTCCCAGATCAGGGTGGGGGTTCCCTTGGGGCGTGGGGTGGCCTGAGCGAGGGGCCTGTGGTGGTTTGCAGGCCAGCCACGCCCTCTGGCTACCCAAACGGAGGCCCTGGTATCTGGAATTTATTTACCTTCTACAATTGAAACTTTGTAGCCTGGAGCGGAGCCAAGCCTCCTGCTCACTCCGTGGCCAGCAGCCATTTCTGTTGGAGTTAATTCACCTTCTATAATTGAAACTTTGTAGCCTGGAGTGGAGGCATAGGCTGGCCAGGGCAGGTCGGAAAGCTTGGCTTCCTACAGTGCCGGGGGCAACCCTTACCTTCTGCTTTTTCCAGCTCCATAGCTGCCGCCATTTCTGTTTGGATTTATTTACCTTCTATAATTGAAACTTTGTAGCCTTGAGTGGAGGCTTAGGCCAGTAAAAGCAGACGGAAAGCTTGGCTTCCTCTGTTGCCTGGGAAACCCAAGCCTCCCTCCTGCTCTATGTGGCTGTAGCCATCTTGGTTGGGTTTATTTGCATATTTGCTCCTGATTGGCTGGTGGGTCTGGTTGGTGGGTGTGGTTGGTGGGCGTGGCTTGTGGGTGTAGCACAGTTAGAGTCGATTTGCATATTACTCTTTTATTAGGTAGGATTGTAGTTGATTTCTAGTTTTATACCATTGTGATCTGAGAAAATGCTTGAAATGATTTTAATCTTCTTAAATTTGTAGAGACTTATCCTGTGTTCTAATATGTGATCTATCTTTAAAAATGGCCCATGTGCAATTGAGAAGAATGTATATTCCTTAGCTTGGGGTGGAATATTCTGAAGATGTCAATTAATTCCCTCAGAACTAGTGAGTCATTTAGGATTGCTATTTCTTTGCTGATATTTTGTCTAGAGGATTTATCCAGTGGTATCAATGGAGTATTGAAGTCCCCTACTATGATTGTATTGTTGTCGATCTTTCCCTTGATATCATCCAAAAGTTTTTTTCTGTATTTGGGTGCTTCTGTGTTGGATGTATATAAGTTTACCAGAGTTATATCCTCTGGTTGAATTGATCCCTTCAATATTATGAATTGGCCTTCTTATTTCTTGTTATGACCTTCACTTTGTGGTCAATTTTGTCAGATATAAGTATTACTACACCAGCTTTATTTTCATTTTCCTGAAAAAATTTAGCAGCCCTTCACATTCAGTCTGTGTGAGTCTCTTATTCTGATGTGGGTCTCTTGCATACACCATATATATGGCTAGAGGCCCGGTGCATGAAATTCATGCACGGGGGGCGGGGGTGGGAGGTTGTCCCTCAGCCCAACCTGCACCCTCTCCAATCTGGGACACCTCAAGGGATGTCCGACTGCCCTCTCATAATCCAGGACTGCTGACTCCCAACCACTCACCTGCCTGCCTGAGTGATTTCCCCTAACCACTTCTATCTGCCAGCCTGATCACACCCTAACCACTCCCCTGCCAGCCTGATCGACACCTAACTGCTCCCCTGACAGCCCGATTGCCCCTAACTGCCCTCCCCTGCCGGGCTGGTCACCTCTAACTGCCCTCCCCTGCCAGCCTGGTTGCCCCCAACTGCCCTGCCCTGCAGGCCTGGTTTCCCCCAACTGCTCTCCCCTGTAGGCCTGGTCCCCCCACCCAACTGCCCTCCCCTGCAGGCCTGGTTGCCCCTAACTGCCCTAGCCTGCCGGCCCGGTCATCCCTAACTGCCCTGTCCTGCTGGCCTGGTCGCCCCCAACTGCTCTCCCCTGGAGGCCTGGTGCCCCTCAACTGCCCTCCCCTGCAGGCTTGGTCTCCCTTAACTGCTCTCCCCTGCCGGCCTGGTCACCCCTAACTGCCCTCCCCTGCCAGCCTGGTTGCCCCCAACTGCCCTCCCCTGCTGGCCTGGTCGCCCCCAACTTCCCTCTCCTGGAGGCCTGGTTCCCCCCAACTGCCCTCCCCTGGAGGCCTGGTGCACCTCAACTGCGCTCCCCTGCAGGCTTGGTCTCCCTTAACTGCTCTCCCCTGCAGGCCTGGCCCCCGCAACTGCCCTCCCCTTCAAGCCTTGTCCCACCCCAACTGCCCTCCCCTGTAGGCCTGGTCCCCCCAACTGTCCTTCCCTGCAGGCCTGGTCACCCCCAACTGCCCTCCTCTCCTGGCCCAGTTGCTCCCAGTTGCCCTCCCCTGCAGGCCTGGTCCCTCCCAACTGCCCTCCCTTGCAAGCCTGGTCCCTCCCAACTGCCCTCCCCTGCTGGCCATCTTGTGGCGGCCATCTTGTGTCCACATGGGGTTTCCTTAAACCAGTAGTCGTCAACCTTTTAGACCTCCCAGACCACCAGTGGTCCACGGACCACCAGTTGGCAACCACTGGTCTAATGGGAGATCCCTTGTAGGTCACTTTCTGTCTCTCTCTTGTATCCTTAAAATTTTTACTTTGTCATTGACATTTGCCAATTTAATTACAATGTGTCTTGGTGTTGGTCTTTTTGGGTTCATCTTATTTGGATTTCTGTATGCTTCTTGGACTTGTGTGAAATTTTTCTTCCCAAAGTCAGGGAAGTTTTCTGTCATTATTTCTTCAAACAAATTTTCTATTCCTTGCTCAGCTTCTTCTCCTTCTGGCACCCCTGTTATGGTTGCTTCATTTCATGTTGTCCTGTTTCTCCCTTAGCATCTCCTGCTTTTTCATTTTTTTTCCAGTTGCTGCTCTGCTTGGGTGTTTTTTTCTACCTTGTCTTCTAACTCACTGATTCAGTCCCCAGCTTCTTCTAGTCTACTGTTGAAACCTTCCGTTGCATTCTTTATTGCAGCTATGTCATCTTCTTTTCCTCTTGATTCTTACACATGTTGCTGAATTTCTCATCCAGCCTTTTCAGCATCCTTATAACCATTACTCTGCATTATTTCTCTGACATACTGCTTGCCTTCATTTTATTTATTTCCTTTTCTGGTGATTCCTCCTTTTCTTTCATATGTAGGTTGTTTCTTTCTCTTCCCATTTGTGCTGTTCCTATGTGATTGTTTCTATGTATTATATCAAACTGCTATGCCACCTAGATTTTTTGAATTTGTCTTATGTAGTAGACTAGGGGCCCAGTGCATGAATTTGTGCACCTTGAAAGGAACTGTGGGTAACAACTCTGCGGTGGGCACAGTGGTAGGTATCGGCCCATACTCCATGCTTTGGCTTGGCCCTCCCTCAATGGTCCCTGGTCCACTGTCTATTGGCAGCCCTACTCCTGCTGCTGCCACTCCAACGTGCTGACAGCACTGGTCCCACTTGCACCCGCTGAAAGTGTGGAGCAATTGGGGCTGGTGCCAGCAGCAGGTGCAAGCAGTGGCTCCTGCCCCGATTGCCCCTCAGGAGCAGGAGGAGGTGGAGAAGCCCTCAGGGGCAATTGGAGCCAGCAGTCACCACTCGCACCTGCTGACAGCACCAAGTGATCGGGGCCAGCACTGGGTACTGGCAGCGGGTGCAGAGTGGTGGCTCTGGCACCAGCAGCAAGTGCAAGTGGGGCCAGCACCAGCCGCAGGTGCGAGCACCAGGAGGGACTGCGGCACACAGTAGCAAAGAATTTTCAGTAACCACCAGAGGCTTGCCCCAATGACAGCGACCAGTGCTCCATCTTGGTCTGGCACCCTCGCTCAACTGCTCCACCATCCCACCATGTTCCACCATGTTCTGCACTCTGCCATCTGCTTTCAATGCCCACCATGTTCCTCACACATCCCCTGGTGGTCAGCACATGTCATAGAGACCGGTTGTTCGGTTGTTCAGTTGTTTGGTTGTTCCGCCGTTCGGTCTATTTGCATATTAGGGTTTTATATATATAGATGTTTTGTGGAACCCAGTGGTTTAATCTCTCAGGTCTTGTGGGCTGGGTATTCTAGTGATTCCCCCTACTGGAGATTTGGCTTCTCTTGATGTAGTTGGGTCTTGAATGTTATTTTCCCTTTTGTGGATGGAGTCTCCTCTCAGGGTGTCTGGTTATGTGGCTCAGTCTCTACCCCGTTGTGCCAACTGTTGTGGAGGTGCTGACTGAACAGCACAAAATACAACAGAAGATATGACACAAAAGAAATAGAACACAAATGTACTCAAGACATCCATAACACCAATAGAAGTGACCACCAGAGAAGAGAGAATTAGGAGAGAGAAAGGAGAACAAAAATGATAGTGAGAAAGAAAGAAGAAAGAAAGAAAGAAAAAAAGAAAAAAAGAAAGAAAGAAAGAAAGAAAGAAAGAAAGAAAGAAAGAAAGAAAGAAAGAAAGGAAGGAAGGAAGGAAGGAAGAAAGAAAGAAAGAAAGAAAGAAAGAAAGAAAGAAAGAAAGAAAGAAAGAAAGAAAGAAAGAAAGGAAGAAAGAAAGAAAAGAATGAGTATGGGGAGACAACACAATAAAACAAACAAACCAAAAAGTGCAAACAAAAAACATCCAGAAGAGGGGAGAAGAGAGAGTAGAATCTGTAGAGGCAGAGCTTAAAGACAGAAAATAGGTTAAGGAATTGGATAAATAGGGGAAGGACCACAGTTTAGTATAGAGGAGGGAGAAAGAGAATGAGTGAATATGAGGGAAAAATAAAATTATTTATCTATTTATTGAAAAAGAGAATAGAGGAGAGAGCAGATAGGCCTGAATTTGGGAAGTGACACTAATAAAAAATTAGGAGCAGAAAAGAGCAAGAGAGGAGAGATAAAAAAGAGAAACAAATTTGAGTAATGAAGAAAGAGAAAAGAGAAGGGGAAATGGAGTAAGAGCAGGGAATAGGAAATTAGATATATGAATAAGCCAACGGAGACTACAATAATAATACATCAATAAATCAGATAAGGAAAATCACTTTTTAACAAGGAGTAAAAAGAAAGAAAAAAGAAAAGCTAAAGTAGAGAAAGAAGAAAACCAGCATGAAAAAGGGAGAAGTGAGGACGAAAAAGGTGAAAATGAAAAATAAAATAAAATTGAATAACAATAAAAAATAAAATAAAATAATACTTTAAAAAGTTAAAAAGAAAATTAAAAAAAAATTTAAGTGAAGTGTTCACTTCAACTACATTTTAATGGCCCATGAGGGCTGGTTTAGGACCGCACTCTTCTGTTCTGTCTGCCAATTCTTGGCTCCCTGTAAGGTATTTAGCTGCTGACCATTCAAGCATTGTCTGGTGGTCCACCGCTCCTCTGATTGTGTCTGTCTGCACAGGCCTTGGCTCCAAGCAGGTGGGACCAATCTGCCTGCTTTGCCAGTCAGCCAGTTGTCAATCTTAATCACTCAAGCATTTTGTTGCTGTCAGAGCTTTAGGTGAGGTTGGTGCTGTTTCACTATCCAGGAATCAGATGGATGTATTTTTCCTGACCCAGGGCCACTCCTCCATGAGTAGCCCAAAATATAGCTCTGGCCTTGTTGGTCAGAGATCCTTGTATGGAGACCAGTGGAGTGGCTGGTAACCTTGAGCTTTTATCAGTCTGATTCCCAGAATAGTGGAGTGGACTGGCCCCTCTTCCAACCCAGCCCCTGAGGGCTCTTTGGGGCTATTCAGAACCTTTGTTTCCTTTGTACAGCTCAAAATGTAGGCACGGTGTTGCAGGCTATATTCCCTGTCTTGAGGCCACTGGAAGGGGATAGTTCTTCTGGAGAGAAAGGGCAGCTTGGGTTTGGAGGGTTAGGAGGAGTCTTGGCCATGTCTCACTGCCCTGACTCCCTCCCCAGCCTCTCCTCAGGCTTTACAAATCCATGCCTCTCCCTGCACTGGATCCTTGAGTGAGTTTTTGCAACTGAAATGTCCTGTATTCTGAGTTTAGCGAATAAAATCAAAGACAAAATAAAAAGAAAAAAAAGCAAAACAACCATGAAACTGCAGGTTTCTTTCCCCCGGCACTGCGCCATTTGAGCTGCATTCCAGGCTGTCATTCGGGGTGCTGACCCCCACTGCTGTGGTCCCAGGTTTAGATTCACTGGGTGCCAGCAGCCCTGCATGTTTTCCTTCTCACAATTGGGTATTACACCTGTCACCAAGGGACCTGGCTTTGGTGCAATGCAGCCTCCACCTCACCTTCTCCGCCCAGCGTTCCTCTCCAGTCCAGATCCCCTCTCTTACCATTCTCTAGGCATCCTCTGCACTTCCTTATTGAAAATTGTTTCCTCAGCTGTGTCTAATTTGTTAATTCTGGGTCGATGTTTTCCAATTCAGTTGCTTTCCAGCCTGACCCCAGGAGGAGGTGCTCAACACATCTGCCCATTGGTTGCCATTTTCTTCCTTTTTAATGTGCTATTTATCGGTATGAAACTCCTTCCAAGAACAGCTTTTACTGCATCTCAGAGTCTTGGTATGTTATATTTCCATTTTCATCTGTCTCAGATGTTTTTCAGTTCTCTTTTGATTTATTTTTTTAACGTTTGCTTGTTTAGTTACATGTTGTTTAATTTCCCTATTTGTGTATTTTCAGTTTTCTTCTTGTAATTGATTTCTTGTTTCATATCATTGTGTTTGAAAAGATGCTTGATATGATTTTAATCTTCTTATATTTATTAAGACTCTTTTTGTAGCCTACAATATTATCTATACTGGAGAAAGGTGGTTGTTTTTTCTTTTTTAGTTCTTTATTGTTTAAATATTACATAAGTCTCCTTTTTCCCCCTTGACCTCTCCCTGGCCACCCCAACCCCCCAGCACATGCCCACAACCCCCTACTGTCTGTGACCATTGGTTATGCTCATATGCATGCATACAAGTCCTTTGGTTGATCTCTTACCCCCTCACCCCCCAACTTCCCTCATAGGTTAGACAGTCTGTTCAATGCTTCTATAACTCTGGATCTATTTTTGTTCATCAGTATATGTTGTTCATTATATTATACAAATGAGTGAGATCATGTGATATTTATCTTTGTATGACTGGCTTATTTCGCTTAGCATAATGCTCTCCAGGTCCATCCATGCTGTTGCAAACGGTAAGAATTCCTTCTTTTTTACAGATGTGGATTGCTGAGGGAAATGGAAGTTTCATTTTTAATTTTTGGAGGAAACTCCATATTATTTTCCATGGTGGCTGTACCAGTCTGCATTCCCACCAGCAGTGCAAGAGGGTTCCTTTTTCACCACATCCTGACCAGCACTTGTTGTTTGTTGATTTGTTGATGACAGCCATTCTGACAGGTGTGAGATGCTACCTCATTGTCATTTTGATGTGGATCTCTTTGATGATTAGTGACTTTGAGCATGTTTTCATACGTCCCTTGGCTTTCTGTATGTCCTATTTTAAAAAGAGTCTATTTAGGTCCTTTGGCTATTTTTGATTGGATTCTTTATCTTCCTTTTGTTAAGTTATATGAGTTCCTTATAAATTTTGTAGATTAAACCCTTATCAGAGATAACATTGGCAAATATGTTTCCCCATGCAGTGGGCTTTCTTGTTGTTTTATTGATGGTTTCTTTTGCTGTGCAGAAGCTTTTTATTTTGATGTAGTCTCATTTGTTTATTTTCTCCTTAGTTTCCATTTTCCTAGGAGCTGTATTGGTAAAGATACTGCTACAACAAATGTCTGCTATTTTGCTGCCTATAGCTTCTTCTAAGATTTATATGGTTCCCATCTTTCATTTAAGTCCTTTATCCATTCTGAGGGTTTTTTCTTTATTTATTGATTAAGGTATTACATATGTGTCCTCATTCCCCCATTGCCCCGCCCTACTCCCATTCATGCCCTCACCCCCCTGGTGTCTGTGTCCATTGGTTATGCTTATATGCATGCATACAAGTCCTTTGGTTGATCTCTCTCCCTTACCCCCACCCTCCCTTACATTCCATCTGAGGTTTGAGCATTTGATCGATGCTTCTCTGTCTCTGGATCTGTTTTTGTTCATCAGTTTATGTTGTTCATTATATTCTATAAATGAGTAACATCAAGTGATATTTATCTTTCTCTGACTGACTTATTTCACTTAGCATAATGCTCTCCAGGTCCATCCATGCTGTTGCAAATGGTAGGAGTTCCTTCCATTTTACAGCAGCATAGTATTTCATTGTGTAGATGTACCACAGTATTTTAATCCACTCATCTGCTGATGGGCTCTTAGGCTGTTTCCAAATCTTAGCTATGGTAAATTGTGCTCCTATGAACATAGGGGTGCATATATCCTTTCTGATTGGTGTTTTTAGTTTCTTGGGATATATTCCTAGAAGTGGGATCACTGGGTCAAATGGGAGTTCCATTTTTAGTTTTTTGAGGAAACTCCATATTGTCCTCCACAGAGTCTGCATTCCCAACAGCAATGCATGAGGGTTCATTTTTGTCCACGTCCTCACCAGCACTTGTTGTTAGTTGATTTGTTGATGATAGCCATTCTGACAGGTGTGAGATGGTTCCGCATTGTCGTTTTGATTTGCATCTCTCTGATGATTAGTGACTTTGAGCATGTTTTCATATGTTTCTTGACCTTTCTTATGTCCTCTTTTGAAAAGTATCTATTTAGGTCCGTTGCCCATTTTTTGATTGGGTTGTTTATCTTCCTTTTCTTAAGTTGTATGAGTTCCCTCTAAATGGTGGAGATTAAACCCTTATCGGTGATAACATTGGAAAATATGTGTTCTCCCATGAAGTGGGCTTTCTTGTTGTTTTATTGATGGTTTCTTTTGCTGTGCAGAAGCTTTTTATTTCGAGGTAGTCTCATTTGTTTATTTTCTCTTTAGTTTCCATTGCACTACGAGCTGTATCCGTGAAGATAGTGCTTCAGCATTCATCTGAGATTTTGCTGCCTGTGGATTCCTCTAAAATTTTTGGATTCCCATCTTATGTTTAAGTCCTTGATCCATTTTTTAGTTTATTTTTGTGTATGGTGTAAGTTGGTGATCTAGTTTCTTTCTTTTTTTTTTTTTTTTGCATGTATCTGTCCAATTTTCCCAACACCATTTATTGAAGAGACTGTCTTGACTCCATTGTATGCTCTTGCCTCCTTTGTCAAATATTAATTGAGCATAGTGGTTTGGGCTGATTTTAGGTTTTTTATTCTATTCCATTGGTCTATATGTCTGTTCTTGTGCCAGTACCAGGCAGTTTTCAGAACAGTGGCTTTGTAATACAGCTTGATATCTGGTCTATTGATCCCTCCAACTTTGTTCTTCTTCCTTAGAATTGCTGCAGCAATTCAGGGTCTATTTTTATTCCAGATGAATTTTTGGGGAGTTTGGTCTAGGTCTTTGAAATATGCCATTGGTATTTTAATGGGTTGTGCATTGAATCTATAGATTGCTTTGGGTAGTATGGACATTTTAACAATGTCAGTTCTACCAATCCATGAACACGGTATATTCTTCAATTTGTTTATATCGTCCTCTATCCCTTTTTTCACCGTCCTTCATATTTTTCTGAGTACAGGTCTCTTACCACCTTAGTTACGTTTATTCCTAGGTATATTAATTGTTTTGTTGCAATGGTAAATGGGATTGTTATTTTAGTTTCTCTTTCTGTGAGTTCATTATTGGTGTATAAAAAAGACATAGATTTCTGGGTGTTAATTTTGTATCCTGCTACATTGCCAAATTCATTTATTAAATCTGGTAGTATTTTGATGGAGTTTTTGGGGTTATCTATGTACAGTATCTTGTCATCTGAAAATAATGACAGTTTTACTACTTCTTTTCCAATTTGGATGCCTTTTGTTTATTCTTCTTGTCTGATCGCAATGGCCAGTACTTCCAGCACTATGTCAAACAGCATTGGTGAAAGTGAGAATCCCTGTTTTGTTCCTGTTCTTAGGGGAAATGGTTTTAGTATTTGTCCATTGAGTATGACGTTGGCTGTAGGTTTATCATATAAGGCTTTTATTATGTTGAGGTATGATCCCTCTATTCCCACTTTGCTGAGAGTTTTTATCAGGAAAGTGTATTGGATTTTGTCAAATGCCTTTCTGTGTCAGTTGATATGATTATGTGATTTTTTTTCTCTCAATTTGTTTGTGTGATGTATCACGTTTATTGATTTTGTATCAGCCTTGCATCCCTGGAATAAATCCCACTTGGTCATGGTGTATGATCATTCTAATGTACTGCTGAATCTGATTTGCTAGAATTTTGTTGAGGATTTTAGCATCTATGTTCATCAGGGATATTGCCCTGTTATTCTCTTTCTTTGTAGTATCTTTATCTAGTTTTGGGATTAGGGTATTGCTGGCTTCATATAAAGAACTTGGAAGTGTGCCTTCCTCTTGAATTTTTTGGAATAGTCTAAGAAGGATAGGTTTTAGTTCTTTGGATATTTGGTAAAACTCTCCTGTGAAGCCATCTGGACCAGGACTCTTCTTTGCTGGAAGTTTTTTTATTACTGTTTCAATTTCAGCAGTAGTTATTGGCCTATTCGGGTTCTTTGAATCTTCCTGATTGCATTTTGGAAGCTTATATCTTTCTAGGAATATATCCATTTCATCAGTTTATCCAGTTTGTTGGAGTAGAGTTGATCATAGTCTTTTTTTTTACAATCCTTTGTATGTCTGTGGGGTCAGTTGTTACTTAACCTCTTTCATTTCTGATTTTATTTGGGTCCTCTCCCTTTGTTTCTTGGTGATCTTGGCTAGAGGTTCATCAATCTTCTTTATCCTTTCAAAGAATCAGTTCATAGTTTTATTGATTTTTTTTTTGTCTCTATGTCGTTTATTTCCACTCTGATCTTTATTATTTCCTTCTTTCTGCTTACTTTGGGCTTTTCTTGTTGCTCTCTTTCTAATTCTTTAAGTTGTAGGGTTAGATAATATATGACCTTTTTTTTTCTTGTTTTTTTAATGTAGGCCTGAACTTCCCTCTCAGGACTTCTTTCACTGTGTCCCATAGATTTTGGATTGTTGTTTTTCATTGTCATTCGGTTCCACGATGTTTTTAATTTCTTCATTGATCTCTTTGGTAACCCATTCATTGTTTAATAGCATGATATTCAGCCTCCAAGTGTTTGAATTTTTTGATTGTTTTTATTGTAGTTGATTTCTAATATTATGCAATTGTCTGAGAAGATGCTTGATATGATTTCAATCTTCTTGAATTTGGAGAGACTTTCCTTGTGACTCATTATGTGGTTGATCTTTGAAAATGACCCACGTGTACTTGAGAAGTATGTATATTCCTTAGCTTTGGGGTAAAATGTTCTGAAGATGTCAAATAGGTCCATCTGATCTAGTGAGTTGTTTAGGATTGCTATTACTTTGCTGATTTTTTGTCTAGAGTATTTATCCAGTGATGTCAGTGGGGTATTAAATTCCCCTGCTTTAACTGTATTGTTGTCGATCTCTCCCTTGATTTCTTCCAAAAAAATTTTTATATATTTGGGTGCCCCTGTATTGGATGCATATATGATTACTAGAGTTATATCCTCTTGTTATATCAACCCCTTTGATATTATGAAGTGACCTTCCTTATCTCTTCTAATGGCCTTCACTCTGAGGTCTATTTTGTCCTATATCAGTGTTGCTACCACAGCTTTTTTTTTTTTTTCATTTGCCTAAAAGATATTTTTCCATCCCTCACTCTCAATCTGTGTGCATCCCTTGTTCTGAGGTGGGTCTCCTGCAGACAGTATACTAGTATATGGGTCATGTTTTCTTATCCATTCAGCCACTCGATGCCTTTTGATTGGAGCATTCAGTTCATTATGTTCATGGTTATTATTGATAGGTACTCATTTGTAGCCATTTTTATTTTTTTGTGCCCGTGTTCCTTTCTTCCCTTTTCATTTCTTCTTTTTTCCAACAGTCCCTTTAACATTTTTTTGCATTGCTGGCTTGGTAGTTATAAACTCCCTTAGGCTTTTTTTTGTCAGTGATGCTCCTCATTTCCCCATCAATTTTGAATGATAGCCATGCTGGGTAGAGTATTCTTGGATTCAGTTCCTTGCTTTTGCATCACTTTGTATACTTCCTTCCATTCCTTTCTAACTTGATGGTTTCTGTTGAAAAATCATTTGATAATATAATGGGAGATCCCTCTAAGGTAACTTTCTGTCTCTCTCTCTTGCAGCCTTTAAGATTCTCTCTTTGTCATTAACATTTGCTATCGTAATTACAATGTTTTGGTGTGGTTCTTTATGGGTTCATTTTGTTTGGAACTTTTTGTGCTTGTATGAACTTTCTTCTTCCTCAAATCAGAGAAGTTTTCTGACATATCTCTTCAAGTAGGTTTTCTAACCCTGGCTCTTCTTCCTTTGTCCTGGCACCCCTATTATATGTATGTTGCTTCGTTTCATGTTGTACCAAAGCTCCCTTAGGCTCTCCTCCTGCCTTTTAATTTTTTTCTCCTATTGCAGTTCAGCTTGGATATGTTTTGCTGCTCTGTCTTCTAATTCACTAATTCGGTCCTCTGCTTCTTCTAATCTACTGTTGAAATCTTCCATGGTGTTTTTTATTGTACCTATGTCACTCTTTATTTCCTCTTGATTCTTACATAAGTTGTTGATTTTCTCATCTATCTGGTTTATGAACTGTATGGCCCTTATTCTGAATTTTTTTTCTAACAAATTGCATTTCTCTCTTTCATTTAGTTACATTTCTGGTAATGCCTCCTTTCCTTTCCTCTGGGCATTGTTTCTTTGTCCCCTCACTTTTGCTCTCACCGAAGGATCTAGGCATTGAGTAGCACTGGGCCTGTGACTACAGTGGTGGGCTTGGCAGCAGGTCACACAATCACCAGGCCCAGGGTCCATACATTGGGCTTGGTGGCGATTTGTGCAATCGCAGCACCCAGAGTTGCTGTGTGAGGCATCCGGTGTTGCTGTGCAGGGCTTGGCTGCTCATGCTTGGTTGTGACACCCAGGGTTGCTGAGTAAGGCTTGGCTGTTCACAAGCACAATCATGGAGCCCGGGGTTGCTGCATAAGGCTTGGCTGTTTGCTGCATGGTCGCCCCTGGAGAACGTTTTGTGTACATTTGAGGAGAATATGTAGTCTGCTGCTTTTGGATAGAATGTTTTGTAAATATCTGTTAAGTCTGGTCTAATGTATCATTTAAATCCAATATTTCCTCATTGATTTTCTGCCTGGATGATCTGTCCATTGATAAGGTAGGATATTGAAGTCTTCCACTATTATTGTACTACTTTCTATTTCTTTCTTTAGGCCTATTGATGTTTGCTTTATATATTTAGATGTTATTGTATTATGTGAACAAATACAGACATGCATCACATAACAACATCTCAGTCAACAGTGCACCAGATATACGGCAGTGCTCCTATCTATACTAATAAAAGGGTAATATGCTAATTAGACCAGACATCCTTCTGGTCACCCTTCCAGACAAAGCCACAGTGGTGGGGGCCGAGGCAGAGGTGATTAGGGGTGACCAGGCCAGCAGGGGAGGGCAGTTAGGGGTGACCAGGTTGGCAGAGGAGGGCAATTAGGGGCAACAAGGCTGGCAGGGAAGGGCAGTTAGGGGCAACCAGACCAGCAGGGGAGGGCAGTTAGGGGAAATCAGGTTGTCAGGCAGATGCGGTTAGGGGCAATCAGGCAGGTAAGCAAAGGAGCAGTTAGGGGTTATCAGGCAGGCAGGCAGAGTGGTTAGGGGAGATCAGGCAGGCAGGCAGGTGAGCGTTTAGGAGCCAGCAGTCCCAGATTGTGAGAGGGATGTCCAAGGGGTCCTGGATTGAAGAGGGTGCATGCTGAGCTGAGGGACCCTCTCTCCCCCCTCCCCACCCATGCACAAATTTTGTGTACCGGGCCTCTAGTCAGATTATAATGGAGCTGAAAAATTCCTACTGTCTAGTGACATCATAGCCTTGGTCAGGTCATAACGCAACACATTATTAACCTGTTTGTGGTGATGCTGGTATAAAGAAACCTACTGTGCTGCTAGTCATACAAAAGTATACCACATACAATTATATACAATACATAATACTTGAGAATGATCCTATCTAATAAAAGAGTAATATGCAAATTAACCATCACCCTGCTACACCCACAAGCCATGCCCACAAGCCATGCCCACCATCCAATCAGGAGCAAATATGCAAATAAACCCAACCAAGATGGCTGCGGCCACAGAGAGCTTGGGTTTCCCAAGCAATGGAGGAAGCCAAGCTTTCCGCCTGCCCTTGCCAGCCTAGGCCTCCACTCAAGGCTACAAAGTTTCAATGATAGAAGATACATAAATCCAAACAGAAATGGTGGCAGCCACAGAGCTGGAAAGAGCGGGAGGCGAGGGTTGCCCCTGGCAATGGAGGAAGCCAAGCTTTCCACACACCCTGGCCAGCCCAAGCCTCCGCTTAAGGCTACAAAGTTTCAATTATAGAAGATACATAAATCCCAACAGAAATGGCTGCCACCACAGAGCAAGCAGAAGGCTTGGCTCCGCTCCAGGCTACAAAGTTTAAATTGTAGAAGATAAATAAACCCCAGATACAAGGGCCTCAGCTTGGGTCACCAGGGGGCGTGGCCAGCCTGCAAACCACCACAGGCCCCTCTTCCAGGACTCCCCATGCTCCAAGGGAACCCCCACCCTGATCCGGGACATCGTTCAGGGCAAACCAGCTGGCCCCCACCCGTGCACCAGGCCTCTATCCTATCTAATTAAAGAGTAATATGCAGATTGACCATCACTCCAATACACAAGATGGCTGCCCTCATGTGGACACAAGATAGCCACCACAAGATGGCCAGCAGGGAAAGGCAGTTGGGAGGGACCAGGCCTGCAGGGGAGAGCAGTTGGGGGGGGACCAGGCTTTTAGGGGAGGGCAGTTAGGGGCAAACAGGCTGGCAGGGGAGCAGTTAGGCATCAATCAGGCTGGCAGGGGAGTGGTTAGGGGTGATCAGGCTGGCAGGCAGAAGCAGTTAGGGACAATCAGGAAGGCAGGCAGGCGAGCAGTTGGGAGCCAGCAGTCCTGGATTGTGAGAGGGATGTCTGACTGCCCATTTAGTCCTGATCTAAATGAGTTTGGGCCTAAACGGGCAGTCGGACATCCCTCGAGGGGTCCCAGATTGGAGAGGGTGCAGGTTGGGCTGAGGGACACGCTCCCCCATGCACAAATTTTGTGAACCAGGCCTCTAGTAATAAATAATTATTTTACTGGTTTATGTATTTACTATAATATACAATTTATTATTATTTTAGAATGTACTTTTTCTACTTATAAAAAATGTTTGCTATAAAACAGTATACCATGTTACTCTGACAGCATCCTCACAGGCCTTGTGTTTACTCTTGCTTGATTGCATTATTTTATCTTGTGCTTGATTTAATCTTGTATTCTTTTGTACAGCTGTACAGGTTGGCAGCCTAAGAGCAATAGGCTATACCATGTAGCCTAAGTGTATATTAGACTATACCATCTAGGTTTGTGTAAGTGTACCCTGTTATGTTTGCATGGTGATGAAATCTAACAATACATTTCTCAGAACATATCCACATCACGAAGCACCACACATAACTATATTTATAAATGTTATATATCCTCTTATTCAATTGATCCCTTTATAATTATATAATGACCATCTTTGTCTCTTATTACAATCTTTGTCTTAAAGTCTAATAGCTCCCCTAGCTTTCTTGAGTTAGTAGTCACTCTTTGCAATCTAGGTGTTAAGTGTGAAATGGAGTTTGGGCTAAAAGTGGGCTGATACTTTTAGGGTAATTTAAATTAATTCAATAAGAATCCCTGCTATAGTTTAAGGGAAAAAATAATTTTAAAAAAGCTCCTTTCTAGAAAACAGTTACTCATAGCTCTGCAGAGTATTCCAGATGGTGGCTCATTTTCCCTCACAGACCTGACCAGCTTTTGTCCATGTCCCTGTCCCCAACTGTCATTCCCTGGCTGACTAATTTTCTTAGGCCAACATTCCTACTACAGACCATTTCTCTTATCTAAATTCCCTCAATTATGAACTGGGCATAACAGTATCTACCTCATAAGGTCAATGTGAGGCTTAAATATTCTCATATAAGTCAAGCCACTTGAGCAGGTTCCTGCAGCAAATGAAAAATGCTTCATGTTGGTAATGATCATAAGTTTTAAATGAGAGCAGTGGCTCGCTCCAGCCAATGCAAAAACTTTTGGCTAAATTGAATTTCTGCATTGTGGTTTTAAATGGCATTTAAAATGCATTCTGAACCCACATAAGAAGACTGATTTTCCCCTTGGATGAGAGAGGATGTATTCACACAAGATGCCAAACTGGGGACCATGCTCATCTCAGAGGAAGATAAATACCATCTGGGCACAGAGGCCCTGACTTCCCTTCTTAGTTTCATGGACTCCAAATATGGAAATCCATGAAAGAAGGGGGCAAAAATCTGGAGCATGAGACCAGATGAAATATTATTACTTGGCAATACGGGGTTTGACCTAGAAGCTCTGAATTTAGAAGCAATGATGGCTATAAGATGATACCCAACAGAGTCAATTGGCCACAGACTTCTGAGCCTCTCTCTATACTAAACATTCAAGTTAAACTTCAATTACTTTTAACGTTAAATGGTGCCAAAATATCCTATCTGTGCCAAAAGAGGGCTATTAAATTTACCTAAGCTGGAAACCAACTAGATTTGCAAAACAGATACTTCAAGCCATCTTTCCTAGGAAACGCAATTTATTTCTCCCTATAAAATACTTATCTTACCTTATAATAGAGAAACATGCAAATTGACCGCACCTCCGCTATGCCCACGATTGGGCCGGCAGGAGGCTGGGGGCGGGACTCCGGGTGGCATATCCGCCGTTGAGAAGATCAAGATGGCGGTGCCCAGTGGCCGGGCCCATGCCGCCGCTCCCGGGGGTGCCTGGGCCCATCGGCACCCCGGGGGGCATGGCCGGGCCCATGCCGCCACTCCCCGGGGTGCCTGGGGCGATCAGCACCCCGGGGGGCGTGGCCGGGCGATCGGCACCCCGGGGGGCGTGGCCGGACCCATGCCGCCGCTCCCGGGGGTGCCTGGGGCGATCGGCACCCCGGGGGGGCGTGGCCGGGCCCATCGGCACCCCGGGGGGCGTGGCCGGACCCATGCCGCTGCTCCCCGGGGTGCCTGGGGTGATCAGCACCCCGGGGGGCGTGGCCGGGCGATAGGCACCCCGGGGGGGCGTGGCCGGACCCATGCCGCCACTCCCGGGGGTGCCTGGGGCCATCGGCACCCTGGGGGGGCGTGGCCGGCACCTCCCGCCCCTCCCAGGGGTCCCGGGGGTGCGATCGGCCACCTGGGGGGCGTGGCCAGGCCCATCCTGCCCCTCCCGCCGCTCACGGGGGTCCCGGGGGTCGATTGGCCACCCGGGGGGGCGTGGCCTGGCTTCTCCCGCCCCTCCCGGGGGTTCCGGGTGGATTGGCCACCTAGGGGGGCTTGGCCGTGCCCATCCCGCCCCTCCCGCCGCTCCCGGGGGTCCCAGGGGGGCGATCGGCCACCCGGGAGGGCGTGGCCAGGCCCATCCCGCCCCTCCCGCCGCTCCCGGGGGTCCCAGGGGCCGAGGCTTTCCGGGCCTTGGGCACCAGCGGGGAGCCTGCACCGATCGCAGGAAACCACTGGGGGTCGGCTCCTGCGATCGGTAGCAGGGACGCTGGGTGCGGCGAGCCCAAGGCCGGGAAAGCCTGGGGCGGAGGCTTTCCCGGCCTTGGGCACCAGTGGGCAGCCTGCAAGGATCGCAGGAAACCACTGGGGGTCGGCTCCTGCGATCCTTAGCAAGGATGTTGGGTGCCGCGGAGCCCAAGGTCACCGCCCGGGGCCAAGCCCCGACCCTGAAAAAGGCAGAAGGCGGTGGCCACAGCCAAGGCCTGGGTACCTGGTGCCGGCAGAAAACTGGTGCAGGCAGCCAGGTGAATGAAGGTCTATTGCACGAATCTTCGTGCAAACGGGCTACTAGTTAATTTATAAATAATAAAATAATCACTACACAGTTATGCAATGCAAAATTCAGTTCAGCTTTCTGACATTACACAACATAAAAGATCCTCTTTTCTCTATTTTCCAACAACATGTTCTTCGTTTTCATCTGAAGTCTCCCCTTCAGTGCTTTAATCCATTTTCTACCATCAATCTGCTAATGATGATTCAAATATTCTCTAAGATAGTACATATTTTCTCTACCATGTTTCTCACTTCCTTTTGAGTACTGGCCAACAGAGTCATTAAAATCCATATCTCTATGAACAGTCTATTTAAGGCAATCTTAGCTATTTTTTATGAAGCTCCTCAAAATTTTTCTAGCCTCTGTCCACTTCTACATTTCTAGGTATTTGTTTTTGCTTCCAGATACCAAAATGTATATTAGTTTCTTATTGCTGCTCTAACAAACCACCACAAACTTAGTGGCTTTAAACAACACAAATTTATTTTCCTATAGTTCTGGGGGTCAAAAGTTTGAAATGGGTCTTAATGGGTGTTGTGGATTTTTGTGTCCCCACAAAATTCATGTGTTGAATTCTTAATACCAATGTGATTATATTTGCAGGTAAGATATCTAAGGAAGTAATTAAGATTAGATGAAGACAAAAGGATGAGGCCCTAATATGATAAACTAGTGTCCTCATGAAAAGAAACCTTGCTTGCACTCACTTTCTCTGTGCACATGTACCAAGGAAATGCCTTGTGAGGAAATAGTGGAAAAGTAGCCATCTACAGGTCAGAAAGAGAACTCTCACCAGAGCCAACCAGCTGGCCCCTTTAACTAAGACTTCCAGATCTCAAGAACTGTGAGAAATAAAGTTTTTTGTTTCAGTCTACCAATCTGTGGTACTTTGTTAAGACACGCCAAGCAGACTGATACACCAGATTAAGATCAAGGTATTGGAAGGTTTTTATTCTTTCTGGAAGCACTAGGATAGAATCCTTTTCCTTGCCATTTCCATTATTAAAGTCCTTCATTATTCCTGGACTAAGGGCCTCTTTTCCTCTTCAAAATCAGCAAATGCTTCCATTGTAACATTTGCACCTCTGGCACCAATTCCTCTGCTTCCCTCCCCCACACTTAAAGGACGCTTAGGCTTACATTGTGCACACCTGAATAATCAGAGATAATGTTTCCATTTTATGGTTACTTGATTAGCAACTTTATTTCCATTCACAACTTAATTCACTCTTGCTATGTAACATTACATGGGAAATGTGTACATCTTTTCAGGGCCATTATTCTTCCTATAACAGGAACTCAATCACCCACTTACCTAGGAATGCTTTCAGGAATAACTGAGTTGAGTTCAGTTCATTTGAAAATGAATTGAAAAGGTTAGTTATTTTATAAACTTAAAATAACCACCTTCCGTGTTATACCCCAGACATTCAGGTGACTGAAAACACCCATGAACTGGGTGATCATATATGGGAATGTGAATAAAACCAACAGCTTTCTTTAAGAAAAAAAAAATACATAACTGGTATATGTTATTTTTTATAAATTATTTTTCTATTCAGTGAGTAATACTGTTCACAGCTCTTTTATGAATGAAATATTTTAGATTATCTCTGTCTCTGTCTTTCTCTCTCTCACTCTCTCTCTCTTTCTCTATATATCCATAAACAATATAATATATAGCATTACTTTTCATGTATTTTAATAGTATACAAATGATATTATACTGTATTAGAGGCCCAGTGCATTAAATTCATGCACTGGGGGGTGGGGGGAGGGTCCCTCAGCCCAGCCTGCCCCCTCTCACAGTCAGGGAGCCCTCAGGGGATTCATACTGACAGCTTAGGCCTGCTCCCCTAAGCTGCAGTCTGGCCTCCCTCTGCGGGAGATAACCGGGCTGGTCAGGGGAAGGCACCAGCCCCATCACCCTGCTGCTGCTGCAACTGCCCGCCACTGCAGCCACCAAGGTGTTTTCATCAACACAGACTCCAGTCCCTTCACCACGAAAAAATGACAACTTTCTTTAGGCATTTTCAAAATGTGACTTTCATAGGATATGACCTTTCATTCTTTCTTTCTTTTTTATCCTCACCTGAGGATATGTTTCCATTGATTTTTAGAAAGCATGGAAGAGAGAGGAAGAGACAGGGAGAAACATCAATGTGAGAGGGACACTTTGATTGGTTGCCTCCTGCGTGAGCCCTGACCTGGGCCCCAGCCAGGGAAGAGCCTGCAACATAGGTACATGCCCTTGACCAGAATCAAACCCGGACCATGTGGTTGGAAGGCCGAGGCTCTATCCACTGAGCCAAACCGTCTAGGGCAGGATATGGCATTTCTTAGCCCCTCCAGCAGCGGAACTTCGTTTTTTCCTCCAGGAGTGAGGTGGAAAAACCCTAGATCACCTTCTTGGATTCTTATAACCCAAGTTACCAAGAACACTGTGAGTGGCGGCATACAGGGAGCTTAGCCAATGAACGGTCAGAAAAGGTATTTCCTCTGCAGCTCATGCGCAGAAGTCCCCCTTTGTGTGTTCGCTGGGGTGGGGTGTGCTCCAAGCCGCGACTCGGCCCCTGGGAGCAGGCCCCACCCCTGTGTGTGTCCGCTGGGGGCCTGCTCCCAGCCACACCATGCCGGCTCAGAGCAGGCGCCCCTGTGTGCTGTGTCTCCACTCTGGCCTGCCCCCAGCCTCAGGCTCCCCTCAGCCACTGGGGTTAGGGGGCAGCACGCAGTCCCCTCCCGCCCATCTGTGCATGCAGCTTCCTCCTGAGGTGGTCGTGATGCAGCTTCCTGCTGAGCCGGTCTGATGCATTAAGGCATCCTGGCTAATTTGCATATTACCTCTTTATATATAGACTAGAGGTCCGGTGCATGAAATTCATGCACGGGGGGGGGGGAGGGTGGTATCCCTCAGCCCAGCCTGCACCTTCTCCAATCTGGGACACCTTGAGGGATGTCCGACTGCCCGTTTAGGCCCGATCGGGCCTAAACGGGCAGTCGGACATCCCTCTCACAATCCAGGACTGCTGGCTCCCAACTGCTTGCCTGCCTGCCTTCCTGATTGCCCCTAACCGCTTCTGCCTGCCAGCCTGATCACCTCCTAACCACTCCTTTGCCAGCCTGATTAATGCCTAACTGCTCCACTGCCAGCCTGTTTGCCCCTAACTGCTCTCCCCTGCAGGCCTGGTCCCCCCCAACTGCCCTTCCCTGCAGGCCCCGTTGCCCCCAACTTCCCTCCTCTGCTGGCCTGTTCACCCCTAACTGCCCTCTCCTGCAGGCTTGATTGCCCTCAACTGCCCTCCCTTGCAGGCCTGGTCCCCCCCAACTGCCCTTCCCTGCAGGCCCCGTTGCCCCCAACTTCCCTCCTCTGCTGGCCTGTTCACCCCTAACTGCCCTCTCCTGCAGGCTTGATTGCCCTCAACTGCCCTCCCTTGCAGACCTGGTCCCTCCCAACTGCCCTTCCCTGCTGGCCATCTTGTGGCAGCCATCTTGTGTCCACATGGGGGCAGCCATCTTGTGTGTTGGAATGATGGTCAATTTGCATATTACTCTTTTATTAGATAGGATAGAGGCCTGGTGCATGGGTGGGGGCCTGCTGGTTTGCCCTGAAGGGTGTCCCGGATTAAGGTGGGGGTTCACTTGGTGCATGGGCGGCCTGGGTGAAGGGCGTGTGGTGGTTTACAGGTCAGCCACGCCCCCTGGTGACCCAAGCGGAGGCCCTGGTATCTGGGATTTATTTGTCTTCTATAATTGAAACTTTGTAGCCTTGAATGGAGCCAAGCCTCCTGCTCGTTCCATGGCCGCAGCCATTTTTGTTGGGATTTATTTATCTTCTATAATTGAAACTTTATAGCCTTGAGTGGAGGCCTGGGCCGGCCAGGGTGTGCGGGAGGTTTGGCTTCCTCCATTGCTTGAGAAGCCCAAGCCTCCTGCTTGCTCCATGGCTGCAGCCATCTTGGCTGGGTTAATTTGCATACTAATTCCTGATTGGCTGGTGGGCTTGGCTTGTGGGTGTAGTGGAGGTACAGTCTATTTGCATATTACTCTTTTATTAGATAGGATACATCTTCTGTAATTAGAATTTTTTATTCCTTTTATTCTTGTACACATAGAAAGAGGTTCTCTGGAGCTATTTCTATTATTAGAATTGCAAGTCCTAAGGGTATGAATATCTGTATTATCATGAGAGATTGTAACATTGCTCTCCAATTGGTTATACCAATATACTGTTTTAACAGTAGTGTATGTGCATTGCTATTGTATCAGGACAACAAAGGGGTCTGGGCTGCCTGTGACTACTACTTCAGCCAATTTATTCAAATTTTGAGTAAAAATATCTTGTCCATTTTGAGCTCTGGTATATACATTTTTATGGTTAGATAGTACTGTTTTATCAGTATAATAAAATGTCTTTACCCATTTAATTTTTGATGGACATTTTGTTTTTTCCAACTATAATGGTTAATTTTATGAGAACTTGGCTAAACCAAAGTACTGACATATTTGGTCAAACATTATTCTGCGTGATTCTTTGAAGTTATTTTTTAGATGACATTAACATTTAAATCAGTATACTTTGAGTAAAGCAGATTGCTTTCCATAATGTTGTTGGGCCTCATCCTATTAATTGAAAGCTTTAATAAAAATTATGGACCTCCCTCAAAGAAGAGAGTTCTTCCAACATCCTGCCTTTGTACTCCAACTGCAGCATCATCTCTTCCCTGGTTCCAGTCTTTCAGCATACACTGCAGATTTTGGATTTTCCAGGTTCCACAGTCATGTGAGCCAATTCCTTAAAATTTCTTCCTCTCACTCATTCTGTTTCCCTGGGTAACCCTTAATTTTCTAACTAATTTTTCTTTATAATCAGTCTTGCAGTGAATATTTCTGTACATGTTTCCTTGTACAAATAGAAAGAAGTTCTCTGGAGTTATTTCTATTATTAGAATTGCACGTTCTAAGGGTATGAATATCTGTATTATCATGAGAGAATGTAACATTGCTCTCCAATTGGTTATTCCAATGTACTGTTTTAATAGGAGTGTATGTGCATTGCTCTTATGATGGGACAACCAAGGGGTCTGGGCTGCCTGTCACTACTTCAGCCAATTAAGCAGAGACAGGGTTTAATCATATATGAGTGTTTATTCCAATGACACCGGCAGTATGGCAGAGCAGCAGGTCATCCACAAAAATCTGCTCTGGACCCCACCATAAGCCAGCTGCTTATATTGGGTAGAAGGACAAAGATTACATGGGAAAGTAGGAATTACAGGCATGGGAAAATGGGCATGGGATAATCATTGCAGGTTACACATCATGTGACCTGGGGTTGGGGAGTCACAGAGGGTGGGTGCCTCCAGGCACCCCGGGCACCCTGGGACCAGATTACAGGTAATAGGGGCTGGGGGTTGTAAAGAGCAGGTACCTTCAGGACTAGATTGTCTCAGCCATGAGGTTGTAAATCTTTCCATAATGATAGGCAGTTCTTGGGATAGGAGGATGGACTGCATTCCGATGTTAGCTCCCATGTTCCAGGGTATACAACTCCCAGCCAAGTGAAAATGTGCTTTCTAATCAGAACAGAACCATCAGGGTTAACATAGAATGATTAATATTTCTTATAATTATAATTAGTTCCACTATTCTATTTCTGCCCCTAACACTATTGTTTTACATACTACCATATCTTGATATTGTCAGGTTTTGTCCACTGACATTTTTAATAAGGAATCTCATTGTTGTTTTAATTTGCATTTCTTAGATTGCTAGTGAGATTGAGCATATTTTCATTTATTTGTTGTATATTCATATTTCCTATGTCAATGTAAAAAATATTCAACCCTGTAGCAATTTTTATGAGTTTATTTGAGCCAATCTGATGACAATTGCAGGGAAGCAAAATCTCAGTGATTAGAGAAAATGCTCCAGAGAATAGCGGTTTTGAACCTTATTTTATACATTAGAAACAAAGGAGAAGGCATAAGAGGGTTACATGAAATCCATTGGTGGTAGGTTAGGGAGGCTGGAGAAAGCAGAGTGGGAAACCTCTGTAACTGGATAAAAAAGTAAAATGGATAAACAAATACTTCTTTTACATTGGTGGGTAAAGGGTAGTTAACTGTGCCGCGCCAGCACAGCCAAGGGTTCGGCGAGCCTGAGGGAGGTGGTGAAGGATGGAGAAATAATAGACAAAGAGAAAAAGCTGGGTCTAGGTGGATCTTCTGTGCCTGGCTGAGGCCATAGAACAGATCCAGACTGCAAAGCTGAGGCTTTATTTATAATCAGGGACAAACAAAGTAATTTACAATGTTGCTGTAAGTTTCACTTGTTTTGGCAGCACTTGCTGCCCCTCCCACAGCCCACTAGCTACCCAGGAAAGATCCAGGGAGCAGTTACAAGATCAAACTTAATTATGCTTAGAGGACTGTGCCCTCCAAGCTGGGACTTGTTTGCGACTTTGCCAGCAGGTCAGTCCAAGGCTTAACCCTATAACCGCTTCATACATCTCGCCCTTTCTTTTAAATTTAAGCTACTAATAATGGAAGTAAAATTTAAACATCAATAACAAAGTTCTGACTATTAAAACATTAACAAAACAATGCCAATGCAAAACCCAATAACAAAACAATGCCAATGCAAAACCTAGACATGGCTATTAATAAAACAATGCCAATGCATTACAACAATAATGCCAATGAAACACAACAATAATGCCGATGCAACACAACAATAAAGAAATCAAACTACAGTAACATTTTCCTACTAAATGAAAGTTTCTTTTGCTGATTTACTCAAGAGTCCTCGGACTTGGCTGTGCAAGAGTTTGCAGAAGACTGGCAGCTAACCAATGCTAGCATGGCCAGAAACATGGTTGAGGGAGTAGCTTCTACTTCCTGCTTTTCTGCCATCTGCTGGGCCTAGGTTGTTAACTTCTTCAGCTGACCCCATTTGGCACCTCGGTCTCTTGTGTAGCCTTCGTCATCTTCCTTTTCTGCTTTGCTGTCACCGGGGCAACTTTCAGTCTTTTGAACGATGGGATAAGGAGCTTCTCTGGATCCATTGTGGTGACGCACGTAATGCTCTAGCACCCAAATTGGCTATGCTGCTCCTTCTGGAAAGATACAAACACAACCACTTCCCCACATCATTACTGGATCTGGTCCAAACCATTGTCCAGTTTGTGCATCCTTCCATCGGGCTAACCCCACGGATTCTATTGTACAGGAGGCCCAATGCCTTTCGGCTGCTGTACAACCCTCTGCATCGCAATTCAAAATAATTTAAAGTATAAAAACCATGACTGAGTTTGTTTTGAGGTGACACATAACATCTATCTCCCCCTTTCTGTTTTAGTAATACCTTAGTTGGAGAATGAGCCAAATATAGCCATTCAACAACTCCAGGAGCTTGCCAAATCCTGGTATGTGGGTGACATCCATTTGCCATATTTGATTAGGTTTAGGACCCCTAGGATTAACCCCCAATGATTGTCATAGGGAAAATTAAAACCTGTAAGGGAAGGGAGGAATCAATTCTAGTAAGTTGTGCTGAACTTAAGGCATCCTCAACTTTATGTAAGGCTGTCCTGGCTTCCTCTGTCAAGCAGCGTGGGGATGACGGAGATGAATCTCCCCTTAGGATATGAAATAAAGGGCTTAAGTCAGCAGTGGTCAATTTTAAAGCAGGTCAAACCCAATTAATATCTCCTAATAATTTTTGGAAGTCATTTAATGTAAGTAAAGTGTCAGTCTGAATTTGAATTTTCTGAGTTTTTATTCTTTTCCCCTCAGTAATGCTGCTAAGATAAGAAAAAGGAAATGTCCTTTGAACTTTTCCAGGTGCTATGCATAATCCAGCACAATGCAGAGAATACTGCATTATAAGAGATATTTAGTTACTTCATTTTTCCCTTCTTAGAGGAAAAAACCTTCATAACATTTAAAATATATTTATTAATTTTTATTTGATAAGGCTTTCCATGCATTTTCAAGTATATTAGATCTGTTAAATTTAAAAGGATTTCCTTTAAGAAAACAGAATAAATTTCTTGTATTACTCCAGGCACCCTTGGAGCTTTCCAAGAATCATCTGTTAAGACCTTGAATTTTTAACATGGAAAAAAACCATCAAATATATATATATATATATATATATATATATATATATATATATATATATATATACATATATGATTTAAAGATTATAATATTTTTATAATTATCTTAAGATATCAATTAGATTTTAAACTAGTTTTTGCATAGAAAAATTTTGGTTGGGATCACAGAATTAATCCTCTTTTTTAATTAGACCAATAATAAGCAACTTATTTTGAATTCCTAATTATTAGAGAAAACACAACATTTTACTTTCTCAAAAATAAATTCTTATACTTTAGACATTTACCACAACTATATAATTTCTCCCAATTTAATTTGCACTTTGAACTTTTAAAGCTGGTAGGACAAATATATTTAGAATTTCCTAGATGAATAACACTTTATATTTTTAAGAAAAATACAAGACATAGATTCAATTCTGTCCTCTAGGTTTTTTATGAGGCAAATTTAAACTTTACTTTTTATTTGCCAGTGGCTCTGGAAAACCAGGTTTGGAGACTCAAATCCAATTCCAATTATTTTAAGGCATTTACTTTGGATAAATTCTATAACAGAGATTTTACTGGTTTTCTTGAAGGCCTTAAAACAGCGGTCCTCAAACTTTTTAAACACGGGGCCAGTTCACTGTCCCTCAGACCTTTAGAGGGCCAGACTATAGTTTAAAAAAATATATGAACAAATTCCTATGCACACTGCACATATCTTATTTTGAAGTAAAAAACAAAACGGCAAAAACACCTGCATGTGGCCTGCGGGACATAGTTTGAGGATGCCTGCCTTAAAAGTTAACTTTTTAACAAGGTTCATTAGCATTTTGAAAATTACTTTTTATTATGGAAATGCAAATACTGTTGCTGGAATTAGCTTGAATTTCTTTGGAGAAGACTTTTTCGCTGTTTTTCTTAGGAAAGAAAAAAACAGTTCTGGGTTTTTCATTTTCTATAGCTTTTGCAGAGATTCCAGCTGAAAACAATCTAAATGTCCAAAATCGGACTATGTGCACATTCTGTCTTACAGCTAGGTTCTCTCCCCAGGAGTACAGAAATTCCAGACACATTTCTAAATTTTTAAGACTTTTTTATGGCGAGAAAGGAAATTTTAAATTAGCATACTGAGAGAGTGGGCATCCATATTGGATCGCCACATGTTTCCCTTCCCCCACATCCTGCTTACTTCGGGGGAAGTTTCAGCAACAGATCTTAAATTTTTTTTTTCTTTTTTGCTTTCCAAAGTAATAACTAATCACCCAATTTGGCCAAGATTTGCACTTCCCTGCCACATTCCTCCACTCCCCTTCTGGAGTGGGCTCTAGGCAGTCCCGAATCAGGGACCACAGACAGAAAGCAGAGGCAGGCGTTTCCTCTGGACCTTCAGCTATACAATGATCACTAAGTTGTTTTCCTACCTTCTCCCATGCCTCTATATTTAAAACCATGGGCAGGTTTTACTCACAAAATCCAAAAAATCGAAAAGCTGTTCTTACCTCACAGAACAGCCTCTTGCTTGGAGCATAGCCTTAAGCAAGGATACGCATACATTCTTTCCCTGCAATCGATCCTGAATTTCCCATGTTTTACACCTAGCTGGTACTAAATTGCGCTCCTTACCTTCCTTTTTGCATGTGCTTCACTGGAGCATCCTTTTGCCTGACAATTGAAGTTCCCTCACACTCAGGTTCGCATTGAGTGCCACTTGGGCCGAACTCAGCACCGCGTTGGGCGCCACTTGTGCCGCGCCAGCACAGCCAAGGGTTCGGCGAGCCTGAGCAGGGCCAACGAAGGATGGAGAAATGATAGACAAAGAGAAAAAGCTGGGTCTAGGTGGATCTTTCTGTGCCTGGCTGAGGCCACAGAACAGATCCAAACTGCAAAGCTGAGGCTTTATTTATAATCAGGGACAAACAAGGTAATCTACAATGTTGTTGTAAGTTTCACTTGTTTTGGCCGCACTTGCTGCCCCTCCCACAGCCCACTAGCTACCCAGGAAAGATCTAGGGAGCAGTCACAAGATCAAGCTTAATTATGCTTAGAGGACTGTGCCCTCCAAGCTGGGACTTGTTTGCGACTTTGCCAGCAGGTCAGTCCGAGGCTTAACCCTATAACCACTTCCTACAGTTAACAATTAACATTATAGCACATATAAATGGTATGCAGGGGAACAAGATAACAATATAACAATGAGGGGTTTCTGTGGTCTCCTGTTCTGGTACAAGATTTTGCCCTGAGGAGGCCTGGAAAAAGGGGTCACTATACTATTTCAAAGGTATGTTATCTTAGATGCAAAAAGACAATTAACAGACTCAGTTAAGGTAAAGATTGACTTCTGTCAGGGAAGATATCTGCCCACCATGACTTACTTTTAGTTAGGAAGTTTTAATTTCAGACCATCATATGTGGTTAATTTAGCTCTCAAAGTTTGTAAGGCCTGCCACACATGCCTTCTCTGAGCTTGTCAGGTTTAGTATGTGGCCTGTTTTTTATCCACACCTCTAATATCAAACACCTTTTTACATATATGAAACATTTTTCTATTGGTTTGCTTATTTTTTTTAATGATTTACAGAAGTTCATTTTTAGGTTCTCCAATCTTTTTATGCTATATGCATTACAGGTTTTGAGGGTGAAATATATGTTTGTGTGCCTAATGAATGACTGTTCTATATGACTTGCACAATAGTTTTTTGTTTTGTTTTTTATAATCAGCCCTATATAAGTGGGACCTGTGTAAATAGTGTTTTAGAGATAGTATTATGCAAATGGGAGAATTGCTACTGTATAAAAGTAGGGAAGGTTATCTATTTTACTTACAAGTTAAAATATTAAGTTAATCAAACTAAGTTAATATTAAGTTCATTATTCATGAGAATGTAGCCAGAGAGGGGGGAGAAAAGGAGAGAAAGGAGACAGAACCAAGCATATTTGTATTCTTTGTCCTAGCATGTGGCAGAGGGGTTAAAAGGTGAAGGGAGTCTGGCCACAGCTGAATCTGCATTAGCCCCCCTTCCCTTGACCCTGGCAATGAATGGGACACTCACCACATTTTATAACCTGCTGACATTATAACAATGAAAATCTGTGTGCACTGAGGTCATGAATATTTAGAGGTATAGCCATGTGTGAACTTACTGGTGCTTTATTGGGGGAAAATCTTAGGAGAAATTTGTTCCACAAATTATGGAGACACATTAAAGAAAATATTTGAGATATGTAAATTACCTTGACTTGCCTGCTCACAGATTTCTAAGTATCTCCAGCTTCTTGTTTCCCCTGCTGACTCAGGTCAGAACCTGTGTAGTTAATAAATCATATAGCCTAATTGTTCCAGCCTGTTCCACAAAACAATGACATTTTCTTTAGTCTTTTCTACCAAATGGCCTTGAGGCCTGGGAAAGGTGGAAGTTTATTTCCTGGTTACTGTGATAAGAGCAATCTCAGCCTTGAATTCCATGGCTGTACCTGACCTTCATACTTACCATTAGTTTCAGCTGACTGTGGGTTTGGCTGATGAAGAACAGGGAATCTCAGTTAAGGTAATACTTTTAAATAAAATAGGGGGAGGATGATAATATACATCATAGTAACCTAGTTAAAAGTCCGTATGTATATTTGAAATTTGCTGAGATTAAACCATACATGTTCTCAATACACACCAAAAAAAACAGTAACTCTGTGAGGGGATGGATGTCAATTAACCATATTGTGGTAATTATTTCACAATATATACACATATCAAATGATTACAATGTACACCTTAATCTTACACAATGTTATTTATCACTTATATCTTAATAAAGGATAGGAAAAGAAGGAAAACAAATATTCATAAACATCTATTTATCCATCACTGGGAAAAAAAGAAACACCTCGACTGGTTGCCTCCTGCATAAGCCCCAACCAGGGCCTGGGCCAGGGAGGTATATGCAACTGAGGTATATGCCCTTGACCAGAATTGAACTGGGACCCTTCGGTGCACAGTCCAATGCTCTATCCACTGGGCCAAACTGGCTAGGGATCATTTTTCAATCCTTGACTCAAAATATAAAATATATACCTTAGGGACTTGAATTGTCAATCAGCTCCTGCTGATTCCTCTTTGTTTTCTTGTTCACTGTTACTCATATGAAATCCCACTCAGACTTCTAGGGAGAATAACATGAAGTTCCCACAGGGAAACTCCTCATGTGAGTGAGTAGTAGCCACACCTAAAGTAACTTTACTGCCAGGAGATGAATAAAGGACAAATATTCCATCATCTGTGCTGTGACTTTGAGAGCTTTGCTTAGGGTGCATACTGACTCGTGAACTGAATCAGTTTACCAGCACTCATTGCTCAACTGCCTCCTGGGACTAGGCCAGTAAGATAAATTTGCGGGACTGCAGGTATAAGACCTCAGGAGTGAGGGACGGAAGAGGGATCAGCAGTGCAGCCCAGCCATGGATTTCATGCCTAATATTTCTCAAATTAAAAACAAAGAAACTACTTTGCTAGCCAAACCCTCACCTAATTAGGTCAAAAGTTTCTATTTTCACCCACCTACTAATAGTGTTTTCACGCCTACGCATTACTTTTCAGAAGCAAAGTGTCCATGAATAAAATTTATGCAGTTAAAACAATTTATTATTAGCATCAGCATTTCCTTGTTATTAAATGTGCAGACTATGGAAATTTCCGATTAGAGTTAGTAACCCACCTCTGCCACTTATTAACTCTGTGCCTCTGTTTCCTTTTACCAGCTCTGGATTTGGGCAAGTCATATAACTGTGTTTTTAGTCTCAGTATCCCCATCTATAAAATGGAAGTATCGATAGGAAGAACCAATTCATTCACTTGTGGCTATCCCTCTAAATAATCTCCAAGCACCTCAGTGGGATGTTGTGAGGATGAAATGAGTAGTAACTGCATGCAGTTTCTAGAACCATGTCCTGCATGTTGTAGTTCACACTACAATGGTGTTACGGACTTTTCCCTTTTCAAGTCAAATTATGTTTTTAACTTGGTATCTGATATTGTCTATCATACCTACATATTTTGTGGGGTTTTTAAAAAATTATTCAATTGCTTCACTTTTTAAGAAAGCCTTATGTAATTTCTAGTTCACTTTGAAACAGCTTATTCACTACACCTAACCCATTAGCTAAGGGTCTTTTGGCACAGTGATTGTTGTCAAACATCAACATGCATAAGAATTTCCAAGAGAGCTTGATAATATAGGGAATGCTGGGCCCATTCTCAGTTTATGATCAGTAGATCCAAGGTGCTGCCTGAGAATTTCCATTCTAACCTTTTCTAATGTGGCACTGATTCCACTCATCTGGCCTCCACACTCGAGAATCATGGTCTTACCAAATGAGATGTGATATTTCTTGGTGGAAAGAAGTTTGAAAATTTCTTTCTCTCTACATTACTACATACACACTCATAATTTAACAGATGTATTAACTTGTTAACATCATTTACCATGTAGTTAAAAGGTAAGACATTCAGTAATTATGTAAGTATAAATATTAGGATGTTCATCATTCATGTAACATTTCTACATATGTTTCAATGTTGAAATGTTTTTAAAATATATTATTTTACAAACATGGGTTTTTATTTTTGCAAGACCACTAACCCATCCATGTGTACTTATCTGACCGATCTCTATATGATCACTGCTCATTCAGGGCAAGAAAGCATCCTGGATATCCTCCTTTATGCCCACTTCTTCCTTTCTCCTTGGTAAAGTTCCAGTTTTTTAAAAAATAAACAAATAAAAAACCCCTTATTTTGGTTCCAAACGTGATTTGGGTTTGTGTGTGTATGTGTGTATGATATTTTCTTAGATTTTCTTTTTAAAAATGGTATTAGTTTTGAAATGGCGTATATTTTGTAAATAAGTTTTTCTTACCTAAAGTTATGCCTAAGTTAAAACATGGAATAACATTTTAAAAATTTACTCTTCCAGCTATTGAAAATTTGGCAGTAAGTGCTCATAGCAGGAATTGACTCATTTTACCAGATATGGTGCATTTGTGACCAGCACTTACCATATTCTTTATGAATGTAGGAGGGAAGAAAGATTTGGAATATGAAATACTGGGTGCTTCAAGCAATAAAAAAACTAAGCTAATACTGATTATTGTATTTGCTTATCTTTTTTTATTGTCTAAAGTTTTACATAAGTCTCCTTTTTCCCCAATTGACTCCCACCCCCGCCATTCCCACCCCAGGCAAGCCCCCATGGCCCAAGTGTCTGTGTCCATTGGTTATGCTAATATGCATGCTTACAAGTCCTTTGGTTGGTCTCTAACCTCCCCCTCTCCCCTGCCATTTGTCTCTGGATTTCTTCTTGTTCATCAAATTATGTTGATCTTTATATCCCACATATGAGTGAGATCATGTGATATTTATCTTTCTCCGACTGGCTTATTTTGCTTAGCATAATGCTCTCCAGATCCATCCATGCTGCTGCAAATGGTAAAAGTTCCTTCTTTTTTTATAGCAGCATAGTATTCCATTGTGTAGATGTACCAACGTTTTTAATTCACTCATCTGCTGATGGTCACTTAGGCTGTTTCCAAATCTTAGCTATGGTAAATTGTGCTGCTATGAACATAGGGGTGAATATATCCTTTCTGATTGGTGTTTCTAGTTTCTTGGGATATATTCCTAGAAGTGGGGTTACCGAGTCAAATGGGAGTTCCATTTTTAAGTTTTTGAGAAAACTCCATACTGTCTTCCACAGTGGCTGCACCAGTCTGCATTCCCACCAGCAGAGCAAGAGGGTTCCTTTTTCTCCACATCCTCCCCAGAACTTGTCTTTTGTTGATTTGTTGATGATAGCCATTCTGACAGGTGTGAGATGATATCTCGTTGTTTTGATTTGCATCTCTCATATTAGTGACTTGTTTTCATATGTCTCTGGGTTCTGTATGTCCTCTTTTGAAAAGTGTCTATTTAGATCCTTTGAGCATGTTTTCATATGTCTCTGGGTTCTGTATGTCCTCTTTTGAAAAGTGTCTATTTAGATCCTTTGCCGAATTTTTGATTGAATCTTTATCTTCCTCTTGTTAAGTTGTATGAGTTCTCAGTAAATTTTGGAGATTAAACCCTTATCGGAAATATCATTGGCAAATATATTCTCCCATGCAGTGGACTTTCTTGATGTTTTGTTAATGGTTTCGTTTGCTGTGCAGAAGCTTTTTATTTTGATGTCATCCCATTTGTTTATTTTCTCCTTAGTCTCCATTGCCGTAGGAGCTGTGTCAGTAAAGATATTGCTACAACATATGTCTGCTATTTTGCTGCCTATGGATTTTGTAGGATTTTTATGGTTTTCTGTCTTACGTTTAAGTCATTTTGAGTATGTGTATGGTGTAAGTTGGTGGTCTAGTTTCATTTTTTTGCATGTATCTGACCAAATTTCTCAACACCATTTATTGAAGAGACTGTCTTGACTCCATTGTATGCTCTTGCCTCCTTTGTCAAATATTAATTGAGCACAGTGGTTTGGGTCAATTTCTGGGTTCTCTATTCTATTCCATTAGTTTATATGTCTGTTCTTGTGCCAGTACCAGGCAGTTTTGAGAACCGTATCTTGTTCATATAGCTTGATATCTAGTATTGTGATCCCTCCAACTTTGTTCTTCTTTCTCAGGATTGCTGTGGCTATTTGGGGTCTTTTTTTATTCCAGATGAATTTTTGGAGAGTTTGTGCTAGGTTTGTGAAATATGCCATTGGTATTTTATTGGGGATTGCATTGAATCTGTGATTGTTTTCTGTAGTATGGACATTTTAATGATGTTGATTCTACCAATCCATGAACATGGTATGTTCTTCCATTAGTTTATGTCTTCTTCTATCTCTTTTTTTAATATCCTGTACTTTTCTGAGTACAGGTCTTTTACTTCCTTAGTTAAGTTTACTAATATTTTTAGGTATCTTAATTTTTTTGGTGCAATGGTAAATGGGATTGATTTTGTTTGTTTGTTTCTCTTTATGTGAGTTCATTATAGGTGTATAAAAAGGCTATAGACTTCTGGGTGTTGATTTTGTATCCTGCTACATTGCCAAATTCATTTATTAGATCTAGTAGTTTTTTCATGGAGTCTTTGGCATTTTATATGTATAGTATCATGTCATCTGTGAATAAGAACAGTTTTACTTCTTCTTTTCCAATTTGGATGCCTTTTATTTCGTCTTCTCGTCTGATCACTATGACTACCACTTCCGGTTTTATATTGAACAGGAGTGGTGACAGTGGGCATCCCATCTTGTTCCTGTTTTTAGGGGAAATGAGTTTAGTTTTTGCCCATTGAGTAGGCTGTCGGTCTGTCATATAAAGCTTTTATTATGTTGAGGTATGATCCCTCTATTCCCACTTTGCTGAGAGTTTTTATCAAGAAAGGGTGTTAGATTTTGTCAAATGCCTTTTCTGCATTGATAGATCTGATTATGTGATTTTTATCTCAACTTGTTTATGTGATATTTATTGATTTGCGGATATTGTACCATTCTTGCATGCCCAGAACAATTCCCACTTGGTCATGGTGTATGATCTTTCTAATGTAATGCTGAATCCAATTTGTTAGAATTTTGTTGAGGATTTTAGCATCTATGCTCATCAAGCATATTGGCCTGTAGTCCTCTTTTTTTGTGGTGTCTTTATCTGGTTTTGGGATTAGAGTGATGCTGGCTTCATAGAAAGAGCTTGGAAGTGTGCTTTCCTCTTGAATTTTTTGGAATAGTCTGAGGAGGATAGGTTTTAGTTCTTCTTTGAATGGTTGGTAGAACTCCCCTGTAAAACATCTGGAACAGGGCTTTTGTTTGCTGGAAGATTTTTTAAAGTTGTTTTAATTTCTTTGGTAGTTATCAGCCTATTCAGGTTTTTTTATTCTTCCTGATTGAGTTTTGGGAGCTTGTATTTTTCTAAGAATATGTCCCTTTCATTTAGATTGTCCTTTTTTTTGGAATAAATTTGTTCATATTTTTTTTTCATAATTGTTTGTATTTCTGTGGGATCGGTTGTTATTTCACCTCTTTCATTTCTGATTTTGTTTATTTGGGTCCTCTCTCTTTGCCTCTTGGTGGGCCTGGCTAGAGGTTCATCAATTTTGTTTATCCTTTCAAAGAACCAGCTCTTGGTTTTGTTGAACTTTTGTATTGTTTTGTTGTGGGGTTTTTTGTCTCTATGTCATTTATTTCCACTCTGATATTTATTATTTCCTTCCTCTGCTTACGCTGGGCTTTTCTTGTTGCTCTCTTTCTAACTCTTTGAATTGTAGATTTTGATAATTTATTACCTATTTTTCTTGTTTTTTGAGGTAGGGCTGTAGAGCTATGAACTTCCCTCTCAAGACTGCTTATACTGTGTCCGTAGATTTTGGATTGTTATGTTTTCATTGTCATTTGTTGTCATGATGCTTTTTATTTCTTCTTTGATCTTTTTGGTAACCCAATCATTTTTTAATAGCATGCTATGTAGCCTCCAACTGTTGGATTTTTTTTATTGTTGTTGTTTTCTTGATTGTTTCCAGAAGATTTTTTTTTATGTAGTTGGGTGCTTCTGCACTGGGTGAATATATGTTTATCAGAGTTGTATCCTCTTGTTGTATTCATCCATTTGATATTATGAAGTGACCTTCCTTATCTCTTGTTATGGCTTTAACTTTGAGATCGATTTTGTCATTTCCATTTCCCTGAAAAATGTTTTTCCATCCCTTCACTTTCAGTCTGTGTGAGTCCCTTTTTCTCAGGTGGGTCTTTCTGTAGACAGCATATATATGGATCATGTTTTTTTCAATCCATTCAGCCACTGATGTCTTTTGCTTGGAGCATTTAGTCCATTTATGTTTAAGGTTATTATTGATAAGTACTTGTTTGCAGCCACTTTTATTCTTTATGCCTGTGTTCCTGCTTCCCTTCCTATCCCTTCTTTTTACAACAGTTCCTTTAGCATTTCTTGCATTGCTGGCTTGGTAGTAATAAACTCCCTTAGCCTTTTTTGTCTGTAAAGCTCCTGATTTCCCCTTCAATTTTGAATGATAGCCTTGTTGGATAGAATATTCTTGGATTCAGTCCCTTGCTTGCATCGCTTTGTATACTTCATTTCATTCTCCTACAGCCTGACGTGTTTTTGTGTTTTTTTTTTGAGAAATCACTTGATAATCTAATGGGAAATCCCTTGTCGGTAACTTTCTGTCTCTCTCTTGCAGCCCATAAGATTCTCTCTTTGTCATTAACGTTTGCCATTATAAATACAACATATCTTGGTGTGGGTCTTTTCGTGTTCACCTTGTTTGGGACTCTCTGTGCTTGTGTGACTTTTTCTTCACAAAATCAGGGAAGTTTTCTGTCATTATTTCTTTAAAGATGCTTCCTATTCCTTGCTCCTCTTCTTGTCCTTCTGGCCCCCCTATTATATGGATGTTACTTTGTTTCATGTTGTCCCAAACCTTCCTCACGCTCTCCTCCTTCTTTCTAATTTTTTTCTCTGATTGCTGTTCAGATTATGTGTGTTTTTACCTTGTCTTCTAAATCTCTAATTTGGTCCTCCATTTCTTCTAGTCTACTGTTGAAAACTTCCATTGTGTTTTTTATTGTAGATATTCATTCTTCATTTCCTCTTGATTCTTACAAATGTTGATAATTTTCTCATCCAACTGGTTTAAGATTGTGTGAATCCACCATGGCTTACTCTGAATTCTTTCTCTGGCATATGCTTGCCTCCATTTCATTTAGTTCCTTTTCATATGATTCATCCTTTTCTTGGGAGCTTTTTTTTTGTCTCCCCATTTTTGCTGTCTCTTTCTGGCCCTGGGATCCATGCTTGGGGCCTAGGGATTGAAGCCCCTAGAAGTTCAATGATTCAGGACTCACTAGACCAGAAGCTGAGTCTTCCTTGAGTTTCACACCTTTATTGTCTCTGCTTTGAGTTCTACCCTGGTTCTGGTCCCTCAGTTGTCCTCTTCAGATTCTTGGGGTTGGTGGGAGTGCTGAAGCAGTGGACTTGGAAGGAGAGGCATACATCCCGAGACTTGCTGAGGTGGCCAGGCACTGAGGTGCACAGGGTCAGTAGCTGAAGCAGTGGGCTTGGCCGTAGAGGCACACTCTGAGACTCACCAAGGGGTCCAGGCAGCAAGTTGCATGGAGTCTGAGGCTGAAGCAGCAGGCTTGGAAGAAGGGGCATGCATTGTGAGACTCACCAAGGTGTCCAGGGGCCAAGTTGCTCTGGGTCTGTGGCTGAAGCAGTGAGCTTGGCAAGAGAGGCACTCACTCTGAGACTTACCAAGGTGTCCACACACCTAGTCACATGGGGTCTGCAGCTGAAGTGATGCAGGCTTGGCAAAAGGGGCAGGCACTCCAGACTCCCAGGAGCCTGTGGCCAGGGATCTGTAGGTCTGCAAATGAGGTAGCTGGTCTTTGGCTAGAGTGGCTGCAGGGTTCAAGATGGTGTCTGAGGCCAGTATCGGTGGTGGTGAGGATGGTCTCCTAGTCACAGAAGCTCTCCCCTTAAAGGTGGCATAGTTTCTGTGCCAGAGCTGGCTGCCCCAGGAGTGCTTGCAGCAGTAGCAATGGTTCCCATCCAGGAAAGCCTGGTCTGCCAGCCCCTGAGACTCTTGAAAGATCTCACTGTTCCTCACTCACACACACACACACACACACACACACACACACACACACACACACACCATGCATGACTACACACTCCCCTTTTACTCCCTCCCTCACTCACTCACACTCTCACTCTCACTCTCACTCTCACTGCTGTCCCTCTGGCCACCATCTTATCTCCCACCCAGTTTCACTTTTATGCACCAATAATGGATTCCAGAAAGGGAAACGAAGAAAACTATCCTATTTGCAATAGCATTTAAAAAATCTAGTAATAAATTTAACCAAGGTTGTAAATTCCTGTAATCAGAATATTTTGAGACACTGAAAAAATAAATTAAAGAATATACAAATAAATGGAAGCATATATTGTGTTCATGGATAGGAAGAATTAACAACATTAAAATTACCATACCACCTAAAGCAATCTATAAATTCAATGCAATTCCTATCAAGATACCAATGGCATATTTCATAGAATATATTTGCCAATGTTATATCTGATAAGGGCCTAATCCCAAAATATATAGGAAATTCATACATCTTAACAAAAGGAAGATAAACAATCTAACCAAAAAATGGGCAAAGGACTTAAATAGACACTTTTCAAATGTGGACATACAGAAGGTCAAGAGACATATGAAAACATGCTCAAAGTCACTAATCATCAGAGAGATGCAAATAAAAATGTCAATGAGATACCATCTCACGCATATCAGAATGGCTATCATCAACAAATCAACAAATGACAAGTGCTGGTGAGGATGTGAAGAAAAAGGAACCCTACTGCACTATTGTTAGGAGTGCCAACTGGTGCAGCCACTGTGGAGAACAGTATGGAGTTTCCTCAAAAAACTAAAAATGGAACTCCCATTTAACACCGTGATCCGACTTCTAGGAATATATCCCAAGAAACTAGAAACACCAATCAGAAAGTATATATGCACAATTTACAATAGCTAAGATTTGAAGACAGCCTAAGTGCCCATCAGTAGATGAGTGGATTAAAAAACTTTCATACATATACACAATGGAGTACTGCGACACTGTAAAAAAGAAAGAACTCTTACCATTTGCACCAGCATGGATGGATCTGGAGAGTGTTATGCTAAGTGAAATAAGCCAGTCAGAGAAAGATAAATATCACATGCTCTCACTCATTTGTGGAATATAATGCACAATATAAATTGATGAACAAAAACAGATCCAGAGACAGTGAAGCATCGAACAGACTGTCAAACTTCAGAGGGTAGGCAGGGGAGTGGGGGTGGTAAGAGATCAACCAAAAGACTTGTATGCATGCATATAAGCATAACCAATGGGCACAGACACTAGGCAGTGAGGACATGTTCTGGGGGCTGGGGATGGCCAGGAAGATGTCAATGGGGGAAAAGGGAGACATATGTAATACCATATGTAATACTTTAAACAATAAAGCATTTTTTAAAAAGTAAAAATGGAGCTGCCTTGTGACTTAGCGATTCTAATTCTGGGAATATATTTAAAGAAACCTGAAAAACTAATTTGAAAGAATATTTGCATTCCCATGTTCTCTGCAGTGTTATCCTACCTAATAATAGACAAATATGCAAATTGACCGTACCTTCACTATGCCCACGATTGGCCAGGAGGCACGGAGGGGCGGGACTCGGGTGGCCGGGGTGGCCGATTGGGCTGGCAAGACGCTGAGCTCATGTCGCCAGTGGCGGAGCGAGCTCAGCGTCTGCACCATGGCTGTGCTGCGGCACAGAAGGGGCCTCTGGGGCAGCGAGCCCACGTCCCGCCACAGACCATCAAAAGCAGGGGAGCTGGATGCCTGTCCGCTGGTGCACCAGGCACCCAGCTCCCCCGCGATTGAAAGTGAAAGTGTGGGAGCTGGGTGCCTGTCCGCTCCCACACCAGGCCTTTCAGAAGCCTCCACTGCGCAGGAGGCTTCTGAAAGGCCTGGTGCACCAGAGGACAGGCACCCCGCTCCCCCACGATCGAAAGCAGGGAGCTGTGTGTCCGCTCCAGCAACAGCGGACCCCCTGCCATCAAAAGACTGCTAGAAGTGTCCGCGGAGTGTGCTAGGCTTTGCGGGGCAGTGGATATGGCCTGGATGTCAGGTTAGGCCTAGGGGACCCTACACGTGCATGATTTAATCATGCACTGGGCCTCTAGTTTATAATAACCATGATTTGGGAACAGCCCAAGTTCCATCAGTTGATAAGTCCATAAGCCATGGTGGATTTACACAATACAATACTACTCAGATGTTAAAAAAATAAAAAAGGAAGTATTACCTTTTATGACAACAAGGATGGACCTGGAAAGCATTATGCTAAGTGAAATAAGCTAGTCATAGAAAGACAAGTACCATATGTGAAATCTAATGAACAAAATAAAATAACAAACAAAATTGAAAGACTCATAGATACATAGAACAGATGACAACTGTCAGAGGGGAGGGTGGTGGAGAACTTGATGAAAGGTGAAGTGATTAAACCAAAATAATAATCTATAATAATAAAAGCATAATATGCTAATTAGACCAGACAAAGGCAGGGCTGCAAGGGAAGCCTGGGACCCAGGTGCCTTTCTTCACTATAAACAAAGAAAGAACTGGACAAAGTCTATGAAACATCTGTTTGCAAACATTGGACAACTGGCAATGCACAATTTTGATCACTGAGAGAAGGGAAACAAAGGGAGAGAGCCCTAATATGTATGTCCCTGATTTTCTGCCTGGAGAAACTTTCTGGTTCATAAATAGTACGTGGAAGGGGATTCTAAACAAAGCATGGTGGTCTCAATGAGTTGGGGAAATAGATTGGGGATCAGGGAGGCTGCAGTGGCTGGACTTTGTGAGCCAGTGTATCAGAGAGAAGGGCATTACCCAGATAAAGAGCCCCAAATATCTGCATGGGGTCTCATTGAGTCTCTGGCTGAATACTGTGCCCTGCATACTTAGAATGAGACTTCAAGTGGTTGGTTAAAGAACAATTACTGAGAACAGAACAAACTATTAGGAAGCTATAGGCTAAACAAGTCCCAGCACTAACATAGGATTGAGAGATGGTAGAGTTCTGACCCCACACAGTAATGAGACCTTTTTGAATATCTGGTATAGTTAATAGAGACCCCATAAGAGCCACGCCTTGATATAAAGGCTAAATAGCCCCAGATTAAAGGCCACCTTAAGTACATACCAACAGAGCTTAAATTCAAGTCTTGAAAGCTGATCTGCAGGCCATTTAATTGTCTTCCAAGTAAAGCTGTTCTTTAAAAGAAGAACAAAAAATTTAGACACTTAGCAATTACTGGGAAGAAGCAGGAAAGTGATAATCAAAATCAGGAAATACAAATAGACTAAAAAAAAACAACAATAATGATCAAAAGCAGACAAGAATTTTAGACAGCTATTATAAATATGTTGAGGAACTTAAAGGAGAGCATGAACATAATAAGGAGTTAAATAGAAAATATAGAAAAGAGCAAAGTGTACCCTAGCTGGTTTGGCCCAGTCGATAGAGTGTCGGCCCGTGGACTGAAAGGTCCCAGGTTTGATTCCAGTCAAAGGCATATGCCTGGGTTGCTGGCTTGATCCCAATTAGGGAGCATTCAGGAGGCAGCCAATCAATGGTTCTCTCTCATCATTGATGCTTCTATCTCTCTTTCCCTATCCCTTTCTCTTTGAAATAAATAAAAACATCCTATCTAATAAAAGAGTAATATGAAAATTGACTGTACCTCCGCTACACCCACAAGCCACGCTCACAGTCAATCAGGAGCGAGTATGCAAATTAACTCAACCAAGATGGCTGCAGCCACGGAGAGAGCAGGAGGCTTGGGTTTCCCCAGCAATGGAGGAAGCCAAGCTTTCTGCACACCCAGGCGGGCCCAGGTCTCCACTAAAGACTACAAAGTTTCAATTATAGAAGATAAATAAATCCTAAAAAAAAAATGGTGGCAGCCACGAAGCTGGAGAGAGCAGGAGGCTTGAGTTGCCCCGGTGATGGAGGAAGCCTGATGGAGGAAGCCACTTAAGGCTACAAAGTTTCAATTATAGAAGATAAATAAATCTCAACAAAAATGGCTGTGGCTACGAAGCGAGCAGGAGGCTTGGCTCTGCTGAAGGCTACAAAGTTTCAATTATAGAAGATAATACCAGGGCCTCAGATTCAGTCACCAGGGGGCGTGGCCAGCCTGCAAACCACCACAGGCCCCTCACCCAGGCCTCCCCATGCTCCAAGGGAACCCCCACCCTGATCTGGGACACCCTTCAGGGCAAACCAGCCGGCCCCCATCCATGCACCAGGCCTCTATCCTATCTAATCCTATCTAATAAAAGAATAATTTGCAAGTTGACCATCACTCCAACACACAAGATGGCTGCCCCCATGTGGTCAAAGATGACTGCCCCCATGTGGACACAAGATGGCCACCACAAGATGGCCAGCAGGGGAGGGCAGTTGGGAGGGACCAGGTCTGCAAGGGAGGGCAGTTGTGAGCAATCAGGCCAGCAGGGGTGGGCAGTTGGAAGGGACCAGGCCTGCAAGGGAGGGAAGTTGAGGGCAATCAAGCCTGCAGGGGAGGGCAGTTAGGGATGACCAGGCTGGCAGAGGAGGGAAGTTGGGGACAACGGGGCCTGCAGGGAAGGCAGTTAGGGGGAACCAGGCCTGCAGGGGAGAGCAGTTGAGGGGGACCAGGCCTGCAGGGGAGGGCAGTTAGGGGTGGCCAGGCCTGCAGGGGAGGGCAGTTAAGGGTGAACAGGCCTGCAGAGGAGGGCAGTTAGGGGAAAATAGGCTGGCAGGGGAGCAGTTAGGCATCAATCAGGCTGGCAGGGGAGTGGTTAGGGGGTGATCAGGCTGACAGGCAGAAGCGGTTAGGGTCAATCAGGAAGGCAGGCAGGTGAGCAGTTGGGAGCCAGCAGTCCTGGATTGTGAGAGGGATGTCCGACTGCCTGTTTAGGCCCAAGATTGGGCCTAAACAGGCAGTCGGACATCCCTCAAGGGGTCCCAGATTGGAGAGGGTGCAGGCTGGGCTGAGGGACACACACCCCCATGCACAAATTTCGTGCACCGGGCCTCTAGTATATATAATAAAAAAAAGAAAAGAGCAAAGTGGAACCTCTAGAAATAAAAGATCCTATATAATAAAAGGCTAATGCAAATCGACTGGATGGCAGAACAGACAGACCCTATGACATGCACTGATCACCAGGGGACAGACGCTCAACACAGGAGCTGCCCCATGGTGGTCAGTGCACTCCCACAGTGGGAGCACTGCTCAGCCAGAAGCCCTGAGCTGGGCTCATGGCTGGTGAGCACAGCAGCAGTGGCGGGGATGTCCGACTGATGGCTTAAGCACGCTCCCTAAGCCATCAGTCAGACATCCCCCGAGGGCTCCCAGAATGTGAGAGGGCACAGGCCGGGCTTAGGGACCTCCCCCAAGTGCACAAATTTCATGCACTGGGTCTCTAGTAATAATAATAATAAACTCATAGACACAGACAACAGAGGGAAGAGGAGTGGGCAGTGGTAGAAGATTTTAAATGAGGGATAAATGGTGATGGAAGGAAACTTGACTTGGGGTCATGAATACAATATACAGATTATGATTCATAGAATTGTACACCTGAAGCTTATATAATTTCATTAACCTGTGTCACCCCCAATAAATTATTTTTTAAAAAACCAATAATAGGTTTAATGTTCACATTCTTTTATGTATTAGTTTCTTCAAAAAATTAACATGGATGCAGACAAATTCTTTTTTATACTACAGTAAATAGCAATGTATAGTCTATATAGCAAATTTCACTGTAATAAATAGAAGAAAGTTAAAACAATATAAAATTTAGTGTTTGAAATATATTAAACACATTATAAGATATATCTAAAAAAGAATGTTAAAAACTCCAATTTTAACATTCTTTTTTAGATATATCTTATAATGTGTTTGGCTCAGTGGATAGAGCGTTGACCTGCGGACTCAAGGGTCCCAGGTTCGATTCTGGTCAAGGGCATGTACCTTGGTTGCGGGCACATACCCAGTAGGGACTGTGCAAGAGGCAGATGATCAATGTTTCCCTCTCATCGATGTTTCTGACTCTCTATCCTTCTCCCTTCCTCTCTGTAAAAAATCAATAAAATATATTTAAAAACAAAACACAAAAACTCAAATGTTCAATAAGTGAAATTTGATGAAATGATGCAATGGATACTCAATACATAATGCAAGGAAAATAGCAGGCATGTTATAATGTGTGTGTTTGTGTGTGTGTATGTGTAAGGGCTTTGAACCAAAATATTAATGGTAGATTTTTATGTGGTTGAAAATATAAATTTTTCCTTCTCTATTCCTACACTTTTCTATATTGAGTATATGAATGTAATATATATATATATATATATATATATATATATATATATATATATATAACCCTAATATGCAAATAGACCAAATGCCAGGACAACTGAACAACCAAACAACTGGTCGCTATGACGTGTGCTGACCACCAGGGGGCAGGTGTCAGACATGGCGGGATGGTGGAGCAGGTGAGTGGAGGTGCCAGAACAAGGCGGGGCCCCGGTCACTGTCATCAGGGCAAGCCTCTGAAAATTCTTTGTGCCACAGTCCCGCCTGGCATTCACACCTGCTGCTGGCATTGGAGCCACTGCTCACACCTGCTGCCAGCGCCCAGTGCCAGCCCCAATTGCCTGGCACCGTCAGCGGGTGCGAGTGGGGGCTGCTGGCCCCAATCTCCCCTGAGGGCTTCTTCACCTCTCCCTGCTCCTGAGAGGTGATCGGGGCAGCATCCGCTGCTCACATCCACTGACGGCACTGACCCCAATCACTCTGCGCCATCAGTGGGGCAGGCGCCATCAGCGTGTGGGAGGGGTGGCAGCACGAGTGGGGCTGCCAGCAGACAGAGGACCTGGGGCTATGGTGGGACTGGCCAGGAGGGGACGCAGAGGATGGACCAAGACCCGCCCCTGTGCGCATTGCAGCCTTGCGGCCCACAGTTCCTTTCGAGGTGCAGGAATTCATGCACTAGGCCCCTAATAGAAAAAATAAAATGCGGTGGAGTTACTTTCTGTTCTCTAAGGGACTTTATATTCAAACTTGGTATTTAGGTGCATATAAAAGTAGTAAAACCATCATTCTTATATCCTTAGAGGTTGGATATTTATAGAGCTGATCCTTAGAATTCTGTTTTAATGTTTTATAATCTTGTTATTATAAACAAGATGCAGAAAGCACTCTTATATCTAAGTTTTGTACCTATTTCTACTATCAGGCCAACCTAATTACATGTATTTATTAAACATTTTCATTCTAGGACTACATATATTTTGAACTCTGGTAATAACAATCAGCCTGGAAAAGAGTGCCAGGGGTAACTAGCATTAAGTTTTGCCAGCTCTAAGCAGAATTAAACAACTTTTACTGAGAATATAGAAATAAAGTTTTATTTCACCAAAATTATTTGTATGATTTTTTCTTCATAATAAAGCACACCAAACTTTAGGAACTTAAAATGATCATTTTATTTAGATCGGTATTCTGCTGTGTAGTTTTCCTGGTGAAGACCTGGCTAACTGATGCATGTGTAGTGAGATAATGGATTTGCTGGGGACTGACTCATCACAGATGGTCTCATTCATAGACGGCTGTTGTCTGAGGCAATGGGACAACAGGCCACATAACTTTCATCATCTAGGAGGCTAGCCAAAGTTTTTACACATGATGGCTATGTAGCAAAGCAGCAAGAAGGCAAGCTCAAATATTCAAGCTCATTTCAAGCCTATGCTTCTATTATACATATTAATGTCCCTTTGGCAAAAGCAAATCACATAGCCAAGGCCAGATTCAAGGAGTGGAAAAGTAGACTTAATTTGTTTATGGGAATTGCTGCAAATATTATGGCCTTTTTTTTTTTTTTTTTTTTTTTGCCTTCCCCCTCCAATCAACCTCTGTCTACCCTCTGGTCATAATTATTCTTCCCACATGCAAAACATCTTCAACCCTGGAGGACTCCCAAAAACCTCTTTTTCAATTATGCAATAGGCTTGAGCCCAGTGTCACATGATCTTCATCTTTTGTGAGTGAGTTAGGATACTTGGATGCAGCTCTACTTGATTCAGAGATTTCAAAATAAAAAGACACACCCAACACAATAGTGAGCCAAGGTCAAAATAACCACAATAAATAAATGGAATCCTCCTAGTAGTCACTGGTCAACAGCAATTTCAGAACTGAAATGAGCACATGTTGCCAGTTCCACTAACTCTGGTGATAGAATATTCTGCCTTCTGGCAGTTGCTATCTATTCCATTGTTGTCCATGGCTCTACCATTTATGTTTTCTAAATGAAATGGCCATATTTTTTAGCTTAGTAGCTTAAAGTTAGAGACAGAAGTCCCTTTTCACTTTAAACTGTCTCAGTCTCTTTTAGTCTATGCTAGTATAATTCCTATAAAAATTGTGTGGCTTTTCTTGCATCTGACTTAGTCCACTTCATTTTTAAAAAGCCACTCTTCTTTTCAAGATGGGCTTCTGCCTTGGACTTACTTGGGGCTGGCCTAACTTGTTTATATGATGTCTACCTTCCAAAAGCAGCCAGAAAATACATCATGCGCAAGCACTTTCAATCCTCTGCTTGCATCAAGTTTTTAATGTCCTATTGAGCAATTCAAGTCACTTGGCTAAATCTACATTCAAGGGATATTGTAAGAGATCCTATTCCTTGATGGGAGATGGTATAAAATATTGTGGATATTTTTTCACAATCTACCAGATTGATTTAAGATGGTTTTCTTTATTTGTATTTACAATAGACTGAATGTTTGTGTCCCCCAAAATTCATGTGTTTCAACCTAATATCAATTGTGATAATATTTGAAGGTAGGGTCTTTGGGAGGTGATTAAGTCAGGAGAGTGGGGCCCTCAAGAATAGGTTACAAAAGAGGCCCCAGACAGTTCCCTTGCCCTTTCACCAAATGCAGTTAGTAAAAAGGGACCAACTACAATCAGAAGTTGTATTCTCACCAGGCACTGAATCTGACAGCATGTTAATCTTGGGCTTCCCAGCCTTCAAAACTAGGAGAAATAAATTTCCATTATTGATAAGCCACTCAATCTATGATATTATCATAGCAAACTGAATAAGACAGTGTTTTCTATGATATAGTTTTAATATGTGATTTTGTTTTTCAACTCTATCTCATTGCGTAAGTAACTGAAAAGTACTCATGAAGATTCTTAGATATGTTGTTTCAAAGATAAATAAGTTCCAAACCTACATCAGACACTGTCCTAAGAGGACAAAAAAAATAATCTATAATAATAAAAGCGTAATATGCTAATTAGACTGGATGTCCTTCAGGACAACCTTCCAGATGAAGCCGGGTCTGCAAGGGAAGCCCAGGTTCTGGTGCTGGTGGCTGGAGGGAAGCCTGGGTCCCGGGTGACAGAGAGAAGCCAGTGCCAGCAGCTGGAAGAAGGAAGGCCTACTCTTGCATGAATTTCATGCATCAGGCCTCTAGTTAACTATAATAAAACAAGGCCAGAGTATTTCCACACAAAGGCTTCTCTCCCTTCCTACAAAGTGTCTGGATAGAGCAGCCCTTGATATACAAGGGGTGTCATTTCATGTTTTGGATAAATCTTGTCCTGGTAGTAGGGATTTCTGTCCACAGAAGAAAATAGCAGGGTTTCTTTGCAAAAGCTTATGCTTGGAATGCGAATGACCTAGAACATACTAGAAAGATAAAATAAAATAAAATTTAGGTGTGGCTCAGTTGGTAGGAGCATCATCCCACACACTGAATGGACTGAATGGTCTCAGATTTGATTTCCAGTCAACACATACCAGGTTTCAAATTTGATCCCCGCCCCGGTCAGGGCTTGTGCAGGAAGCAGGTAATCAATCTCTCTCAATCTCACTTCTCTCTCTCTCTTTCTCTCTCTCTCCCTCTCTCAAAACCAATAAAGATGCCAGGGGATAGGCATTGGGAGTAGACAACCAGTCCAGAGATAAATAGACCCACACATATGCCTAAAGGTGTTTTTGAGGTGCTATGGCCTGGGAAATTCACATTAAAAAACCATGTTCTGGTCTATTCAGGAGGAAGTGGAGGCTCCTGCCTTCTAAAGGACTATGGGACTCTCTTGAATTTCCTATGCTTTGTAACATTCCTTAGGAATCTTTTATGACCCTAAAAAAAAAACCCTAAAAAACATATGAGACTAAATATCTTACCTCATTGGTGAGAATAAACTTGGAACCAAAGTAAACTAAAGAAAAAACTCATAACGTGATTTTTTGCTCCCAAATTTTGTGAAGCTATTTTATTTCCAAATCATCTGTCTTATTCACAGTTCCTTCTATGAAACTATCTGCCTACAACCCCTGGAAGACACATCCACTTTTCTTTCTCCATCTGGTCTGATTAAATCAGGGCTTGGCACCATTGGTACAAGGTACTCAGCCCCTCTAAACTTTGCACACGGTAACAGTACCTACTTAAAGCATTGTTTGGAGCATAAAATTAGATAATATTTAGCACAGTACATAGTACACACTGAATGCTTAGCATATATTAGGCAGTGTTGTTACAGCCATATATATTGAATATATTCACATACTCACAATGGAAGAAAGTTGAAACTTGTTCATACACTGGTATCTTGCTTGTTTGCCTCCATTTATATATGTATCAACACTCTTTTAGAGGAGAAAGGAATTTTGTTTGAAATTGTTGACAGGATGTAAAACTTGAATATTTTCTGCTTTTGTTTTGGTCAGGCTTCCAAAGGCTAAGTACAAAATATTAAGATGTCAATGCTCACGTTCCAGAACAAGGTACTAAACTTGGGATGCATGGGATATGTTAAACTTGTCTTCAGCTCACAGCTTGCCAAATACATCTGCAATAAAATGGTTACAGGAAGAAGAGAAAGATGAAGTGTAAGCTCTGGTGTCTCCAGTCTCATCCTTTGTGGTTTGGGCATTGGGGACCAGAAGCTGATAAAGTTGATCAAGAAGAAACCATGTAAACCAGGTGAAATTGTTTTAGGGACAACATTTAGTCCTACCTCTATAGATGACTTGATGCTCGTCTAGCACATGGAAGGTTGGAAGCTTTGACAGCACCTACACCCAATGTCTTAGGTATGAAGTTTCTCATAGCAGATCATGGCACAGGTGAGGTTTCTTCAGATGACATTGGAGATAGATAAGTGGAAGCAAGAGCACAAGAAGCAGAGAACAGCATACAATGGGCGACTAACAGAGATAGACTAGGTTTTGAAAACAATTGAAATGAAATGCCTTTGAAGTATACTCTCTGGTATGACATGGTAAAATTATGAGGGATGCTGGGAGAACAGGGGGACCTGCTAATACCTAATAGAGAGCTATTGAGCCAGTAGATATTTGTGTTAAGTTGTTATGGTTGTTGTTGTTGTTATTAATACTCTAAGGTATATTTGATTTCTATCAGTTATTAAAGATAACTTAGCTACAGGAACTGGAGTGGGTTTTGTTGTTTTGTGTTTTGTTTTCTGAATTTGGAACTACAAAAAACAGCATTAATTTTGGGGCCTCTTTTTTTCAGATATTGAATATATGCATATGTGGGATTCACATATGCTCCCAAAATTATCAGCGAGGGAATAAATTTGACAGGGAGCAAATAAGATTTCAATTGCCTTACAGAACCAATCTAATAGAACTTTAGAGCAAGCTAACTAGAATTTTTAAATGTACTTCAAAAATAAGATGTTATCCTACATAAAAATATATTACACTGGAAGCCCGTTGTACAAAGATTCGTGCAATAGGTCTCCCTTCCCCTGGCTGCTGGCACCTGTTTTCCTCCGGCACCCGGGACCCAGGCCTTCACTCTGGCCGCCGCCTTCCGTCTTCACTCCAGCTGGAGCTTTCAGTCTTCGCTCCAGCCGGAGCACCGCTCCTGTAGCTCCCTCTGCCCCCTGGCCTCCCCCTCATGCGTGCTGCCCAGAGGCCCAGAGCATCTGGGGGTGGGGCAGGGCCACCTACATATTTGTCGGGTTAATTTGCATACTCACTCCTGATTGGCTGGTGGGCATCACAAAGTGATGGTCAATTTACATGTTTCTCTTCTATTAGTGTAGATTAGTCTCACCAGCTATGTATGTAGATATGACACCCTGTCACTCTAAGAAAAATAGATTATGCTAGAAAATATTTTCCAAATCATCCACCAAAATAATTCATTGACAGATGGGTGCTGATATTTTTTGGAAACTCCAGGGTTCCTGGTTATTAATTTTTGGCCATTCACTGAAATGGTAGTATTTAAACTTTAGCATGTATCAGAATCCCCTGGAGGAATTTTTAAAACATAGATTGCTGCACCCCAGAGTATATGATTCAGTAGGTCTAGGGTGGGTCCTGATAATTTGCAGTTTTAACAAGTTCCCAGATAAAGCTACTGTTAGTGCTGATCAGAACTACACTTTGACAACCTCAGTACTGGAATAAATTCCAAGATTTTAGCCAGCATTCTGAGACCTGCCAAAGGGACCTGTTCAGCAAATCATGTAAGCTTATTAAAATTTGTAGGATCACCAAAATCATCCAAATTGTCCCATCTTCAAACATCATGATTGGGTATCTTCAGGTACATCTACAGAACATATTATTGATTAAATGTAATTATAACAATTATGATAGCTCACAGGAACTATCAATGGGAACTTCCCCATCTCTACCAAGACTTTGGTATTTATTGCCTTTGAATGTACATGTGGGATGACTACTTTACTAACCCTTTCTGCCCTTGAAGGGCTGTGTCTTTAGATATGTTCTACAACCATCTGTAGGAATAATAATTTCCAGTGAACTAGCAATGCAATTGAATTTGTTGGCATCTGTTTCAAAGCCTGCAGAATGATTTGGGACAATTATTAGTATCCAAACTACTGGATGATGAGAGAAGTTTTTGGTTTGATTAGTTTGGTTTACATTGGATTCTATAGCCCAAAATCTATGGAAGGACTGTCCAAAGTAATTCCTACTTCAAAGCAGAAGAGTCACCTTTACTATTATGCTGATACTGAGAACACTGGTAGTGCAGCATTTTTTTTAGTTTTCATGGGAGAAAACATATGCTACAATCAATAAAGTTACAACTGGGTAGTATGTCCTGGTTATACATATTAATGTAACCTGGATGTTGCTGCCTGGAAATCAATTTTGTGATCACATAATTGTTGTAGATTTTTACTTCATTACTATGTATATGCCAGATGCATGTGACAATTCTACACTACCAGTACCAGCCTAAAATACTTGAAGTCATCAAAGCAGACCTTCCTTAATTTCCTGCAAATCCACCAACAAGCTTATTTGATTACTAGAGGCCTGGTGCATGAATTCGTGTACAGTGGGGTCCCTAGGCCTGGCTGGCAATTAGGGCTTATCGGGGCCAGATTGGTGGGTGCTGCGTCAATTGGGGCCTGCCGGCCAGAAGGAGAGACAGAGGGAGGGACCACGGGAGGTTGGCTGGTCATGGGAGATTGGCTGTGGGAGCGTACTGACCACCAGGGGGGCAGCTCCTGCATTAAGCGTCTGCCTCCTGGTGGTCAGTGCGCATTATAGCGACTGGTCAACCAGTCATTCCAGTCATTAGGCCATAACAATCCCTTCGGCTTTTATATAGATAGATAGATATATTTCCTTTTTTTTCCTCCTTGTCACAAAGGAAGAAGCACCTGCCTTTCCGCCCATTGAAAGGGATACCAAACCACTGTGTCTAGATGTTTCCATCCTCCCAAAGCACCTTTCCTTTATCTTCAATCTCTTTCCCTAGAGCAGAGAATTACTGTGATCTTTGAGCCAACAACATTAACATAAACTGGGAGCTTTTTTTTAAAAAAAAGGTAACATAAACTGGGAGCTTTAGAACTAACTCAGAAACTAAGAGGATGGGGCCAGCAATCTGCGTTTTAACAAGCTTATTTTTTTTTGGGGGGGGGTTGTCTTTTAATTACAGTCTAATTCATTTTCATTGGTTCTCATTATTGTTACCTATATATTTGAATTCATGTCTTTTGTAATTTCTATATTTGGGGCTTATTTACCCAGGATATTTTTTAAATTGTTGACAGAATTACAGATGTCTCCATGTTCTCCCTTTTTGCCCTCTCCACCCAATCATCTCAGGTCTTCCCCATGCCACTGTCCATGTCCATGGGTTATGCGTATATGCATATATATTCTTTGGTTAATCACTTTCTGTCCCCACCTCCAAATTGCTCCCCCATCCCAACTGAGGTCTGCTATACTGTTCCATGCATCCAGACCTCTGGCCCTATTTTCTTCATGAGTTTATTTTGTTCTTTAGCTTCCACTTATATGAGAGATATGTGATATTTGTCTTAATCTAACTGGCTTATTTCAGTTAGCATAATACTCCCCAGATCCATCCATGCTGTCTCAAAGGGTAAGAGATCTCTCTTTTTTACAGCTGCATAGTATTCCATTATATAAATGTACCACATCTTTTTTATCCACTCATCTAATGATGGACACTTGATCTGTTTCCAGATCTTAGCTGCTGCAAGTAATGCTGCTATGAATATAGGGGTGCATATATTCTTTCTGATTGGCATTTGGGGATTTTTTAGGATATATACCCAGAAGTGGAATTGCTGAGTCAAATGGCAAATCCATTTTTTAATTTTTTTTAGGGAAACTCCACACTGTTTTGTACAATGGATATACCAGTCTGCATTCCTACCAGCAGTATACTAGGGTTCCCATTTCTCCACATCTTCACCAACATTTGTTTGTTGATTTCTCGATGCTATGCATTCTGGCAAGTGTGAGGTGATACCTCATTTCAATTTTAATTTTATGTCTCTTATGATTAGTAACTTTGAGCATTTTTATATGCCTCTTGGCCATCTGTATGTCTACTTTCAAAAAGTGTTTATTTAGGTTATGTTCTGATTTTTTTTTATTGGACTGTTATTTTCCTTTAGTTAAGTTGTATGAGTTCCCTATAAATTTTGGAGATTAAACCTTTATTGGATATAACATTGGCAAATATTTTCTTCCATGTAGTGTGCTCTCTTATTGTTTTATTGGTGGTTTCTTTTGCTGTGCAGAAGCTTTTTATTTTGATGTAATCCCATTTGTTTATTTTTTCCTTAGTATCCATTGTCCTAGGAACTATCTCAGTAAAGATATTGCTATGACATATGTCAGATATTTTGCTGCCTGTGGATTATTCTAAGATTTTTGAAGAGTTTGTTCTAGGTCTGTGAAATATGACGTTGGTATTTTATTGGAGACTAGTGGCTCGGTGCACGAAATTCATGCACATTAAAAGGGGGACCCAGAGTCAAGTCCCCACCCACCCACATGCACCTCAAAATCGCGTGAGACCCAGACCCGGCCACCCCCCACATTGGGCTAGATCCAGGCCCGGCCAATCCCACCCTTGTCAAGCCCCAACTGGCAGGGGCGCAGCCTCAGGTCCCCGTCAAGCCCCACCAGGCAGGGGGGCACAGCCTCAGGTCCCCCATCAAGCCCTGCTGGGTGGGGAGCACAGCCTGACATCCTCTGTCAAGCCCCACCAGGCAGGGGGGCGCAGCCTCAGGTCCCCTGGCCTGGTGCTGGGGTGGGGGGCTCAGCCTGAAGTCCCCCAGCCTGGCGCTGGGGCGGGGGTAGCAGACAGAGGTCCCCTAGCCCAGCACCAGGATGGGAAGCACACCTTGAGGTCCCCCCTCAAGCTCCGCCAGGTGGGGGATGTGGCCTCAGGTGCCTTGGCCTGGCGCCAGCACAGGGGGTGAGGCCTGAGGTCCCCTGTCAAGCCCTTCTGGGTGGGGGGCGCGGCCTGAGGTCCCCTGTCAAGCTTCACAGGGGCGGAGGAGGGTGTAGCCTCAGGTCCCTGCTGATTGCTCATTAAGACTCCTTAAGGGAACTTGGCCTCAGCTGTGGATTCAGCCATCTTTGTGATGGAGTGATGGTCAATTAGCATATTGCCTCTTTATTAGATAGGATTGCATTGAATCTGTTGATTGCTTTGTGTAGTAGGTACATTTTTTTTAATATATTTTATTGATTTTTTACAGAGAGGAAGAGAGAGGTATAGAGAGTTAGAAACATTGATGATAGAGAAACATCGATCAGCTGCCTCCTGCACAACCCCCACCGGGGATGTGCCCGTAACCAAGGTACATGCCCTTGACCGGAATCGAACCCGGGACCTTTCAGTCCGCAGGCCGACGCTCTATCCACTGAGCCAAACCGGTTTCGGCATAGGAGGTACATTTTAATGATGTTGATTCTACCAATCCATGAACACAGTATATTCTTCCATTTGTTTATATCTTCCTCTATCTCTTTGTTTCAGCGTCCAGTTATTTTCTGAGTACAGGTCCTTTGCCTCCTTGGTTAAGTTTATTCCTAGGAATCTTACTTTTTTTGTTGCAGTGGTAAATGGGATTTTTTATTTTTTTTTATTTTTTAGTTTTTCTATGAGTTCATTATTGGTGTATAAAAAAGCCATAGATTTCTGGGTGTTAATTTTGTATCCTGCTACATTGCCAAATTCATTTATTAAGTCTAGTAGTATTCTTATGACGTCTTTAGGGTTTTCTACGTACAATATCATGTCATCTGTGAATAATGACAATTTTACTTCTTTTCCAATTTGGTTGCCTTTTATTTTTTCTTCTTGTCTGATCGCTATGGCTAGCACTTCCAGTACTATGTTGAAAGTGGGCATCCCTGTCTTGTTTCTGTTCTTAGGTGAAATAGATTTAGTTTTTGCCCATTGTGTATGTGTTGGCTGTAGGATTGTCATATAAGGCTTTTATTATGTTGATGTATGATCCCTCTAGTCCCACTTTGCTGAGAGTTTTTATCAGGAAAGGGTGTTGAATTTTGTCAAATGCTTTTTCTGCATTAATTGATATGATTATGTGATTTTTGTCTCTCATTTTGTTTATGTGATGTATCACGTGTATTGATTTGTTGATATTGTACCATCCTTGCAACCCTGGAATAAATTCCACTTGGTCATATTATATAATCTTTCTAAGGTACTGCTGGATCAGATTTGCTAGAATTTTATTGAGGATTTTAGCATCTATGTTCATCAGGGATATTGGCCTGTAATTCTCTTTCTTTGTAGTGTCTTTATATGTTTTTGGGATTACGGTATTGTTGGATTCCTAGAAAGAGCTTGAAAGTGTGCCTTCCTCTTGAATTTTTTGGAATAGTTTGAGGGGAATAGGTTTTAGTTCTTTGAATGTTTGGTAAAACTCCCCTATGAAGTCATCCGGACCAGGACTTTTCTTTGCTGGAAGCTCTTTGATTACTGCTCCAATTTCCTCTATTGTTATTCAGATTTTTTTTCTTCCTGCTTGAGTTTTGAAAAATTGATTTTTCTAGGAATATGTTCATATTCTATGTTGTTCAGTTTGTTGGAGTAGAGTTTTTCATAGTAATTTTTTAGGATCCTTTGTATGTCTGTGGGATCGGTTGTTACTACACCTCTTTCTTTTCTTATTTTGTTTATTTGGATCTTCTCTCTTTGCTTCTTGGTGAACCTGGCTGGTGGTTTGTCAATCTTGTTTGTCCTTTCAAAGAACTAGCTCTTTGTTTTATTGATCTTTTGTATTTATTGATCATTGTCCTTCATTTCCAGGATGTTTTTAATTTCTTTGATCTCTTTGGTAACCCAATCGTTGTTTAATAGCATGCTATTTAGCCTACAAATGCTTGATTTTTTATTGTTTATTGTAGTTGATTTCTAATTTTATGCCATTGTGATCTGAGAAGATGCTAGATATGATTTTAATCTTCTCATACAGGGTGTGGCAAGCAGGGCTCCTGAGTGTGGGGCAGGCTTTATCACCTAGGGTGGGGTATTTTCCTTTTCCTGAGCTGTGGCTTCTGGTAGGGGCCAGTACCTCTCAGACAAAATGGCCCTTTCAGTTTGGGGGGATACAAATGAATGCAGGTCTCCAGGCCATTGCTTTTCCACATCTCCCCTCAATGCTTTCCACTCCTCTGGCACCTTCAGTCCATACCACTCTTCCTCCACTGAAGCCTTAGGTAACTAACTGGGAATGAAAACCCTATGCTCTGGTTTTTTAAAACAAACAAACCTGAGGCTTTATCTCTGATCAGCTCTAGTCTCTCCCTGCTGCCTTTCACAGCTGGATGTTATGTGGGCTGTTGTTCTCAGGTCTGGTGTCCAGGCTGTGGAGTCCAGCCTGGGTTGTGGGCCTTGATCTTCTCAGGGGAAAATACCCTCCCATAGCCAAGAGACCCTCTCCACCTTGGCCTGCTACCCATGGAAGTTGGATCAATCTCACCTTTCCTACCAGCCTTCAGGTGTTTTCTGTTTTTCCTTGATATAAGTCTCCTCCTCAGCTGGACCTCAGTTGTTAATTATGGGTGATTGTTCCCCAATTTAGTTTTATTGCAAGAAAGTTCTGCTTATTCAGCTGCCATCTTATCCCTCACCTATTTTTTTTTTCTGTTTTAACAAATTCTTAAGATAATCTTAATTGTTACTATAGTGAGAGAAGTACTAGACTAGTGCAGTGAACTTTGAAGTGAACTTTGAAGAACTATTAATGTTTTTGTCCTATCTCCAGTAATTGATTTCAATCATAAGGTACAACCTGTGCACTGGATTTTTTCCCTTTTTGAGCCACTGTGTTTGATTTTAGTGTATTTATTGATTTATTTTATTACCATCCTCCTACCCCAATCCCCTTTGGCAGCTATCAGTTTGTTCTCTGTATCTATGGGTGTGTTTCCATTTTGTTTTGCTTGTGCATTTGTTTTTTGTTTTGTTTTTTAATTCCATATGTCAGTGTAAACATATGGTATTTGTCTTTTTTTCATACAGTATTTATCTAATGTACTTTACTGAGCATAACACCCTATAGGTCCATCCATGTTGTCATAAATGAAAAGATTTCATTCTTTTGAATTGTTGAATAATATTTCATTATACATATATATGTATTTATATATCTTCTTTAACCATTCATCTATTGAACATCAGGCCTAAACCGGCAGTCGGACATCCCCCGAGGGGTCCCAGATTGCATGAGGGTGCAGCCAGAGCTGAGCGACACCCCAGCCCCTACACGAGTTTCATGCTCCTGGCCTCTAGTATTGCCATATTCCAGATAAAAGAAAATCAAATAAAGAAAAAGGCAAAAAGAACCTCATGATCCTACTGTATGACAAGTACTTTTATAGTTAGCTAAATAATTAGCAGTACTTTTTGTCAATGATATTGAAGAAAGTTTTATGCTAATTAATGATTCACTCTGTCTTATGCTAAGATATTAGTTTAATTAGTGGCTTGATTTCTTTTTACATTAGCTAAAATCACGCTGGAAAAATAAAACCCAGAGGTAGAAATTAATTGGAAACATTGCTTTTAGGTATGGAAGCATTTTGTGGGAATTCATTAAGTTTTAGTTTGGGGAAATTTCCACATAACTCAACTCACTTGAAAAATGCTTAACTGTGATTGAGATATATAATTGCCATAATCTGAATAAAAGGGGAATTTGGCATTTTATTTCACCAAACATTCCATTAAATTTTTGACTAAATTTTAGCAGTCCAAAGATAAAAATTATGAACAATGGTCCATACCACTATTTAAGGAGTCTAGTTACACATTCAAACCAATAACAACTTTACCAGGTAATAAGGGATTTATATTAAGTGCTATAGGAACCCAATGAGAGAGAGCTATACACTCTTTCCAAATGAGACTATTGACAGTGTTGTTCTCTCTCTCTCTCTCTCTCTCTCTCTCTCTCTCTCTCTCTCTCTCTCTTTCATCTTTCAGTCTTCCCTCACTCTCTTCTTCCCTTCCTCCTCACATATATTTAGTATTTTGAGGGTCAGTTTAGAGAAGGATCAAAGTATTCCTTCAGGAAACTAGAGGAAGTCACTTTTTTCCAAGTCCTGAGGTTTGCTCAACCCAAATGAAAGGCACTCATTCCCAATGAGAATGTCCCCTCCTTCGGAGAACTTAAAAAGCATCACCTGTATAAAGAGCATTTAGACAACAAAAGCACATTCAGGGTAATTGAGTACTACTCTCATGGGAAAGAGAAAACTGAAATCTGAGAGGTAAAGCTATATTACTAATGATGAAAATAAGTGAATCCATTTCAAAATTGTCTAGGAAACAATCTTGCTTATTGATTAGGATATGTTGTATCATATCTTTAAACATGAGGACTGTTAAAAGAGCTGTTGAGATATTTCCAAGAAGCAAGACCAGCTACATAATTTGCCAGGCGAGTGTAAACTAAAATTACAGTGACACTTGTTGAAATACCATTAAATTTTCAAGGTGTCAATAGAAACGCATTAAACCAAGCATGGAGCCCTTTATGACTGCACATGAAGCCAGCCCTGACCAGAGGGCAGTATCACTTCATATTTTGAAGCAATCTAAATCTTTCTCATTTGGTCTAGAAATGGCTGTTTTCAGGCTGGCCAAGCCCCCCAGAAGGGACCCTCACGCCATGGGTGTGTGGCCAGCCTGGGTAAGGGGCTGAGGGCCATTTTCAAGCTGGCCTCGCCCCCCGGCGACCCAGGCTCCCAGCCCCTCTTTTTTATTTTCCCAGCGCCTCCTTGAGTGGAGGCCAGGGTGGGCGGGAAGCTTGGCTTCCTCCGTCACCGGGGGCAACCCAAGCTTCCTGCTCACTCCAGCTCTGTGGCTGCCACCATCTTTGTTGGGTTAATTTGCATACTCACTCCTGATTGGCTGGTGGGCATAGCAGAGGGACAGTCAATTTGCATGTTTCTCTTTTATTAGCATAGATGTGAATTTTCTTCTAATGCATTTATAAATAAGTATATTATAAAAAATAGTTTTTAAAAATTAGTGGCTTTATAATATTACTGTTGCTTTTAGAAAAGTAATTATGTTAAATTAAAACAATCCTTTGATTTTTTTTTCCCAGTCCCTTGATAGTATCCCTCATTTCAGTTGTAACTACCAATCAAAATTTTGATCTACCATAAAGATCATTTAAGGTCAGATTTTTAAATATTTAAATAAAAGTCACATATTTAAGGTTAAGAATATAATCTCACATGCATTATATATGCTGCATATTATATTCTTTATTATAACATTTTATCATTACTTTGGAGTATTTATAGATAAATTAATTTTATTTATATTGTGTTTAACAATTAAAAAATTACTTTCTGCCTTGGTCAGTGTGGCTCAGTTGGTTTGGTATTGTCCCATGCACCAAAGGTTGCTGGTTTGATTTCTGTTCAAGGCATGTACATGCCCTTGGTCCAGGCTCAATTCCTGTTGGGGGGCATGCAGGAGGCAGGAGATCAATGTTCCACTCTCACATTAATGTTTCTCTTTCTCTCTTCCTAAAAATTAATAAAAATTCTTTTTTAAAAGACTTTCTAAAATAGTATGGTATTGGCACAAAAAACAGACACATACATAAAGAAAAGAGAATAGAGAGCCCAGAAATAAATCCATGCATAATATGATCAATTAACTTAAAACAAAGAAGCAAATGACATACAATGGGGAAAGGACAGGCTCCTCGATGAGTGCTGTTGGGGAAACTGGGCAGCCAATTGCAAAAGACTGAAACTGGACCTCTACCTTACATCATAAAACTCCTAAAAGAAAACTTGGGCAGTAAACTTTTTGATGTTGGTCTTGGTGATGATTTTTTAGATTTGACACCAAAAGCAAAGGAACAAAAAATAAACAAGTGGAACTCCATAAAACTAAAAGATTCTGCATAGCAAAGAAAACCATAAACAAAATAATATTTGAAAACTACATATCTGATAAGGGGTTAATATCCAAAACATATAAAGAACCTATATAACTCAATAGGAAAACATAAACAAAAAATAATAATAATCTGATTGAAAAGTGGCAGAATACCTAAACAGATATTTTTCAAAAGAAGATATGCCAATGGACAAAAGGTACATAAACTGATGCTCAACATCACTAATCATTGGGGAAATAAAAATCAAACCACAATGAGATATCACCTCACACCTATTGAAATGACTAGTATCAAAAAGACAAGAAATAGCAAGTGTTAGCGAAGATGTGGAGAAAAGGGAATCCTTTGAATGTTTATGGGAATGTAAATTGGTGCAGCCACTATGAAAAACAGTATGGAGTGTCCTGAAAAAATTTAAAATAGAACTATCTGATTCAACAATTTATATGAAGAAAACAAAAATATCAACTCCAAAATATATTTGCACCCCTATGTTCATTGCAGCATTATTTACAACTAGAGGCCCGGTGCATAAAAATTCTTGCACTGGAGGGGGGTCCCTCAGCCCGGCCTACCCCCTCTCACAGTCTGGGAGCCCTCAGGGGCAGGAGATACCTGGCGATCAGGGGAAGGCGATGCCCCATCACACCTCTGCTGCTGCCACTGCTGGCAGCGCAAGCCTTGGCCAGCCCTGGTTATCTGAGCCTCGGCCAGCCCTGGTTACCTGAGCCTCGGCCAGCCCTGGTTACCTGAGCCTTGGATAGCCCTGGGCGGCTCGGAAGCCACCATCCAAGACTTGCCTGTGCCTTGGGCCAGCCCTGGGCGGCTGGGGGGCTGAGGGGACTGGGGGACTCTGGAGGCAGGTGCCCCAGTGGGAATGAGGGGACTGGGTGCCGCCATCTTGTGGCTGTGGGCGCCACCATCTTTGAGATAGTGTGAGGGTCAAATAGCATATTCCCTCTTTATTAGATAGGATATGCAAGCTATAAAACAACCTATGTGTCCATCAATAGGTGAATGTATAAAGAAAATGGTAATATATGTATATATGTAGATATATCATATCTAATAAAAGGGTAATATGTAAATTAACATCATTCCATCACAAAGATGGTGATGCACATAGCCACAAGATGGCGGCACCCAGTCCCCTCAGCCCCGCCGTAGTCCCCCAGAATTGGGGGGGGAGGATGTGGCCACTGAGAGCGGGCAGCAGGAGCAGCCTGGCAGAATGCTTGCTTTGTCGCCACAGTGACGAGGCAAGTGTTCTGCACCTGACCACAGATGGGCCTCTGGGCCATGGAGAACCTCTGGGAAGCAGGCACGGAGCGGCCAGGCCCACAGAGAGCTACTGGTGCATGGATTCGTGCGCAGGGCTACTAGTCCTACCTAATAATAGAGTAATATGCACCTTCGCTATGCCCAAGCCACGCCCACCAGCCAATCAGGGTGAGTATGCAAATTAACCCAACCAAGATGGCAGTTAATTTGCATATCAAGACAGCGTAGAAAGAAGCGAAGCGCTGCAGAAGGGAGCGAAGCTGTGGAGAAGCAAGCAGGCGGGGCAGTGGAGAAGGGAGGCAAGTAGGCGGGGTGGGCGGAGAAGGGAGGCAAGCAGGCGGGGCCATGGGAGAAGGGAGGCAAGCAGGCGGGGCCTTGGGAGAAGGGAGGCAAGCAGGCGGGGCAGCGGAGAAGGGACACAAGCAGGCAGGGCCGCGGGAGAAGGGAGGCAAGCAGGCGGGGTGGGCAGAGAAGGGAGGGAAGCCGATGCTGCCTGACTTAGCCCGAACGGTCCAGGCCGCCATGGACCCGGCAGGCCTGGTGGGCAGCGCCTGATGTCACCCACAAGGTCCAGGCCATGATAGTGACCGGGCAGACTCGGCAGGCAGCACCTGATGCTGTCCGTGGGGTCCAGGTGGTAATCGGGACCGGGCAGGCCCAGCGGACAGTGCCTGACATCATCCACGGGACCGGGAAGCCATCAGGACTAAGCATGGCAGCTGTCCGCAGGGTCCAGGGGGCGATCCGGAGGGGCAGGCGGCATGGACAGCGCCTGACGTCACCCATGGGGTCCAGGAGATGATCGAGACTGGGAAGGGGGCATGGACAGCGCCTGACGCTGCCCACGGGGTCCAGGGTGCCATCAGGACCAGGCAGGCAGCATGGGCAGTGCCTGATGTCACCTGCAGGGTCCAGGCGGTGATCAGGACTGGGCTGGCCCAACAGATGGCGCCAGATGTCGCCTGCAGAGTTCAGTCTTCGATCGGGACCGGGCAGTTTCAGCAGGCAGCGCCTGACGCTGCTCATAGGGTTCAGGGGTAGATCAGGACCTGGCAAGTGGCATAGACAGCACCTGACGCTGCTTGTGGGGTCCAGGGTGCTATTGGGACCAGGCAGGCAGCATGGACAACACCTGATGCTACCTGCGGGGTCCAGGGGGAGATCGGGACCAGGCAGGCGGCATGGACAGTGGCTACTACCCACGGGGTCCAGGCGGCGATCAGGGCTGGGCAGGTGGCATGGATACCGCCTGACACTGCCCGCAGGGTCCAGGCAGCGATCAGGACCAGGCAGGTGGCATGGATAGCACCTGATGTCACCCGCGGGGTCCAGGGTGCAATCGGGACTGGGCAGGTAGCGTGGTCAGTGCCTGACTTTGCCTGTGGGCTCCGTAGGCGGGGGTGGCCAGGGTCTCTGGGATCACTGTCTGCCCCCGGGCCACCTGAGGACACTGGTGGAGCAGGCCAGGGTTGAACATTTTAATGAAAATGGGATGCCTGTGCCCTGCCCCACCGCACCCTGTCCCTGGAGAGGAGAGGGAAGTGGGCAGTTATGAGGCACCGGGGCTCTGAAGTGGCTGGGAACAACCTGCAGGCGAACTACCCGGAAGAGGTGCTGAACCATGAGGATGCAGAGGGCTGGCTGATGGAGGTGAGCAAAGGAGCAGATGAGGCGGCTCTTGCCAGCACTGAGCTGGAAAAGTGCATCGAAAGCCTGATGGACAAAATCGCCTTTCTGAAGAAGGTGCATGTCCAGTATGCTCAGATCTCCATGGAGATGGACGTGTTCTCCAAGTCCGACCTCTCCACTATGCTCAAGGACATCCGCACCCAGTATGAGAAGCTGGCTGCCAAGAACATGCAGAATGCTGAAGAATGGTACAAGAGCCGCTTCACCATGCTGACAGAGAGCACTGCCAAGAGCACCTACGTGGTGCGGGCCAGCGACTGCTCAAGGCCAAGACCCTGGAGATTGAAGCAAGCTGGGGCATGAACAAAGCGCTGGGAAAGCAGCTGCAAGAGCTGGAGGATAAGCAGAACTACGAGGTTAGTGCTATGCAGGACACAATCAACAAATTAGAAAATGAGAGGAGAACCACAAAGAGTGAAATGGCAGGATATTTAAAAGAATACCAGGACCTCTTCAATGTGAAGATAGTTTTGGATATTGACATTGCAGCTTACAGGAAACTCTTGGAAGGTGAGGAGACGGGCTCAGTTTCACCAGTGTGGGAAGCATAGCCAGCAGCTACTACCAGAGTTCCCAGGTCTTTGGTGATCTGCCTACGGTGGTTTACAGACTAGCTCCTACTTGATGCCTGCTCACTCCTTCCCTTCTTAATACACCAGCCACGTCCAGGAGGAGCAGATCGAGGTGGAGGGAGACCATTGAGGCTGCAAAAGCTGAGGAAGCTAAGGATGAACCCCCTTCTGAAGGAGAAGCTGAAGAGGAGGAAAAGGAGAAGGAAGAGGCTGAGGAAGAGGACGGAGAGGAAGAGGACGAAGGTGCCAAGGAAGAATTTGAGGATGCAAAGGAGGAAGAAGGAGGTGAAGGTGAAGGAGAAGATGCCCAAGAAGCTGAGGACGAGAAGAAAGATGAAGGTGCTGGGGAGGAGCAAGCAACCAAGAAAGATTGAGCCCTCCTTTCCTTAATTATTTCAGGAATAATCCTCCCAAAACCAGGTCAACCCTGCCACCAACCAAGCAGTTGAGTTCCCAATACTATATGAATTAAGAAGTCAATATATATAACATTCTGAGGTGACTCAGGTTGGACATTAAATGTTATGCTATGACTTTTCTCCTTATGCAGAGTATCTGTTTGCTTGCAGAGTGGCTTCCTGGCTTGCTGCCAGCCTGTGCATGGTCCACACTTATGAGTTCAGGATCTATGACAATGTGAATAATTCAGATGTTTACAATAAAAACACATGAATACACGAATTCACTAATGTTAATGTTAAATTTCATGGAAAAAATAATCCTTTGAATCTTTGGTGGTTAGGAATTAAAGACCTCAAATCATGTACAATAAACAGTAAATAAAGTTACACTGAATGACAAAAAAAATACATTAGGGGCCAGGAAATGTCAAAAGAACTGGGGAACCATTCCCAGATCAGGAAGGGAAGTCACAGGGTATATATTATTGCTACGAATACAGTATTTCCTACTACTTACAACATATACAATGTAATGTATTAGATGCCTTCCTATTAGATGAAGTATGTATTCTCATAGAGTAATACTGGTAGATATGTTATAGTTATGGCAGTATGTCATATCCTATCTATATTAATAAAAGAGTAATATGCTAATTAGACCATGAGACCTTCCAGATGTCCTTCTGGACAAAGCCATGTTGGCGGGGCTGAGGCAGAAGCGGTTATGGGTGATCAGACCAGGAGGGGAGGGCAGTTGGGAGTGATCAGGCTGGTGGGGGGGGGGGGCGTGTAGTTGGGGGCAAGCAGGCCAGCAGGCAGAGTGGTTAGGGGAGATCAAGCAGGCAGGCAGGTGAGCGGTTAGGAGCCAGTAGTCCCACATTGCGAGGGGTTTGTCCAACTGAAGGTTTAGGCCTGATCCTACAGGGGTCCCAGATTGGAGAGGATGCAGGCCAGGCTGAGGGACAACCCCCTCCCTGTGCACAAATTTCGTGCACTGGGCCACTAGTATAGCTATAAAAGCCTAAGTGACTGGCCGACCATCTGGTAGCTATGATGTGCAATAACCACCAGGGGGCAGATGCTCAATGCAGGAGCAGAAACCACAGGCATGGAAACATTGAACAGAGTGATGAATCTCAGAGGGAAGGGGGTAGGGGGAAGGGCAGGAAGAGATTAACCAAAGATCTTATATTCATACTAGAAGCCCGTTGCACAAAGTTTCGTGCAATAGACTTTCACCTGGCGGCCGGTCCTTCTGCAGCGTTGGCCATTTAGGCCGGTGGTAGGAGCGGGGGTCGGGGACTCGCGAGTCCCCGTCCCCCCCAGCTCCTACCGCCAGCCAATCGGCCACCCTGAGTCCCGCCCCCCCGCGCCTCCAGCCGGCCCAATCGTGGGTGTAGCGGAGTGATGCAATTTGCATATTACCTTTTTATTATGTAGGACTAGAGGCCTCTCGCAATCTGGGACCCCTTGGGGGATTTTGGAGAGCCAGTTTGGGCCTGATCCCCACAGGCCAGGCCAAGGGACCCCACTGGTGCATGAATCCATGCACCGGGCCTCTAGTATATATATAAAATATAATAAAATCTCTCCATTTGGAACATGAGGGCATTATGCTAAGTAAAATAAGTCAAATAGCATAAGGCAAATACCATATGATCTCACTCATACATGGAACAAAAATATACTAAACTCATAGGTACAGAGAACAGATAGATGATTAAGAGGGGAGAGGGGAAGGAGGCAAAATGGAGAAAGGGGTCAAAGGGTAGAAATTTCTAGTTATAAAATAAATGTCATGAGTATATAATGTATAGTATGGTGACTATAGTAAATAATCATATTTCATATTTAAAAGTTGCTAAGAGTATAGATCTTAAAATTCATTAACACAAGAAAAAGTATTCTGTAACTATGTTATAACTGTGTGTGGTGAACCACATTAACTAGACTTTGTGGTGATCATTTCACAATATAAACATACTAGAGGCCCGGTGCATGAAATTTGTGCATGAGGGGGTGTCCTCTCAGCCCAGTCTGCACCCTCCCCAATCTGGGACCCCTAAACGAGCAGTCGGATATCCCTCTCACAATCCAGGACCACTGGCTCCTAACTGCTCACCTGCCTGCCTGCCTTATCACCCCTAACTGTCCCCCCTGCTGGCCTGGTCACCCCCAACTGCCCCCCCACCAGCCTGGTTGCCCCTAACTGCCCCCCCACTGTCCTTGTTTCCCCTTGTGACCCCTTGCGGGCCTGGTTGTCCCCAACTGCCCCCCTGCCAGCTTGGTCGCCTCTAACTGCCCCCCACCAGCCTGATTGCTCAGCATCCCCTGACGGCATGGTTGCTGCCAACTTTCCCCTCCCCTGCCAGCCTGGTTGCCCCTCACTGCCCCCCTCTGTCAGCCTTTTTGCCCCTCACTGCCCCCCCTGCCAGTCTGGTTGCCCCCATCTGCCCCCCCCACCCGTGGGCCTGGTTGCCTCATGCAGCCTGCCGCTCAGTCGTTTGGTCACCCCTCACTAACCCCCCTGCCGGCCTGGTCACCCAATGCAGCCTGCTGCTCAGTCGTTTGGTCGCCCCTCACTAACCCCCTTCCGGCCTGGTCACCCCACACAGCCTGTTCGGTCATCCATTCAGTTGTTTCAGATGCGATGGTCGCTTAGCCTTTTATATATATAGATATTAAATCATTATGTTGTATACATGAAACTAAAATAATATTGTGTTAATTATTCCTCAATATAAATGAAAAACAAAAATAATAATTTACTTATATTTTGTAGTTCATTATTGTACATAAAAACAAGCGGTGCTGGTTCTTAACTGTGGACCTCTCTCTCTGGATGGCCCTCCTTCACTGTCTCCATGTAAGTATTAGAGAACTGGCTTTCTCTAACACATCATTAAGAAACTGAAACCACAGCTCCAAGCATATATTTTCCTGAGCAAGATCACTATTATGCTCTCCCCATTCAAAAGAGAAAGCAATTGGAACAGAGTACCTCTGTCAGCACCCAGCTTCATAGTTCAAGCACCTCTTTAGGAAAATGCAATAATAGTGGACTCATAGTCCTGCTAAAACTCATTATATGATGATGGCTGCTGTGTACCTAAGACTCTGCAAGATAACCTTAAGTCATTATGAGATAACAGGGGTAGAAATAATTCATTTCTTTTTACTAATGAGAATCATAAAGTCAGATAAATGAAGTGTAATAAACAAGGTCACAAATCTAGTAATCAGCACTGATGTGGCATTTGACCTTCCTATTCCAAGACATATCATCAGTGATGTCAGCTTCCAAATAAAATCTATACCAGATTCTCTTACAACCATTTTATACTTATTAACATATTTAATCTTGCAAAAAACCTCTAGGACATGTAATATTATTACTTCCTTTTTACAGTTGGAGAAACAGTGGCAAGAATAAATTTGGTGGTTTCCTCAAGGCTATCTTACTGTTAGTTAGTTGCAAAGTTTGACATCAAATCCAGGTGGTCTGGGTCCAGAGTCCATGTTCTTAATTTTTAACTATATTTGAACTAACATGCTGGTCCAGAACCCCTTTCCCAGTGGACAGAGAGCTACCCAACAATGGCTCTTCCTTGGTCACATAACTAATTTATCCTGAAGAGAGGGAAAAGAGGTCAGGTTGGTGTCAGGGCAATTCAGGATGTAGTATCCCAGGGAGTTTTGTATTTCTGAGGTTCGATTTGGAATTAGTTTAGAGACAGACCATATACTTAAAACAAATATGTGTACCTAAAACTCCCAGCTCCTTAAATGTCCTAACCATGAATACTATCACAGCTGAAAGTTTGAGAATTAGGCATAATAGAGTTGAGAGGGGCAGACAGATAACATAAGTTTCTTTGATTTGAAAAGAATGCTGCTAGTACCTTTGGCTTCTGAAAGTAAGGAGTTTATTTTCTATTCTGATGTTTTCAAAGTCATGAGGGATATCAAAGATATAGCTTAAAAACTCATATTTTTATTAATTTAATGATAATCCTATCTAATAAAAGAGCGATATGCAAATTGACCATCACTCCAACACACAAGATGGCTGCCCCCATGTGGACACAAGATGGCCACCACAAGATGGCCAGCAGGGGAGGGCAGTAGGGAGGGACCAGGACTGCAAGGGAGGGCAGTTGGGGGCGATCAAGCCTGCAGGGGAGGGCAGTTAGAGTTGACCAGGCCGGCAGAGGAGGGAAGTTGGGGGCAACGGGCCTGCAGGGAAGGGCAGCTGAGGGGGACCCAGGCCTGCAGGGGAGAGCAGTTAGTGGGGACCAGGCCTGCATGGGAGGGAAGTTGGGGGGGACCAAGCCTGCAGGGGAGGGCAGTTAGGAGCGACCAAGCCTGCAGGGGAGCGCAGTTAGGGTGACCAGGCCTGCAGGGGAGGGCAGTTAGGGGTGACCAGGCCTGCAGGGGACAGCAGTTAGGGGCAATCAGGCTAGCAGGGGAGCAGCTAGACATCAATCAGGCTGGCAGGGGAGTGGTTAGAGGGTGATCAGGCTATCAGGCAGAAGTGGTTAGGGACAATCAGGAAGGCAGGCAGGCGAGGAGTTGGGAGCTAGCAGTCCTGGATTGTGAGAGGGATGTCTGACTGCCTGTTTAGGCCCGATCTAAATGGGATCGGGCCTAAACAGGCAGTCGGACATCCCTCGAGGGGTCCCAGGTTGGAGAGGGTGCAGACTGGGCTGAGGGACACAACCCCTGTGCACAAATTTTACCTGGTGCTGGTAAAAGCTGGACTTGGTCTGCAGCTTGGTCATCTCTGCATACGGTTAGGCCCAGAAGAGTGAGTTACAAGATGTGGATCACTAATAGCTCAAAACTGGTACCCAGGGCCAGTTACAGGCAGCATCTAACATTGGCCTGCACCAGAGTACCTCTAAAAAGGCCCATAACCAAAAACCCCAATGGCCAGATTCAGATAACAACAGACCAGGATCCAATAAGCTTCACAAGCAACATATCCATATGAAGATCTTGGCAGGCATCAAAACTTGCTGAGGTGAATTCTACTTCATGTGGTCAGCACCTGTACAGCAGCCTGGAGACTGTGTTGGAGCCTCAAAGTTAGTTAGGCTGATGGTTTATCACATGCACAAACAGGCCAATAGCAATCAAAACTCAATTACAATAGGAGGGCCCATGTAACATTCACAAGGAACATTCCTAAAGCACCCAGGAATGATGATGAGGGAGACAGCACAACTGGGTCCCACAGGAAACCTACTACATGAGACCATATTACCAAGACTGGGAGTCATAGCAGATCTAATTAATACATACAAACAAACATAAAGAGGCAAATGAAATGAGGAGACAAAGAAACAGGCCCCTAATGAAAAAAACAAGAGGATTCTCCAGAAGAGCTAAATGAAATGGAGGTAAACAATTTATTAGATATAGAGTTCAAAGTAACTTTAAACGATTATAAGAATGTTCAATAGTATGAAAAACATAGAAACCATAAAAAGACCAGTCAGAAATGAAGAATGCCACATCTGGAATAAAGGATACACTGGAAGGAATAAAGAGTAGGTTGGATGAAGCAGAAGATCAAATTAACGATTTGGAAGACAACGTAGAAAAAACACACACACACACCAATCAGAGCAGCAAATAATAATAATAATAATAATAATAATAATAATAATAAAAATAATATTAAAGAATGAGGATAGTTTAAGAAACCTTTGAGACAATATGAAGTGCATCAACATCTATATTTTAGGGCTACCAGAAGGAGAAGACAGAAAGCAAGGAATTGAGAACCTTTTTGAAGAAATACTGACTGAAAACTTCCCTAACCTGGTGGGAAAAAAAGACACACAAGTCTAGGAAGCACAAAGAGTTCCAAATAAGATGGATCCAAAAAGTCCCACACCAAGTAACATCATAATTAAAATGTCAAAGATTAAAGACAAAGAAAAAATATTAAAAGTCACAAGAATAAGTAAACTAGTTACCTACAAGGGAGACCCCATAAGGCTGTTAGCAGATATCTCAACAGAAACATTTCAGGCCAGAAGTAATTGGCATGAAATATTCAAAGTGATGAAAAGCAAGGACCTAAAACCCAAGATGCTTTACCCATCAAAGTTATCATTTAAAATTGAAGGAGAAATAAAGAGCTTCCCAGACAAGAAAAAAACTACATCAGTTTGTTACCACAAACCAATATTACAAGAAATGTTAAAGGACTTGCTTGAAGAAGGAGGAGGAGGAAGAGGGGAAAGAAAAAGAAGAAGAGAAAAAACAGAGGACATAGTTAAAACAATAAAATAGCAATAAATATGTATCTAACAGTAATCAATTTAAATGTAAATGGCTTAAATGGTCCCATCAAAATATATAGAGTAGCTGAATGGATAAGAAAACAGGACCCATATATGTGCTGTCTTCAAGAGACTCACATCAGAGCAATAGATGCACACAGACTAAAAGTAAAAAAAAAATACTAGTATATTTCATGCAAATGGAAAGGGAAAAAAACTGGGGGTAGCAATATTTATATGTGGCAAAATAGACTTTTAAAAAAGGTTATAGTAAGAGACAAAGAAGGACACTACATGATAATAAAGGAAATAACCCTTTTAATCACCTTTGCATGCAACAAAGGAGTGCCTAAATATGTAAAACAAATCTAGATGGACATAAAAAAAAAAAGAGATTGACAGTAATACAGTCATAGTAGAGGCCAGCATAAATGTAATTACAAAACCAGATAAAGACATAACAAAGAAAGAAAATTATAGCCCTAGCCGGTTTGGCTCAGTGGATAGAGCATCAGCCTGTGGACTGAAGGGTCCCAGGTTTGATTCCTGCCAAGGGCACATGACCAGGTTGCAGGCTTGATTCCCAGTAGGGATCGTGCAGGAGGCAGCCTATCAATGATTCTCATCATTGATGTTTCTATCTCTCTCTCCATCTCCCTTCCCTCTCAGAAATAAATAAAAATTAAAAATAAAGGATGAAAATTATAGACCAATATTCCTGATGAATATGGATTCTAAAATCCTCAACAAAATATTAGCAAGCAGAATCCAACAATACATTAAAAAGATCATACACAATGATCAAGTAGGATTTATTCTGGGGATGCAATGTTGGTACATATTTACATATCAATAATGGTGATACACCACATAAACAAAATGAAGGGTAAAAAACACATGCATATATCAATAGATGCAGAAAAAGCATTTGATTAACTCCAGTACCTGATTATGATTTTTAAAATTCTGAGAAAAGTAGGAATAGAGAAAATATACCTCAGCATAACAAAGGCCATATCAAAAATTGACAGCCAGCATCATACCCAATGGGCAAAAACTACAAAAATTCTTCTTAAGATCATGTATAAGACAGAGATGTCTTGTTTTCACCACTCTTATTCAACATAGTATTAGAAGCTCTAGCCACAACAATCAGACAAGAAGAAGAAATAAAAGCCATCCAAATTGAAAAGAAATAAGTAAAACTGTTATTATTTGCTGATGACATGGTACTGTATATAGAGAACCCTAAAGATTCCACCAAAACACTACTGGAACTGATAAATGAATTCAGTCAAGTAGCAGGATACAAAATAAATATTCAGAAATTAGTTCAATTTTTATTCACCAACTAGAGGCCCAGTGCATGAATTCATGCAACAGTGGGGTCCCTCAGCCTGGCCTACGGGATTGGGCCAAAACCTGCTCTCTGGCATCCCCTGAGGGGTCCCGGATTGCGAGAGGGCTCCAGCCAGGCAGAGGGACCCCACTGGTGCATGATCGGGGCCAGGAAGGGACGCGGAAGGTTGGCCAGCCAGGGAGGGACCGTGAGAGGGTTTCAGGGTATGACCAGCCTGTCTTGCTCAGTCCCAATCAGCCAGACCCCAGCAGTAAGCTAACCTACCAATCAGAGTGTCTGCCCCCTGGTGGTCAGTGCATATCATAGTGAGCAGTTGAGCAACCTTAGCATATCATTAGCAAATTAAGCTTTGATTGGTTGAATAGCTGACAGGTAGACCTAACACATACCATATTAGGCTCTTATTATATAGGACTAGAGGCCAGGTGCACGAAATTTGTGTGTGCATGGTGGGTGGTCTCTCAGCCCAACCTGCACCCTCTCACAATCCAGGACCACTCGGGATGTCCGACTGCCAGTTCAGACATCCTCTCACAATCTGGACCACTATCTCTTAACCACTTGCCTGCCTGCCTGATTGCTCCTAACCATTCTACCTCCCTGTCTGATCACCCCTAACCCCTCTGCCTGTCTGCCTGATTGCCCCTAACCACTCACCAGCCTGATCACCCCTAACGACTCACCTACCTGCCTGATCTCCCCTAACCACCTCTGCCTGCCTGCCTGATCTCCCCTAACCACTCGCCTGCCTGCCTGATTGCCCCTAACCACTCTGCCTGCCTGCCTGGTCACCCCTAACTGCTCTCCTGCCTGCCTCATCACCCCTAACCACCTCTGCCTCAGCCCCAACCTGCCGTGGCGGCCACCTCTGCCTGGACCTCCTCCACCATGGCTTCGTCTGGAAGGACATCTGGAAGGTCGTTTGGCTGTCTGGTCTAATTAGCATATTATGCTTTTATTATTTTAGATAATGAACTATCTGAAAGGGAAACTAAGAAAATAATCCCAATCATTATTGTTTCAAACAAAAATAAAACACCTAGGAATAAATTTATCCAAGGATATAAAAGACCTGTACTCAAAAAATTATAAGACACAGAAGAAAAATATTTTATAAGTTACACATAAGTGGAATCATATACTGTGTTCGTGGATAGAAAAAATTAACATCATTAAAATGTTCTTAGTACCCAAAACCATCTATAGATTCAATGAAATTCCCATCAAAATACCAATTGTGTATTTCATGGAACCAGAATAAATATTCCAAAAATTTGTATGGAACTTAAGAACCAGAATAATAACAGCAATTTTGAGAATGATAAAGTTGGAGGAATCATGCTACATAATATCAACCCTTCTACAAGTCATAGTAATCAAAATAACATGGTACTGGCATAAAAAAAAAAACACACAGAAAAATAGATCAATGGTATAGAATAGAGAGCCCAAAAATAAACCCACACCTTTATAGTCAATTAATATTTGACAAAGGAGGCAAAGCATACAATGGACTAAAGATAGTCTATTTAATAAATGGTGTTGGGAAAACTTATACAGATATGTGCAAAAAAAAAAAAAAAGAAAGAAACTAGACCACCAACTTACATAATACACAAGAATAAACTCAAAATACATTAAAGACTTCAATTTTAGACTCAAAATTAAAAAATCCTAGAAGAAAATATAGGAAGTAAAATCTTAGACATTTCCAGTACCAATATATTTTCTGATATATTTCCTCAAGCACGGGAAACAAAAAAAAATAAACAAATGTGACTATAACAAACTAAAAAGTTTTGCACAGAAAGAAAACCAACAACAAAATAAAAAGACAACCTACTTAATGGGAGACAAAATTTACTGACACATTTTATAAGGGGTTAATATCTACAATTTATAAGGGACTTATGAAAATCAACACCAAAAAACAACCAATCTTATTTTTACAATGGACAAAGGACCTGAATAGACACATCTCCAAAGAGGATATACAGATGGCCAATAGACATATGAAAAGATGCCCAATGTCACTAATCATCAGAGAAATGCAAATTAAAACTGCAGTGAGATATCACCTCACACCTGTCAGAATAGCTATCATCAATGAATCAACAAACAAGTTGGTGGTAATGAAGATTGGTATGGAGTTACCTCAAAATATTAAAAATTGAACTGACTTATGACCCAGTGATTCCACTTCTGGGAATTTGTCTGAAGAAAACTGAAATACTAATTTGAAAGAATGTTTGCAATCCTATGTTCATTGCACCATTATTTACAACTAGAGGCCCAGTGCATGAAATTCATGCACGGGGGGTGGGGGTCTGCACCCTCTCCAATCCAGGACCCCTACACCTTTTTCTTATCTAGCTAACCTCTTCACATTTAAAAAAAATTAACTGAAATACCAACTACTCTAGGCAATCCTCTTTGAACAAATGTCTTTACAATTTGTATTAAGTATTTTCATAGTATACCATTCTTTTTCTTTAGCAGCAAATTAGAGTGGACGCAATCTGCTTCTCATTCTTGCCTCTAAATTCTTTCTTGTTGCTCTTATAATAGCATCACTTATCCAATTTACATTTGCCCTTCAAAGGCTTATATTTGGTTCAGTTTCTAGTTGGCTCCCTGTTTTTTTATTAAGCAATAAATTTGGGTTGTGATAGTAAACCTCACTTGTAATCAAGCCTGTAGGTCTCCCTATCTGAATATTTCTATAATACCTATCACTTTAGCATACCAGAGATTGTGTTCATTTATAGAAAACTAGAGGCCCGGTGCATAAAATTCATGCACTTGGGCGGGGGGGTCCCTCAGCCCAGCCTGTGCCCTCTTGCAATCCGGGAGCCCTTGGGGGAGTGGGCCTAAGCCATCAGTTGGACATCCTTAGTGCTGCCATGGAGGCCAGCTGCGAGCCTGGCTTCTGGCTGACCGGCGCTCCCCCTGTGGGACCACACTGACCACCAGGGGCAGCTCCTGCATTGAGTATCTGCCCCCTGGAGGTCAGTGTGCTTCATAGCAACCGGTCGTTCGGCCATTTGGTCGATTTTCATATTAGCCTTTTATTATATAGGATAACAATAAATGTCACGTGACCATTTGATATTCTAGTAATATTTTATAGGAAGATGTATTATTCTAGTAATTTAACTATTACAAAACTGAGGCATACAGAAATAAATCACATTGAACAATAAAGAATGTCTCAAATATCATAGCATAGTACACAGTTCACATGGGACTCATCTTTCTTTAAAATAGGAAGGGATGCCATACTCATGAAGCAGCTACCTCCACACATATTTTTTTTATTTAATTCATAGCACATACTCTTTGTATTAATTGTTGGGAAATCACCCTAGCAATTGCCTCTGTTCCTCCCTGTATTGTTGCCTTACATTCTGATGTCATTACTATGCTTTTATCATCCACTCACTCTAATAAGATTGTAAAGTATTTAAGGGCACAGAACATGACTTGAGCTTGTGTTTCTCTGTCATGGTGCCTAGATAAATACTCAAATGCTATCCGTCCAAATGACTGGGATGAGAGAGGCCCACCGTTGCTGGAGACCTCTGATTTTTATTTAAGGGCCCCATTTGTTCTGTGCCTTTACAGAGGGGTGAGTAGGGGCTGAGGGAATTTGGGGAAATCCAGACAGAATTCTCCTACTGCAAGATTTTGCTAAGCTGGTGCCCGGGACTGCCAGGCATTTGTCCAGTTAAAACCTGGACACACAGCAATAACAAAGGCACTAGTCTCCGACGGTAATTTACGGGGATCAAACCCCAGCCTGCAGGAACTCACCCCATGGTCAGGGCTGGGCTGATGGGTGGCTGCTGCTCCTTACTCTGGGAAGAGGGAGACTTTCTGTGACCCTGGGAAACTACTATCAACTGAAAAATCAGAGAAGCACAGAGGATGATTCAAAACCATGAAAGATAACACTGGCGATTCCTTCAATCTCTGGGGTAAAAACAAACCAAAACAAAACCCTGAACTTGTACATGCACACACAGAAAAACGTTGCTAAGGGAAAAGCAATTCTGACCCAGGCTGGAGGGCTGTGGGCTAGAGGCTCCAGACTCCGCGCCACGTGCGAAGGCAGAGGGACTCTGTGCCAGACCAATGTTGAGCAACCCAAAGCTGGGCTGCCAGCATGTGGGGGCCGCACACAAAGGCCGCGGGGCCAACACTGCCCCGGCCTGCAGCCTGTGACTCGAGCTGACCCTTTCTTCCTAGGAAGTGAACATGGTAGAACACTCTGGGGCTCCAGGGCTACAGTGCGCACACTGGGGCCAGGCCCAAGGCAAGCAAGTTTGCCCGCCCTCTCTTCCCACCGACCACCTCAGGTGCAACCACCTAAGGTGCCATGACCTCCAGGCTGCCACCAGCCCGCCTGCCCCCTTCTCCTCGCCCCTCACTTACCAGCAGCTGGCCAGCACTCAGGCTCTGGCAGGTCCCCGAACAGGTCCATGGTGGAGGCTGGTTGGCAGAGCAGCTTCTTCACCCGGGACCGCTGGTGGCTTCTCCTGGGCCAACCGCAGCCGCAGGCACACAGGCAAGCTTTGTCAGGAAAGACATCTGGAAGGTCGTCTGGAAGATGTCTGGTCTAATTAGCATACTACCCTTTTATTAGTATAGACTAGAGGCCCGGTGCACGAAATTCATGCATGGGGGGGAGGCCCTCAGCCCAGCCTGCACTCTCCAATCTGGGACCCCTCAAGGGATGTCTAACTGCCCATTTAGGCCCGATCCTACATCCCTCTCACAACCCAGGACTGCTGGCTCCCAACTGCTTGCCTGCCTGCCTTCCTGATTGCCCCTAATCGCTTCTGCCTGCCAGCCTGATCATCCCCTAACCACTCCCCTGCCAGCCTGATTGATGCCTAACTGCTCCTCTGCCAGCCTGTTTGCCCCTAACTGCCCTCCTCTGCAGATCTGGTCACCCCTAACTGCCCTCCTTGCAGGCCTTGTCCCCCCTAACTGCTCTCCCCTGCAGGCCTGGGTTTCCCACAACTGCCCTTCCCTGCAGTCCCGGTCACCCCCAACTTCCCTCCTCTGCCGGCCTGGTCACCCCTAACTGCCCTCCTCTGTAGGCTTGATCACCCCCAACTGCCCTCCCCTGCTGGCCATCTTGTGGAGGCCATCTTGTGTCTACATGGGGGCAGTTATCTTTGACCACATGGGGGCAGCCATATTGTGTGTTGGAGTGGTCAATTTGCATATTACTCTTTTATTAAATAGGATACAGGCCTGGTGCACAGGTGGGGGCCAGCTGGTTTGCCCTGAAGGGTGTCCTGGATCAGGATGGGGGTTTCCTTGGGGTGTGGGGTGGCCTGGGCGAGGGGCCTGTGGTGGTTTGCAGGCCGGCCACGCCCCCAGGCAACCCAAGCGGAGACCCTGGTATCTGGGATTTATTTATCTTCTACAATTGAAACTTTGTAGCCTTGAGTGGAGGCCAAGGCAAGCCAGGGCTGCAGAAACTTGGCTACCTCTATCACCGGGGCAACTCAAGCCTCCTGCTCTCTCCAGCTCCGTGGCTGCCGCCATTTTTGTTGGGATTTATTTATCTTCTATAATTAAATCTTTGTAGCCTTGAGTGGAGGCCTGGGCCGGCCAGGGTGTGTGGAAAGCTTGGCTTCCTCCATTGCTGGGGAAACCCAAGCCTCCTGCTTGCTCCGTGGCCACAGCCATCTTGGTTGGGTTAATTTGCATACTCGCTTCTGTTTGGCTGGTAGGCGTGGCTGGTGGGTGTAGCAGAGTGATGGTTAATTTGCATATTACTCTTTTTTTAGATAGGCTAGCCAAGATTTGGAAGCAACCCAAGTGTCCATCAGTAGATGAGTGGACAAAACAGCTATGGCAAACAAAATAAGCTGATGAACAAAATAGGTCCAGAGAAATATAAGCATAGAACAGACTGACAGATCTCAGAGGGAAGGCAGTTTGGGCAGTGGGAGGAGGGGGGGTGAGAAGAGATTAACCAAAGAATCTATATGCATACTAGAGGCCTGGTGCACGAATTTGTGCACCAGTGATGTCCCTCAGCCTGGCCTGTGGGATTGGGCCAAAACCAGCCCTCTCACATCCCCTGAGGGGTCCCGGATTGCAAGAGGGCTCAGGCTAGGACAAGGGACCCCACCAGTGCAAGATCAGGGCCGGGGAGGGATCACAGGAGAGCTTCAGGGCATGTCCAGCCAATCTCACTCAGTCCCGATCAGCTGGACCCCCAGCAGCAAGCTAACGTACCAGTTAAAGCATCTGCCCCCTAGTGCTTAGTGCACTTCATAGTGAGTGATTGAGCAGCCTTAGCATATCATTAGCATATTAAACTTTGATTGGTTGAATGGCCGACTGGCCAACCGGACACTTAGCATATTAGGCTTTTATTATATAGGATATGCATAGCCCATAGACACAGACAATAGTATGGTGAAGGACTAGGATGGAGCTGGGGAGGGTGAAGGAAGGCCAAGGAGGGAAATAGGGGACATCTGTAATACTGTCAACAATAAAAATAAATTTAAAAACAATAAAACATCAATGGCACATTTAAACAATGGACTACTATTCAGCTATAAAAAAGAAGAAAATTTACCCTTTGCAACAGGATGGATGAACCTAGAGAACATTATTCTAAGTCAAATAAGGCAGTTAGAGAAAGACAAGTTCTATATGATTTCCCTCATATGTGGAATCTAATGAGCAAACTACACTAACAAGCCAAACAGAGCCAGACTCATAGATAGAGAGCAGAATGACATCTCTGGAGGTGTAAGGAGTGAGGGGTGAGGGGTAAGGGCAGGTTGCAGGCATGGAGAAATTGAGCAAAAAAGAAAAAAAAGGGGGAGAGAAAGATCTCTTGGACATGACCACAGTGTAGTTATTTCCCATGGGTGAGGGGTAGAGGCATCAAGGTTGAAGAGGGTATAGGGGGGATAAATGGTGGTGGAAAAAATAAAATAAAATACTTTTGCACAACTCTGTTGCCAGCAGGAAGCTCAGTCACCTCCTGATTTACCCAAGCCAATTATTAAAGACTTAGTCAGGCCTTGTAGAGCACAAGTAAATATTCTAAAGGAAAGCAAATACCAGTCCCTTCCCCCAGCACCCAGGAGGGACTGCATACTCCTGACCCTAACCTTAGGCCTGTAGGAGCTGCAGCAGCAGCTCAGGACTGCACAGCGCTCCCAATGAGCCCACACGGGAAAGTTGCCAGAAGCCAATTCCAGCATGTCAGCAGGGCTGAATCATCTGGGAATGGCTAAGAGCATTTTCCCAAACCTGAAAAGGATACATAAATTGATTGCTTGCTGGCAGACAGCTGAGGGCATCTCAGTCTACATGTTATTGCCTCCTGCTGGCCAAACACCTGAACAGCGGAAGGCAGTTTCTCCCAAACCTGATAATCTGACAATGGATTCTGTACTAAACCCTGGCCTTTGAAGTGTATATCTCCACCTTGCCTTAGGAAAAATTGTGTTAATAAATAGCAAGGGGTCCTGAGACAAGGAAAACTTAGTTCCTTTAGCTAAGTTTCCTCTAACCCCCATAATGCCTTCCAAAATTATATTTCATCTCTAGACTCTTGATTAATTTACGCACAGTGCCTTCTCCAGGTTCCTGAACCCTTCTAGATGCTGGATCAAGACCACCGGCATTTGGAAAGTCTTTTTCTTTTTTGCCTTTGCATTAAAATAAAGATCCTTATGGTGAGGTAGCATCAACTGAAATATGAGGAATGGATTGGTTAATAGTAAAGTCCACAATGTAGATGGAAGAAGGAGAGATCTCTCTCAGTTTCCATATGTGTAATTTACAGGAAGCAATAGTGTCATTTGCCCCACTTGACAAGGAATAGAAAGAATCCCCGGGGGGGGGGGGGCAAGAAAACCAGTGGGTGGCATTGATATGGTGATCAGAGATTAAGGCCAAGAAGAACAAAACTGTATGTGATGGCTTTTGTGTTTAATGATTTCTGGATTGGTGGGTTTTTCCCCCTTTTCCCTCACTTTATCAATGAGAAATACACTGATGTAAAATGAGCATCCATCAGTTCTAATGTTAAAAAGCAAACAATAACCCTGGCAGGTGTGGCTCAGTTGGTTGAGTACCATCCTGTGCACCAGAGGGTTGCCTGTTCAATTCCAGATCAGGGCACATGCCCAGGTTTCAGGCTCTATCCTAGGTGGGGGGCATGCAGGAGGTAGTCAATCAATGTTTTCCTCTCACACTGAAGCATAGGCCATCTTGTTCATGTTTCCTCTATTTTGTAAAAACTGCCGTTTGAAGTTTTAACCCTGATATTCTTGGCTTCTGTAAAACACACTTGCTTACTTGAATAATAGGGAAAATAAGCTCAACTATCTGACCTTGCAAGCAGCTCCACTGCCGTCCCTGGCTGCTCCCATGCTCCAGTTATCTGAAATGTACTATGCTCAAGTTACAAGCTCAGGTTACAAGCTTCCTGCAAAATATCTACATAGGGCTTTTTGCAAAGTCTGCAAAAGGTCCAGAAGTATAATCCCATATTTGGGAGACAAAGGACTGGAAGAGTATAAAAAGGGAAAACTTCCTCCATATTTTTGCTTAGACTCTGGAAATAATATTCCTCTAGCCTGCCAGCGTAATAAAAGACTCCAAAATTTGGCTTAATAAGTTATCCCCTGTTCAGCTCGCTGATTTACAATATAACAACATCAATGCCTCTCTCTCTCTCTCTCTCCCTCTCCCTTCTTCTCCCTAAAAGTAAGTAAGTAAGTAAATAAATAAATATCAGAGAACTTTTGTTGACATGTCCTATTTCACATGTCACCATGGGAAAGAGAAGTAAAAGCCCTAGGTGATCCCTCTATAACTGGGCACTATTTTATTTCCAGCTCTGTGCCTCTCTTTTTTGGAAATTTGACATCTACCATGGACCACATTTTATCGAGAGGTTACCACAGAAGCAACCACATTTTTACATGATGACCATCTCCTCTTTTCATAGTCAATTGGCTCAGGAACTATTTTCTGCATTTGAACACAGAAGCAGAAAAAGCGAGGCAGCAATTGAAAAATAAAGGTAATAGAGACAGGTGGAAAAGGGAGATGATATATTGGCTCCACTAAAATACTATCACTAGAAGCAATACTTGATTTCTGGGCCCTACATCAGAACAATGAAGTCAGAGTTTCTATAGGTAAAGACTGGATTTTAAAAAATTTCTCCAGACTAAGGAGTAGCCAAATTTGAGAATCATGTTTCTAGGCAGATGCTAAGGCTCAAATGCATGTCCCATGTAGAGCTTGAAAGATACCCCAGTATCCATCCAATAAATTATTCTGCATTAATATAGGGTCTCTGCCAAAATTTTAGAGTGTTGCAGAGAGAGATAGCAAAGCAAATAGTAAATATATGCCATTTAATACAATGTTACATTGTAATAGTTGATTCAAAAAGAAATTTGCCATATACCTACAGTGTGATTCCTTTGACCAGAGGTTTTAAAACACAGGGAAAAGACCTTGTAGTCCTATATGAACATACAAAATATATATAATTAAACTGGTTTAGTAGCAGTCTGAGTTTCAGACCCAAGCCATTCTAAACTTTGTTGGGGAGCACAAGAGACTTGGTTGGAAAGCTGGTAAGGAGGAAATTCTGATAAAAGGGAAGTGAGTGGAAGGCTGCCTGTCCTGTTTATCCAAATTCTGACTTAGGGGAGACTTAGGGGAGTGTCAAAGGTGGCACCCCTAATTATTCCTTGACCTTTCCAAACGATTCTGTGTACATACAGATCCCCGGGTGTTTACTAGAATCCTTAATCTTAATCCCTGGATGCCCTTGCCTAGAGGACAATGTAAACACATGTGTCCTCCCAAGATTACTCACCTGCTGATTGTATCTAAAGATAAAAATTCCAATAAAGGCCTAAGGAGGCAGGCAATAGAGGCTGCTCTGGCCACTAGAGCCAGGGGCCCCTTAGCCCTCTCTCAGTCAAACTGTGTCTGAGTAATCTGCTCATCAGTCATTCAGGGGCTGCTGGTCAGCCCTGGCAAAACCTCATTCTATAAAAATCTTGCTTGAGTTTAGAATGTAAGTTAATGGCAAAGTCCTAACAAAAACCCTTTTTACATACTTGGCTATTATATCAAACAAGTAGTTGGGGAACTTCTATATTATTTTTAGCCTACATTTTTATCTGCTTTTTAAGTTGACTATCCTCGTGTTAATGTTAATTTTAGAGGAGGAAAGAAAGAACCAAAAGGGGAATAAAAGAAAATAAACATTCTCTTTGGTCCTTATTAGCTCAATAGAGAATTCAGTTTCAGGTTATTCTGTGAGGAGTCCAAATTTGTTTTTGTTCAATACATTTCCAAAATATATTCATATATACTATTTCATCTGATGGAAATGCTTTAATAGCTAAGCATTTGTATATCTGTTCATTTAAATATATTTGCAATGTATGGGATTCCAAATTTATTTTTCTTTTTATCCATCTTTTGCATCATCATCTAGTTTTTTTTCAGTTTTGAATATTTTTCTCTCATTTTATCACAGCATCTATCACCATGGATTTTTAACATAAATGAGCGATTTCAAGACTTCCTCTTACAATGTACTTCTCCTTCCTCCTCAAGTATAAGACAATACTCTCATTCCCAGGTTTTCTTCCCAGAGACCAATACCAGCATTTGCTTCCTAAGCATAATTAGTTTTCTGAGATGTTGACAAAGTGATGTTTTCATCAAATTTACCTGCCCTATATGTGGAAGCCACATAAACTCTGATAGGGTACAGTCTGTGGAAAATAAAAATTATTTGTGTATGTACCTTTATTTTATTTCCTAAAAAGAACCATCTTCCAAGTGTTGATTTTTTTATTTTGTTAGATTTAGTTGAAAACTTCTTTTGGCTTCTCTTTTCCCTTTCAAGCTTTAAGCTAAATTTTTACCTTTTTCATTCTTTGATGAGCTTTTCATATCTTTTTTTTTTTCTGGCAAATTCTCTAGCATTTGATATACAGTAGAGGATTTAACTGGTTTTGACATAATTTCTTTTTATCTTATTTTTATAATCTCCTTCTTTTAACTTGTTGCAGAATTCTCTGTATCCGAAGTAGAAAGGCTCAGGATTGCATCTCTCTGCTTTGTTACGTAATTGCCTTTCTTCAGTCCCTGCAGAGGAGGGACTGAAATTCTACCAGCACGTGCAGAGTACTTCTTCACCCAGCTCAAATGTGCTATGCCCATCAACTTACTTGGTCATGAAGATAACCATGCTGATATAGTCAGTCAATGCACATTTCCTTAAACCAAATAATAAAAAATGTCACAATGCCTCCATTCTTTAAGGAATTTGTTATTTTTCTCATGTTATCACAAAAAAATGGTTACTTTCTCTTTCAAGGTCCTCTCTAGCCCTGTATCTGCTCATCTACATAACAATTTTCTTTACAAACATGTTGTACCTTGAAAGCAGTCATTACAGTTAGTTCTTTTTTGAAATAGGATTGTTATCCATTTTGTTTGGTTTGTTGTGTTTTGTTTTTATTTTTTAGTTTATAGAGAGAGAAAGGGAGAGGGAGAGAGGGAGAGATAGATAGAAACATCGATGATGAGAATCATTGATTGGCTGCCTCCTGCAAATCCCCTACTGGGGATCGAGCTGGAAACCCAGGAAGGTGCCCTGACCCAGAATAGTATTATGACCTCCTGGTTCTTGGGTGGACGTTCAACCACTTAGCCACACCGGCTGGGCAGTCATGTTTAACACTACATTTTAGTTCTCTTGAATCTGCCAGAAAAACAAACAAACAAACAAAACATCAAAGGAAAATTGTTCTCTCAGTTATCAATATTGTTTAGCATTCAACAGTGGAGTCATGTACCATTTTACTTTCCTCATGAAAAATTCTTTAGCATACTCTACCTTAGTTTTTTAGTATTGATACTAGAGGCCACGTGCATGAAATTCGTGCATGGGGGGTGGTCCCTCAGCCCGACCTGCACCCTCTCCAATCTGGGAGCCCTCAGGGAATGTCCTACTGACGGCTTAGGCCCACTCCCCGGAGTGGGCCTAAGCCGCAGTCTGGCCTCCCTCTTTAGGAGGCGACCAGGCTGATCAGGAGAAGGTGCCGCCCCCATCACCCCACTGCTGCTGCCACTGCCAGCTGCTGCAGCTGCCAAGGTATTTTCATCAACACAGACTCCAGGCCCTTCACCCCGAAAAAATGACAACTTTCTTTAGGCATTTTCAAGGTGTCTCTTTCATAAGATATGACATTTCCTTCTTTCTTTCTTTTTATCCTCACCTAAGGATATTTTTCCATTGATTTTTAGAGAGTGTGAAAGAGAGAGGGAAAGACAGAGAGAAACATCAATGTGAGAGAGACACTTTGATTGCTTGCGTCTTGCATGAGCCCTGACCTGGGCCCTGGCCAGGGAGGAGCCTGAAACCTAGGTACATGGCCTTTACCAGAATCGAACCTGGACACTGCAGTAAGTAGGCCAAAGCTCTATTCACTGAGCCAAACCGGCTAGGGCAGGATATGACATTTCTTAGTCCCTCCAGCCGTGGACCTTCATTTTTTTCCTCCAGGAGTGAGGTGGAAAAACCCTAGATCACCTTCTTGGATTCTTATTACTCAAGTTACCAAGAACACTGCGAGTGGCATATGGGGAGTTTAGCCAATGAGCAGTAGAAAAGGTGTTTCCTCTGCAGCTCACGTGCAGAGGCGGGATTGCCAGAGCGCCCCAGCTGGCAGGTCCTGTTCTTTGTGGGCAGGCCCTGCTCCCTGCTCTCTGTGGGCCTGCTCTGCCCTGCTCTCTGCAGGCCTGCACCATCTGTGGCTTGCCTCACTGCGCAGCAGTCCCCTCTCGCCCACCTGCACATGCAGCCTCCTCCTGAGTGGTCATGACTGTTATGGTGTCCCAGCTAATTTGCATATTACTTCTTTATATATATAGATTATTTCTTCATTGCTTCATTCTAGCAGTTTATACTCTAGAATGAATTCCACTATTCCACATCTGTTAAATTTGTCCTGATTTTCTAAGAGTTGAACTTTTCCTTTTGATACAATTTTAATGTGTCCGAAAGCTTATGGGTTTCTGTAAGTCCTTGTTTATTTTCCAAGAGCTAGATAAGTAAACAGTGACAGATAGAAATTTACTTCATCTTCTTATAAGTGGACATATTCACTGTTTTTCAAACAGCCTAGAACTTGTCCAAAATTGGAAAACAAGGAAGGTTTTATGTACTATTTATTCCATTGGAGGAAAAGTGTTGTGTTCAACACTTAATTAATTCTATTAGCTCAAAATGGTAACCTAATCATTTAAATAAGTCTAACATGAAAATAATCAAACTAGAGGGGCAGGAAAGGGGAGGGAGATAATCAAAATGGCAAACTAGGAAGACCCAAAAGAGAAGTGTTCTTTCCAATGCTGTGTTAAACAGCCTTCATTTAAATAATGATTCAATTATGATAATCAGAAAGTAATTATTAATCACCTACTGTGCCAGGACAGTACTAATCTCTGCACACAGATTTGAAGATGCTGCCAAGATGGGGCTTAGCCTTTTCTCTTTTAAGCTTTACAAAGAGTCCTTGAAACACATTATTATGTCAGCAATAGATAATAATAATGATTCAATGCAGTGTTTAGAGTAAAACTGGAACTTAAATATTTATATTACTTTTTCAGAACTTTTTTAAATACATAAAAATGCAATTTTACTGACTTTTTAAAAAAAATCTTGATATTGAGATTAAAAATGGTGGTGGAGTAAGTGGATGCTACACAGACATGCTCCCAGGCCCAAACTGGAATTACAACTCAAATAGAAAAATGTCCTGAATAATCAACTCAAGACTAGCTGGAGAGAACCTTGATAATCAAGGATGGAAAGTGGAGACCTCATAGAGACTGGTAGGAAGGGCAGAGATGAGAAAGGGCTGGATGGGCTCTCACAAACAGCAGCTGAAGATTCGAGAGGTATCTCAGCTGTGGGGGGGGGGGTGTTGTTACTGAGAACTCTGAGGTTTAATCCCAGAGCTGGGCTCCCCAACAGAAAGCACCAAGATTGATAAAGTTGCCCACATAACATGTGACTGTGGAAAGCAACAGGTTGCTAAATGCCGGGAAAAGACGCCTGGAAACCCAGGCACCCTTGTAAGAGCCCAACACACAAAATTCTGTGTGCAGTGACTCACCTTGGGCTCTGGAAAAGAGAGGGCAGAGTGAACTGGAGCTATGTGAGCAGAAGCCAGGGTTGGGAGCTCTTGGGTTAGAGCTCAGAAGGCAGATACCCCAGTTTCCTGTGCTGAGTCATTCCCTCACACTGCGGAGGTCATCTTTCTCAGACAGACAATAGTTATCCAGGTGATATTACCTAGGGTAAAAACAGTTGACCCACCCTATTGGAAAACACATTCATACATGGTGTGGAATTTCTGAGGCCCATTAAGAGACTGAGAATAATAATTAGCCTCCAGGCAGAAGCTATAGCCCCACCCTGTTGGAAAATCTCCCCAAACCTGCAAACTATTTCCTTAGAGCTACTCAAGGCTGAATCCAAGCAGTCTGCAGGCAGAGGTGGTCTCTGGAGGCTTTGAGTCTTTGCCTGATCTAATTAGTGAGAAACAACATTTGACACTGCCCTGCAATAGAGATTGAGAGTCGTAGCAAATCAACTTAATACATAGTCACAAACCCAAACAGGCAACCAAAATGAGGAGACAAAGAAACAACCCCCAAATGAAAGAACAAGAGAACTCTCCAGAAGAAGAAATACACTGAGTGGCCAGATTATTATGATCTCTAAACATATAATAATCTGGCCACTCAGTGTAGACTGACCACAGAGTTGGGATTTTAAAATAAGGTTTTTCCACGTATAAGAACTGCATTGTGGGTAGTTAGAAAGAAGTAGAGGACTTACTAGCCAGAGGCTGGGGGCCACTATCTCCTGGTCCCTTGACATATCAAGATTTGCAAGCTTTCCCTTATGCATAAGTACACTGAGTGGCCAGATTATTATGTGTTCAGAGATCCTAATAATCTGGCCACTCAGTGTATATGAAATGGAGATAAGAAATTATCTGATATGGGGTTCAGAATAATGATGGAAAAGATGTTCAACAGCATGAGAAGAGAGAGAGTAACTATGAAAAAAGAACAGTCAGGAAAAATAATGACATAGCACAATTAAAGAACACATTGGAAGGAATACACATCAGATTAGGGGAGCTGAGGATCGGATCCATGAATTAGCAGACAGGGTTGAAAAAGTCACTCGGTCAGAGAACCAAAAAGAAAAAAAACAAGAAACAGGAGGACAGCTTAAGGGAACTGTGGGAACAACATGAAATATAACAATATTCAAATAGTAAGTGTGCCAGAAGAGGTAGGAAGGGAGGAAGAAATAGAGAAATAATGGCATAAAACTTCCTTAACATGGTGAAGGAAAAAGTCACACAAGTACAGGAGGAACAGAGTCCAAAGCCAGAAGAACCCAAATAGGCCCACAATCAGACACATCATAATTAAAATGCCAAAAATTAAAGACAAAAGAGAATCTTAAAGGCAGCAAGAGAAAAGCAAACTGTTACCTACAAAGGAGCTCCCATAAGGCTGACACCTGATTTGGCATCAGAATTTCTACAGGTCAGGAGGGAATGGCATGAATGATACTCAAGTTAATGGAACACAAGGATCTGAAACCAAGATTACTATATCCAGCAAGGCTATCATTCAAAATAGACAGTGAAATAAAGAGCTTGCTTCCAGACCAAAAAAAAAATGCTAAAGGAGTTCATCACCACCAAGCCAGCATTATAAAAAATGCTAAAGGACCTGTTAAAATGAGAAAAAGAAATAAAGAGAGAAACCTCAGCATACCGAATTAAAATGGGGATAAATGCATACCTATTAATAATAACTTTAAATGTAAATGGTTTAAATGTTCCAAACAAAAGACATAGTGTAGCTGAATGGATACAAAAACATGACCCAACTATATGTTGTCTACAAGAGACCCACCTCAGAACAAAAGACTCACACAGAATGAGAGTGAAGAGATGGGGGGAAAAAATTTCCATGCAAATGGAAAATAAATTTTAAAAAGCTTGAGTAGCAATACTCATATCTGAAAAAATAGACTTCAAAATGAAGACCATAACAAGAAACAACAAAGGTCACTACATAATAGTAAAGGGATTGATCCAACAAGGGGATATGACCCTGGTAAATATATAAGCACCAATATAGGAGCAAATATATTTACCCAGGCTGGACATGCACCCATGGGGTGAGGGACCCTGCTGGGGGCATGGCCAGCCTGCAAACAGCCATCAGCCCCTCACCCAGGCTGGCCAGGCACCCCAGTGGGAACCCCCACTCTGAAAGGGGTGTGGCCAGATTGAAAATGGCCCTCAGCCCCTCACCCAGGCTGGCCAGGCACCCAAGCAGGGACCACCACCCTGAAGGGAGTGTGGCCAGCTTGAAAATGGCCCTCAGTCCCTTACCCAGGCTGACCACGCCCCCATGGGGTGAGGGTCCCCACTGGGGGGCGTGGCCAGCCTGCAAACAGCCATCAGCCTCTCACCCAGGCTGGCCACACTCCCCCAGCGGGGACCCTCACCCCATGGGAGCATGGCTGGCCTACATATTGCCCCAGCCCCTCGCCCAGGCCACCCTGCCTTCCAGGACACCTACCCTGATCTGGGACACCCTTCCGGGAAAACCAGCCGGCCCCCACCCATGCACCAGGCCTCTATCTATACTAATAAAAGGGTAATATGCTAATTAGACTGGGAGACCTTCCAGGAGACCTTCTGGACATTCTGCTGGACAAAGCCATGGTGGCAGGGCCGAGATAGAGGTGGTTAGGGACCAAGAGGGGAGGGCAGTTGTGGGTGATCAGACCAGGATGGGATGGCAGTTGTGGGTGATCAGGCCAGTGGGGGGGGGGTGTCGTTGGGGGTGATCAGGGCAGCGGGGGGGGGGCAGTTGTGGGCGAGAAGGCTGGCAGGGGGGGCAGTTGGGGGTGAGCCGGCTGGCGGGGGGGGCATTTGGGTATGATCAGGCTGGCAGCTGGCCAGGGGCCAGTTGGGGGTGAGCAGGCTGGCAGGAATACTGGTTAGGGGCAATCAGGCAAGCAGGCAGGTGAGCAGTTAGGAGCCAGCAGTCCCAGATTGCAAGAGGGATGTCCGAGATTGGAGAGGGTGCAGGCCAGGCTGGGGGACACTCCCCTGTGCATAAATTTTGTGCACCAGGCCACTAGTTAATACTAAACAATTTAACCCTAAAACTTAAAGAATTAGAGAGCAACAAGAAAAGCCCAGAGTAAGTAGAAAGAAGGAAATAATAAAGATCAGAGCAGAAATAAATGACATGGAGACTAAAAAAGTAATACAAAAAAATCAATGAAACCAAGAGATGGATCTTTGAAAGGATAAACAAGATTGATGAATCTCTAGCCATGCTCATGAAGAAACAAAGGGAGAGGATGCCCAAAAACATAAAATAAAAAAGGAAGGCAGAGCAATAACCACTGACACCACAGAAATAGCAAAGATTGTAAGAAAATACTATGAACAAGTATAAGCCAATAAGCTGGACAATGTGGATGAAATGGAAAAATTCCTAGAAAAATACAATCTCCCAAAACTGAATCAGAAAGAATCACTAAACGTGAATAGGCTAATAACAACTGATGAAATTGAATCAGTAATTAAAATACTCCCAGCAAACAAATGCCTGGTCTAGATGGCTTCGTAGAACAATTAAAACCTTCAAAGAACAATTAAAACCTATTCTCCTCAAATGATTCCCAAAAATGCAAGAGGAAGGAACACTTTCAAGCTCATTTTATGAGGCCAGCATTATCCTAATTCCAAAACCAGAAAAAGACACTACAAAGAAAGCAAATTACAGGCCAATAACCCTGATGAAAACAGATGTTAAAATCCTCAACAGAATATTAGCAAATCAGATCCAACAATATATTAAAGAGATAATACACCATGACCAAGTGAGATTTATTCCAGAGATGCAAGGCTGGTACAATATTAGCAAATCAATAAATGTGATACATCACATAACCAAATTGAAAGGCAAAAGTCACATGATAACATCAATAGATGCAGAAAAGCATTCGACAAAATCCAACACCCATTTTTTATAAAAACTCTCAGCAAAATGGGAAGAGAGAGAGCATATATCAACATGATAAAGGCCATAAACGACAAACCTACAATGAATATCATACTCAATGGGCAAAAAATAAAAAAGTGTTTCCTCTAAGAACAGGAACAAGACAGGGATGTCTGCTTTTACTACTCTTATTCAACATAGTACTGGAAATGTTAACCACAGTGATCAAACAAGAAGAAATAAAAGGCATCCAAATTAAAAAGGAAGAAGAAAAACTCTCATTATGTCACAGAGGACATGGTATTGCATATAGAAAAGCCTAAAGATTCCACCCAAAAAAACTACTAGATTTAATAAATCACTTTGGTAATGAAGCAAAATTCAAAATCAACACCTAGAAATCAATGGCATTTTTATAAAACAATAATGAATTCTCAGAAAGATAAATAAAAAATACAATCCCACCCTATCCAGTTTGGCTCAGTGGATAGAGCATCAGCCTATAGACTGAAAGGTCCCAGGTTTGATTCAGGTCAAGGGCATGTACCTTGGTTGTGGGCACATCCCCAGTAGGAGGTGTGCAGGAGGCAGCTGATCGATGTTTCTCTTTCATTGATGTTTCTAACTCTCTATCCCTCTCCCTTCCTCTCTGTAAAAAAAATCAATAAAATATATTTTTAAAAAATACAATCCTATTTATCATTGCAAGGAAACAATTAAGATAACTTAGGAATAAACTTAACCAAGGAGGCAAAAGACTTGTACTCAGAAAACTACAGGATATTGAGAAAAGAGACAGAGAAAGATATAAACAAGTGGGAGAATATTCTGTGTTCATGGATTGGTAGAATCAACATCATTAAAATGTCCATACTACCCAAGGCAATCTACAGATTCAATGCAACCCCTATTAAAATAACAACAGCATATTTCACAGAACTAGAACAAATACTTCAAAAATTTATATTGAACCAAAGAAGACTCTGAATAGCCACAGCAATCTTGAGAAAGAAGAAAAAGTTGGAGGAATAAAAATGCCAGATATCAAGTTATACTACAAAGCCACCAAAATGAAAACAGCCTGGTAGTGGCACAAGAAAAGGCATAGAGATCAATGAAACAGAACAGAGACCCCAGAAATCGACCCAAGCCATTACTGTCAATTAATATTTGACAAAGGAGGCAAGAGCATACAATGGAGTCAAGACAGTCTCTTCAATAAATGATGTTAGAAAAAGTGGACAGATACATGTAAAAAAAATGAAACTAGACCACCAACTTACAATGTACACAAAAATAAACTAAAACTGGATAAAAGACTTAAATGTAAGTCTTGAAACCATAAAAATTCTAGACAAAACCGTAGGTGACAAAATCTCAGACATCTCTGGAGCAATATATTTAGCAATACATCTCCTAGGGAAAGGAAAGTTAGTAGAAAATAAATGGGACTACATCAAAATAAAAATCTTATGCACAGCAAAAGAAACCATCAACAAAATGAAAAGGCAGCCCACTATATGGCAGAACATATTTGAAAATGATACATCTGATAAAGGGTTAATATCCAAAATATATCAGGAACTCATACAACTTAATGAGAGAAAGACAAGCAACCCAATTAAAAAAATGGGCAAAGGACCTAAATAGACACTTCTCCAAAGTGAACATACACATGGCCAAGAGACATATGAAAAAATGCTCAAAGTCACTGATCATCAGAGAGATGCAAATTAAAAGGACAATGAGGTATCATCTCACACTTGTCAACAACTACCATCAACAAATCAACAAATGACAAGTGCTGGGGAGGATGTGGAGAAAAAGGAACCCTAATACACTTCTGGTGGGAATGCAGACTGGTACAACCACTGTGGAAAACAGTACAGAATTTCCTTTAAAAAATTAAATATGGGAAGACAAAAGGGCGGCGGAATAGACGGACATGTCCTGAACTTTGTCCCAGAGCAAATTGAGTGAGCGGCTGAAACGAGTGGAATTCAGCCCGAATTGGCGAAGGAGTGCAGCTGGTGAGACAGTTTGCAGCTGGGAAGGGCAGAGGTCCCCTGGATAAAGGTGAAATCAAGGATCTAGGCAAGAGAGTCTGCTGGACCTCTGTGCCCAGAGGGTCAGGGAGAAACTACAGGGCACCAAGCTGCGTCCCTGAGGACAGGCAAAGAGTCTGACTGTGGAAAAAAAAGGGACCACAGGACTGCAGGAGGTAGGGGATTTTGGACCTTGGAGTCTGGATTTTGGATCTGAGCTCAGAGGCAGCCCTGAAGGGATTGCTGGACCACGCAGTGCCGGCAAGAGAGGAGCTTGCAGGTACGCAGTCCCTCCTCCCACTGGGGCCTGTGCCTTTCTCCACTGAACCTAGTTCGTAGGACCTTGCGGATACGGACACTTACCCGTGGCTGCGGTGCGGGAGAAGGTGTGGACTTGTGGAATCTGGGGAGAGTAGACTGCGGTCCAGGAGAGGTGGTAGCGAGTCTGGTGCTGAGTCACACCTGAGCCCCCGTCACCATTTTCTCCTGAGAGATAGCCCCTCCCTCCAGTCTCCAGGCAACCAATACAGCCACACCCAGATCCCACCCTGAGTAATACAAAGGAATCTGAATACTTCCTGAGGACAAAGGAACTGGCCTAAAGAGAAATCTTTAGCCCCAGCAAGGGAAACTGAGAAACAGTACAGTACAGACGACTGGGATCATAAGCCAGCCAAAGGAACAACACTCCACTTTTTGCACTTTTATTTTTATTTTTTTTATTATCCCTTTTTTCTTTTTTTTTCTTCTTTGTTTTCCTATATTTTGTTTGTTGCTTTTTTTCTATTTCTTTTCGCATTATTTTTCCACCACTATTTTTTAATTGCTATTTTTAATTTTTATACCATTTTTGAAATCAATTTTTTTTGTAAATTCATTATTTTTTCTTCTCATTCTCTTTCTTCTCATCCACATATTCCCTTTCTACTTCCTCAATATTAAATTGAGGTCCTCCCCATATTCATCCAATTCTTAATCTTATTTTCACTATATAAGCTCAGCCACTACAGATTCTGCCCCAATTCTCTTTGCTGGGTGTGTGGTGTTTGTATTTTTTTGTTGTTGTTGTTGTTTATCTATTGGTTCTGTGGTGTCTTACATATTCTCCTTTGTATTCCTTTGTCTTTTATCCCTTATCTTTTTCTCTCTCTTCAATAGCATTTGTGCTCTCTTTTCTCTGCCCTATCTCTTTTCTCAGGTGGTCACTTATATTGGGGTTATTGGTGTCGTGAGTATATTTGTGCTTAGTTCCCTCTATGTTGTGTCTTGTTGAGGTGAATTTTATTCGGTCTGGCCAAGGGGATTGAGAGCAAGCCCATAACCAGACACCTGGAGAGGAAACTCCATCCACGAGCGGGTCAATAACACCCCAGACCCAACTATAGAGGCAGGGAGGATGCGGCAGTGAGGGAAAGAGCATGAGTGAGTGAGGGAGTAAAAGAGGAGCGTGTGGTCAGGTGGGGTGTGTGTGTGTGTGTGTGTGTGTGTGTGTGTGAGAGAGAGAGAGAGAGAGAGAGAGAGAGAGAGGCACAGTTAGATCCCACAGGACCTTCAGGGGCAAGCTAATCAGTCTCGCCTTGTAGGAAGCAGTTATAGGGTTAAGCCTCTGACTGACCTGCTGGCAAAGTCGCAAACAAGTCCCAGCTTGGAGGGCACAGTCCTCTAAGCATAATTAACCCTTTGCACTTGCTTGCTTTTTTCTTGATTCCTTTATTCTACTCGGGATTTAATTTTTTAAATACCCCAGATTTTACAAAGCGCAGCAGGAGAATAAAAAACTGGAGTTTCTTTTCATACAAACTTATTTATTTGGATTTTTTAATATTTCAAATTATTGATACATTAAAGAGTATAAAAAGAGCTGCTACCGATGCTAACTGTGTCGAGTCACACTCGACATCCGAGTGCAAAAGGTTAAGCTTGATCTTGTAACTGCTCCCTAGATCTTTCCTGGGTAGCTAGTGGGCTGTGGGAGGGGCAGCAAGTGCTGCCAAAACAAGTGAAACTTACAACAACATTGTAGATTACCTTGTTTGTCCCTGACTATAAATAAAGCCTCAGCTTTGCAGTCTGGATCTGTTCTGTGGCCTCAGCAAGGCACAGAAGATCCACCTAGACCAGTGATGGTGAACATCTGACACGCATGTCAGCACTGACACGTGTAGCCATTTCTGATGACACGCGGCCGCTGAGGCGGCCACATGCTGAGGATGAAACATTTGCTGCTCCTGTGGATGAAACATTTGCGAAATAATGTTTTTTCCTCAAAGTGACACACTACCCGAGTTATGCTCAGTTTTTTGGTGAAGTTTGACACACCAAGCTCAAAAGGTTGCCCATCACTGACCTAGACCCAGCTTTTTCTCTTTGTCTATTATTTCTCAATCCCTGGCCGCCTCTACCAAGAACCAATTTCATCTCTCTTTCCGTGCTGGCCATGGAAAAGGGAGATCCCCACCATGCCGCATCAGTCCCCCACATTTTGACACCCAACGAGAGGCAAGAGGCAGGGGATCGCTCCTAGAAGTGTGCACGCACCACAGACTTAAGGTAAGAAGGAGTGGATTGTTGTAGAATTGAATCAACCGGGTGTAAAATATGGGTAATTCTCAAAAATGCTTTAACTATGTTCAGATCTCAAAGATTCTCTGTTAAGCATAGTCAGATTCTTGATTTCTTAAGTTTTGTTGTTAAAACCTGGGAAAAGGTTAGAAAGCAGTTGTGCGACCTATACTCAACAGAAGGTCCAGAGAAAATTCCTATTTTAATTGGTGATGGCCTTGATTCAGCAAAGGAGAGTTTAAGAATGTCTAAGGGGGGTGCAGCCATGGCCTTACAGCCTGGAGTGAAGGGTGCGAATCTCTAAGAATACCATCTGCACCTCCTCCGCCTCCATGTGTCCTTCCTGCGACCGCAGACTTGTAACCAAGTAGAAAAGAATTAAAGGAAATTCTCAGCAACTGCCAATAATTCTTTATCTTAAAAAATCTTTTCTTTCCTTTAAAAAATAAAAATAAATAAAAATTGAAAAAAAAATAAAATAAAAACAGCAGATGCCAGACCATCACTGAATCTTTCCCCCAGAGCAAGCAGGATGTGGGGGAAGGGACACACGTGGCAATCCAATATGGAAACCCACTCTCCCAGTGTGCTGGTTTAAGGTCTCTTTTCTCGCCATAAAAAAGTTTTTAAAAATTTAGAAATGTGTCTGGGATTTCTGTGCACATGTAAGGGGGAAAGGCCAGTTTAAAAAACGAGTGTGCATAGTTTTTTGAGCTGGGCTTGACTTTTCGCTGTGTACAGAATAAATACCCGGGACTGTTTTTAGCCTTGGAAGTGGCGGAGATGAACCAGGGAAAGAAATACAGGCTGGTTTCCCAAGTCGATCTAAGGTAGCTCTTTTGAAGTTTCCCCTCAGAGGCAGGTAAACAGCAAGAAGTAGATAGCAAATTTACATATGAATGGCTGAGAGTTTACCTCTTGACTTTCCCAGCAGAAAATTTGTGACTTTTTGAAATTTAGAGGCTGGGCCAGGCCTATCGGCTGGAAACTTAAAAGAACTTGGAAGTTTACTAAATCAAATGATAAATTCAAATGATCTAAATGTATTGAATTGTTATAATACTGAAATGTTGATCTGAGTATGCATTGTCTGAAGTCTAGAGAATAGAAGTTAATCTATTAATTGAATATGCCTTATATTTTATCTGAAATATATTCTTAAAAATGTAAAAGTATTATTGATTTAAGAAATGCTAAGTATTTAATTTTGCTACCAAAAATTTAAAGTTCTGACACCCTTGTTAATGCAGGAAGGCGTAGTCACCCTTCCCCCAGCATTCAGGTAGGTAAGTTCCTGCCAGTAGCAATCTTTAAGAATGTTGTAGTTTACATTTGAATAGACCAAACCTGTTTCGCCATCTTTAAATAGGTTTGGCTTTGGCAGCTTAAAAATCTTAAAAGTTGGCTTAATTATATAAATAATAAAAGTTTATTAAATATCAAGATATTTTGAAATAAAAAAATGCTAAATATTAATCTAAATTTGCTTCATGAAAGATTTAGAGGACAGAATTGAATCTATTTGATTATGTCTTGTGTTTTAGAAATTTATTATTAAGAATATAAAAGAGTTGTTAGTCAAAGAAATGCTAAGTATTTGACTTGCAAGCTCTGAAAGTTTAAAGTGCAAATTAAATTGGAAGAAATTAATTAAATATCTAAAGTATAACATGTATTTGAGAAAATAAAATACTGTGTTTCCTCTTAAATAATTAGGAATTCAAAATATGTTACTTATCGGTCTGATTTAAAAAAGAGAATCAATTCTGTGATACAGTTTAAATTTAATTGAGATTCTTTAAGATAATTTAAGTATATAATCTTTAAATCATATATCTAAATATATATTATATGTTTGATCTTTCCAAGTGTATTTCAAGGACTTGAGAGTAGCTTTTAGACATTTCACGGGCCCCAAAATGTTTCAAAAGTCTGTTCTCTCATAAAAGAAAATTTTTAATTAAACCAATTGATACTTGATATCACATGGAAAGCTTTATCAAATAAAAATTAATTAATATATTTTACTTATATATATATATATTAAATGTTATGAAAGTTTTCGCCTGTAAGAAGGGCAAAAACAATATATTTCTTAAATATAGCCAAAATTTTCAACAGCAGTAGAATTTCTAGAAAGACAAAAGCCTCAAGCAGCCTGCATTTTGAATGGGCTGGAGGTGGGACAGTGTTTATGCTTTTAGATCAGACCAATAAAGTATCAAATAAGTTTACTGAATAAGTTTCTTTGCTTTTTTAATTAAAGATACCTATTTTAATTACTTAAATTAGATTATTAAATTATAATCAAGGTTTTCAGCTAAATGAAAAGCCAAATATTTTAAAAACAATTCTAATAAAGACAAGAAACAGCTAGTGATTATCTACAATGTGATTTTTGACCTTTTTTAAAAGAACAGATTGAGCAGCCACCATGATGGCCACATGTCTTAACACTCACATGGCTTATTGCTGGCCATCTTGAAATAAGAAAGGCCAAACCCCTTCCTTTAAATAAGCCAATGTCTTTGTAAGCAATTTAAATAAGTCTTCTAAAAGGGTTACTGAAGCCTTCCCATGATCCCTCTGTATATACAAATTAGCTAAAGGAAATACTCTTAAAAATAAATTTCTAGCTTAATAAAAAGGAGAAATTTGAACATTTTAAAATCTTTCACTGGTATTACAGGATAAACTGAGGATTGTTATTAAAATATTAAATCTAATCCATACTAGTGGTCACCATAACCTTAAGAGAAATTGTTTCATGTGACAAAGATTTTAAATGAAACTCTCTGTAGCCTGAAAATTATTTTGGAAGGAAATAAAGAGAGGTTTCCTTCAAATATCATAGGGATTGTAATTGATAACCAATGCATTAGGCCTTCGAAGGTAGAGATAAGAAAAGATTAAATGACTTTCAGAAATTATTAGGGGACATTAACTGGTTAAGACCTTGTCTATACAAAAATAAATTGACAGCTAGTTTGAAATTGAATTGCCATGGCCTAGAGCAAAGAATATCCTTGCATGATATTATTCTGCAATTTCATTATAATTTTTGATATTTTACAACAGCATATTGTACAATTATCCAAAAAAAACTTACAAACTAATTATTTGAATGTTTGGCAGCAATTTAAAAAGGACGTGAAATGATTTAATCCCTTCCACGGTGTGGAAGGCCCCCTGGGAAGGAACTTGAGCATTCTATATTGGCCTCTCTTGCCCTTTTGCCAAGAGGGACCCTCTTCTCACAATCCAATTGCCCACAGCTGTTGTCTGAGTTGTCAGTTCATGTTGAGGTTGAAGCCTCATGGTGGCTGGTACCATGGATCTGTCTCTCACACAATGGCATGAGCTGGGCCCTCCCTGGAGAAGAAACCTGGGTTCCCCAAGATCAATGCCAGGGCCCCACCAGCAGGCGAGGGGATCCCAAGGCCAGTGCTGGGTGTGGAGGCCACAGGGGCATAGGCTACCAAGGAGACAGAACTGAACCTCACATCACCTTGCTTGGCCCCAGAGGATGTATGGTTAGCCAGAGACAGGTAAGATTCCTCAAGGAAGGAACAACCTAAGACAGGCACAATCACAGAGGGGCCATCAGGAGAAGAACTTGGGGGTCAACAGAGGTGGGGCATATATCCTCACCCCCGCAACATTGCAGGGGCTTGCCCCTTCTGAGGGAGGTCTCCTGCCCCATGGCTGCTTCGCACTTCCCATGCCCAGCTCAGATCGGGACCCAGGCTACATACAGAGACTTGGCCCAGCTCAGATCTGGACCCAGATAACAGAAAGAGACTTGGTCCAGCTTGGATTGGGACCCAGGCAACAGAGAGTTGGCCGATGGCAGCTGCCCTATATCTAAATCCAGCCTAATACCAGGAATTCTCAGGGATTTCTCAAGGATGCAAATAATCCTTTCCATTAATATTTACAGGGAAAACTAAGATTGTTGTTAGAGTATTAAATTTGACAGTAAAATAGTCAAGTTTTCAGATTAATTTAAATTGGCTAATTGAAATAAGTGAATATTCAAGGAAATTTAATTGTACTGGACAAAAAGCTGTTCCTAAAGTATTAACTAAAATTTCTATTGGTAGTTCATCTCATGGTAAAATTGCTTAACATGCGATGAACATATTTTTGTGCAAAAAATTAAAATTTAAAGTTATCAAGACTGCATTAAAATTTTTTTATAAAAGTCTCATAATAATTAAATCAAAAAAGGATAGTAGAATAATATCCTGTAAGAAATATCCTGTAAGTAAATTACATAATGCCTTGATTGTTTTAAAATTTTTACTCAAAAAAATTAATTTTCATTTATAATGCAGATAATAATACACCCATAAAATCTTATGGTGTCGAAATAAGCCAAAGAAAAATCGTTTGGACAAAAATCAAAAGGATCCAAAGTCTAATTTATAGCAAAGATTTCTTTATTAACCTTTGGTCCAGAATATGTTTATATTTCCAGAAAACTCCAAGACCATTGGGATTCCTACAACAATGGATCCCAGAGAGGACCTGATAGAACTGTTCCAGCCACAGAATAAGCAGTGACCCACAAGAACAGAGGAGAAGTAGTCCAGAAATAAAAATAGTGACGATACCTTGCCATGCTAGCAGTCAGCACCTGTGCATTGCTGCTGGATGCCCAGGACCAAGGGCAAGGAAGGTTGGTGTGCATGCGCTTCCAGACCATGTGTGCACACCCTTCTGCATAGAAGTCAATGTTTGATGTTTTGTGTTTTACCAGGACCCCTGACTTAGGGGCTTGCCTTATTTTAACACAGGGAATGGTATTAACTGCCACATTAAAAGAAATATTATACCTCAGGCATTAACCATTTTTACAGATGGATCCAGTTCTGGGAAGGCTGGATCTACTGCAGCAGGAGAGCAAAGGTCCTTCAAACCCCTTATATTTCAGTTAAAATACAAGCTCTTATTTATGCCTTAACAGATTTTGCTATAGAGCCCATCAACCTATAGTAATAGTACTTATGTGGTAAGTATGGCCAAAATTATTGAAACAGCTACTCTAGGGCACACTAATTCAGAGGAACTTTTCATTTAATTTCAGCCTTTAAAAATGTTATTTGAGAATGTTAATTTCTATGTTTTATTGGAAGCAATGTCCTCAGTCTGTTATCCACCTCTCTGTGCCAACTTTAGGGGTAAATCCCCAAGGACTTAAACATAATCAAATCTGACAAAATGGATGTCACTCAGTTGTAGAAAGAGCTAATTGTACTCTTAAAATCAATTATTAAAACAAAAAGGGGGAGACAGATGTTATGTGTCACCTCAAACAGGCTCAGTCATGCCTTTTATACTTAAAAAAAATTTTTTTTGAATTGTGGAGGATCATGCAGCAGATGAAGGGCATCGGGCCTCCTGTACAGTAGCCTCCACCAAGTCAGCTAGGTGGAAGGAAGCAAAAACCAGACAAGAGTTATATCAGATTCAGTAATAATGTGGGGAAGAGTTTGTGTCTTATATCTTTCCAGAAGGAGCAGTGCAGCCAATTTGGGTGCCAGAGCCTTACGTGTGTCACCACAATTGACCCAGAGAAACTCCTTGTCCCATCATTCAAAAGACTGAAAGTTGCCCCGATGACAGCAAAGCGGAAAAGGAAGATGACGAAGGCTATGCAAGAGACTGAGGTGCCAACATGGGGTCAGCTGAGGAAGTTAACAACTGAGGCCCAGCAGATGGCAGAAAAGCAGGAAGTAGAAGCTACTCCCTCAACCATGTTTCTGGCCATGCTAGCATTGGTTAGCTGCCAGTCTTCTGCAAACTCTTTCACAGCCAAGTCTGAGGACTCTTGAGTAAATCAGCAAAAGAAACTTTCATTTAGTAGGAAAATGTTACTGTAGTTTGATCGCTTTATTGTTGTGTTGCATTGGCATTATTATGTGTTGCATTGGCATTATTTTATAGCCATGTCTGGGTTTTGCATTTGCATTGTTTTGTTATTGGGTTTTGTATTGGCATTGTTTTGTTAATGTTTTAATAGTCAGAAATTTGTTCTTGATGTTTAAATTTTACTTCCATTATTAGTAGCTTAAATTTAAAAGAAAGGGTGAGATGTATGAAGCGGTTATAGGGTTAAGCCTTGGACTGACCTGCTGGCAAAGTCGCAAACAAGTCCCAGCTTGGAGGGCACAGCCCTGTAAGCATAATTAAGCTTGATCTTGTAACTGCTCCCTAGATCTTTCCTGGGTAGCTAGTGGGCTGTGGGAGGGGCAGCAAGTGCTGCCAAAACAAGTGAAACTTACAACAACATTGTGGATTACCTTGTTTGTCCCTGATTATAAATAAAGCCTCAGCTTTGCAGTCTGGATCTGTTCTGTGGCCTCAGCAAGGCACAGAAGATCCACCTAGTCCCAGCTTTTTCTCTTTGTCTATTATTTCTCAATCCCTGGCTGCCTCTACCAAGAACAAATTTCATCTCTCTTTCCGTGCTGGCCATGGAAAAGGGAGATCCCCGCCATGTTTGGCCCCCGCCGCATCAGGCCCCTGCATCGCCTAACTAGGCAGCTTCTCCTACCATTGCAAACAATACCGGGAGACCAGTTTGTCCTTACAGGCCTAGCCTTTTTGAAGGGAAGAGCTGCTGTAACTGGGTTCCCAGCATCAACTCCACCCAGAGTGCCCTCACATAACACCTGGGACTCTACAGCCACCCCTGCCTGGGACATGCTACCTAGGCTGTGATCCCACGGTCAGCGAGGCTCCAGTCACCCTGGGTGCAGGCTCCTGTGAATTCGGAAGCAGGTTCCCCTCTGACCGGCCCAACGCTTTAGCCCAGGGCACTGCAACTACATGAGCAGCAGACACGTGAGCAGCCCGCTCCTGGCCAAGGAGCAGCAGTCCGTGAGCAACCCACCCCAGGCCTAAGAGCAGCAGCTTCATGTGGCCTGCCCCAGTCCAAGGAGCAGCAGCTGTGGGAGCAGCCAGTTACCCCGTCTGAGGAGCAGCAACCACATGAGCAGCTCGCCCCATCTGAGGAGCAGCAGCTGCTTGAGCAGCCCACCCATGACTGAGGAACGGCAGCCCCACACAGCCGGCCCCCCTAAGAGGAGCAGCAGTTGTACGCAGCCCACACACTACACCTGTCTGAAGAGCAGCAGCTGTGCTGCACGAATAGCCAGCCACCTCCAAGGAGCAGCCACCTTCCAAGGCTTGTAAGCAGCCTGCCCCCTTCCAAGGAGCAGCAGCTGTGTGAGTAGACTGTCCCTTTCTGAGGAGCAGCAGCTGCACGAACTGCCTGCCCCCATCCGATGAGCAGCAGCTGTGTGAGCAGCCTGCCCCCATCCGAGGAGCAGCAATTGTGTGAGCCGCCTGCCCCATCCAAGGAGCAGCAGCTGTGTGAGCAGCCTGCCCCCATCTGAGGAGCAGCAGTTGTGTGAGCCGCCTGCCCCCATCCGAGGAGCAGCAGTTGTGTGAGCCGCCTGCCCCCATCCAAGGAGCAGCAGCTGTGTGAGAAGCCCGCCCCCTTCTGAGGAGCAGCAGCCCACCCCCTTCTGAGGAGCAACAGACACACGAGCTACCGGCCCACATCCAAGGAGCAGGAGCTGTGTGAGCAGCCCGCCCCCATCTGAGGAGCAGCAGCTGTGTGAGCAGCCCAGCCCCTTCTGAGGAGCAGCAGCCACATAAGCAGACCTCCCATGTCCAAGGATCAGCAGCCCTGTGCAGTCTGCACTGGTTCGAGGAGCAGCACCCACACACAGCCTGCACCTGTCCAACGAGAAGGAGCCAGGTGAGCGGCCCGTCCCTGTCCAAGGAGCATCAATGGCACAAGCAGCTCCCTCCCACATGAGGAGCAGCAGTTGCACGAGCAACCCGCACCCGTATAAGCAGCAGCAGCCCTGCAGGCAACATGCCCCTGTCCAAGGAGCGGTGGCATAACGAGTAGACTGTCCCATCTGAGGAACAGCAGCAGCACACAGCCAGCCCCCATCTAAAGAAGAGCAGCTACGTGAGCAGTCTGACCCTGTACGAGGAGCAGCAGCCACATGAGCAGCTGGCCCCCATCCAAGGATGAGCGGACATGAGCAACCCATCTGATCCGAGGAGCAGCAACCTCATATCAGCCCACCCCCGTCCAAGGAACAGCAGCTATACGAGCAGCCTCTCCCACCAGCCAGAGGAGGCACCACTGCTGCAAACAGCATCTACTAGAGGAGCTGCTGACAACTGAGAAACAGCTGCTACCGTAACCGCCCGAGGAGCAATCACAGCCCGAAAAGCCACTGCCACCCAAGGAGGAGCCCCTGCATGGTTCGACATCTAGATCAGTCGGTGAGTCCAAAAATAAGTAGACAAAGATACCCTCAAAGGAAAGAAAAGGAGGAATCACCAGAAAAGCAGGTAAGTGAAACAGAGGCATGCCATATGTCAGAAAAAGAATTCAGAATACGGGTCATAGAGTTCATAAATGGGATGTAAGAAAAAGAATCAAGAAGATTCTTATGTAAGAATCAAGAAGAAATGGATGAGAACAGGGAGAAAATAGCGGCAGAATAGAGATGTGTTCCGAGCCTGGTCCTGGAGCAGAGGGAAAGAGCAGCTGAGGTTTGCACAGGGAGTGTTTGTTAGCAAGCTAGGGGACAGCTGAACTCCAGGAGAAGGTGGGGAGTGCTAGGCAGGGTTCCCCTGACCGTGCAGCACCCACAGCAGCTGGGTCCCCTCTTGGAGCTGCGGGCTCAGAGGGGGAAACCTCGCCATCTTGCAAGGGAAGGAGGATTTTATCAGAAGCCTGATTTTCCACAACAACGGCGAACACTGAACAGCTGTGAGCACCAGAAAACCAGTCCCCAATCGGCGCAAACACGCGGATTCAAAGGAACTCTTCACTGCACCAAGGAAAGGTCAGATTTCGCCTGGGATAAGGTGAGGTTTCTCATGCCGGCGGCGAGAGAGAGAAACCTGCGAGCGGCGGGAATTGCAGGCCCAGGGAAGTCTGTGCCTAGAAACGTCCACGGCTGTTGGGGCTGCCGTGATCCGTGAATGTGGGAGTCCTCTGAGCTGCTAACAGAAGGGATCTCTAAAAAGCAACACATTTTGATCTGATGAGGAGTGTCGGACTAAGAATTTCAAAGGAGTGCAGGCTGCTTAATCTTGCGCGCAGACCCACTGTCCGCACACTTGGGCTTTTTCCGATTCTGATTACTAAGCCCAATACATAGGAAACACCAGTTGGGGAATACCCTGAGAGACTGCAGGGGGAAGTTGTTTCTCTGGAACCTGGGGAGCGGAGCTGGGAGTGACCATTGGAGAGGCAGCTCTGAGGAACACACTTCCACAAATCGGTAGTGAGAGCCATAGGGAAAAAAAAGAAAGGCCTGGAAGTCAATCCAGAAACACTGCCACCCAGGGGCTGAAACACAAATTGTCTCTGGTGTAATAAAAAATAAATATGAGAAATTAAGACACCGCCTGCTTAAAAATCAGGACTGGCTTACAACACTGAGGAGCAGTGGAACGCAGGGAACTGTAATACTGCCCGGACAGGGAAACAGACATACCAAACAGAACAATAGAGGAAGTGAATGACCGCCACTACTGTACATTTTATTCTTATTTTTTTTTATTTTTAATTTTTTATTTTCATTTTTTTGCATCTTTTACTTAAGTAACTAAATTTTTTTCTTTTTCCTTACTCGATTTTCACCTTTTTAATTATTACATTTTTATTTTCAATCAGCATTATTATTACTATTATTTTACTTTTTTTAAAAGTGTCATTTGACTTTCTCTTTGTTTTATTTTGGGATTAGTGTCCTACATTCTATTTGCATCTTTCATTCACCATTGTTTTACCCTATCTCAACGCTAACTTATGCCATCACTCTCTTCCTAACCTTTCCCCTTTTGGTCTCCTGTTTATCTTAACCCTTTCTGGCTTTAGATTTTCACTACTCTTTCTGTTTACCCTCTGCTAAAAATTCACCCTTCTTATATATCTAATTTCCAACCCCCTGCTCCAAGTCCATACACACCTCTCTCTATGCTATCTTAACAACAAAACAAAAATATTGTTTTTCTCTCTGTCCTTTTGTGGTTGTATGCTTGAATGTTGATTAGATTAAATTTTTATGGGTTTTGGTGAGATTGTTTTGCTTATTATTTTTTTTGTTTGGTTCTTTTGTTTGCTTTGTTTTTGTTTGTTTTTTACTTCTGTTTTCCCTTGCCTCACTTGATATTAGTTGGTTTTGTAGTTTGTATTAATCTCCAGGTTCGTGTTGCTGGAATTTGCTGGGATTGGTGGTTGTTCTATTGGAGTTTACTCCCCATATATATAGTTTGTTCCCCTTTTCTCTCTTAAGTATTGTTTTTGTCTCTCTTACTATTTTTTTCTTTTTCTCTTTTCCCATGTTCATTTTCACACTCCTTTTTTGTTCTTTCTTTTTACTCTTTCTCTTCCTCTTCTATCCCCTAATTTGTCTTTCTCTGGTGGTCACCTTTATTGGAGGTTATTAATATCGCGAATACAATTCTGTTAAGTGCACTGTGTGTTGTACCTGGTTGTGTTGTATTTTGTGCCTTTAAATCAACGCAGGAGAGAGAGAACTACATAACCAGAAATCTGGAGAAGAGAGACCATGGGGAGACAAAGAAACAGCCTCCATAGGAAAGAAAAGCAGGCATCACCAGAAAAGGAAGTAAATGAATTAGAGGCAAGCAACCTATCAGAGAAAGAATTCAGAGAAATGTTCATAAGGTGGCTGAAAAGAATGGAAGACAAATTCGACAATATGTGTAAGAACCAAGAGGAAATGAAGAAGAACCAAGAAGAAATGAAAAATGACATCGCTGCTGTAAAGAACTCAATAGAAACCATCAAGAGTAGATTAGAAGAAGCAGAGGACCGCATAAGTGAGCTAGAAGACAAGATGAAAAAAAAAATACACAAGTAGAGCAGCTTCTAGAAAAAAAGTTAGAAAGCAGGAGGAGAGCCTAAGGGAACTTTGGGACAACACAAAACAAACCAACATGCAAATAATAGGGGTTCCAAAAGGAAAGAAAACTGAGCAAGGAATAGAAAACCTGTTTGAAGAAATAATGACAGAAAACTTCCCAGATATAGGGGAGAAAAAACCCACACAAATCCAAGAATCTCACAGAGTCCCAAGCAAAATGAACCCCAAAAGACCGATGCCAAGGCACATTATAATTAAATTGGCAAACACCAACAACAAAGTAAGAATCTTAAAAGCAGTCAGAGAGAGAGAGAAAGTTACATACAAAGGAACCCCCATCTGACTAACAACTGATTTCTCAACAGAAACTCATCAGGCCAGAAGGGAATGAAATGAAATATATAAAGTCATGCAAAGGAAGGGTCTGAATCCAAGAATACTGTACCCAGCAAGGCTATCAATCAAAATTGAAGGTGAAATCAGGAGATTCACAGACAAAAAAGGACTAAGGGAATTTATCACCACTAAACCAGCAATGCAAGAAATGCTAAAGTGTCTGCTATAAAAGAAAGAAAGAAAGAAAGAAAGAAAGAAAGAAAGAAAGAAAGAAAGAAAGAAAGAGGAAGCAAAGAAGGAACACAGGGGGATAGAATAAAAATGGCGACAAATAAGTACCTATCAATAATAACTTTAAATGTAAATGGATGGAATGCCCCAATCAAAAGACATAGGGTAACGGATTGGATAAGAAAACAAAACCCATATATCTCCTGTCTACAGGAAACCCACCTCAGAAAAAAAGACGCCTACAGATGGAGAGTGAAGGGATAGAAAAAGGATTTCCAGGAAAACGGAAATGAAAAAAAGCTAGGGTAGCAATACTTATATCTGGCAAATTATATCTCGAAGTGAAAGACATAAAAAGAGATAATGAAGGCCACTTCATAATACTAAAAGGAGCAATCCAACAAGAAGAAATAACTCTGGTAAACACATACGCACCCAATACAGGAGCACCCAAATATATAAAAAAAAAACTCCTGGAAGATATCAAAGGAGAGATTGACAGCAATACAATCATAGTAGGAGACTTTAATACCCCACTATCATCTTTGGACAAATCCTCTAAACAAAAAGTCAGCAAAGAAACATCAATCCTAAATGACTCACAAGACCAGATGGAATTAATTGACATCTTCAGAATATTTCACCAAAAAGCCACAGAATATACATTCTTCTCAAGTGCACATGGGTCATTTTCAAAGATAGACCATATGTTAGGACATAGACAAAGTCTCTCCAAATTCAAGAAGATAGAAATCATATCAAGCATCTTCTCAGATCACAGTGGCATAAAACTGGAAATCAACTACAATAAAAACAATCCAAAGAAATCAAACACATGGAGACTAAACAGCATGCTATTAAACAATGACTGGGTTACCAGAGACATCAAGGAAGAAATAAAAAACATCATGGCAACAAATGACAATGAAAAACACAACAATCCAAAATCTATGGGACACAGCGAAAGCAGACCTGAGAGGGAAGTTCATAGCTCTACAGGCCTACTGCAAAAAACAAGAAACAATGATAATAAATTACCTAACCCTACAACTCAAAGAGTTAGAGAGAGAGCAACAAGAAAAGCCCAGTGTAAGCAGAAGGAAGGAAATAATAAAGATCAGAGCGGAGATAAACGAAATAGAGAACAAAGAAACAATACAAAAGATTAAAAAAAAAAAAACAAGAGCTGGTTCTTTGAAAGGATAAACAAGATTGATGAACCTCTACCCAGGCTCACCAAGAAGCAAAGAGAGAGGACCCAAATAAACAAAATCAGAAATGAAAGTTGTGAAATAACAACAGACCCCGCCAAAATACAAAGGATTGTTACAAAATACTACGAACAACTCTATTCCAACAAACTGGACAACTTGGAGGAAATGGACATATTCCTAGAAATATATAACCTTCCAAAACTCAATCAGGAAGAATCAAAACAGCTCAACAGGCCAGTAAGTTTGGAAGAAATTGAAGCAGTCATCAAAAAGCTTCTGGCAAACAAAAGCCCGGGCCAGAAGGCTTCACAGGAGAGTTTTACCAAACATTCAAGGAAGAACTGAAACCTATCCTCCTCAGTCTATTCCAAAAAATTCAAGAGGAAGGAACACTTCAAAACTCCTTCTATGAAGCCAGCATCACCCTAATACCAAAACCAGATAAAGACAACACAATGAAAGAGAATTACAGACCAATATCCCTCATGAACATAGATGCCAAAATCCTCAACAAAATTCTAGCAAATCGGCTCCAGCAGTACATCAGAAAGATCATACACCATGACCAAGTAGGATTTATCCCAGGAATGCAAGGATGGTACAATATCTGCAAATCAATAAATGTGATACATCACATAAACAAATTGAGAGATAAAAATCACATAGTCATATCAACTGATGCAGAAAAAGCATTTGACAAAATCCAACACCCTTTCTTGATAAAAACTCTCAACAACGTGGGAATAGAAGGATCATACCTCAACATAATAAAAGCTATGTATGATAAACCCACAGCTAACATCATACTCAATGGGTAAAAATTAAACCATTTCTCCTAAGAACAGGAACAAGACAGGGATGCCCACTCTCACCACTCCTGTTTGACATCGTACTGGAAGTATTAGCTATTGCAATTAGACAAGAAGAAGAAATAAAAGGCATCCAAATTGGAAAAGAAGAAATAAAGCTGTCCTTATTTGCAGATGACATAATATTGTATATAAAAAACCGTAAGACTCCATCAAAAAACTAATAGACTTAATAAATGAATTTGGCAATGTAGCAGGATACAAAATGAACGCCAAGAAATCTATGACATTTCTATATATCAATAGTGAACTTACAGAAAGAGGGACTAAAAATGCAATCCCATTTACCATCACACCAAAAAAATTAAGATACCTAGGAATAAACTTAACCAAGGAGGTAAAAGACATATACACGGAAAACTACAGGACGCTGAAAAAAGAGATGGAGGAAGACATAAAGAGATGGAAGAACATACCATGTTCATGGATTGGTAGAATCAATATCATTAAAATGTCCATACTATCCAAAGCAATCTACAGATTCAATGCACTCCCCATTAAAATACAAACAGCATATTTCACAGACCTAGAAAGAACTCTCCAAAAATTCATCTGGAATAAAAAAAGACCCTGAATAGCCACATCAATCCTGAGAAAGAAGAATAAAGTAGGAGGGATCTCAATACCAGACTTCAAGCTGTATTACAAAGCCACTGTTCTCAAAACAGCATGGTACTGGCACAAGAACAGACATATAGATCAATGGAACAGAATAGAGAATCCAGATATCGACCCAAACCACTATGCTCAATTAATATTTGACAAAGGAGGCATGAACATACAATGGAGTCAAGACAGTCTCTTCAATAAATGGTGTTGGGAAAATTGGGCAGATACATGCAAAAAAATAAAACTAAATCACCAACTGATACCATACACAAAAATAAACTCAAAGTGGACACAGGACTTAAACATAAGACAGGAAACTATAAAAATATTAGAGGAATCCACAGGCAACAAAATCTCAGACATATGCCAAAAGAACTTCTTCACTGCCACTGCCACTAGGGCAATGGAAGCTAAAGAGTAAATTAACAAATGGGACTACCTCAAAATAAAAATCTTTTTTACAGCAAAAGAAACCATCAACAAAACAAGAAAGCCCACTCTATGGGAGAACGTATTTGTAAATGCTATCACTGAGAAAGAGTTAATCTCCAACCTCTACAGGCAGCTTATGTAACTTAATAAAAGGAAGATAAATAATCCAATAAAAAAATGGGCAACGGACCTAAATAGAATCTTTTCAAAGAAGACAGAAGGAAGGCTAAGAGACATATGAAAACATGCTGAAAGTCACTAATTATCCAAGAGATGCAAATCAAAACGACAATGCGGTACCATGTCACACCTGTCAGAATGGCTATCATCAACAAATCAACCAATGACAAGTGTTGGCGAGGATGCAGATTAAAAGGAACCCTCATGCACTGCTGGTGGGAATGCAGACTGGTGCAGCCTCTGTGGAGAACAGTATGGAGTTTCCTCAAAAAACTGAAAATGGAACTCCCATTTGACCCAGTAATCCCACTCCTGGGAATGTATCCGAAGAAACTAGAAACACCAATCAGAAAGGGTATATGCACCCGTATGTTCATAGCAGCACAATTTACAATTGCTAAGATTTGAAAACAGCCTAGATGCCCATCAGCAGATGACTGGATCATAAAACTGAGGTACAAATACACAATTGAATACTATGCTGCCATAAAAAAGAAGGAATTCTCATCATTTGCAGCAACCTGGATGGAATTGGAGAACATTATGCTAAGTGAAATGAGCCAGTCAATGAAAGAAAAATAGCACATGATCTCACTCATTTATGGATAATAAAGAACATTATAAACTGATGAACAAAAAGATAGATACAGAGACAGTAAAGCATCAAATAGACTGTCAAATTACCGGAGGAAGATTAGGGAGAGGTGGGGGAGATAAGAGATCAACTGAAGGACTTGTATGCACACATATAAGCATAACCAATGGACGCAAAACTCTGGGGGTGAGGGAAAGTATTGGAGTGGGGTGGGGGGGGGGACAATGGTAAGCTATGTACACATATAATACCTTAATAAAAAAATTTAAAAAAAGAAGGAATGGATGAAAAAAAACTTATGTAAGAATCAAGAAGAAATGAAGAGTGATATAACTGCAATAAAAAACACCATGGAAAGTTTCTACAGTAGACTACGATAAGCGGAGGACTGAATCAGTGATCTAGAAGACAAGACAGCCAAACTGAATTGCAACTGGAGAAAAAAATTAAAAGACAGGAGCAGTGCCTAAGGGAGCTATGGGACAACATGAAATGAAGCAACATACGAATAATAGGGGTGCCAGAACAACAGGAAGAGGAACAAGGGTTAGAAGATCTATTTGAAGAAATAATGTCAGAAAACTTCCCAGATTTGGGGAAGAAAAAAGTCACACAATTACAGAGAGTCCAAACAGAATGAACTCAAAAAGACCCACACCAAGACACATCATAATTATGATGGCCAATATTCAGGACAAAGAGCGCATCTTAAAGGCTGCATTAGAGAGACAGAAAGTTACATACAAGGGAGCTCCCATTAGATTATCAAATTATTTCTCAACAGGAACACATCAGGCCAGGAAAGAATGATAGGAAATTTAAAAAGTGATAAAAACCAAGGGACTGAATCCAAGAATACTCTATCCAGCAAGGCTATCATTCAAAATTGATGGGTAAATAAGGAGCTTCACAGACCAAAAAATGCTAAGTGAGTTTATCACTACCAAGCCAGCAATGCAAGAAATGCTAAAGGGACTGGTTTAAAAAGAAGAAATAAAAAGGTAAGAAGGAACACAGACACAAAAAATAAAAATGGCTACAAACAAGTATCTTTCAATAGTAACTTTAAACGTAAATGGACTAAATGCTCCAATCAAAAGACATCGAGTGGCTGAATGGATAAAAAAAACATGACCCATATATATGCTGTCTACAAGAGACCCACCTCAAAAAAAGGGACTCATACAGACTGAAAGTGAAGGGAAGGAAAAACATCTTTCAGGCAAATGGAAATGGAAAAAATGCTGGGGTAGCAGTACTTATTTCTGACAAAATAGACCTCAAAGTAAGGGCCATAACAAGAGATAAGGAAGGCCACTTCAAAATAATATAGGGATCAATATAACAAGAGGATATAACCCTGATAAACATATATGTACCCAATGCAGGAGCACCCAAACACATAAAAAACTCCCGGAAAATATCAAGGGAAAGATCAACAACAATACAATCATATTAATGGACCTTAATACACTACTGACATCACTGGATAAATCCTCTAGACAAAAAAATCAGCAAAGAAACAGCAATATTAAATGACTCACTAGATCAGATGGACCTAATTGACATCTTCAGACCAATTCACCCCAAAGGCACGGAATATACGTTCTTCTCAAGTGTACATGGGACATTCTCAAAAATAGACCACATATTGGGTCACAAGCAAAGTCTCCCCAAATTCAAAAAGATTGAAATCATATCAAGCATTTTCTCAGACCACAATGATATAATATTAGAAATAAACTACAATAAAAACATTCCAAAAAATTCAAACACTTGGAAGCTGAATAGCATGCTATTAAACAATGATTGGGTTATCAATGAGATCAAAGAAGAAATTAAAAATATCCTGGAACCTAATGACAATAAAAACACAACAATGCAAATATTATGGGACACAATGAAAGCAGTCCTGAGAGGGAAGTTTATAGCTCTACAAGCTTACCTCAAAAAATAAGAAAAAATGGTAATAAATCATCTAACTCAACAACTCAAAGAATTAGAAAGAGAGCAACAAGAAAAGCACACAGTGAGCAGAAGAAAGGAAATAAATAAAGATAAGAACAGATATGAATGACATAGAGACCAAAACAATAATACAAAAGATCAATGAAACCAAGAGCTGGTTCTTTGAAAGGATAAACAAGATTGATGAACCTCTTGCCAGGCCCACCAAAAAGCAAAGAGAGAGGACCCAAATAAACAAAATCAGAAATGAAAGAGGTGAAATAACAACAGACCCCACCAAAATACAAAGGATTTTAAAAAAATACTATGAACAACTCTATTCTAACAAAGTAGACAACCTGGAGCAAATGGACACATTCCTACAAAAATTCAATCTTCCAAAACTTACTCAGGAAGATACTAAAAATCTCAATAGGCTGATAACTATGGAAGAAATTGAAGGAGTCATCAAAAAGCTTCCAGCAAACAAAAGCCCGGGCCAGAAGGCTTCACAGGAGAGTTTTACCAAACATTCAAGGAAGAACTAAAAGTATCCTCCTCATACTATACCAGGAAATTCAAGAGGAAGAAACACTTCCAAGCTCCTTCTATGAAGCCAGCATCACCCTAATACCAAAACCAGATAAAGACAACACAATGAAAGAGAATTACAGGCCAATATCCCTCATGAACATAGATGCCAAAAACCTCAACAAAATCAGATCCAGCAATATATCAGAAAGATCATACACCATGACCAAGTAGGATTTATCCTGGGGATGTAAGGATAGTACAATATTTGAAAATCAATAAACGTGATACATCACATAAACAAATTGAGAGATAACAATCACATAGTCATATCAATTGATGCAGAAAAAAAGCATTTGACAAAATCCAACATCCTTTCTTTACAAAAACTCTCAGCAATGTGGGAATAGAAGGATCATACCTCAACATAATAAAAGCCATATATGACAAACCCACAGCCAACATCATACTCAATGGGCAAAAACTAAAATAATTTCTCCTAAGAACAGGATCAAGACAGGGATGCCCACTCTCACCACTCCTGTTCAATATAGTGCTGGAAGTACTAGCCATTGTGATCAGACAAGAAGAAGAAATAAAAGGCATCCAAATTGAAAAAAAAGAATTAAAACTGTCTTTATTTGCAGATGACATGATACTGTACATAGAAACCCCTAAAGATTCCATCAAAAAATTATTAGACTTACTAAATGAATTCGGCAATGTAGCAGGATACAAAATTAATACCAAGAAATCTATCACCTTTGTATACACCAATAATGAACTTACAGAAAGAGAGACTAAAAAAGCAATCCCATTTACCATGGCACCAAAAAAATTAAGATACCTAGGAATAAACTTAGCTAAGAAAGTAAAAGACCTATACGTGGAAAACTACAGGACACTGTAAAAAGAGATAGAGGAAGATGTAAACAGATGGAAGAACATACCATGTTCATGGATTGGTAGAATCAACATCATCAAAATGTCCATACTACCCAAAGCAATCTATAAATTCAATGTACTGCCCATTAAAATACCAAGGGCATATTTCACAGACCTAGAACGAACTTTCCAAAAATTCATTGGTAATAAAAAAAGACCTTGAATAGCTACAGCAATCCTGAGAAAGAAGTACAAATTAGGTGGGATCTCAATACGAGATATCAAGCTGTATTACACAGCCACTGTTCTCAAAACTACATGGTATTGGCACAAGAACAGACATAGGAATAGAATAGAGAACCCAGAAATCGACCCAAATCACTATGCTCAATTAATATTTGACAAAGGAGACATGAACATACAATAGAGTCAAGACAGTCCCTTCAATAAATGGTGTTTGGAAAATTGGACACATACATGTAAAAAAAAATGAAACTAGACCACCAACTTACACCATACAGAAAAATAAACTCAAAATGGATCAAGGACTTAAACATACAATGGGAAACCATAAAAATACTAGAGGAATCCATAGGCAGAAAAATCTCTGACATATGCCAAAGCAATTCCTTCAGTGATACTGCTCCTAGGGCAATGGAAACTAAAGAGAAAATAAACAAATGGGATTACATAAAAATAAAAAGCTTTTGAACAGCAAAGGAAACCATCAATAAAACAACAAGAAAGCCCACTGAATGGGAGAACATATTTGCCAATGATATCAACGATAAGGGTTTAATCTCCAACATTTACAGGGAACTCATGTAGCTTAACAAAAAGAAGATAAACAACCCAATCAAAAAATGAGCAACTGATCTAAATAGACACTTTTTTAAAGAAGACAGAAGGCCAAGAGACATATGAAAACATGCTCAAAATCACTAATCATCAGAGAGATGCAAATCAAAACAACAATGCGGTACCATCTGACACCTGTCAGAATGGCTATTATGAACAAGTCAACAAATGACAAAGTCCTGGCGAGGATGCGGAGAAAAAGGAACCCTCGTGCACTGCTGGTGTGAATGCAGACTGGTGCAGCCACTATGGAGAACAGTATGAAGTTTCCTCAAAATCTAAAATGGAACTCCCATTTGACCCAGTGATCCCACTTCTAGGAATATATCCCAAGAAACTAGAAACACCAGTCAGAAAGGAAATATGCACCTTTATTTTCATAGTGGCACAATTTACCATAGCTAAGATTTAGAAACAACCTAAGTGCCCATCAGCAGATGAGTGGATTTAAAAACTCTGGTAAATCTACACAATGGAATACTATGCAGCAGTAAAAAGAAAGGAATTCTTACCATTTGCAGCAGCATGGATGGAACTGGAGAGCATTATGCTAAGCAAAATAAGCCAGTCAGATAAAGATAAATATCTCAAGATCTCACTTATTTTTGGAATATAATGAACAACATAAACTGATGAACAAAAATAGATCCAGAGACAGAGAAACATCAATCTGAATGTCAAACCTCAGGGAAGGTAGGGGACAGTGGGGGTAAGGGGGAGAAATCAACCAAAGGACTTACATGCATGCATATAAGCCTAATAAATGGACACAGACCACGGGGGGTGGGGGGGCTTGAATGGGAGTTGGGGGGTAATGGGGAAATAAGGACACATATGTAATACCTTAATCAATAAAGAAATAAAAAAATTAAATATGGAACTGCCATTTGACCCAGTGATTCCACTTCTAGGAATCCTATCTAATAAAGAGGGAATATGCTAATTGACCCTCACGCCATCACAAAGATGGCAGTGCCCACAATAAGGAGAGAATATACCAATTGATTGCCCCGCCCTCAAAGATGGCGGCGCCCACAGCCAATAAGGATGGAATATGCTAATTGACTACCACCAAAGATGGCGGTGCCCACAGCCACAGGATTGCGGTGCCCTGTCCCCTCAGCCCCCCAGCTACCCAGGGCTGCCCAAAGCACAGGTAAGCAAGGTTGGCTGAGGCTTGCGCTGCCAGCAGTGTCAGCAGCAGAGATGTGATGGGGACGTTGCCTTCCCCTGATCGCCGGTTCGCCTCCTGCCCCTGAGCGCTCCCAGACTGTGAGTGGGGGCAGGCTGGGCTGAGGGAACCCCCCTCCAGTGCATGAATTTTCATGCGCTGGGCCTCTAGTATATCCTAAGAAACTGGAAACACCAACAGAAAAAATGTATGCACCCCTATGTTACAGCAGCACAATTTACAATAGTTAAGATCTGGTCCAAGTGCCCATCTGTAGATGAGTGGTACACCAGATGAGTGGTAAAAAGCTGTGGTACATTTATACTATGCAGCATTAAAAAAGTAGAATCTCTTACCCTTTGAGGCAGCATGGAGGGACCTGGAGAGTATCATGCTAAGTGAAATAAGTCAGTAAGAGAGAGACAAGCATCACATGATCTCATTCATATGTGGAGTCTAATTAATCAAATAAACTAATGAATGGAATGGATCCAGAGACATGGAAACATGGAACAGAGTTGGAAATCTCAGAGGGAAGGGGGGAAGTATGGGTGGGTGGGAGGTAATCAGCCAAAGACTTTGTATGCATATGCGCATAACTCATGGACACAGACAATAAGGTGGAGAGGCCTGACTCAGGGTGTGCAGGTGGGCTGGAGCTGGTCAATGGGGGAATAATTGGGACCTATGTTTTAAAAAAGTTAATCTTAAAACCAGTATTATGAATCCCATAGATAAAAATGGAAGTCAAAACTTATGGTGAAAAAGAAAAATCTGTCCACCCAAAATTCTTTACATAGTGAAGACACCATTTAAAAATTTCATACAAAATAAAAAGTGTTTTCAGATAAAAAAAGCTGATAGAATTTATTTCCAGCTATAATACAGTACAAAATATACTAAAGGAAATTCTCTAACCTTGAGGGAAGTGACAATGGATAAAACTTTATCTACAATAAAAAATAAAAAGGCCATATAATTGTATATATTTGGGCAAATATAAAAGCTCTATTTTTCTTATCTTCATATCAGTAAAGACAACTGACTGCTTTAGCAAAATATGATATTTTATTATATAGCTTATAATTTGTGTGCATGTGAAACATAGCAATGGCAATGGTACATAGGATTGAAAAACCAAAAAGTGCTCTTGCAAATTTATTATTTTATATGACAAGGTACAATATTAACTCTAAGCCAACTGTAGTAATGTAAGAAAAAACAGTGAAAAGAAATTACTGCAAAGAGATGTAACTGAGGAGCAACTAAAAATAGAATTGGGCCCTAACTGGTTTGGCTCAGTGGATGGAGCATTGGCCTGCGGACTGAAGGGTCCCAGGTTTGATTGCAGTCAAGGGCATGTACCTTGGTTGCGGGCACATCCCCGGTGGAGGGTGTGCAAGAGGCAGCTGATCGGTGTTTCTCTCTCATCGATGTTTCTAACTCTCTATCCCTCTCTCTTCCTCTCTGTAAAAAATCAATAAAATATATTAAATAAATAAATAAATAAAAATAGAATTGGTACAAACATAGTGAATTTGTCATCCCCTGGAGTATTCAAGTTGAAATGACTTTAGATCAGGAATTTTAGAAAGACAAACAAGGGTTTTAACAATTCTACTTTCTTTCAAACCTTATGATTTGGGCATATGATATACTTTCAATTATTTCTTTATCCCCCAAAGCAATATGTTTCAAGAGATATATTTTGCTCTTGAACTTTTTTGTCATCCTTCATGTGGACATTGTGTATGCTTGAATTCATGAGCTCAAATTCTTTATCATGCTTATGAAGTAAAAACAAAGCTACTAAATATTTAGTATCAATTTTTGCTGTGTTTTGACACCTGTTTATGCTTTCAATATAACACTATCCCTCTACTTGGGTAATGTTCTGTGCAATTATTACTGAAAAATACAATATGAATTTTAAAAAATCTATTCTCACAGGCATACTAACAAATGTCATAAAACAAAAGAAAACAGAAAATTCCAGAACTCCACTCCTACTTGCCTTCACAGTGGTCGGCAAACTCATTAGTCAACAGAGCCAAATATCAACAGTACGATTGAAATTTCTTTTGAGAGCCAAATTTTTTAAACTTAAACTTCTTCTAACATCACTTCTTCAAAATAGACTCGCCCAGGCCGTGGTATTTTGTGGAAGAGCCGCACTCAAGGGGCCAAAGAGCCGCATGTGGCTCGCGAGCCGCCGTTTGCCGACCACGGATATCCAAAGTCTCCCATAGCAGAGCCCTGCCAAATACTCCTCAGAGCTTAATCTAACTTGCTTACTAGTATGCCCAGCCGAACCCTTTAAAGGTCAGGGACAGTAACCTTCTCCCAGCTCCTGCGCTCCCCACTCCCAACCCCCGCCCAGGGACCACCACACACCTAACCCCATTAGTTTGCAAAAGGTTTTGTGCCCAAGGAGGGCAATTGCCGAATGGCATTTTGCACCAAATGTCAGAAAACAGGCATCCTGCTCTCCCCCTCTGCCAGGCCTCCCCTCCACAACCACTGGCCTCCTCCAGTCCTGCGGGGGGAAGCCTGGGCCCGCACCCCGGTGTCTCCGGCCCCGCCTCGCACAGCCAGGGGCGTGTGGTCTGAGCAGATGCCGGGGACAGAGGTTTCTCCGAGGCCTTGGGAGCTCCGTCAGCCCCTGGCAGAGCCCTCCCCTTAGAGCTCGGGAGCCTGCCTGTCGAACTTGCTGGTCTCCCAATCGCCGCCCGGTACAGCGGACGCCGCTCCTTTTTCTCCACTCCCCGCCCCTGGGCGCGGAATTGGAGGCCAGTCCGACCCTGGGGCTCACCGCGTGGGGCGGGGTCTGAGCCGGGCGTGTGCCTGTGTGGGAGGGGGGTGTTGTGGGGGAGGGGGGTGGGGGGGAGGGCTGGGTGTCCGCCAGAGGAGTGTCCACCACTCCAGGCCTCCCCTCCACGCTCTAGGTTGTTTTTGTTGGAAACACCCGCCCCTTCCTTTTGCTTTCCCCGCCCCCTCCTCACTCCTTCCTCTGGGAAAGTCTGATCCCGGCCCCACCGAGCTAGAGCGGAGCAGTCAGCGGTGAGCTGAGCAGGGCGGGCGCCCCACGAGGCTGGGGCGGGGGTTCGGGTGGGGGACGGAGGCTGCCTGCTGGGGAGCCCGTGGGGCCCGGGGGGGACGCGCTCCGGAGAGTTGGCTGCGCGCCGGCCGCCTTGTCCCCGTTGGGTGGCTCCCGCAGGCCATCCTGCCACAGACCCCGCCTGCACGGGGCACCCAGCCTGCACGGGGCACCCCGCCTGCACTGGGGGCGCTCCGCCTGCACTGGGGGCACCCCGCCTGCACGGGGCACCCCGCCTGCTCGGGGGCGCCCCGCCTGCACGGGGGGCACCCCCTCTGCGGAGCCCTCTGCGGAGCCGGACCGGGCAGAAGGGCAGGTCAAAGAGATATGGTCATTCTTTACACCCGGGCGGAGGGTCTTGTTACCGGAGACCCTGTCTCCGTTAGCAATGCGAGCAAATGAGGGAAATGTGATTGCTTCCGGCTGAATGTGCTTTGTTTCCATAAAGTAAAACACCTATTTCAAGCCTTGGATTTCCTTTCATTGATTTTATGGTTTTGTTTATCTTAGGATGTACAATTTAATTGAATTTTTAATTTACATCGTACATTTGAAATGTAGCCACTAAAACTATGATGCAGTAAAGTTGATTTCCCACCTACTTAAAAGGGTCTGGATTCAGTACTTTAAGCTGGGTGTTGTGATAGTTGGAATAAAAATGTAATCTCCATCTATGTATTTCCCGTGGTTATCGTGAAATAGTAAAATCATTTTCATTAAATTTGGGAAAGCCAAATCTGCTCATCACGTTCTGTGAATTTTATAGGACAGTGGCATTAAGCAGAAGGGCATATTGACATTCTGGTTAGCAATAAAGACAGAATTAATACTTTTTATACCTAATGTGGTTGTATACTTTGAATGTCTACAGGAAAACAACTGAAAATCTAGAAAAAAATCAAAGAATTTACTAACCAGTGTGGACTTACAGTTCTCACTAGGTGTGATGTTTATAAATTAGAAAATACAATAGGACAAATAAACCATTCAGTTTGGCATGAACTAACACAAAATTGAAAAACCTGTTTAAAGATATAAAACTCTAGGGACATATGAAAATACATTAAGTATATAAGAGTGTATAGGTACAAGTGCTATCTTTATAAGTAAAGATAGCATTTCTCTAAAGATGTATAAATTAAATTTCAAACTGAATTTTTTGTTTTAAAACAACTATTTAGCTCATGTGGAAAGATTTCAATTAAAAGAAAATATACATATATGTGGAGACTTTAATACATAATAAAAAGTATTGTAAAGCTAGCTATAGTGATTAAAAAGTAATAAAAGAAAGAGGGAGCAGATTTACTGATAAATCAATGAAACTGAAGAGACAGATTTAAGAATAAAAGTAAAGCTGATATTTGATAACCATATATTTTATTTTTTAATATGTTTTTATTGTTGATAGTATTACAGATATCTTCCATTCCCTCCCATCTTCCCCCCCTCCTCCCAGCCCATACCTACCCTCCCAGGTCTTCACTACCCTATTGCCCGTATCCAGGGGCTATGCATCTCTCTATATAAAAGCCTAATATGCTAAGTTTCCATCTGACCGTTTGACTAGTAGCTATGATGTGCACTGACCACCAGGGGGAAGATGCTCTGAACAGTAGGTTAGCTTGCTGCTGGGGTCCGGCTGATTGGGACTGGGCGAGACTGGCCGGACATGCCCTGGAGCCCTCCCGCGGCCCCTCCCGTGGGGTCTCTTGGCCTGGCCTGTGCCCTCTTGCAATCAGTGCACTGGGCCTCTAGTATAAATATAAATTCTTTGGTTTATTTCTTCTCGTCCCCTCAACCCCATATCAAGGTATATCAGTCTGTTCCATCCCTCCCTGATTCAGGTGTTATTTCATTGGTCAATTCATTTTGTTCATTAGATTCCACAAATAAGTGAGATCATGTGATATTTGTCGTACTCAGTTTGGCTTATTTCACATAGCATAATATTTTCCAGGTCCATCCATGCTGTCCCAAAGGGTAAGAGATCCCTCTTTTTTTACAGCTGCATAGTATTCCCTGGTGTAAATGTCCCACAGCTTTTTTATCCATTCATCTACTGATGGGCATTTGGGCTATTTCCAGATCTTAACTATTGAAATAATGCTGCTATGAACATAGGGGTGCATATATTCTTTCTGATTGGTGTTTTGGATATTTTAGGATATATTTCCAGATGTGGGATCACTGGGTTTAATGGAAATTCCATTTTAAATTTTTTGAGGAAAAACTGTACTGTTTTCCATAGTGGCTGCAACAATATGCATTCCCAGCAGGAATGAACTAGTCTTCCCTTTTCTCCACACCCTCACCAGCAGTTGTTTGTTGATTTTTTTGGTGATAGACATTCAGCAGCTGTGAGGTGATATCTCATTGTGGTTTTAATTTGCATTTCTCTGATGATTAGTGACTTTGAGCATTTTTTCATGTGTCTCTTGGCCATTTGTTCTCTTTGGAGAAATGTATATTCAGGTTTTCTGCCCATTTTTTAATTTTATTTTTTAAAGTATTACATATGTCTCTGTGGGAAACCGCCTATTGTCTTCACTAGCAGATAGGAATGGACAAGGATCCCGGAATGCTGGTGACCCTTGAGCCCTGGCAAAGGTCAGAGCTATGCACCCACTGTTTAGTCGAGACAATGGTAGCTGAAGCAACTTCCCCACCAGACAGTCATGTAAGTCCTTACTGATAAGAAAGTCTGCCTGTTACTGGAAATTGCCTGCCTAAGGGCTATAGGGGTATCCCAAATTGAATAAAAGGATGGCAAGGCCTGAGCCCAAGCAGAGTCCTTGCTCTTGAGTTGGGCTCCCGCCTGGTCCCCCAATATTTCCAAATTATTGTTTCTTGTCTCGTCTCTTTCATTTGCATGCGGCCCCTCTTACAGAGCCCGAACTCTGAACCATGCGGGATGTGGGTCATTCACAGGTCTCCTTTTTCCCCATTGACCCTCCCTCCTGCCACTCTCACCCTCCAGGACAGGCTCCCACCACCTCTGTGTTGTGTCCATTGGTTATGCTGATATGCATGCATACAGTCCTTTGATCTCTAACCCCTTCCCCCACTCATCCACTGCCTTCTCTCTGAGGTTGGATGGTATATTCAGTGTTACCTTGACTCTAGATCTATTTTTGTTCATCAGATTATGTTGTTCATTATATCCCACATAAGAGTGAGATCATGTGATATTTATCTTTCTCCAACTCTCTTATTTCACTTAGCATAATGTTTTCCAATTCCATCCATGCTGTTGTAAATGGTAAAAGTTCTTTCTTTTTTATAGAAGCATAGTATTCCATTGTGTAGATGTACCACAGTGTTTTAATCCACTCATCTGCTGATGGGCACTTAGGCTGTTTCCAAATCTTAGCTATTGTAAATTGTGCTGCTATGAACATAGAGGTGCATATATCCCCTGATTGGTATTTTGCGTTTCTTTGGATATATTCTTAGAAGTGGGATTACTAGGTTAAATGGGAGTTCCATTTTTAACTTTTTGAGGAAATTCCATACTGTGTTCCACAGTGGCTACACCAGTCTGCATTCCCACTAGCAGTGCACGAGGGTTCCTTTTTCTCCACATCCTCTCCAGCACTTGTTTGTTGATTTGTTGACAATAGCCACTTTGACAGGTATGCGATGGTACTTCATTTTTGTTTTGATTTGCATATCTCGGATGATTAGTGACTTTGGGCATGTTTTGATATGTCTCTGGGTTCTGTATGTCCACTTTCGAAAAGTGTCTATTTAGGTCCTTTGCCCATTTTTTGAATGCATTGTTTACCTTACTTTTGTTAAGTTCTATGAGTTCCCTATAAATTTAGGAGATTATGCCCTTATCTGTGATAGCATTGGCAAATATGTTCTCCCATGCAGTGGGCTTTCTTGTTGTTTTGTTGATGGTTTCTTTTGCTGTGCAGAAGCTTTTTATTTTGAGGTAGCCCCATTTGTTTATTTTCTCCTTAGTCTCCATTGCCCTAGGAGTTGTATTGGTAAAGATATTGATAAGACATATGTCTGATATTTTGCTGCCTATGTGCCGCAACCTTTTGCAGCGAGGGTTCAGGAATCTGAAGAAGGGACTGCGACATAAACAGATATACTAGACAAGAAATATAAATTTAGAAATCATTGGGGGAACCAGGAGGAGACCTACTCTCTAGTGGAGTGGCTCTCTGAATGTCCAGACCCTTAGCTTTTTATTTACTAGAATATACATTTGCCCTTTAGCAAAGCAAACAGACATCAATGTTAAGGTTTGGTAAACAATAAAGGATTATCAGGTTAGGGGATTACCTTCAGCTATTCAGCCAACAGCAGGTTAATACAATTCTGATTCTCAGCCCTGCTGAATATCAAAGTCCATCAGCCTTCTGAGGACTTTTTGCATTTGTTATGACCTGCTGGTCTTAGCCTCCAGCACCTATGGAATCTTACAATATTTTTATGGTTTTCCATCTTACATTTAAGTCCTTGAACCATTTTGAGTTTATTTTTGTGTATGGTGTAAGTTGGTGATCTAGTTTCATTTTTTTGCATGTCTCTGTCCAATTTTCCCAACACCATTTATTGAAGAGACTGTCTTGACTCCATTGCATGCTCTTGCCTCCTTTGTCAAATATTAACCCTTTGCACTCGCTTGCTTTTTTTTCGATTCCTTTATTCTACTTGGGATTTAATTTTTTAAATACCCCAGATTTTACAAAGCGCAGCAGTAGAATAAAAAACTGGAGTTTCTTTTCATACAAACTTATTTATTTGGATTTTTTTTATATTTCAAATTATTGATACATTCAAAGAGTAATTTTAATCTCGACATCCGAGTGCAAAAGGTTAATTGAGCATAATGGCTTGGGTTGATTTCTGGGTTCTCTGTTCTGTTCCATTGGTCTATATGTCTTCTTGTGCCAATACCAGGCAGTTTTGAGAACCATGGCTTTGTAATACAGCTTGAAATCTGGTGTTGTGATCCCTTTAACTTTGTTCTCTTTCTCAGGGCTATAGGTGTATCCCAAATTGAATAAAAGGATGGCAATTGGGTCTTTTTTATTCCAGATTAATTTTTGGAGAGTTTGTTCTCTATCTTTGAAATATGCCGTTGGTATTTTAATGGGATTGCATTGAATCTGTAGATTGCTTTGGATAGTATGGAATTTAATGATGTTGATTCTAGTAATCCATGAACATGGTATGTTCTTCCATTTGTTTATGTCTTTCTCTATCTCTTTTTTTAATATCCTGTGTTTTCTGAGTTAAGTTCTTTTACCTCCTTAGTTAAGTTTATTCCTAGGTATCTTAATTTTTTGATGCAATAGAAAATGAGATTTTTTTTTTTTTCATTTCTCTTTCTGTGAGTTCATTATTGGTGTATGAAAAGGCCATAGATTTCTGGGTGTTAATTTTGTATCCTGCTACATTGCTGAATTCATTTATTAGGTCTAGTACTTTTTTGATGGAGTCTTTGGGTTTTTTTATGTACAGTATCATTCATCTGCAAATAAGGACAATTTTACTTCTTTTCCGATTTGGATGTCTTTTATTTCTTCTTATCTGATTGCCATGGTTACCACTTCAGTAATATATTAAACAGGAGTGGAGAAAGTGGAAATGGATTTAGTTTTTGCCCATTGAGTCTGATGTTGGCTGGTTTGTCATATAAGGCGTTTATTATGTTGAAGTATTATCTCTCTATTCCCACTTTGCTGAGAGTTTTTATGAAGAAAGGGTGTTGGATTTTGTCAAATGCCTTTTCTGCATTAATTGATATGAGTATGTGATTTTTGTCTCTCAATTTGTTTATGTGGTAACACATTTATTGATTTGTGGATATTGTATCATCCTTGAATCCCTGGAATAAAGCCCACTTGGTCATTTTGTATGATCTTTCTAATGTAATGCTGGATCCAATTTGCTAAAATTTTGTTGAGGATTTTAGCATTTATGTTCATCAAGGATATTGGCCTGTAGTTCTCTTTTTTTTGTGGTGTATTTATCTGGTTTTGAAATTAGGGTGATGTTAGCTTCATATAAAGAGCTTGGAGGTGTGCCTTCCTCTTGAATTTTTTGGAATAGCCTGAGGAGGATAGGTTTTAGTTCCTCTTTCAATGTTTGGAAGAACTCTTTTGCTTACTGGAAGATTTTTGATCATTGCTTCAATTTCTTCAATAATTATGGGCCAATTAGGTTTTCTGATTCTTCCTGATTGAGTTTTGGGATCTTGTATTTTTCTAACAATAAGCCCATTTCATCTATGTTGTCCATTTTGTTGGAATAGAGTTGTTCATAGTATCCTATCTAATAAAGAGGGAATATGCTAGTTGACCATCATGCTGTTGCAAAGATGGTGGCGCCCACACCCAATGAGGATGTAGTATGCTAATTGACTGCCCTGCCCTCAAAGATGGTGGCATCCACAGCCAATAAGGAGGGAATATGCTAATTGATTGCCTCGCCTTCAAAGATGTCGGCACACACAGCCAGAAGATGGCAGCGCCCAGTACCTTCGGCCCCACCTTTGAGCATCCAAGGTGCAGTCAAGCCTTGGATGGCGGCTGCCCAGCGCCCAGCACGGGCCTGAGGTACAGGCAAGCCTGGAATGGCGGCTTCCCAGCCGACGCCCGTGGTTTAGGCAAGCCTCGGCTGTTGGCTGCCCAGCCACCCAGGGCCGCTCCGAGGAGCAGGCAAGCCTCGGATGGCGTCTGCCCAGCCGCCAAGGGCTGCACAAGGCTCAGGTAACCAGGGCTGGCCAAGGTTTACGTTGCCGGCTGTGGCAGCAGCAGAGGTGTAATGGGGGCATCACCTTCCCCTGATCACCGGGTTGCCTCCTGCCCCTGAGGACTCCCAGACAGTGAGAGGGGGCAGACCAGGCTGAGAGAACCACTCTCCAGTGCATGAATTTTCATGCATCGAGCCTTTAGTTTTTTCATAATCCTTTGTATTTATGTGGGATTGGTTCTTACTTCACCTCTTTCATTTCTGATTTTGTTTATTTGGGTCCTCTCGCTTTGCTTCTTGGTGAGCCTGGGTAGAGGTTCATCAATCTTGTTTATCCTTTCAAAGAACCAACTCTTGGTTTTGTTGATCTTTTGTATTGTTTTTTTTTTCCTCTATGTTGTTTATTTCTGCTCTGATCTTTATGAATACCTTCCTAATGCTTACACTGGGCGCTTCTTGTTGCTCTCTTTCTAACTCTTTGAGTTGTAGGGTTAGATAATTTATTACCAATTTTTCTTGTTTTTTTGAGGTAGGCGTGTAGAGCTATGAACTTCCCTCTCAAGACTGCTCTCACTGTGTACCATAGGTTTTGGATTGTTGTGTTTTCATTGTCATTTGTTACCAGGATGCTTTTTATTTCTTCTTTGATCTCTTTGGTAACACAGTTATTGTTTTTTTTTCTTCATTTTTTTATTAAGGTATTATTTGTGTACATATCTTACCATTGTCCCCCCCACCCCACTCCCATACATGCCCTCACCCCCAGTGTTTTGCGTCCATTGGTTATGCTTTTATGCATGCATAAAAGTCCTTTGGTTGATCTCGTATCTCCCCCACCTCTCCCTAACATTCCTGCTGTAATTTGACAGTCTGTTTGATGCTTTACTGCCTCTGTATCTATCTTTTTGTTCATCAGTTTATAATGTTCTTTATTATCCATAAATGAGTGAGATCATGTGGTATTTTTCCTTCATTGACTGGCTTATTTCACTTAGCATAATGTTCTCCAATTCCATCCAGGTTGCTGCAAATGATGAGAATTCCTTCTTTTTTATGGCAGCATAGTATTCTATTGTGTAGATGTACCATAGTTTTCTGATCCAGTCATCTGCTGACGGGCACCTAGGCTGTTTCCAAGTCTTCGCTATTGTAAATTGTGCTGCTATGAACATAGGGGTGCATATATCCTTTCTGATTGGTGTTTCCAGTTTCTTAGGATATATTCCTAGGAGTAGGATTACTGGGTCAAATGGGAGTTCAATTTTTAGTTTTTTGAGGAAACTCCATACTGTTCTTCACAGTGGCTGCACCAGTCTGCATTCCCACCAGCAGTGCACGAGGGTTCCTTTTTCTCCGCATCCTCGCCAAGACTTGTTGTTTGTTGATTTGTTGATAATAGCCATTCTGACAGTTGTGACATGGTACCGCATTGTCATTTTGATTTGCATCCCTTAGATAATTAGTGACTTTGAGCATGTTTTCATGTGTCTCTTGGCCTTCCTTCTTTCTTCTTTCAAAAAGATTCTATTTAGGTCCATTGCTCCTTTTTTTTAATTGGATTTACCTTCATTTTATTAAATTGTATAAGTTGCCTGTAGATGTTGGAGATTAAACCTTTATCAAATATGTTCTCCCATAGAGTGGGCTTTCTTGTTGTTTTGTTGATGGTTTCTTTTGCTGTGAAAAAGCTTTTTATTTGGATGTAGTCCCATTTGTTTATTTTCTCTTTAGCTTCCATTGCCCTAGGAGCAGTATCAGTGAAGAAGTTCTTTCGGCATATGTGTGCGATTTTGCCTCCTGTGGATTCCTCTAGTATTTTTATGGTTTCCCATCTTATGTTTAAGTCTTATATCCATTTTTAGTTTATTTTTGTGTATGGTGTAAGTTGGTGATCTAGTTTCACTTTTTTGCATGCATCTGTCCAATTTACCCAACACCATTTATTGAAGAGACTGTTTTGACTCCATTGTATGTTCATGCTTCCTTTGTCAAATATTAATTGAGCATAGTGGTTTGGGTCGATATCTGGATTCTCTATTCTGTTCCATTGGTCTATATGCCAGTACCATGCTGTTTTGAGAACAGTGGCTTTGTAATACAGCTTGAAGTCTGGTATTGAGATCCCTCCTACTTTATTCTTCTTTCTCAGGATTGATGTGGCTATTCAGGGACTTTTTTTATTCCAGATGAATTTTTGGAGAGTTCTTTCTAGGTCTGTGAAATATTCCATTGGTATTTTAATGGGGAATGCCTTGAATCTATAGATTTCTTTGGGTAGTATGGACATTTTAATGATATTGATTCTACCAATCCATGAACATGGTATGTTCTTACATCTGTTTACGTCTTCCTCTATCTCTTTTTTCAGTGTCCTGTAGTTTTCCACGTATAGGTCTTTTATCTCATTTGTTTAAGTTTATTCCTTGGTATCCTAATTTTTTTGGTGCCATGGTAAATGGGATTGCTTTTTTAGTCTCTCTTTCTGTAAGTTCACTATTGGTGTATAGAAATGCCTTAGATTTCTTGGCGTTAATTTTGTATCCTGCTACATTGCCGAATTCATTTATTAAGTCTGTTAGTTTTTTGATGGAGTCTTTTTGGTTTTTTTATGTACAATATCATGTCATCTGCAAATAAGGACAGCTTTACTTCTTCTTTTCCAATTTTGATGCCTTTTATTTCTTCTTCTTGTCTGATCACAATGACTAATATTTCTAATACTATGTCAAATAGGAGGGGTGAGAGTGGCCATCCCTGTCTTGTTCCTGTTCTTAGGAGAAATGGTTTAATTTTTACCCATTGAGTATGATGTTAGCTGTGGGTTTATCATATATAGCTTTTATTATGTTGAGGTATGATCCTTCTATTCCCACCTTGTTGAGAGTTTTTATCACGAAAGGGTATTGGATTTCGTCAAATGCTTTTTCTGCATCAATTGACATGACTATGTGATTTTTATCTCTCAATTTGTTTATGTGATGTATCACGTTTATTGATTTGCGGATATTGTATCATCCTTGCATCCCAGGGATAAATCCTACTTGGTCATGGTGTATGATCTTTCTGATGTACTGCTGGATTCGCTTTGCTAGAATTTTGTTGAGGATTTTGGCATCTATGTTCATGAGGGATATTGGCCTGTAATTCTCTTTCATTGTCTTGTCTTTATCTGGTTTTGGTATTAGGGTGATGCTGGCTTCATAGAAGGAGCTTGGAAGTGTTCCTTCCTCTTGAATTTTTTGGAATAGTCTGAGGAGGATAGGTTTTAGTTCTTCCTTGAATGTTTGGTAAAACTCTCCTGTGAAGCCATCTGGCCCCGCGTCGGGCTTTTGTTTGCCAGAAGCTTTTTGATGACTGCTTCAATTTATTCCATAGTTATTGGCCTATTGAGATTTTTAGGTTCTTCCTGATTGAGTTTTGGAAGATTATATTTTTCTAGGAATGTGTCCATTTTCTCCAAGTTGTCCAGGTTGTTGGAATACAGTTGTTCCTAGTGTTTTTTAATAATCCTTTGTATTTCTGTGGGGTCTGTTGTTATTACACCTCTTTCATTTTTTATTTTGTTTATTTGGTTCCTCTCTCTTTGCTTCTTGGAGAGCCTGGCTAGAGGTTCATCAATCTTGTTTATCTTCTCAAAGAACCACCTCTTGGTTTTGTTGATCTTTTGTATTGTTTCTTTGGTCTCTATATCGTTTATCTCCACTCTGATCTTTATTATTTCCTTCCTTCTGCTTACACCGGGCTTTTCTTGTTGCTCTCTCTCTAACTCTTTGAGTTGTAGGGTTAGGTAGTTTATTACCATTGTTTCTTATTTTTTGCAGTAGGCTTGTAGAGCTATGAACTTCCCTCTCAAGACTGCTTTCGCTGTGACCCATAGATTTTGGATTGTTGTGTTTTCATTGTCATTTGGTGCCATGATGTTTTTTTATTTCTTCCTTGATCTCTCTGGTAACCCAGTCATTGTTTAATAGCATGCTGTTTAGTCTCCATGTGTTTTATTTCTTTGGATTGTTGTTATTGTAGTTGATTTTCAGTTTTCTGCCATTATGATGAGAAGATGCTTGGTATGATTTCTATCTTCTTGAATTTGAAGAGACTTTGCCTATGTCCCAGCATATGGTCTATCTTTGAAAATGACCCATGTGCACTTGAGAAGAATTTATATTCTGTGGCTTTGGGGTGAAAAGTTCTGAAGATGTCAATTAATTCCATCTGGTCTAATGAGTCATTTAGGATTGATGTTTCTCTGCTGATTTTTTGTTTAGAGGATTTGTCTATTGGTGATAGTGGGGTATTAAAGTCTCCTACTATGATTGTATTGCTGTCAATCTCTCCCTTGATATCCTCCAGTATTTTTGTATGTATTTGGGTGCTTCTGTATTGGGTGGGTATATGTTTACCAGAGTTATTCTTGTTGGATTGCTCCGTTTAGTATTATGAAGTGGCCTTCCTTATCTCTTGTTATGTCCTTCACTTTGAGATTTAATTTTTCAGATATAAGTATTGCTACCCTAGCTTTTTTTTCATTTCCATTCACCTGGAAAACCTTTTTCCATCCCTTCACCCTCAGTCTTGTGCGTCTTTTTTTTCTGAGGTGGGTTTCTTATAGACAGCAGCTATATGGGTCGCGTTTTCTTATCCAATCTGTTACACTATATGTTTTTATTGGAACATTTAATCCATTTACATTTAAAGTTATTATTGATAGGTATTTATTTGTCACCATTGTTATTCTTTACCCCTGTGTTCCTTCTTCGCTTCCTATATTTTTTTTTTACAGCAGACACTTTAGCATTTCTTGCATTGTTGGTTTGGTAGTAATAAATACCCTTAGTCCTTTTTTGTCTGTGAAGCTCCTGATTTCACCTTCAATTTTGATTGAAAGCCTTGCTGGTTCCTGTATTCTTGGATTCAGTCCCTTCCTTTGCATGACTTTGTATATTTCATTCCATTCCCTTCTGGACTGATAAGTTTCTGTTGAGAAATCAGTTGCTAGTCTGATGGGGGTTCCTTTGTATGTAACTTTCTCTCTCTGGACGCTTTTAAGATCCTTACTTTGTCGTTTGTCAATTTAATTATAATGTGCCTTGGCGTCGGTCTTTTGGGATTCATTTTGCTTAGGACTCTGTGAGCTTCTTGGATTTTTATGTGTTTTTTCTTCCCTAAATCAGGGAAGTTTTCTGTCATTATTTCTTCAAACAGGTTTTGTATTCCTTGCTCAGTTTTCTGTCCTTCTGGAACCCGTATTATGCGGATGTTGTTTTGTTTTGTGTTGTCCCAAAGTTCCTTTAGGCTCTCCTCCTGCTTTTTAATTTTTTTTCTAGAAGCTTCTCTATTTGGATACTTTTTCTAGCTCACTGATGTGGTCCTCTGCTTCTTCTAGTCTACACTTGATGCTTTCTAATGAATTCTTTACAGCAACGATGTCATTTTTCATTTCCTCTTGGTTCTTCTTCATTTCCTTTTCGTCTTACTCATATTGTCGAATTTGTCTTCCATTCTTTTCATACACCTTATGACCATTTATCTGAATTCTTTCTCTGATAGGTTGCTTGCCTCTATTTCGTTTACTTCCTTTTCTGGTGATGCCTGCTTTTTTTCCTATGCGGGCTGTTTCTTTGTCTCCCCATGTTCTCTCTTCTCCAGATTTCTGGTTATGTCGTTACCTTGCTCCTGCGTTGATTTAAAGGCACAAAATACAAGACAACCAGGTACAAAACACAAGGCACTGAACAGAAATTTATTCAAAATATTAATAACCCCCAATATAGGTGACCACCAGAGAAAGGCAAATTAGGGAATAGGAGGAAAGTATAAGAGGAAAAAGAAAAAAAAAATAGGAGTGCCAAAATGTAATTGGGAAAAGGAAAAGAGAAAAGAAAAAGATTAAGAAAGGAAAGGGGAACAGACTATATATATGGGGAGAAAACTCCAAGATAACAGCCACTAATCCCAGCAAATGCCAACAACAATTACCTGGAGATTAATACAAACTACAGACAACAACTAATAGCAAGCGAGGCGAGGGAAAACAGAAGCAAACAAAAGAAGAATAAGGAAAACAATCTCACAAGAAAGCATAAAGAATCCATATAGTCAACATTCAAACAAACAGCAACATAAGGACAGAGAGAAAAACAATTTTTTGGATATTTAAGACAGAGAAGAGAGGTGTGTATGGACTTGGAGCAGGGGATTGGAAATTAGATATATAAGTAGGGTGAAATTTTAACAGGGAGTAAACAGAAAGAATAGGGAAAATCTAAAGCAGCAAAAGGGTAAGAGAAACAGGACACCAAAAGGGGGAAAGTTAGGAAGAGAGTGATGGCATAAAGGTAGAGTTGAGATAGAGTAAAAGGATGCAAAAGGAAAGATGAAAATAGAATGTGTAACACTAATCCCAAAATAAAATAAAGAGAAAATAAAATGACACTTAAAAAAAAAGGTAAAATAGTAGTAGTAATAATACTGATTGAAAATAAAAATGTAATAATTAAAAATGTAAAATCAAGTGAGGAAAAAACAAAAAAATTAGTGTCTTATGTAAAAGATGAAGAAAATAAAAATTTAAAAAATTAAAAATAAAAAAAATAAAATGTGCAGTAGTGAAGGTAATTCACTTCCTCTATTGTTCTGTTTGGCACGCCTGTTTTCCAATCAGGACAGTGTTGCAGATCCCTGCGTTCCACTGCTCCTCAGTGTTGTAAGCCAGTCCTGATTTTTAAGCAGGCGGTGTCTTACTTTCTCGTATTCCTGTATTTTTGATTACACAAGAGTCAATTTGTGATTCAGCCCCTGGGTGGCAGTGTTTCTGGATTGACCTCCGGGTCTATAGGTCCTCTCTAGCCTGTACTTAGATCCTGATTTCCCTGTGGCACTCAATACCGGATTGTGGAGGTGGGCTGCCCCAGAGCTGGCTCTCCAACGGTCACTCCCCGCTCCGATCCCCAGGTTCCAGAAAAACAACTTTCCCCCGCAGTTTCCCAGGGTGTTCCCAACTGGGTGATCCTATGTATTGGGCTTAGTAATCAGAAGCAAGGATTTGAAGAGGAAAAAGCCCAAGTGTGTGAACAATGGGGCTGTAGGCAAGTCTGTGTAGTCCTCCTTTCCTCCTTGTGTCTAAGCAGCCAGCACACTTTGAAGATTTTTAGGCTTTCCTTTTGCATCAGAACAAAATGGGTTGCTTTTTAGAGATCCCTTCTGTTAGCAGCTCTGAGGACCCTCTTTCATATTCATGGATCACGCCAGCCCCAACAGCCACGGATTTTTCTAGGCACAGACTTTCCCCGTTCCTCCAGCTCCCCCAGTGCGCGTGTTTCTCTCTCCCGGCAAGACCAGAGACCTTATCTTATCCCAAGCGAAATCTGACCTTTCCGTGGTGGAGGGTAGAGCTCCTCTGATTCTGCGTGTTTGTGCCAAGTGGGGACCCGTGTTCTGGGGTTCGCAGCTGTTCGGTGGTTGCCTCAAGTTGTAGCTTTTCAAGCTTCCGATAAGATCCACTTTCCCCTTCAAGATGGCGCGGTCTCCTCGTTCGAGTCGGTTGCTCTGAGAGGGAACCCAGCAGCAGTGGGGGCTGCTCGGACAGGAGAACCCCGTCCAGCAGTCCCCCACCTTCTGGAGTTTAGCTGTCCCTTAACTCACCAACAAATACTCCCCGTGTGACCCTCAGCTGTTCTTTCTTTCTGCTCCGGGACAAGGCTCAGGACCTGTCTTTCTATTCCGCTGCCATTTTTCTATCCATCATGACAGTATTGTCTGTGGCTACTTTTGCACTATTGCCAATCATTGTTTAATAGCATGCTATTTAGCCTCCAAGTGTTTGATTTTTTATTGTTTTTATTGTAGTTGATTTCTACTTTTATGCTATTGCAACCAGAAAATATGCTTGATATGATTTCTGTCTTCTTGAATTTGAATAGGCTTTGCCTGTGTCTCAATATGTGGTCTATCTTTGAAAATGACCCATGTGTACTTGAGAAGAATGTATATTCTGTGGCTTTGGGGTGAAATATTCTGAAGATGTCAGTTAATTCCATATGATCTAGTGAGTCATTTAGGATTACTCTTTCCTTGCTGATTTTTTGTTTAGAGCATTTATCTGGTCGTGTCAATGGGTTATTAAAGTACCCTACTATGACTATATTCCTGTCAGTGTGTCCTTTGATATCTTCCAGAAGGCTTTTTATGTATTTGTGCACTCCTTTATTGAGTGTATACATGTTTACCAGGGTTATATCCTCTTGTTGTATTGATCCCTTTAGTATTATGAAGTGGCCTTCCTTATCTGTTGTTATGGCTTTCACTTTGAGGTCTATTTTGTCAGATATATGTATTGCTACCCCAGCTTTGTTTTTATTTCCATTTGCCTTAAAAAAATTTTTTTCCATCTCTTCACTATCAGTCTGTGTGAGTCCTTTGTTCCGAGATTGGTTTCTTGTAGACAGCAAATATATGGGTCATATTTTCTTATTTATTCAGCTACCCTATGTCTTTTGATTAAAGCATTGAAGCCATTTACATTTAAGCTTATTATTGATAGGTACTTGTTTTTTGCCATTTTAATTCTTTGCCCCTGTGTTCCTTCTTCCCTTCCTATTCCTTCTTTTTACAGCAGTCCCTTTTGCATTTCTTGCACTGCTGGCTTGGTGGGAATAAACTCCCTTAGTCCATTTTTGTCTGTGAAGCTCCTGATTTCACCCTCAATTTTGATTGATAGCCTTGCTGGGTACAGTATTCTTGGATTCAGACCCTTCCTTTGCATGACTTTGTATATTTCATTCCATTTCCTTCTGACCTGATGTGTTTCTGTTGAGAAATCAGTCACTAGTCTGATGGGGGATCCTTTGTAGGTAACTTTCTGTCTCTCTCTGGCTGCTTTTAATACTCTTACTTTGTCGTTGGAGTTTGCCAATTTAAGTATTATGTGTCTTGGTGTTGGTCTTTTTCTGTTCATCTTGTTTGAGACTCGGTGTGCTTCTTGAACTTGTGTGAGTTTTTTCTTCCCAATATCAGTGAAGTTTTATGTCATTATTTCTTCAAACAGGTTTTCTATTTCTTTCTCAGTTTCCTGTCCTTCTGGTACCCCTATTATGCAGATGTTGTTTCATTTTTTGTTGTCCCAAATCTTCCTTAGGCTCTCTTCCTGCTTTTTAAGTTTTTTCCTGTTGCTGCTCTGTTTGGGTTTTTTTTCCTACCTTTACTTATAGTTTGCTGATACGGTCCTTAGCTTCTTGTACTCTACTATTGATGCTTTCTATTGTGATCTTTACTGCAGCATTGTCATTTTTCATTTCATTTCCTTTTAGTTCTTACACATATTGTTGAATTTGTCTTGTATCCTTTTCAGCATCCTTATGACCAATTCCCTGAATTATTTCCCTGACATATTGCTTGCATCCATTTTGTTTACTTCCCTTTCCGGTGATTTCTACTTTGTTTTATATGGGGACTGTTTCTTTGTCTCCCCATTTTTGCTCCTCTCCAAGTGTCTGGTTATGTTGTTCACTCTCTACCACATTAATCAAAAGGCACAAAATACAACTCGAGAAGACATGACACAGAAGGAACAAAACTCGAGTATATTCATGACGCTGATAACCCCAAATAAAGATAACTACCAGAGAAAAGAGAATTAGGGGAGAGAAAAGAGTGCGAAAATGATATTGAGAAAAGGAAAAAAGGTAAGAGTGAAAGAAAAAGAAGAAAAAAAAAAGGAGAAAAAAGTGTGTATATGGGGGAAAAAATCAGCAAAAAATACAAACAACCAACACCCAGAAAAAAAGGGGCAAACTGAATCTGAGGAGGCAGAGCTTATTTGCAGAAGGTAAAGTCAAGGATTTTAGTGAATGGGGTAATGGCCACTATTCAGTACAGAGGAGGTAGAAAGGGAATGAGTGTATATAAAAAAAAAGTAAGAAACAAAATACTCAATAAAAAACATATTTATTTAAAAATGTATATATAAGAAATAAATTTCCCCTTTGTTTAACCTATCTATCTATATATTCATCTATTTTTGGAAAAGGAGACTATAGAGCAGATAGGCCTGAGTTTGGTGAGTGAAACTAATTAAGCTATTAGTAGAAGAAGAGAGCAAGCGATGAGGGGAAAAATAAAGGCATAAAATACAAAAAAAAAAAAAAAAAAAAAAACACCCAAAAAATAAACAATCCACTTCAAAAAAAGAAGAAAATTGGCTAGTCCAGAAAGAGAAAAGAGGAGGGTGCATGGACTAGGATCAGGGGAGAGGAAATTCAATATATGCGTACGCCAACAGAGACTACTATAATAGTAATGTGTCAGTATGCAGATAAAGAAGATGAATTTTTAACAAGGAGTTAAAAGAAAAGAGAGAAAAACTAAAGCAGGAACATGAGATAAGAAACAGGATGAAAAAGGGAGAAGTGAGGAAGAAAAGGTTGGCAAAAAGAAAAATGAGATAAATATAAAAGTAAAAATAGAATGTAGAACACTAATTCAAAAAAATAAAAGATTAAAGAAATAAAAATTAATGATAAAAATAAACAAAAATAAAATAAAAGGGAAAAACTAATTTCTTAAGTTAAAGATAAAAAATACAAAAGTGAAGTAGTGAAGTGTCATTCTCTTAAGCTGAGTTTTAGTGTCCCGTGGGGCCTGATTTAAGACCCCTCTCTATTGTTCTGTCTGCCATGTCTCTGTTTCCTGCAGTATTCTTCTCTACAACACAACACCACGTGTGCAAGGAGACGGGATCTGGGTGGCTAAGGAGCTGTCAGGCTCCATGGCTTTGTATCTCTGTCTGAAAGTGCCCAGTATGAGACAATTGTGGTTCACCTCTATGATGTGTCCCTGCCAAGGTCACTGTCGCTCAGCTTCAGCTCATACTGCCCACTTTTGCAAGAATGCTCTCTAAATCTCTTTGCTCCTCCTGGCTGAAGAGGGTGTCAGGTACAACCAGATTCTTCCCCTTATTGGGTTCAGCTTCTCCTTAAGCCCCCAGCTTCAGGGTGCATCTGTAGCTCCTCTCAGTGTTTCTACATTCTTGCCTCCCCAGTTTGCTCCCACTTTCCCTCCTTTAACTGTTTCAATGCATGGTATATTTATACATGAACAGAGAATTCTTTGTTGTATTGTAGCTATTGAAATAGTTGAAACTTCAAGGGGAGATACCAAGGAGATCTCTCACACTGCCATTCCTCTGATGTCAATTAGTAGTCAGCAGAAGTTTAGAGTCTGAAGATTTTTGAAGAATATATTGTCTTTGGGTATTTACCTCTACCAACAAGGGAACAGATTCTTCTCTGGACAAAAAAAATAAAAAACAACCATGCTCCTTCCTGTGATAATCCTGCATCCTGGCCTGAGTCCTGCCTGGGAGTGAAGCCTGGGTAGACTTTTAAACATATAATAAAAATTCCAGTTTTCACTTAAGATAGGAAAAGTAAAATTAAAATGTACCTTTCAGATTGGCAATGAGAAAAGATTTGATAAATCATCACATTAGTAATGTAACACATTTTTCTGGTATTTAAATTGATTTAAACATTTTATAGTATAGTTTTGCAATGTATAGCAAAATAAATATGCATAAAACTTTGATCCAGTAATTATGGTTCCAAGAACTTAATACACAGGTACCCAAAGAAATACATATTGGTTCATTTTAGCATTGTTTGTAATAGCATACATTCAGAAACAATTTAAATTTTCATTATTATGCAGAGAGTTATATAAATTGTGGTGCAGCCAAAAAAGAGAATAAAGTTATATGAACTTAAATGTAATCAACATCAAGACATTTTAACAAAGAGTAACCTAAAATTACACACTAGATCAAATGGATTTAATTGTTATCTTCAGAGCATTTTACTACAAAGCAGCAGAATATACATTCTTTTCAAATGCACATGGAAACATTTTCTAAGATAGACAAAATGTTAGGACACAAAATAAGTCTCAATAAATTTCAGAAGTTTGAAATCATATCAAGCAGCTTCAATGACCATAATGGTATAAAAGTAGAAATCAATCACAGGAAGAAAACTGAAAAACACACAAGGACATGGAGGCTAAATAACTTTTTACTAAACAATGAATGGGTTTACAATGAGATAAAGGAAGTAATCACAAGATACATTGAAATGAATGAAAATGAAAATACAACAACCCAAAATCTATGTGACACAGCAAAAGCAGTCCTAAGAGGGAAATTCATAGTGTTATATTCCTACCTCAAGAAACAAGAAAAATATCAAACAATCTAACTTTATACTGAAAGGAACTAGAAAAAGAAGAACAAGCAAAGCTCAAATTAAGGAGAAGGAAGGAAATAATTAAGATCAAAGCACAAATAAATGAAATAGCATCTAAAAGAGAAAAGAAAAAAAATCAGTACAAAGGGTCAATGAAACCAAGAGCTGGTTCTTTGAAAAGATAAACAAGAATGACAAACCTTAACCAGACTTATCAAGGAAAAAAGAGAGATGGCCAAATAAGTAAAACCAGAAATGAAAGAGAAGTGACAATTGACTACAGAAATACAAGGGATTGTAAGAAAATATTATGAAAAATTATATACCAACAAATTAGACAATCTGGTTTCAATTTAAAAAATGGACAAAAGACTTGAATAGACATTTCTCCAAAGAGGACATACAGATGGTCAATAGATATATTAAAGTTGCTCAACATCACTAATCATCAGAGAAATGCAAATTAAAACCATAATGAGATATCACCTCACATCTGTCAGAATGTCTGTCATCAACAAATCATCAAACAACAAGTGTTGGTGAGATTGTAGAGAAAAGGGTACATTAGTTCACTGCTGGTGGGAATGCAGTTTGGTGCAGCCGCTATGGAAAACAGTATGGAGTTAATTACCAAAATAAAAAAATTTAAAAATGGAACTGCATTATGACCCAGTGATTACTCTTCTGGGATTTATCCAAAGAAACCTGAAACACTAAATCAAAAGAAAGTATGTACCCCTATGTTCATTGCAGCGTTATGTACAATAGGCAAGACTTGGAAGCAGCCCAAATGTCTGCAGGAAACCACGATCAACAGTAATTAATATAAATGCAAGAAGTCCATCAGAAGGCTGACCTGGGCTCCTTTGATATTCACAGGGTGAATATTTGCTTTTATTACCTACTGCTGACTCAGTGGCCTAAAGCAAACTCGCCACAACCTGATAATCTTATTGTTTACTAAACATGACCATTGATATGTTTGTTTGCATTCCTAAAAGGCAGTTGTGTATTCTAGTCTATAAAAGCAGCTGGGCTCTTCCCCAAAGCGGCCATAGGTGACCTCTGAAGATGGTCGCTATTCTCTAGACCCAGAAAACCCCACAAAATCATGCAAAATCGAGAGGCTCCAATCTCCGCGTTCACTTCAAGAACACGCATGAAACGGCCCAGGCCGTCAAGGGCATGCATATTCGGAAAGCCACCAAGTATCTGAAGGACGTCACCTTAAAAAAACAGTGCGTGCCTGTCCATCGTTATAATGGTGGCGTTGGTAGGTGTGCCCAGGCAAAACAGTGGGCTGGACACAAGGTCGGTGCCCCAAAAAGAGTGCTGAGTTTTTTCTGCACGTGCTGAAAAGTGCCGAGAGCAATGCTGAACTTAAGGGTTTAGATGTAGACTCTTTGGACATCGAGCACATTCAGGTGAACAAAGCCCCCAAGATGCGGCGAAGAATCTACAGAGCTCATGGGCGGATTAACCCATACATGAGCTCTCCCTGCCACATTGAGATGATCCTTACTGAAAAGGAGCAGATTGTTCCCAAACCAGAAGAGGAGGTGGCACAGAAGAAAAAGATGTCTCAGAAGAAACTGAAGAAACAAAATCTTATGGCCCGGGAATAAATTCAGCATAAAATAAATATAAATAAAAGTTAAAAAAAAAAACAACCCAAAAAACAAAAGCAGCTGGGAACGGAGACTCAGTGGAACTTGACTACTACAGTTAGGTTTTCCCTGGCTTCCCCCCATAATTTAGAAATTATTATTTCTTGTCTTGTGTTTTAATTTGCGTGTCAGCTCTTTCTCCAAGCCTTTGAACCCAAAAGCCACGCTGGCCGTGGCTTTTCACAAGTGTCCATCAGTAGATGAGTGGATAAAAAAGCAGTGGGACCAGCTAGACTGACCTATGTACCAGGAGGCCGTGGTTTAATTCCAGGTCAGCATATGCCCAGATTACGGGCTCAATCCGCAGTGTGGGGCTTTCAGGAGACAGTGGATCAATGATTCTCTCTCATCATTGATGTTTCTATCTCTCTCTCCCTCTCCCTTCCTCTCTGAAATCATTAAAAATATATTTTAAAAACAACCATTATTAAAAAAATTAAAAAAGCAGTAGTACATTTACACAATGGAATACTACTCTGTGGTAAAAAAGAAAAATGTGCCTTTTGCGACAGCATGGATGGACCTGGAGAACATTATGCTAAGTGAAATAAGCCAGTCAGAGAAAAACAAGTACCATATGATTTCACTCATATGTGGAATATAATGAGCAAACTGAACTACCAAGCAAAAAAGAGACAGACTCATAGATAGAGAACAGGTAGACTACTCTGGTCAGGGTAGGGGTGGAGGGAGGTATGCTGGGGATTGGAGGGATTGAGCAAAAAGAAAGAGAACTCATGGACAACAGTGTGGTGGTTGTGGGCGTGTAGAAGGATGGGTGGAGGTGGAAGAGGGTATGAGGGTGATAAAAGGTGATGGGAAAAATAAAAGAAAGGTAAAATATGAATCAGATCTGTTCATTCCACTGCAATTAGAACAAATTCCAAATGTTTTGCTATGGTCTTTAGGTCTGATCAGACCTCTGTCTTCATTTGTTGCCTTGTTTTTTGTTGTTTTTTTCATTCACTATGTCCCAGCCAAACATGACTTCTTTCTCTCCCTTGAGTATTCCAAACCCAGTGGCACACCAGGGCCTTTGTCCTTACTTTTCTGTCTTTCTGGATCTCTCCTCGCATATTTTTGGTTTAGTGTCTCCATTCATAGTTCAAATAGTTCAAAGGTCATCTTCTGAGAGAGGGTTACCCTGACTCTCATGTTTTTCTTAAACTTTTTTACTTCATAACTGTACTATCTAAATTTAATCTTAAATATTTGTTGACATGTTCTTAAATCTCATGCCACTAGAATATAATGTCCAGCAGTGTGTCCATCTGGTTTACTGCTGTATTTTCACCATCTGTAATAGTACCTGGTACATAATAGGTGCTCAGTAAACATTTGTTGAATTAATGAAATTATGCGTGAAAGGTAACTGGAGGCTAAAAGAATCACTGAACTTGTTACATGTATTACTAAGTAGTAATAGTAACTATTAAAGTATGAAATGTTTTATTTTTCAGGATTAATTGGAATTCTTCAAAATGCCAGGTAAGTTTTTGTGAATAAGTTTTAATATGCTTTATTTTCAAATGTGAATTTTGTGATTGCTTCCCCTAAAAATTGTAGATTTTGCCCTGGCCTGTATAGCTCACTGGATAGAGTGTTGGACCTTGGATTAAAGGGCTCCAGGTTTGATTCCAGTCAAAGGCATAAGCCTTGGTTGCAGGCTTGATCCTGGCTCCCAGTCGGGACCACGCAGGAGGAAGCCAATTGATGTGTCTCTTTCTCCCCCTTTTCCTTCCACTTGCTCTAAAAAAATCAATGGGAAAATATCCTCAGGTGAGAATCCTATCTAATAATAGACAAATATGCAAATTGACAATACCTCCGACACACCCACAAGCCACGCCCACAATCCAATCAGAGCGAGTATGCAAATTAACCCAAACCAAGATGGCTACAGTCACAAAGAGCAAGGTTTCCTAGGTAACAGAGGAAGCCAAGCTTTCCGCCTGCCCTTGCCAGGCCTAAGCCTCCACTCAAGCTACAAAGTTTCAATTATAGAAGGTAAACAAATTCAAACAAATGGCGGCAGAATGGAGCTTGAGAGAGCAGGCCAGGGTTGCCGCCGGCAACAGGGGAAGCAAAGCTTTCCGCACACCCTGGCCGGGCTCACCCGCTTAAGGCAACAAAGTTTCAATTATAACCCCAACACAAATGGCTGCCAGCCTCGGAGGGAGACCCAGGCTTGGCTCCGCTCCAGGCTACTAAGTTTCATTGTAGAAGGAAAATAAATTCCAGATACCAGAGCCTCCGCTTGGGTTGCCAGGGGGCATGGCCGGTCTGCAAACCACCACAGGCCCCTCGCTCAGGCCGCCCCACACCCCAAGGGGACCCCCACCTGATCCGGGACGCCCTTCAGGGCAAACCAGCTGGCCCCCACCCTTGTACCAGGCCTCTATCCTATCTAATAAAAGAGTAATATGCAGATTGATCATCACTGCAACACACAATATAGCTGCCCTCATGAGGTCAAAGATCCTGCCCCCATGTGGACACAAGATGGCCACCACAGATGGCCAGCAGGAGAGGGCAGTTGGGAGGCACCCAGCCTGCAAGGGAGGGCAGTTGAGAAGGACCAGGCCTGCAAGGGAGGGCAGTTGAGAGGGACCAGGCCTGCAAGGGAGGGCAGTTGGAGGTGATCAACCCTGCAGGAGAGGGCAGTTAGGAGTGACCAGGCTGGCAGAGGAGGGAAGTTGGGGGCAAACAGGCTGGCAGCGGAGTGGTTAGGGGGTGATCAGGCTGGCAGGTAGAAGCGGTTAGGGGCAATCAGGAAGGCAGGCAGGCAAGCAGTTGGGAGCCAGCAGTCCTGAATTGTGAGAGGGATGTCCGACTGCCCGTTTAGGCCCGATCCCACTGGGATCGGGGCTAAACGGGCAGTCGGACATCCCTCGAGGGGTCCCAGATTGGAGAGGGTATAGGCTGGGCTGAGGGACAACCCCCCTCCGTGCACGAATTTCATGCACCGGGCCTCTAGTTAGAAAATAATAATAATTAAAAAAATAAAAATGTATCCTCAGTGAGGATTTAAAAATTTTTTTGAAGTTTATTTCATTTTGAAGGTTTTTTTTATTAAGTATTTGGAGAGTATGTATTCATGTATATATGCTTATTTATACATATGAGCATTCCTTTCTATCTTTAACAAAAAGAGTTAAAAGGGATTTACATTGACATACATGTGTAGAAAGATCTCCAAAGTATGTGGGAAAATTTGGGTAAAGAAAAATACAAGTAGGAAAGTAAGTCTGCAAAGAGAGGTAGTAATGAAAAGCCTGTGACAGCAGCCTGTCTTCATAGAGGAGGGCTCAAAAGTAGCCCTGCATTATCAAGCAATGCAGGACATGATACAAGGAGAGAAACACACTGTTTTTGGGATGTGTGTGTGTGTGTGTGTGTTTGATTGTTTTTAGATAAAAGTCAGTTAAGAGAGTCAGAACTTTTCCTTATAATGAGTCTAAATAAAAGGTTCTCTGATTTAAACAACAGGAAAAGTGACTTGAATACTCCCTTGAAGCAATCAGGGTGACAGGTCTTTCAGGATGAATAGGGCAGAGTGTGAATCCCTAGAAATGTAGACTAAACCACCTCTAATTGAACTGCATCTGTCACCACTGGCTTTTAAACCATTTAGTATTTATCATGCTCTGTTTTGAATTTACTAAGTACTTACCCTGTTATGTTTTGAATTTATCTAAACAGCAATTTTCCAAAGTAGATTCATGAAAAATCGGATTCACTCTATATATGATTTTACATATTATGACAAAGAAATTTTGACAATGTGAAAGGAAGTTTATGTATATAGGAATCAGCATCAGAACAGCTGAAGCTAGTATCATGAAAGTTCCTTGCTTTGATTGTAGCACAGTGGTTTAATATTTTCTGTTTTAATCCATATTCAGCCTGAAAATCTATCAAATATTATAATAGGTTGATGTCTAATATACTTATGAATTATGTTTTTTGTATGAAATATGAGTGTATTTCTTATTGGTTATATGCAATGGTGCATGCCAACAAAAAAATATGAATGTATTCTATTATCGTATTATCATTTCCATTGCAAATCATGTGCCCCATCTCTCCCTAAAGGTGAAGTCCCCACATCCCCTGAGCAACCTACAGATGAAATGGGAAACCAATTAAAGTCACCTGATCCAAGGCCTGATGCCCCTCCAGACTATAATTCCCATTTTGTACCAGGTACATTAAGTATTCAGAAAGGCTTTTTCCTCTCTCCAGACAATGATACTAATATTTAAGATTGCTTTTAAAAATAATTAGGGTAGTGAGTGGAGGTGGAAGCAGCCAAAAAGGGGATAAATGGTGGTGGAACAAATAAAATAAAAATAATAATACTGCCTAGCCAGTGAGGCTCTGTGGATGAGCTTTGACCTATGAACCAGGAGGACACAGTTCAATTCCTGAATAGGGCATATGTCAAATTACAGGCTGGGGGTGCATGAGGCACCGAACAATGATTTTCTCTCAGCATTGATGTTTCTCTCTTCCTATCTGAAATCAATAAAAAGTCATTCAAAGAATATCCAAACATTCAAAGAATAACTAAAACCTATCCTCCTCAGGCTATTCCAAAAAATTCAAGAGGAAGGCGTATTTCCAAGCTCTTCATATGAAGCCAACATTACCCTAATCCAAAAACCAGTTAAAGACACTGCAAAGAAAGAGAATTACAGGCCAATATCCCTGATGAACATAGATGCTAAAATCCTTAACAAAATTCTAGCAAACCAGATCCAGCATTACATTAGAAAGTTCATACACCATGACCAAGTAGGATTTATTCTAGGGATGCAAGGCTGGTACAATATCTGCAAATCAGTAAATGTGGTACATCACATAATAAAATTGAGAGGCAAAAATGACATAATCATATCAATTACTGCAGAAAAGGCATTTGACAAAATAAAAACTCTCAGCAAGGTGGAAGTAGAGGGATCATACTTCAACATAATAAAAGCCATATATGACAAACCTACAGCCAATCATACTCAATGGGCAAAAACTAAAACCATTTCCCCTAAGAACAGGAACAAGACAGGGATGCCCACTTTCACCACTCCTGTTCAACATAGTACTGGAAGTGCTAGCCATAGCGATCAGACAAGAAGATGAAATAAAAGGCTTCCAAATTGGAAAAGAAATAAAACTGTCATTATTCTTGACGTGATATTATACATAGAAAACCCTAAAGACTCCACCAAAACGCTGTTAGACCTAATAAATGAATTCGGCAATGTTGCAGGATACAAAATTAACACCCAGAAATCTTTTTTATACACCAATAATGAATTCCTAGAGAGCAACTAAAAAAACAATCCCATTTACCATTACAACAAAAAAATTAAGATACCTTGGAATAAATTTAACCAAGGAGATGAAGGACCTGTACTCAGAAAATTACAGGACACTGAAAAAAAGAGATAGAGGAAGCCATTAGCAAATGGAAGAATATACCGTGTTCATGGATTGGTAAAATCAACATTATTAAAATGTCCATACTACCCAAAGCAATTTATAGGTTAAATGCAATCCCCATTAAAATACCAATGGCATATTTCAAAGACCTAGAACAAACTCTCCAAAAATTCATCTGGAATAAAGAAAGACCCAAATAGCTGTAGGAATCTTGAGAAGAACAAAGTTGGTGGGGTCACAATTCCGGATCCCTACAAAGCCATTGTTCTTAAAACTGCCTGGTACTGGCACAAGAACAGACATAGACCAGTGGAACAGAACAGAGAACCCAGAGATGGACCCAAGCCATTATGCTCAATTAATATTTGACAAAGGAGACAAGAGCATACAATGCAATCAAGACAATCTCTTTAATAAATGGTGCTGCGAAAATTGGACAGATACTTGCAAAAAAAATGAAACTAGACCACCAACTTACACCATACACAAAAATAAACTCAAAATGGATAAAGGACTTAAATGTAAGATGAGAAACCATAAAAATTTTAGAAGAATTCATAGGCAGCAAAATATCAGCCATATGTCCTTGCAGTATTTTTCCTGATTCAGATCCTAGGGTAATAAAAATATTAAGGAGACTACCTCAAAATAAATAGCTTTTGCACAGCAAAAGAAACCATCGGCAAAACAACAAGAAAGCCCATTACATTGGAGAACATATTTGCCAATGGTATCACAGATAAGGGTATAATCTCCAAAATTTATAGGGAACCCATACAACTTAACTAAAGGAAGATAAACAATCCAATCAAAAAATGGGCAGAGGATTTCAATAGACACTCTCTGAAAGAGGACATACAGAAGGCCAAGATACATATGAAAACATGCTCAAAGTCACTAATCATCTGAGAGATGTAAATCAAAACAACAATGAGGTACCATCTCACATCTGTCAGAATGACTATCATCAACAAATCAACAAACAAGTGCTGGTGAGGATGCGGAGAAAAAGGAACCCTTTTGCACTGTTGGGAATGCAGACTGGTGCAGCCACTGTGGAAAACAGTATGGCATTTCCTTAAAAAATTAAAAATGGAACTTCCATTTGACCCAGTAATACCACTTCTAGGAATATATCCCAAGAAAACAGAAACACCAATCAGAAAGGATATTGCACCCCTATGTTCATAGCAGCACAATTTACAATAGCTAACATTTAGAAATGATGTTGGGAAAATTGGACAGATCCATGTAAAAAAATGAAACTACCAACTTATTCCATTCACAAGAATAAACTCAAAATGAATAAAACACTTAATTATAAGTATGAAATCATAAAAATCCTAGAAGAAACGATAGGCAAGCAAAATCTCAGACATTTCTTGTACCAATATGTTTATGGTAGATCTACTAGGACAAAGGAAACTAAGGAGAAAAATAAAGAAATGGGACTACATCAAAATAAAAAGCTTTGCAGAGCAAAATAAGCCATCAACCAAACGAAAAGGGAGCCCAGTATATAGGAGAACATATTTGGCAATGATACATCTGATAAAGGGTTAATATCCAAAATATATAAGGAACTCGTGCAACTTAACAAAAGAAGACAAACAATTCAGCTAAAAAAATGGGCAAAGGACCTTGGGGGCGATCGGGCTGGCAGGAGAGGGCAGTTGGGGGCCATCGAGCCAGCAGGGGAGCAGTTAGGCGTCAATCAGTCTGGCAGGGGAGTGGTTAGGGGGTGATCAGGCAGGCAGGCAGGCGAGCAGTTAGGAGCCAGCAGTCCCAGATTGTGAGAGGGAGGTCTGACTGCTGGTTTAGGCCCAATTCCTGCCGTCGGACATCCCCCAAAGGGTCCCAGATTGGAGAGGGTGCAGGCAGTGCTGAGGGGTACTGCCCCCCCACCCCCCATGCACGAATTTCGTGCATTAGGCCTCTTGTTTTTTATAAAAATAAAAGGAAGTGATTTTGCAATGAGTAAAATTTTTTATATTAAAAACTAGAGGCCCAGTGCATGATTGAATCATGCACGTGTAGGGTCCCCTACACGCTTTCGCTTTTCGCGGTGGAGCTGGGTGCCTGTCCGCTGGTGCACCAGGCTTTTCAGAAGCCTCCGGCTCGGCGGAGGCTTCTGAAAGTCCTGGTGCCGGAGCAGACAGGCACCCAGCTCCCCCACTTTTGATGGTTCGCGGCCGCTGAGGGGGGCTACCCTGCTGTTGAGAGGTGCAGGGGGCGGGACTCCTGCCCCCTGCGCCTCTCAACGGCCGGCCACTGAGGGGGGCTGCCGCGGACACCTGGCTACCCTGCCGTTGAGAGGCGCAGCTGGGTGTCCGCGGCAGGCCCCCTTAGCGGCCGCGGATCTGGCCATTGAGAGGCACAGGGGGCGGAAGTCCCGCCCCCTGCACCTCTCAACAGCAGGGTCGCCCCCCTCAGTGGCAGCGGATCCGTGCCTCTCAATGGCTGAATAGGCCACCCCGAGTCCCGCCCCCCAGCCTCCCACTGCCCAATCGTGGGCGTAGCGGAGTGATGGTAATTTACATGTTACTCTATTATTAGATAGGATATTTTTCTAAAGAAAAAATTTCACCAGGATTATATTCAAACTAGAGGCCAATTGCACGAAATTTGTGCATGGGGTTGTGTGTCCCTCAGCCCATCTTGGGCCCTCTTGCAATTCGGGAACCCTCACTCCTAAATGCTCGCCTGCTCCCTCCTAACTGCCCACCTGCTCGCTCCTTAACTTCCTGGCTCGCCGCTCCTTACCTACCTGCTTGCTCCTTAGCTCTTGGCTTGCCACTCCTCAGTGCTGCTGCGGAGGCGGGAGAGGCTTCTGCCACCGCTGCTGCACTTGCCAGCCCAGAGCTCTGCTTCTGGCTGAGCGGCGCTCCCATTATGGGAGTGCACTGACCACCAGGGGGCAGCTCATGTGTTGAGCGTCTGCTCCCTGGTGGTCAGTGCGCATCATGGCAACCAGTCATTCTGATCGTTCCAGTTGTTCTGGTCGTCCTGCCATAACGACCACTGGACTTTTATATATATAGATTCATTTTAATGAAAGGTTAGAAGAAACCTCGGTGTCCACAGGATAATGGCAGAGAAGTTGTTTTGACCTAGATGTATGTTCTTTAGAGCTCAGGTAGCCTTTGCCCCTGCAGTGTTTTCTATAAACAGCAGGGCTTTCTTTTTCTGTTTACCTCATGTATATGCATATTATGTGGCTCTGACCCTGCTTTCCCTGCTAAATCTGTGGTTTTGACAATCTGAAATTATAATCTTACTGTAGTTCATCATTTCTCTGTAATTTTATTTCACTGTTGTTCTACATAAGCAATCTTATTTTCACCAGTCGCTATCCTAGCATCGAGATTCCACTAGAACAGACGTTTCACCATTTCTAAGATGTAAACACTGATTATCAGTCATATTCTGGTCATCTAGGAAAGTGTTTATTCTTCAGTATATCAAAAAACTGACAAGAGTGTAGGAGACATCCTTCTAATTAAATGACTAGATAAGTTGAAATATATTATGATGCAGAGCATACAACTAATGAATTTTGTTATGAAATAGTAACAAATTTTCTGTGATCACCCCTTAGTGGCTGAATTATCTACTTTCTTATGGTAATACAGATTAGTCCCTGTGATTCACATTAAGTAACTTGAAATACTATACTTAAAATATTTGACTTAATTCAACTACAAAATTTCCATTTGCATTATAGTATCGGATATGTATTCTTTTCCAAAATTATGTTGTTTCATGTATGTTTGAAATGATACTTAATAAAGAAACCTTAGTTTTATGTAGTCTATTTAAAGTGAAAATGACATAATTTCTTGCAACAAAAAAGGATAATATTCAAAATAACTAACAGCACAAATCCTACAAGGCAGTATTTCTCACACTGATATTGGTAGGACAGACTTTTTTTTTCACAGTTACATTTTAACTTTTTTATGCTAAGAACACTTTAGATCTACTGCCTTAGTAAATATCAGTATACAAAACAGTATTATTAACTACTAGAGGCCCGGACATCTCTTTCACAATCCAGGACCGCTGGCTCCTAACCACTTGCCTGCCTGCCTGCCAATTGCCCCTAACTACTTCTGCCTGCCAGCCTAATCGCTTCCTAACCGCTCCCCTGCCAGCCTGATCACTCACAACTGCCCTCCACTGCTGGCCTGATCGCCCAACTGCCCTCCCCTGCCAGTCTGATCGCCCCCAACTGCCCTCCCTCCCCTGCCGGCCTGATTGCCCACATCTGCCCTCCACTGCTGCAACCCGCCTCCTCTGCACAAGGCAACGGAGATGCCAGGACCGTCATCCTCCGTGCCGCACTGAGCCATGGGACCCACAGGCCTCAGTGTGCGAAGCTGCTGCCAGGCCCCACCTGTGCTGTGCGCGCAGCCATCTTGTGACGGCCATCTTTTGAAAATGTGAGGGAGTGACGCCACTTAGGCTATTGTTAGTATAGATAGTTACCATGCTCAGAACTCATTCATCTTTCTTCTTACTTTAAATAATTTTTATTTTTCCATTATAGTTGACATACAATATTATATTAGTTTCAGGTATACAACCCAGTGATTAGACATTATATAACTTACTAAGTGGTCATCCCAGTGAATCAAGTACCCATCTGACACCATACATGTTATCACAATATTACTGACTACTAAAGGCCCGGTGCACAAAATCGTGCACTCAGGGGGGTCCCCCAGTCCAGCCTGCTCCCTTTTGCAGTCCAGAAGCCCTCGGGGGATGTCCAACTCCCGAGGGGAGCTGGCCTAAGCTGTTAGTCAGACATCTTTAGCAATGCCATGGAGGTGGGAGAGGCTCCCAGCACCCCCCACTGCACTCACCAGCCGTGAGCCCAGCTCCTGACTGAGCGGCGCTCCCCTGGTGGTCAGCGCGCGTCAGTGACTGGTCGTTCTGCCATCGGGCCGAAACTGGCTCTCCAACATTCCCCGTGGTGTCCGGATTGTGAGAGGGCACAGGCTAGGCTGAGGGACCCCACCAGTGCACAATCAGGGCCGGGTAGGGATGCAGGAGGTTGGCCAGCTGGGGAGGGACCGCAGAAGGGCTACAGGGCATGTCTAGCCTGTCTCACTCAGTCGTGATCGGCTAGACACCAGCAGCAAGCTAACCTACCAGTTGGAGAGTCTGCCCCCTGGTGGTCAGTGCACATCATACCAACTGGTCAACTGGTCGACTCTCTGCTCCCTGCTGGTCAGTGAGCAGTTGAGAAGCCTTAGCATATCATTAGCATATTACACTCTGATTGGTTGAATGGATGACCAGACACTTATCATATTAGGCTTTTATTATATGGGATTATATAGGATATTCCCGATGCTGTACTTTACATCCCCGTGACTATTCTTTAACTACCAATTTGTACTTTTTAATTCCTTCACCTTGTTAATCCATCCCCCCAAACCTCCTACCTTCTGGCAACTGTCAGAATCTTCTCTGTGTCTGTGAGACTGTTTCTGTCCTTGTTTATTTTGTTTTTTAGATTCCACATATAAGTGAAACCATATGGCATTTGTCTTCCTCTGTCTGACTTATTGCACTCAGCACAATACTCTACTTCATCCATGATGTGCAGATGGCAAAATTTCATTCTTTTTTTTTTATGGCTGTCATAGTCCATTGTATATATGCACCACTTCTCTATCTGTTCATCTATTGACAGACACTTAGGTTGCTTCCATATCTTCGCTACTGTAAATAATGCCACAGTGAACATGTGGATGGATGCATGTGTCATTTTGATTCATGTTCGGCATTTCTTTGAGTAAATACCCAGAAGTGGAATTGTTGGGCCCTTCTTTTTCTCTTATTATATACCCTTTGTTTTAAAGTCTGTTTTGTCTGGTATAAATATTGGACTTGAGCTTTTATTTTTTGTTTTTGTTTTTCATTTTCATGAAATCTCTTTTTTCATCCCTTTACTTTCAGTCTGTGTCTTTCGATCTGAAGTGAACCTCTTGTAGACATCATATGTAAGGAAGGGTCTTGTTTTGTTATCTACTCAGCTACCTTGTGTCTTTTTATTGGAGCATTTAATCCATTTTCATTTGGTATTGCCATTTTATTATTCATATTTTTTATTATTTTTTCTTATTCTTAAAGAAGACCCTTTGACATTTCTTGTAACACTGATTTGGTGGTGATTCATGAACTCTGTAAATTTTTTCTTGTCTGGAAAGCTCTTTTTCTGTCCTTCAATTCTAAATTATAACTTCTTTCTTTAAATAAGTGTGGGATACTCTACTTATACAAAGTTAAACATGTTTTGCTTTGTTTTCCTGCAGAATGAAACAGAACCTTTAATGGCAATTTTAGAGCTCAAAGGGGAGTATAAAATGCCAGTTTTCTACATATAATTTGTCATATTTTTTTTTTCATTTCTCATAACCTCTCTGGATAATATATACTTTTATAAGTAAATAATTTGATTACACAAATTTGTATATGATATTTTTAGACAATTCAATAAATAATAGTTGGGAACTGTGATTCCTCATAAAAAGTAATGGGTAGAACAAGTAGGTACACAATTAGAAAGGAAATAAAAGCCACAAATAACCCTATAAAACAGACATGTATGTATACAATGCTCTACCAAACAATAGCAGATACACATTTTTCTCAAGTGCACATATGACTTTCTGCAGGCTACACCTCCTGTTAGGCCATAAACAAGCCACAGTAAGTTTAAAACAACTGAAATCATGCAAACTATATTCTACCACATGAAATAAAATTAGAAATCAGTAACAATAGAAGGAAATTTGGGAAATCACAAATATCAGGAAATTAAATAGCACAATCCTAAATAATCAAAGGAACAAAAAGAAATCGCAAGAGAAATTAGAAAAAACTTTGAGATGAAAAAACAAAAACACAATATACCAAAGTTTATGGGATTCAGCTAAAACAGTACCTAGAAGGAAATTTATAGCTATAAACATCTACAAAATATAATAAATCTCAAGTAATCCAACTTTCCACCTTAGAAATAAACCAAATCCAAAGAAAGCAGGAGGAAATCTTAAACATTTGAGCAGAAGTCAATGAAATAGAGAAAAAAAAACAACAACAATAGACAAACTCAACAAAACCAAAAATTGGTTCTTTGAAGAGATCAACAACATTGAAAAAACTTAAGCCAAACTGACCAAGAAAATAATACATAAATATTAAAATCAGGAATGAAAATAGGAACATTGCTAACAACTTGACAGAAATTAAAAAGTACTATAAGGGAATACTATGAATAATTGTCTGCCAACAAATTAGAAAACCTAGGGGAAGTAGATAAATTCCTAGAAAGTTGCGAACACTGAAATGGACTCAAGAGGAAATGGAAAACCTGAATAGACATATGTAACAGGTAAAAAGACTGAATAATTCAAAATTTCTGACAAAATATAGCTAAGGCCCAGATGCCCTCCTTAGGGAATTCTACTAAACGCTCAATGAAGATATTTTTAATGTATTTTCTTTTTTTTAAAAAAAATATGTTTTTATGTTATTTTGGAGAGGAAAAGAGAGGGAAAGAGAGAGAGAAACATCAATGAGAGAGAAACATCAACATCTGCTTCCTGCACACCCCCTGCTGGGGATCATGCCCACAACCCAGGCATGTGTCCTGACTAGGAATCGAACTGGTGATCTGTTGGTGCAATGAAGATTTGAATACTAAACTTTTGCAAACTCTTAAAAAGAAATAAGAATAGTGGATACTTTCCTACTCATGCTATGAGGCAGGTATTACCCTATTAGCAAAATCAAACAAAGGCATCATAAGAAATGAAAACTACAGACCAATATCCAAAAATGCTCAACAAAATACTAGCCAACCAAATACAGCAACATATAAGAAGGGCTGTACACCATGACCAAGTGGGGTTTTTCCCAAGAAGGAAAGGTTGGTTTGTCATATGAAATTTAATTGATATAAATAAAAATAAGGCAGACAACAAAGGACAAGAACCATATGATTTCACTCATGTGGCGTCTAAAACAAAAAGCAACAAATAAACAAAACAAGTAAACTCATAGACACAGACTAGATTTTGGTGGTTATAGGAGGGGAAAGAGGGTGGGGGAAGGATGAAGAGTGTAAAGGGGGTCACATATATGGTAACTGAAGGAGACTAGACTTTGGGCAATGAGCATACAGTGGAATATAGAGATGATGTATTATATAGTTGTACACCTAAAACTTATGTTATTGACCTTTGTTACCCCAATAAATTTAATTTTTTTTTAAAAATTGATATATATATCATATAAGACAAAAACCACATGATCACATCAATAGATACAGAAAAGGCATTTGACCAAATGAACCATCCTTCGTAATAAAAACACTCAACAAACTAGGAATGAGAAGAAACCTTCTGAACCTGAGAAAAGGCATCTATAAAAATCCCATAGCTGACATTTTCCTATCTAATAAAAGAGTAATAAGCAAATTGACTGTCACTCCAACACACAAGATGGCTCCCCCCATGTGGACACAAGATGGCCACCAGAAGGTGGCCAGCAGGGGAGGGCAGTTGGGAGGAACCAGGCTTGCAAGGGAGGGCAGTTTGGGGGGACCAGGCCTGCAAGGGAGGGCAGTTGGAGGGGGGGACCCAGGCCTGCAGGGGAGGGCAGTTTGGGGGGACTAGGCCTGCAGGGGAGGACAGTTGGGGGGGACCCAGGCCTGCAGGGGAGGGCAGTTGTGGGGGACCCAGGCGTGCAGGGGAGGGTAGTTGGGGGTACCAGGCGTGCAGGGGAGGGAAGTTGGGGGGAGACCAGGCCTGCAGGGGAAGGCAGTTGGGGGCGACCAGACCTGCATGGGAGGGCAGTTGGGGGCAACCAGGCTGGTAGGGGAGGGCAGTTAGGGGCAACCAGGCCAGCAGGGGAAGGCAATTTGGGATGACCGGGCCGGCAGGGGAGGGCAGTTGGGGGTGAACAGGCCTGCAGGGGAGGGAAGTTGGGAGGGGGGACCAGGCCTGCAGGGAAGGGCAGTTAGGGGCAATCGAGCCAGCACGGGAGCAGTTAGGCATCAATCAGGATGGCAGGGGAGTGGTTAGGGTGTGATCAGGCTGGCAGGCAGAAATGTTTAGGGGCAATCAGGCAGGCAGGCAGGTGAGCAGTTGGGAGCCAGCAATCCTGGATTTTGAGAGGGATGTCCGACTGCCCGTTTAGGCCCAAACCCACCGGGATCAGGCCTAAACAGGCAGTCGGACATCCCTCGAGGGGTCCCAGATTGGAGAGGGTGCAGGCTTGGCTGAGGGACACACACACACACCCTCCATGCACGAATTTCATGCACCGGGCCTCTAGTACTTAAAAAAGTAGAATATGTTCCCCCTACAATCAAGAACAGAGGATGTCTTCTCATGGCACTTCTTTTCAACATTTTACTACAGGTTCTAGCCAGGGTAATTAAACAAGAAAAAGAAATAAAAGTCATCTGGATTGGAAATACAGAAGCAAACTATCTCTTTTTGCAGATGAGATGATCTTGTATACAAAAAATCCTAAGAAATGCACACAAACACACATAGATAGCACTAATAAATAAGTTCATCAATGTAGTAGGATACAAGATCAATATACAAAAATCCCCTGCTTTTTTCTATGTGCTAGCAATTTGAACAAGCCCAAAGAAAGTAATAGTATAATTCTACCTATAATAACATTTAAAAAGGAATAAAATACTTAGGAGATTTGTACACTGAAAATAAACTATTGGCCCTTGCTGGTTTGGCTCATTGGATAGAGCGTCAGCCTGCAGACTGAAGGGTCCTGGGTTCGAGTCTGGTCAAGGGCCTATGCCCAAGTTGCAGGTTCAATCCCCAGTAGGGGTTGTGCAGGAGGCAGCCAATCAATGATTCTCTCATCATTGATTCTATCTCTCCCTTTTCCTCCCTCTCTGAAATCAATAAAAATATATTTTTAAAAAACTATTGTTGAAGGAAATTAAAAAGACAAATGGAAGATATCCCATATAGATTTGAAAAGTAAATATTATTAAATGGCAACTCTCCCAACTCTCCCCAAATTGATCTGCAGTTTCAACACAATTCTTAAACAATTTCCCAGTAGGCTTTTTTTTTTTTAAAGAAATTGGCAAGCTAATCTTCAAGTACATATGGAAATAAAAAGCACTCAGAATAACCCTTGATGGGGAAAAACAAATTTGGAAGACTGACCTCCCAATTTTCAAACTTACTACAAAGCTACCAAAGTTAAGACCATATAGTACTGGCATAATGATTGCCATGTAGACCAATAGGATAGAATTGAAAGTCCAGAAACAAATCCAAAAATCTCTGACCAACTGATTTTTGACAAAGGTGCCAAAAAAATTCCTTGCAACAAATTTCTTTTCAACAAATAGTACTGGGATAACTGAATATCAACACACAAAAGAATGAATTTGAACCCCTATATCACACTATACTGGTATAAAAAAAAAAGAAACTAAAAATGGATAAAAGACATACATGCAAGAGTGTGATAAGTATAAAACTTTTAGTATAAAATACAGGTATAAGTATTCATAACCTATGACTAAGCAGTGATTTCTTATATATGAGACCTAAAGCATAGTCAACCAAAGAAAAATAAATTGAACTTCATAAAAATAAAAAACTTGTGTGTCAAAGAATACTATTAAAGAGAAAAGGCAGTTAACAGAATGAGAAAATACTTATAAATCATCAGGCAAGAGATTTTTATGCTAAATATGTAAACAGTACTTACAATGCAACAACAAAAAAATAAGAAATTCAGTTTTAAAGTGGGCTAAGAAAGGATTTGAATAGACATTTTTCGAAAGAAGATATACAGATGTCCAGTAAGTACATATAATGGTTCTCATCATCATTAGTCATCAGGAAAATAACAATAGGAGCCCGGCTGGTATGGCTCAGTGGTTGAGCATTGACCCGTGCACCAAAAGGTCACCTATATTCAATTCCCAGTCGGCACATGCCTAGGTTGCAGGCTCAATCCCCAATAGAGGGCATGCAGGAGGCAACCAATCGATGTTCCTCTCTCCTTGATGTTTCTCTCTCCCTCTATCTTCCTCTCTCTCTAAAATCAATAAAAACAGATTTTTTAAAAAATCACAATAGATACCACTTCACATTCAGTAAAATAACTAAAATAAGATATAATAAGTATTAGTGAGGATGTGGAGAAATTAGAACCCTTGTACACTTCTGATGGGAGTGTGAAGCCACTTTCGAAAATAGTTTGACAATTCCTCAAAAAGTTCAACATGGAGTTACCATTCGCCAACTGTAATATACTAGTATATATCTACACCTGTACTTGTACACCAATGTTCACTGCAGTGTTACTTAAAATAATAGCCAGAAAGTAGAAACAATCCAAATGTCCATCAAATGATTAATGGATATATAAAATGCGATATATCCATGCAGTGAAATATTAGTTGCCTATAAAAAGTAAAACAAAAAGAATCTTTTAAAAAGGGATGATCTACAAAGTGGTTTGAAGGAAACTTTTGGGGTCCTGGAAACATTCTGTATCTTGATTTTGGAGGCAATTGCCTGACTGCATAAGTTTGTGAAAATTCATCGACTGTACACCAAAAAAGGACTTTTACTATATGTAAATTATTTCTCAATAAAGAAAAAAAGAGCATTACAATAAATCCAAAATTAATTGAATATCAAAAAGAGTAAGGTAAAAAGAATGCTACAACATGGGTACTAAGTGAAAGAAACCAGTCACAAAGGCTAGATATATGATTTCATTTATATGAAATATCTAGATTAGGCAAGTCTGTAGAGACAGTTGTTTCCAGGAACTGAGGCGGGGACGAGGGGAAGGAGAAGACTGCTAATAGGAATGGGTGGTGAAGCCTTTCTGGAATTAGCTAGCAGTCATTACAAGTACTCCTTTAAAGTAGACCTTACTATCTTTGTGAGGTTTAACAGAAATTTACAGTGCTAATTATGTGCTAGTCTTGTGGTAATCCCACTACAGCCTAATGAAGTAGGTATATGATTTCTTCAAAGGAGGAACAAACCTAATGCATAGAGAGTTTAACATGTTACTTCATGTTTCAGCCTTATTTCTACACCTCTGAAATAGGAACAATCCTATATAATAAAACCCTAATATGCAATTCGACCGAACAGCAGAAAGACCTGTTGCTATGATGTGCACTGACCACCAGGGGGCAGACGCTGAACGCAGAGCTGCCCCCTGGTGGTCAGTGCGCTCCCACAGGGACAGAGATGCTCAGCCAGAAGCTAGGCTTACAGCTGGTGAGTGCAGCGGTGGTGGTGGGAGTCTAAGGAGCCAAGGGTTCTGGACTGCGAGAGGGCGCAGGCTGGGCTGAAGGACACCCTCCCTTCCCCCCCACCCCCACTGCCAATGCATGAATTTCATGCACCAGGCGTCTATATCATAAAATTTAAGAGGACTGCTAGTAAATACATTGATATGCAATACCGTTAGAACAGTGTTGGTACAATAGTACATACTCGGAAGTTAGAGCATCTTGTTATTTCTAAGTGGATGTTATGTGATCCATAACATCTTCATGTAAAAAGTCATGCTAACTTCCAATATATTGCAGTGTTAATGGTATGTAATACTTTCCTTTGTTTTTTAACACAGGGCCCCCTGGAGCACCTGTTCTTCCGCCTGCAGGCTACCCAAGAGGCTTGCCTGTGGGATATTATAATCCACAGCAGCCCAGTGCCTTCCCGTTCTGCCAGCCAACTAGTAGTACCCATCCTATCCAGTACCAGCCTGGCAAATATCCAGTGCCAAATCAGTCTGCTCCAATAATATGGATGCCAGGGCCAACTCCTACGCCAGACTGCCCTCCTGGTCTGGAATACTTAACCCAGGTACTTAACCAAATCCAATTTATATTTTCTAATGAAGTATGACTGGGGATTCAATAAGACACAAAAGACTAGATTTGAATGGGTAAAGTAACAGGCTAGTGATGACAGATATCTAATTTGTGAGACTAAGAGTGATGGTACTAATTTTAGAAATGTGAAGGAGGTCAGAGAGTGTAAGTGTGTTTTTGGTGGGATGAGTATGGTTTTTCTAAAGGATATATGTTGAATTTTAAGACATTCATGATGCCCTGTCAAAGGCAGTTTAAAATATAGGGATATGAATATAAGAAAAACTAACAAAGATCCTAATCGGGGTGTCATTTGCAAAGAAGTAGAGTTAACATGAAGAAAAGCAACATACTGGTAAAAAAGAACAAAACAGTAGACAGTGAATGAGTTACTGAGTGCCTTAGCCCATTACCTTTTCTCACCACCCATAGCTTTCATCATCCATGCCTCTTCCGCCAAAAAAACATGCAATGTAAATAAAAATAGGGGACCTCCCAAAGATATGGCTTCAGGTCAGATTCCAAAGAACCACTTCTCATAGCACAGTGACTCTCTAATTTCCACTTATGTAGACATTCTGGAGCTACCAGGATGTCCAGATCAGGAAAGGTTGCTGTACTAAATGTTATGTTTCAAAACCCATGTCAAAAACTAAAAAGGATTGCTTAATGAAAATAAGATGAAGCTAGTTTTGGAAGTCCCTTAGAAACAACTGAGTCATGTTTTACTTTCAGAAAAAGGAAGTATTGAAATGCATTACAAGTAAGGAAATTGCCTATTCAATACTTGTCTTCCCATATAGTCATCCAAACACTCCTTTAAGTTGATATGTTTTCTTTTCAATGTTATATAATGAGAAAGACCTTGATAATCTTCTGCATTGAAACCATGGCTACAATGTAATATTATTGATTCTTGCAAGTCAATAGAGTTGGATCAGGAAAATTTGAATTTTACATGAGCCAAAATTTTTATTAAATTGTTGTTTTGGCAAAATAATGATAAAATGCAAAGCCAGTCATTCAGGTAAAGTGGTAGATTAAACTACCTTTATATTATTTTAGAAGCTTATAAAATGTGTATAAGATACTCAATTTTGGGAAGTCTTAATACAAGATAATTAACTCAAATTGTCCTTGGAAATCAGAGATCTGGAGTCATTTCTCTTTTGAAAATGTATAGCTTCAATATTGTTCACTTAAATATATATAAAAATAAAACAAAACAGTTTCTCCAGCCTAAGTGCCCATCAACAGACGAGTGGATTAGAAAACTGTGGTACATCTACACAATGGAATACTATGCTGTTGTAAAAAAGAAGGAATTCTTACCATTTGCAAGAATTGGATGGAACTGGAGAGCATTATGCTAAGCAAAATAAGCCAGTCAGAGAAAGATAAATATCACATGATCTCACTCATTTGTGGAATATAATGAACCACATAAACTGATGAACAAAAATAGAACCAGAGACATAGAAGCATCGAACAGACTGTCCAACCTATGAGGGAAGGCGGGGGGTGAGTGGGTAAGAGATCAACCAAAGGACTTGTATGCATGCATATGAGCATAACCAATGGACACAGACACTAGGGGGGTGAGGGCATGTGCTGGGGGGTGGGCGTGGCCGGGGAGAGGTCAATGGGGGGGGAAAGGAGACTCATATAATACTTTAAACAAGAAAGAATTTACATAAAAAAAAACACTTTTTCTTCTATTACTCTGACTAACGTTACATTGACATATTTCATGAATTCTGTTTTTCCTTTCAGGAATATTTTGAGTAAAAAGAAACAAAACAGGTTTGGAGCCAGACAAACCTGGATTTTAATTCTAGCTCTGCTCCCCCCTTACTCTACAACCTTGAATAGGTTTGTAATGTGCCTAATATTTTTGGCACACAGAGCCCACCCAACAGATGACAGCTGTGTGGATTTATTAGTTAAAATACCTTGTATGTGAGCAGAAGATATAGAGTCCTTCATCTTCTTGTTTGTTTGTTTGGTTTGGTTGGTTTTGTTTGTTTTATTATTATTATTTTTTTTGTATTTGTTTTTGTCCCATCATCTTCTTTATCATTTTATTTATCCTACCCTTTCTGCCATCTTATATGCAGATCACATGAATCTTTATCAGGACTATCAAGATTGTAGCATTTAAAGTATCAGGATTATGTTATTTCTAGAGTATTGGCGTAGCCCATGACTCCACCAGTTTGTTAGAGAGCTGTTTCTTAACAGCCTTATTGGGCAAACTTCTTCCACATTAATAGATGTCATGTCCTTAGAAAATTTTGTTCAACAGTGGATGCTTTTATCATACAGTGAATATTTTTACTTAATACTAGAATTTAACTTTCTAGGTGTTTTTGTTTTTTTTTTACAGAGAGGAAGGGAGAGAGTTAGAAACATGGATGAGAGAGAAACGTCGATCAGCTGCCTCCTGCACACCCCCTACTGGCGATGTGCCCGCAACCAAGGTACATGCCCTTGACCGGAATCGAACCTGGGACCTTTCAGTCCGCAGGCCGAGGCTCTATCCACTGAGCCAAACCATTAGGGCAACTTTCTAGATTTTTAAAGGGGCCATCACCGGCCTTAGTGGCCACTTTTGATATTTTTAAACATGTTTAAACCCCTCACCTGATTTTGTTTTCATGCAAGAAACGTTTTGAATGAAGGAAGGATTATGTTCTCTCTCTGCCAGTGGTTCCCAACGTGGGGCACACGCCCCACAGGGGAGCAATTTGATTTTTAAGTGGGGCAATTTGAGAATGAATTAACAGTGAATTTTCTGCATGTATGGTTCTAGGGGACTCATATACAGTATATAAATATATATTGTGACATTTATGCATTTCAGTTCTCATATGTTTTGAAACTTTATTTGGTATTTTTTCATATCACTTCATATTATTAATTTTTTAACAATTTCTTAGTGATCTCTTCCTTAATACTTCAGCTGTCATTTTGTTCTTTTATTTTTCTCTTTCATGGATGCCATGTTCTTTGGAAGCTTGTTTAAACCAAGTTAATGGCCTTTTAGGCTTCCTCCACATGAATAGGAGTTCACTTTTTGAATAATAAGAATTATATTTCACAGGGGGTGCATCAGGATTTTAGAGATGCTTATGTGGGGCATAGCTAAAAAAAGGTTGGGAACCACTGCTCTATACCCTCCTATAAACAATCACTACAAAACATTAATGTCAAGTTATAATCTTAAATTTTATTAATCACATTTGTATATTTTTCATTAGTTAATGTATTCAACAAATATTTGGTGAAATGTAGCATTTCAGGCAGTGTTCTGGACTCAGGGATTTGGAATGGTCTAATGATCTATATCATCTAAAATTGTATAGATACAGTCTGTCCTCAAGGAGTTTTTTCTCTTCTGCTAGCATGTTCTCAAGTATAACTGAGAATGGGCCCATTTAACTGTCTCTCTTTAGAGTGATTCCTAAATGAAATTAGACATTTATTTAATTGCATTCCCAACCTCCCTTTTGAAGAGATCCCATCCCAGAAAGTTTCTTCTTCTTTGCCCTCATCCTGTCCATTCACATGCTTCCTGTCCTCTCAGACCCTCCCAGAATTAAAGTGTGCACCTAGGGAAGGTCTTAGCGTTTAATAGCTCAAGTAAGTGGAAATCAGTATGTTAATCTCTCAGAAGTACCTGGGAAATGTTATAAAATTGGACACTCCTGTGTGGAGCGGAATCCACCCTGGCTGATTCACTCTTCCTAAGCCACTGAGAAAATGTCTTTCTCTATGGCTCGTCCTTGTCCAAAGATCCTGAAGTTCCTGCACACCTCTAGTCTGAGTGGTATGCTAGAGAGACCACTGAGTAGGAACCGAGCTAGGGACAACCTGTATCAGCTCAGCTGCTTCTAATGCTGTTACTGTGGTGGCAGGTGGTTTTCTGATATTTTAGACAAGTGTACCAGTCTTTTACAGTAGAACTGGAGAAAAGTGTTTTTCCTATCTCCATAGCTCTAGTAACCACCTGGTTAAGTGTACATAAGCTGATTCCACTTGATCAAAATGTTTTTTATTCCATTCTATTTCAAAAATATATTTTGGTATCAATTGATCTATTTTAATACCTATCTCATCAGTTTAATTTCTAATGCTGATTTGATTTAATTCTGTTACTTCTAGCTCTCCTAATTGCTTTTTTTATCCCAACAGTTGGACAACATACATGTTCTTCAGCATTTTGAACCTCTGGAAAGTATGTATAATTAATTCAGTAGTGATTGGCAGTATTTGAACCAGGTGGAAATGCCCATTATCCAATGTCTATTTCCTTATTTATATTGACCACTTTTTAGTGACTCAAGGATAAAAGGATATCATCTTCTCAGGAAAGTAATGAAAGTATTGGATAATTTTATATATTTATAGGTCATATGTAAGTTTTAGACTTTGCAAAGATTTACATTTTATCTGGACAACTGCCCTACCTTTACCCATCCCAGCTTTTCCATGTTAACTTCTCATGGATGAGAAAAAGGAGCCAGAATCTAAATTAGTCAGTGGCATCATAGTTAGCTAGTCAGTGTCAGAGCTGCAAATCTGCTAAGTTCTAACCCAGTGTCTTATTCACTTATATGGTTGTTAATTATTTTCTGAATTCAAGTACTCTAGGAATATTGTTTCAATCTTTGCTCATGTGGAAAAGGTTTAAAAATCATTTTACACTGAACTTCTTAAAATAAATGTTTCAATTTTTTAAAATTACTTAAATACTTATAAGGTATATAAATTATTGTAACATTCTAATCAATTATACATATTTTACCTGAAATTTTATCAAAGCTATTCTGCTTTAAGCCCCTAAAAGGACTTATATTTTATTAAAGTATAGTTGACATGTAATATTATATTAGTTTCAGTTGAACAACATAGTGATTCAACATTTATATTTCTTATAATGTGATCACCAGAATAAATCTAGTTATCTTCTGTCACCATACAAAGTTATTAGGGTATTATTGACTATTTCCTATACTGTATGTTACATCCCTATAACTTTTTTTGTTTTTAATAATTGGAGGTTTATATCTCTTATTCCCCTTGTTGAGACCCGCTTTAACTATTTCTAATGTAAGACAGTTTCCTCATTTTATTTTTCAGTGATAACACGTTTTGAAATGAATAATAAATATGATGTTAAGAACAACCTGGAGCAGATGGTGTACATTGTAACTGAAGACACAGACGACTTCACCAGGAATGCTTACCGGACACTGAGGCCCTTTGTCCTCCGGGTCACGGACGCTGTGGGCCGAGCAGTCATGACAGTGCAGAGACCCTTCCGATGCACCTGCTGTTGCTTGTGTTGTCCGTCCACCAGGCAAGAGGTTAGAGAATGGAAGTCCAGTCCATTGTTTCTTTCTGATCCACCTGTTCACACCTGGCTGTGCTCTTTCCAAAACTGCCCCGGGGTGCGGGGTGGTTTTCCACCGGCCCTGCCCGTCAGAATGTAGCAGTACAGTGAGAAGGAAGGAAGCCACATTGTCTCACCTCAGGCAAATAACAAAGGACTTTTTCTGTGGGTTTATGCTCTTTAATGCTAATGGGTGGGTCAAGAAAAATTATTCATTCTATGAGTTGTGTCTACTGAATTAGTTTACCTATCACCTAAAACAGGAGTCACACATTTACCTAAATGTTTCCAGATAAGGTATGCTAAATGAAAACATATCTACTAGTCCTATATAATAAAGATGTAATATGCAAATGGTCGTTACGCCATGAAGCGTAACAACTGACTGTATAACAACCAGATCACGGAACGGCAGGAGGGTGGGGCAGCGAGCTACAAGTGGGCGGCAGAGAACTACAGGAGGGAGCAGCGCAGCAAGCTATAAGGTAGCGGGGTGGTGGGGTGGCGGAGGGAGCTACAGGAGGGCGGGGCAGCGGGCGGAGAGCTGCAGGAGGGCAGCAGCGAGCTACTAGTTAAAAGCGAACGGTGGAGAGCTACAGGAGGGGGCAGGGCAGCAAGCTGTGAGAGGGAGCGTGGGAGCTACAGGAGGGTGGGGCAGCGGGCAGAGAGCTACTGGAGGGTGCCAGCGAGCTACTGGCGAGCTACTGGAGCACGGATTCGTGTGCAGGGCTACTAGTAAATATAAGCAAGCATTACAACCAAATGACCAGAATGACCAGTCAACCAGTCGCTATGGCATGCACTGACCACCAGGGGACAGACGCTCAATGCAGGAGCTGCTCCCTGGTGGTCAGTGCATTCCCACAGCCAACCGCCCATGGCCCCTCCCCCAGGCCGGCCAACCTCCCACAGCTCCTTCCCCAGGCCAGCTGGCCAACCTCCTGTGGCCCCCCTCCCAGCCCTCCAGCTGGCTGGCCAACTTCCCACAGTCCCTCCAGCTGGCCAACCTCCTGTGGTCCCTCCCCACAGCTGGCCAGCCCCCCCCCCCCCCAATAGACCTCGAACGCCGGCCAGGCCAAGGGACCCCACCCGTGCGTGAATTTGTGCACCGGGCCTCTAGTACTTTTAGAATTGGAAGCACCTTTAGATACTTTTACTCTACCCATCACAACCTGCACCTGCTGATGTGCCTGCTAATGGTGTTGTACATGGTGGACAGTGGTGCTGGAACTGAAAAGCAGATGTTCTGAGTTAGTTTGGTTACTGTTCTACAACCTATTTAGTTTAGGAAAGTTGTTTGCTACAGGGAAATAAAAGCAGTTTTAGAGAGAGGGCCAAGAGAATTTGAATTTTAGATATGCCACCTACTTAAATTTGGACAATTTAACGTCTTTGAGCCTCAGTGTTGTACACTGGGCAGAACAATAGCCCCTCGATTACTGGGGTATTTAAATGATAAGTACAGCATTTACTATAGTAATTGACATACAACCCTTTCTGTGCTTTGATTTATTCACCTTTAAAATGGAGATATTAATAGCACCAATCTCTTGTCCTCACCAGTTTGGCTCAGTGGATAGAGCGTCAGCCTGCAGACTGAAGGGTCCCAGGTTCGATTCCAGTCAAGGGCATGTACCTTGGTTGCAGGCACATCCCCAGTAGGGAGTGTGCAGGAGGCAGCTGAATCGATATTTCTCTCTCATCGATGTTTCTAACTCTCTATCCCTCTCCCTCTTCCTTCCTCTCTGTAAAAAAATCAATAAAATATATTTTAAAAAATAGCACCTATCTCATGGGATGATTGTTTTGTGGATTAAGTAGTAAGTAAACATCATTTTCTTAGCACAGTGCCTAACAATTATTATAGTGCTCAATGGATATTAGATATTGTTGTCAGATATCTTACTTTTTATCATTTGTCATGTTTATTTGTGTGTGTCCTTATATTTGAGTTGAATTTCCACCTCTTATCCTTGATGCTTTTGTTTAGTAAGCATTGTTGTTGTTTTTCTGTGCATGTATTTATGAGTTGGGCTTTGTAAATCAAACCTATAGGGGCAGCCTTTCAAGAGAATAGTTACCCAGGATAGAGTAAAACAATCAGTATTACGGCCTTAGTCCAGTGTATGGAATTTTTGTCCCACAGCATTATCTAGATTTTTTTCTGATTTCTCCAGTTTGACATGTGCGTGTGTGTGTGTTTTATCAGCTATGTAGATTCCTGTATCCACCACCACAATTCAAATACGAAAGTTTTATTACCATAAAAAACTCTTTATAACCACACCTACCTCCCTCTCTTCTCTTCATCCCTAACCCTAGCAACCACTAATCTGTTCTCCATCTATATAACTGTTGTTGTGGAGCAAACGTGAGTAAACGACCACTGGAGTTCAGACCAAATTAGAATTTAGGGAGCCTTTAATAGCCCGCCGGTGTCTGCTCTCTCTCCACACAGCGAGTCCAGAGAGCAGCCCCGACCCTTTGTGAAGGACAGTTTTTAAACACATTCACTACATCCTGTTTTGCAGAGCAAACAATTTAAAACAAAGCAGTTTTTCTTAAATAATGTCAGCATGTTATTTACAGGGTCCTGGCACCTGGTGGAGTAAGTAACTGCATCCCGTTCTTAGGAAAGTTGACAGTGATCTATCTTGTAAGGCTTACTGACATCCTGTTCTCAAGAAAACTGACAATGATCTATCCTGTAAGGCTTACTGGCATCCTGTTCTCATGGGCTATTTTGTGAGTTGCAGCTGGGATTTATGGCCAAGTCGACTAGGAGGAAGCATGCTCAAAAATTCCCACTCTCTAACACTGTCATTTCAAGAATATCATAGAAATAGATTCATACACTATGGAACCTTTTAGGACTGGCTTTTTTCAACATAATTTACCTTGAGGTTCATACAAGTTGTGACATGTATTAATAGTTCATTCCTTTTTATGGTTGAATGATATGGATTCTTATGAAACTAATTTATTTGTATACAATTTTTTTTTTATCTCAAGACTAAACTTATATGAGAGCTCGCTCTCAGGAAGCTATCAAATTTATATGTTTGTATATGTGTGTGATTTTATATATATGAACAATAATATCTTAATTTGACAATTCATGAAGGTGTGTAGTCTTGCCCTATGATGAGATGCAGGGGACACAAAAGTTTTAGGAAAGTATATATAACACCAGGAAAATCATCAGAACTTTTCCTTTGGTCTTTTAACAGATAATTTAATTTTGTGAATCTTGATATTATTAAATATGGATATCTTAGTTCTTCCCAAAGGAATACTGTAAAGATAATTAGCTGAAAGATGGTATTAGACATTTAAAACTCTTTTTAAAATGGTTTTAGATACCCATAACACAGTCTTTTGCTTTCCCAACATACAGTGTTCAGAATGCTTCTTTTCTGGTTTGTTTTCTTCTATAGTTGTTATGTCTGACATGTAAATCTAAGAAGTCGGTTTGTTACTGTTTCTGTGTATTTTGCCATGAGATGTAAGACACCTGGATAAAACACATGGTCTTTGTCAAAGCACAGAAAGCAGCATGAGCGTTAGCATGTTTATGCAGGTCCCCTTGTCCCCGAGTCTTTGGGGTTGACTCGGAGCAGCCCAGAGAGACGCTACGTGTACAGCTGAGGACACCGAGCTTGGAGAACTGGCCATTACACAATTAGTAACTTTGTCTCAGAGGGAACCATGACCCCATTTCTCAAGGCTCTTCATTGAAATACAAGCCTGAGAAATAGCCAGGTAAAGTGGAAGACAGTTTCGGAGTAACAATTCCCCAGTCCTCAAATGGATTAAGGATACATCTGGGTTTTGTGTATGTGTATTTATCCTATCTAATAAAAGAGTAATATGCAAATTAAGCCACGCCCACAAGCCAATCAGGAGCGAGTATGCAAATAAACCCAACCAAGATGGCTACAGCCACAGAGAGCAGGAGGGAGGCTTGGGTTTCCCAAGCAATGGAGGAAGCCAAGCTTTCCGCCTGCCCTTGCCAGCCTAGGCCTCTTACTCAAGGCTACAAAGTTTCAATTATAGAAGGTAAACAAATCCAAAGAGAAATGGCGGCAGCCACGGAGCTGGAAAGAGCAGGAGGCTAGGGTTGCCCCCGGGTGATGGAGGAAGCCAAGCTTTCCGCGCACCCTGGCCAGCCCAGGCCTCTGCTTAAGGCTACAAAGTTTCAATTATAGAAGATACATAAACCCCAACAGAAATGCCTGCTGCCACGGAGCAAGCAGAAGGCTTGGCTCCACTCCAGGCTACAAAGTTTCAATTGTAGAAGGTAAATAAATTCCAGATACCAGGGCCTCCTCTTGGGTCTCCAGGGGGCGTGGCTGGCCTGCAAACCACCACAGGCCCCTTGCCCAGGCCGCCCCATGCCCCAAGGGAACCCCCACCCTGATCTGGGACATCCTTCAGGGCAAACCAGCTGGCCCCCAGCCATGCACCAGGCCTCTATCCTATCTAATAAAAGAGTAATATGCAGATTGACCATCACTCCAACGCATAAGATTGCTGCCCCCATGTGGTCAAAGATCCTGCCCCCACGTGGACACAAGATGGCCACCACAAGATGGCCAGCAGGGGAGGGCAGTTGGGAGGGACCAGGCTGGCAGAGGAGGGAAGTTGGGGGTGACCGGGCATGCAGGGAAGGGCAGATGAGGGAGACCCAGGCCTGCAGTGGAGAGCAGTTGGGGGGACCAGGCCTGCAGGGGATGGCAGTTAGGGGTGACCAGGCCTGCAGGGGACGGCAGTTAGGGGCAAACAGGCTGGCAGGGGAGCAGTTAGGCATCCATCAGGCTGGCAGGGGAGTGGTTAGGGGGTGATCAGGCTGGCGGGCAGAAGCGATTAGGGGCAATCAGGAAGGCAGGCAGGCGAGCAGTTGGGAGCCAGTAGTCCTGGATTGTCCGACTGCCCATTTAGGCCCGATCCCAGTGGCAGTCGGACATCCCTTGAGGGGAGAGGGTGCAGGCTGGGCTGAGGGACACCCCCTACCCTAGTGCATGAATTTCATGCACTGGGCCTCTAGTACATATATAGCATCCTCCTCTCTGTCATGCTTCACTTGCAGCTAGAGGTGCAGTGTCCTCCTGGCATCACCATTGGCTTTGTTATGGACCACTGGAACCTGTGCCGGGCGGTGTACAGCATCCAAAATGAGAAGAAAGAAAATGTGCTGAGCATCCGTGGGCCATGCTCAACCTATGGCTGTGGCTCAGATTCTGTGTTTGAGGTAAACAAATATAAAAATAACATTTCTTCCGTTTTTTCTGCGTCTACTAACAGATTTAAGAATGATTTGGTTTAGATAATTTTTCATGTGAATCAGTAAATTAGTATGAGGAATTAACTGGTTGACATTATGTGATTTTCAAATTACTGTTAATGGATTGCTTAATGTTTTCTAAAATGTAAGATTTTTTAAAAATTATTTTAGTGTTTTGTAAAGATAAGAGAAATAATTAAAACATTAATCCTGAGAGTAAGTAGCCTGACATAAGTCTATTTTATTCTTGGTTGTATTTAATTAACTGTTTTTTACCAAAGATTTCCGGGATCAGAAAATATGTCCTGAGGAATGAAAGTGCCCACCTTCTCACAGACCCTGTGGCCCCCGAGGCTATGCACGTTGCTTATTTGCAGAATAGAAGTCTATGTCCTCAGGAAACAGGACAATGCTGATAACAGATAAAACTCATAGCTATAACATTTTCTCGGGAAAAAGAAAAATCCTTTTATTTTTCCTTTTATCTCTATGGATACAAAATGATTGCTTATAATCCTATGAATCTGACAAAGGAGTTGCCTAGAAATATTTCCTGAGCTTCTTGGAATTCTTTCTGAATGCCTTGTAATTCAGCAAGGCTCATCATCTAAAATTGCTCTTTCTAGTATTGCCCATGATATCCAATAAACTTCCCTTAGTTCTCAGTTTATCTTACCATGTCATCAAGCATTGCTTATTTTTTAAAAGACCATGTGGAGAAATAGAAAATATAGATCAGCCAGAATTCAGGGTCAGGAAGTGTGGGATCATTCTGATCACCGAAAGTCAGTGTCTGACTGTTTTCCCTCTGGCAAGTGCCAGTGTTCCCCTTATAGAAGCTGAAGTCCTTTGGGACCCTGGCATAATTTAAGAAGATTGATTTCTTTGGCACACATAAGTTTAAGTGATTGTATGGAGTTTGTGAAGTGCACAGAACCATGCCTCATGTTTCCCTAGTCTAGAAGAAATTCCCTTCTAATCCCTAATTCCCACCCTTTGCTATATGGAGAAGAACTTCAAAATCAGTTCAAGTCATACCTCCCTAATAACTCGTTTGAGGACGAAGAAAGAGCACTGGCCTGAGAAGTGTAAGGTATACAGTATTAGTTACCATAAAGTCTCATTCTTCCTAGGTCAGAGCCATTGATGGTGTCTCCAACGTCGGCAGCGTTATTAGGAAGTGGAATGGTTTAATGTCAGCCATGGGCCAGGCTGACCACTTTGACATTCACTTCCCAGTAGACCTGGACGTGAAGATGAAAGCTATGATTTTCGGAGCTTGCTTCCTCATTGTAAGCATTTTGCTTTTGAGTTATCTTGAGAGAATTATTCTTTCTGATAAGAAGCAGTGTAGTAGAAAGGCAGTAGCTTTGAAACTAGACCAAGTTCTGTCTCTACCACTTACTAGTTACATGTTTTGTAAAGTGTCTAGCACTTGCAAGCCTCAGTCTCCTCATCTATCAAATAGAGATAAAAATACTTATATTTTCAAGGTTATAAATGTTAACTACCATATGAATAAAGGGGCAAGAGAGTGCTTGGAAGGTATTAGGCATCCCATGGGATCATCATTGCATGTTATTGATTATTTTTACTACTTAAAAAAGCCTATCTGCCCTAGCTGGTTTGGCTCAGTGGATAGAGTGTCAGCCTGGGGACTAAAGGGTCCCAGGTTCAATTCTGGTCAAGGGCACATGCCCAGGTTGCAGGCTCGATCCCTAGTGTGGGGTGTGCAGGAGGCAGCTAATCAGTGATTCTCTCTCATCATTGGTATTTCTATCTCTCTCCCTCTCCCTTCCTCACTGAAATCAATATATATATCCTAGAGGCCCGATGCATGAAATTCGTGCAGGAGTAGGCCTTCCTTCCCCCGGCTGCTGGCACCGGCTTCCCTCTGGCACCCGGGACCCAGGCTTCCCTCCGGCCGCCAGCAGGCACCTGGAACCCGGGCTCCCCTCGCAGCCCCAACTTCGTCCGGCAGGTCGTCCGGAAGGATGCTTTTATTATTATAAATAGATATTTTTTAAAGCCTATCCTGTGACTTCTTAATGAAATAAAATAACTCTAAAGCTGATGTCTTTTTCCTCTACCTCACTGTCTCTCTGTCCTTAGATTTATTAGGTGCAGTCCCCTTGCTGTGTTTCTGACTAACTAGTGGTTAATAGTCATCAGCAGGGGTCCTCAAACTTTTTAAACAGGGGACTATAGTCTAAAAAAAACTATGAACAAATTCCTATGCACACTGCACATATCTAATTTTGAAGTAAAAAAACAAAACGGCAAAAACACCCGCATGTGGCCTGCGGGCCGTAGTTTGAGGAGGCCTGGTCATAAGTAAAGCATAGAAATAAAATTAATAATATTTACCCAAAATACCTCACTAATATATTGCAGTTGGTATATTTAGCATATTTAATATTGATTATCAAGTTTTTCTCCCTTTAACAATAAAAATTTAACTAGTATCCCAAATGGAGAACATATTGGCTACCAACAATTGTAAGTATGTAATTGCTGCTCTTTATATTAAGTCCTCTTTATAAAGGTTTATCAGATTTCTTAACTGGTCCAGGAGGATTTCCAGGTAAATTATAAAGGATAATATTGTATGCATTACATCAAATTATTAATGTATTTATATACATAATTCTCTCCCTCTCCCTCTCTCTCTCTCTCTCTTTTTCCAACTTCAGGACTTCATGTATTTTGAAAGATCACCACAACATTCATCAAGATAGATGGACACAGCCGAAACCGGTTTGGCTCAGTGGATAGAGCGTCGGCCTGCGGACTCAAGGGTCCCAAGTTCGATTCCAGTCAAGGGCATGTACCTTGGTTGCGGGCACATCCCCAGTAGGGGGTGTGCAAGAGGCAGCTGATCGATGTTTCTCTCTCATCGGTGTTTCTAACTCTATCCCTCTCTCTTCCTCTCTGTAAAAAATCAATAAAATATATTTTTAAAAAATAATAAATAAATAAATAAAAGGGTACCAACTAAAATATTAAAAAAAAAAAAGATAGATGGACACAAAAAATCAGCAGTTATGGTTTTTAAAAAGTTAGAAAAGTTGGATTTGGCTTACAGTCAACCCTCAATTATTTGCCTTTGCAGATTACTTTTATTTCATGTTAGCTCTGACAGGCAGTCTGAGAGTGTAAGAACACAGTCTAATGTGCATTTCAGTTGAGAATCTGTCTCGTTGTCTACTTGGTATACTAGGAGTTCATCCTGAAAAAGCTTTGACTCATTAACCAAATAAATGTAGATATGATGAGCTGAAAAACACTTTAATATAAGATAGGGGAAAATGAATCCCAGAGTTCTCACATTAATAGGTAATGGTCATCAACATAATCTCTCACCAACGACAAATTTGACTCCAGGTGAAAAGAACGATATTCTTCATCTTTTAAAACAAAACAAAAAGGAAGGCAGGCAGAAGTATTCTATTTTATTGTACAAGGAACATTTTACCTGTGTACATGTATTAATGCCTCATTTTGCAAAATTTATAAAAGTTTCTATGGAAAACTTGATTTTACTATCAAATAAAACATTTTATCATGTTTATGTTTTCCATGCCTGTCCCCTTGTTCATGGACAGTCAGGAACTGCCTTATATATGAAGACAAGGTCAGACTATCAGGAAAAAAGGTGACCAGGGCCACAGCTACTCTAGATCTCTTAGCAACTTAGAGACATCAGTGCCCTTATAAAAAGATTGTATTTAACACATTTAACCTTTTTTGGTCACAGATGCCTTATATATAAAATAGTCTCAGCCAAATCTCTAAGATTGCCTATTGAACCTTTGTATCTCCTTTGATGTAACACAGAGGAGATAACTTTTTTCTTTCAAGAAGATCCCTGATAAAAAATGTGCTGTTTGAATGGCAAGAGTTGGAGTTTTGTTTTCAAATTTTAAAATGTGACAGTCTGAGTAGCACTTTGTAAAAACAAGAACTATAAATTTTGACACTGCTTACTATTGCTTTGCTGCATTTTAAGTAATAGATAAATTTGAATCTATGCAAAGATAATAAAACAATGAACTTTCTATAGATTATATAGGATAAGTACAGAATATATAAGATCAATGTAGTTAAAATATAAATTGTACTTGTTTGTATTAACTAATTAACAACATGCTATGTCAATGACTACACTGTGATAAATCCACTTGCTTTTATTGCACTTTAGCAGCCTATCTGGACATGTACTGTGTGTCTTTTTAACACAGCCAGTACATAGAATGGAATGTGTTCTTCTGCTTCTTATTAAAAAAAAAAAATAATAAGCTGAGTGCTCTTAGGTTTGGTTATTCTGATATTAGGACCTTTAGCCACAATTCTTATTGAAGTGAAAGAAAGCTGCCTAAGTTTTTAATTATATTCATCTTTTCATGGCAAAAATTGTCTACTCAGTTTCTTGTAATGTTCATTTTTATGCATGACTGCTAGCTTTTAAAAAAATGGAAAAACTGCTGCTTTCTAAACTACTAATTACCTTGTATTTGAAAATGCAGTTGTACTCTTATACATATATATATTGTTCCTTATAATAATGTCTAACATTTTCTATAGAAAATAAAATTGTATTCAGAAAATTTATATAAACTGTTCATTTTTACTTGCTTATACCGCATTTCAGGACCTGCTGTATAATACTAAAAAAAAAATTATTTTTACCATATGACATTTTAAGTTTTTGTTCTAAGTTTTTGTGGTATTAACTTGTATCTTACAGTTACTATAATTCCTCTTTCTTTAAGAAAGAATGTCATATTTTATGCTACAGTTTATATTATTATTTCTATCTTTCTTAATGATATTTTATTGTATAAAATAGGTCAGATTAATTTTGAAAAGTATTCTCTGAAATGTGTGTTTTCTTCATATTGTTTTTTATTTTTATTTTTTATTTTTATTTATTTATTTATTTTAATTTCTTTATTGACTAAGGTATCACATATTTGTCCTCGTCCCCCCATTCCCATCTCACACCCCACCCCCCTGTTGTCCCCAACCGCCGGTTAGGCTCATATGCCTGCACACAAGTCCTTTGGTTGATCTCCCCCTTTACCCCCACCCTTCCCTACCCTCACCCCGAGGCCTGACAGTCTGATCCATGCCTCCTTGTTTCTGGGTCTGTTCTTGTTCATCAGTCTATGTTGTTCATTATTTCCCCTAGATGAGTGAGATCATGTGCTGTTAGAAATACACTTATAAGAACCGAAAATGAGACAAGCAATAATGGTTATGGTGGCAGGCAAATGAATCAGTGTGTAGTGAGTTTCTTTCTGGGCCAACAGTTCTTTTGAGACCCAAATTCAATGTCCAACAGTTCCTTATGTGTACATGTCAGCACTGACATTTCAGTTCTGGATGGTTGACAAATGGTGGTAATGCAGGTCCGACTCTGTCTTGTTTTTTATTTTTAAATAAATATAACCTATACTAATAAAAGGGTAATATGCTAATTAGACCAGGAGACCTTCCAGACGTCCTTCGGACAAAGCCATGGTGACGGGGCTGAGGCAGAGGCAGTTAGGGGCGATCAGGCCAGGAGGGGAGGGCACTTGGGATTATCAGGCTGGCAGAGGGGCAGTTGGGGATGAGCAGGCCGGGGGGGGGGGGCAGTTTGGGGCAAGCAGCCAGCAGGGGGATATTTGAGGGTGAGCAGGCCGGCATGGGAGGCAGTTGGGGGCAATCAGGCCGGCAGGAGGGCATTTAGGGGTGATCAGGCTGCAAGGCAGGGCACAGTTGGGGGCAATCAGGCTGGCAGGCAGGGTGGTTAGGGGCGATCAGGCAGGCAGGCAGGTGAGCGGTTAGGAGCCAGCGGTCCCGGATTGCGAGAGGGATGTTTGACTGCTGGTTGTGGGATCGGGCCTAAACCCGCAGTCGAACATCCTCCAAGGGGTCCCAGATTGGAGAGGGTATAGGCCAGGCTGAAGGACACACCCTCCTGTGCACGAATTTTGTGCACCAGGCCACTAGTAGCTTATAATAAAATACTGTTTTATTTTTGGACTTGTGATTAAGTCTTTGCTATAAACTGAATGTTTGTATTCCCTCCAAAATGTATGAATTAATTACCCCAATGTGATGGTATTTGGAGGTAGGCCCTTTGGAGGAGGGATAGGCCAGCACCTTGATCTTGGGCTTACTAGCCTCCAGAACTGAGAGAAATAAAAGTTTGTTGTTTAAGCCACCAGTCTATAGTAGTTTTGTAACAGCAGCCCAAATGGATTAAGATAGTAATTTGGTACTGAGAAGGGAGATGCTGCTATAAAAAATACCCACATGAGGATGATACGTGGTAGAAAGTTTTATTTGCATGGAATTATATCCCTTGATTTTCAAAGTCCCATTTCCTATCAGATCTGGAAAATGTGCTGCCGGGGATTCAGCAGAGCTGAAAGCAAAGCCAGTGTCCAGTGTTTCCATTCTATGGTGGAGTTGAGTCCAGCAGGGTATCAGACTAATTTTAGTTCATCAGTCTCTTGTGTGTGGGGTCCACATGGCTGTGGGCCATGTGGGTGAATGCAGGGGAGCACACCACCTACAACAAGAGGGCCAAGAGAGAGAACTCCCTTTCTTAGGAGCTTATGTATCTCAGATTTCCCACCCTTGCAGTGCCAAGCCTATTCTGGCCGATGACCTGCTCCCACGTGTGACTGACAGATAATCACCTTCCCTTCATCATTTAGAACTTATTGGGCATGCATCTATTCTTTCTTTGTCCAGTCCCTCCCCCTGGGATCTGTGGCAAACAGACCTGTAGAGTGTCAAATGCTTTCTAGCACTAATGGCATGCCTGTATTATCTGGCCTTTCCTTTGCTTCTTTTCTGTTATTTAATTAATAACTGAGTTAATTACAATGGTGTAAATTTTATCCTCCTCTCCACTATTTCCCCTTATCAATAATTACTTTATTGAGCATCCATTAATTCATCGCTGAACTATTTCTGAAGACAGAGGGAAATGCAAAGGTAAAAAATACATAGCTGCTATTCTCAGGGATTCTCAAACTAATGAATGAGACAGACTTTAAAATAAACAAAATACACATCTTTGAGGACCACAATGGACATGTGTATTCTGTGGAATGTTGTAGGACAATAGAGGCCAGGGTCACTAGCACCATCTCATGTGCTGTATAATATATTTCTGTCCTATTTAATCACACAGTCTAGGCCCAGGTAAACCTCCAGGCACTACTAAAGGGGAATAAGATGCATTTTTTCATTCTTATCTGAAAGTTGAATGCATAGTAAATACAATTGGAGGGTCAATTTAGCAAAATTTTATCAAGCCAAGTTGGGATAGTAAACATAGAATTCAGGAGAGTGGTACATAAACAGTGCTCAACCAACATTTGTGGAATGAATGACAAAATTTCTACGTGTATGACATTGCGCTGTGTTCAAGAAGACAAATGAAAAGGTATCCTCTATCCCTCAGTAAGGCTAAAGCAAGTAAGTATGTAATTACAGCACAAAACTAAAGAATTTGTGCATAAAATAAAAATTATTTTGTTTCACATGTATATTAACTCCCCCAACTGCATCATGAGATATCCATCAATACCATTTTTCAAAGGATATAACAAAATAGGTCCAGAGCCATGGAGGCATGGAACAAACTTACATCCCAGAGGGGAGGTGTGTGTGTTTGCGGGGGGCGGGGGGAGAGACAGTAAGAGATTAACCAAAGAATTTATATACATATATGTGTAACCAATGGACAGAGACAATAGTGTGGTGAAGGAGATAACCAAGATGGTGGTGTAGGTAAATGCCTATACTCACTGCCTCCCACAACCACATCAAAATTGCAACTAAAATACAAAACAACCATCATTCAGAACCACCTGAAAGCTGGCTGAATGGAAGTCATATAATTAGAGAAGTAAATAAGAAAGCACATTGAGATTGGTAGGAGGGGCAGAGGTGCAGATTGGGCTGGACCAGCACCCACATTTGCTGCTTTTTTTAAAACAGGAGGGCAATCATCTCTGCGATGGCCACCCATGAGGATCAAGGGATCCCAGCCCCATACCAGACCCCCAGCCCAGGCTCCCAGAGCTGGGAAAAGAAGTTCCCATGACCATGGACTATAAATACCAGCGGAAATTGTAGCTGAGAGACTCAGAGGCTGCCGGAGACCCAGGTATTCCTCTTAAAGGGCCTGTGCACAGACTTACATGGTCCAGCCTCCTCTGAGCTCCAGGGCTAGGCTAGGGTACCCAGACACATCCCAGGAGGAACTGGATTACCTGTCATCGAGTCAGGAACTCAGGAGTGGCTTTCTCAGAGACTGAGGTGCTCACAAGGGTCATTGTTCCTGGGCTGGGACCTCCTCTGTCACAGGGCTGACTGGCAGCCATATCTGTTTACTCTGCCCTGATGACTCCCTGAGACCCCAATTCAATTTTCAGCCCCACTCAACCTGTTTGCAGCAGCTTTTGCAGATGAATGGCCTGTCCTGGCTCAGGCTAAAATCTCTCAAACAAGCTGCAGCTGGGTTGGTGTGCCCCAAACCTATCAAAAAGAGGCCCAAGACTCTGCACTAGCACAAGCCTGCTGTGCTTCACAGCTGGTCCTCGCATAGGCACCTTCAAGCCCAATACAAATAGCTCCTGCAGGGTGGCCCCAGGCAGTGGCTGACTTTGCACCTCCCAGAGGCCCTAGAGCCAGGGCACCCAGAAGACAGCTTCAGACCATACCAGATTGCAATTCTACACATCCATAAGTGGCACACTCAAGAGGGAGACTCAGTGAGCACCAAAGCCCCCTGAAGAAAATCCTGTTCCATAGGGTATTTCCTGCACAGAAGCTCTCCCACAGTAGCCGCAGCTGGTCCTCACAGCTAACTGGCCCAGAGATGAATTTCTCCCAGTGACACAGCAATCAAGGCTCAACTATAAGACTGTGCACACAGCCTATACAGGGTTGCACCTAGAGTGCCCAGCTCAGGTGACTGGGGAGGCTGAGCCACTGGGCCCTACAGAACACCTACTACACAAGGCCACTCTACCAATTCCAGGAGACATAGCAGCTCTACCTAATACATAGAAACAAACACAAGGAACCAGCCAAAATGGAAGAAATGAAAACAAGCAAACTTTTGGATATGCACTTCAAAACCATGGTTATAAGGTTACTCAAGGATCTTCATGAGACTTTCAAGGATCTTAGGGAGAAAGTCAAAGACATGAAAAATGACCAGTCAAAGATTAAGCATACACTAACTGCAATAAAGAATAATTTACAGGGATTTAACAGTAGTAGAGTGGAGGATTCTGCTAATCAAATAATGAGGTGGAATATGAGGAAGCAAAAAACACCCAATTAGAAGAGCAAAACAAAAAAAGAATCCAAAAATATGAAGAAAGGGTAAGGAGCCTCTGGGACAACTTCAAGCTTACCAACAGTCACATTATGGGAGTGCCAGAAAAAGAGAAAGAGCAAGATATTGAAAACCTATTTGAAGAAATAATGACAGAAAACTTGCCCACCTGGTGAAAGAAATAGATTTACATGTTCAGGAAGCACAGAGGGTCCCAAACAAGAGGAACCCAAAGAGGACCGTGCCAAGACACATCATGATTAAAATGCCAAGGGTTAAAGACAAAGAGAGAATCTTAAAAGCGGTAAGAGAAAAGCAGTTAGTAAACTACAAGGGAGCACTCATACAACTGTCAGCTGATTGGTCAACAGAAACTTTGCAGACCAGAAGGGAGTGGCAAGAAATATTCAAAGCGATGAATAGCAAGGACCTACAACCAGGATTACTCTACCCAATAAAGCTCTCATTTAGAACAGTTTCACAAACAAGAAAAAGCTAAAGGAATTCATCATCACCAAGCCAGTATTACATGAAATGTTAAAGAGTATTCTTGAAGAAAAAGAGGAAAAAGAAGAAGAAGGAGGAGGAAGAGGAGGAGCAGCAGGAGGAGGAGGAGGTAGAGAAGAAGAAGAAATATATAAACAATAAAAAGGCAATAAATACATATCTATCTACAATTGTATCTAAACATCAAAATAAACAAACAAGAAATCTAATGAGCCAAATAAACTGGTGAATAAAATAAAATCAGAGGCATGGAGTATGGAACAAACCAATGAATCTCAGAGGGAAGGGGGGCGGGAAGAGATTAACCAAAGATCTTACCTATAATCACAGAGATTAGCAGGGTGAAGGCTGGGGCAGGGTGGAAACCAGGTGGAGGAGGGCAATGCGGGGCGGGGGGAGGAGGGAAGGGGGACATCTGTAATACTTTCAAAAACAAAGATTTTTTAAAGCATTATAATTTTTATATTTAAAAACAAACAAAAGAATTTTAAAAGTATATAATTGGTCATGTTACTTCTCAATATAAAAACATTGGGACAGCCAAGGATATCGTAGGATAAAATCTAGACTCTCTAGCATAACAGGAGACCCTTCATCCCCTGACCCTTGCTGGCTACACTTCTCAATTGCCTCGGTTTCCTCATCTTTAAAGTGGGAAATAAATTATCCATCTTGATATTGTGATGATTAAATAAGTTAACAGGAACAAAGCACTTAGCACAGTCCCTGGCCCATAGGACCACACTCAGTACGATGGAAACAGAAGTCCAAGAGAGATAAGAAGATTGAATTAGCTATGCTGCTGGTTTTGAAGAAGGAGGAAGGGGCTATGAGCCAAGGAATATGTCCAATCTCCAGAATCAGGAAAGGACAACGAGTCTTCAGATTTAACACAGATAGATTTTAGCCTTGTAAAACCCAATTTCATACTTCTAACTCCCAAAACTGTAACTTAATGGATTTTGTGGTCATTTGTTACAGCACCACAGGAAACTGATACATATGCTATTATACTGCCTGATACAGAGCATAAGCTAAACAAATTTGAGAAATTATTCTTACTCCTAAACAGGCCCTGAAAAGCCATGTACCCCAGGGCCTTTGCATATGCTATCCCTCCACTTTGAGAAACCTTCCTTCTCTTTTCTGTCTGGCAAGATCTTTTTTACTATTTTTATAAGACTATTCTCTAATATCTCTGAGCTTTAAAGTTTTCTCTCAGCCCTGAGAGTAAATTTCATTGTCTCTTCACATATTGTATTTATTTTGGTGATTTTTTTTTCTCAACTCCATCACTGGACAATGAGGTTCTTTGTCGTTCAGGTAAAATGCATCCACTGTAGGATGCTCAGGCAGTGATTCTGCTTGGATGAGTAAATGAATGAGAGAATGAGTGAGTGACTGAGGCCATGAAGGATGGGTGGGATCTGGACAGCCATCGCTGTTGGCATTTCCAAAGTCAGAAGTGGGGAGAGATGATGACACAAAGTCCACAAAGCCATTCATTTCCACATTCCAGCGTTGCATACTGAACTATGGGGTTGAGAACTAGAGACAGTTTGCACTACAGAGAACATCAATATAGGAGGTTAAAAAGCCAGTAAAATATTTTTAATGAACTTCTAATTTAGAATAGTTTGGGAGTTACAGAAAGCTGCAAACTGAGTTTCCCCTGTCAATGTCTCACATTAGTACATTTGTCACAACTAATGATTCACATTCTTCATATCTTAATATGCTATTTTTAACTAAACAACATATTTTATATAGATTTTCTTGGTATTCCCTGATGCCCTTTTTCTGTTTCAAGACCCCATTCAGAACACCACATGACATCTAGCATTTGGTTCTCTGGACTGTGAGTTTCTCAGACTTTCCTTGTTTTGGATGACCTTGATATTTGAGGAGTCCTCCTCAGGCATTTGTAGGACATCCTTCAGTTTGGGTTTTTCTGAAGTTTTTCCTATAATTAGACGGTGGGCTTTTGAGGGGGAAATACCACAGAGGTGAAGTGCCCCTCTGATCACATCATAGCAAGATCCATGCTCTCAATGTGACATACTGTCTGCCCGGTCTCTCTTTATAAAGTTGTTATTTTTCTACTTTCCATACTGTCCTCTTGAAAGGAAGTCACTAAGCATTGTCCTCCCTTAAGGGGAGTTATGTACTACTCTTTAAGGAGGAATAGCTAAGATAAATTATTTGGAATTATTCCTAAAAAAAAAAAAAAAGTGTGGGTGGGAATGCAGACTGGTGCAGCCATTGTGGAAAACAGTATGGAGTTTCTTCAAAAAATTAAAAATGGAACTTCCATTTGACCCAGTAATCCCACTCATACAAATATATTCCAAGAAATCAGAAACACCAAGTAGAAAGAATATATGCACCCCTATGTTCATAGCATCACAATTTACAATAAGATTTGGAAACACCCTGAATGCCCATCAGCAGATGAGTGGATAAAAAAACCTGTGGTACATCTACACAGTAGAATATCATGCTGCTGTAAAAAAGAAAGAACTCTTACCATTTGCTACAGCGTGGATGGACCTGGAGAGCATTGTGCTAAGCAGAATAAGCCAGTCAGAGAAATATGTAAGTATCACATGATCTCACTAATTTGTGCAATATAATGAACAACATAAACTGGTGAGCAAAAATAGATCCAGAGACAGAGAAGCATGGAACAGACCATCAAACCTCAGAGGGAAGGCAAGGGCGGTGTGGGGATGGGGTGTGGTGGTAAGAGATCAACCAAAAGACTTGTATGCATGCATATAAGCATAATCAATGGACACAGACAATTTTGGGGGGCAACCTGTGCTGGGAGGTGGGAGAAGGTTTGGAGAGGTCAATGGGGGCAAAAGGAGACATATGTAATATTTTCAACAATAAAGAAATTAAAAATAAATAAAGAAAAATAAAAACTTGGACATTGAACTTGAAAAAAAAGTGTGGTGAAGGTCTGGGGCAAGGCAGGGTTGGGAGGAGAGGGACAAAGAGGGGGGGAATTGGGGGACATCTTTACATAATACTGTCAATAATAAAATAAAAAAGCAGTAATAGTAAGAAGCAGATGGGGTGCTAAGGAATCTTTTAATCCTGTAATTGTGATGAAGAAAAACAAAGATTAGATAAAGGGTGAGAAATATGAAAGTTCTTGGAAGAGGAAGGATAGAACAGAGCTTCCCAGTCTCATGGTTTCACCTGGAATCTGGTCAGGCCGCCTACTGTCCTAACCCCATGTTCCCAGTTGTTCCGAATGAGTTTTTGGTGAGTGTTCAATGGTATGTGAGGAGGAGGTGGGGTAGGTGCTACGGTTGCGGTGATGGTGCTGGCTCTGCACATAATATCTAAACAAAAAGTAAATAGCAAATTCTAAAAACATTCAGTAATTAGCCTAATGGTTGCCCATTAGATTTTCTTGTAATTATTAGTTCTGCTGCTTCTCAACAAAGGAGCCAGTCATATGAAATCATAAATTTTGAGATGTGTAGTTGCTAAGTTTGTCTCAAGAGTTCATTCCATGCCAGATGGATATGCATCTGAGCATGTATGAAGAAAAAGTAACCTAATCATGATATAGGTGATATAATGTGACTAACTACCTATGTAACAACAATGATGATGATACCAGTTACCTCTCTAGTGCTTCCTATAAAGTAGACACCATTCCCATTAACACATTTCCATATATTAATTCATTCAATTATCACAACTTAGTGAGATAGACTATTGTAATACTTGCCATTTTACAGATGAGAAAATAGAGATTTAGGTATCCAGCTTGTGCCCACACCACCATTATTTGCAGCTGGCTCCAGAGGCTACACCTTAAACCACTATGCTCTGTGCTTCTGTGTTGTCAGAGCCAGCAGCAAAAGCACCTCACAGCTCTGCTGGTCTGAGTGGCTGTGAGTCCATGTATTCTTTGAAATTCTCCTATCTGACTATGCCAGGGCTGGTTTTTCTCGAACCCTTCCCACTGTTGGGAACTTAGTCCAAGTTCCTCCTTTATTCTCTGCTCACTAGTAACCGGTGTTGGGTCTGAGCCCCTCTGCCTGGGGCTGGACCTCCTAGGATGCCGGGTCTTAGAGAAGCCATGAGAGGTTGTGGGTATATATGAGTCTTTATTGCAGAAGCCAGTGGCCATACAGCTATTAGACAAGGCAGTCCTTCACAGCAAAGTCCATATAGGCAGGCAGCTGGACACAGGCTGGTGAACATATACTAGTATCTTTCTCATAAAGCAGCATCAGTCTCTGTACCCACAGCTATTATCTGAGCAGCCACCCGCTGCCTCCTAGACTCACCACCTCACATCGTAGCAGTATCTGAGCTCTCCAGTTTAGCAGTTTCTCCTGTCTCTCCTGCCCAGCTGCTCTCTCTAGCAGACTTCTTCACACACTCCATCCTAGCTGCTCTCTCTCCATTCTCCAGCAGACTTCTTCTCACTCCTATCTCAGCCGACTAGACTGGTCAGTAACCTGCTTTATACCATTTAGACAAAGAAGCTTCATGCCAATAGTTATATCAATCATATTGGCTACTGAAGGGCACAGTGTACTGTGTGTCCTTGCACCCCCTCATGGTATTGGCCTGATTAGGATTCCCAGGCTCAGAGTCCTTGAACATCCTGTTTAGGCACATGCCCAGAGCAGCCTTTGGCCATTCTGGTATATTGATAACAAGGTCTCTGTGCTCCCATCAGCCTTGACTATCTGGGGACCTAGCATAGTTCCCACATGTGTGATATGTGATTTTCTTGTGTGATAACAGGGAAATATGGAGAGCCAGCAATAGACTAAAATAGTAGCGTGTTACCCCTTGTGTTCTCAAGTTCAGGACTATGGCTGGGAAGCCCGTGTGGCTCTGAGGAGGTCTTATCTGAGTGTGTGCTTTCTCTGAGAGGCTTTCTTTTGCTTCTATAGGTGTCCCAGGCTCAAATAAGTTTATTTTAGGTGATTACAGAAACAATCCTTTCCTTGAACTGTTTTAAAAACATGTTTACTCAAATTGTCTTAGCTAAAAGTCATCCTATATAATAAAAGCCTAATATGCAAATCAGTGGAACGACCAGTCACTATGACATGCACTGACCACCAGGGGACAGACGCTCAATGCAGGAGCCGCCCCCAACCTGCAGGCCCCAGACCAGCCAAGGCGGGTACCCTCCCCGATCACTCCGCTGGTCGCCCCACAGATCAGCCCTGATCATCGGCCAGGCCTAGGGACCCTACCTGTGCGTGGATTTCATGCACTGGGCCTCTAGTTAAATATAATTTGAGTTTAAATATTTTCATTTTAACAGATAAAAATAGATAGCTAGAAATTAGACAATGTTTTAAAACCCTGGTTTTGCAAGAATCGGCATGTAGAGGACAGCCCCAGATAGTAATTAGAATGACAAACATGTTCTAGTTTTGTAGCACCACCCCAGCCCACTCTACTATAGGGGGCAGCACTAGCTCATGGATTTTTTCAGTAACCTATGCTCATTTTGTTCAGCCAAGAATATATTGGTACTAATCTGCAAGTTCTAAAAGAATGAAATTAAAGGATTTTAGAGTTGGACGGGGCATTAGAAGCTATCTGCTCTACATTCTAATATATAAATGATGAAATTAAAGAGAGACTCAGATCATGTATTCAAAGTTATATGGAATCAGTAGTAGAACCAGAAGTAAGAGTACAGGTCTCCATTTCTTACTCCAATTTCCTACCACCACACCAAAAATTTAACAATTACTTAAATCATTTTGTGCATCATCTTGCAAAACACTGAAATTTTAAGCAATAAAAAAAACTAAAAACCCAGTTTCAATTTTTTTAAAATGTTCTAAATCATTTGTAAGCATATGCTTATAGAATCTACCTCAGTAAACCAAACTAATTTCAGAGATCTTCTAGTTATAAAAAACAAACAAACAAAAAACTAATGCACTATGTGACAAAAACAACAGAAATATTTTAAATGTTTGTGTCATGGGTAACATAGGGGTGTATTTTATTTCTTCATCCCTTTATATGGCGATATCCATAGTCACCACTCACATCTGAGTTCAATTTTTCTATTAAAATATGTATATTTAGGGTTGTTGTTGTTTTTGTTTGTTTGTTTGTTTTGGTAAAAATACTATACATTGTTGATAAATTTTCCTTCTTCAAAGAAATATAATTGTTGCCCTGGCTGGGCAGCTCAGTTGGTTAGAGAGTCATCCTGACACACCAAGGTTGCGGGTTCAATCCCAGGTCAGGCTACATACAAGAATCAACCAATGAATGCATAAATAAGTGAAACAACAAGTCTCTCCTCTCCCTCTCTCCCTCTCCCTCTCCCTCTCCCTCTCCCTCTCCCTCTCCCTCTCCCTCTCCCTCTCCCTCTCCCTTCCTCTTTCTCTAAATCAATAAATAACATTTTTTAAAAAGAAATATAATTGTTGGCTCAACAAGGAATCAGTTGAACAAAGAAACATTCATACCATTACCCTGAGTAGAGAAAGGAAAATATAGCTAATGGACAATTGAAAACAACTCCTGCATAGATATGACCTAGTCTGCCTGTTGGCCCAACAGATGACAGAAACAGATGACATAGCTGGGGATGTGGGATTATTTTATTCAGGGATCCAGTAGATGAGAGACAACTATGAGGATTATTCCTGGCAATGCTCAGTGTCTATTTTATCCCCTTGAGTTGCTTTGATATTAATATTTTTTCTACTAGTTAGGGCATTTCTAGTTTTCTCTGTGTTTCTGTTTATGATGTATTCATGCCACTTGTTTGAGATATGGCCACAGGACATGCCTAGACATGGAAATCAGAGAGAGTTTATGCTAATTTCTTCACTGAGAGCTCTGTAACTTCCAAAGGGAAACTATGTCTATATAGAGTACTTTGTGAATGAAATCAGGAAGAAAACATAAATGATTTTTTATAATGATTGAAGCTGTTCTAAGAATATGCAGTGTTCCTTGCCAACAATGGGCTTACAGAATAATGTAGAATCAGAGTTCCCCTCCCTATCTCGAGCAGAGCTGGAAAGCTGGAGGGGTCTCTGGTGCAGGCTGGCCCCTATAAAACTGATGCAGGGAGGAGCTATGAATGTGTACTCCCTGCAGACAGGCTGCCTCCCCGAAGAGACAAAAAGAAGGAACCGAACTACTTATGCCCAGTTCCTTCTCTCAAACTCACTATATAGGTAAATAACCCTTGCCCTCCTGAGGCAAATAAACAAGGGAATATAGATTGGCCAGGAGTGTGTCCAATGCCACTGCCAATACATGGGAATGTCAGGAGTGCAGAATGACTGTGGTAGAGGTTGTTTTGTCCACTCACGTCTCTCCTCACATTCTTCCCTTATATTATTACAGTTTCTGATTTCACTGACTCACAGTGAAGTCTGAAATAGACACATTGCCTTGCATAGTGACTTGGTAAAGTTCTGATCCTTTAAAAGTGAAGTGTGGCAATTTCTTTCTTTCTTTTTTTAAATGCTCTTATTGATTTCAGAGAGGAAGGGAGAAGGGGAGATAGATAAAAACATTTGCACATCCCCCACTAGGGATAGAGCCCACAACCCTGGCATGTGTCCTGACCAGGAATCGAACAGTGGCCTCCTGGTTCATATGTCGATGGCTCAATCACTGAGTCATGCCAGCCCAGCACATATGGCAACTTCTTTAAAAGATAACTGACATATCTGCCCTGGCCTGCGTGGCTCCAGTTGCTTGGGCATTGTCCCATGCACCGAAAGGTTACTGGTTTGGTTCTAGGTCAGGACACAGGCCCGGGGTTTCAGGCTCAATACCTGGTAGGGGGCCTGCAGGTGGCAGCAGATCGATATTTTGCTTTCACATATATGTTTCTCTTTCCCTCTCCCTTCCTCTTTCTAAAAATCAATTTTAAAAATCTTTAAAAAAAGATAACTGACACATCATTTGCCTCTCATTGATTCTTCCTCCCTGCATGCTTGCATGCATGAGAAAACAGGGTTTTAATAGGGAACAATGAATACCTCTGAAAAGGAGAATTAGAGAAGTTCATCTTTTTTTATTATTTTATTGATTTTTAGAGAGAGGAGGGGAGAAAGAAACATCAATTTGTTGTTCCACTTATTTATGCATTCATTTGTTGATTCTTGTATGTGCTCTCACCAGAGATTGAATCCTCAACCTTGGCATATCAGGACAACATTCTAACTTACTGAGCTACCCGACCAGGGCCCTTTATTCATCTATATTTTACATGCTTCTTTATTGCTTGAATTCACTATAATAAATATTGACTTTATATTTTTAAAATTAAGGGTAATTTTTTTAAAGTTTCATGTAACTGGTGCTCCCTAGGATGTCAGATTTTTTACTATAATTTACGACTTTCTAATCTTGAAGGAATATTACAATTTACTAAGAGCTTTTCCTTAATTGCAGTGGAGGGGGACCACACCTAGATTCTGATTTAATTGCTTTGGGGTAGGATCTGGTTATGGGCACTTGTCTTTTATTTGTGGTGCAGGATGAGAACTACTGGACCCCAGTCTCCCAGCATCTCCCTGCTACACATTAGCGTTACCTGGAATGCTTTGTAAAGTACCACATCCTGGCTGCATCCCCAAGCCACATCAGCATTTGGAGTTCCTCTGGTGATTCTAACATGCAGCCAAGTTTGGGAACACTGGCTACTATCCCGAAGCCCCCAATAAACTTTCCTCCAATTTGCATTAAAGCCAATAAAACAGATGTTCTTGCTTTTATACATGCCTTAGCCAAGTGAAATAGAACATGCCTGGTTAAATTTGAATTGCAGATATCAATTTATAGTAAAAGATTGTCTCATGCTATATTTGAGACTTGCACACAAAGAAAGTATTTATTGCTTATATGAAAATACATTTAACTGGGCCTCCTGTCTTTTTATTTGTGAAATCTGGCAACCCTACAAACTAAACACAGATAGTTCTCCAAAATTCACTGAAGAGTAATGTAGAACTGTGTATAAAAGGGAACTTTAGGAGACTGGATACTTGAGGAGGAGGCAAAAAGAGATTACCATGCTAATGTCTGTAAAATGACCTAAAAGTTGTCTTTATTTATCTCTCTTCCCTAATAGTCCTGGGCTTTATATCAACTGACTCAATTTCTTGGGTGAATTCCTCCACCCAACCCAACAAATAAGCAAATAACTGCCAAACTCTGCTTCTGTCACTCCCACCACCTCAATCCTTCCTCCTTTCAACCAACTAACTAACCTGCTTTCAGAATTTGCTAATCTTATTTTTCTGTACCACCCAGGAAAGGTCTAAAGCAAGAAAATAAATGCACATATGGGTTTAGTCAGTGTGTGTGTGAGAGAGTATGTGTGATTGTGTGTGTCCATGCATGAAGGACCATGAGAACCATTCCTTCATATATTAACCTGCTTGCTTTCATTCATACGGAAATGTAAGCCTCAGGGTACAGCCTGTCAGTGTTAAACCAGGAATTAGTAAATTTATCTCCTAACTGCTGCTTTCAGTATCAGTTTCAAACATAAACCACCATCTCAGTAAATGGTGTATCGAAGAGAAAAAGGACTATTATCTCAGCCAGTGTGTAAACTCCTCCTCTAGACTTCTCCATTAACCACACCAATCACCACTATATGTAACACATAGATAGGAGAACAAAGAAGGCTTACACTGCAACAGCTCTAATATGCAGTTGGGGTGGGGAGGTGTGTAGCAGTAAGTATTGGGTGTTTACTGCAGACATGTGATCTAGCAGAGTGCACCACACTTCCTGGGTCCCTCACTTTGCTTTGAGCCCATCAGCTGCCCTTGCTAATTAAGTGACTTTAGGCTAGAAATGAAGCTCCCTGCTCCTCCACTCTGTTTTTGTAAAATTAAACCACAATGTCTGACTTGTTTAGATAACAATGTTATTATGAGAATTCCAATGGGATAATTTATGTTTTTACTGGGCATAAGAAAAGAAGGAAAAGTAGCAGGAACAGGGCTTGTTTTGCTCTGTACAAAGAAGCTGAGCCAGGCTCTTGTGTGAGCTAGCAAAGCAAACAGACCCAGAAATACCCTCAGTGGATGAAAGAAATACCAGTTAGCAGACCAACTGTAAGTACTGATTTTTTTTAAACGGAAAAAAGAGAACATGAAAAGTGCCAAGCCTCAGGATTAGCCCCCTTAGCGGTTTCTGGCTCCCTAACTGGAGATTGTGGATTTGTTGAATAATCATGTTCCTTTCCCTTGGTTAGATTAAGTCATTGACCTGAGGATGAGTCACAGACAAATTTACAGGAAGATCCCCCAAGTCTGAGTGGTAAGGTAAATGAAATGGAAAAAATGTGCATAGATGCCATGTTTCCATATGTCTAGATAGATCAGCTAATTTAAGTTCCCTTTATAAGGCAAAACCCATTTCTGGTTTTAGAGTTCAAGGAGACTGACTGCATTACATCAGGCTCCCTGAAGTTTCAATTATGTGATTATTCAGTCAAGCTCTAGAGTCAAGTATATTATTACAGTTTCCATGAAGAATTTTTAAAAAATCAAACAGTGTATATAACCCTCCCGCTAAGAAGAAAAAAACAATATCAGTAACTGTTTCATCTACTTACATATAATTTATATGTTCAATGCTTAGACACACTAAATTCTTTACAAACTTAACTGCCCTCATATATACATCCATTGTTAACGAGATATTTACTCTTCATAAAGACATAGCTTGGGTGAGGCCAGTGTGGGGAACCTCCTAAGGTCGCTGTTGCTAAAACAATTTGGGAAATCATATTTCAAAAATGACTCAGCCAACCTTAGCCAGTTTGGTTCAGTGGATAGAGCTTCAGCCTGAGTAGTGAAGGGTCCCAGGTTTGATTCCAGTCAAGGGCACATGCCTTGGTTCTAGTCTCAATCCCCAGCCCCCATCAGGGCACGTGCAAGAGGCAACCAATCTATGTATCATTGATGTTTCTCTCTCTGTGTCTGTCCCACTCCCTTGCACTCACTCTAAAAATTAATGGAAAAATACTCTCAGGTAAGGATTAACAAAGATAAAAATGGCTTCCCAAATTATAAAACTCAGTTTGTACCATAAACTCTATGACTCAGTTGAATCACTTCACCACTTTCACCCTCTTATTTCAAAACCACTCTCTTAACCCAATTAGGTTGCTATCCATTCACCTGTATGATTTAACGCAAACTGTGCTTCTTCTCAGGGCCCTGGAGCATTCTTCCCAGATCTTAAAGTAGCTTACTCCTTTCCTCACAGTTCACCTTCTCAGAAGGGCATGCTTAACTTCCTCAACCTAAAATATTTCCAGTCCCCAAAATTACTCTCTTCTTGTCAGCACTTAGCACCATCAGAAATATTTGTTTTCTTGTTTATTTATAATAATTTCTGAGAAGGCAGGAATTTTGTGTGTCATGTTTACCTCTATATCCTCACTGCCTATATCAGTGACTAACGAAGCAGAAACTAAATAAATGTTGAATAAATGCCATTGACTATAGGCAAAATAATATGGAATTTAAATCCTTAAAATAATTGTGTCCCTACCCATGATATCTACTTTGAAGAAGAAAATGTCTACTTTCCATAAAAAAATTTTTGTGTGTGTATTTAAAAACACAACACATTGGTGCTGGGCAAGAGGCTCAGTTGGTTAGAGCATCATCCCAGTATACTAAGGTTGTAGGTTCTATCCTTGGTCAGGGCACATACAAAAACCAACCAATGAATGCAACAAAAGGTTGATGTTTCTCTCCTTTCCTCTCTCTCTAAAATCAATAATTTAAGGGGGTGAATGGGTTGGGGAGAGATTAACATTAATGCATATATGCAGAGCCCATGAACACAGACGATAGTATGGTGAAGGCCTGGGAGGGATGGGGACAGGGTAATGGGGGCCAATGGGGAAAAAAGGGAGAGACATCTGTGATACTTTCAACAATAAAGATACATTTTAAAAAGTCAATTAAAAATACAGCACATCCTATATAATAAAAGCCCAGCAACCGAAACAGCGGAATGACCGGAATGACCAGAGACCAGAATGACTGCCTCCCCTCACCCCAGCTCGTCCTGCCCCCCAGTAGGGACCCCCCACCCCAATTGTGGTTGTGGCTGGCCTGCAAGCAGCCCACAGCCCCTCGCCCTGGCCAACCCCACCTCCCTGCAGGAACCCCCACCCCAATCCAGGGCCTCCATCAGGGCAGGCGGGCTGGCCCCCACCCATGCACCGGGCCTCTATCCTATATAATAAAAGGGTAATATGCAAATTGACCCTAACAGTGGAACAGCCAGATTGTCTGCTCGACCAGTCATTATGAGGTGCACTGACCACCGCTCGGTCCCTTTCCCTGGCCATCAGGCTTCGATGCCCAATGGTGAATGGAGAACCGGGGATGGGTGGTGGGGGATGGGGGTGGCACCAGGCCAAGGCTCCTGCCCCACCAGTCACCCCACACAGAGGGCAACCCACGGCAGGGGCGGGGCCAGCGAGCGGGCAGAACGGTCGACCTCTTGGATCCTCCCCCCGGCAGCAGGCTCTGATCACCCGATGGCAAACGGGGAACTGGGGGTGGGTGGTGGCAGGGGGCAGGGCCAGCTTCGGGCAGCCGGGGCAGATGGCCCTGATCTCAGGCCAGGCCTAGGAACCGTACCCATGCACAAATTTCATGTACCAAGCCTCTAGTTGAAAACATAACATTTAAATTTAAAAAATGTACTTAATTCCAAGAAAAGCAGGAAGCATAGAAGAAAGGCAATAAAACCATAGTAAATGACCTATGTTGGCCACCAACTATTTATTCACTTCCTAGTGAAAGGTCATTTTAAAAAAATGATTTCAGAAAGAAGGGAGAAAGAGAGTCAGAGGGAGAAAGAGAGAGATCAATTTGTTGTTCCACTTATTTATTATGCATTCATTGTTTGATTCTCTTTTTTACTTTTTTCAATTTTATAAATGTATCCTTATTGTTGAAATCCCTCTCCCCCCCCCCATTTATTCCCTTCACCCTGCTCCTATTCCCTCCCAAGGCCTTCACTGCCCTATTGTCTATGCATTGGTTGATTCTTGTATGTGCTCTGACAGAGGATCAAACCTGCAACCTTGGTGTAGTTGAAAGATGTTGGAGGAGGAGCCAAGATGGCGGCGGAGGTGAACGGCTGACCTGTTGCCTCGCATCGCAGTTTCGGAAATACAACTAAAAGATGGACTGGTGAGCGCAGCGACTCCTGCTCGCGTCTCCCCAAGCCGGGTGGCTGCTCCTCTCAGTCAGCACCTCAGCCGGGGCCATGAGCTTGTGGGCGGCTGCGGCAGCTGCTGTGGTGGCGGCCGCGGACTCAGCGCAGTGGCTCTCGGTGAAGGAAGAGACCATCTTTCTGCAGAACGGGCCCATCCTCGTCACCGACCTGGCCGAGCTACCCAGTGAGATCCTCGGGGCCCCGGTGGCCGCCGACACCGACTTAGAGGATTTTTAGGATTTCCCGTCTTACATTCAAGTCCTTTAGCCATTTTGAGAGAGGAGAACCAAGAAGGCAGCAAAGTTAAACAAAGGAACTTCGCCGCGCACAGCAATTTCAAAAATACAACTGGAGGACGGAGCGTCTGCCACCCAGAACCACAGGAGAGCTGGCTGAATGGTGGATTTACAGCTAAGAGGGAAGAGGAAAGAGCGAACTCAGAGGGGATAAGGTGCGGAGGCGCGTGGGTCGGGCTGGTGGCAGGGGAAGGGTCGTGCGGCTTTTGTTCCAACCCTAGGGGAGATTAGCTCCCCATCACCCTGAAATCCAGCTTCTGGGGACGCGCGGGAGACCCAGATGCCTGCGGGGAGAGGCTGGACTCTCGGCCTTCGTGTCAGAGAGTGGGAGTAACTTCCTTGTGGAGGTGCGCTCAGCAATCAGTGTTTGCTGCGCTGGAGTGCGGAACGAGGGGGCTTAGAAATGTGGAAAGCAGAAAAAGCGGACTTGCAGCCATTGCGGTTCGCCACGCCATGGCCTGGTGGCGCCCTGAGGCCCCGCCCCGCCCTGAGACCCGCCCCGCCCTGGGACCCGCCCCGCACGTTTTGCAGACCCGCCCCGCACGTTTTGCAGGCCCACTTGGGCTCCAAACAACGGCTTGTGCATGTGGGTGGCCTGCCCTATGGCAGCTTGACCAGATAAACTGCAGTTCTAGTCAGACTGCTCCAGGGCCGCTCAGACAGGAGGAGGAAACTGAAGTTTTTGCTGTAATTCCTGCTGAGTGGCCTCAGGCAGTAGCTTACCTACACTCCATTGGAGACCCAGAAACGAGGGCATCTAGTGGTCCGTGTGAGATGACACCAGATTTCAACCACTCGCATAAGGGACACATTCAAGAGGCAGACTCAGTGAGTGCCAAAGCCTTGCTGCACCAAGACCCGGCCCATAAACGTGTCTCCTGCACAGCAACTCTTCCTTTATAGACACAGAGGGTCCGCACGGCCAATTGGCCTGGAGGACAATTCCTCCCAGCGACACCAACAACAATCAAGACTTAACTATACAAAGGAGGACCAAGATGGAGGCATAGGACGGAAGCCTGATTATTGCCTACCACAACAATTTTGAGTCTAGGATGGGAAAGCAGAGCAGACACCATCCAGAACCACCAGAGGGCTGGCTGAAAAGATGCTCTACAACTAGAATAAAAGAGAGGGGTACGCGGGATGATGCTAATGCCGGTGACCCAAAGATCACACTTTAAGAACTACGGCTCAGGCGACACAATGGCGGCCTGGAACGTGCTAGGCGCAGTTCCCCCGGTGGTCTCCGGCTGAGGGGACGGCTCCACTCGCTGCTGAGCACAGACAGACGAGCCGCTGGGAGACATGGGGTGGGAGACTACGCGCTTGCTGACCTCCGAGTCCTTCAAGAATCTCAACGCCCCGGAAGCGGCCAGGTGTGCACGCTCGGCGACCGGCCACCACTGCAGACCCAAGGGCCGACGCAGCCACCCCGGACCAGCCTGCCGCCACGCACCGGGCACACCGGAGCTTCGCCGAGCCCGCCGCCCAACGAGTTCTGCGGCGGCTGCCCTGGAGCTCTGAGAAAATGGCCGAAGGAATTGCTGAGATGGAATTGACCAACAGTAATTGGGATCAAGAAGACGAAACCCCGCTGGGTCCCTGATCCGGGTGAAGCCGCGCGCCCCTGGGTCCGGGTGAGGCTGGGAACTGGGTCAGGGTGAGGCTGGGTCCCGGGTCTGGGTGAGGGCACATGCCCCTGGATCTGGGTAAGGCCGCACACCCCTTGGTCCGGGTGAGGCTGGGTCCCGGGTCTGGGGGAGGCCTCGCGCACTTGGGTCCGGGTGAGGCCATGCGCCCCAGGGTCTGGGGGAAGCTAGATCCTTGGTCCGGGTGAGGCCGTGTGCCCTGGATCCGGGTGAGGCTGGGTCCCGGGTCCGGGTGAGGCCGTGGGCCCCTGGATCCGGGTGAGGCCACGCGACCCTGGGTCTGGGAGAGGCCACGCGCCCCTGGATCCGGGTGAGGCCACGCGCCCCTGGTCCGGGGGAAGCTAGAACCCGGGTCCGGGTGAGGCCGTGTGCCCCTGGATCTGGGTGAGGCTGGGTCCTGGGCCCGGGTGAGGCCACACGCCCCTGGGTCCGGGTAAGGCCATGCGCCCCTGGGTCTGGGTGAAGCTGGATCCCGGGTCCGGGTGAGGCCGTGTGCTCCTGGGTCCGGGGGAAGCTAGATCCCGGGTCCGGGTGAGGCCACGCGCCCCTGGGTCCGGGTAAGGCCACGCGCCCCTGGGTCTGGGTGAAGCTGGATCCCGGGTCCGGGTGAGGCCGTATGCCCCTGGATCCGGGTGAGGCTGGGTCCTGAGTCCGGGTGAGGCCGCACACACCTAGGTCCAGGTGAGGCCACGCACCCCTGGGTCTGGGAGAGGCCACGCGCCCCTGGGTCCGGGTGAGGCCACGCACCCCTGGGTCCGGGTGAAGCTAGATCCCGGGTCCGGGTAAGGCCATGTGCCCCTGGATCCAGGTGAGGCCACGTGCCTCTGGGTCTGGGAGAGGCCACGCGCCCCTGGGTCCGGGTGAGGCTGCGCGCCCCTGGGTCCAGGTGAGGCCATGTGCCCCTGGATCCGGGTGAGGCTAGGTCCCGGGCCCGGGAGAGGCCACGCGCCCCTGGATCTGGGAGAGGCCACGTGCCCCTGGGTCCGGGTGAGGCCATGTGCCCCTGGGTCCGGGTGAAGCTGGATCCCAGGCCCAGGTGAGGCCATGTGCCCCTGGATCCGGGTGAGGCTGGGTCCTGGGTCTGGGGAAGCCGTGCGCACCTGGGTCCAGGTGAGGCCACGCACCCCCTGGGTCCAGGTGAGGCCATGTGCCCCTGGGTCCGGATGAATCCATGCCCCTGGGTCCGGCCGAGACCCAACCAGAGGGAATCGAACCTGCATTACCACCATTTGTCCACCATCCAGAGCTGAGGGGTCAGTGCCGACATGTACACATAAGGAACTGGTGGACATTGATATTGGGTCTCTAAAGAACTGTTGGTCCAGAAAGAAACTCACTACAGACTGATTCATTTGCCTGTCAGCATAACTATTATTGCTCGTCTCACATTCAGTTCATATAAGTATATCTCTAGTGACACATGATCTCGCTCATCTAGGGGAAATAATGAACAACATAGACTGATGAACAAGAACAGAACCAGAAACAAGGAGGCATCGATCAGACTATCGGGCCTCAGAGGGAGGATAGGGGAGGGTGGGGGGAGGGGGGAGAGATCAACCAAAGGACTTGTGTGCATGCATATGAGCCTAACCAATGGTTAAGTTCAACAGGGGGTTGGGGCATCCGTGGGGAGGGGTGTGGGATGGGAATGGGGGGATGAGGACAAATATGTGACACCTTAATCAATAAAGAAATTAAAAAAAAAAAGAAAGATGTTCTAATCCACCGAGCAACCCAACAGGGCAGAACCTCAATCTTGTTTACTTTCTAAAATCGACTCCCTCCTTGACATGTGACTCAGATAAAGCTGACTCTATGGATGGCTCTAGGGAAAGAGTCTGACCAGCTAAATATGAGTGGCAATTGCTTTCCCCAACCCTATTGGTTTAGGAATGACCATGTTACCTAAATATGGCCAATGACATGAGGGGAAGTCTTTTAACATTTCAAGCAACTTCTGGGCAAAGACATGTAAAAAGGCAATTCCTCTCCCCACACCTCCAGCCCCCAATATCTCCTGTTAAAATAATGCCCAGGACTATTGCACACTTGTTAATACCTATCCAAGAACTTTGTAGTGTAGGAAAAGTCAAGAACATCAGAAAGAAACAGGCCAGACACATACACCAAGTCTGGGATCTCCCACTTCTGGATACCTTCAGATGTGCAACAGTAAATTTCTTAGAATCTTAGCTGGTGCAAGAAGTTAAGAAACCAGGCCAAAGACTCACAGGTATTAAGTGGTAGAATTAGGACTGGAACTCAGGTTGGCCTGAGTGAAAGATTTGAGACAAAGATAATGCCATAGTAGAGGCCTGGTGCATGAAATTCATGTGTAGGTACAGTCCCTAGGCCTGGCCTGCAATCAGGGCCATCTTCCCCTGCTGCCCGTAGCTGGCCCCACCCCCAGTTCCAGGTCAAGGGTAAAGATCACATTAAACTCCAATAGCTTACCTGGGTGATCAGTGCCTGATGGCCGGGGGAAGGGACCAAGAGGTTGGCTGTTCCCGCCCACTCGCTGGCCCCACCCCCACCGTGGGTCACCCTCTGTGTGTGGGGTGACTGGTGGGGTGGGGGCCTTGGCCTGGTGCTGCCCACATCCCCCGCTACCCACCCTCAGTTCCCCACTCACCATTGGGTGATCAGAGCCTGCTGGCCAGGGAAAGGAACTGAGAGGTGGTCAGTACACCTCATAGTGACTGGTCCAGCAGTCATTCTGGTCATTCCATCATTAGGGTCAATATGCATATTACCTTTTTATTATATAGGATAGGGGCCTGGTGCATGGGTGGGGGCCAGCTGGCCTGCCCTGATGAGGGCCCCAGATTGGGGTGGGGATCCCCACCAGGGGGTGAGGGGCCATGGTCATTCTGGTCTCTGATCATTCTGATCGTTCCGCCATTTCAGTTGCTGGGCTTTTATTATATAGGGTTGCCATTTCTGAATTATCTTCAGAGTATATTTTAAAAATGGAAATCAATTTTGTGACAGAGAGGAAATGTAGGGCATGTGGAAGTTAGGTGACATGCTCTATTGGTCAAGGGCAGTGGTCGGCAAACCGCAGCTCACAAGCCACATGCGGCTCTTTGGCCCCTTGAGTGTGGCTATTCCACAAAATACCACATGCGGGTGCGCACGTACAGTGCAATTAAAACTTTGTGGCCCATGCGCGGAGGCCGTTTTTTGGCCTGGGTGAGTCTATTTTGAAGAAGTGGTTCGAACGCTGAGCCACACTCAAGGGGCCAAAGAGCCGCATGTGGTTCGCGAGCCGCGGTTTGCCGACCACTGGTCAAGGGTAAAGATCACATTAAACTCTAATAGGTTACCTTTCATTGCTTTATTTTTTAAATAAAAATAAAAGAGACAGAGAGAGAGAAACATCGGTCAGTTGCCTTCTGTATGTGCCCGACCAGGGATCAAATCCATAATCTAGAGAGACTAGAAGGGAGAGATTAAAAATGGCAGTGGAGTGAGTGGATGCTGCACGAACACACTCCCAGAACCAAACTGGAATTACAACTGAAATACAGAAAAACTTCATGAATAATCAATGGAAGACTCACTGGAGAGAAACCTGAGAACTGAGAACTGAAAGTGGAGACCTCAGAGAGACTGGTAGGAGGGGAGGAGGCACAAAAGGGCTGGCCAGGATCCCACAGACAGCAATTGAAGTTCTGGAGAGCTATCTCAGCTGTGGGGGATTGCCACTGAGAACTCTGGGGTCTAATCCCCAAGCTGGGTGACTGAGCAGAGAGCATCAAAACTGAGAAGGTTATCTACATAACATCAAGGCTGTGAAATACAGCAAGATTTCTGTCTGCCAGGAAGAAATGGCTGGAAATGCAGGCAGCCTCTTAATGGGCCAATACACAAAATTTCCTGTTGAACCACCCACCTTGTGCTCTGGCAGAGAGATGGCACAGTGGACTGGAGCTGTGTGAGCAAAAGCCAGGATCAGGGGCTGTAGGGTTAGAGCTCAGAAGGCAGAAACCCCAGTTTCCTGTGCTGAGTCATCCCCTTGGGTGGTAGAAGTCATCTTTCTCATACAGACTTTTGCTATATAGGTGGCCTTGCCTAGGGGGAATACAGTTAACCCACACTACTGGAAAACATTTTGCACCACTGTGCAGAGTTTCTGAGGCCCATTAAGAGACTGAGAATAACAATTAGCCTCCCGGCAAACGCAATTACCCCACTCTGTTGAAAAAAATTTCACCATACCTGTGGACAATTACCTGATGGTATTCAAGACTGAATCCTATTGGGCTGTAGGCAGAGGATGTCTGCCTACACTTTGAGTCTTTGCCGGATCTAATTAGTGAGAAACAGCATTTGACACTGCCCTGCACTAGACATTGAGAGGCATAGCAGATCTACCTAATACATAGTCACAAACCCAAACAAGCAGTGAAAATGAGAAGAGAAAAAAACAACCCACAAATGAAAGAACAAGAGAATTCTCCAGAAGAAGAGATAAATGAAATGGAGATAAAAAATTGATCTGATACAGAGTGCAGAATAATGATGGTAAAGATACTCAACAACATGAGAAAAGATATAGTAACTGTGAAAACAGAAATAAAGAATGACAGCAAAAATAAAGAACACGTTGGATGGAATACACAGAAGATTCGTGGAAGCTGAGGACCAGATCACTGAATTAGAAGACAGAGTTGAAAAAAATCACTCAATCAGAGAACCAAAAAGAAAAAAAACAATTAAAAAACAGGAGGAGAGCTTAAGGGAGCGGTGGGACAACAGAAAATGTTACAATATTCAAATATCAGGTGTGCCAGAAGAGGCAGAAATGGAGAAAGGGATAGAGAATGTGTTTGAGGAAATAATGGCAGAAAAATTCCTTAACTTGGTAAAGGAAAAAGTCACACTAATTCAGGAGGCACAGAGAACCCCAAGCAAGAAGAACCCAAACAGGCCAACACCAGACACCTCATCATTAAAATGCCAAAAGTTAAAGATAAAGAGAGAATCTTAAGGGCAGCAAGATTAAAGCAAATGGTTACCTACAAAGGAGCTCCCATAAGACTGACACCTGATTACTCAGCATAAACTCTGCATGCCAGAAGGAAATGGCATGAAGTACTCAATGTGATGGAAAGTAAGGATCTGAAGCCAAGATTACTATACCCAGCAAAGTTATCATTCAAAATAGATGGTCAAATAAAGTGCTTCCCAGACCAAAAAAAAAAAAAAAAAAAAAAAAAAGTTTAAAGGAGTACATCATCACTAAGGCAACATTATAAGAAATGCTAAAGGAACTGTTGTAATGACAAGAAGAAAGAGAGAAAAACCTAGGCATACAGAATTAAAATGGCAATAAATAAGTACCAATCAATAATAACCTTAAATGTAAATGGAATAAAAGCCCCAATAAAAAGACATAGGGTAGCTGAATGGATACAAAAACATGACCCAACTATGTATTGTCTACAAGAGACCCACCTCAGAACAAAAGACACACACAGGATGAGAGTGAAGGGATGGGAAAAAAATTTCCATGCAAATGGAAAAGAAGAAAAAAGCTGGGGTAGCAATACTCATATCTGACAAAATAGACTTCAAAATGAAGGCCATAACAAGAGACAAAAAGTACACTACATAATACTAAAGGGATCCATCCAATAAGAGGATATATTCTTGGTAAACATATGCACCCAATATAGGATTACCTAAATATATAAAAAAAATTCTAGCCCTAGCCGGTTTGGCTCAGTGGATAGAGCCTCAGCCTGCAGACTGAAGGGTCCCAGGTTCGATTCTAGCCAAGGGAACATGCCCGGGTTGTGGGCTCAATCCCCAGTAGGGGGCGTGCAGGAGGCAGCTGATCAATGATTCTCTCTCATCATTGATGTTTCTATCTCTCTATCCCTTTCCCTTCCTCTCTGAAATCAATAAAGAAATATATTTCTTAAAAAATTCTAGAGGACTTTAAGGGAGATACCGACAACAATACTGTCATAGTATGAGACTTTAACACCCCATTGACTTCACTGGTTTGATCTTCCAGACAAAAACTTAACAAAGAAACAGTGATTCTAAAGGACACACTGGATCAGATGGATTTAATTGACATTTATAGCACATTTCACCCCAAAGCAGCAGAATATACATTCTTCTCAAGTTCACATAGGTCATTCACAAAGATAGATGACAGGTTAGGAAACAAAAAGTCTCTACAAGTTCAATAAGATTGAAATAATGTCAAGCATCTTCTCAGATCACAGTGGAATGAAATTAGAAATTAACTATAGTAAAAACACCCCAAAACATTCAAATTCATGGAGCCTAAATAGCATGTTATTAAATGACTAGAGGCCCAGTGCATAAAATTCATGCACGGTGGGGTTCCCCTCAGCCCAGCCTGCAACCTCTGAAATTCAGGACCCCTCAGGGGATGTCCGACTGCCAGTTTAGGCCCAAATCCAGGGATCAGGCCTAAACCAGCAATTGGACATCTCTCTCACAAACCTGGACCACTGGCTCCTAATCATTCACCTGCCTGCCTGCCTGGTCGCCCCTAACTGCTCCCCTCCCGCCCCCCACTGGCCTGATTGCCCCTCACTGCCTCTACGTGCCGGCCTGATCACCCCTAACTGCCGCCCTACCAGCCTGGTTGCCCCCCTGCTGGCCTAGTTGCCCCTCACTGCCCCCCCCTGCCAGCCTAATTGCCCCCAACTGCACTCCCCCCCACCGGCTTTGTCAACCCTAACTGCTTGCTCAGTCATTTGGTCATCCCTCACTAACCACCCTGCCAGCCTGGTTGTAGGCAGCCATCTTGTGAGGGCATGAGGATTAATTTGCATATTACCTCTTTATTATATAGGATGAATGGGTTACCAATGAAATGAAGAAAGAAATAAAAGACTTTCTGGAAACAAATGAAAATGTACACACAACAATCCCAAATCTCTTGGATACAACAAAAGCAGAGAAGTTCATAGCACTACAGGCCTACTTCAAAAAAACAAGAAAAGTCAGCAAAAATTATTTAACCCTACAACTTAAAGAACTAGAAAGGAATGATTCGCTCACCTGCCGACCTGCCTGATTGTCCCTAACCACTCTGCATGAGTGCCTCATCACCACTAACCACTCTGCATGCCTGTCTGATCACCCCTAAAAGAAAAGCCCAGAGTAAGTAGAAGGAAGGAAATAATAAAGATTAGAGCAGTGATGGGCAACCTTTTGAGCATGGTGTGTCAAACTTCGCCAAAAAACTGAGCATAACTCGGGTAGTGTGTCACTTTGAGGAAAAAACATCATTTCGCAAAGGTTTCATCCTCAGGAGCAGCAAATGTTTCATCCTCGGCATGCGGCTGCCTCAGCGGCGTGTCATCAGAAATGGCTACGTGTGTCAGTGCTGACACGTGTGTCATAGGTTCGCCATCACTGGATTAGAGCAGTGATAAATGACATAGATATTAAAAAAATAATACAAAAAATCAATAAAACCAAGTGCTGGCTGTTTGAAAGATAAACAAGATAGATGAACCATTAGCCAGACTCATCAAGAAACAAAGGGAGAGGATCCAAATAAATGAATCAGAAATGAAAGTGGCAAAGTAACCACTGACACCACAGAAATACAATGGATTGTAAGAAAATTTGATGAACATAGTAGCCAGACAATGAGGATGAAATGGACCAATTCTTAGAAAAATATAATCTCCTAAAATTGAATCAGGAAAAAGCAGAAAACCTGAATAGGCCAATAACAACTGATGAAATAGAAGCAGTAATAAAAAAACTCTCAGCTAACAAAAGCTTGGGTAAAAGCATACTTGGGAGCCAGACAGCAAGAAAAATACCTTTACTCCAGCAGAAGGGTGCGCACACACATGTTCTAAGAGCACATGCACACTGAGCTGTGGTCTGCTCAGCTTTTTATTCCTGATGCATGTAATCTGTCCCTCACTCTTGATTGGAAGAGCTTAGGCTCACACTCTTTCATGATCAGCTAATTTAAAGGAAGGGGTTGACTTTTGTTGTTTCAAAATGGCGGACCACAGGGGAGCTGCAAGTCATGCAAGCCAAAATGATGGCTGCCTAAATTCCCTTCTTTGACAGAAAAGATTGTTTATTCTCACAATTCCCCCCTCTTCTTTATTTAAACTCTTTTCTTCAAACTTGGCTAACATTCATTGACTTTCATGCTCTGCATTGTCTAGGAGAAGACTATTTTACTGCTTGGCCAATGCAGTTTCAATTAACCTTTGAATAAGACCTCTTATACATCACTGTAATTCCTAATCAAAGAAGTGAATATGTATCCCATCATTCCCTTCCACTTTCAGTACCATTGCTTAATTGGAGAAAGAATCCTCAATTTCAGGAGTCCCAGCTGACTCATTAGCTAAAGTTGTTAATCCCTGTGGTGCCTCAGTGATGGTTCTGTCTGGCTGTGTTGTCAGGGATGAATGTACAACACTGGACCCCCAACATTACAGACACTCTTCCTTTCTGCCAGAATCATATCCAAGGCCAACCTATTATCCCGTGTCATCCTGCTGGTGACATGTAGTTGTTCAGCTATTCCTTTAACTGCATCTCAAATATAGTTAACAATCCTTTGATGGTTATAGTAAACTAGAGGCCTGGTGCACGAAATTTGTGCAAGGGGGGGTCCCTCAGCTAAGCCTGCACTCTCTCACAATCCAGGACATCCCTCTCGCAATCTGGGACCGCTGGCTCTTAACTGCTCACCTGCCGACCTGCCTGATTGTCCCTAACCACTCTGCATGAGTGCCTCATCACCACTAACCACTCTGCATGCCTGTCTGATCACCCCTAACTGCTTCTGCCTCGGCCCCTGCCACCATGGCTTCGTCCAGATGGAGGTCTGGAATGATGTCCAGAAGGTTGTTCTGCTGTCCGGTCTAATTAGCATATTATGCTTTTATTATTATAGATACTAGAGGCCCAGTGCACAGGTTCATGCACCGGTGTGGTCCCTTGGCCTGGTCCATGGGGATCAGGCCATAACCGGCAGTTCAACATCCCCTGACTGACGGGTCCTAGAGTGCAAGAGGGCACTCTGCAAAGTTGCTATTGCTCGACAGCTCCTGCTTTGAGCATCTGCCCCCTGGTGGTCAGTGCATGTCATAGCTACCAGCCGGTTGGCTGGTCGGCCAGTCAGCCAGTCATTTAGGCTTTTATATATATAGATAATTAATCCAATCCACATTCTCATTTACAGTGGACCACCAGAACAGGACAGATTCAAATCCTGCAGCAATCTGATCTCTAGCCCTAAGCTCATTTGGCATCCTTCCTGGAACCACATTGAAATCTGTGTAAATACGGGGATCAAAGGAACCCCCTGGACTCTCTCTCTTCTTCCTAGTTTGTCTGTCATTAAAAAAGGTTTATGATATGCCTAAGTGAAAGGGATAGCCAATTGTATCAGAGTGCAAGTTCTGCTCCAACTGCTGGGCAAGGGTGCAAGTAATGGTCCCCCAAAATATCACCAGACATCAGCACAGGGTATCAACAGTGAAGAATTATTGGTTTCTGAGGATACTTGGCCATTTATGTATCCAGATAAATTTCTTATAAATTCCAAGTACTGTTCCCCCCCCCCCTTGAGAGGCAGGAGGTATAGTTTATGTCAGAGAATGGGGACTGAATTGTTTTGGGGGGTCCTTGCTCTTTACCTCTGTTGGATGGAAATAACAGAGAGAGAGTCTTACAGGAAGTGTTTCCCCAGGTGGTTTCCTCCTGGTACAGGGCAAGCACACATTCCATCCCATTACTGTCTGAGGTCCATACGAATGGGAATGGGACCACTTGGGCCTCTAGTCTTCCAGTTGCTTTTTTTAGGGCATGAACAGAATATTTAATCCATTCCAGCCTTATATCCTACTTCTATTTGCATGTGGTGGCAGTGGCCTAGGGGATCTTGTTCTGTGACATCTATTCCTAAGTCTAGTCCTAACCAATCTTTTGGCCTAAAGGCTGAATATCCAAATCATTCAAGTTATCTATAATCAATCAATAATTTAACTGGGTAAGCATTATCTAGATTTTACACATTTCCCCAGCCCACATTGTAAGCCCCTGAAATTTGTCAGAGCCCTAAAGCAAATAGACAGCTTAGTTTTTTTAGTGTTAATTTTAAGGGGATATGTCCTGGTATGGCTAGCCAAGTTGAGGTGTCTCCACCTGGAGAAGCTGGTGGTCCACCCTTAACCCAGGTATGATGGGTCTACCTCAATCTGCAGTCCACACAGCAGCCTCAATGGTAAGCAAAACAAGGTAGGGTCCTTCCCAGGAGGGTTCCAACTTGTTTCCCTTCCAAGGTCTTGATTAGAATGAGCATAGTCTCCTGGTCAATGGTGATGAAATGGAAACTCAAGAGGAGGGCCTTGGGTCAAGAGACCTTCTAACCTGAGAGAGATAAAAGTAGAAGAGATACCCAATAAATAGTTCTTAAGAAATTGGTCCCTATTCTTCATTGTAGGAAGATAGTGAGGCATTTCAGGGCCTATTGGAATCACCTAAAGCCAATTCGAAGTAAGAAGTTTAACTTCATTTGTCCTTGGGTGTGGCCAGCGAATGACACTAATTGGATTTCTCCTATCTGTCTTCCTGAGTATGTTGATATAAGCTATTTGTCCTCTTGTTAGGGAGGCACAATGCAAATCATTTACTCTTAAGTGTTCATGGTTTAGGGAAGATGCTCCAAATTGCTGTTTAACCATCTCAGTTTCCCTATTCTACTTATCCTGGCTTACTGGCATGTATCATTTATACAACTTTCTTTCAACATTTCTCTTTACAAACATTGCCCTTCTTCACAAACCTTACAACTTTCAGAACCCACTTTATCTTTCCTTCAAAATGACATCAAAACCAAATTTCTTTCCAATTAGAATTCTTAACCCTTAGAAACCTTAATCTTTTTAGGTGACATGTAAGTAATTAACATTCATCAGATTAGCAATATATTCACATTTTAAAGAGATTTTTAAAAACAAAATACATGACTTATTCATTAACAGATTCAAATCCATTCTCTAGATTCTCTATAGAAGGCAAATTCAGATTAATAATTTTTACCATTTAACCCAGCAAACTCCAAGTTTTAAGTTACATGCCCCAGGGATCTGGGGGTCAAACTTGGATTCTCACTCAAGAACTGCCCATCATCATGGAAACATTAACCTTGTTGCCCAAACAATGGAGTCCCACGCTAACCTGAATTGCTTACTTCCCATGCCTGTAATCCCTACTTCTCCATGCCAAACTCAATATATAGAAAGCAAGCAAAGTAAATAAGTAACCAAAATTACATTACAGACACATAGACAAAAATCTCACTAACTAAGAGTTTCTGGCAGCTGACTCCCTGAGAGAAAAAGCAGGAAGAGTCCCCAAGATTAAGAATTCTTAGCAGCTGCTGAGATGTTCCCGCCTTCTCTGCCATGTGTTTAGCCTTGCCACACATAACTAGGCTTCCCCAAAGTGGGACATGCCCCATCTTTAAACAAATTAAACCAAACAACAAAGAGACACAAAACATCGACAGAAACACTCTTATACAGTACAAGCACATATGACCTACAGACACCACAGAATGCCCTCCATAAAAACACCACCGAAGCAGAGCAATGTCTCCTGTCCCTGGTTTGGAGACTGCCCTTCCCCAGAACCTCAGTATTCTCCCAATGGACTATTTGGGAAATGTATTCCCTAGGCCTAGAATTTTTGTTTCACATCCTCAGAACATCCTTTGTGACTACGTACTCAACCTCCCATATTGGAGATTTCTCCCACTGTGCTCAATGCCCCATATTTGAGAGTTCTCACACTCCCCAAGATCCACCTCATCCCTCTCTGGCCGTTTCCCTCTCAGGAGAACAGAACCACAGATCGGAATTCTGCACTTGCTTTATGTCCAAGACACATCCCACTTACATATACCTGACCTCCGAGGATACCCAATCACCAAAGTAGTACTCAGTCCAATTCCCCACGTGGGCTCATACATGAGGTTACCTGATTACTGTGGTTCTTGTTTGCTTGGGCCTCTCCTGTGTTGCTGGCTGCCTCTTGATCCTCAGCTCATAGTTGGACTGGGGGTGGGAGTGGGGAGAGGTAATGGCTGTCCCTCCTCACTGAGGCGACCATAACTTGGCAGCGGGGTTCGCCTCCTCAAGAGAGGGGTCCAATTGCCCCCCATAGGGACAAATGGAATCCCAGACAAACCCCCAAATTGTTAGATATAAGGGGAGCCCCCGAAATCAGGGTCCTGGTAAAACACAAAGCATACTTAAGAGCCAGACAGCAAGGAAAATATATTTACTACTGCAGAAGATGTACACACACATGGTGTGGGAGGCAACACACACTGGGGTCCACTTGGCTTTTTATTCCTGACACACATGCTCGGTCCCTCACTCTTGATTGGAAGAGCTTAGGCTCACACTCTTGCATGATTGGCTAATTTAAAGAAAGGGGTTGACTTTTGCCATTTAAAAATGGTGGCCCACAAGAGAGCTGCAAGCCATGTAAGCCAAAATGGTGGCTACATAAACTCCCTTCTTTAACAGAAAATATTATTTGTTTATTCTCACATGGGTCTGGATGGCTTCACAGGGGAGTTTAACCAAACATTCCAAGATGAACTAACTCCTCAAACTATTCCAAAAAATCCAAGAGGAAGGAACACTTCCAAATTATCTTTATGAAGCCAACATTATCTTAATTCCAAATCCAGATAAAGACACTACAAAGAAAGAGAATTACAGACCAGTATCCCTGATGAACATAGATACTAAAATCCTCAACAAAATTCTAGCAAATCTGATCCAGCATTACATTAGAAAGATCATACACCATGACCAAGTGGGATTTATTCCAGGGATGCAATGCTGGTACAATATTCACAAATCAATAAATGTGATACATCACATAAATGAATTGAAAGACAAAAATCAAATGATTATATCAATAGATGTTGGAAAAGTATCCAACAATATCCAACACCAATTTTTTATAAAAACTCTCAGCAAAGTGGGAATAGAGTGAACATACCTTAACATAATAAAAGCCTTATATGACAAACCTACAGCCAACATCATACTCAATGGGCGAAAACTAAAACCATTTTCCCTAAGAACAGGAACAAGACAGGATGTTCACTTTCACCACTCTTATTCAACATAGTACTGGAAGGCCTAGCCACAGCCATCAGACAAAAGAAGAAATAAAAGGCATCCAAATTGGAAAGGAGGAAGTAAAACTCATTATTCACAGATGACATGATATTTTACAAAGACTCCATCAAAAAACTACTAGATTTAATAAATGAATTTGGCAATGTAGCAGGATACAAAATCAACACCCAAAAATGAATGGCTTTTTTATACACCAATAATGAATTCTCAGAAAAACAATCCCAAACTAAATAAACAATCCCATTTACCATTGAAACAAAATATTAAGATATTAGGAATAAACTTAACCAAGGAGGCAAAAGACCTGTACTCGGAAAACTACAAAACATTGAAAAAAGAGATAGAAGAAGATATAAACAAGTGGAAGAACATACCATGTTCATAGATTGGTAGAATCAACATCAGTAAAATGTCCATACTACCCAAGGCAATATACAGATTCAATGCAATCTCTATTAAAATTCCAATGGCATATTTCATAGAGCTAGAAAAATATTCCAAAAATTTATATGGAACCAAAAGAACCCCGAATAGCTGAAGCAATCTTTAACAAGAAATACTAAGTTGTAGGAAACACAATACCAGATTTCAAGTTATATTACAAAGCCACTGTAATCAAAACAGTCTGGTACTGGCACAAGAACAGGCATAGAGATCAATAGAATAGAACAGAGAACCCAGAAATCGATCCAAGTCATTATGCCCAATTAATATTTGATAAAGGAGGCAAGAGCATACAATGGAGTCAAGACAGTCTCTTCAATAAATTGTGTTGGGAAAATTGGACAGATACATGAAAAAAAAAAAGAAACTAGACCACCAACTTACACGATACACAAAAATAAACTCAAGATGGATAAAAGGCTTAAATGTAAGTAGGGAAACCATAAAAATCTTAGAGGAATCCTTAGGCAGCAAAATATCAGACATATGGCATGACAATATCTTTACTGATACAGCTCATAGGACAATGGAGACTAAGGAGAAAATAAATGGGACTACATCAAAATAAAAAGCTTCTGCACAGCAAAAGATACCATCAACAAAACAATAAGAAAGGCCACTGCACGGGAGAACATATTTGCCAATGTTACATCTGACAAGGGTTTAATCTCCAAAATTTTAGGGAACTCATACATCTTAACAAATTTATAGGGAACTCATACATCTTAACAAAAGAAAGTTAAACAATCCAATAAAAAAATGGGCAAAGGACCTAAATATACATTTTTCAAAAGTGGATATACAGAAGGCCAAGAGACATATGAAAAAATGCTCAAAGTCACTGATCACCAGTGAGATGCTAATTAAAACAGCTATGAGGTATCACATGTCAGAATGACTATCATCAACAAATCAACATATGACAAGTGCTGGTGAGGATTTGGAGAAAATGGAACCCTAGTACACTGCTTGTGAGAAGGCAGACTGGAGCAACCATTATGAAAACAGTATGGAATTTCCTCAAAAAAATTAAATATGGAACTGCCATTTGACCCACTGATTCCACTTCTAGGAATATATCCCAAGAAACCCGAAACACAAACAGCAAGAATGTATGCACCCCTTATAATATCTAAGATTTGGAAACAGCTCAAATGCCCATCAGTAGATGAGTGGATAAGAAAGCTGTGGTACATTTATAACATGGAATACTATGCAGCAGTATAAAAGAAGAATCTCTTACCCTTTGAGACAGCAAGGAGGGACCTGGAGATTATAATGCTAAAGGAAATAATTCAGTTAGAGAAAGACAAGTATCACATGAGCTCACTCATATGTGGAATCGAAGTAACAAAAAAAAAAATACAACAAAAAACTGATGAATGGAATGGATCCAGACACATGAAAGCTTAGAACAGAGTGCAGAAGCTTGGAGGGAAGTTGGGAGAAGTTGAGTCAGTGGGAAGGAATCAACCAAGGACCTTTTGGCATATATGAATGGCCCATGGACACAGGCAATGGGGTGGTGAGGGCCTGGGGTTGGGGTTGGGGGCAGGCTTGAGAGGGTCAATGGGGAAAAAAGGGCACATATCTAATACTTTCAACAATAAAGAATTATTTAAATAAATAAATAATAAAATAAAAATAAAGGCATATTTGGTCATTATTAACTTTTTTAGGATACAAATTATTTCCTGGCCTGGGTGGTGTGGCTCAGGTGGTTGGAGTGTCTTCCCATATACAGAAAGGTTGCTGGTCTGATTCTGGGCCATGGCATATACCTAGGTTGCAGGTTTGGTCCCCGGTTGGGGCATGTGGGAGAGGCAACCAATCTATGTTTCTCTCACATAAATGTCTCTCTCTCCAAAATCAATAAACATATCATTGGGTGAAGACTTAAAATTTTTTTTTTCCTTGGTCTGCATTATAGTTTTCAAAAAAACTGATAGCGAAAATTGGCACGGACAAAAAAAAACAGAGAGAGAGAGATATGAAAGCATGTAATATTTCATGCTCCTATTATTTAAGTATATGTCAAGATTGAGATACCTTATCTTTATAGAACAACAAATGAAATAAAACATTATCTTGAGAGGATAATTCAAATTATTTTATCTGTTATTTAATATATATATCCAAAATAATCTTATATCCAACATTTAGAACATTGATTTTTCTTTATAACAATTTTTCATTTATATACATTGTAGTGTAAAGAAATACACAGGATTTAGTTTATTCTTTAGAAGAATAATTTATACATACATGGAGGTATTCAAAGACAGAGAGGTGTCTGATTTATCTTGAAATCTTGAAGACAAAATGGTATCTGGAACATGGTGCCTGCACATTAACTATTTGTTGACTGAATGAATAAACAATTGTGCACCCACTTTAAGGAAACCATGGGTGGTATAAAGAGAAAAAGGGATTTTTTTTTTTACTTTTGTTATTGATTTAGGGCATTTTTTCTATGTGGATACTAGTAACATTTGTTTTGATTTAGGCAATAAATTATAGTTATTGAAAATCTGAACAATTCAAAGGGAGGTATTAGAGTGTGAGTGAAAAAAGGGGTTCTATGGAAAGTAACTCCACAACTTGATTTGATCATAAATTCCTAACTAGATAGATCAAGTTAGGTAGTCACACCCCAGTAATATAACTTCCTCAGTGAAATGTTTTGAAGCAAACTGTTCATTGTTTCTGTGCATCTAAGTTAACACACCTTTGAAATAAATAGTAACTGCCCTCAAGAGAGCGCATAATCTGCTTGGCCAGTGTGGTTTGGTGGTTGAGCATTCACCCATGAACCTGGAGTTCATGGTTCAATTCCTAGTCAGGGCACATTCCCGGATATGTAGGCTCAATCCCCAGCGAGAGGAGAGGGGTGGGAGGGGAGAGGTGCAGAGGTCAATGATTTTCTCTCATTGATGCTTCTATCTCCCTCTCCCTTCCTCTCTGAAAGCAATAAAATATATATTTTAAAAAAGGAAAGCACATAATCTTATTAACTATCCTGTAATAAATACAATCCCTCCTTGCTTTCTACCACCTCCATGAAATCTTTCTTACGTTCCCTCCTTAATTTCAAACATATAAAAGAAACTGCTTAACTGTTTTTATCCAGAGCATTTATCTCAGTCTGTTGAGATCATGCTTCAGGTGTATCTTCTTTTTGTCTTAAATACATTTTTATAAAATTATCTACAGGGTCTTATAATGACAAGAGTAGTTGATTTGATAATATTTCTCATTTTGAGAGATTTTTTAAATTTTTAGGGAAAAAGAACAATTGTTTAAAAACTTGTTTTTTAAATGATTATTTGCCTTTTATAGTCTACACCGAAAACATATTTTTAGAAATAGTAATAATCCTTTGCACCTAAATAGTATTTTTACTTTTGGCCAAGATTAATGTTAATTATCTCTAATTGTGATATTTAAGAATCAGATTAACTGGAAAAAATAAGAAGGCCACACATTAACAAAGCAACACTAGAACAGTAATTAAGAAAAACACTGTGATTGAAGTTAAAGAAATTAGAGGGCAGTCACCAAATGGCTACCTTCAAATACCAGAGTGGTCTTACGATGTCAGGAAACTCTGCAAAATAGAATGCCTACAGGAAGTTCACTGGATATTTCCTGCCTAATTCAAAGAGCCTTGCAAGCTTGTCAGCAAATGGGCTACATAGTCATTATGGCTAGCTTCAAAAAGGATAAAGAAGCTCTGTGCATTGCGTTGTGTCTATAGTACAGAAAATTATATCTGATGCAAACCACTCCTTTTGGAAACCTGTAATGGCAAATGCTCTGAAGAAGACAACACTTATAATCCTGGGTGCTGCATGCAGACTAGGCATGCCATGGCATCTTGGCAATGCCACGCTTTAAAGTAAATTCTCCTTTCTTTCAGTTACATTGTAAAAATATTTTCTTCAGTGTATGTTACAGAATTTATTTTCCAGATTTGAAGAATGTTGACTTAAAAAGTACTACCTATAAAAAAATAGTACTAGTACTTATTATGGCATATATCTGAATAATATCCATTTCTCTCAGGCCAAAGCTTTAGAATTTTCTATTATTTTATCCTCCCAGTTTTTGGTTTATTTTTTAATTTACTGGGGGGAGGGGCATCCTATATGATATCCTATATAATAAAAGGCTAATATGCAAATTGTCCCCTCGGGAGTTTGACCGTTTGCTATAACATGCGCTGACCACCAGGGGGCGTCACAGAATGAAGGAAGGCCCAAGCCAGCAGCTGGAAGGCTCTGGTCAGCCCTGATTGCCGGCCAGGCCTAGGGACCCTACCCGTGCATGAATTTCGTGCACTGGGCCTCTAGTTGGTTAATAAAGTTAAATAGGTTTCAGGTACACCATAATACATCATCTATATATTATACTAAAGGCCTGGTGCACGAAATTTGTGCGCGGGTACAGTCCCTAGGCCTGGCCTGCGATCAAGGCCATAGCTAGCCCCACCCCCTGCCGCCACCCACCCCCGGTTCCCCATTCACCATCGGGTGATTGGTGCTTGACAGCTAGGGAAAGGAACTGAGAGGTTGGCTGTTCCCGCCCGCTTGCCGGCCCTGCCCCCACAGTGGGTGGCCATCAGGCAATCGGAGCCTGCCGGCTGGGGAAAGGGACCAAGGGGTGGTCAGTGCACCTCATAGTGACTCTGGTCCAGTGGTCATTCTGGTCATTCTGCTGTTAGGGTCAATTTGCATATTACCCTTTTATTATATAGGATTATTATATAGGATTGTGTGTTCACCACCCCAAGTCAAGTCTCTTTCCATCACTATTTATTCCCACTTCACTCTCTTCTACCTCTTCCCACCCCCTTTCCCTCTGGTAATCAGCATACTGCTGTTTGGATATATGAGTTTTTTTTGCCTTGGGTTTTTTTGTTTGTTTGTTTGTTTTTGCTCAATCCATTTACCTTTTTCATACAGCCTCTGATAGCTGTCAGTCTGTTCTCTATCTATGAGTCTCTTTCTATTTTGTTTGTTAGTTTATTTTGTTCATTCAATTCCACATATGAGTGAAATATATGGTACTTGTATTTCCCTGACTGGCTTATTTCACTTATCGTAATGCTCTCCAGGTCCATCCATGCTGTCGCAAAAGGTAAGATTTACTTTTTTACAGCCCAGTAGTATTCCATTGTGTAAATGTACCACTGCTTTTTCATCTGGTCATCTACTGGCAGACATTTGGGCTACTTCCAACTCTTGACTATTGTAAATAATGCTGCAATGAACATAGAGGTGTATATATTATTTCAAATTAGTGATTCAGGATCTTCAGATATATCCCCAGAAGTGGGATGGCTGGTTCATAAGGCAGTTCCATTTTTAATTCTTGAAGTAAATCCATACTTCTTTCTACAGTGGCTGCACCAATCTGTATTCTCACCAACAGTGCATGAGGGTTTCTTTTTCTCCACATCCTCACCAATACTTGTAGTTTGTTGATTTATTGTTGATACCCATTTTGACAGGTGTGAGGTGTTATCTCATTGTGGTGTTTTTTTGTTTTGTTAAATATAAGTTTTTATTGTTTTCAGAGAGAAAGGGAGAGGGAGAAAGAGATAGAAACATCAATGAGAGAGAATCATTGATTGGCTGCCTCCCACATGCTCCCCATTGGGGATCAAGCCCACAACCCGGGCATGTACCCTGACTGGGAATTGACCTCCAGGTTCACAGGTCGATGCTCAACCACTGAGCCATGCCATTCGGATTCATTGTGGTTTTAATTTGCATTTCTCTGATTATTAGTGATATTGAGCATCTTCTCATATGTCTATTTGTTTTCTATATGTCCTCTTTGGACATACAGGTCTCCTCAGATCCTTTGTCCATTTTGTAATTGGGTTGTTTGTCTTCTTGGTGTTTAGTTTTATAAGTTCCTCATAATTTTTGGATATTAACCCCTTATCAGATGTATCATTGGTGAATATATTCTCTGATTCAGAGGATTGTTTTTTCATTTTGTTGATGGTTTCCTTAGTTTTTTAGTTTGATGTAGTTCCATTTGATCATTTTTTCTTTTGTTTTCCATGCCCAAGGGGATATATCAGAAAAAATATTGCTTCAAGAAATGTCCAAGATTTTACTGCCTATGTTTTCTTCTATAATTTTTATGGTTTCGAGTCTAACATTTCAGTTTTTAATCCATTTTTTTATTCTTGTGTATAGTGTAAGAAAGTAGTCTAGTTTTATTTTTTGCATAAATCTGTCCAATATTCCCAACACCATTTATTGAATAGACTAACTTCACCCCGTTGTATATTTTTGCCTTCTTTGTCAAGTATTGATTGGCTATAAAGGCATGGTTTTATTTCTGGGCTGTCGGTTTTGTTCCTTTTAATACTGTTGTTATTAACCTAGTTACTAATAAAAGGAAAGGAGCAAACGGAAGGCCAAATATTATAAGCATGTCATTTGGGCAGCTTCACTAGGAAGCTAAAGCTTTATACTCTCCCGGGAGCCACTGGTTTATTCCTGCAGATTGCTGGGGAAAGATACTGGACAGGATGGAGAATAGATGCATGCCCAGTAAAGTTGAGATGATGTAGGGAAGGTACTTTACTGTCAGTGACACCTGGGAACATGTCATTGGCTAAAATGTGCACAGCCATTACGAGGGTGCAAAATTTGGGATATTTAATGCCCTAAATTAAGGAGTTCATGCTCTTGGTTCATTTTATGCTTTTAGGACTCATTGCTAGGGTCACTCTCTCCTGTATTAGTCCACACACAATGGACTAATGGACTGATGCTAGCCTGATGCTGAACTGGACCAGGTTCCAACACGGAAAGAAAACTCTGGACACTGTCTTTGCTTCTAGCTTTACTGAAATTCCAGCTATACTTCTTCTATAACTGGACTAAGGGAAATGGGACTTTGAAAACCCAGAAATGTAATTTCATGAAAATAAAGCTTTCCAACTATATCTCATCCTCCTGTGGGGGCATCCAGAAATACTTTTTTCAATGGAACCCCTATAACCCTACTCCCACTCTCAATGGGGAGACTACTCATACTTTTCTCTGATAACACTTTGTTCTGTATGTCTGTTTTAGGCCAGTTCCATGCTCTTTTGATTACTATGGCCTTTTAGTATATTTTGATACCCTGTAGCCTTCAACTTTGTTCTGTCTCAAGATTGCTGAAGTAAGAATACCGTTGTTGGAATCTATGATCAGTGTTGACTCAGGAAGGTCCAACTAAGCCCAGGAATTGTTGATTATAGACTCCTTATATTCTCAATACTTATGGAAAGGATTGGGCCTAGATTTTAGGGGTAGGACAAGGAGAAAATTAAGGTTTAATGGGGCCTAACATTTATATTATATTAAAGATTCTTTTATAAAAATATATATTTGTATTGATTTCAGAGAGGGAGGGAGAGATAGAAACATAAATGATGAGAGAAATCATTGATTGGCTGCCTCCTGCATGCCCCCCCCGCCCCACCAATGATTAAGCCTGCAACCCAGATGTGCCCCTGAGTGGAATTGAACATGGGACCCTTCAGTTCTCAGGCTGATGCTCTATCTACTGAGCCAAACTAGCCAGGGCTATTAAGAATTCTTTAAGGAAAAAAATAAAGAGCCCTGGCAGGCGTGGCTCAGTAGTTAGGGTGTCAGCCCTTGGACCAAAGGGTCATGGATGGATTCCCTGTCAAAGGCACATACCTAGGTTGCAGGTTTGATCCCCACCTCTGGGTTGGTCAGGGCACATGTGGGAGGCAACCAGTTGCTGTGTCTCTAACATCCATGTTTCTCTTTCTCCTCTTTCTCCCCTTCCACTCTCACTAAAAATCAATGGAAAAAATATCCTCATTCCTTGGGTGAGGAGTAAAAAAAAAGACTGGAGTTACTAATAGAAAACAAAAAAATAAGTACTTCTGTAGAATAAGAGAAGAAATCAACAATTTACGGTATCTTTTTTTTTTTTTTTTTTAATCCTCATCCAGGATATTTTCTGGGAGAGAGAGAGAGAAACATCAATGTGAAACAGACATATTGATTGGCTGCCTCCCACACGTGGGAACCTACAACCAAGGTACATGCCTTTGATGGGGAATTGAACCCATGACCCAGTAGTCCCTAACCACTGAGAAAACTGGCCAAGGCTCAGTAATTGTTCTTGATTGCAAACTGGCTTTCTTTCCAACCTCAGATATAGTACAACTAGTGGCCCGGTGCATGAAATTCATGCACATTAAAGGGGATTAATTAGAGGAAATATTTTAATGTTGCTATTTGCCCTTTCTCCATAATAGAAGTGTCAGAGATGAAAAAAAATTAGTAAAATGTATATAAAAATTTTCCTCCTGTCAGAGTCTGGGGCGTGCCGCAGGGACCCAGAATCAAGTCCCTGCCCACCTGCGGCACCTAAAAATCACACGAGACCCAGACCCAGCTGGCGCCATCCCCATTGGGCGAGATCCAAACCCGGCTGGCCCCACCCTTGTTAAGCCCCGCCAAGCGGGGGGCGCAGCTTCAGGTCCCCTGACAAGCCCCACCAGGTGTAGGGTGCAGCTTCAGAACCCCAGTCAAGCCCTGCTGGGTGGAGGGCATAGCCTCAGGTCCCCTGGCCCGATGCCAGGGCAGAGGGCATGGCCTGAAGTCCTTCGACCCGGTGCCAGGGCAGGTGGTGTGGCCTGAGGTCCCCTGGCCTGCTGGGTGGGGGGGCACAGCCTCAGGTCCCTTGTCAAGCCCCGCTGGGCGAGGGCACGGCCTCGAGGTCCCCCGACCCAGTGTTGGATGGGGGGCACAGCCTCTGGTCCACCATCCCAGCACTGGGGCACCGGGCATGGCCTCAGGTCCCCTGGCCCGATGCTGGGGCGGGGGGCATGGCCTGAGGTCCCCTGTCAAGCCCTGCTGGGCGGGGGGTGCAGCCTCAGGTCTCCTGCCCTGGCCCAGCACCACGAAACCTCAGGTCCCTACTGATTGCTCATTAAGGCTCTTTATGGGAACTTAGCCTCCACTATCGGTGCAGCCATCTTGTGTTACGGAAACCCTGCCTCCGCTGTGGGCGCAGCCATATTTGTGATGGTGTGACAGTCAATTTGCATATCCTCTCTTTATTAGATAGGAGGATTCCCAGCTACTCTCAACATTCACAAAGGCCCTTGCAAGTGAGGGGAAATGACAAACTTTTTCAGCTTCAGCGCAAATCTGCCGCTGGGCAGAGATGATTCCAGATAAAGGAGTTAATAGTACTCAGAAGTAGAAGAATGAGGGATCATAAGGACAGAGAGCCATTAAAAAATCATTAGAAATTGCTCTACAAAGCCATTGTAATCTGGCACAGGCATATAGATCAATTGAACAGAATAGAGACCCCAGAAATCGACCCAAGTCATCATATATATATGTATATACACACTAGAGGCCTGTGCATGAAATTTGTGCACAGAGGGGTGTGTCCCTCAGCCCAGCCTGTACCCTCTCCAATCTGGGACCCCTCAAGGGATGTCCGACTGCCCGTTTACACCCGATCCTACCTAAATGGGCAGTCGGACATCCCTCTTACAATCCAAGACTGCTGGCTTCCAACTGCTTGCCTGCCTGCCTTCCTGATTGCCCCTAACCACTTCTGCCTGCCAGCCTGATCACCCCCTAACCACTCCCCTGCCAGCCTGATTGATGCCTAACTGCTCCCCTGCCAGCCTGTTTGCCCCTAACTGCCCTCCTCTACAGGCCTGGTCACCCCTAACTGCCCTCCCCTGCAAGCTTGGTTCCCCCCAACTGCTCTCCCCTGCAGGCCTGGGTCCCCCCCTGCCCAACTGCCCTCCCCTGCAGGCCCAGTTGCCCCCAACTTCCCTCCTCTGACAGCCTGGTCACCCCTAACTGCCCTCCCCTGCAGGCTTGATCGCCCACAACTGCTCTCCCTTGCAGGCCTGGTTTCTCCCAACTGCCCTCCCCTGCTGGCCTGATCGCCCACAACTGCCCTCCCTTGCAGAACTGGTCCCTCCCAACTGCTCTCCCCTGCTGGCCATCTTGTGGCAGCCATCTTGTGTCCGCATGGGGGCAGTCATCTTTGACCACATGGGGGCAGCCATCACAAGTGTTGGAGTGATGGTCAATTTGCATATTATTCTTTTATTAGATAGGATTAGATAGGATAGAGGCCTGGTGCACGGGTATGGGCCGGCTGGTTTGCCCTGAAGGGTGTCCCAGATCAGAGTGGGGGTTCCCTTGGAGCATGGGGCGGTCTGGGTGAGGGGTCTGTGCTGGTTTGTAGGCCAGCCACGCCCCCCAGCAACCCAAACAGAGGCCCTGGTAACTGGTATTTATTTACCTTCTATACTTGAAACTTTGTAGCCTTAAGCAGAGGCCAAGGCAGGCCAGGGCAGGTGGAAAGCTTGACTTCCTCCATTGCTGGGGAAACCCAAGCCTCCTGCTCTTTCCATGGCCACAGCTATCTTGGTTGGGTTAATTTGCATACTCGCTCCTGATTGGCTGGTGGGCGTGGCTTGTGGGTGTAGCAGAGGTATGGTCAATTTGCATATTACTCTTTTATTAGATAGGATATCCTACCTAATAATAAAGTAATATGCAAATTGACCACACCTTTGCTACGCCCAAGCCACGCCCACCAGCCAATCAGGGCAAGTATGCAAATTAACCCAACCAAGATGGTGGTTAATTTGCATATGCTGAGGGAGGGAGGAGTGAAGACTAAAGACAACTTAGAAGGAAGAGGGAGGCAAAGCAGAAAGCAAGGTGGCTGCTTGAGGGAAAGCTTAGGCGGGGCGGGCGGCAGCGGTGGCTGCGCATGAGGCAGCTGTGGCTGCAACTGCAGCGGAGGCGGCAGGCAGGGCGGGGTGGGGCTTGGGTCAGCGCCTGCTGCCACTGGTGGGTGCTGACCTAAGCCCGAATCGCAGACTGGGGCAGGCAGGTCTTGGGTCAGCACCTGTCGCCACCGACGGACACTGACCCAAGCCCCGATCATGAACCCAACCAGCACGAGGCTGTAACCGTGGGTCCCAGTCCATCGGGGGTTGGGGGAGGCGGGGTGGGCAGCTCCATTCCCCGCCCTGCAAAGTCCTGTTTCAAAGGGGCCCCGGGGGTCAGGTTGGGCAGCACCAGGCCCCAACTGAGGGTCCAGGTCCAATCAGAGGCCCAGAGAGGCGGGGCAAGCAGCGCCAGTCCCTGCCCGAAAAGTCCCATTTCATAGGGGGCCTGAGGAGGTGGGGCGGGCAACTTGAGGCCCCAACCTTGGGGTCCAGGTCCATTGGGGTTCGGGGGAGGCTGGGCGGGCAGCACCAGGCCCCAAATGAGGGGTCCAGGTCCATAGGGGACCCAGGAGGCGGGACAGGCAGCGCCAGGCCCTGCAGGAAAAGTCCCGTTCAGTTGGAGGCCCTGGAGTCCAGGTGGTCAGCGCGAGGCTTTTTAGGTTGCTTTTTAGGAAGGCCCACATTTCCTGCTGTTTCTAGCAACACAATTGTCTATTTATTGTGCCTGTATTCTTCTGCCCCCTTACAAGGACTCTAAATTCCCTTGGGGGTTGATTTTCAATGATAGCTGTTCATGGGAATTACTTGAGGAGTGTGTGTGTGTGTGTGTGTGTGTGTGTGTGTGTGTGTGTGTGTGTGTAAAATATTCCAAACAACAAGTCTACCCCTTCAGAAATTAGTGTTCCAATTCTGTTCAATTTTCATAGATTCTGATTTTGCTGATTTGGAGAGTACCCAGCCAACAGTAAATTTTAAGTGTCCCTGAATGATTCTAACCTGTGGGTTAGAAGCCACTGCTTATGTTTATGCAAACACAAGAGCCAAATGCCAGATAAAATACAGAAATCTCAATTGTACAGCTCAATAAATGTTTACCTATGTCTACACCCAGGTAGCCACCATCCAGAATGTTCTCTTGAATCTTTCTCCATTAGCAATAAAGGCAGAACCAGCTACTTATCTTGGAGAGAGGAAAAAGAGAAAACAAAGGAGAATGTATGGGAATATGTAATAATACCTCAAAACAGTACCTCCCAATAATTTTATTTATCAGATTATAGGCTCTTACTCATCTGTGTTGTACTTACTGGCTGTCAGTCAGACATTCCCGAGGGGTCCCAGATTGGAGAGGGTGCAGGCCAGGCTGAGGGACCCCTCCCCGCACTGTGTACAAATTTTGTGCACTGGGCCACTCTCACCTGAGGCTATTTTTTTTTCCATTGCTTTTCTGAGAGAGTGGAAGGGGTGGGCGAGAGAGAGAGAGAGATGAGAGAGAAACATCAATGTGAAAGAGCCACATCTACTGGTTGCCTCCTGAACACACCCGACTTGGGGGCTGGGAGTGAGCTGGCAACCCAGGTACTTGACCTGGAATTGAACCAGCCCCCTTCGGTGTACAGGGTGACTTTCTAACCAGTGAGCCACACAGGCAAGGGCTATGCTCAATTAATATTTAACAAAAATCATTAGAAATTACTGTTGAACAAAACATTTTTAATACTTTATTGTGGTTAATCATAATTATTGTCATATTGGTATCCCCTATGCCGACAAATATATCATAACTTGGAATTTAAGTAAAATATATTTGGAAACTAAATGCAGAAACCACAAATTTCTGCTGCCGAACTTTTAGGGTGACTCATGGCCTAGACAGCTCTGGCCAAATTAGTGCAACTAGTCACAAAACATCTGTTAGGATCATCTTTGGGAAACTGTGTGTACTCTGGCTCTCCTCACAATCCTGGCCTGCTCTTCTGATTTTGAATGTGACTGAATTTAGTTTTACAACTGACATAAATTTTTTGCTTTGTACAAGGATTTCACAATTCATATCTTCCTGGGGAGTGTGGATGACAAAGGGCTTCTTGTGCTCGTTTTAGCGGTACACATATTAAAGTTGGAATGAAACAGAGAAGATTAGCATGGCCCCTGAACAAGGATGACATGAAAGTTTGTGAAGTGGTCCATATTTTTAAAAAAGAAAAGAAAAAAGGGGTGGTAATGAAAATAATCTCACAGTGTGATCTGATCATAAATTCCTAACTGGGCAGGTCACGGTGGGTGGTCACCCCCCAGATATATAACGTCTTTCTTTTTCTTTTTTCTTTTCTTCTTTTCAGGTAGATGTAGTCCCCTATTCAATCTTGGCCCCCACAAAGACAGACAACATACATCAGATTGTTCAAGGTCTGTCAGTGGATGCAAATAACTTTAGTAAAAGGTTTATCTTTGCATTAAGCAAGCCCTGTCCATTGTTTCTGTGCATCTGTGTTAGCAAACCTTTGAAATAAGCCATAAACACCCTCAAGAGAGCACATAATCTTAACCAGTCTATAATCCATTCCCCACCTAGCTTTTTGCCATCCTTACTTCTTCCATATTCCTTTCATACTCTCCTTAATATTAAATGTATAAAAGAAGCTGCAAAAATGTAATTCTAGGGAGAATTTGAGATCTAGTTCCCCAGCATATGTTGTCAGCTTGGCTCAAATAAACTCATAAAAATTCTTTACAGGTTTGGAAGTTACTTACGTCGACAGGAGGATTCTGTACAGTCATGTTCAGATGACTAAAACATACAATGGAGGTTAATAAAATGGTACTTTGGCTGGAAGTGCTGCATGAGAACCAGAGTTTGTAAATAAAGAATTATTGTGCTTTCCTGAAGACAATAGAAAGCAGAGGAGTAAAAAACTTCAGAAGTGCCCTTGCTGGTTTTGCTCAGTGGATAGAGCATCCGCCAGAGGACTAAAGGGTTCGAGGTTTGATGCCAGTCAAGGGCACTTACTTGGGTTGCAGGCTTGATCTCTGGCCATGGGCCCTGGTCCAGGTGTGTGTGAGGCAACCAATTAATGTGTCTCTCTCACATCTATGTTTGTCTCTCTCTGTCTCTCCCCCTCTCTTCCACTCTCTGTAAAAGTCAATGAAACAATATCCTCCAGTGAGGATTAACAACAAAAAAGTCTCTCTCTCTCACACACACACTGTGATAAGAACAATTTTTTAAGTGTTGTTGATACAGTATTGTTATCTAAAGACACAATGTTGTACAGCAGATGTAGAACGTATTCAACTGGCATAAAGGAAATTTTATACCGTTATACAGGCTGATTAGAAGCTCCCTCTACCTCCTTCCCTCCAACCACTAGCAACCACCATTCTCTTCTTTTGTTTTTATGAGTTTGACTACTTTAATTTAAAAAAAATGATTTTAGGGAGTGGAAGGGAGAGAGGGGGGCAGAAGAGAGAGAGAGAGAGAGATGGATGTGAGAGAGAAAGAAACATAGATTGATTGCCTCCTACATGTGCCACTACCTGGATTGAACCCACAACCTGGGTATGTGCCCTGACTGGGAATCGAACCTGCCACCTTCTAGTGCATGGGCAATGCTCCAACTAACTGCACCACACTGGCCAGGGAAAGTTTGACTATTTTAGATATAAGTGGAATCATGCAGTATTTGTCCTTCTGTGAATGGCTTATTTCACTTAGCCTAATGTCCTCAAGGCTAGAGATGTTACCAGGCTCTACTCTAATCACACTTTCTGCTGTTTACCCCTCCCCTCCTTTTACCACTCAGGCTTCATCTTCTGCTAATTTCATAGCCACTGGACTCCTGCTCATTGTTCCCTTGCCCAGCTCTAACATTCTAGATATGTTCTGGCCCCAGAAACCATTTCTTTCCCCCACTGCTTTCAGGTGATGCATAAGCATTGCCTTAGTTAGGACTTTTAAAGTTTCAGCATATCCTCTCCTTCTTGGTTCTTTCTAGTTAATGTTCCTGACTTATCTTCTCTCTATCACTTCCACTATTATATGTTTACTAGAGGCCTGGTGCACAAAATTCATGCATGGGTGGGGTCCCTCTGGGTGGCCTGCAGGGATCGGGCTGAAACCCTCAGTCCAACACTGCCTGCAGCTCCTACCTGCTGCTCCTCCTCATCCCGGCCCCGCTGTGCCTGCCGCAGGCTCCCACCCAATCAGTCCCGATCAGGAGAGGCTCGCACTGCTACAGCAGCGCACGCCAGCCATGAGACCTGCATCTGATGCCCTCCTAAGGGGAGTGGCCTGTGGGATCTGGCTGAAACCGGCTCTCTGACATCCCCCAAGGGGTCCCAGATTGCGAGAGAGCCCAAGCCAGGCTGAGGGACCCCACTAGTGCATGATCGGACTGGGGAGGGACTGCAGGAGGGCTCCAGGGCATGTCCAGCCCATCTTGCTCAGTCCTGACCAGCCGGACCCAAGAAACCACCTGGTGGTCAGTGCACGTCATAGTGAGTGGTTGAGCAGCCTTACCATATCATTCATTAGCGTGCAAAGATTGGTTGTTCAGTTGTTCTGCCGTTCAGTCGATTTGCATATTACCCTATTATTATATAGGATCTCTTTAATTATACAAGAGTAAAATCTCTATAAAAACAGGGATTTAAAAATATATATATTTTTGTCTTACCAGCATCTAGAACAATGTCTGAGATATAGTAGGCATGCAGGTACACTATTTTTTTAATCAATGAATGAATACATGCTACTATGAGCAAGTTATTTAGTACACAATGTTAAAAAAAATTGAATCTGCCCTCTGCCAATAAACAAACTAATAAAAATATGTCAAAAATGAGAGAGGTTTGTTTAAAGAGTAAGCATAGAACAGGGGGTAGGCTGAGGTACTCAAGTTGGGAGGAGGAGAATTTTAGAGAAGAGCTTTTTAGATAGAGAGATAACATGAACAAGAGCAAGCTCTAGTCACCTACTGTCGAATATTTAATAATGCATCCATTACAGCTAACTTCCCTTTCCTGTATCACTTTGTCTTCCACTATCCCTTTTCCTTCAAACTCTCAACAAACTGCTGGTCATTAAATCTGGGTTCCGGGCTGGCCTCTGGAAGACCCCAAATGAAGACAGTGATTCTCACCCAAACTCTAGAGAAAAAACGACAGTCTTTGGGAGATAATACAGCAAACCAGATTGGCTGGATACAGGATTTGATTAGATTTGATAGCAAAGGAACTTGAATTCTAGGTTAAGGGATTTGTTTAGATTGTTTCCAATTTCTTTATGAAATCTTTGAGTTTGGGGATGAGGTAACCAAAAGGATATCTGAGTCTGATGAATCTAGCTGTGGCATCTAATGGTATAATACTGGAGGCAAGGAGAGTCTACAGGGAGGAAACAATTCCAACAGCATAGTTAGGGTAGTCAGAAATGTATTAGTGAGGTGGCAGTGAGCATGGAAAGGAACAGATGAAGAGAAAATGTGAAAGAAAAAAATGACAGGATTTGTTGTCAAGCTGTGTGTACTGTAGGGTTGTGTGTGTTGCAGGACCATGTATGTTAGAGAGCAGAATTGTCATTAATAGAGATGAGGAAACTGTGCGTGGGATCTGGATTTGATGAGTTAAAGACATTTGCACTTTGTGCCAGTGGAATGTTCAAGTAGAGATGTTCAGCAGACAGCTGGAAATACAAGAAGGCAGGAAGGATTTTGTTTCAGAATTGGGGCTCTTTCAGATGGTGATACATGTGTCTGGCTATTTTGAAAACCTCAAAGAAACACTTGCTTTATACAATTCTTACAGTCCTCACCTTGTGACTCTCAATAGAGAAGGGTGAATGTCATGGTAACCTGCAATGCTTGGCAGACTTTGTAGTAGAAGCACGCACACGCTGTGATGTGGAGAGACTGTAATTGTGCATGAGAATATGAGGGCATGAGGGAAGGCAAAAAGCTAGGTTTTCACCATGCAAGTTCTTGAAGATATTGGACAATAGGAAAGCAAGAAATCAAGTTTAAGGAGTTTGACAGAGTCTGACTCAGTACACAAGTTAGGAGGCTGAGATGTGGCCAAAAGACCAGCCATTCGTAGCAGAGAATTCAGACTCAGAGGATTAATGCTATTTGCTTTCTGCCTAGTTTTTTTAAAAAATGTTTTTATTGATTTCATAAAGAGGAAGGGTGAAGGAGAGATAGAAACATCAATGATGAGAATCATTGATCTGTTGCTTCCTGCATGCCCCATACCGCAGATCGAGCCTACAACCCCTGCACATGCCCTGATTGGGAATTAAACCGTGACCTCCTGGTTCATAGATGGATGCTCAACCACTGACCCACACTAGTCAGGTTCTGCCTAGTTTTATAGAGTGGCGCTGGCCACACACTGAGGGCTATTAAGGAATCCATCTCTTAGCTTTTTTCTCCATTCTAAATAAAGCTAATTTGATTCTCATAGGTCATACTTACCATTTCTTTACTTGTTACTCTTCTCTGAACTCTCTCCAATTTTCCTTTTAAAAAATTGAGACCAAACCTTTAAAGCACTGTAACAACTGGCTTAGTTCTGGGCACAGGAAATTATTCTTTTCTAAAATGTCACACACCAGGCAACATTTCTTTGCAGGTTTTTCCACCTGTTTTTATTTGATTGATGAGAGAGAGAGAGAGAGAGAGACAGAGAGAGAGACAGAGAGAGAGAGAGAGAGAGAGAGAGAGAGAGAGAGAGAGATTTGTTGTTCCACTTATTTATGCATTCATTGGTTGATTCTTGACCTGAATGAAACATGCGACCTTGGTGTATTGGAGTGACACTAACCAACTGAGCTACCCAGCTTGGGCTTCCACTTTTTTTTTTAATCATGCTAATTTTATTTTATTTTTTTCATCACCATTTATCTACTCTATGCCTTCTTCCATCTTCACCCACCCCTCCCTCATATCATGCTAGTTTTAGACAAAATGTGATCAAATTGGGACATATCTTTTTCAATAATTTTTTTGTTTTAACTTCAAAGGTTCAGAGTTGGAAAGGGTATTGGCTCAAATCAGGCTTCCCCACCCCTTTTTAGGAAGAGAGATGCAGAATACTGCCATACTGCCAGTCTGAGTCTTTTTGTCCCATTAAACAGCTCATGTCAAGAAATATATGAGGCAACATCCTCACGCTTTCTCCTTTCTTTGTGTTTTTGCCCCTGCTCATCCCCGCAGAATAAACACCGGATTAGCTAAAATGTTGAGAAGTAATACAGAAAAAAGAAATTTGCTTAGAGATGAATAAAAACTGGAAGCAGGGGAGGACGCCCAAGGACGGCTCGGAGATCCCTGGGCGCAGCCTTCCAGGTGACCTGAGGCCGGTCTGGTAAGGAAGGCAGAGCCCCAGGTGACCCCGCTGCCTCCAGGCACGCAGGATTTACAGCCGCTGTCTGTGGCTCTCCTGGCACTGGAGAGGAGATGTTCACCGGACAGTAAGAACCTTCAGTTTGCACGGCAATCCAAACGGGGCCTCCTTCTGCAGGGAGAAGAAACTGGACCCCTGAAGCTCACAGGGCGGAGCGGAGGGACTCATTTCCCGGCCAGCGGCTGGCCAGGCGCCCGCGCTCTCAGACGGATGAGCATTCACAGTCACTGGGACAGGGCAGGCTCCAAGGCGGAGCGGGGCCCAGGCTCAGCCTCGGGCGGACGGAAAGAAAGCAGAGCGTCTGGAGCCGGGGCGGCCGAGGCCGGGGGGCGGCTCCTCCCGCCGCAGGCCCACTCCCACGCGCAGCGCGCGTCCGGTTCCAGCGGGCCTGCGTGCGCCTCCACACGTAGCCGCGGACGGTCCCTCCCGAGGTCTGCGAGGAGCCCCGTCCCGACGCGGGGCCGGAAGCCGGCCGCCCGGGCGCGCCGGCCAATAGCCGGGGCGCGGCCCGCCCATCGCCGCCCCCGGGGAGGCTATAAGTTGCCCGCCGCGCCGGGGCGCCTCCGCGAAGGACCGACCCGGCTGCTGCCCGGCTGCCCGCGCTTGGCTCGCTCTTTCCGGCCGTAGTCGCCGTAGGGGTCGGCCGGGAGGGACCGGGACTCTCCGCGCTCTCGCGAGAAGTTCGCCGCCGCCGGGAGGTGGGGTGCCCGAGCACGCGCGGGCCTTCGAGGGGCCGAAGATGGGGGGTTGCCCCGTGAAGCCGCAGCTGCTGTTGCTGGCCCTCGCCCTGCAGCCCTGGAGCCCCTGCTCAGGTGCAGACGCGGAGAAGCCCTCCCGCATCCCCGCAGGTGAGCACCCGCCGGGCAGTCCCTTCGTCCTGCGTCTCTGGGGTCGGGCCTGGCCAGGTGAGCAGCTGGGTAGTCCGCCCCCCCAGCACCGCGGGGCTCAGTGGATTCCCTGCGCCCTCCAGCCCGCCGAGGTAGGTGGGATGGACTGCTCCTCCGCGCCGGACGGTCCCCTCCGGAACAGCTCTCCGCGATGCTGGTCCCGGGGCAGAGTGGGGGTGCCCTCTCTCGCTGCTCCTGGAATTCCCAGTAACCTGAGCGCAGGGATTTTTGTACTGCAAGTTGGGATTTCCTTTTGGTCTTGCAGGTCCCTAGGCACCAACACCTTTCCTGCAACTCTCCTTTCTCCTTTCCTGGAGGTGCATGATTCATCCGTGTTGGACGAGGCCGTACTCCCTCCCCGACCTAAACAGTGTACTTTCTGATTGATGGTGACACATTCCTTCCAAGCGCCCCGGGAAGCAGCCGGTAACACCTAACTTCTTGCCAAAAACAACGCTCACAACTGGTTGTTTTCAGTAGGCTGCCTAGCTACTCAATACCTTTAGGCAGCAGCTTTCCTCCTTGGGGATTTGGAGGGGCAGCTGTGGACACAGATTCTCCCCTTAGCCGCCCTTTCCCTAAACCTGGTGCGGGTTCTTGTTTTCAGAAGCTGGATTTGCAGTGAATTGGCAAGTTCATGTAAAACAACACTTTTTACATTGAGCTAGATTAAAGACAGTCTCACCACATGTTTGTCTGAACATAACTTTGCTGCCATTTGTCACACATGAGGTATTCTTGCAGTTTTCCACTTTTGTGCTTTAACTCTAGGCTCAATGATCTGAAATTAGATATTGCATGTAAATGTCCTGCTATACTTTTTTTTTTTTTTAATTAGGATCATTTTGGCTTTCTTTCTTTCTTTCTTTCTTTCTTTCTTTCTTTCTTTCTTTCTTTCTTTCTTCTTTCGGTAAGTACAGAAGCCACTTTTCTGCTCGAATTTTGCTTTCAGGCTTAAACTCAGAAGTAATAGTTTTGTCTTTTTTTAAAAATTTTATTTATTTATTTATTTTTTTAATATATTTTATTGATTTTTCACAGAGAGGAAGGGAGAGGGATAGAGAGCCAGAAACATCGATGAGAGAGAAACACCGACCAGCCGCCTCCTGCACAGCCCCCACCAGGGATGTGCCCGCAACCAAGGCACATGCCCTTGACCGGAATCGAACCTGAGACCCTTCAGTCCGCAGGCCGACGCTCTATCCACTGAGCCAAACCGGTCTCGGCAATAGTTTTGTCTTTATCTTTAAAATCCTCACCTGAGATATCTATATATCTATATAATTTTTTTTATATATATTTAGAAAGGAGGAAGAGAGGGAGAGAGAAACAGCCATGTGAGAGAAAAACATAGGTTGCCTTCCTTATATGCCCAACCAGGCATGGAACCCACAAACTAGGCGTGTACACCGACCAGGAATCAAACCTGCACCCTTTTGGTGCACAGGAGGAGGCTCCAAACAACTGAGTCACCTGGCCAGGCCCTATCTTCATCTTTAAATGTTTAAGAAGACTTAAATGGGTAAACATGTTTCTACATTCCTGCTTTGATAGCTTGAGAAACTTCACATTTAAATGGGTTTCTGTCAGTTAATACAATGCTTTTCTTTCTCTCAGATATATCTGATGGTTTCAAAATGCATTTCTGACCCCTGTTTGGTTCCTTTAAATTTGAACTGAATTTTTTCATAACAAACTTTTTCTTTTAGTGTAACAGCTAGAAAATAGGCAAGTAAATGTCTTTAGCATACTTGGAAATGGAAACATTTCAAAAAAAAATTCACCAGAAAAATGACTTTCTTTGTGAAACACCCAAGGAGTCTTACTGGGAAATAAAATAACCTCTAAGGACTTTGCTACTTTTATAGAGACCTCTTCAGCCTTTGTCTATTTTATCTCATTAAATCACCAACACCCTTTACTTTTTATAGAAGACATTTTTTTTGTTGCTGCCTTTAAGTTTACATCCAAATCACCTTCCTTTCCCACTCTGGTTTTTAAATTTCATGGGGCTGCACAGTAAAGTTTTAATGAACTATAACATCAGAGAAAGGGAATTTCAGATATGAATGTTTTCCTAAGAAAATGACCATATAAAACCCATTGCTGAAATCTGAGGACTGGTTGCTTTTGGTGGGTGGCCATGGGAAATTCAATTAACTCCTAAATACAGAAAAATATTAATTTATAATACATAGAGCCAGCAGTAGCCAGTTTGGTTATGAACTTTTTTAAGGTAGATGTGATAAGCTAATAGATATAGATGGCACACTGATTGATACTATGGCTAGAATTCTGGGCTATGCTTCATTTTCTCCCTAAAATACTTCAAGTGAAAATTACTTAATAGGAAACTTTTATTTGTCTATGGAAATATCAAGTAAACTCTAGAACTCTAAGTTATGTAGCTTCATAGGAGGTCTGTAAGAAGAGTGCTTATCATCTCTAACTTCCTGTATTTGTCACCATGTCCCAGCTAGCCGTGAAGAAATAGAGTTTCTTGGGCCTACTGACATTTTGAGCCAGATAATTATGTATTGTAGGTGTTGTCCTGTCCTTGTACTTGGTTTAACAGCTACCTTGGCCTCTACCCACTAGCTGCCAAGAGCACCCTCTTCCTGGTGTGAGAACAAAAAAGGCCTCAAAGTGAAAATTGGCCAAATGTCTCCTGAAGGGTTGAAAACCACTGGATTAGGAAAATATGTATGTGAGGCAATGTTGCATTATAGTGTTATTAGAATGATAATAGCAACTCTCTTTTTGAAAGTAAACATTTATAGTGATTTTCCACTGAAGTAAAGAATGTACTAGTTGAATCACATTAATCAGAATTTGAAATAAAGTTTTTCCTAGCTTTGATGCTGTGTATTGACCAAAGTTAAGAACACTGCTTTTTGTTACGGTTACTGAGCATTCTGCTGTGTGCTATTTTTATTCCTTTTTGGTTGTCACTTTGTTTTTACCATGGAAAGAATCTAAATAAGATTCTGGTTAAAAACAATCATTTTTCTCCTAGATTCATTTATGGAATTTGACCTTAAAATTATATACCCTGGACCTCCCTGGTCACAGGGCTGACTGGAAGCCATTTCTATTTGTTTTTCCATGGTGATTCCCTGAGACCCCACCCCATCCAGTTTGCAGCCCCACCTGACCGGTGTGCAGCGGCTTTTGCATGTGAATGGCCTGTCCCTCCTCAGGCTTCAGACTTTGCTAAAATCTCTCAAACAAGCTGCAGCTGGGTCAGGGAGCCCCAAACCTATTAATAAAAGACCCAAGACCTGGCAGTAGTACCAGCCTGCCTTGCTTCATAGCTAGGCCTTGCCTGGGCACTTCCAAACCCAATACAAAAAGGAGGAATCTGCGGATCTCTCTGTAGCTCCTGCTGGGTGGCTCCAGGCAGTGGCTGACTTTGCACTTCCCCAGAGACCCAAGAGCCAATGCAACTAGTGGTCAGTGTCAGACTATACAAGATTGTAGCTCTACATATGCAAGTGACACACTCAAGGGGCAGACTCAGTGAGCACCAAAGCCCCACTGAAGCAAGAGCTTCTCCATAGGGATGTCTCCTGCACAGCTGCTCTCCCACTGTAGTCTCTGGTCTCCACAGCCAATTGGCCTGGAGTTCAGTTCCTCCCAGTGACACCAACAGCAATCAAATCTCAACTACAACAAGACTGTGCACACAGCCCGCAGAGGGGTGCACCAGGAGTGTCCACCTCAGGTTATTGGGGAGGCTGAGCCACTGGGCCCTATAGGACACATACTACACAAGGTCACTCTATCAATTCAAGGAGACATAGCAGCTCTACCCAATACATAGAAACAAACACAGGGAAGCAGCCGAAATGTGGAAACAAAGAAACATGTCACAAATGAAAGAAATTGAAGAAAGCAAACTATGAGATATAGAGTTCAAAACCATTGTTATAAGGTTACTCAAGAATCTCCTTGAGACCTCCAAGGGACTTTAGTGAGCATACAAAGACTGAAATAAAGAATAATTTACAGGTATTCAACTGTAGAATAGAGGATTCTGAGAATCAAATCAATGATTTGAAATATGAGGAAGCAAAAAGCACCCAAACAAAAGAGCAAAACGGAAAAAACTTTAAGAAATGAAGAAAGTGTAAGTTTGACATGCTTGATGTAAGGATCTTCTGGGACAAATTCAAGCATACCAACATTTGCATCATGGGGGTGCCAGAAAAAGACCAATATATTGAAAACCCATTTGAAGAAATAATGACAGAAAACTTCCCCCACCTGGTGAAAGAAATAGACTTACAAGTCCAGGAAGCATAGAGAGTCCTGAACAAGAGGAACCCAAAGAGGCCCACATCAAGACATATCATAATTAAAATGCTAAGGGCTAAAGACAAAAGAGAGAATCTTAAATGCAGCAAGAGAAAAGCAGTTGGTTACCTACTAGGGAGCACCCATAGGACTGTCAGCAGATTTCTCAATAGAAACTAAGCAGGCCAAAAGGGAGTGGCAAGAAATATTCAAAGTGATGAATAGCAAGGACCTACATCCAAGATTACTCTACCCAGCAAAGCTATCATTTAGAATTGAAGGTCAGATAAAGAGCTTCACAGACAAGGTAAAGCTAAAGGAGTTCATCACCACCAAACCAGTATTACATGAAATGTTGAAGGTTATTCTTTAAGAAGAGGAAGAAGAAAAAGATAAAAAATCCTATATAATAAAGAGGTAATATGCAAATTGACCATCACTCCAACACACAAGATGGCAGCCCCCATGTGGTCAAAGATGGCTGGCAGGGGAAGGCAGTTGGGGGCAACCAGGCCAGCAGGGGAGGGCAGTTAGGGGTGACCAGGCTGGCAGGGGAGGGCAGTTAGGGGCAATCGGGCTGGCAGGGGAGCAGTTAGGCATTGATCAGGCTAGCAGGGGCATGGTTAGGGGGTGATCAGGTTGGCAGGCAGAAGCGGTTAGGGGCAGTCAGGCAGGCAGGCAGGTGAGCAGTTGGGAGCCAGCAGTCCTGGATTGCGAGAGGGATCCCAGATTGGAGAGGATGCAGGCTGGGCTGAGGGACACCATTCCCCTCCCCCCATGCATGAATTTCATGCACCAGGTCTCTAGTATAAACAATAAAAAGGCAATAAATACATATCTATCAACAATTGAATCTAAAAATCAAAATAAATAAGAATCTAATGAACAGAATAAACTGGTGAATAATAATTGAATCGGAGGCATGGAGATGGAACAATAATAATTGAATCAGAGGCATGGAGAGAGAAAAATATCGATGTGAGGAATCTCAGAAGGAAGGCACGGCGGGAAGAGATTAAACAAAGATGGTATATGCAAGTATACATTACCTGTGGACACAGACAATAGGGTGGCAAAAGCCTGGGGTGGGGTGGGAACCCCAGGTGGAGGGGAGAAATGGGGGGAAAAAAGGCCATCTGTTATACTCTCAACAATAAAGATTTAAAAATAAATTATATCCCCATGGAAGCTTTTGTGGCAATACCCTCCAAATGAGTGTCAAAAAAATTGGGTTCATACCTTGCTTTATCTTTCCTGCACTTTTTTTACCTTCTAGATGTGAGGAGAAGAGTGAATGCATTCCTGCCAGGGATTTGCAACCAGATCTCCAGACCTGGATCAGATTTTTTTTTTTAATTGTGATGCAAATTTTAATACAAGTAGAAATCTTCCCAAAGATCATGAATCAGTTTTCATTAGAGACTTAGAGTAATTAAAAAATAATTCAGGCAAATAAGCTGTGATTTAACATTAAAGTGTTTAACTGTCCTGTCGAGGCACCATTTTACATTCCAGCCACATTGCTTTCTTATTCAGTCTGAGAATTTCTGCCCTTTAAAAAATTAATCCTTGCTTGAGGATATATTTATTGATTTTAGAGAGAGAAGGAGGGGGGAGAGAGAGAAAAACATCAATGTGAGAAACATTAATCAGTTGCCTCCGGTTTGCACCCTGACCAGGTATCAAACCCACAACCTAGGTATGTGCCCTGACTGGGAATCGAACCCTCAACCTTTTGGTGTACAGGACGATGCTCCAACCGACTGAGTCACTCAGCCAGGGCAAATTTCTGCCTTTTTAAAGCAGGATTCAGACTTTTGGGGGATTGCTCATTCTGAAGGTCTTGAGTGTCCCTTTCTTCCTTGGCCTCAGGTAATCCTCACATATGAGCATTGTGGATCAGAATTTTTGTGTGTTTCCTAAGGCATCTTGACTTTCGTAATCTAAGTTTGGCAGAAATCAAGTTTTGGGCAAAAATGGAGGAAATGGTTTCAGATATTTCTGTCAAGACCAGTATTTTTCAACCATGTTCATTTATAAACTCTTTAAATTACTCAGGCACATTCAAGGAGGAAAGAAGAGGTTTGTCTCTAACTGCTGATGTAAACCAGCAATTAACGGGGTGGAGAGGGAAAGAACAAGTTCCCAGAGAAACCTCTGGAAGGAAGAGAGAGGCTATCCTCTGTTCACTTTCTGTGTCTTGGGCTCCAGCCACATACAACTCCTCATTCTTAAACATACTGTGGCATTTATTTCATAGTATAGAAATAGACATATGAAACAGCTCTAGACAATGTGAGGATAGGAAATAAAAATTAAAATGAGATACCCTTTTCTACCCATCACATTGGCTAAAGTATTTTAAAATGAACTCTGATTACATACTATGTGTTGTAAAGATGAAAACTCTCAGACAGTTGAAAGAACAACATCTTTGGAGAATAAATCAGTAATGTCTAGTGACATTGAGAATCCTCTTGTCCTACAGTCCTATAGTATAATCAGCCCTCTGTATCCATGGGTTCTATATCCGAGGGTTCCGCATCCTCAGAATCAACTGGCCGTGGACTGAAAACAGTCTTTTCAACCTGCAGGTGGGAATCCATGGACTGCATACATTGTGTGTGTGTGTGTGTGTGTGTGTGTGTGTGTGTGTGTGTTTAGAAGAGACTGTGATTTTATTTTCAAATTTTTGGAAATAGTTTGCATACATTGTTGTACACCATTTTATTTAAGGGATTTGAGTATTGATGAGTTGTGGTATCTGTACTGTACTGTCAAATTTCTGTCTGCCTGTTCTTTTTTTTTAAAGGGATGGAAATATATATATATATATATATATATATATATATATACACACACATATATATTTGAACTTAATGCAGTTAGTTTATACTAATCATACCTGCTTTGTATGATAGATGTTTATGTTTATTAACTTATAAATTTTTTGAAGTAAGGGCTGAGTCTTAATCATCTTTGTGCTCTTCACAGTACTTCCCTATTTTTGAACATAGAGAAGATTCTTAATTTATGTTTGTTACTTTTAGTCCACTCAGAGAATTATGAAAAGTGTCATGCAGTCAGTGAGATTGCTAGCTGCTTCTTTTCCTAGGATTTAATTAAATTCACTGAGTTTCCTTTCTCTACCCAGGATCATACACTACACTACCATGGTCTCGCAATTTACCAGTGAATCATCAGGCAAGGCCTTGTTTCTGAATTGTGGTGGGCAATTCTTCTCCAAATGTTATATTTTTTGCTCATTTCTGAATTACCTGCTCATTTCTGAATTACCATCCCTGCTCATTTCTGAATTACCTTCAGAAATGCATTCATTGGTTGGATACCATGATCCTCTTTTTATACATGGTGAAATGGAGATTTGGAATGGTTATATAACTTGCAGAAGATCACATAGCTGCAAAGCAACATGAGAGGGGCACGTGCCCTTTCTTCAGTCCGTGCTCCATGTCTTTCTTGACCTCTTTATTGTTTTGTTGGACTTTGGGACCTGTGGGCATTAGAGACCTAAAGAAGCAAAGGAACTCATTGCTAAAAGAAAAGGCACATACCTTATAGGTTTACATTATGGGGGGATAGGTAAAAAGTGAAGGCAAACTGTGACCTAGGTCAGGGTGATAAACTATGAACCAAGGGCCAAATCCCATGGGACAGATATGGCTACTTGTTTAAATATGGTTGGTGAGTTAACAATGGTTTTTATATTTTTCAATGGTTGAAAAATAGCAAAGGAAAACTAATGTATTGTTCCATGTGAAAATACATGAAATTCAATTTTCAGGGTCCATAAAGTTTTATTGGCTCACAGCCACAATCATCCATTTACATATCGTCTGTGGTTGCTTTGGTGCTAAGTGCAGAGTTGATTAGTTGTTTAGACTATATGACCTTCTGCCCTGTAGACAAAAGTTGTGCCAGCCTGTGCCTTAGAAGGCGACAGTCCCACTTAAGCTGTGGCTTATGCAGATCTTCTGCTCCCTTGGAAAGAGCCAGACTTTGGACATTCGCTGTGGGCTCTGGGCATTTGAGAGACCTGTTATTTATTGATTTATTTTTTAAAGATTAAGGTGCACAACCTGATAAATTGATTTACATATAGTGTGGAAATTATTACCACATTAGGTTCAGTTCACATCTATGTACTCATATAGATACAATAAAAGGAAGAGGAAAACATTTTCTTCGTTGATGAGAGCTCTTAGGATTAGTTCTCTAAACAACTTTTCTATATAGCGCACAGCAGTGTTAACTGTAGTTAGCCCTAATACTTATTTATCTTATGACTGGACATTTCTACCTTTTGGAGAGGCCTGTTTTTCATTTTAGACCTTTGAATTCAAACATAGAACTTCTCTGTTACACCATTTTAAACATGGCATTTGATGCTAACTAGACAAGTACTTTGGTGTAAATAGTGTGCTTATGATCAGAAATGAATGAAACACTCTGATGGCTCTTTGGAAAGGAGATGCATATTTCTTCAGAGCATGTGTGTGTGTTTTTTTTAGAAATTTGGTCTAGAAACTTGATTATAAATTTGTGGCTAGGTTCCTGGCAGGAAATGATTAACACATTTATCAATGGGTATTTTTATTCTTCAACCGTTGCCATAAATTAGGCTAAACTGAGACATTGGTTACTTTAAAAGTGGAAGATATTTTTCTGTTATACTAGCTTTTTTTGTGTACGCTATGTGCTTACCTCACTAAACTAAAGTGAAATGATCGAACTGGTAATCAGAGCTATTGAGATTTTAGTTACCCAAGAAATAGATATCCAGAGCAGTAGAATCGTAAACAGTGTTATGGTTTGTTGTCCTTATACTACTTACTAGCCAAGACCCATCTGTTGCCACCTGTGTTTTGTAATCATGCTACTGAAGGTGGTCTAGCATTACAGAACTGATTATTACCCTACTAGAGGCCTGGTGCACAAATTCGTGCACCAGTGGGGTCTCTCGGCCTGGCCTGCGGGATTGGGCTGAAACCAGCTCTCCAACATCCCACGAGGGGTTCTGGATTGTGAGAGGGCACAGGCCAGGCCAAGGGACCCCACCGGTGCACGATTGGGGCTGAAGAGGGATGCAGGAGGTTGGCCAGCCGGGGAGGAACCACGGGAGGGCTCCAGAGCGTGTCCAGCCCATCTCACCTAGTCCCTATTGGCTGGACCTCAGCAGCAAGCTAACATACCAGTTGGAGCGTCTGCCCCCTGGTGGTCAGTGCATGTCATAGCGACTGGTCAACCGGTTGACTATTTTCCCCCTGGTGGTCAGTGCACATCAAAGCGAGCGGTTGAACGGCCTTAGCATATCATTAGCTTATTATGCTTTGATTCGTTGAATGGCTGACTGGTCGACCAGACACTTAGCATATTAGACTTTTATTATATAGGATTAACAGTGTCACAAGAACACCCCTTCAAAAAATACCGTTTATAATTTAAAAATACAGTAACTTCAAATAACTTTAAAAAATATGTTTTTATTGATTTTAGAGAGAGAGGAAAGGAGAAATACAGAGATAGAAACATCTATGGGAGAGAAATACCTATGGGCTGCCTCCTGCACTTTCCACACTGGTGATCAAGCCTGCAACTCGAGCATGTGCCCTGATTGGGAATTGAACAGGTAACCTCTTGGTTCATAGGTTGACACTCAACCTCTGAACCATCCTGGTCACGTTCAAATATCTTTTAATGTTTCCCACTCAGGGTAACTTTAAAACAAAATTCAAACTGCAGAGGTATGTTCAAACAACTAACATGGGAAACTAAATGGTGAGGAAATGTTTGTAACAAACATGGTTGAGTTTCTAAAGTGGTCCAGAGTTGAAATTAAATTTCATTTGTGATATTAATTATCATGTTGACTTTACTATTGCTTTTATTATTTTGGATGCATAAGACATCCTAGTGTTTATTACATTAATTGCTCACCTGTGCATTTTCTTTATGGTTACATTCTCAAACATTTAAAAGGAATTGTATTTATTTTCTAGTTACTACTATTATGTAATTACTAGAGGCCCGGTGCATGAAATTTGTGCACAGGGGGGTGTCCCTCAGCCCAGCCTGCACCCTCTCCAATCTGGGACATCCCTCTCACAATCCAGGACTGCTGGCTCCCAACTGCTCGCCTGCCTGCCTTCCTGATTGCCCCTAACCGCTTCTGCCTGCCAGCCTGATCACCCCCTAACCACGCCCCTGCCAGCATGATTGATGCCTAACTTCTCCCCTGCCAGCCTGTTTGCCCTAACTGCCATCCCCTGTAGACCTGGTCACCCCTAACTGCCCTCCCCTGCAGGCCTGGCCCCCCTCAACTGCCCTCCCCTGCAGGCCTGGTCCCCTCCAACTGCCCTCCCCTGCAGGCCTGGCCCCCCTCAACTGCCCTCCCCTGCAGGCCTGGCCCCCCTCAACTGCCATCCCCTGCAGGCCTGGGTCCCCCCCAACTGCCCTCCTCTGCTGGCCTGGTCACCCCTAACTGCCCTCCCCTGCAGGCCTGGCCCCCCTCAACTGCCCTCCCCTGCAGGCCTGGTCCCCTCCAACTGCTCTCCCCTGCAGGCCTGGGTCCCCCCCAACTGCCCTCCTCTGCTGGCCTGGTCACCCCTAACTGCCCTCCCCTGCAGGCTTGATTGCCCCCAATTGCCTGGTCCCTCCCCTGCTGACCTGATCGCCCACAACTGCCCTCCCTTGCAGGCATGGTTCCTCCCAACTGCCCTCCCCTGCTGGCCATCTTGTGGTGGCCATCTTGTGTCCACATGGGGGCAGGATCTTTGACCACATGGGGGCAGCCATATTGTGTGTTGGAGTGGTGGTCAATCTGCATATTACTCTTTTATTAAATAGGATAGAGGCCTGGTGCATGGGTGGGGGCCGGCTGGTTTGCCCTGAAGGGTGTCTTGAATCAGGTTGGGGGTTCTCTTGGGGCATGGGGTGGCCTGGGCGAGGGGCCTGTGGTGGTTTGCAGGCCGTCCACACCCCCCTGGCGACCCAAGCGGAGGCCCTGGTATCTGGGATTTATTTATCTTCTATAATTGAAACTTTGTAGTCTTGAGCAGAGGCCAGGGCAGGCCAGGAAGCTTGGCTTCCTCCATCGCTGGGGAAACCCAAGCCTCTTGCTCGCTCCGTGGCCGCAGCCATTTTTGTTGGGATTTATTTATCTTCTATAATTGAAACTTCGTAGTCTTGAGTGGAGGCCAGGGCTGGCCAGAGTGGGTGGGAAGCTTGGTTGGGTTATTTTGCATTCTTGCTCCTGATTGGCTGGTGGGCGTGGCTTCTAGGCATAGCAGAGGTACGGTCAATTTTCATGTTTTTCTTTTATTAGTGTAGATTACTATTTTTTAATTCTCACCTAAGGATATCTTTAGAGAGAGGAAGGGAGGGAAAGGAATATTGATGTGAGAGAGAAACATCAATCAGTTGCCTTTCCTACGCACCCCAAACCAGGATCAAACCGACAACCTGGGTATGTGCCCTGACCGGGAATCAAACCTGCAACCTTTTAGTGCATGGAGCAACGCTCAACCAACTGAGCCACCCAGCTAGAGCAACTTACTACTAATCCTAATATATAAAAAGCCAAGGGCCGTCACGACCTATGACCAGACAGACAACGGAACAGCAGGCTGTGTGGGGCAACCAGGCCAGCAGGGGGGGCAATAAGGAGTGACCAGGCCTGCAGGGGGGCAGTTGGGGGTGACCAGGCCAGCAGGGGGGCAGTTGGGGGTGGCCAGGCCAGCAAGGGGGCAGTTGGGGGCAATCAGACTGGCAGGGGGGCAGTTTGGGGTGACCAGGCCGCCAGAGGGTGCAGTTGGGGGCGACCAGGCCAGCGGGGGGGCGGCAGTAAGTGGTGACCAGGCCGGCGGGGGGGCAGTTAGGGACAATCAGGCCAGCAGGCAGAAGTGGTTAGGGGTTATCAGGCTGGCGGGGGGGGGGGCAGTTAGGGGTGATAAGGCAAGCAGGCAGGTGAGCAGTTAGAAGCCAGTGGTCCTGGATTGTGAGAAGGATGTCCGACTGCTGGTTTAGGCCCAATCCCCTAAACTGGCAGTTGGACATCCCCTGAGGGATTCTGGAATGGAGAGGGTGCAGGCTGGGCTGAGGGAGGCTGGACTGAGGGGACCCTCCCCTCCCCCCGGCCCCCCGTGCACAAATTTCATGCACTGGGCCTCTAGTATGTTATAAAGTTCTTTCCAAAGACAAAGAGGGTTTTCCTCCGATTTAAAAGCTGTGTTTTGCTCCTCTGTGCTATGACACCCATTTGGTAAAGATTCTTGTGGCACAAAGAGACTTTCAAACACATGCAGTTTATTGCTCTCCCACCACTCCTAGTCAGCCCCAGACATTCAAGGACACTAAAGTGATTTAGAAAAGGAATTTTGCCACACAGCTTCCCCCTCTGCAGGCACAGCAGGAAGTGGAAGAAGTTTGTGGAATCCTGGTAGTCTTGGGTTTCTTTTTTTAAATATATTTTTAATGATTCCAGAGAGGAAGGGAGAGGGAGAGAGAGACAAAGACATCAGTGATAAGAGAATCACCTATTGGCTGCCTCTCTCATGACCCCCCTGGGGATTGAGCCTGCAACCTGGGCATATGCTTTGGCTAGGAATCAAACCGTGACCTCCTGGTTCGTAGGTTGATGTTCAACCACTGAGTCATGCTAGCTGGGCAGTCTTGGGTTTCTAATTCTGAGACATTGTTCAGGAAAAGTCCCAGAAGCTATACTTCTTAATTCCATTGACCACCGAGTCCCAACACAGAGCCCGTGTCCTATCAGCCCACTGACTAGTCTGTTTTGCTGTTTTGAAGCCAAACTTGCATGGGTCCTTAGGGTGTTAATTACTCAAAGGTGCAATACACTGGACTAAGAAGGGAGCCAGTTACTTTTAGGTATTTTAAATCTATTCTCTAGCTGTTTTTTGTGTTTGTTTTGTTTTTTTAGTTTTCACTAGAGGAGTGAGGCTATTTTATTTTCTCCATTTTTAGAGAGTGGAGGGAGGAGGGAAGAGGAGAGAGAGAGCAAAGAGAAAGATCCATGTGAGAGAGAAACATGGATTGGTTGCCCCCTCCACCATGCCCCGACTGGGGGCAAGGATAAATCAGCAACCTAGGTGTGTGCCCTTGACTGGGAATTGAACCTGTCACCCTCTGGTGCTCAGGCTGATGCTCTAACCAATGAGCAATGCTGGCCAGGGCTCTAATTGGATTTTTAAACATGTAATCATATTTTTTTCTGATTCTAGCAGTATACTAAACACCAGCACTATTTTAGCATCCCCCCCAAAAGGAGCAAATACAGAATTTAAATCATTTCTTAAAACATAGAAGCTGGCTAACAGTTTAGAGGCAGACTAAAATGCTCTCCCTAATGCCTTCCCTGGGGAAGTCTTAAAGAGCTAATAAGATGAGGGCAAACTGGCCCTTTGATGGGATTTTCCAGTCATGCCCACGCCAGCTGTGAGGCCCCTCGTCTTCAGAGGTCTTCTCTCTCCATCTCTAGCCTTGCTGGGTCATTTCTAGCCTCGAGTTGGCACCACAGCTGTGACCAGAGTGCCCTGCCAGTCCAGACTCTCTGAAATTCCTGTCAACCATGTCTGGAGAAGGACAATTCTCCTTTTCTTCTTCGTTTAGTTTAAACATGGTTGGAATTTTTTAAACAGTGACTTTACTAAGCAACAGAGGGCAAAACAAAAAACCTGGAACTGGAAAACCACCAAAGCAAAGAAATGAGCAGACTTACAAAGTAGGGACTCAGAATTCTGCTCTCCTCTGACTCTAGCTGAGACCTGCATACCTAGCATCCTAGTGGCTCAGGTTCTGTGACCTCGCTCAGCTTTTCTTTCTCCACTCTTCTATTCCACTCTTTACTTCTCATCGCTTTCTTTTACCACAGCTCTTTCTTCTCCAGGCTTGGAGTGCAGGAAGTCCATGGGTAGATAGTTATTAATAAGTCATGAAATAATAAAAATATATATATTTGGTCTCTGCCCCCAGTTCCTGCTAATATTTGGTGTTTGACTTTGGTTCCAGACACAAGGCTCTTGGGTGATAGGAGCATTTTTGTTCTAATGAAACAGCTCTTGGTAGGCTCTGGGATAGAGGCTGGTTACTAGAAAGACAAAGCCAAGATTAGAAGCCTAGAACTGTGAGTCCCACCCACCACCTTCTGAAGAGGGAAAGGGGTTAGAAAATAAGTAATCATTCATGCCTACATGATGAAGCCTCTATACAAATCTCGGAAGTACAGGATTTGTAGAGCTTCTGGGGTGGTGATGCATTTATAATCCAGGAGGGTTATAACTCTATGGGATCCTTTCTGACCTTACTCTATGTATCTCTTCATATAGATATTCACTTGTATCTTTTAAAATACTCTTTGTAGCCCTAGTTGGTTTGGCTCAGCCGATAGAGCATCGGCCTGCGGACCAAAGGGTCCCAGGTTCGATTCCATTCAAGGGCACGTACCTTGGTTGCAAGCTCCTCTCCAGCCTGGGCCCTGGTCAGGGCTTGTGCTGGAGGCAACCAATCGATGTGTTTCTCTCTCATTGATGTTTCTCTCTCTGTCTTTCCCTCTCTCTTCCAATCTCCCTAAAAATCAATGAAAAAAATATCCTTGGGTGAGGATTAACAACAAAAAAATAAAGTAAATAAATAAATAAACTAAAATACTCTAACCCAGTGATGGGCAACCTTTTGCGCTTGGTGTGTCAAACTTTGCCAAAAAACTGAGCATAACTCGGGTAGTGTGTCACTTTGAGGAAAAAACATTATTTCGCAAATGTTTCATCCTCAGGAGCAGCAAATGTTTCATCCTCGGCATGCGGCCACCTCGGAGGCCGCGTGTCATCAGAAATGGCTACGTGTGTCAGTGCTGACATGCGTGTCATGGGTTTGCCATCACTGCTCTAACCAATTATTGAACCTGAGAGGGTCTTGGTAACCTCTGATTTGTAACCAAGTCATACAGAAGTTGTGGATAACAGGGACTTACTACTTGCAATTGGCATCTGAAGTGGGAGCAGTTTTATAGGATTAGTAATTTTAATCTGTGGGGTATGCAGTCATTCTGGTTGAATTAAATTGAATTAAATTGAATTACAGGATACCCAGTTGGTGTGGGAGAATTGATCAGTGTGTGTGGGGAAAGCCGTATCTCTTGTCGCAAGTGTTGTGTGTAAGTAATGTAGGAGAAATGGTTTTTCCTAGACATGGGGAAGCTAGACATTTTTATACTTTCATAAAAATGATATGAAGGACATATCAGCATAACCGTAGCTGGTACCAGGGGTGGAAAAAGTCTGGCCCATAGGCCGAATAAGGCCCATGAAATCATTTTGTCTGCCAAGCATTAGGGGTGAATTAATTAAATGTTTGACCAAATATAGCAGGCTAATTTTTGAGTTGATAATTTCATATGGCCCACAAATGATGTTATAAATATCCAAATGGCCCTTGGCAGAAAAAAAGGTTCCCACCCCTGGTTAGATAGTCTGTTTTTTTTTTTTGTTGTTTTTTTTTATAGATGAAAGTTTCATATATTTTTGTCTGTAAGTCTTTTGGTATTGCTTTAATTCTTGGTTTTGAGTAATTTACATTTGCTAACATGAATTGACATACTTTCATAAATCTACATTTATTTAATTAACTAAACTTCAAAAATTCTCCCAGAATTCATTTTCTCTCTAGAAGTAAATATCTCTTCACTTCTTTTTTTTTTAAAAAATAATTCCCCCCTTTTTATTCCTTAAAATAGTTCACAGTATAAACATGTTTTCATGTTTTAAAAGCTTAAATCATAAGTTTACGGTAAGGATAAAGAAAAGTGTTCTTTAGAAGATAAACACTTATCCAATAATTTTTATGAAACATGAAAACTTTCCATTTTTCCTTAGTTGTCAGAAAGCTGAAAGCTGTCTCAGTGTTTAATTTCAGAGATGTTGCTTTCAAAATTCTTAATAGTTATTCATCTTGTAACCTTTATCATTTAACAATATATTGTGAATATTTTAAGGTAGTACTATACATGACTTTTAATGAGTGCTTAGTATTCTTCCAATGGATGTACCACAATTTACTTACACATTGTTCTAATATAATATAGCAATGGGCATCTTTGTTTAGAGATGCAGTTAATTCCGCAGGATAAATTTTCAAAGTGGGTTTGTTCCCGGAAAGGTGGTACCACCATATTCATTTTTTTCATAGAAAGTAGAGAAGTAAAATAAATATCAGTAGAATATTGCTACTTTGACAGGAACACTAAACTACAGTTGTATACATATAGTAGTTTCCTGGGAAAGGTCAGTTGGTTGACAGTTGAGCTGTCCTCGAAAAGTCATTTGGCAGTTCTGATTTCCCATCTGCTTTCTCATTAACTGGGCAACGGGCATATTTTTTTATTTTTAAATTATTTTTTCTTTTTTTCCCCCTTTATTGATCAAGGTATTCCATATGTGTCCTTACCCACCATAAGCCCTCCACCCCCCGCTCGTGCCCTCACCCCCTGGTGTCTGTGTCCATTGGTTAGTCTTATATGCATGCATACAAGTCCTCTGGTTGATCTCTCCCCACTTCCCCCAACTGCCCCTGCCTTCCCTCTGAGGTTTGATGGTTTGATCCATGCTTCTCTGTCTCTGGATCTGTTTTTGTTCATCAGTTTATGTGGTTCATTATATTCCACAGATGAGTGAGATCATGTGATATTTATCTTTCTCTGACTGGCTTATTTTGCTTAGCATAATGCTCTCCAGTTCCATCCATGCTGTTGCAAATGGAAATAATTCCTTCTTTTTTACCGCAGCGTAGTATTCCATTGTGTAGATGTACCACAGGTTTTTAATCCACTCATCTGCTGATGGGCACTTAGGCTGTTTCCAAATCTTAGCTTTGGTAAATTGTGCTGCTGTGAACATATGGGTGCATATATCCTTTCTGATTGGTGTTTCTAGTTTCTTGGTATATACTCCTAGAAGTGGGATCACTGGGTCAAATGGGAGTTCCATTTTTAGTTTTTTGGGGAAACTCCATACTGTTCTCCACAGTGGCTGAACCAGTCTGCATTCCCACCAGCAGTGCATGAGGGTTCCTTTTTCTCTGCATCCTCGCCAGCACTTGTCGTTTGTTGATTTGTTGATTATAGCCATTCTCCCAGGTGTGAGATGGTACCTCATTGTCATTTTGATTTTCATCTCTTGGATGATTGGTGACTTTGAGCATGTTTTCATATGTCTCTTGGCCTTCTGTATGTCCTCTTTTGAAAAGTATCTATTTAGGTCCATTGCCCATTTTTTAATTGGATTGTTTATCTTCCTTTTATTAAATTGTATGAGTTCCCTGTAAATATTGTATATTAAACCCTTATCGGAGATAACATGGGCAAATATGTTCTCCCATGCAGTGGTCTTTCTTGTTGTTTTGTTGATGGTTTCTTTTGCTGTGCAGAAGCTTTTTATTTTGATGTAGTCCCATTTGTTTATTTTCTCCTTAGTTTCCATTGCCCTAGGAGCTGTATTGGTGAAGATATTTCTTCTGCAGTGTCTGAGATTTTGATGCCTGTGGATTCCTCTAAAATTTTTATAGTTTCCAACCTTACCTTTAAGTCCTTTATCCATTTTGAGTTTATTTTTGTGTATGGTCTAAGTTGGTGGTCTAGTTTCATTTTTTTGCATGTATCTGTCCAGGTTTCCCAACGTAATTTATTGAAGAGACTGTCTTGACTCCATTGTATGCTCTTGCCTCTTTTGTCAAATATTAATTGAGCATAGTGGTTTGGATTGATTTCGTAGTTCTCTATTCTATTCCATTGGTTTATATGTATGTTCTTATGCCAGTACCAGGCAGTTTTGAGAACAGTGGCTTTGTAATACAGCTTGATATCTGGTATTGTGATCCCTCCAACTTTGTTCTTATTTCTCAGGATTGCTACAGCTATTCGGGGTCTTTTTTTTATTCCAGATGAGTTTTGGATAGTTCATTCTAGGTCTGTGAAATATGCTGTTGGTATTTTAATGGGGATTGCATTGAGTCTGTAGATTGCTTTGGGTAGTATGAACATTTTATGATGTTGATTCTACCAATCCATGAACACGGACATATTCTTCCATCTGTTTATGTTTTCCTCTATCTCTTTTTTCAATGTCCTGTAGTTTTCTGAGTACCGGTCTTTTACCTTCTTAGTTAAGTTTATTTCTAGGTATCGTATTTTTGTTGTTGTTGTAGTGGTAAATGGGATTGTTTTTGTAATCTATCTTTCTGTAAGTTCACTATTGGTGTATAAAAATGTCATAGATTTCTGGGCATCATTTCACAGGAATGATGAAAGTGGGCATCTCTGTCTTGTTCCTGTTCTTAGGTGAAATGGTTTTAGTTTTTTTTTTCCTTTTATTAAGGTTTTATATGTGTACATATCTTACCATTGTAGTTTTTGCCCATTGAGTATGATGTTGGCTGTAGGTTTGTCATATAAAGCCTTATTATGTTGAGGTATGATCCATCTATTCCTACTTTGCTGAAGGTTTTTATCAAGAAAGGGTGTTGGATTTTGTCAAATGCCTTTTCTGCATCAATTGATATGACTATTTGAATTTTATCTCTCAACTAGAGGGCTGGCGCACGAAATTCATGTGCAGGTACGGTCCCTAGGTCTGGCCTGAATTCAGGGCCATCTTTCCCAGCTTCCCGCAGCTGACCCTGCCCCCCACTGCCACCCACCCTGACTCCCCGTTCGCCATCAGGCAATCAGAGCCTGATGGCTGGGGGAAGGGACCAAGAGGTCGACCGTTCCCATCCACTCGTGGTCCCCCCTCTGCCATGGATTTCCCTCTGTGTGTGGGGCAACTGGTGGGGCGGAGGCCTTGCCCTGGTGCTACCTGCATCCCCCACCACCCACCTCCAGTTCTCCGTTCACCATGAGATGGTCATCACCTACCGGCCCGGGAAAGGGACCAACAGGTGGTCAGTGCACCTCATAGTGAATGGTTGAGTGGTCGTTCTGGTTGTTCCACCATTAGAGTCAATTTGCATATTACCCTTTTATTATATAGAATATAGGCCCAGTGCCCAGGTGGGGGCCGGCCGGCCTGCCCTAATGGGTGCCCCTGATCATGGTGGGGGTCCCTGCTGTGGGGCCAGACTGGCTGGGGTGAGAGGTCATGGGGTGTTTGCAGGCTGGCTATGCCCCGATTGGGGTGGGGATCCACACTGGGGAGTGGGCCTGGTCGGGGTGAGGGGCCAGGGGTGGTTTGATGGCTGGCCCCATCCCTGATTGGGGTTGGAGTCCCCACTGGGGGGCAGGGCCAGCCATGGTGAGGGGCCACGGGTGGTTTGCAGGCTGACCATGCCCCCAATGGGGTGGGGGTCCCCGCTGGGGGCGAGGCCGGCTGGGGCGAGGGGCCGTGGTTGTTCTGGTCTCTGGTTGTTCTGGTTGTTCTGCCGTTTTGGTTGCTGGGCTTTTATTATATAGGATATTGTAGTTTTTCCTTCAGGCGCTGAATTAGAACATACTTTAATATTGCTTATTTCCTAACTAACTTTTGATTTAGAGGTAAGAAAGTAAGGCCAAGAATAACTGGAATTAAATTTACATTTTAAAATATTCCAGATGTTTTAATATGATAGGAGAAAGCAGTCTGGTGTTTACATGAAGCTATTTTTTTTTTTTTGTCTTCTGTGAGGAATGAAGTACTTTTCAGTACATTTAAACATTGCAAGCTTTAAAAAAATAACTTTATATTTCTCTGTTTCATTCCTGACTGTTTAAGTCATATTGGTTAACAAAAATAGTGCTGGTAACTCTTTAGAAGTTAAAAACGTTTTTTACATAAACGTGCTATTTAAAAATTAGAGGCTGTCTTCCAAATTGTTCCTGGGAGTTACCAAATCTCCTAGATCTGCTTTTTAGATGCATTAAATATCTCTAAAATATGATTGCATTTAGTAAAGTAGGAACACGGTAAATAAAGTCTGTTTATGGGAGAGAAGCAGTATTTGTGTGTGTGTGTGTGTGTGTGTGTGTGTGTGTGAGTGTGTGTGTGTGTAAAAGCATGTGTGTTTCTCGCTGCAGAGACTACTGTTAGACCTTGAGAGTGGAGTAGAAGGTTGGAATGCCGTTTGATCTGCCCTTTTCTTTGATGTGCTGCTCAGTTGCCCTCTCAGTGGAATGCAGAGTGCGTGCCTGCACCTCTGGAGTGGAGCACATCTAGTGAGTGAGAGTCTGAGACTCGGTTCCTGGAGGAGAAGGTGGGGTCTTTTCCCCCATAACTGTTTGTAGAGGGATTTTATATGAAGTAAAGAAAGCAGTTCAAATAAAACAATTGTAGGAGGAGAGGGTGGCTTAATTTAAAAAATATATACAGTTGTTACTTTTTCAAGGGTAAGATTATGGGAGATCACAGTACCATTTAGTCTGGATGTTGTTTTTGGAAATTAATTGTGATTTATTGAATAAACAAGTAAATATTAGTTGATGGTTGTACTGTATAGTAGGTAAGCTTAAAGAAAAATCTTTTAAATAATACAGTAACCTTTGTATTACTATTTAATATAAAGTAGTTGGTATTTTTATGTTTCTCAAGTGTACATGTAGGGTTTTATCAGATGGTGTGAAATCCCTAACATCCAAGCCCGTCACTGAAAGGCTCTTCACCAGAACCAGCAGCACTAGGGTTACAGCTTATGGCTTAATGGGTGGCTAGGATTTTTCAGTTTGAGGTAAAAGTTAAACTAAGAAGCCTACTTTAAATCATACATATAAACTTAAGTAATGAATACAGATGTTACTTATAGTATATCTCCTTTTTCATAAATGGATTTAAATTCTTGTAGTTACAAAGTACAAATTTTTCTTAGTGTCAGAAAAGTCCACATTTGAATTAGTGTCAAACATATTCAGATTGTAGAAAATCCTTTTGAAAATGAGCTTTATTCAGTGTGAAGAGGTGATAGGGTAGAGGATAAGGGGAGAATGGGGGTGAAATTGCTTGCAAGCATGTTAGAAAATTATAAAATACTAGAGGCCCGGTGCACGAAATTTGTGCACTTGGGGGGTGTCCCTCAGCCCAGCCTGCGCCCCCTCAGAGTCTGGGAGCCCTCCGGGGATGTCCGACTGACAGCTTAGGCAGTTGGACATCCTTAGCGCTGCCGTGGAGGTGGGAGAAGCTCCTGCCACTGCCGCTGCGCTCACCAGCCGTGAGCCCGCCTCAAGTTGAGTGGCTCTCTGCCTGTGGGAGCACACTGACCACCAGGGGGCAGCTCCTGCATTGAGCGTCTGCCCCTAGGTGGTCAGTGCGCATCATAGTGACTGGTTGTTCCACTGTTCAGTCGATTTGCATATTAGTCTTTTATTATATAGGATCTTTTATTTCTAGAAGTTTCTCTTTGCTCTTTTTTATATTATATATATTTTTATTTCAGAGAGAAAGGGAGAGGGAAAGAGAGATAAAAGTACCAATGATGAGAGAGAATCAGTGATTGGCTTCCTCCTAAAAGCCCCCAATCGGGATCAAGCCAGCAATCCAGGCATATACCTTTGACTGGAATCGAACCCAGGACCCTTCAGGCCACAGGCCAACGCTCTATCCACTTAGCCAAACCACCTAGGTTACTCTTTGCTCTTTTCTATATCTTCTATTTATCTCCTTATTATGTTCATGCTCTCCTTAAGTTCCTCAACATATTTATAATAGCTGTCTAAAATTCTTGTCTGCTTTCGATCATTATTGTTTTTTTTTTTTTTTAGTCTATTTGTATTTCCTGATTTTGATTCTCACTTTCCTGCTTCTTCCCAGTAATTGCTAAGTGTCTAAATTTTTTGTTCTTCTTTTAAAGAACAGCTTTACTTGGAAGACAGTTAAATTGCCTGCAGATCAGCTTTCAAGACTTGAATTTAAGCTCTGTTGGTATGGACTTACAGTGGCCTTTAATCTAGGGCTATTTAGCCTTAATATCAAGGCATGGCCCTTCTGGCGTCTCTGTTAACTGTACCAGATGTTCAAAAAGGTCTCATTACTGTCTGGGGTCAGAACTCTACCATCTCTCAATTCTTTGTTAGTGCTGGGACTTGTTTAGCTTATAGCTTCCTAGTAGTTTGTTCTGTTCTCAGTAATTGTTCTTTGACCCACCACTTGAAAATCTCATTCTAAGTATGCAGGGCACAGTATTCAGCTAGAGACTCAATGAGACCCTATGCCAGTGATGGGCAACCTTTTGCGCTTGGTGTGTCAAACTTTGCCAAAAAACTGAGCATAACTCGGGTAGTGTGTCACTTTGAGGAAAAAACATTATTTCGCAAATGTTTCATCCTCAGGAGCAGCAAATGTTTCATCCTCAGGAGCAGCAAATGTTTCATACTCGGCATGCGGCCGCCTTGTCATAGGTTCGCCATCACTGCATGCAGATGTTTGGGGCTCTTTATCTGGGCAATGCCCTTCTCTCTGATACACTGGCCCACAAAGTCCAGCCACTGCCAGCCTCCCTGGTCCCCAGTCTGTTTCCCCAACTCATTGAGACCACCATGCTTTGTTTAGAATCCCCTTCCACGTACTATTTATGATCCAGAAAGTTTCTCCAGGAAGAAAATCAGGGACGTACTTATTAGGGTTTTCTCCCTTTGTTTCCTTTCTTTCAGTGATCAAAATTGTGCATTGCCAGTTGTCCAGTGTTTGCAAACAGATGTTTCATAGACTTTGTCCAGTTCTTTCTTTATTTACAGTATAATGAAGAAAGGCAGCTGGGATCCGGCTTCCCTTGCAGCCCTGGCTTCATCCAAAAGAATGTACGGTCTAATGAGCATATTACACTTTTATTATTATAGATGTGACTTAAATGTGGGGTCAGACAATTAGTTCAGAAAAACCAGAACTAGAAGCCACTGCCCCAAATGCTGGCAAAGGGGAACTTTATTCATGTAAAATTGGACATGCCCTAAGCAGAGATATGGTATGAGTAGCTTCATGCTAGGGATTTATTGATCAGGGTTATGCTAACTAATGACATAGTGTTTCATATTAACCATAATAAATTGTATATCCCAGCCGTTCCTGCCATGCCTCCCAGTCTGCAGTCCAATGTGTGTTGACTCTGGCAGGACATGCACACTGAGATAGTGTGTGGTACTAGATTTGCTTTTCATATGGATGAAGGAGTTAGCTAGTTGCCCTGGTGATCAGCAGAGGTTCAGAAATATGGACACTATGACAGTGGTGCCAACCATGGATATATTCCATCGTGGAAGAGGGTACTTCACATCGCTTGGCATTTCTAAATTGAGGTACATGTCTGTTGTGCTTTGAATTATATATAAAGCTGTATTGGTCTCACTTTAATCCTGAATATATTATTAAGAATTTGAGAAAGATGCTACCTTGCTCTTCAGACCTTAGGGAAACTGCAGAAATAGTGTAGAAGAGAGTGTTTGCTTTTTAGATCTAGTCAGAGAGGGTTTGCCATACAGGAAGAGGGCTAGGTGCTTCTAACTGAATTAAAGGTCTATATGAACTTGTTGGCTTACTGGTATACATGGTTTATTTTAGGGCCAGATGCTCATAAACAGCTTGCATGCTAATTATGAAAGATGCCCTGAGGGAGATAGTGTAGGGTAATGGATAAGGGGTTGAGGTTTTGGAATCCAGTAGTCTGAATCTAAATCCCATCTCTGCTCTGGCTGGTGTGGCCCAGTTGGTTGGAGCATGGTCCAGTACACCCAAAGGTTTGCAGGTTTAATTTTTGATCAGGGCATATACCTAGGTTTCGGGTTTAGGTATGTGGGCACAGGAGGCAACCAATCCATGTTTCTCTCTCTCTTCCTCTCCCTTCCTCTCTAAAATCAATAAAAAGCCCTCAGTGAGAAAAAACACATTCTATCTCTAACACTTATTTGCTGATTATCCTTGGAGTAAGTTACTTGTCCTCTCTGAGTTATAGTTTCTTTCTAATGGTGATTGCCTTCTAGAGTTGATTTGTGGGTTAAATGTGATAATTCCAGTAAACAGCTTAGTACAGAGTCTGCAAACGGAAATTGTTCAATAAATGCTGCTAACTGTTGTTATTATTTTAAACAGTAAACTTCTAATTAGCATTTTTCTAAAGTGAAACCAAGAATATATGGAATTAATTATTGTGTTTTAGTTGATGATGGGGAGAAAAGTGTAGGCTGGCCAACGAATTCTGGAAAATAAGTTGGCTCTCCATATCTCTGAGTTTCACATCTTTGGATTCAACCAGCTGCAGGTTGAAGGTAATATTTTCCATCCACAGTTGGGAATCCATAAATGTGGAGGGCAACTGTATGCATTATTCTGCATCATTTTATATAAGGGACTCCAGCACTCATAGAGTTTGGTATTTTGGGGATCCATAAACCAATCCCCTGTGGATACCAAGAGTCATTTGGGGGAGTCAAAAGTTACATATGGAGGTTTGACTGCATGGTGATTGGTGCTCTAATCCCCATGTTGTTCAAAGGTGAGCTGTGATTGCATCTTAAATTACTATCCTTGCCTAATTTTTCTCATACTAATCTTGTGTTGAGTCCAGTGGCTCTTACACAAGGGTAATATTGTCCCCCATTGGATACATGATAATGTCTAGAAACATTTTGATTGTCATGAATGGTGGGTACCTCTGGCATCCAATGGGTGGAGGCCAGGGAAGCTGCTAAAACATCCTACAATGCATAGAATGCCCCTCACAAGAAATAATGATCTGGCCCTGATACCAGTAGAACCGAGGTTGAGAAAATGTTCTAGCCTGATAGCACAGTTCTCATTTCCCTGCCCTGCTTCCAGTGCTTCCCCTATTTCCAAATGTACTTATCCTCTTTATCCTTATTTCCCAATTTTTGCTCGATATCAGCGATTTTTAGCCTTTTTTCATCTCTTGGCACACATAAACTAATTACTAAAATTCTGCAGCCTACCAAAAAATATATCTTGTTGTGTTGGCTGTTGTCACATTTTTATTTGACAGTCTAAGGGAAAAGAGGTCAGTGCCACTGATTAAATAGTCAGGTATTGAATGTTTTAAAAATTCTGCGGCACACCAGTTGAAATTGCTGCACTGTATAGGTACTGGTCTCCTCACTGTCCAGTCACAATATGCTTTCACTATCTTTTTTTTTTTTTTAGTAATTCTAACCCAATGATATTTTTCCATTGATTTTTAGAGAGAGTGGGAAGGAGGGGGGTGAGGGGGGAAGAGAGAGAGAGAAACATCGATGTGAAAGAAACACTTTGATTGGTTGCCTCCTGCATGAGTCCTGACCAGTGCTGAGGATCAAACCTGCAACTCAGGTACTTTCTCATGATCAGGAATCGAACCCGAGACCCTTCAGGGGGTGGGCCAATGCTCTAACCACTGAGCAACAATGGCCAGGGCATAATGTCACCTTTTAAAAGTCCTATCTGTTTTTCCAGGTCCCTCCCACTGTCAAAATCCTACTTATCATTTCTAAGGCCTCTATCTTGGCCATTCATAAAGTGGTTTTTGATCATACCAAAATCCTTTTTTAAGTACTGGAAACTTTAAAAGGAAGATATATTTTAACATTTTCCCTCATTAGTGTCCCTACTTCACCAATCCAAGAAACTGAATGTACAGTCATGTTGTACATTACATCCCTAACACTTATTTGTCTTACTAGAGGCCCAATGCACAAAATTTGTAAGAGTAGGCCTTCCTTCTCCCAGCTGCCAGCACCGGCTTCCCTCTGTCACCCGGGACCCAGGCTTCCCTCCGGCCGCCAGCAGGCACCCGGGACCGAGCTTCCCTTGCAGCCCCAGCTACATCTGGAAGGTCGTCCGGAAGGACATCCACTCTAATTAGCATATTACACTTTTATTATAGACTGGAGGCCCGGCACATGAAATACATGCACGGGTATGGTCCCTAGGCCTGGCCTGTGATCAGTCGCAGAGCAGAGGGAGGCCCTTCCCACCCGGCCTGGGCTCCGCCATTCGTCACCGCCCACAGGGAGGCCCTGCTTACCCTGCCGGGGCTATGGGATCAATCGCAGAGCAGAGGGAGGCCCTTTCTACCCAGCCTGGGCTCTGCCACTCATTGCCACCCCCAGGGAGGCCCTGCCCTCCCTCACCACCCTGCCGGGGTTCTGTGATCAATGCTGCGCAGAGGGAGACCCTGCCCACCAGCCGGGGCTCTGTGATGGGCCCTCCCAGGGCTTGCCTCGGTCCTCCCAGCCGCAACTTTGTCTGGAAGGACATCCGGAAGGTCGCCCGGAAGACGTCCGGTCTAATTAGCATGTTACCCTTTTATTAGTATAGACTAGGGCCAGATGCTCATAGGGTTTTATATACTCTTATATGCTCTTATATACTACAGATATTAACCCTCTTCAGGCGGCCTGCACAAATTTGTGCACAAGTAGGGTTCTAAGGGGGGTTTTGGAGGAGGCAGGACCCCATCAGCCCTCTGGGTGGGCAGTGGGATGCCCTTGCCGTCCTGGGATCCAGATCCATCCCACAGATGTTCCTGCCAGTTGTCAGGAGCCACCTGGCAGCCCCCCCCCCCTTTTTTTTTTTTTGACACTTCAACTGTTTATTCCATAATCAGAAATGGATCTATGTTACCACAGAGGATGAAACCCCACTGTAAATAGATTGAAAGCAGAAAAAGGTAATTTCACACAATGTCCCAGTTATCAACCCAGATGGGTGCACAGGTACAATAACACACGAATGAGAAAAATCTAACAGGCTGAGGGGTTCAAGAAGAATGTCACCCACATGGTAACAAAATCCAAGTGCTCTAGAGACCAGCACCAGGCTGGCCACAGGCCTCACTTCACAGGACGGCCTTAATGTGCACGGGGTGCTGGGCTCTGTGGTGGCTGTGGATCTTTCTGTGTAGCTGTCTGTGGGCCAGCTGCTCTCTTCCTTCTCACTTAGGCCCAATGTGAGGGCATGGTAGGGCAGAGCACGCTGTCGTGGAATGCAGAGGGCTTCCCTGAGCTGAGGGGCGTGGCCGGGCCCACGGGGTGAGAGGCGGACAGAGAGGATGCTATCTTACCCAATTTTGGGGCGGGCTGGCCGGCCTTCATCTGCCTGACCCCACCCAGGGAGGGACCGAGCAGGGTGTCCGCCTCTCCATTCTCCATCCTTCCATCTGTGACACCTGTCACCCTTGCCAGGCCTCCTCCAAAGTGAGTTCAGCTCAATCCCTGAATGTAAAAGGGCAGGGGGAGCAGGGGGCTCCACTCCAGAGCCCCCTGATTCCCAGCGACAGGACCTGATCTCAGGATGGTGGCCACAGCTGCAGAACATAGATTTGTTTCAAGAAAAGTTGGGAATGCAGACTTTCCTATGAGCCCTTATTCCAAAAGGTGGCAATTTATTCACATTGTGGCAAAGACACCTTCAAGAGTGACATAAGTGGGTAAAGTCAGGGCCAAACTGGGCCATTTCCTCATCCAATCTCTCTGAGGCACATGGACAAAACCAAGATTCAGCTCTTTGCGGGACACTTCCGGGGTTTTTTTTAAGCCTGAAGGACAGTAGTCTGTCTCCATTCTTGTTCTTTGGGATTTTTTCATCGTCGGATAAAAGGATATGTACATTGGGGCAATCCTCTTGAGGTACAATATTCCAGTTGCACCCATGTGACAATGACAGCGCCCCTCAGAGGGAGTGAGCCAACAGATGGGGAGCAGGGAATTCTGAAAACCAAAGCAATGACAGAGATGCTAAGCCTATCCTTCACTCATCTGACACCCCTCTTCAGACGGCCTGCAGGCCGGGCGTCTGCTGGACCTTTACCACTTGGTGTCCTGGCAGGCTGCCCTGGGCCCTGCTAGGTGGTGTGCAGGACTGCCTGAGTCCGGGGGGAGTCGCCCTCCCCCCCAACCCTCCAGCCACTCCTGGTACAGCTCCTGCACATGGGTGCTGGTCTCCGGGGGCCACACCGGCATGGCAGCGTAGATGCTTTCCATCTGCCGCAGCAGTATCCTGTCTGCATGCCTTTCCTCCGCTTGGGCCTGACCCCTGCCGCTTAGGCATCTCCGGCACAGGCCCGGACCTCCACGAAGCGACAGGGGAACTTGCCCCTCTACAGCTTCAGGACCACTTCTGGATGTTCCGAAAACCGTAAACAGCCTCAAAGCATAGCAGAACCTCTCCGTCCCTTTCAAGGGTGACCTCCTGGAAGTCTTTGTTCCTCAGGGTGCGGTAGGTGTAGGTGAGCACCCCCACCTCCTCGTTGGAACAGCTCCTTGGCTGTGTTCCTGAAGATGCGTGCCAGGTACCCGTTGGAGCTGCCACCCTCGTGGAGCCTCACCTCCTTCTCCTTCACGTCTCCAAACAGAGTGTCCATGGTGGTGGTGTTTGAGGCGAGGTCATTTTGCTGAATTATCTGGACAATTTCACCTGAGGGTAACACGCAGTCAGCACCCCAGGAACTATGCAAACTGTGGGAACATCTTCTCGAAGGGCCTCCAGTGTCTTGTCATAACACAGGGGCACAATGACATGGAAAATCTTGGGGACAGGTTCTGCCATCTGGCGAAGTAATCCTGCACCAGAGAGCCCATAATCTGCTAGGGAGACTTGGCCATGCAGAGGTGGGGGGTGATGGGGTGACCCAGCACGGGGCAGGCGGAGGTCAGCATGGGTATCTGGGGCTCTTCCTCTCGGTGCTGGCAGTGCCAATGCACAGATTCCTTCTGACTCTCCAGGATGCTGAAGTCCGCAGCTATCTTCATGTCAAAGACAGTGCGCCCCAAGGTTTTGAGGAAGCTACAGAGCCTTCTGGATGCATCAGTGATGCTGAGGCTGAATTTAGCAGCAAAATAAGGCAGAGACTGAGAACATACGGACACTGCCATCACCTTTCTTATTAAGGTTCAGAACACGGAAGAAGTCCTTGGTGTTCTGCTGAGAAACTTGGACTCCTTCCTCTGCGGTCACACAACTGTCACACGCCAGGCAGTCACTCAGAAAGATCTTGGCATCGGCCAACTTATGCAATTCTTCCTTCTCTGTTCTCCTGAGCCGGACTCCGGACGTTGACTGCGGCATTCTCTTGGTCATCGGTTTTTGTTTTTTTACTACATTCCTTCTGTGTGCAGTGCTCACACGTCATCTGGAGTGGGGTGGGCGGGGGCCGGCTCGAGTGACCTGGAGGAAGCATGGCGAGAGCAGTCACCGCTGGTCACCCCTGGTGCTGCTGGTGGTATCCTATCTTCCCTGTGGAGCGTCTAGGGAGGGGAAGTGGCCGCAGTGCCCGAGGCTAAGTTCCAGGAGGCCGGCAGTGCTGTCGGGATTGTGCCGGCGGCGCTGGTTATTGGTGCCTGGCCTGTCCTCTGGAGATTGAACCTGCTGGACTACTGAGGGAGCCAGTCCCCAGTTCTGCCCCGCCTCTGCCACCGATTGATTGGAGCATGAGGGCTGGGAGGAGGGACCAAGAGGTCTGCCTTCCACCCGCTCCCCAGTCTCTGCTGTGCCACTCACCCTGGTTCCCCCATTAGCCATCCCCTGATCAATCGGAGCCTGAGGGTGGGGAGATGGATCTCATGGTGACCGGTTGTTTGGTCATCACAGTCATCATGGACACTAGCTTTTTATATATATAGATAACTGGAAGTTTATACCTTTAGTCCACTTTTTCCAATTCTCCCTCCCCCATCATTTATCTCTGGAAACAAGTCTGATCTATTTTTCTATGTTTTTTTATTTTATTTTAGATTTCTCATATACGCGAGATCATTGCAGTATTTAAGTATTTATCTTTCTCTGTCTGACTTATTTCACTTAGCAAAATGCCCTCGAAGTCCATCTGTTACTTGACTGGGTGTGGGCCCGGGACTGGTCTGCCTAGTGCAGTGATGGCGAACCTATGACACGCGTGTCAGCACTGACACGCGTAGCCATTTCTGATGACAAGCAGCCGCTGAGGCGGCCACATGCCGAGGATGAAACATTTGCGAAATAATGTTTTTTCCTCAAAGTGACACACTACCCGAGTTATGCTCAGTTTTTTGGTGAAGTTTGACACACCAAGCTCAAAAGGTTGCCCATCACTGGCCTAGGGTCTGTGTGTGGGTTCTTGACTTCGTGTAGGAAAGATTTCACAATAGGAGTCCAGGTGATTTTAAGAGTGTGTTTATTAAAGCTGGGGACAGTGAAACAAAGGAAGGGCTTAAGGCAGGAGAAGCAACAGGAGAAACTCAGGGAAAAGGGGACGTTGGAGACAGGCTCGGGGGTTAGCCCAGGTCAAGCTGCCACTGCTCCCCTGGTTGCACATGTCTTGGGGTCCCTTAGAGTTTAGGAGAAAAACATCAATGATACAAGGCATGGGCATGCTCTTGTGAGAGCATGCTGTAGGTAGAGTATGTGTATTACTGAGGACAGTGAAATGAAAGAAGGGCTTAGAATAGAAGAAGAAACAGGAGAAAGCCAAGGCAAGACTGCTCTGGCTTTCTGAGAAATTAAAGTCACAGTGTCAGAAGTGAGCTGACTGGGAAGTTAGAGAGAGAAGGGGGCCTTGGAGACAAGTTCAGGAGGAAAGCCCAGATGAACTGCTGCTTTCCATTGCTCCCCTGGTTGCAAGTCTTAGGAGGTCCCTTAGAGTTTAGCAGATGCATGCATGTGGAGCAGAAAGTGAGGGAAGAGAAAGGTGTGGGCCTGCTCCCAGGAGGAAGAGCACAAGAGCAGGTTGTGGATCTTTAGTCTTGAAGCTTTTTATCTTTCCTTGGCTGGTGGAATCCTAGGCGGGATATCAAGGGAGGGTCTTAACATAATATTCATTAGCTTCTCAAATGTGTCTTTTAATATGCTTATTCATCAAAATATGTGTATAGAGGGACCAGGTTATTTTCTGGTTAAAGAACATTACTGAAGAAGGACTGGGACTGAGACCAGTCTGCCCCATGATGGTTTGGAATGTGTAAACCATTTGATCCTGTCTCCTTGGTTAGGGAAGATAAACCTTGTGATTTATTAGCTGGCTGTAAATTGCTCAAATTGTTTGGCCTTGTCTAATTATTTTGTCTCAGTTTCCCTTATTCCACTTTTCAAGGAATTTCCCTAGCTTTTTACTACCCTGCCTCACATCCATGTTGTCACACATGGTAGGATTTCCTTATTGTTTAAATGGCTGAATAATATTCCATTGTATGTACACCATGGTTTCTTTATCCATTCATCCATCTATAGACACTTAAGTTGTTTCCATGTCTCAGCTATTGTAAGTAATGCTGCTACGAACATGGAGCAGTTATCTATCTTTTTGAGTTAGTGTTTTTGTTTCCTTTGGATACATTCCTAGAAGTGGAATTGCTGGATCATGTGGTAATTATATTTTTAAATTTGAGGGGCCTCCATACTGTTTTTCACAGTGGCTGCACCAACTTACATTCCCACCAGCAGTGCATGAGGGTTCCCTTTTCTCCACATCCTTGCCAACAACTTGTTTGTTGATTTATTGTTGATAGCCGTTCTGATAGGTGTGAGGTAATATCTCATTGTGGTTTTAATTTGCATTTTCCTGAGCACTAGAGATGTTGAACTTTGTTTTATCTTCCTATTGGCTATTTGTATGTCTTTGAAGAAATGTCAATTCAAGTCCTTAGCCCATGATTAAATTGGCTTGTTTTGTGTGTTGGGTTTTTTTGTTTTGTTTTGTTTTTGCTATTGAGTTGTATGAGTTTCTTATATACTACAGATATTAACCCTTGTCAGATGTGTGGTTTGAAAATATTTTTCTCATTCCATAGATTTTATTTTTACTTTGATGGTTTCTTTTAAAAAAAATACATATTTTTTATTTATTTTCTTGATTTCAGAGAGGGAGGGAGGGTTGAAAGGAGGGAGGTGGAAGATAGAGATAGAGAGAGATAGATAGAGAGAGAGAGATCAATGATGGGAATCATTGATCGACTGCTTCCTGCACAACCAATTTGGGGATGGAGTCTGAAACCCAGGCATGTGCCCTGACTGGGAATTAAACCGTGGCCTCCTGGTTCATAGGTCAAAGTTCAACCATTGAGCCACACTGGTTGGGCTGATGGTTTCTTTTACTATTTAAAAGTGTTTTAGTTTGATGTCACCCCATTTGTTTATTTTCAACTTTGTTGCTTATCCAAACAGTCATTGCCAAGATCCATGTTGAGGAGCTTTATTCCTATGTTTTCTTCTAGGAGTTTCATGGATTTAGGTCTTACATTTAAGCCTTTAATCCATTTGAGTTAATTTTTTTGTGAGTGGTGTAAGGTATGGCTCTAGTTTCATTCTTTCACATGTGAATATCTAATTATCTCAGCACCATTTATTGAAAAGACTATCATCTCTCCATTGCTATTCTTGGCTCTCTTGTCAAGTATTAGTAACCACATATGCATAGGTTTATTTTTGGGCTCTTTATTTCATTTCATTGGTGTATTTGTCTGTTATTATGCCAGTACTGTACTGTTTTGTTGACTAGCTCTGGAAGTTTGTTTGCCTGTGGACCCTACAGAGGCGTAGTCAGGTAACCCATGGCTCACCCTGGTTGCAGCTGACGAGACAAGTGGGCACCTGTGTTTGTCAGGGTGCCATTCAGCAAAGAGAAGCCATTTTATTTTATTTTTTTAGCAGTTAATTGATTTTTAGAGAGAGAGGAAGGGAGAAGACAGAAACATCAATGTGAGCTATGCATCAATTAGCTGCCTCCTGCATGCCCCCCACTGGGGATTGAGCCTGCAACCCCGGCATGTACCCTGATCGGGAATCAAACCAACAACCTTTCAGTGCACAAGTTGAAGCCCAACTAACTGAACCACACTGGCCAGGGCAAAGAAAAGCTGTTTTAGATATCTGGAGCCAGAATTACAGGCTTACATAATTACTGGAAAGGCTTTAGTCTGAGGCTCATCATTGACTCCTAGAACAGTACAGATTGCTGACCAAATTAGGAGGTTACTACCTTAATCCTAATTAGGGACTCAGTAGCCCTCCAGTAGAACTGGTATGTTATGAATTTTCTATAAATGTAATTCAGGGATCAGGAAGCTGGTGACTAGACTCCAAAAAGCAGTGTTGTGGAGCGGATGCGAGTGAATGACCACTGGAGCCCAGACCAAATTAAAATTTAGGGAGCCTTTATTAGCCGGGTGGCTGGGCGACCCGGCGACTGCTCTGCCATTCTCCATGCAGGGAGACCAGAGAGCAGCAGCGACCCTTTGTGTAGGACCGCTTTTAAGCACATTAACCACATCCGGTTTTTGCAGATCAAGTAACCCAAGACAAAACAGTTTTTCCCAAGCAACGTCAGGATCATGCCAATGACGACCATGTTATTCACAGGGTCATCCTGTTCTTCAGAAAGCTGACAGTGTTCTGTGAAAGAAGGCTACGTGCTGGGAAGGGGCCATGAGACCATATCTCAAGGCTTGGCCTGGTGTCAGCACTGACATCTCTATCTGGAGCACAGTCCACGGTCTCTCTGGAAGCATGCTCAAAAATTCCCACTCTCCAACAAGCAGAATCTAGCTATTGCCTCTGCAATGTGTCTTTCTGTCTTTCTTTTCATCTCCTTACTTTCTTTCCCTCCATCTCCTTTCCCTCTTTCTCCCTCCCTCTTTCTCTTCCTCCCTCCATCCCTCAGTTCCTCTCTTCTTCCCTATACAAAATAGAAGACTGGAACACTAATGGAGAATGACCCCACTTCTTTTGAACATGCTTACCAATAGAAATGGCCAAAAGTATTGGGGAGAGGACAGTCTTGTCTTCCAAAATCATACAACTTCACCTCAAAGAAGGGGCATAGTTTTCATCTAGAAGCTTAACTCTGAAGGAGTTGGGGAATGTAGCTTTAATATCTGTATTTTTCCATGCCTTTCTTTCTTCAGTATTGTTCTTCTCAAAGCTTTACAATTCACTCAGTAATTTTAAAATGTTATGTTTTTGATAGTAGGGAAACAGTTATGGGCTCAGCATTACATGAAAAACATACTCTACTTATTAACATGGGGTCTTTTTATAAAGTTTTAAGATTCTTGAATGCGTTCTCAAGTTTCAGAAGAACAACTATTGAAGATAGTTATGAGGAAAATGAGGTAAAACTACAAAATAGAGGCTGCCAAGTAATAGGAATTTATCTCTCCTCATCCTCCTCCCCCCCCCTTTTTTTTAGGTCAGAGGATCTTCACTTATGTGGGGGACTGGATAGTGTAGCTTATCTCTAATTACAATTTTATAGTATTTGTTTGACTTTCAGCTACTTAGTCATTTTCTTATTTTCTAGTGCTTTCATTTTATACAGCACTATTAATTTTCAGTAAATATTTGACTAGCTTCAGTCACTTTTCTGAGATGAAACAACTGGGGCTTACTCAAGGCTTCTGGAATTTGAGAAGGTCAGAGATAAGAAGAAATTCTGGCTCATTTAGGAAGGAATGATTTAATTGAACTTCATTTCTTAAGTATTCATGAGAGAAAAAGTACAAAAGAAAATTTTATGGATCATCATAACTACACTTCATAATTATAGATTTATTTCTAACTAGAGGCCCGGTGCATGAAAATTTGTGCATGGGGGAGAGGGTGTCCCTCAGCCCGGCTTGGCCCCCCCTCACAGTCCGGGAGCCCTCACGGGATGTCCTACTGACGGCTTAGGCCCGCTCCCTGTCTGGCCTCCCTCTGCAGGAGGCGACCGGCCAATCAGGTATATAGATACTTTCTGGAGGCAGCACGGACTCCTTCCTTATTTCTTTCCTCTGTGGTTGGAGAACAGGGGACTAAAAGGTGGAGACAGAACTGTGGCCGGGTCTGGGGCTTCTGTAGGCAGCCTAAAGAGGGAGAGGGCTGGGGAAAGTCTAGACACATTTCCTTCGATTGTTCTCCCTTCCTCTGGGCCCCTCCCTCCGTTTTTTCCTTCTCGTGGTGGATGCTCAGGCCTCGGACCGACTGCAGCCCACCAACAGTGGGGTTCAGCCCCCTCACTTCTCAGCTGAACGTACAGCCGCCTCACATTCCAAGTGGGGCTGTTTTCAAGTGACTAAAGCACTGGGAATGCACAGCTCCCGGCTTCTCTCCTCTCGGTTTCCTCCTTGGGTTGGTTGCAAAGTTCACCGGCCGAGACACCAAAGCAGCTCTGTGCTGGGGAGCGGGGGGACACATGCAGGCAGTGCCATGTCCCAGGTCAGGGACACAGGCAGACAGGGTCATGTCCCTGGCCAGGGATGCAGGCAGGCAGCTTCACCTCAGCACTGGGCAGGCCTGGCCATGCCTCCGCTGGGGGCGGAAGTCCCCGCCCCCCGTCCTGCCCCCCAGCCCCTGTGCATGCACAACCCCTGGCTGGGTGTGACTTGGTCACTAGTAATGGACAAATTAGCATATTACCTCTTTATTATATAGGATTTTTTTTTTTATTTGAAAGCTTTCTTTTTGTGTAATCCTTTCTTTACTTTTATAGTTTCTTTGCTTATAGCAGAGAAACTATAAATAAACTTGTGACTGAATTCTGCTGAGCAAATCTACAGAGGAGTGTCTTGCATTAGAATTAGAATGTTGGTCTTCCTCAAAAGTATTTGAAGTTGGGACATGCAAATGTTGGCTCATTTTACTTGACTTCTCTACTACATGTGGCATTTATTTGTTTTTAAATTGTATTTGTTTTGCTTATTGTTTATGACAAGTTCAGTTGGTAAGTAAGTACACACATTTCAATATTAAAATGAATAAACAAACAAAGCTAGATTGGGAATGAATGGGTTAGATTAAATAATCCTATCTAATAAAAGAATAATATGTAAATTGACCATCACTCCAACACACAAGATGGCTGCCCCCATGTGGTCAAGGATGGCCACCCACATGTGGACACAAGATGGCCACCACAAGATGGCCAGCAGGGGAGGGCAGTTAGGGGCAACCAGGCCTTCAGGGGAGGGCAGTTGGGGGCGACCAGGCTGGCAGGGGAGGGCAGTTAGGGGTGACTGGGCTGGCAGGGGAGGGCAGTTAGGGGCAACCAGGCCTGCAGGAGAGGGCAGTTGTGGGTACCAGGCCTGTAGGAGAGGGCAGTTGGGGGCAGCCAGGCCAGCAGGGGAGGGCAACTAGGGGCAATATGGCCGGCAGGGGAGCAGTTAGGCATCAATCAGGCTGGCAGGGGAGTGGTTAGGGTGTGATCAGGCTGGCAGGCAGAAGTGGTTAGGGGCAATCAGGCAGGCAGGCAGGCGAGCGGTTGGGAGCCAGCAGTCCTGGATTGTGAGAGGGATGTCTGACTGCCCGTTTTGGCTCAATCTCACTGGTATTGGGCCTAAACAGGTAATCGGACATCCCTCGAGGGGTCCCAGATTGGAGAGGATGCAGTCTGGACTGAGGGACACCTCCCTCCCCCTGTGCATGAATTTCGTGCACTGGGCCTCTAGTGATACATATAAAAATGTTTGCTTTTATTTTGGTGGCGATAATAAGTATTTGAATCTGGATTTATTTTTATGGTGTGTACCCAATATAATAAAATGTGCCCAGTATTCAGTCAGTTTAGCTCTTTCTAATAATGATTTTCATCTGTAAATCATTCTGAATGCTACAGTAAGAAATTACAGATATCCTGTAAGAAAGTTGAGGCACCAGTAAGAATCAGTTAAGCACTAGGATATAATGGACTTCATGAAGATGGTATAACTTCTAAAAATTGTATTTTTGGTTTTAAGGAAAAACTTGTTTATAACTAAAAATGAAGACATTTAAGAAGATTAAATTAAATTTTTCCATACTCTCATTATCATTGATAAACAATGTAAAACATTATGATAGTACTTTTTTTTCCCCGTTCATATATCTTTGTGTGTTTTATTTATAAAATCAGGATACATGCACTTATTTATAAGCACAAAGAGATAGTTTGTATTTAACCTTACTCATAAAACACTATATTGTAATTATTTCCATATGGCTTCACATACTCTTCAAATCATGATTTTTAAGTAACATGTTAATGTTTGTCATTGGATTATACCATAATTTGTATGAACCATTATTTTTGGAATATAGTTTACTATTTTGTACTAACAAAATAACATTGTAGGGATGTTCTTCAAAATGAGTTTGGTTTCCATCTTTGTAGAATAGGTGCAAGGAACAAAGTATTGGAATCAAAGGATATGAATTCTTATATCTCTTGTTCTTTATTATCAAGTTGCTACACCAGTACGGTCCCAGGTGGTCTGTTGTATAAAATTCTCAGCAGCACTATTTTTAAAAGAAATGTTTTCCAATTTTAGGGAAAAATAGGGTTCGATTTTCTTTATCCTCCTTTTTTATTTTTTAAATAAATAGCGATTTATTTCTTTACTTTTTTTTTGTCACTGCTATTTTTTCTGTGAGTTGCATATTCATGTCAATGGAACTTATGTTCTAGTGGCATTAAAAAGGACGTTAAACAGATGTACTTGGTAGATATAAGTCCTAAGAAGAAAAATAAAATAAGATTAGGGGAGAGAGTGCTAAGTTTGGAAAGGTGGTTTTAGGTACTGTTTTCAAGGGAGGCTTCTCATACTGATTACATTTGAACAGCAATTTGAAAAGGAGGCGTTGTTGCTAGGAGAAGCAGCATTGCAGGCAGCGAGTGCTTGATGTGACCCTGCAGTAGGGATTGGGAGAGGCTGGTGGTTGAAGAAATCGGAATGACAGTCAGGACTCAATCTCTGAGGGACTTAGAGGCTATGATAAGGAGTTGGAATTTGAGAACAAGAAGGAAACCATTGGAATATTCTGAGGAAAAAAGGGACAAGATCTCTGTGAATTAGAACGGGTTACCTCCTCCGATTGGAGGAGGGCTGGATTTCAGCCTCCTTTTCCCTTTGGCCCTCTGCTGGGTGGCTGTGTTCAGTACAGCTGCTCAGCTGCACATTGTAGCCCTCAACTACTGGAGTGTAGTCGTGTCGCTGTAGTGGCAGTGTGAAAGTGGATTGAAGTGGGCAAGGTAAATGCAGGGAGGCCATCTCAGTAGTCCAGGGAAGAAAGGATAGGGCCCAGGTGTAGGCCAGGCCCAGAGAAGGTGGTTAGGTAAGGCTGGATTCTATACTGCTGAGAGAATTTTCATATAGATAGGATATAGGGGGAATGTGAGAGGAACAGAGGAGTTAATATTTTTCCTGTTAAAAGTTTAAATTTGCCTAAGCCTGCATAAATTAGGAATACATTCTGCCTGCCATTCTTCACATTCTCACTCTTGTTTTACATGGATTGGACCTTCCTTAAGAGACTTCGGTGACTATTTTACAGTTTCTTTAATAATTACCGTTATTAATATTTTTATGTAGTAGTATTTTTATGGCTATAATGTTGTTATTCAGTGGAGTATATTGTAGAAAACAGGCCCCTACAACAGGAATGGTGCAAGGGAAGTCTTAGTGCTAACCTCTAGGAAGAAGGCCAGAACAGCTACTGCTTGTTGAGCTGAGTGTGGGAGAGAGCACACTGGAGAATGGTAAAGTGCTGAAAAATTACAGAGCAGCTTGAAACAGATTTCTAAGTTTACATAAACTGTCAGAATCAAACCAAGGAAGAGGGAACAAATGGGAGCCTGGCACAGGGCTGTGGGAACAGTGCTGCGGCCACGTCTGCGTGACCACAGTTGCACCAGGCATCATTGTGCTGAACCTGATAGGTGGGAATGTGCTTGTGGACTGTGCCCCTCTCATACAACTCATGCAGTGTACTAATTAAAAACCTTTCCTTTGAATTTAGTGTTATTGTTTCTTATGTGTTATGCTTAAATTATGTTTAAGGGCAAGAACTTGGGAGATTTATGTGCCTGGAAAAGATTTCCCTCTTTCTTGGTTTCCGTTTAGTTCAATGGGAAAATTAGTCTTGTAATAGAAAAGGTTTGTGTTTGTAGTATTTTCACTGACCATGCTTTTCATAAAAATGCAGCTACCCTGTAGTTGGCTATTATTATAAGTGCCACTTAATTTTCTAGAGCAGATGGAGGGGAAAAAAACAACAGGTAAAAGAGAGTGGAAATGAGTCTGCAAGGAGAGGGAAAAAATAGTAGAGAGAAGCATCAGCAGGGAATAATTTGATACAGCTGAACAGTGAATTGGCCACTAAAATTTTTGCTAATTTACTCAAATGAGGAAATTTGTTGGATTACATAATTTTCTCTGTACTGAAAAAGGAAAATGCTATGCACATATTGATGTAAGCTACAGAAATATGTGTAGAAAAAAATCAGTTTTTTAAAATAAAGTATCCTATCTAATAAAGAGGGAATATGCTAATTGGCCATCACACCCTCACAAAGATGGCGGCACCCACAGCCAATAAGGAGGGAATATGCTAATTGACTGCCATGCCCTCAAAGATGGCAGCACCCACAGCCACAAGATGGCGGCGCCCAGTCCCCTCAGCCCCGCTGGGGTGGCAGGCGTGCAGCACGGCCAGGCCCGCCCTCAGGTGGGTCTGGCTGCTCCACGCACCTGCCTTCAGAGTCCCCCAGTCCCCTCAGCCCCATAGCCACGGAGGGCCGGCCCGAGGCACAGGCAAGCCTTGGATGGCAGCTGCCCAGCCAACACCCGAGGCACAGGCAAGCCTTGGATGGCAGCTGCCCAGCTGCCCAGGGCCGCCTGAGGCTCAGGTAACCAGGGCCGGCCGAGGCTTGTACTGCTGGCAGTGGCAGCAGCAGAGGTGTGATGGGGGCGTCGCCTTCCCCTGATTGCTGGGTCGCTTCCTACCCCTGAGGGCTCCTGGACTGTGAGAGGGGGCAGGCCGGGCTGAGGGTCCCCCCTCCAGTGCATGAATTTTCATGCACCAGGCCTCTAGTATTAAATAACAGTAGATAGTAGCTTCAGTTGTAGCTATTTAGAGTTACTTTCAAATGGATGCATATTTTCTTCATCTTTTTGAAAAGTAAGAAAGAAATTGTGTTCAATTATAACTTTGTAATTGCTATATTTATTTATTTTTCTTTATTGATTAAGGTATTACATATGTGTCCTTATCCCCCCACTCCCCCGCTCACTCATGCCCTCACCCCCCTGGTGTCTGTGTCCATTGGTTATGCTTATATACATGCATACAAGTCCTTCTGTTGATCTCTCCCCCTTACCCCCACCCTCGCCTACCTTCCCTCTGAAGTTTGACGGTCTGATCGATGCTTCTCTGTCTCTGGATCTGTTTTTGTTCATCAGTTTATGTTCTTCATTATATTCCACAAATGAGTGAGATCATGTGATATTTATCTTTCTCTGACTGGCTTATTTCGCTTAGCATAATGCTCTCCAGTTCCATCCATGCTGTTGCAAATGGTAAGAATTCCTTCTTTTTTACTGCAGCGTAGTATTCCACTGTGTAGATGTACCACAGTTTTTAAATCCACTCATCTGCTGATGGGCACTTAAGTTGTTTCCAAATCTTAGCTATGGTGAATTGTGCTGCTATGAACATAGGGGTGCATATATCCTTTCCGATTGGTGTTTCTGGTTTCTTGGGATACATTCCTAGAAGTGGGATTAAAGGGAATGGCAGTAAATATTCGAAGGGATGAACAGCAAGGACCTACAACCAAGATGATTCTACCTAGCAAAGCTATCATTTAGAATTGAGGATCAGATAAAGAGCTTCACAGATAAGAAAAAGCTAAAGGAGTTCATTACCACTAAACTAGTATTACATGAAATCTTGAAGGGTATTCTTTAAGAGGAAGAGGAAGAAGGAGAAGGAGGAGGAGAGATAATAAATATTAACAATAAAATTGCAACAAATACGTATCTATAAACAATTTAATCTAAAAATAAATAAAAGTCATCTAATAAGAAATCTAGTAAACAAAATAAACTGGTGAATAAAATAGCATCAGAGACATGGACACATGGAGCAGACTGATGAATCTCAGAGGGAAGGTGGAAGGGGGAATGGGAAGAAAGTAACTAAAGATCTTACCTATGAACACAGACAGTATGGTGGTGAAGGCCTGGCGTGGGGCAGGAACTAGGTGGAGTGGAGTAGTGGTGGTAAAATGGTGGATATATGTAATACTCTCAACAACAAAGATTTTTTAAAAATGGTTGTTGAGGGGCAATGGGGAGGTAAGGACACATATGTAATACCTTAATAAAGATATTAAAAAAATAATTAACAACTAAAAAATGGTTGTTGGATTTTGCCAAATGATTTTTCTGGGTCTGTTGATGTAATCATGTGATTTTTGTGTTTCAGTTTGTTCATGTGATGTACCACATTTATTGATTTGTGAATATTGTTCTAGCCTTGCATCCTTGGAATAAATCCTACTTGGTCATGGTATATGATCTTTTTCATGTATTGCTGGATCTGATTAGCTAATATTTTGTTGAGGATTTTAGCATATATGTTCATCAGGGGTATTGGTTTGTAATTCTTTTTCTTTGTAGTGCCTTGGTTTGGTTTTACTATTAGGATAATGCTAGCCTCAACAAAAGAGCTTTAAAGTGTTCCTACCTCTTGGATTTTTAATAATATTTTGAGGAATATAGATATTAGTTCTTCTTTCAATGTTTGGTAAAACTCCCTGTAATGCCATCCATAACAGGGCTTTTGTTTTCTGGAAGTTTTGTTTGTTTCAGTTTCATCAGTTGTTTTCGGTCTATTGGGGATTTTTTATTCTTCCTGATTCAGTTTTGGGAGATTGCATTTTTCTAGGAATTTTTCTATTACATTCACAGTGTCCAGCTGGTTGGCATATAGTTGTTCATAGTATTTTGTTACAATCTTGTATTTCTGTGGTGTCAATTGTTACTTCTCCACTTTCATATCTGACTTTATTTATTTGCTTACTCCCTTTGTTTTTTGATGATTCTGGCTAACAGTTCATCAATTTTGTTTATCTTAAGAACCAGCTCTTGATTTCATCGATCTTCTGTATTTTTTGTTTTTTAGTCTCTGTGTCATTTATTTTTGCTCTGATATTTATTATTTCCATCTTTCTACTTACTATGGGCTTTTCTTGTTGTTCTTTTCCTAATTCTTAAGTTGTAGGGTTAAATAATTTATTAATTTTTCTTGTTTTTAAGGTAGGCCTGTAGTACTATGAAATTCCCTCTCAGTTCTGTTTTTGCTGTGTCCTAGAGATTTGGGATTGCTGTGTATTAATTTTCATTTGTTTCCAGGAAGTTTATTATTTCTTTTTTATTTACCTCATAGGTAAACCACTCATCCTATATAATAAAAGAGGTGATACGCAAATTAACCCTCACACCCTCACAAGATGGATGCCTACAACCAGGCTGGAAGCAGGGTTAGTGAGGAATGACCAAACGCAGGCTGCGTGGGGCAACCAGGCCAGCAGGGGGGTTAGTGAGGGACAACCAAACGACTGAACAGCAGGCTGCGCGGGGTGACAAAGCTGCGGGGGGGGGGGGGCGTGAGGGGCAACCAGGCTGGCAGAGGGGGGCAGTTGGGGGTGACCAGGCCGGCAGAGGGGGGCAGTTGGGGGTGACCAGGCTGGTAGGAGGGTGCAGTTGGGGGAGACCAGGCCAGCAGGGAGGGCAGTTGGGGGTGATTAGGCTGGCAGGGGGGGCAGTTAGGGGCAACTAGGCCAGCAGAGGGGGGCAGTTGGGGGTGACCAGGCTGGTAGGGGGGCAGTTAGGGGTGATTAGGCCAGCACACAGAGGCAGTTAGGGGTGACCAGGCCAGCAGGGGAAGGCAGTAAGGGGTGACCAGGCTGGCAGGGGGTCAGTTAGGAGTGACCAGGCCATCAGGGAGGGGGCAGTTGGGGGCAACCTGGCTGGCAGGGGGGCAGTTAGGGGCAATTAGGCTGGCATGCAGAGGCAGTGAGGGGTGCTCAGGCTGGCAGCGGGCAGTTAAGGGCGACCAGGAAGGCAGGCAAGTGAGCACTTAGGAGCCAGTGGACCAGGATTGTGATAGGGATGTCTGACTGCTGGTTTAGACCCGGTCCTGGGGATTGGGCCTAAACCATCAGTTGAACATCCCCCGAGGGGTCCTTGATTGGAGAGGGTGCAGGCTGGGCTGAGGGTACCTCCTCCCCCATGCACAAATTTTGTGCATCGGGCCTCTAGTTGTTTAGTAACATGCTATTTAGCTTCAATGTGTTTGAATAATTTGGGGTGTTTTTACTGTAATTGGTTTCTAATTTTATTCCATTGTCATCTGAGAAGATGCTTTATATGATGTCAATCTTCCTGAACTTGTAGAGACTTGTTTTGTGTCCTAAAATGTGGTCTATCTTTGAGAATGACCCATGTGGACTTGAGAAGAATGTATATTCTGCTGTTTTGGGGTGAAAACTTTATAAATGTCAATTAAATCCATCTGATCAATTGTTTCATTTAAAGTCTCTATTTCCTTGTTAAATTTTTATCTGGAAGATCTGTTCATTGAGGTCAGTGTTGTGTTATAATCCCCTGCTATTATGACTATATTGCTGTTGATCTCTCTGTTAAAGTCCTCTAGAAGTTTTTATTATATACTAGAGGCCCGGTGCACAAAACTCATGCATGGGGGCGGGCTGTGTCCCTCAGCCCAGCCTGCACCCTTTCCAATCTGGGATCCCACTCACAAATGGGCAGTCAGACATCCCTCTAACAATCCAGGACTGCTGGTTCCCAACCGCTCGCCTGCCTGCCTTCCTGAGTGCCCCTAACCACTTCTGCCTGCCAGCCTAATCACCCCCTAACCACTCCCCTGCCAACCTGATTGATGCCGAACTGCTCCCCCACTGGCCCGATTGCCCCTAACTCTCCTCCCCTGCATGCCTGGTCGCCCCCAACATCCCTCCCCTGCTGGCCCGGTCACCCCTAACTGCCCTCCCCTGCTGGCCTGGTTGCTCCCAACTGCCCTCTCCTGTAGGCCTGGTCACCCCCAACTGCCTTCCCCTGCAGGACTGGTACCCCTTAATATCCTCCCCTTCAGGCCTGGTTGCCCCCAACTACCCTCCCCTGCTGGCCTGGTCAGCCCTAACTTTCCTCCCTTGCCAGCCTGGTTGTCCCTAACTGCCCTCCCTTGCCAGCCCAATTCCCCCTAACTGCCCTCCTCTGCAGGCCTGATCACCCTCAACTACCCTCCCCTGCAGGCCTGGTCACCCCTAACTGTCCTCCCCTGCAGGCCTGGTCACCCCTAACTGTCCTCCCCTGCAGGCCTGGTCACCCCTAACTGCCCTCCCCTACCAGCTTGGTTGCCCCCAACTGCTCTCCCCTGCAGGCCTGGTCACCCCCAACTGCCCTCCCCTGCTGGCCTGATCACCCACAACTTCCCTCCCCTGCTGGCCATCTTGTGGCGGCCATCTTGTGTCCACATGGGGGCGGCCATCTTTGACCACATGGGGGCGGCCATCTTGTGTGTTGGAGTGATGGGCAATTTGCATATTACCTCTTTATTATATAGGACTAGAGGCCCAGTGCATGAGATTTGTGCATGTGGTGGGGCATTCCTCAGCCCATCCTGCACCCTCTCGCAGTCTGGGACCCCTCGGGGGATGTCTGACTGCTAGTTTAGGCCCGATCCCTTCTCGCCTGACTCCCTGCCTGATCACCCCTAACCACTCTACCTGGCTGCCTGATCACCCCTAACCACTCTGCCTCAACCCCTGCCACCTCGGCTTTGTCCAGAATGACATCCCGAAGGTTGCTCGGCTGTCTGGTCTAATTAGCATATTACACTTTTATTATTATAGATTTGGATGCTCCTATATTGGCTGCATATATGTTTTGTTTTGTTTTTATATTTTATTGATTTTTTACAGAGAGGAAGGGAGAGTGATGAGAGTTAGAAATATTGATGAGAGAGAAACATCAATCAGCTGCCTCCTGCACACCCCCTACTGGGGATGTGCCCGCAACCAAGGTACATGCCCTTGACCGGAATCGAACCTGGGACCTTTCAGTCCGCAGGCCGACGCTCTATCCACTGAGCCAAACTGGTTTCGGCTGCATATATGTTTACCATGATTATATGCTCTTGTTGGGTCAATCCCTTTAGTATTATGTAGTGACCTTTATTGTCTCTTGTGATGGCCTTCATTTTGAAGTGTATTTTCTCAGATATGAGTATTGCTATCCCAACTTGTTTTTCTTTTCCATTTGCCTGGAAACATTTTTTTTTTTATCCCTTCATTCTCATACTGTTTGAGTCTTTTGTTCTGAGGTTTTTTTTCTTATAAACAGCATATAATTGGGTCATGTTTTTGTATTCATTCAGCTACCTTATGTATTTTGATTGGAGTATTTATTCCATTTGCATTTAAGGTTATTATTTGTAGGTACTTACTTATTACCCTTTTAAATTTGTATGCCTATGTTTCTTCCTCTCTCTATTTCTTCCTATTATAGCAATCCCTTTAGGATTTCTTACAGTGCTGGTTTGGTGGTGATAAACTCCTTTAGCCTTTTTTTTTTTGTCTGGGAAGCTCTTTATTTTACTATCTATTTTGAGTGCTAGCCTTGCCAGATATAGTAATCTTGGTTTCATATCCTTACCTTGTGTGCTTCATGACATTCCCTTCTTGCCTGTAGAGTTGCTGATGAGAAATCAGTGAAAATCTACAGGAGCTCCTTTGTTGGTAACAAATTGCTTTTCTCTCGCTGTCTTTAAGATTCTTTGTCTTTAATTTTTGGCATTTTACTTATGATGTGTCTGGGTGTTGGCCTTGCTTGGGACTCTCTGTGCCTTCTGACTTGTGTGACTGTTTCCTTCACCAGATTAGGGAAACTTTTCTGCCATTATTTCTTCCAACATATTCTCTATCCTTTTCTCACTTTCTTCTCTTTTTGGCACTCCAATTATGCAAAAATTATTATGTTTTATGTTGTCCTACAGCTCCCTTAAGCTGTCCTCCTGCTTTTTAATTGTTTTTTTTTTTTTTCTTTTTGGTTTCTGCTTGAGTGATTTTTTTTTCTACCATATCTTCTAAGTCACTAATCCAATCCTAAGCTTCCTTTAATTTTCTGTGTATTCCTTCCAATGTGTTCTTTACTTGTGCTATTTCATTCTTTCTTTCTGACTGATCTTTTTAAATAGTTACTATCTATGTTTTTTTTTAATGCGGTTCAGTATCTTTGCCATCATTATTCTGAACTCTATATCTGATAGATTTCTTATCTCCTTTTCTTTTATCTCTTCTTCTGGAGAATTCTTTTGTTCTTTCATTTGGACATTGTTTTTTTTTGTCTCTCCATTTTGTCTGCCTATTTGAGTTTCTGTCTGTGTATTAGGTACTTCTCCTATGACTCCCAATCTCTAATGCAGGAAAATGTCAGATGCTGTTTGTGACCCGAGTGCCCTCTTCGGTGCTTTCTTCAATCAACAGCTTGTGGCTTCCTCTGTTGGGGTTGGGTGCTTTTGGAAAGGACCAAGATGTGCTCCATGGTCTGCTTTTTCTTGCTCCAGGCCCCAGATTAGATCAGGAAAAGGTTCAAAGCCTCCAGAGACCAGGATCTGCCTACAGTCCCATTGATACTCAGTTTTTATTTTGCTCAGGCTATGGACCACAGGATGGGAGAGAGGTCTTCCAACAGGGTGTGCCTCATTCAGAAACCACCTGGATAGCAAAGGTCTGCTGGAGAACAATGTCCTCCGCAGCTTGAGGGGATAACTCAGCACAGGAAACCAGGGTGGCTGCCCTCTGACCTCCAACCCCAGACTCCCCAACCCTGGACTCTCCTTACACAGCTCCGGTCCACTCTGCACTCTCTCTGCCCTCTCTCTTGCAGAGCCCAAGGTGAGTGGCTACACACACAATTTTGGACGTTGGCTCTTTAAGAGGATACCTGTGTTTCCAGCCATCTCTCACTAGTAAACAGCAACCCTACTGGTTTCACAGCCAGGTGAATGTGGCCACCCTTCTGAGTTCTGGTGCTCTAGGCTTGGGAGCTCACTTTGGGGTTTAAAATCCATAGTTCTCAGTGGGGACCCCCTACAGCTGAGATATCTCCACCACACCCACCCGCCTCCCCCCGGACCCTTAGCTGCTGTCTGTGGGAGCCTGGTCTGCCTTTTCATGCCTCCATAGTTCCTACCAGTCTCTATGCGGTCTCCACTTTCTATCCTTAGTTATCAGGGTTCTCGCCAGCTAGTCTTCAGTTGATTTTTCAGGGTGGTTTTACTGTATTTTAGTCGTATTTCCAGTTTGGTCCTGGGAGAATGTCAGTGTAACTTCCACTTACTCTACCACCATTTTTTAAATTTTCCTAAAATATTTATTGAATACTTACTATGTGTCAACTTGGAATTGGGGTGCCTTTGCTGCTGGCATTTACTGTCCTACATTTTTACCATTAACTCTAACATTTCTCACAGTGCCTGTTTCACAGAGAACAGTCAGTAACTATTTATTGACGAAATGAAAATGAAAACCATGGAGGATTATATGCAGGGTCCCAAGGAGAAGTGGAGTCAGGGTTTAAATCTATAGTGTGGGAATAAACTTCTTTCAAGGCTGGGCCTCCTTCTCTCTTTCCCAAACTGAAGTTTCCAAGTATATCTGCCTCTGTGGTACACCTGTGGTGCACAGGAATTCTCTGCCTCTCTGAAACTGGAAATGCGAAAACCCAGCAATTCTGAGTGATTAATTGGTGTGACTGAGGAGGGTCCCAGACATTAGTATTTTTAAAAGCTGTTTAGGTATCATACGGGGTCCAAAATTACTATCCTAGTGAAAGAAGAGTATGGAGTTTATGTCTAAAGGGTTCTTTCCTCTTTAAATACTACTGTTTTATTTTGGAAGAAGAATATGTAGGTAGGGTGTGTGCATTTATGTGTATGTATTTTTCCCCCAAGAGTTTCAAAATTTTTCCATGCCATTCTAATAATTATTAGAGCAACATGACTTTTCACCAAATACTGTGGAAGCCTGAGGTAATTTTCACTGCGTCAGCCTGAGAATGTTTTAGGTCAGTCTGACTTTTCTTTCAATAAAAACTAGAACATTTCTAATGTTAGATCTTATTTTGTAAACTGTATCTGGGGAGTGTTTACTGTTTAAGATGTAAGATAAATTTCTACTTCATGTAGTAGTGATCCTTTTACTATTGGCGAATTTATGAAATATACCCTTTTTAATTTAATAGTTATATTTGTACTTTTTTTGCCCATAATTAATCTAAACATCCAAGTGTTTCTTTATATTGCTTATGGTTAAAGATAAGAAAACCATTTACTGACTTTATTTAATACACAATATGAACAAATGAATTTTCTCCCTCTTAATACACAATATAAAAATTCTAGGAGGCAGGATTAGAGAAGCATGCTGTGCCATTGACATAGGCAGGCATGCTTACTCTCAGACACTAAATGGCGACCAGGGAAAGAGCTAAGGAGCAGCATGTGAAAAGCATTCTTTCTTGGATAGTTATTATGGGGATTAATAGGTCTGTAGAATAAGGTGTGTTTTATAGAATTACTGTATCTCTGGAAAGTACAGTAAGAAATCATAAAACATCAGGAAGCAGTTATATTTGTTTGGTATGCTTTGCTTAATTATACCCTTTTATATTAAAACTAGAGGCCCAGTGCATGAAAACTCATGCACTGAAGGGGGGGGGGTCTGTGGGCCTGGCCTACCCCCGCTCACAGTCCAGGAGCCCTCAGAAGTGGGAGGCAACCTGGCGATCAGAGGAACACGCCACCCCCATCATGCCTCTGCTGCTGCCACTGCCGGCAGTGCAAGCCTCAGCTGTCCCTGGTTACCTGAGCCTTAGGAGGCCCTGGGCTGCTGGGCAGCCACCATGTGAGGCTTGCCTGTGCCTTGGGCTGGCCCTGGGTGGCTGGGGGGCGGAGGGGACTGGGGTACTCTGGAGCAGGTGCGCAGAGTACTATGGGTGGGCCCGGCCGTGCTGTGTACCTGCCGCCCCAGGGGGGCTGAGGGGAGTGGGTGTCACCATCTTGTGGCTATGGGCGCCGCCATCTTTGAGGGCGTGGCAGTAAATTAGCATATTCCCTTCTTATTGACTGTGGGCGCTGCCATCTTTGTGAGGGTGTGACAGTCAATTAGCATATTCCCTCTTTATTAGATAGGAAGTGTTTAGTAAAATATCAGAAGCTCCATGGTTTAACTAACTGGAATGCTCAATGTCTAGAAGAAAGTACTTTGTGAATTTAAGAAATCTTTTTTATTTTTATATTAAGTCACATTTTATATTTCTGAAAAATTACACAAATAGTGGTTTAATCTCAGTTATTTGAGGTACACACATTTTTAACAGTATATGGCTTTATGACATTATTATAGATTTTCTTTTACTTGGAGAAATTCTGCAATTAAGAGTGGGTGAAGAGTGTTGGCAAAGTCATTCATGCTAAGAAAATCCTGAATGCTTCCCCTTCCTTCCAGGTCACAATGAAGTTAGACCTTCCTCAGGTGCAGTTCTGTGATGAGTAATGCTAGGACCCTGGTCAGCGGGGGGTGGAGGGGAAGGGAGGGGGCAATCTCCTCTTTTGACTTGAGTGCAGTGGCTTCTTGAGAGCTTGGACTTTTGAGGCCTCCTTGCAGCATCTGGACCCTTGTGAAGCTGGCTGAGCTTTCCAGCCATGGTATCTGGTTCTTGTTAAACAGATTTCCTGAATGAGCTGCTGACTTGTCCAGATACACCCTGACCCAGTACATTGGAGCTTGCTGCCCTGTGTGAATTTAAAATGCTGATATTTGATTGCATTCAAAAGCACTAGTTTATAAATATTTTTTAAAAATATGTATCTTGTTTATGATGACTCACTGTGTTTTTGTTCTTCTTGAAGAACAATTCATTTTTAATATGTTGCAGCTAGATACTGATTGAATATAATATTCTGAGAGACAGAGAGAAAGTGGGAGGGAGGGTCAGCTTTTCACAGTGACCTTCCTCTGACAGTATTCATTGCTAACTGCTGATTTCTTTTCCCCAGTTGCTTTAAAATGTACACGTTCCAACCCTTGTTACACAGTTCTTACTAATGCTTAAAGTGATGGCATTTATACAGGAATGTGCAACTATGGCTTGCTTATTCTACAAATAGGTTTTTATAAAATAAAGAACCCTGCATATTGATTTCTGCTAAAACCAGTAAATATCTAAGTGAAGTATTAAAAGGTACAGCAAAGCTTTATATTTTAGGATGAGTTCAGTCACTATCCTGTTTTAGGTATTATGATAAAACTAGAGGCCTGGTGCATGGAAATTCATGCACTAGAGGGGTAGTCCCTCAGTCCGGCCTGCCTCCTCTCAGTCTGGGAGCCCTCAGGGGCGGGAGGCGACCTGGCGATCAGGGGAAGGCGATGCCCCATCACACCTCTGCTGCTGCCACTACTGACAGTGCAAGCCTCGGCCAGCCCTGGTTACCTGAGCCTCGGGCAGCCCTGGGCAGCTGGGAAGCCACCATCCGAGGCTTGCCTGTGCCTCAGGCTGGCCCTGGGCAGCTGGGGTGCTGAGGGGACTGGGGGACTCTGGAGGCAGGCGCCCCGGCAGGGCTGAGTGGACTGAGTGCCGCCATCTTGTGGCTGTGGGCGCCGCCATCTTTGAGGGTGTGACAGTCAATTAGCATATTCCCTTCTTATTGGCTGTGGGTGCCGCCATCTTTGAGGGTGTGGCATTCAATTAGCATATTCTTTTCTTATTGGCTGTGGGTGCCACCATATTTGGGGGTGTGACAGTCAATTAGCATATTCCCTCCTTATTGGCTGTGGGCGCCGCCATCTTTGCGATGGCATGAGGGTCGAAAAGCATATTTCCTCTTTATTAGATAGGATACTTAAACTACATTTAGGGCTCTGGCTGGTGTGGTTCAGTAGATAGAGCATTGGCTGTTGAACTCAGGTTCAATTCCCAGTCAGAAGCATGTACCTGGGTTGCAGGTTGGATCCCAAGCCCCAAGTAGGGGGGTGCATGTGGGAGGCAACCAATCAATGTGTCTCTTTCACATTGATGTGTGTGTCTCTCTCTCCTCTGTCTCTCTCCCCTTCCTCCCCTCCTTTCCACTCTCTCTGAAAAGCAATGGAAAAAATCTCCTTGAGCGAGGGTTAACAACAACAACAACAAAACACCACACACACAAAAACAAATAAAAACTAAATTTGGGTTATTTGATAGTTATAGGGACTATATCCCTTCAAGATAGGGAATATGGCATTTAGATTACTTACCATTTAGAAGGTCATAGTAAAACTTTTTTTAAAAAAATTCTCACTGAAGGATATGTTTTCATTGATTTTTTTTAGAAAGAGGGACGGAGGGATGAAAAAGAGAAAGAGAAACATTATTGATGGTTTGCTTCCATACTCATATGCACTTGGACCAGGGATTAAATCTATAACCTAGATATGTGCCCTGACTAAGAATCTGACCCACCACCTTTTGGTTACATTCTAACATAGGTAGACAAAAAGCAAACAAAATATTTTCCTGTAAATTATATGGCTAAAGAGAAAGGGGGAGGGGCACGGGGCATCTTGAATGTGTTGCAGTTTGGGATAGCATAACCAAGTTTCACTGGGAGTGTCCCATGAAGCATAGGAAGTGAGCTAGCTATGCAGATATCTGAGGGAAATCTTTCTAGTAAGAGGAAATTATAAATATAAGAATCTTACTGAGTCCGGTTCACATGTGGTGAAGGAGAGAGGAGGGACACTACGGGCCCCAGAATGGTCAGGAGAGACTAAGCAAGACAGAAAGTGAGGCGCGTTCACACGTTAGAGGGAATGGATTGTGTAGAGCCTAGCAGGCCATTGCAAATATTTTGGCTTTTACTCCAAATACAATATGAAGCTATTGGAAAATTTTGAGTAAAGGATAACATAATAGTGTTAAAATACTATTATTATTGGTAATGATAAGGGTCTACTATGTAGATTGTTGGGGTGAAGCCCCAGAAGACTAAATTCAGCAACAATTCAAAAAAACTGGCAGGTAGCCATATTCAAATTCTGGCTTTAATAGGAGAAACTTACAATGGGCAAAGCAACTGTTCCCACTGGTGGCTGCTGGGAAGAAATCCACCCCCTTTCAGGACAGGGTCTCCTTTTTATAGGAGGTTAATAATAAAACCATATGGTGGGTAGTCACATGGGCCACCAGAAAGAATAATGCATTCCTAAGCTAACAGATGACATCATGCAGTTATACTTGACACATTTATTAAACTCCTTTGTAGGGGCATGATGTTCATCTTTGGGTGGCATTCTAGTTTTCTGGGTAGTCAGCCAAATCTGAGGCTACAGAGAATTGAGTCCAACATTTCCCAAGATGCCTTTGCTACTGGAGCCATATTGCATCTCTGAGTCCCCCTACATAGATACAATTAATTTATTTAATCCAAGTACTACAGCTATTCCAATTTTACACTTAGTTATTTTATGTTGTCCAAAATTAAATAGACTATAAATATCAAGGGCCTAGAGTTGAACCCAGACAGCCTGTCTCTAGAGTCTGTGCTCATAACTGCTGTACAAATACAGGGTGGGGCAAAAATAGGTTTACATGGAATATAATACTATTACTTTGTTTTGTTTGTATGGAAAAGAATACAATAAAAAATGATACAAGAATAAAGTCTGTATTTCACATGCTCAAAACTGTATATCTACTTTTGCCCCAAACTGTACTTACAGAGTTCCTCCTTACAGAGCCCAGTGCTCTTAGCCTTGGCCTCCATGGTCTGTCCCAGCTCAGCTTCCAGCTGTGCTCTCTCACTTCTAAATGATGATTTGCAATTAACTATTTCCTATCATTCTGGATACTGATGACACTGTTATTTCACCTATTTCTGACTAGCTAAATCTTAGCCCATCTTTGAGGCCCACCTTAAATTTGCTTTCTCTGGCACTATCCCATCTGCTCCTATTTGTTATTAATCCTCACCCAAGAATATTCCTTCCATTGATTTTTAGAGAGAATGGAAGGGAGGGAGGAGGGGGAGAGAGAAAGAGACAGACACATCGATTGGTTGGCTCCCACACTGAGGTAAGTGCCTTTGATTGCAATTGAACCCTCGACCCTTCAGTCCATGGGCCAATGCTATAACCACTGAGAAACACTGACCAGTGCCCATCTCTCATGATTTCATCTTTCATTGTTTAACCTCCTCACTGGGCTGTTTTCTAGAATCAGAGATACCTAAGTGTGTATATTCACTGGCATACCTAGGATATAGTTCTTTTTAATAAAATCTTTATTGTTGAAAGTATTACATAGGTCCTCCTTCCCCCCACCCCCATTGAACTCTTCATGTAGAAGACCTTTCTAAAGTATAATACAAAACCTAGAAAATGACAAGGCCATTAGAACACTGTCAACAGAAAAGGAATTCTGCCTGCCAAAATCATAGTCAAAACAGAGTCAATAGATGAATTGTAAATGGAGGAAAATGTTTGACCCAGAACTTCTACTTGGAAGTTATTCTACACATGCAGTCTTACATGTAAGAAATTACTTACATATCATTATCAGTTGCAATTTATTTATTTATTTATCCTCACCTGAGGATATTTTCCCATTGATATCTTAGAGTGGAAGAGAGAGGGAAAGACAAAGAAAAATATCGATGTGAGATAAACATCGATTGTTTGCCTCCTGGCATGCGTCCTGACCAGGGCCCCAGCTGGGGAGGATCCTGTGATTGAGGTATGTGCCCTTGACTAGAAGTGAACCTGGGATCCTTTGGTCCGCAGACTGACACTCTATTCACTGAGCCAAACTGGCTAAGGCCAGTTTTTTTTTTTTTTTTTTAAAGTACAACATTGGATTAGAAACAATGTAAATGTCTGTTATTAGCATAGTGGTTAGTTAAGTTATGGTTCATTCATATGATGGAATACTCTATAGCTAGATGTCATTTGAAAATATCTCAAAGATATGCAAATTTTTAAAAAGATGCAAAATGGGTATAGAGTGTAAGGTATTTGCTTGTATATGTATTATCATGTGTCTTGAAGCATTGTAAGAGCAATGTCATATTTATGTCCTGAGGGAAAGTCAGCTAGATGTCTGGGAGAAAGTGCTGGGAAAGAGTATCTCTTTCTATATCATCTTCTTATACAAAAAATTGAGTTACAAAAAAGTGGCTGGCAAAGAAAAAAAACCAGTCCTTTGTGTTAGTATATACAAATATACTAGGGGCCTGGTGCACAGGCTCTTCGACATCCCTCGAGGGGTCCCGGATTGTGAGAGGGTGCAGGTCAGGTTGAGGGACCCCACCAGTGCACCATCGGGGCTGAGGAGGGACCGCGGGAGGGCTCCAGGGCATGTCTGGCCCATCTTGCCCAGGCCCGATCAGCCGGACCCCAGCAGCAAGCTAACATACAGGTCGGAGCGTCTTCCCTCTGGTGTTAGTGTGCATCATAGTGACTGGTGGAATGAATGGTCAGACACTTAGCATATTAGCCTTTTACATATATAGATATTTTAAAACCTCTGGTTTGGCACAGTAAATACTAGAATGTTTATAATACAAAACAGATAATACTAGAATGTTCACAATCTAAAACAAATAATAAAGCTCCATTTTTTTTGGAGTCTTGTAATTCTATAGGATATACCTTTAATTGTAGATTTGTCCCTAAAATACCTAATATACTGATTCACTTTTCAAGTATTCTCTTAATAGAAACTTCAGCTTGTTGAACAATGTAGAGAACTAGCAAGTTTGGAGGGAAGATTCTTAGTTACAAGGTAGATGCCGAAAAACTCTCAAGACAGTGAGGACAGGCTACCGTTCAGATTAAATGTGCTAATTCTATGCAAGGTGCATAGAACAGAAAAATGTCCTCAGAGGATATGTTTTTACTTATTTTAGTGAGAGAGGAGGGGAGAGAAGATAGGGAAAGAGAAAGAAAGGAAACATCGATGTGAGAGAGAAACTGATCACTCAGTTGCCCTCCATAAGTGCCCTAACTGGGGATGGAACCTGCAACTTTTGTATGTGCCCTCCCTGGGAATCGAACCTGTAAACTTTGGGTATATGGGATGATGCTCCAATCATCTGAGCCACACCGGCCAGGGCTGAAAGGTCCTCTTTTTAAAAATATTACTTTGACTTTGGGTGGTGGGCACACAGTGTCCTATACAGATCTTGTATCATAGAATGCTACACCTGAAACCTATATGATCCTATTAACCAATGTCACCCCAGTAAATTTAATAAAAATTAACTGTTTTTAAAAAGTATTGCTTGTTTATGGCACTGTGGAGTGGAAGATGCATATGTTTCACTATACTTGAAGATGATGAATAAAAGTTATGACTTTCTCCATTCTTATTTCCATTTCAGCCATACCACACTTTATCAGAACTGCTTTTGGTTTTTTGTTGTTGTTGTTGTTTTTTGAGGGGGTGAGGGAGGTAACTATATAACATTACATTTAATTAGGATACTAAATTATAAACTTTGAAATTATGCACAATTAAGTGCCCATTTAAACTATCCTATATCATAAAAGCCTAATATGCAAAATGTTCGACCAGGAGTTTGACTGCTCTCTGACATGCGCTGACCACCAGGGGGCGGCGCGGAACATGGCGGGCGCTGGCAGCTGGTGGCAGTGGAGGCACTGCCAGCCCCTATGGGCCCCGATAAGAGCAGGGCCACGGCGGATTGGTGGAGCAGGTGAGCAGGCCATGCCAGGCCAAGACGAGTGTGAGCTGGGGGCCCGATCGCCCCGCTGATTGCCCTGCAGACAGCAACCAGCAGTGGCAGCAGGGGGAGGGCCGCCACCCAGCTCCCAGGTGCCGAGGGAGCCGGGCAAGGGGCCTGGCCCTGATCGCGATCACCCCGCAGATGGTGACCAGCAGCTGGCAGGCCCTGATCGCCCAATCAAGGTTGGGCCCTGGGCTAGGATGGGGACCTGGGAGTGTATGGCAGCAACCAACCTCCTGCGGTGCCCAGGTCAGGGGTTACGACCTCTTGCTGGCTACTTGAGGGTGGGGTTGACGGGGACGGAAGTGCAGTGAGAATGCGGGGTGTTTGCCAAGCTCGCTCTCACTCCCCTGCTACCCTCCCCCAGGACACTAGGGCTCACATGCTGGGGAAGCTCCTGCGCTCAGGTGCTGGGCACCCACCAGGAGCCTGCCCCGCACCAACACAGCCTCTTCCAGATGAGCCAGGCCGCATCTGCCAGTACTTCAGGGGCTGGCCGGGCCCCCTGTGGGTTCGCTCAGGAGCCGGTCTGTGAGGCTGGCCAGGAGAGAGCACGCTGCCCGCCTGGCTTCTGTGTAGCGCCGCTGGCTGGCCCAGAGGCCCATGATGTGCCCCGGCCTGCAGTGTCTGGCTGTGCTCACTGCATCTCCACGTGGGGACTCAGGCACCATGACTCAGGTGGAGGGAGGTGCATGGGGGCCTGGAGACCCAGGTGCTGCCCAGGGCCCAGAGGCCAGCTGGCACCTGCCATCCATGCCAGATGCTCACACTTTTATCGTTGGCCAGACCTAGGGACCACACCACACAAATTTCATGCACTGGGCCTCTAGTCTATATATATAAAAGCCTAAGCAACTGTTCGACCATTTGACCGGTAGCTATGATGCACACTGAGCACCAGGGGGCAGATGTTCCAACCGGTAGGTTAGCTTGCTGCTGGGGTCTGGCCAATCGGGACTGATCAAGATGGGCTGGACACGCCCTAGAGGCCTCCCTTGTTCCCTCCCAGCCCCGATCATGCACTGGTGGGGTCCCAGATTGCAAGAGGGTGCAGGCCAGACTGAGGGACCCCACTGGTGCATGAATCCATGCACCAGCCCTCTAGTCCTATGTAATAAAGAGGTAATATGCAAATTGACCCTCATGCCTTCGCACAAGATGGCCGCCTCCATGTGGTCAAAGATTGCCGGCAAGGAAGGGTAGTTGTGGGCGATCAGGCCTGCAAGTGAGGGCAGTTAGGAGTGACTGGGCCTGCAAGGGAGGGCAGTTGGGGGGGTCAGGCTTGCAGGGGAGGGCAGTTGGGGGCAATCAGGCTGGCAGGGGAGGGCAGTTAGGGACAATCGGATCTGCAGGGGAGAGCAGTTAGGGGCAATTCAGCCAGCAGAGGAGGGCAGTTAGGGGCAATCGGGCCTGCAGGGGAGCAGTTAGGTGTTGATCAGGCTGTCAGGGGAGTGATTAGGGGGTGATCAGGCTGGCAGGCAGGTAAGCGGTTGGGAGCCAGCAGTCCCAGATTCTGAGAGGGATGTCCGATTGCCCGATCCCACAGGCCTAAACCTGCAGTTGGACATCCCTTGAGGGGTCCCAGATTTGAGAGGGTGCAGGCTTGGCTGAGGGACAACCCCCACAGTGTATGAATTTTGTGCACCGGGCCTCTAGTCTCACATAAAATAATGAGTTTTGTTTGAATACTGCTAGAGGTATAAGGTAAGTGATCCAAGAGAGGTGTAGGGAAATAGCACAGGATTGTAATAAATCATCTATGGATTCAACACACTTTAGCACTACAACCTCCTATGTTACAGCAAATTGCTCTATCACTTTATTGTACCACCTGAACACATTATTTTTATAATGTGATTGACTATGTCACTTTCAATTTTACATTCCAAATTCATTTATTTTCATTTCTTTTGATTAGGAAGACTTCTTTAAAAATATTTTTCTTTTTCCATTATGGAGAAGTAAAAGCCATCTTGTTAGACACCTTACCCTTACAACTTTCTCTTAAAGCTAACCACAAGTTCATCTCAAGGTGGCCTCTGCCCTAGGGCAATTCTTCGTTTGTAGGCAAATGAGCAGTAATATATTATCTCAGCCCCTGCTGTTGTGCTCTGGTTGTTAAATTTACTAATGAAGCTCTTTGCTTATGAGTGTGGGAAATATTTTTAGTGCCAATGTAAAACATGGAATAAACAGCAAGAGATCAAGGTTGAATAAACTACCAGATTTCTGGCAGGCAATTCATAGTCTCTGCTAAAGCATTTGGCCAGCAGATGAATTACATAGTCCCACTCAAAGGATGTTCTCATTATTGGAACATCTTTCTATGTTGGAGGTTGCTGCAACCATGAACCCTTGAAATTTAACAAATTAAAATATGCTCACCCAGCTGGTGTAGCTCAGTGGTTGAGTGTCAATCTATGAACCAGGAGGTCACGGTTCAATTCCTGGTCAGGGCACATGCTGGGGTTGCACCCTCAATCCCTGGTAGGGTGCATATAGGAAGCAGCCGATCAATGATTCTCATTCTCATCATTGATGTTTCTATCTCTCCCTCTCCCTTCCTCTCTGAAATCAATTAAAAATATATATTTTTAAAAAAACAATAAGTCTGCTCTGTCTGAAAGGGGCAGATCTCTTTTCCCTTGACATTAAAACTACATTCGAGATACAAATTTTATAACTTTTGAAAGGATTAAGTGTGCTCTCTAGTTCATAAATCCTGCAAAATGGTCCTTTGCTCTTTGTATTAATTTTTGTAGAGATAGTAAACTGCTTCTCCAAGACAAGTCCATTCATTCTACATTCTTTTACTTGTACTTTGTATTTGCTATGGTCTGAATATTTCTCCCCCCCGTTCCACAAATTCATACTAGTATGTTGAAATCCTAATCCCTAACGTGTGTTAGTATTAAATGTGGGACCTTTGCTTAAATCATGAGGATAGTCCTCACAAATTGGGTTAGTGGTCTTATTAGAGGTTCCAAAGAGACTGCAGCCCTTCTACCATGGAGGACACAGCAAAGGCACCGACTGTGGCCAGGGAGAATGCTCTCACCCGACCATTCTGGTGCCAGCCTCCAGAACTGTGAGAAATTTCTGTTTTTCTATAAACTACCGGGTCGGTGGTATTTTGTTATAGCATTTGAATGGATTAAAACAGTGTCAATATAAAATCTCTGTCCTCTCCATGAATTCTTCCCCAGCCAGGAGATAGCTAGTTACTGTAAAATAAGATGAAGGAAAGCTACTTTTTCTCTTCAAATATGAGGAGATGGGGAAGTGCTAAACCTCTCTTTTTTTTCTGATAGAAAATGTTTTAATCCCTCAACTATTCCTAGCTTCTAGGAATTCTTTTTTTTTAAATATATTTTATTGATTTTTTACAGAGAGGAAGGGAGAGGGATAGAGATTTAGAAACATCGATCAGCTGCCTCCTGCACACCCTCCATTGGGGATGTGCCCCCAACCAAGGTACATGCCCTTGACTGGAATCGAACCTGGGACCCTTGAGTCCGCAGGCTAACGCTCTATCCACTCAGCCAAACCGTTCAGGGCACTTCTAGGAATTCTTGAGCAGATTAATAGCCCTTTTGACTCTGTCTTGAGATTTTATATATATATATATATATATATATATGTATATATATATATATATACATATATATATATATATATATATATGTATATATATACACACACACACACAAACATGCGCTTGCACGCACACACACATTCAGAAAACATGGGTATCAAAAAAATCAGAAAAAAAGAAAGCTTTTAGTTTTAATATGTGTACATCATTTTTTTTTTGTTTGGAAAAAATGTTTAAAAACATATATTATGATTTGAGTATTTATGAGGGACAGAGTTGATCGCAGTCCACTTTGACCTGCTAGGTTCCTCTGGTCCTGTTTCACTTGATTGCTGGTGTTGGTTGACATTCTGGTCTAGAGGAGTTTATCCTTCATTTACTGCCCTTCTACCATTTGTCTCCCAGATCATTTCTCATCCAGTCTTTTATATGTATCTGGTGATACCCTGTCTAGTCTTATTCACATACTGCTAAGGTGACCAACTCACGCTGGTTTGCCCAGAACTGTCTGTGTTTAGAGCTAAGGGCCCTGTGTTTTGGCAGTCTCATTAGTTCTGGGCAGACTAGGATGGTTGGTCATTTTACATACTATCTCCCCCCACGACCTTACAGCACATATTATTTGCTGTATGTCTGTGTATTGTCCACAGTGGAATGTGGAAGCTCAGGCTTCTGTCTGAATGCTAATGGTTGAAAGTTACTTTTCTGAAGCATTTGTTTTTTTCACCCCCTTTCCTAAAAAAATGCTAAAGTATCCTCTGATGTCTCTTTGATGCTCCTTTATAGGTTTTTCCCTAGTTGAAATTGTGGTGTGAATTGCTCTTGAGGATTTTCTGTCTTGAATTTCTTTCAACAATTCCACAGAATAAAAATTGTTTTCTTGCTACCTAGGATCTATGGCTCCAGTTTGTCATATTGTTTGGGTGACTTAGTACTTAATAAAGTAAAACAGTTGTACAATTAAGCCTTTGGAAAGCCATATTTTTAGTAATTGGGAACCCTGAGTTCAGTTAGATTGGCCACCAGCTCCCTGCAGGACTTTGGACAAGTCTAGTTTTCCCTTTAGATCTTGGATCACTCCTATGTAAAAGAGGTGGGCTTTGCTAGATTGTTCACAAGGCCAGTTTATGCTGAAACAAAATGACTGTCAGTGGGAAGCAGGGTATCATTGCCGTATGTAACAGTTCTTTTCTGGAGTCTGTTGGGAGGTTTTTCTAATCTCTCTGTAGCCTGACCTCTGAGCCCAGAACCCAATATCCAACCCTCTATTAGACCATCACCAATTAGTCCCAGAGGGCCTCTTTCAGATGAAAACTTGCTGCCTGTAGCTAGAAGCATAATGGGAAGGGCATCCCCAGGTTTAACCTTTCACCAGGAGGACTCAGAGGATTCAACTTACAGTCATATTCATGGTATCATTTAGTATAGTGGAAGGATACCAGGCAAAATCATCCAAGGGAAAGGCACATGGGTGAAGCCTAGGGAAACTAGACACAGCTTCCGACAGTCCTTCTCTAATACTCACACAGGATTTGGTTGATTTCCCCCAATAACTAGTTGTGACAACACATGTGAAATGATATTTTTCAGGAAAGCTTATTAGAAACTCGGTACCCAAGGTTTTTATTGGGGGCTGGTCAAAAAGGCACCCTCTGTTCCAAAATCCCCAGTGTGTTCAGTATACATATATTATTTGTGCAGTTTAGACCAGTGAACCATTCTTATCTGGGAATGGGGGGAACCCTCCTCAAATTTAACTTTCTAGATGCCAGCCAAGGAGCAAGGCTGCAAGCAGGTCTTTGTAAGGATAGGAGTCTCAGGGTTTGCTACAGTATCTCTTTTCTGCACATGTAATAAAATTCAAAGTTTACCCCTGGCCTCTTGACTCCTCACCCCAAGTAAAGCCGCATGACACCTGGGAAATTAGACTTTGAGGAATAGTTGAAGGTCTCCTGGCTCTGCTTGTAACTGGGTTACTTTGGCTAAGTTGCTTTACAAACCTGACCTTCATCTGTGAATTAGAGATAATAAAGCTAACTACATAGGGGTTTTATTGAGAATACATTTTTTTATACACACATACATCTGAAACACATCATCACTTGTCCCTGAATCCACTTATTCAACAAATTTTTATCTAGAACGTACTATGTGATAAACATTGTGATGGGCCCAGGAGGTGTAGTGCTGAGCAAAAGACATCCTGCCTTTCTACAGTTTATAGTTTAGTAGGGAGAGAGACTTTAATAATAACTATGAAAGTTAGTATACTATTAGAGCAATAATCTGTGGTAAGTGCATAGATAGAGGTAGTTATATAATGTGGTTACTGACCTATATTAGTAGGTCAGGGACAGCCTCCCTGAGGAAATGGCATATATGTAACAATCTCAAATTGGAACCTGCAGTAGCTACATTAAGAAATCAGGAGAGCCCTACCAGTGTGGCTCAGTGGTTGAGCATTGACCTATGAACCAGGAGGTCACAGTTCAATTCCCAGTCAGGGTATATGCCAGGGTTGGGGGTTGGGCTCAATATCCAGCAAGAGGCAGCCACTCAGTGATTCTCTCTCATCATTCATATTTTTATCTCCGTTTCCCTTCCTCTTTAAAATCAATAAAAATATACTTTAAAAAATAAGGAGAGATACTAGATAATGGTTTTGCATAGGCTCTTTTCTTCTGGTGGGAGGGAGCAGGCAGTGTTGGAAAAATAAAAAAAGGCCAGTGTGATTGGCATAGAGAGAACAAAGGGGAGAGAGATGGTGGATGAGATTGGAGAGGATAGAGGTAGTTAAGGACCACTTTTAGATAAAGGAGCTCAGCCACCATCCTAAGAGCAATGGAAAGCCATTTAAGGGTGTTTAGCAGTGGGTGACATGTTCAAATATCGAAGTGTTTTAAAAAAAGACCACCCTGCCTACTTTGTAGAGATATTGGAATAGATAAAGTGGTTCAGGGGGCTATTGCAGAAGCCTGGGCTAATGATGATTATAACTTGAGTCAGTGCTAAATACAGGCAGTCCTCGGGTTACGTCAGACTATGCATACGTTGTTTCGTGGTTACACCGCTATCTCCCATTTATTTATATATAAAAAAGTTCCGTCATTTCGATGTATGTACAATGTGCTTTCTGTTTTTTATTATTACCACAAATAAAGGTCAGGAATTGTTATCTTTTAAATTTTTTTTTACTGTTTCACTTCATTACTGCTGTGTATGTGCTCCATATGAGTGATGTAGGTGCTTATGCAGGTGGGTTCCGACTTATGGCTCTTGTTACATCATGTCATAGGAATGGATCTCCGACATAACCCAAGGACCTACTGTAGCTTGCTTGGAGCTGAAGAGAAATGTAAAGATTTGAGGAGGTGTATCTACAGTTACTCGCTGAATTATTTGAATCAATAGCTTCAAGTTGAACAGTTTTTACTATTTTTTTTTTACCTTTACTACTATAAAATATTGAGTTGGAAGAGATATCAGATTCTTTTTTTTTTTTTTAATCTTCACCCAAGGATACTTTCCCATTGATTTTTAGAGAGAGGGAAAAACAGAGAAATATTGATGTGAGAGAAACACATCGGTTAGTTGCCTCCTGCATGCACTCTGGCCACCTTCCAGGCCAGGGAGGAGCCTCCAACTGAGGTATGTGCCCTTGACCGGAATTGAACCCTGGACCCTTCGGTCCACAGGCGAACACTCTATCCACTGAGCTAAACTGGCTAGGGCAATATCAGATTCTTGAGTGTATAATTCTTGTAAAGAAAGAGATGAAGTTATACACACATTCATCTGAAATTTGCACAACTACAGCCTACCTTATCCATGCATCTATTGAGTAGAAATAATAAGGAAGATACAGGAAGAGAGGGGAAGATGGTGGCTGGCACGATGGCAGTGAGGAAGAGAGTGAGGGAGCGAAATGGGAGTGTGTGGATGTGGTGTGTGTGTGTGTGTGTGTGTGTGTGTGTGTGTGTGTGTGTGTGAGTGTGAGTGAGGGACAGTTAGATCCTGCAAGGCATTCCGGGGCTGGTGGACCAGGATCTCATAGATGGGGAGCCCCCACTACCACTGCAAGCACTCCCTAGTGGTGGTGCTGGCACAGAAATCATGCCATCTTGAAGGGCAGAGCTGCTGTGACTAGGAACCCAGCCTCATCACCACTCAGACTGGCCTCAGACAAAAACTAAGATCCTAAAGCCACTCTGGACAAAGACCTGCTATCACAGCTGCAGACCCACCGACCCTGAGACTCAAGCCACCCTGGCCTCGAGCACTTGTGAGTCCCGGAGGGTGTTCCTCTCCTGCCTACCTGCTGTGGAAGCATAAGTTCCACGCATCTCAAGCCACTCCTGACAGTCTGTGTGTGCAACTCCCGCTGGCTGCACCTCCCGGACACCCAAGACGGCCCCTGGCTGTTGGTATACAGCTCCCGCCAGACTGTGGCAGCCACCCCTCTCCCCGGAACCTAAGCTGGCCCCCGACTGTCAGCACACGTGCCTCCCACCAGACTGTGGTGTCCACACATATCCTGGGAACCCGAGCCAGCCCCTGACTCTTGGTGCACACAGGGCTCTCCCCAGCCTGCGGTGGCTGAGCCTCCCAATACCCCAAGCCCACCCTTGACTGTAGGGGTGTGCTACACTCCTGCCAAGCCCACCACTGCAGCTCAGGTCCCACACAAGTCGGCAATTGGACCATTCAGCGATAGCAAAAATGGGGAGACGAAAAAAGCAACCCCAAAATGAAAGAAAAGGAGGAATCACCCCCCCCCCACACACACAAAAGGAACTAAATAAAACGGAGGAATGCACTATGTCAGAAAAAGAATTCACAATAATGGTCATACAGTTCATAAACTGGATGGATGAGAAAATCAATAACCTATGTGATAATCAAGAAGAAATCCAAAGTGATATGGCTAAAATAAAACAAATGATGGGAGGTTTCAACAGTAGACTAAGAGAAGCAGTAGACTGAATTAGTGAGGTAGAAGATAGGGTAGAGAAACAAGTCCAATTTGAACAGCAACTGGAGAAAAAAAATTGGACAAGAGGAGGAAAGCCTAAGGGAGCTTTGGGACAACATGAAACGTATAACAGGGGTGCCAGTAGGACAAGAATTGAAGCAAGGATTAGAGAACCTATTTGAAGAGATAATGGCAGAAAACTTCCCTGACATGGGGAAGAAGAAAGTCACACAAGCTCAGAGAGTGCCAAACAAGATGAAACCCAAAAGACCTACACCAAGACTCATTGTAACTACAATGGCAAATGTTAATGACAGAGAATCATAAGGGCTGCAAGAGGAAGACAGAGTTACCTACAAAGGATCTCCCATTAGATTATCAAATGATTTCTCAACAGTAACACATCAAGCCAGAAGGGAATGGAATGAAGTATACAAACTAATACAAAGCAAGGGACTGAATCCAAGAATACTCTATTCAGCAAGGTTATCATTCAAAATTGAAGAGGAGATAAGGAGCTTCACAGACAAAAAAAAAAAAAAAAGGCTAAAGGAATTTATCAATACCAAGCCAGCAATGTAAGAAATGCTAAAGGGACTATTGTAAAAAGAAGGAAAACATAAAAAAGGGAAGAAGGAACACAGGGACAAACAATAAAAATGGCTATAAACAAGAACCTATCAATAATAACTTTAAATGTAAGTGGACTAAATTATCCAATCAAAAGATATTGAGTAGCTGAATGGATAAGAAAACATGACCCATATACACCCATATACATGCTGTCTACAAGAGACCCACCTCTGAACAAGCAACTCACAAAGACTGAAAGTGAAGGGAAGAAAAATATCTGTCAAAGTGAAGACCTTAAAAAGAAATAAGGAAGGCCACTTCATAATACTAAAGGGATAGATACAACAAGAGGATATAACTCTGGTAAACATATATGAACCCAATGCAGGAACACCAAAACACGTAAAAAGGAAAACTTCTGGAAGATATCAAGGGAGAGATCGACAGCAATACAATCATAGGAGGGGACTTTAATACACCACTGACATCACTGGATAAAGTCTCTAGACAAAAAAATCATCAAAGAAACCGCAATTCTAAATGACTCACTAGATCAGATGGACTTAATTGACATCTTCAGAACATTTCACCCCAAAGCTACAGAATATACATTCTTCTCAAGTGCACATGGGACATTTTTGAAGATAGACCACATATTAGGACACAGGCAAAATCTCGTGAAATTCTATTAACCCTTTGCACTCGCTTGCTTTTTTCTCGATTCCTTTATTCTAATGCTAACCGTGTCGAGTCACACTTGACATCTGAGTGCAAAAGGTTAATATACCTATAATTATAACTGCAAAGCTTTACCACAAATCCTTCATTTTAGTTACATCCATGTTTCAACAATTTTGAGATTTTAAAGCCAATTATTATTATCCAAGGCATTTACTTTGGTAAATTCTGTAACAGAGATACTTTACTATCTTTCTGGTGGCCTTAATGTTAACTTTGGAATGTGGTCCATTACTATTCAAAAATTACCCTTTAATATGGAAATACCAGTCTTATTGCTTGGAACCTAGACTGTATTTTTTCATTTGGTCATCTCCGCCATCTTTTTGAGGAAAAAACAGTGTTGGATTCATTCTGTAGCATCCATAAAGAGATTAAACTTAGCTCAAAACCTTGTCCAATATTGAATGGAGCGCTCTTTTGTTTTAAGCTAACTTTCTCTCTCTATGAGTACAGAAATCCCAGATGCATTCCTAAATTTTGTAAAATTTTTAAATGACGGACCTGGAAAAAACATGGCGGAAATGGGATTTTTCTAATAGTACTCTCGGAAGTGGGCATCCATTTTACAGGATGGTTCCATTTGCTATCACCATGTGTCTCTCCACCCCCACATCCTGCTTCCTTTGGGGGAAATTTAGTAAATGGTCTGGCCACTCAGGTAAACAAAGCATCAGAGAGTTCCTCTGCAAGAGAGCTGATGGCTCCACCCTGTCTAGCTGCTCTTGAACCTCTCAACACCAGAAGCAGAGGATCCGGCGGCTTTTTAGAAATTACAGACTTTTGATCCCAAATCTGAATTAGGCATTTTGCAATTAGAATAAGAAGCAACATTAAATATGACAATGGCACTCCTTTTCCTTGAGCCAGATTTTAAAAAGTGCCTTTTGACATTCCAATTTCTTTATCCTTGAGCATACAAGCTAAAAATTTACAATGATATTTTTGCCTTTGAACCGAATTCTTCCCAATTATAGTCTGGCTTGACACAAAATATGTTCCTGCCCAGTCTGGATTAATGACTTCCAAAGCTAGTGCAGGCTTTATGCACAGTTAATCTCCTCACCAAATTTTCGGTGACCCCCTCACCTTTACTGGTGATTAACTTCTTTCTTCGCTCAGGTGAAATCTTCTCCAGATGTCATTGTCTCGGGGACCATAAATGCTGGGGTCTTATCTGCATCTACAAGGGTTCAGGAATATGGAGAAGGGGCTGTGTATAAATGAATAAAGAGGCTAGAGAAGAAATATGATTTTGAAAGGCATGGGGGAAAGCCAGATGGAAACTTAGTTCTAGTGACTAAGCTCCCCGAATGTCCAGACACCTAGCTTTTTAACACATTTTGCCCTAAAGCAAAGCAGATATACTTATCAAAGGTAAGGTTTGGTATCAGGTTGGGGGAACTACCCTCAGCAATCTGGCAGCAGGCAACAATATGTAGATCTTCAGCCCTGCTGAAGCCCCAAGGTTCATCAACCTTTTGATGAACTTCTTACATTTATGACCTGCTGGAATTAGCCTCCAGCATGTACTCTATTTTGTTTATTTCTGTTCTGACATTTATCATTTCTTTCTTCTGCTCCCTCTGGGCTTTGTTTGTTGTTCATTTTCTGTTTCTTGAGATTTTTCTTATTTCTTTAGGTAGGCCTGTAATGCTATGAACTTCATCTCAGGACTGCTTTTGCAGTGTCCCATGGAGTTAGGATTGTTGTATATTCATTTTCATTTATTTCCAGGTAAGTTTTTTTTCCTTGATCTCATTGGCAACCCATTCATTGTTTAATAACATGCTATTTAGCCTCCACGTGTTTGAGTGTTTTAGAGGGGTTTTTAAAATATATGTTTTATTGATTTCAGAGAGGAAGGAAGAGGGAGAGAGAGAGAAAAACATTAATTATGAGAGAGAATCATTGATCGGCTGCCTCCTGCCCACAACCCACGCATGTGCCCTGTACCAGAATCAAACCTGGGACCCTTCAGTCTGCAGGCCAGCGCTCTATTCACTGAGCCAACCCGGCTAGGTCTAGAGTTTTTTATTGTAGTTGATTTCTCATTTCATACCATTGTGATCCTAGAAGATGCTTGATATGATTTCAATTTTCTTGAATTTATTAACACTTATTTTGTGTCCTAACATAGTGGTCAGCAAACTCATTAGTCAACAGAGCCTAATATCAGCAGTACAACGATTGAAATTTCTTTTGAGAGCCAAATATTTTAAACTTAAATTATATAGGTAGGTACAAAGTAATGATTAAAACTTTCCGCAAATGCTCATTTTTTTTTTTTTTTTGGCAAGAAATTCGACATTTTTAAGCGTAAAAATGCATGAGTACAACCCTTCAAGCTGGAGGGGGCAGTGTTATGGTTTGGGGCATGTTTTCCTGGCATGATTTGGGCCCTTTAATCTATGATGTTAACACCTTCAGAAAATTTGACATATGAAGTTTTGAAGCTTGCTATCAATACATCAAAATAGCATACATATCAAATCGCATATACACTGAGTGGCCAGATTATTATGACCACCCATAAGTACTTCGTTGGGCCACCTTTTGCCTTCAATACTGAGGCGATTCTTCTTGGCATTGACTCCACGAGTTGTTGAAGGTGATGTGAGGAATCTGACACCATGCCTGATGAATAGCACTGTCCAGTTCTGTGAGATTTGATGGTTGTGGAACCAGCTGCCTGATGGCTCTTTTAACTTTGTCCCATAAATGCTCAATTGCATTGAGATCTGGTGATTGTGGGGGCCACCTAAGCAAGGCAAAGTATCCCTCATGTTCTTGAAACCACTCCTGCACAATATAAGCACTGTGGCATGGCGCATTGTCTTGTTGGAAGAAGCCATCTCCATTGGGAAATGCCATCAACATGACAGGATGAACTTGATCAACAATGATACTTAGGTATGTTGTGCTATTCAGATGTTGTTCCACACGAATTAAAGGGCCCAAATCATGCCAGGAAAACATGCCCCAAACCATAACACTGCCCCCACCAGCTTGAAGGTTTGTACTCATGCATGAGGGGTGCATGCTTTCATGCTGTTTCCATGAAATTCTCACTCTGCCATCTGCATGATGCAACTGGAAACGTGATTCACGGACCACATGACTTTTTTCCAATGCTCGACTGTCCAATCCTTGTGTTCCTGTGCAAATTGGAGATGTTTTATCTTGGTAACTGCAGACAGCAAAGGTGTTCGAACAGGCCTTCGGCTTCCATATCCCATACAATGCAGTGTACGGCTAATTTGCCTACAAACGTCAGTGGGCATAATAATCTGGCCACTCAGTGTATATCAACATATGTGTAACTCCATCTATTGAAAAAAATCTGCATTATAACTGGTACACCTAGTAAATCTTTTGGTTAATCTCCCCCCACACTCCCCCCTACCCCTCACCTTCTCAATGAGGTTGGATGGTCTGTTCGATGGTTCTATATCTCTCAGTCTATTTTAGTACATCAGTTTATGTTATTCATTATATTCCACAAATGAGTGAGATCATGTGATATTTATCTTTCTCCAGCGGGCTTTTTTCACTTACACATACTCTCTAGGTCCATCCATGCTGTTGCAAATGGTAAGAAATCCTTCTTTTTTACTGCAGTGTAGTATTTCATTGTGTAGATGTACCACAGTTTTTTAATCCACTCATCTGCTGATGGGCACTTAGGCTGTTTCTAAATCTTAGCTATGGTAAATTGTGCTGCTATGAACATAGGGGTGCATATATCCTTTCTGATTGGTGTTTCTGGTTTGTTGGGATATATTCCTACAAGTGGGATTACTGGCTCAAATGGGAGTTCCATTTTCCACAGTGGCTGCACCAGTCTGCAGTCCCACCAGCAGTGCATGAGAGTTCCCTTTTCTCCACATCCTCACAAGCACTTGTAGTTTGTTGATTTGTTGATGATAGCCATTCTGACAGGTGTGAGGTGGTACCTCATGGTTGTTTTGATTTATATCCCTCTGGTGATTAGTGACTTTAACGATGTTTTAATATGTCTCTTGTTCTTCTGGATGTCCTCTTTTGTAAGGGGTCTATTTAGGTCCTTTGCCCATTTTTTGATTGGATTGTTTATCCTGCTTTTGTTAAGTTGTATGAATTCTCTATAAATTTTGGAGATTAAACCCTTATCAGATATCACATTGGCATATATGTTCTCCCACATGGTGGGCTTTCTTGTTGATTTGTTGATGGTTCCATTTGCTATGCAGAAGCTTTTTATTTTGATGTATTCCCATTTGTTTATTTTCTCCTTAGTTTCCATTGCCCAAGGAGTTGTGTAGGTAAAAATATTGCTATGACTTAATTTGGAAGAAGCCATCTCCATTGTGATACGCCATCAACATGATAGGTTGAACTTGATCAGCAATGATACTTAGGTATGTTGTGCTATTCAGACGTTGTTCCACACGAATTAAAGGGCCCAAATCATGCCAGGAAAACATGCCCCAAACCATAACCCTGCCCCCACCAGCTTGAAGGTTTGTACTCATGCATGAGGGGTGCATGCTTTCATGCTGTTTCCGTGAAATTCTCACTCTGCCATCTGCATGATGCAACTGGAAACATGATTCACGGACCACATGACTTTTTTCCAATGCTCGACTGTCCAATCCTTGTGTTTCTTCTAAGATTTTTTTGATTTCCCATCTTACGTTGAAGTCCTTTATCCATTTTCAGTTTATTTTTGTGAATGGTGTAAGTTAGCACTTTAGTTTCATTTGTTTTTGCATATATCTGACCAATTTTCTCAACACCATTTATTAAAGAGACTGTCTTAACTCCATTTTATACTCTTGCCTCCTTTGTCAAATATTAATTGAGCATAATGGCTTGGGTCAGTTTCTGTGTTCTCTGTTCTGTTCCATTGTTTATATGTCTGTTCTTGTGCCAGTACCAGGCAGTTTTGAGAATAGTGGCTTTGTAATATAGCTTGATATCTGGTATTGTGATTCCTCCAACTTTATTCTTCTTTCTCAGGATTGCTACAGCTATTTGGCATCGTTTTTTATTCCAGATTAATTTTTGGAAAATATTTTTTCTAGATCTGTGAAATTTGCCATTGATATTTTAATGGGAATTGTATGAATGTATAGATTGCACTGGGTAATATGGGCTTTTTAATTATGTTGATTCTACCAACCCATTACCATGGTATATTCTTCCATTTTTTTTTATGTCTTCCTCTATCTCTTTTTTCAATGTCCTGTAATTTTCCAAGTACAGGTCTTACTTATTTATATATTATTTTTATTTTTTTAAAATTAAATTTAATTTTTTTACTAGAGGAGCGGTGCATGAAATTTGTTCATGTGGGGGTGTGTGTGTCCCTCAGCACCCTCTCCAATTTGGGACCCCAGCCTGCACCCTCTCCAATCTGGGACCCCTCGAGGGATGTCCGACTGACCAGTGGGATCGCGCCTATACAGGCAGTCGGACATCCCTCTCACAATCCATTACTGCTGGCTCCCAACTGCTCGCCTGCCTGCCTTCCTGATTGCCCCTAACCACTTCTGCCTGCCAGCCTGATCACCCCCTAACCACTCCGCTGCCAGCCTGATTGATGCCTAATTGCTCCCCTGCCAGCCTGTTTGCCCCCAACTTCCCTCCTCTGCCGGCCTGGTCACTCCTAACTGCCCTCCCCTGCAGACCTGGTCCCTCCCCAACTGCTCTCCACTGCAGGCCTGGGTCCCCCCCAACTGCCCTTCCCTACATGCCCGGTCACCCCCAACTTCCCTCCTCTGCCGGCCTGGTCCCTCCCAACTGCCCTCCCCTGCTGGCCATCTTGTGGCAGCCATCTTGTGTCCACATGGGGGCAGGATCTTTGACCACATGCGGGCAGCAATCTTGTGTGTTGGAGTGATGGTCAATCTGCATATTACTCTTTTATTAGATAGGATAGAGGCCTGGTGCATTTTTCAAATGCTTTTTCTGCATCAATTGACATGACTATGTGATTTTTGTCTCTCAATTTGTTTATGTGATATATCATGTTTATTGTCTTGTGGAGATTGTCCTAGCCTTGCATCCCCAGAATAAATCCTACTTGGTCATGGTGATCTTTCAAATGTAATGCTGGATCTGATTTGCTAAAATTTTATTGAGCATCTATGTTCATCAGGGATATTGGCCTATAATTCTCTTTCTTTATAGTGTCCTTACCTGGTGTTAGGATTAGGGAAATGCTGGGTTCATAGAAAGAGCTTGGAAGTGTTCCTTCCTCTTGAATTTTTTTGGAATAGTCTGAGGAGGATCGGTTTTAGTTCTCCTTTGAATGATTGGTGAAAGTCCCCTGTGAAGGTGTCCAGACCAAGGCTTTTTTTTTTTTAAATTACTGCTTCAATTTCATCAATAATTATCAGCCTATTCAGGCTTTTTTTATTCTTCCTGATTGAGTTTTGGAAGATTTTATTTTTCTAGAAATATGTCCATTTCATCAAGGTTGTCCAGTTTTTTGGAGTAGAATTGTTCATAGTGTTATTTATTTTTATTTTTATTTATTTACAATCCTTTGTATGTCTGTGGGGTCAGTTGTTACTTCTCCTCTTTCATTTCTGATTTTATTTACTGGGGTCCTCTCTCTTTGTTTTTTGGTGAGCCTGGCTAGAGTTTATCAATCTTGTTTATCCTTTCAAATAACAATTGGTTTTATTGATCATTTGTATTGTTTTTTTGGTCTCTATGTTGTTTATTTCTGCTCTAATCTTTATGATTTCTTTCCTTCTACTTATTGTGGGTTTTTCTTGTTGCTCCATTTTTAATTCTTTAAGTTCTAGGGTTAGATAATTTATTACCTTTTCTCTTGTATTTTGAGGTAGGCCTGTAGAGCTATGAACTTCCCTCTCAACACTGCTTTCACTGTTTCCCATAGAATTTGGATTGTGTTTTCATTGTCATTTGTTACCAGGATGCTTTTTATTTCTTCTTTGATCTCTTTGGAAACCCAGTCATTGTTAATTCGCATGCTATTTAGCCTCCAAGTGTTTGATTTTTTTCCCATTGTTTTTATTATAGTTGATTACTAATTTTCTGCCATTGTGATCTGAGAAGATGCTTGGTATATTTTCTGTCTTCTTGAATTTGAAGAGAATTTGCCTCTGTCCCAATATGTGACCTATCTTTGAAAATGTCCCATGTGCACTTGAGAAGAATGTGTAATCTTTTGCTTTGGGATGAAATGTTCTGAAGATGTCAGTTAATTCCGTCTCATGTAGTGAGTCATTTAGCATTCCTGTTTCTTTGCTGTTTGTTTAGAGGATTTATTCAGTGGTATCAATGCGGTATTAAAGTCTCCTACTATGACTGTATTGCTATCAATCTCTCTCTTGGTATCTTCTAGAATTTTTTTTATGTATTTGGGTGCTCCTGTATTGGGTGCATATATGTTTACCAAAGTTACATTATTTTGTTGAATTGCCCCCTTTAGTATTATAAAGTGGCCCTCTTTATCTCTTATTATGGCCTTCATTTTGAAGCCTATTTTGTTAGATATAAGTATTGCTACCCAAGCTTTTTTTTTTTTTTTTTAAATTTCCATTTGCCTGAAAGTTTTTCCATCTGTTAACTATCAGTTTATGTTAGTACTTTGTCCTGAGGTGGATCTCTTGCAGACAGCAAATATATGGGTCATGCTATTTTATCCATTCAGCTATCCTGTGTCTTTTGATTGGAGCATTTAGTCCATTTACATTTAAGGTTATTATTGACTAGAGGCCCATTGCACGAATTCGTGCACCGGAGGGATGCCTCTGCCTGGCCTGCACCCTCTCGCAGTCCGACATCCCCTGAGGGATGTAGTAGTGTGCATCGAAGTGGCAGGTGGTCAGGGAGGAGCCCGATATGGGGCTGGGTGCCTTGCTGCTCCCATTCATCCCTTCCCTGCTGCACCTGCCACCACTGCTTGGTATCGTGCTGCAGTGGAGGCTCAGAGGCTCCTGCCACTGCAGCTGTGATGCCCAGCCATCAGCCCAGTGTCTGGCACCCGTCAGTCAGCTGATCAGTACTCCCACTGTGGGAGTGCACTGACCATCAGGGGGCTGCACCTGCGTTGAGCGTCTGCCTCCTGGTGTTCAGTGCACTTCATAGTGACTGGTTATATGGTCATTTGGTTGTTCGGTTATTTGATCGCTGGGGCTTTTTTATATATGGGTAGGTACTTGTTTATAGCCATTTTTATTCTTTATGCCTGTGTTCCTTCTTCCCTTTCTATTTTTTCTTTTTACAGCAGTCCCTTTAGCATTTCTTGCATTGCTGGCTTGGTGGTAATAAGCTCCTTTACTCTTTTTGTTTGTTTGTGAAGTTCCTGACTTCACCTTTAATTTTGAATCATAGCCTTGCTTGGTATAGTATTCTTGGACTCAAGCCCTTAGTTTGCATCACTTTGAATATTTCAATTAATTTCCTTCTGGCCTGATGTGTTTCTTTCGAGAAATCATTTGATAGCCTAATGGGAGATCCCTTATAGGAAACGTTCTGTCTCTCACTGCAAGCCTTTACATTTTTTACTTTGTTGTTTATATTTCCCAATTTAATTATGATGTGTCTTGGTGTCAGTCTTTTCAGTTAATCTTGCTTGGAACTCTGTGTGCTTCTTGAACATGAGGAAAGTTTTCCATCATTATTTCTTCAAACAGACTTTCTATCCCTTGCTCAGCTTCCTCTCCTGGCACTGCTCTTATGTGGATGTTGGTTTATTTCGTGTTGTCCAAAAGCTTCCTTAGGCTCTCCTCCTGTTTATTAAGTTTTTTTCCCAGTTGCTGCTCTGTTTGGTTGTTTTTCTACTTTGTCTTCTAACTTGCTGATGTAGTCCTTAGCTTCTTCTGGTCTACTGTTGAAGCCTTCCATTGTGTTCTTTATTGCAGCAATCTCATTCTTCATTTCTCCTAGATTCCTTTTTAAAGTTGACATTCTCATTCAGCTCCTTATAATTCTCATTGAGTTGTGTGTATTCCTCATCCAGCCATTTGAGCATCCTTATAACCATTACTCTGAATTCTTTCTCTGACAAGTTACTTGCCTCCATTTTAGTTATATTCCTTTTCTGGTGATTCCTTTTTTCTTTCCTTTGGGGATTGTTTCTTTGTCTCCCTACTTTTGCTATAATGTTTTAATAGTTTTTATGTCTTAGATCCAAATTCTATGCTACCCATGTACTTTTGAGGGTGGTCCTATGTAGTTGGTTATTTTTGCGATCCATTGGTGCTCAGATCTCCTGAGCTTGGTGTTCTAGTGGAACCCCCTACCTGAGTTATTTGGGTTCTCCTGATGTAGTTGGGTCTTGAATGTTAGTTTCTCATTAATGGATATAGTCTCATCATGGGTTGTCTGGCAATGTGACCCCCCCCCCCCCGGCCTCGTTGTGCAAGCTGTTCTGGATATGCTTGTGGTTCCGGCTCTTGTGGAAAGAGTTGCCTGAGGTCTCACTGGTATATGCTCACTGTAAGATCCTGGAGACCACGGCCTGGGAAGAAGGAGTCTCATGGTCTGAGGCTCAGGTAGTGTGACTTTGGCCTGTGTTGTGTGACTCTTGCTGGGGTAGCATCACTCTGCAACTCACTATGAGGGTGCTGGAGCCCGTGTTGGTGGCAGGCAGATGTCCAATAGTCTGTGGTTGAGGCCGTGGGACTCTGGCCTGGGTGATTGCCTGGGTTGGATACACGCATGCCCAGTGGCAGCTTACAGAGGCACCCAGGAGCAGCCTGCTGGGGCAGTGGGCTCAGGGGGACCACACGCTGGAGTGGTGCAATGGTTTTCGGAGGCCCAGGAGCTGCCTGCTGGGACGGTGGGCTCAGGGCCCCCACATGTGCACCTGGAAGCAGCTCACAGAGGCGCCCAGGAGCTTCCTGCAGGGACAGTAGGCTCGGGGAGGCCCGCACACTGGAGCAATGCAACCGCGGTGTCCAGAGGCTGGCAGCCGGGGAGGGGGAAGTCCCAGTGTCTGATGAGGGAGCCGTGTGCCCTTGGAGGTGGATTCCTGGGGCTGCAGGTCTGTGGGTGAGGCAGCACAACCTTGGCTGGGGTGGCTGCAGGGTCCCAGGCAGTGTCCAAGGCCAGTCTGAGTGGCAGTGAGGCTGGGTTCCTAGTGGAGGCCACTCTCCCCTTCAAGATGGCATGGGCTCCGTGCCCAAGCCCTACAACCCGGGGAGTGCCTGCAGCGGTGGTGGGGGCTTCCTGTCCAGGAGAGCCTGGTCTGCCAGCCCCTGATACTCCTGCAGAATCTAACCGTCCCTCACTCACATACACACACCACACATGTCTATACATGCTCCTTTCACTCCCTCACTCACTCACACCCTCTCCCTCACCTCATCCTGCCAGCTGCCATCTTTAGATCATTCTCGCCTTCAGTTTTAAATGATTGTCTTGCTGGATAGAGTAGTCTTTATTTTAGGTCCTTGCTTTTCATTACTTAGAATACTTCATTCCAATTTCTCTTGAAAACTCAGCTGACTGCATTATCCTTATAGTAAATAAGTGTTTCTTTCTTGCTGCCTTTATGATTATCTCTGTGTCTTTAACCTTTGCCATTTTAATTATGATATGTATTGTTTTGTGTCTTTTTGGGTTCATCTTTATTGAGACTCTTGGGGCTTCCTAAACTTGTTTTCCTTTTTCCCTTCACCAAGTTAAGGAAGATAATTTGTCATTCTTTCTTCAAACAGGTTTTCTCTCCCTTGCTCATTTTCTTCTCCTTCTGATTGCTGTGGTTCATGTTGTTCCAAAGTTCTCTTAAACTGTCCTCATTTTTAAAAAGTCTTCATTTTCTTTGTTGGTCTGATTGTTTTTTATTTTTCTACTTTGTCTTTCAAATTGCTGATTCAATCCTCTGCTTCATACATCCTATTTTTAATTCCTTCCAGTGTATTCTTTTTAAAAAAATCTTTATTGTTGAGAGTATTACAAATGTCCCTCTTCTCCGCCCCCCCCATTACCCCCCTTCACCTAGTTCCCACCCTGCACCAGGCCTTCACCACCCTACTGTTTGTATCCATAGGTAATGCATATAAGATTTCTGGTTAATATCTTTCTACCCCCTCATTCCTCTTCCCTCTGAGATTTGTCAGTCTGTTCCATGTTTCCATTCCTTTGTTTCTATTTTATTCATCAGATTATTTTGTTCATTAGATTTCTTGTTTGTTTATTTTGATTTTTAGATTGAATTGTTGCCAGATATGTATTTATTGTCACTTTATTGTTCATATTTTTATTTTTTTCTTCCTTTCTTCCTCTTCTTAAAGAATACCCTTTAACATTTCATGTAGTACTGGTTTCTTCCAGTGTATTCTTGAGGTCAGATACAGTATTCTTCATTTCTGACTGGTTCTTATTCGTAGTTTCTATGTCCTTTTTCAGGCTGATGTAGTTTCTTGTAGTTTCCATTAAGTTTCTTGTAGTTATCACTAAGTTCCTTGAGCATCCTTATAACCATTACTTTGAATTCTGTGATAAATTGCTTGCCTCCATTTCATTTAGCTGTTTTTCTGGTGATTCTTCCTTTTCTTTTATTTGGTGGTTGTTTCTTTGTCTCCTCATTTTAACTGTCTCTCTGTGTTTGTTTCAATGTATTAGATATCACTGCTATGACTCAGAGTCTTCATGTGGTGACTTTATGTAGTATCTGTCCAGGCTGCTGCTGGAAGGGGCTGGTGCCTCTATGACTGTACCTCAAGTGTGGGTTATTTGGACTCTCCTGTTGTAATTTGGTCTTGATTGTTTTTATCCCATTCTCTCCTGCCAGAATATTTTTCTGACCTTGGCAGGGTGGGATCTCTCCTCGTCATACAAGTTGTTGTATAGAACAAAAGAAAACAAGAATCAAAACAAAACATACAGACACACACAATTACAAAAATAACCACAAAAGAAAAAATAGAGAACAAGAATAATACAAAAATTTTGAAAAAAAGAATATGAGAAGGAAAGGGGGAAAGAAAAATGAATATGAAAGGAAAGAAGGGAGAGAAAAAATATAGAAGAATAAAGAATAACAAGGCCTGGCTGGTGTGGTTCAGTGATTAGAGTGTCAGCCCCTGCAATGAAGGGTTGCAGGTTCAATTTCTTGTCAAGGGTGCATACTTGACTTGTAGGTTCTATGTCTGGCCCTGGTTGGGGCTCATGCAAGAGCAACCAATTGATGTTATCGCTTTCACATTGATTTTTCTCTCTCTCTTTCCCATCTCTCCCTCCCTTCTACTCTCTTTAAAAATCAATAGAAAAATATCCTCTGGTGAGTATTAACAAAAAAAAAAAAATAAGATCAGCAAAAGAAAAAATGGTAAAAAGAAAAGACAAAAATTAAAAGGGAAAAAGAAGAGAAAGAATAATATTAATTAAGAAAAGGGGAAAAAAGAGAAAAAAAGAGTAAGAAAAGGAAAGGGAAAAATAAAAGGTGAAAGAAAAGAGAAAATAATAACAAAGCAACAATAAAGAAAATGAAAAAACAAAGCAAAAAATAGAGTTTTTCTTGGCTGAATTTAGGGCCTGCTGGGATCTCTCTTTGGAACCTGCACTTATGTTCTCTGAGGCTTACTGTTTTGTGTGTCAGTTCTGGACTTCCAAGGAGGTTGTTTGGTGAAAGCCAATGCCAGAAACTGTCCACATTTGGCTCTCAATAAACTGTTCAACCTTTAAGTGATCCACAGTTCATGGCTGCTGTCTCCACTGGCCTTGGCTGTTCATGGGAGGGGCCAGGCTGCGCTCCACGCTGACTTTAGAGCAGGCCCAGGGGCATGTCAGAAAACATCCCAAGGAACTGTGGGATCTGCCTCTGCCCACCTCTGCCTGTTGGTTGGCTGTCAGACACAGTCACTTAAAGGCCATTTCTGAAAATGCTTTTGGCAGAATCAGGAGAATGGAATCTCTAGGTCTACCATGATGGTGAGGTGCTGTTCAGATTTCAGGCAAGAAGGGGTGTGTGTTCCCCTATCCCAGAGTCACATGTCTGAGTCTGTCTCAGAATATTTTTCTGACCTTGGCAGGGCAGGGCCCCTTGAATGCAGCTGGTGGGGTCTGTTAGAAACCAGGAGTTTCTCTCAGATTTCCCTTGAGGGGGAAGTGCCAGTCAGGTTCCTGAGAAAGTAGGTGTAATGGCTCCACTCCAAAGCCGGTCACTGACAGCCCCTGAGCTTGCCCATACCTGTGAGTCCAGCCACTGCTGCTGCCTTCTCAGCAGGGATTGAGAATCAAGGTAGGGTGACCTGTATCCTCAAGGGCAGTGTAATTGCCTTTCTCCAGGCTGCTGCTGGAGGGGCTTGTGCCTCTAATGGAAAATGGCTGTTGAGATATTGGGGGCGGGGGATGACTGATCACAGGGATCCTGGCAGCTGATCTCCCATGTCTCTTTCCAATGTCTCCCATCCCTGAGTCTCCTCAGGTGACTCCAGTCTGCACCACCCTCACTCTGCCAAAGCCCAGGGTGAGTGGCTGCAAATGAAAACCCTGTACCCTTAGACAACAAAAGTGTCTTTGTCTCTGGCAGGCTCCATCTCTCCCTGGTGGATAGAAACCCCGTTTTCATTGCTGGATGTTATGTGGGTAGCTATTACAAGTTCTGGGCTCCATGCCCTATAGCCCAGCCTGGGGTCTAGGTCTCACTCTTCTCAGGGGGATCCCACCGGGAGCAGAGATATCTCTCTGAAACCTCAGCCTGCCCCCCCCCCCCCCCAGTAAGAATGGGATCACCCCATCTCCCAACCCGGCCTTTCCTACCAGTCTCCCAGTGCTTTCTGCCCTTCCTGTTTTAAAAGTCTCCCCTTCAACTAGTCTTCAATTGGTAATTTAGGGTGAATGTTCCTCAATTTAGTGGTTTTTTTTTAAAAAAATATGTTTTTAATTATTTTAGAGAGAGGAATGTAGAAGGAAAGAGAGAGAAACATTGTTAAGAAAGAGAAACATCAACTGCCTCCATTATGCCCCCTATTAGGGATTGAGCCCCAAACCTAGGCATATGCCTTGACCAGGAACCAAAACTCCCCTTGCATTTGACAACACTCAACCAACTGAGCCAAACTGGCCAGGGCCCCAATCTGGTTTTATTTCCATTTTGATTTTCAGAGGAGTGTGAGAAAGAGCAATCTACTCTGGTTGCATTATTGAAACTTCTATGGTTCATTCTTATACAGCAAAAGTTTGCTGCTCCTGTGCTCTGCTAACCCTTGTAAGAAAGCATTCCTTTAGTAAAAGTTGAGAGCTACTGATCTTCACAGAAGAAGGACATAAAATCAGTGAGTTGCAGAATGAGAACAATGAATTCAGAGTTCCTGTGGTAGAATTCTAGATATTTGCAAATTTTTAATTAGGGACTGATTTGACTATTTGTAGAGAAAGTTTCTTGGGAAGAGAGGAGATTTATCCTTCAGTGGTGGGATCAAAGGCAGATGGGTTTTCAGATGGTTTTTATGTGCTGATTTAGCATTTAGATATAGGATCTATGAGCAAAACATATGTCTGTTTTAAATCCATGGTTTGTATTTGAAAGAAAAATTAGATCAGCACTAAGTACTAATAAATTCTGCTCTTATACCAACAACTATTTGTAAAAAAAATGGACTCTTAAATAATGCATTTCCCTGGCAGAACTGTTGAGTGCATTCATGACAGAGACATTGCATGTTTTGACCTTTCTAAATAAATTGACTTCTTGATTTTTGGAGAAATTCTGATATTCATCTGAATTTTTGTAGAAAGTTTAATAGTTAGCTACTTCAATATTTATTAAATCTTATACTAAACTAGAGGCCTCATGCACAAAATTCGTGCATGGGCAGAGGGGTCCCCTCAGCCCAGCCTGCATCCTCTCCAATCCAGGACATCCCTGTCACAATCCAGGACTGCTGGCTCCTAACTGCTCACCTGCCTGCCTGCCTGATTGTCCCCAACTGCCCTCCTCTGCCAGCCTGGTTGCCCCCAACTGTCCCCCCCACCAGCCTGGTCACCCCCAACAGCCCCACTCTGCTGGCCTGGTCACCCCAAATGCCCCCCTGCTGGCCTGATCACACCACGCAGCCTGCTGTTAAGTCATTTGGTCATCCCTCACTAACCCCCTTGCCAGCCTGGTCACACCACACAGCCTGCTGTTCGGTCATCCATCCAGTTGTTTCAGTCGTGATGGCCTCTGGCTTTTTATATATTAGGATGATAGGCAGTTTACAGGATATTGTAAAGATGATTACAGAAGTTTTTGTTGTTGTTTTTCTGTGATGTGATTTTCATCGATAAATGGTTGTTCTAATCTACCACACTATAGATGCAGTGCATGTTTCTTGTTCATGCAAACTGTATTAATCTGTTTTCTATTAGACTCACACAGTGGCTATGGAGGTTATATTTGGCCACAGTTGAGCTTCCATTGCCTTTTCTTTGATATAGATTAGTTTTGGTAATGTTTGATGGGTGTTTGTTTTCAAGCTCATTCCCCCTATCATCTCACTTTATAATTTCAGTTATTGTGAATGCATTGGATAAGGTACTAATTATAGTTGTTTAAATTACAATTTATTTTGGTTAGAAAAGTTCTGCTTTCTCTCTATTTCATTTTTCCTTTTACTTAGGTGACTTAGACTGTTACAATTTTTTATTTTGAATATTTTTGTCATTTTTCTGGTAGGAAGATTAGGGACTGTGCATAAAGTTGAACTCTTTGTTTTTAATTATAGGAATTTCCAAACCTATACAACAGGAATCTAGTTTTAACAATCATCACATATGGCCAGTCTTGTTTCATCTTTATTCTTTTTCTCCATTGCCTTTCATCCAACCCCAAATAATGTTGAAACAAATTGAAAACACTGTATTCTTTAATTGTGTAAATACTTTTGTACCTGTCTCTAAATTATATGGACTTAAAAAAATCAGTATCATTAGCATGTTAAAAATTTAGTAATTTCTGAATATCAACAAATATCCAATTAGTGTTCAGATTCCCTGAATCTTCTCATATATACCTTTTGCAGTTAGTTTTTCAAATCACGACCCAACAGAATTCCATGATTTACCTTTAGTTGAATTATCTCTTAATTCTGTTAATATATGTAACAGTTTCCCTTCCTTTTTTTCACATTTGCCATTGATTCTCTAGGTCAATTGACTTGTCTTTTCTATTTAGGTAAATTTATAGTGTAAATTTTAGTGAAATCTAAAGTATGTATATCAAATATAGGTTAATTTTTTTTTCAAGAACACTTCATAAATTGTGAGCAAGTTAGACTTTTGATTTGGTTGGAGAGAGCTTGGGAGTGGTACATGTCAACACTTTCTTATTCTACTTCCCCCAATTGAGTAAGATTTATTTCTCATCACAATAATGATACTGATTATCAGGTGAGAGGAAACAGGTGTTTATGTATAATGTTATTCAACATACCTTCAGTTAACAAAATTACTTATTAGTATTTTTTTGTAATTAGCAACAGTATTGGAACAGCAGGAGTCCTCATTTGGCATGAGATTGCCAGACTACACATTTTTAGTTTTGCCTTCTGAGTCATTGCATTAGGTAACATCTCTCTGCTCAAGGGTCTGGCCAACATTATTTTTCCTGTTAAGGATGCTGAAATAAATGCTGTTAATTTTATATAGGAAATGGTAAGTATAAAATCTATTCAGTCAAAATCTAAACTTATAGCTAATTCTTATGATTTATATAGAGAAAGTTAAGAAAGAAAGCTACCTTTAAATAGTCATTATATTACAGAGAAAAGATACTTTTAAAAGCATGTTCTTTACTTTCATAAAATAAAACTTAGTGTTCACTATTTCAGATTTTCTTCTGAATGGTAATATGTCAGATTTTCTTAATCAGTTACTGTTTGAAACATTACAATTGATTTTTTTAAATAAAAAAGAATAGTTAATTGAAAAAGTACTCTTAATATTTACTTATTAAAATGACTTACTTTTCCTTGAATATTTATTTCTCAGAATGGTGAGAAATATCTTAACAGAAAAAAAAATCTGAGAATGCTGATATTTATTTTCATGGAACTATTTTTCTTTTTTGGTTGATTAATGAATGTGTGAATGTATTCTTTATATATATTGCACTTATTTATGTTCTGTGGTTTAAATTATTTTCAAATTTTGATGATTACCTTGGATCATATGAAATTGTTTTTAATTGATTTCTTTAATGCCACTTTATTGGCATTAAGTTCTGTTGTCAATGATTGTATACTGCTTAGGGGACACTTAAGACAGTCTGGATTTTTTTCTAATTCATAACAGGCAAATGACAATCAAATCATAGCTCTGTGCCAGTGCCCTGAATGTCAAAAAGATGTTAGTTTTGCTTTCTTAGTCCACTGGCCATACTGTATGCTCAGGTTAAAAAAGAAAAGAAAACGTCCTAGCATACTTGGCACTTGCTGATGCAGTTGTGTTTTCTTTTTTTTCTTATGCATTTTAAGACATGTATTTTCCTAATAATCATTTGCTTTAATAGCTTCTATAGGTATTTTGAAATGACTCCTTAAATCTACCTACTGTTCTACTAAGAGGGAGTGTTTTGTTGGACTGAAAATAATAATCCAGTATAAAATGGGGATTAAAACCTCTGTATTTACCAGGCAGTGCTGATTCTGGTTCCTTTTATTCTTTTTTTTTTTTTCATTGTTTAAAGTATTGCATATGTCTCCTTTTTCCCCCATCGACCCCTTCCTGGCCACTCTCACCCTCCAGGAAAAGCCCCACCACCCCAGTGTCCATGTCCATTGGTTATGCTAACATGCATGCATTCAAGTCCTTTGGTTGATCTCTTACCCACCCGTCCCCATCCTCCCCGGCCTTCCCTCTGAGGTTTGATGGTCTGTTCGGTGTTTCTCTGTCTCTGGATCTGTTTTTGTTCATCAATTTATGTTGTTCGTTATATTCCACAAATGAGTGGATACTTATATATTTCTCTGACTGGCTTATTCCGCTTAGCATAATGCTCTTCAGCTCCACCCATGCTGTTGCAAATGGTAAAAGTTCCTTCTTTTTCATAGCAGCGTAGTATTCCATTGTGTAGATGTACCACGGTTTTCTAATCCATCCATCTGCTAATGGGTACTTAGGGTGTTTCCAAATCTTAGCTATGTACTGCTATGAACATAGGGGTGCATATATCCTTTTTGATTGGTGTTTCTGATTTCCTGGGATATATTCTTAGAGGTGGGATTACTGTGTCGAATGGGAGTTCCATTTTTAACTTTTTGAGGAAACACCATACTGTTTTCCACAGTGGCTGCACCAGTCTGCATTCCCACCAGCAATGCAAAAGAGTTCCTTTTTCTCCGCATCCTCGCCAACACTTGTCGTTTGTTGATTTGTTGATTATAGCCATTCTGACAGGTGTGAGATGGTACCTCATTGTTGTTTTGATTGCATCTCTCAGATGATTAGTAACTTTGAGCATGTTTTCATATGTCTCTTGGCCTTCTGTATGTCCTCTTTCGAAAAGTATCTATTTAGGTCCATTGCCCATTTTTTTAATTGGATTGTTTATCTTCCTTTTGTTAAGTTGTATGAGTTCCCCGTAAATGTTGGAGATTAAACCCTTATCGGAGATAACATTGGCAAATATGTTCTCCCATGCAGTGGTTTTCTTGTTGTTTTGTTGATGGTTTCTTTTGTTGTGCAGAAGCTTTTTATTTTGATATAGTCCCATTTTTTTATTTTCTCTTTAGTTTCCATTGTCCTAGGAGCTGTATCAGTAAAGATGTTTCTTTTATTCTTTAAGAAAAAACAAAAAGTGTTGAATGATGTAAATGTTGCGTTTACAGACTTATCATATACAAAAGTTCATTAATAGTAAGAAAAAATTGATTGTGTCTCTAAGTATTTGCTCCCAATTTATCATAACTTATTTTTTAAAATTAAGACCAGTCTCATGATTGGATCTTTTATTTTTGTACATGCTAGTGTTTTGAGTAATATCATGTGGTTCCAGACCTCACTGATGTGTAATAGGTCAGTGATGATTTATAGGTGACAGTGAAGCTGGTTGATTAGATAATACCTAAGAAAGTTTATCTTTACAGATAAAATTTTTGTGTATTTTATGGAAATGATTTTTTTTTGGGGGGTGGGGTGAAAATCTTGTCAAGGGTGTGCTTTTTTGAAAACATTATTGTATTTTCTTACCATTAAAATTATTCCTTTGCTGTGGTTCATCATTTGGCAGTAGTATAACCAGCTTGAGATGCCTATTTTTTCAACAGCTCTTTGTTTATCCTTATGTAGATTAGTAATCTGGAGCATTCCCATGGGTGGAAGTCATTGTAAAGTGGGAGCACTTAACTTCTTTCTTGGTAAACCATCTTATGACATTTCCTTCTATCTTTGCAGATAAATTATTAGTTATAACTGTAGCAACAAGAGAAAGTGATGGATTTCACCGGTTCATGCAGTCAGCCAAATACTTCAATTATACTGTGAAGGTATGGTATAACTTTAATTCATGGAGACGTTAAAATATGTGCCTAAAGTACATTTTTATAACAATAGTAACAACGGGAAGTGTAATCCAAAGGAGGAAGGTGAAATTTGGTTACATAGTTGCTATTAAAATTTATATATGCTTGATTGTTTTAAAGACACATTTTGGCCTTATTAATACTCTGCCACTCAGACAATAATTTCTTAATATTTGCTAATGCTTTAACTATATTTGTTAATGCTTTGCTATAAACATGTTTATACAATAACAGAAAATACGTTTATATATTTATATTTCTTTGGTGGGGATGTCATGTGTAGGTACAACATAACTAAGATTTGACAGTAATTTTTTTTGTCTGCTTCAGTGTATTTGTTATAAAGAATTGGAAACATGACTAAAGGGGATGCCTTTTCTTTCACTTATGGAGAATTGCTTCTTCTGTATTTTGTTTGTTTTAGGGGAGTTTGGGAATAAAAAGGCTTTAGAAGACATCTTCAGGGTAATATTTCATTGATAAATGATGAGAAGAAACCTGAAGAATTTGGTAGAACTAGTAAACTGAGGTGTGAAAAGCCTTTTGTTTTTGTTGGCTTTTTAAACTTATTTTTTAATAGAATGAGGATCTGTCAGCCAGTTTTTTTTTCCCCACAAGTAAGAGGAGAGTGGGGATGAATCCCAGGTAGGAAAACAACCAAACAAACAAATTAAAATATTTATTAAAAAAAGAAAAAACCCAAAACCTTAAAAGGGCGGCACGGGGCTTTGCCTAGGGAAAAAATTAGCTGTTCCAGTATGTAATGTAGAAAGAAGGTAGACTTTGGGAGAGAGTGTGAGTGAGTGAGGGAGCTAAAGGGGAGCGCGTAGATGTGTGGCATGTGTGTGTGTGAGTGAGGGACAGTTAGATTCCACAGGACTTTTGGGGGATGGTGGACCAGGCTCCCCTAGCCTGGCAGCCTCTGCTACCACTGCAGTCTCTCCCGGGGCGGCTGGCTCTGTCACAGAGAACACACCATTTTGAAGGGGAGAGCTGCTGTGATTGGGAGCCCAGTCTCACCTCCACCCAGGGTGTCCTCAGACACCACCCAGTACCCTACAGCAACTCCAGCCAGGGATATGCTGCCTCGGATACAGGCCCATGAACCCTGAGACTCCAGCCTCCTTGCCTGCAGGCTTCTGTGAGTTCTGGAGCGTCGTGACCTGAGCATAGCGACTACGTGCAAACAGCCACAACTTACTCAGCCACCCCAGGCGACCTGTTCGTGCACAAAAACCCAAGCCTTACACAGCAACCCCAGGAATCCCATCTGCGTATGAACACCCAAGCCTTACGCAGCAACCCCATACGCCACAACTGCAGTAGCTGCCGCCAAGTTTGACGCAGCAACCCAAGGCACTGCAACTGAGTGTGAGCAGCCAAGCCCTACTAAGCAACCCCAGTACATCAAGCGGCAAGCCCAGATGCTAGCCGTTGCCACACCTGAGGCAGCAACCCTCTGCGTTGCAACCAATGTAGGCAGCCAAGTCCTACTGGGTGCCTCACACTGCAGCCCCAGGCACCGTGACCACACAAATTGTGGCCAAGCCTGATGCATCGACCCAAACCCTGGTGACCGTGCGAACCACTGCCAAACTGGCCACTGTAGTCATAGGCCCAATGTGACTCAACGCCTGGATCCTTTGGTAAGAGCAAAAATGGGGAGACAAAAAAACAACCCCCCAAAAACAGAAAGAAGGAATCACCAGAAAATGACCTAAATGAAATGGAGGCATGCAACTTGTCAGAAAAATAATTCAGAATAAGGGCCATACAGTTCATAAACCAAATGGATTAGATAATCAACAACTTATGTAAGAATCAAGAGGAAATAAAGAGTGGTACAGCTATGAAAAAACCACTATGGAAGGTTTCAACAGTAGACTAGAGAAAGTTGATGACCGAATTAGTGATTTAGAAGACAGGGCAGCAAAACACTTCCAATCTGAACTACAGTTGGAGAAAAAAATTAAAAGGCAGAAGGAGAGCCTAAGGAAGCTTTGAGAAAACATGAAACAAAGCAACACACATATAATAGGGGTTCAGAAACAACAAGAACAAGGGTTAGAAAACCTACTTGAAGAAATAATGTTAGAAGACTTCCCTGATTTGGGGAAGAAGAAAGTCACACAAGCACAGAGAGTCCCAAACAAGATGAACCCAAAAAGACCCACACCAAAACAATCATAATTACAATGGCAAATGTTAATGACAAAGAGAGAAACTTAAAGGCTGCAAGAGAGAGACAGAGAGTTACCTACAAAGGATCTCCCATTAGATTATCAAAAGATTTCTCAACAGAAACACATCAGGCTAGAAAGGAAGTATACAAAGTGATGCAAGGCAGGGGCCTGAGTCCCAGAAGACGCTATACAGCAAGGCTATCATTCAAAATTGAAGGGGAAATCAGGAACTTCACAGATAATATAAGTCTACAGGAATTTATCACTACCAAGCCAGCAATACAAGAAATGCTAAAGGGACTGTTGTAAAAAGAAGAAATAAAAAGAGAAGTAGGAACACAGGAACAAAAAATAAAAATAGCTACAAACAAGTACCTATCAATAATAGCCTTTAACGTAAATGGATTGAATGTTCCAATCAAAAGACATTGATTGGCTGAATGGATAAGAAAGCATGATCCACTCCACACAACCACATTTGACTGACTTAAAAAAAAAAGAAAAGAAAGCATGATCCATATATATGCTGTCTACAAGAGACCCACCTCAGAACAAGGGACTCACACAGACTGAGAATGAAGGGATTGAAAAATATCTGTCAGGCAAATGGAAATGAAAAAAAAGCTGGGGTAGGAATACTTCTATCAGACAAAATGGACTTCAAAGTGAAGGCCATAGCAAGAGACAAGGAAGGCCACTTCATAATACTAAAGGGACCACCACAACAAGAAGTTATAACTCTAGTAAACATATATGCATCCAATACAGGGGTACCCAAATACATTAAAAAAAAAGCTTCTGAAGAAATCAAGGGGGAGATTGACAACAATACAATCCTAGTAGGCAACTTTAATACCTCACTGGCATCTCTGGATAAATCCTCTGCACAAAAAATCAGAAAGAAACAGCAATCCCAAATCACTCACTAGATCAGATGGACTTAATTGACATCTCCAGAACATTTCACCCCAGAGCTACGGAATATAATTTCTCAACAACTGCACATGGGACATTATCAAAGATAGACCACATATTATTAGGTCACAAGCAAAGTCTCCCCAAATTCAAAAAGATAGAAATCATGTCAAGCATCTTCTCAGACCATAGTGGCATAATATTATAAATCAACTACAATAAAAGCAATTTAAAATATTCAAACACTTGGAGGCTGAATAGCATACTATTAAACAATGATAAGGTTACCAAAGAGATCAAAGAAGACATTTAAAATTCTGAAAACGAATGACAACAAAAACACAAAAATCCAATATCTATGGGACACAGTGGAAGCAGTCCTGAGAAGGAAGTTCATAGCTCTACAGGCCTACCTCAAAAAATAAGAAAAAAATGATAATAAATTGTCTAACCCTGGAACTTAATTAAAAAGAGAGCAACAAGAAAACCCCAGAGTAAGTAGGAGGAAGGAAATAAACAACATAGAGACAAAAAAAAAAAAAAAAATCAATGAAACCAAGACCTGGTTCTTTGAAAGGATAAACAAGATTGATGAACCTCTAGCCTGGCTCATCAAGAAACAAAGAGAGAGGACCCAAATAAACAAAATCAGAAATGATACGGGGGAGTAACAACCGACCCCACAGACATACAAAGGATTGTAAAAATATACTACAAACAACTCTACTCCAACAAACTGGGCATCCTTGATTAAATGGACATATTTTTAGAAAAGTACTAGCTCCCAAAACTCAATCAGGAAGAATAAGAATACCTGAATAGGCCGATAACCACTGAAGAAATTGAAGCAGTAATAAAAAAAAAAAAAACACATAAAAAAACCCCCCAAAAAAACAAAAAAAAAACAAAGCAAAACAAAAACAAAAAAAATCCAGGAAACAAAAGCCCTGGACTGGATGGCTTCACACGGGAGTTTTACCAAACATTCAAAGAACTAAAACGTATCCTCCTCTGACTATTCCAAAAAATGCAAGAGGAAGGCACACTTCCAAGCTCTTTCTATGAAGCCAGCATTATCCTAACGCAAAAACCAGATAACGACACTACAAAGAAAGAGAATTATAGGCCAATGTCCCTGATGAACATATATACAAAAATCCTCAACAAAATTTTAGCAAATTGGATTAGCATTATATAAGAAAGATCATACATCATGACCAAGTGGGATTTATTCCAGGGATACAAGGCTGGCACAATATCTGAAAACCAATAAACATGACACATCACATAAACAGATTGAGAGACAAAAATCACATAATCATATCAATTGATGCAGAGAATGCATTTGACAAAATCCAACACCCTTTTCTGAGAAAAACTCTCAGCAGAGTGGGAATAGAGAGCTCATACCTCAACATAGTAAAGGCCTTATATGACAAACCTACAGCCAACATTATACTCAGTGGGCAAAAACTAAAACCATTTCCTCTAAGAACAGAAACAAGACAGGGATGCCCACTTTCACCACTACTATTCGACAGAGTACTGGAAGTACTGGCCATTGCGATCAGACAAGAAGAAGAAATAAAAGGTATCCAAATTAGAAAAGAAGATGTAAAACTGTCATTATTCACAGATGACATGATACTGTACATAGAAAACCCTAAAGACTCCATAAAAGAACTACTAGACTTAATAAATGAATTCGGCAATGGAGCAGGATACAAAATTAACACCCAGAAATCTATGCCTTTTTTATACACCAATAATGAACTCACAGAAAGAGAAACTAAAAAACCAATCCCATTTACCATTGCAAAAAAGCAATTAAGATACCTAGGAATAAATTTAACCAAGGAGATAAAGGACATGATCTCAGAAAATTAGAGTACTTTGAAAAAAGAGATAGAGGAAGACATAAACAAATGGAAGAATATACCATGTTCATGGACTGGTAGAATCAACATCATTAAAATGCTCATACTACCCAAAACAATCTATAGACTCAATGCAATCCCCATTAAAATCCCAATGGTGTATTTAAAAGATTTAAAACAAACTCTCCAAAAATTCATCTGGAATAAAAAATGACCCCAAATAGCTGCAGCAATCTTGAGAAAGAAGAACAAAGTTTGAGGGATCACAATACCAGATATCAAGCTATACTACAAAGCCACTGTTCTCAAAACTGCCTGGTACTGGCACAAGAACAGACATATAGACCAATGAAACAGAACAGAGAACACAGAAATCGACCCAAGCCATTATGCTCAATATTTGACAAAGGAGGCAAGAACATACAATGGAGTCAAGACAGTCTCTTTAATAAATGGTGGGGCCCCTACGTTCATAGCAGCACAATTTACCATAGCTAAGATTTGGAAACAGCCTAAGTGCCCATCAGCAGATGAGTGGATTAAAAAACTGTGGTGCAGCTACACAGTGGAATACTATGCTGCTGTAAAAAGGAAAGAATTCTTACCATTTGCAACAGCATGGATGGACCTGGAGAGCATTATGCTGAGTGAAATAAGCCAGTCAGAGAAAGATAAATATCACATGATCTCCCTCATTTGTGGAATATAATGATCAACATAAACTGATGAGCAAAAGCAGATCCAGAGACAGAGAAGCATCGATCAGATGCTCAAACCTCAGAGGGAAGGTAAGGGAGGGTGGGCGTAAGAGGGAGAGATCAAACAAAGGACTTGTATGCATGCATATAAGCCTAACCAATGGACACAGACACCAGGGGTGTGAGGGCATGAGTTGGGGGTGGGGGGTCAATGGGGTGATAAGACACATATATAATACCTTAATGAATAAAGAAAAATAAATAAATAAATGGCATTGGGAAAATTGGACAGATACATGCAAAAAATAAAACTAGACCACCAACTTACACCATACACAAAAGTAAACTCAGAATGGATAAAGGACTTAAACGTAAGACGGGAAACCATTAAAATCTTAGCGGAAGCTATAGGCAGCAAAATAGCAGACATTTGTCATAGCTATATCTTTACCGACACAGCTCCTAGGGCAATGGAAACTAAGGAGAAAATAAACGAATGGGACTACATCAAAATAAAACGTTTCTGCACAACAAAGAAACCATCACCAAAACAATAAGAAAACCCACTTCATGGGAGAACCTATTTCCCAATGTTATATCCAGTATGTGCTTAATCTCCAAAATTTACAGAGAACTCATATAACTTAACAAAAGGAAGATAAACAATCCAATCAAATAATGGGTAAAGGACCTAAATAGACACTTTTCAAAAGAGAACATATAGAAGGCCAAGAGACATATGAAAACACTAGAGGCCTAGTGCTGGAATTTGTGAATGGGTGGGGTCTGGCCGGCCTGCTCTGATAGGGGCTGATTGGGGCGGGCCTACTGGGGGAGGGGCTGTGGGTGGTTGGTGGGCAGGCCCCGCCCAGAATCAGGGTTGGGGGAGGCGATCGTGTGTGGGGCTGGCCGGGGGAGGGGGCTGCAGGCAGTTGGCCAGCCCTGCTCCTGATGGTGGTGGGGAGAGCCGATCAGGGGCAGGGTCTGTCGGGGGGAGGGACTGAGGGTGGTTGGCCGGCCGGCCCCACCTTCTGGTCGAAATCCCAGTTGAACTCGTGGTCTAACTCCTAGTTGAGGGGATAATTTGCATATTAGCCTTTTATTATATAGGTTGCTTAAAGTCACTATCATTCGAGAGAAGCAAATCAAAACAACTGTAAGGTACCATCTCACACCTGTCAGAGTGGCTATCATCAACAAAGCAACAAAGGACAAGTACTGGCGAGGATTCGGAGAAAAAGTAATCCTCTTGCACTGCTGGTGGGAATGCAGACTGGTGCAGCCACTGTGGAAACCATGTCGTTTTCTCAGAAAATTAAAAATGTAACTTTCTTTTGACCCAGTAATCCCACTTCTAGGAATATATCCCAAGAAAACAGAAAAATCAGTCAGAAAGGATATATACACCCCTATGTTCATAGCAGCACAATTTACAATAGCCAAGATTTGGAAACAGCCTAAGTGCCCATCATCAGATGAGTGGATTAAAAAACCGTGGTACATCTACACAACGGAATATTATGCTGTGGTAAAAAAGAAGGAACTTTTATCATTTGCAACAGCATGGATGGAACTTGTGAGCATTATGCTAAGAGAAATAAGGCAGTTAGAGAAAGATATAAATATCACATAATCTCACTCATTTGTGGAATATAATGAACAACATTAACTGATGAACAAAAACAGAACCAGAGTCATAGAAGCATTGAACAGACTATCCAACCTATGAGGGAAGTTGGGGGATGCAGGGGGTAAGAGATTAATCAAAGGACTTGTATGCATGCATATGAGCAAAACCAATGGACACAGACAGGGAGTGAGAGCATGTGCTGGGGGTGGGGTTGTCCAGGGAGTGGTCAATGGGGTAAAAGTCATCTTAAGTAATACTTTAAACAATAAAGAATTTTTTAAAAAAGAAGGTAGACTTTGCTGCCACTGGAAATCTAGGTACAGATGTTAATATAGAACAGTTGATAAAGAGGTTGAACTTTGCTGGAAAAGAGATCTAGTATTAACAAGAGGTTTAATGCAGGATAAATGAGAACGATGTTGTAAGTTTGTTAGGATAGAGAAGAAATACTAGTATAGTAGAATGCACTGATAGGAGGCATATGGGAGTAACAGAAAAATCAGGGGAAAATAATGCTGAAATACAATGAGGGCAGCTTTAGAGTTCAGGCTGGGGAGAGCAAGGTATGTTTCTTATGGGTGATGCACCATGTTAGGAACTTTATATATGGTGTGTTCTTGATTCATTAAATGAACTATGAAAGTTAGATACTACTTTGCTTATGGGTACGGAAAACTTGCCCTAGACTCTAACAGATAAATTAAAAGGTGTTCAACTTCACTAGCTATTAGGGAAATGCAAATCAAAACTACAATGAGATACCACCTCACACTGCAGTTTTTAAGGATCTAGGGTAAGGAGCTATAACATCAAATCTTGAACCCCAGTCCTATTCAACTGACTGGAGATTTGATCCTCCTGTCTTCCCATTATAAATGCAATGGTTCTCAGAGTTCATTAGCATCATCTGGGAAATAGAAATAATGATTTTCAGATGCCACCCGAGACCTGCCGAATCAGGAACTCTGGGAGCAGGATGTGGAAATCTGTGCTTTAACAAGCCCTCCATGTGATTCAGATGCAGGGTCTAGTTTGATACACTGATTTAGTGGAATGAAAGGAGAAAATCAAGCACAATTGAGCCTACTATAGTGGGCACGGTATTACTGTGGTATCGGAGAAGTCCAAGAGGGCTGTGGAATCAAAGTATAATACTAGTAAATCTCCAGGCCAGAGGAGGCCACTTTTTGTTGTTGTTGTTGTTGGTAATCCATATCAGAGGATATATTTTCCATTGATTTTTAGAGAGTGGAAGTATAGGAGGGAGGGACTGAGGGAAAATGGGAGGGAGGGAGGGAGGGAGAGAAACATTGAAACATTGATGTGAGAGACACATCGATTGGTTGTCTCCCACATATGCCCCAACAGGGGATGGAAACTGCAACCCAGGTACATACAGACTCTTGAGTGGGAACTGAACTTGAAATCCTTCCATTCACAGGCTATCACATTAACCACCAAGCACACCAGCCAGGGCAGAAGCCCACTTTAAAAAAAATGTTTTCATTGATTTTAGAGAGGGACAGATAGAAACATTGATGAGAGAGAAACACCATTGATTGGCTGCCTCCTGCATGCCCCCTACTGGGGATGGAGCTCACAACTCGGGCATGTGTCCTGATTGAGAATCGAGCCAGTGACTTCTTGGTTCATGGGTCAATGCTCAACCACTGAACCACACTGGCCTGGCAGGAGGCCAGATTTTAGGGCCAAAACTAAAATATCTACTAGATTAGCCTCAGTATTAATCCAGATTCACAGCAGTTTGTTTTCTTGGTTAACCTTTTTCCTCCAACCTTCATGAAGTGATAACTAGAGAGGTAAGGCTGGGAGCCCATGGACTTTGCCAGCCAGGTTTATATTTGGTTCAATGTTAAGTAAAATTGAAACCAATACTATTTATTTTCTAAATTTATTTTATCCTTTTCTTTTGTATTTATTTTTTATTTCATTCCACCTTAATTTCAAAAATCTGCAAGTATATCATTATTTTGGGAATTTCAATCTTCAGATGAAACAATGATACAAGGTTTATGTTTGGGGGAGGGGCAATATACTTCTTGCTCCCTCACAGCTAGGCACATTGTGTCACCTTGCACTTTTAATTCAGGAGAGATCTGCTTATTGAGAACAGCTCCAAGTTTAGTTTTGATTAATTGTGCTTAGGCGTTTTCTTGCATAGATGAGTTACTGTTAAGCTTTTGAGGGTAATGTATAAAGAAGGGAATATTTGATTGATGCCCCCACCCCTTGTGTTTCCCTCATAAACCCATTCTGGTTCAGTAGGAAAACTGTCTGTGGCCCCATCAGGAGTCACTGAGCTTTAAGGGCTTTCAGTGTTTCTCATACTGATTTTTTGCCCTATTGAAAAGAGTTATGGAAACTCTCTTCATTTTTTTAAAAATCTGGACAAATAGAAATAAAATATGAGAAATACTTTCTGTGACACCCCACCTACCACCCCTCTCCCAGATTAGAGTCTACTTCGGAATGATAAAATTGGGAATGGTATTTTTATGGGGTGGAAAACATTAAAGAATTATTATCTGACTTAGGTATCACGTTGTTTGCTTTCTCGTTTTATGATTTAGTGAAATGTTTAAAAAGTGGTTACTGTGTAATACTATGCAAGTTACTGATGACTTACAGTTTTTATGGTACTGTCATTTGAAATTTTGCTCAGGGATGAAATGTTGATTTTATTTATAGGTCCTTGGTCAAGGAGAAGAATGGAGAGGTGGTGATGGAATTAATAGCATTGGAGGAGGCCAAAAAGTAAGATTAATGAAAGAAGTTATGGAACATTATGCCAGTCAAGAGGATCTGATTGTCTTGTTTACTGAATGGTAAGAAAAATAACCTATGATTTTTAAGTCTACATTAAATTATTTTTTAAAAGAGTTTAAATGCATATGTATAGATTACATATTAAATCATTTTATTCACAAGGAATCATTGTTTTAAGAAGTAGGTTTTACTCATAATTATAAAACCACGGTCTGACATAGTTATGTAATATGATCAAATCTGATGAGTTACTATAAATACCAATGAGAAAACATGGCATGAGCTAACACTTTTGTGAAATTTGTGTCTTAATCTTAATTTAGAGAAAGAGTAAAGATCATGCTAAGCTTTTCTATTGAGCAGAGTAACTCAAGGGATTCTGGTCAACCAGGAGGAAATAGATCATGTAAAGTTGTAACTGAGAAATAAAAAAACCTGTGTTTATTGAAAGAGAAAAGCCTTTCCAATGTGTAAATATCTTTTTATATGTGGCTCTACTTTGCTTCTATTTAATTTTATGTCTCTACTGTCTTTATTTACCTTCCTACATGTTTTTAATAATGTCATCTGGTAATGAGGCACTAGTGGTTGCCATATATTTCCACTTTCTCTATCTTTTTAAAATTTTTATGTTTTGGTCATTGATTGCTCATTTGAAACCCCCATGCACTTTCTCCTCTAACTTAGGAAAGTTTCTTAATATCTCTACTACAATTTGAACATCTAAAACCACAAACTATTGCAGATGAAAGTAAGACTAATGCTTTTTATGCAAATATGTAAATAGCAAAGGCATCTATTTTGAGAGGAAAATATATGCAGTGAACTCCTAATGCCATCAAAACTTAAAAGTTTTGAAAGGGTCTATATACTTGCATCTCTAAAATTTTCCTAATATCTGGTACACACAAAAAAAATAAGTCCTGCTTATAGTTACCTATTCTTGCAACATGAGATGTAGTATAGCTGATGTTAGCTTGTGTATTGGGATATTTCTATTATTAAATACTAGAGGCCCGGTGCACGAAATTCGTGCACGGTGTGTGTGTCCCTCAGCCCAGCCTGCACCCACTCCAATCTGGGACCCCTCGAGGGATGTCCGACTGCCCGTTTAGGCCCTATCCTGGTGGGATCAGGCCTAAACGGACAGTCGGATATCCCTCTCACAATCCAGGACTCCTGGCTCCCAACCGCTCACCTGCTTGCCTGCCTGATTGACCCTAACCGCTTCCGCCTGCCAGCCTGATCACCCCCTAACCACTCCCCTGCCAGCCTGATCGATGCCTAACTGCTCCCCTGCCGGCCTGATTGCCCCTAACTGCCCTCCGCTGCAGGGCTGGGTCCCCCCAACTGCCCTGCCCCTCAGGCCTGGTCCCCCCCAACTGCCCTCCCCTGCAGGCCCAGTCACCCCTAACTGTCCTCCTCTGCTGGCCCAGTTGCCCCTAACTGCTCTTCCCTGCAGGCCTGATCACCCCCAACTGCCCTCCCCTGCTGGCCTGGTCCCCCCCAACTGCCCTCCCCTGCAGGCCTGGTTCTCCCAACTGCCCTCCCCTGCTGGCCTGGTTCCTCCCAACTTCCCTCCCCTGCTGGCCTGGTTCCCCCCAACTGTCCTCCCCTGCAGGCCTGATTCTACCCCAACTGCCATCCCCTGTAGGCCTGGTTCCCCCCAACTGTCTTCCCTTTCAGGCCTGGTCCCTCCCAACTGTCCTCCCCTGCTGGCCTGATCGCCCACAACTGCCCTCCCCTGCCAGCCATCTTGTGGTGGCCATCTTGTGTCCACATGGGGGCAGCCATCTTTGACCATATGGTGGCAGCCATCTTGTGTGTTGGAGTGATGGTCAATTTGCATATTACCTCTTTATTAGATAGGATATTTTTATCCTTGGCAAAAGAGTAGGAAGCTTATAATGTGCTTAGATTATATATTAAGTGTGTTTTGGTTTAAAATCACTGTGGATTTCAAACAACCATTTTGGGAAGCTTGAACTTGCCACATGTAGATTTTGATTTTGACCTTGAGGTAGAGTCTTCTTGTAAAAGTTACCTATCACATATTAGTGATGGTTTTAAAAAGAACTTTCGCTCTGTCTTTACCCACCTATCCCATACCCTGTCCAGTCACCCTTATCTAAGATTTAGACTTGAAAGAAACTGGTTTAATAAGGAGCCAGTTTGTTTCTAATGAGGGAAGGGGCACAGAGATACCTGAAGACTCCTTGAGGTTACATTTGTTTATTTAGATGAGGAGACGGATGTCCCTCAGCCCGGTCTGCACCCTCTCGCAGTCCGGGACCTCTCAGGGGATATGCACCTGCCAGCTTAGGCCCGATCCCTGGGGAGATCGGGCCTAAGCTGGCAGTCCGACATCCCTCTGGCAGCCCGGGAGCCCTCGGGGGATGTCTGACTTGGCTCCCCAGGGGGAGCAGGCCTAAGCTGCAGTCGGACATCCTTAGCGCTGCCGAGGAGGTAGGAGAGGCTCCCACCACCGCTGCACTTGCAGTCATCAGCCTGGCTTGTGGCTGAGCGGAGCTCTTCCTGTGGGAGTGCACTGACCACCAGGGGGCAGCTCCTGTGCCGAGTGTCTGCCCCCTGGTGGTCAGTGCACATCATAGTGACCAGTTATTCCCCCATTAGAGTCAATTTGCATATTACCCTTTTATTATATAGGATACTTTAAGATCCCACTTGGTAAAAAAGACTGCAACAAAATTTTAATGGAAAGTCACTGTGTACCAGGCATTATTAGTGTTTAAACTATATTAGTGAACCAAACAGACAATATTTCTGACACCTTTCTCTGTGAGAGTAGCCAGCTAACTGAAAACATGCAGCCTCGCCCAAGCCAAGTCATTGTCTAAGAAGAATCATTAACATTTTCTTTATCAACCACCTCTGTCCTGGAAAAATCTAGCAATGATGAGCAAGTAATCAAGGAAAAGAGGGATGGACAGTTGTGCCACTTTAGAGCTTTTTTCTCTATTTTTTAAAAAAATAACTCCCTTTTTAAAAAGTATCATGTACAAAATCATCAATACAATTGAAAATTATTATGAATGAATGAGAAATGAATTAGGTTGTTTGTAAATTATTTGAAATAAGATACCCATTCTATTTAATATAATTGCTAATCTAATTAAGCTTACATCTGGTTAAGGTTAGAATTCAGAATACATTAATTTTAATAAATCAAACAAATTCCTATTTCTTACATGATTTTTTTTGGACCATTCAACTGTGATAGTTTTATGAAAGCATGGGCAACTACTATATGAAAAAAATACAAAGATTTATGTACTTAATGGTCTAGATAGGCTTCTTTAAACAACTAGAGGCCCAGTGCACGAATTTGTGCACCAGTGGGGTCCCTCAGCCTGCCTGTGGGATTGGGCCAAAACTGGCTCTCCAACATCCCTTGAGGGGTCCTGAATTGCGAGAGGGTGCAGGCCAGGCCGAGCAACCCCACTGGTGCATGATCTGTGCCAAGGAGGGATGTGGGAGGTTGGCCAACCGGGGAGGGACCATGGGAGGGCTCCAGGGCATGTCTACCCCATCTCGCTCAGCCCCGATTGGCCGGACCCCAGAAGCAAGCTAACCTGCTGGTCGGAGCACCTGCCCCTGGTGGTCAGTGCATGTCATAACAACTGGTTGACCAGTCGACTGTCTGCCCCCTACTGGTCAGTGCACATCATAGCAAGTGGTTGAGTAGCTTTAGCATATCATTAGTATATTACACTTTTATTGGTTGAATGGATGACTGGACACGTATCATATTAGGCTTTTATTATATAGGACTAGGGGCCCAGTGCACGAATTAATGCACCCTGAAAGGAACTATGGGCCGCGAGGCTGCGGTGGATATAGGGGTGGGTCTCGGCCCATGATCCACGCCCGCACCTGACCCCTCCTGCCCCAGCCCCTGGTCCTCTGTCTGCCACCAGCCCTGCTCCTGCCGATGCTGCTCCCACATGCTGACAGTACCTGCCCCACTCGCACCCGCTGACGGCACCAGCAGCAGGTACGAGCGGGGCCAGCGCCAGCAGTGGGTGCAAGTGGCAGCTGGTGCCCGATCACCCCTCAGGAGCAGGGGTAGGTGGAGAAGCCCTCAGGGGCGATCGGGGCCAGCAGCTGCCACTTGCACCCGCTGACGGTGCCAGTTCTGCTCTTACCTGCTGAGGGCACCGAGTGATCGGGACCAGTGCCAGGTGTCACAGTGGGTGTGAGTGGCAGCTCTGGCACTGGCATTGAGTGCTAAAGGGGCCAGCACTGGCAGCAGGTGTGAGCGCTGGGTGGGATTGCAGCGTGCGGGAGCAAAGAATTTTCTGTAACCACCAGAGGCTCCCCCTGAGGACAGCAACCAGTGACCCACCTTGGTCTGGAGACCACACTCATCTGCTCCACCATCCTGCCATGGCCAATGCCTGCCATGTTCCATGCTCTGCCGCCTGCTGCCGACGCCTGCCATGTTCCACGCGCACCCCCGGTGGTCATCACCCGTCATAGAGATGGGTTATTTGGTGGTTCGGTTGTTCTGCTGTTTGGTCTATTTGCATATTACCCTTTTATTATATAGGACTAGAGGCCCATTGCACGAAATTCGTGCACAGGGGGGTGGGGTGTCTCTCAGCCCAACCTGCACCCTCTCCAATCTGGGATCCCTTTCACAATCTAGGACTGATGTCTCCCAACTACTTGCCTGCCTGCCTTCCTGATTACCCCTAACCGCTCTGCCTGCCAGCCTGGTCACCCCCTAACCACTCCCCTGCCAGCCCGATCAATGCCTAACTGCCCTCCCCTGATACCCCGGTCACCCCCAAATGCCCTCCCTTGCATATTCCCTCTTTATTAGATAGGGTTTTTTCTTTAGCAGATTGGACAGTCCTAACTGGTTTGGCTCAGTGGATGGAGCATTGGCCTGCAGAATCAAGGGTCCCAGGTTTGATTCTGGTCAAGGGCATGTACCTTGGTTGGGGGCACATACCCAGTGGGGTGTGTGCAGGAGGCAGCTGATCGATGTTTCTCTCTCATCGATGTTTCTAGCTCTCTATCCCTTTCCCTTTCTCTCTGTAAAAAAAAATCAATAAAATATATATTATAAAAAAAAACAAAAACATTTAAGATTCCTCCATATCTGCCTGGCTGGTGTGACTCAATGGTTGAGACCCCAGGCTGCCACCACTGGAAGGGGATTGAGCCCTGGCCAGGCTGAGACCCCAGCCCAGGCTGCCGCCTCAGCCAAGCCAGGCTGAGATCCCTGCCCAGGCTGCCATCTCAGCCTGGCTGGGGATAGCCCGGAGGGGGTGCACGGCTCCAGCCCAGGCTGCCTTCGCTGGCCTGAAGATAGCATGGTGGGGATGCACCGCCCTCCTGGCCTGAGACCCCAGCCCAGGCTGCTGCCACTGGCTGGGTGATCATGCAGTGGGGGTGCCCGGCCCTGCAAGCATGAGATCCCAGCCCAGGCAGCCAGCCCGGCCAGGGGATCCTGCGGCTTGGGGGCAGGGTCTCAGTCCAGCTTGCCAGGGGATCCTGTGGCTTGGGGGCGGCTGAGACCCCTGCCCCCAAGCCGCCCCGCTTTGCCAGGGGATCCTGCGGCTTGGGGGCGGGGGTCTCAGCCCGGCTTGCCAGGGGATCCTGTGGCTTGGGGGCGGCTGAGACCCCCGCCCTCAAGCCGCCCCGGCTTGCCAGGGTATTGCGAGGCTTTGGGGCGGGGGTATCAGCCGGGCTTGCCAGGGGATCCTGTAGCTTGGTAGCGGGGGTCTCAGCCCAGCTTGCCAGGGGATCCTTCAGCTTGGGGGTGGCTGAGTCCCCCGTCCCCAAGCCGCCCCGGCTTGCCAGGGGATCCTGTGGCTTGGGGGAGGCTGAGACCCCTGCCCCCAAGCCGCCCCGGCTTGCCAAGGGATCATGAGGATTTGGGGCGGGGGTCTCAGCCGGGCTTGCCAGGGGATCCTGCAGCTTGGGGGTGGCTGAGACCCCCGCCCCCCAGCCACCCTGGCTTGCCAGCGATCCTGCGGCTTGGGGGTGGCTGAGACTCCCGCCCCAACCACTGAGTTATGCAGGCTGGGCTTACTTATTTATTTTTAATATGTCTTTATTGATTTTAGAGAAAGGAAGGGAGAGGTGTAGAGAGGAACACTGATGAGAGAGATACATGGATTACTGCCTCCTGCATGCCCCCTACCTGTGATTGAGCCAGCAATCCAGGCATGTGCCCTGACTGGAAATCTAACTGGTGACCTCTTGGTTTATGGGTGGGTGCTCAACCACTGAGCAACACCAGCCAGGCATGACCAGGTTTTTTTAAAGAATTATAGGTAGCCTAGTATGTAAAAAGAAGTATTTGAGTAGTTGTGAATAAATTTGATACATACTAACTATTCCTGCAAACTTATTCTGTGACTAGGGGCCCAGTGCACGAATTCATGCATCTTGAAAGGAACTGTGGGCCGCGAGGCTGCAGTGGGCACAGGGGCGGGTCTCAGCCCATCCTCCATGCCCCTGCCTAGCCCCTCCCGCCATGGCCCCTGGTCCCCTGTCAGCAGGCAGCCCCACTCCCGCCGCCACCAGCCCCAGCCCCACTCGCACCTGCTGATGATACAGAGTGATTGGGGCTGGCACCAGCAGTGGGTGTGAGCAGTAGCTGCTGCCCCGATCGCCTCTCAGGAGCAGGGGGAGGTGGAGAAGCCCTCAGGTGCTATCAGGGCCAGCAGCCACCACTGGCACCCGCTGACAGCGCCGAGCAATCGGGACCGGCACTGGGTGCCAGGCACCGGCAGCGGGGATGAGCAGTGGCTCCAGCACCAGCTATAGGTGTGAGCAGGGCCGGCACTGGCAATATGTGCGAGTGGTGGCTCTGGCGCTGGTAACAGGTGCGAGTGGTGTCGACGCCGGCAGCAGGTTTGAGTGCCGGGCAGGACCATGGCATGCACGAGCAAAGCATTTTCAGCAACCACCAGAGGCTCCCCGCCTTCGTCTGGTGTCCCCACTGACCTGCTCCAACATCCCGCCATGGCCAACACCCGCCATGTTTCGTGCTCTGTTGCCTGCTGCCGACACCCTTGTGGTCAGCACACATCATAGTGACTGGTTGTTCTGTTGTTCGGTTGTCACGCTGTACAGTCTATTTGCATATTAGCCTTTTATTATATTGGATGAGTACAGTAAGATAAATATAAACCAGCAGGGTAAATCCTAAAATAAGTATGTGGAAGAATCCTTTTGGGTTTCAGATAAATGTCTAATAAAAATTTTGGTTATTTGTTTTATTCTTTTTATTTTAGACTTATGAAAATTCTTTAGAGGAAAAGTAGTTGAAATAAAGTTGGTGCAATTATTTGAATACTAGTGACCCGGTGCACGAAATCCATGCACATTAAAATGGAATTAATTAGAGGAAATATTTTAATACTGCTATTTTCCCTTTCTCTATAACAGAAGTGTCAGAGATGAAAGAAAATTAGTAAAATGTATATGAAAATCTTCCTCTTGTCAGAGTCTGGGGTGCGCCATAGGAACCAGAGTCAAGTCTCTGCCCACCCACATGCACCTTGAAATCGTGCGAGACCCAGACCCAGCTGCACCCCCCCCCCCCATTGGGCTACATCCAGACCCAGCCGGCCCCACCCCCGTCAAGCCTCGCTGGGTAGGGGGGGGCTCAGCCTTAGGTCCTCCATCCCGGCGCCGGGGTGGGGTGCACGGCCTGAGGTCCCCCGGCCCGGGCCAGGGCAGGGGGCATGCCTTGAGGTCCCCCGTCAAGCCCTGCAGGTGGGGGGTGTGGCCTGAGGTCACCCGTCAAGTCCCGCATGGTGGGGGGCCTTGGCGCCAGGGTGGGGGTGCAGCCTCAGGTCCTCCAGCCTGGCGCCCAGGTCGGGGGCATGGCCTGAGGTCCCCCGGCCCAGCACCAGGGTGCGGCCTCAGGTCCCCTGGCCTGGTGCTGGGGCAGGGGGTGTAGTCTGAGGTCCCCCGTCAAGCTCTGCTGGGTGGGGGATGCAGCCTGAGGTCCCCCAGCCTGGCACTGGGGGTGGGGGGGGGCAGGCGGTGCAGCCTGAGGTCCCCTGTCAAGCTCCGCCAGGTGGGGGGCGCAGCCTCAGGTCCCCTGCCCCGGCCCAGCACCACGCAGCCTCAGGTCCCTGCTGATTGCTCATTAAGGCTCATTAAGGGAACTCGGCCTCTGCTTTGGGCTCAGCCATCTTGTGTTACGGGGTCCGTGCCTCTGCTGTGGGTGCAGCTGGCTTGTTATAGTGTGACGGTCAATTTGTGCATTCCCTCTTTATTAGATAGGATAAATTTAGACTGAGCAGACATTTATATATTTTTGGCAGCACTATTACACCATTAATCAGAATGCAAATGTGCTCCATTTTGAAAGACTCCCAATTTATGAAATATTTGAAAGACCTTTCATTGGTGGTTATTTGCCTCACCAAAAAGAGTATTTTTTTTTTTTTTTTATGAAACATCTACTCAAGCATTTTGGTGTATGAAACTCCCAGTTTATATTTGTTTAAAAATGATTAAATTAATGTTGTAATTTATGGGCTATTGCTAACTAATGATAGCAGTAAAAAAGACTACTAGAATGTCACTTAAACTAGAATGGTAGTCAATGTTACAATACAAAAGTTATGTAGAATTAAAATGAATATAAAATAAAGCCATTATTATGGTCATTTTATGAGTGGCTCTGGTTTGGGAGATTGATCCAGGCTGAAAATCTTGGTCACACAAATATTTGCTGTTAGGGTGTGTACCTTATCACTTTGATTCTATATTGCTAGCTTTATTCACTTACCAAATTTAATTGTAATTGTTTGTATGTTTCAGACAGTGAAGCTGGGGGCTGTACCTGATTTACATTTTGTCAGGGTAGAAGCAAGGAATCAGTAATATTAGGTAAATTGCAGTAAAAGAGGGAGAAACTGAACTTCCAAGAGGGAGAAATAAAGTGGATGCTTTGAAACTAATTTTAAAGTTTGTTCTTCATTCATTTAGAGAAATAAATGATTACAAAAGCAGAAAAACATTAAAATTTTTTAAATCTCAAAGATTGAAATTATTTAAAAATGAATTTAGATTATAAACTATGAAAATAATGCTCTTTCATATCAGCCAGTATTCATTTATTTTGGCTGGTAACTGACCCAGGCATTGAATTTATCACTACAGAAAAAGAGATAAACACAGCTTCTACCCTCAAGGAATTCTCATATTGTACCTATTCTGCAAACAAAACTGAGCAAACCTAATTTGGAAGAAAAATGTAGGTTTTACTATTTATTTATTTATATTTTTAAATATATTTTTATTGATTTCAGAAAGGAAGGGAGAGGGAGAGAGAGATAGAAATATCAATGATGAGAGAGAATCATTGATTGGCTGCCTCCTGCATGATCCCTACTGGGGACCAAGCCCACAATCCATGCATGTGCCTTGACCAGGAATCAAACTGTGACCTCCTTGTTCCTAGGTCAATGCTCAAATACTGAGCCATGCCGACCAGGCAAAAAATGTAGGTTTTAAAAATTTTTTTAATGTTGGCATAATCTCCTTAGAATCACCTACTTTTAGAAAATTGTGAAAGTTGACTTTATTGATTAGTTTGCTAATGTGAAAATATTTTTATGATTTTCTTATTGTCATAAGTATAATTTATATGTATTATTCTTCAGCTCATCACATTTCTATCTTATTTTATTGTACAAAATAAATATTTTATGCCTCTCATAATTCAGGTTACATATCCAATATGCATACATTTTATATTATCTTACATAGTTTATAAAAAAGACAAAGTAAAATTTTTCTGAAAGCAGAGATTTTCAGGTATGATGGCTATACTTTTAACAAACTATGCCAGATTTATTTGATAGACTTCTCCATTCTGGCAATGGTGACAATTAAAGTCTGCAGACATAAAGAACTTTGTCATCAGTGGTGGAGAACAGTTCATTACATTATGATGAAGGAAAGCCAAAACACATCCACGTTGTCTGTCTCTACTGCCTCCCCCCTCTTTTTGAAGGAAAGATTGAGTCATTAGCTGTTACTTAAATATATTGCACTGCCTTTTAGAAATTACATAGGAAATGCATGACTTATTTTTTCAAAGAGTTCAGATGTTCTTATTAATATTTACTGAGTGTGTTAGTGGATATGTTGGAATGAGGAAGGAACAGATTGCATGCAAAAGAAGCATTGGATGTTGATATATATTTAGATTGACATATGGTACTCTTGTATGACAGTAATTTATTTTATGTGTATGTATATGTGTGTGTATGTATACATACATATGTATGTGAGTATACGTGTGTGTGTGTGTATGTATTCCCTCCCCCCCCAAAAAAATAAAAAACACCTGATTGTTTACTGTGGGAATTTAGTTTTTTGAGTAAACATTTATTAAGCATCTGTTAAGTGGAAAATATGGGGGGCTGACTTGGACAGAAACCTTCTCCTCTGCATACATTTTTCTATTCATAGCTCTCTATATCGCCAGATATAGATTATATTATTCTGTTCTAGCTACATAATAATAGATTCTAGGGATTATAAAAAAAGGTTTCTTTATTTCTTGCCTGGATGAATACATATTGTGCACTAAATATGTGTCAGTTCTAAGTACTCACGTTGCAGAGATTATATTTAACTATCATTTTAAAACTAAAGGGAGATTTTCATTAATTAACCATATATTAACATTTATTTAAAAAATAAAGAGGCTGACCCAGCCACAAATGCTGGTGATTATGGTCCTGCAAATAGCCAGCAGTTGGAGCAGTTTTTTTGTCTTCCCACCATTGTCTCCTTAGCTGCCTCTCTGCTAGTTGTTATTCCAGCACTAGGCCACACGCCAAAAATAATCTAGAGAAAATGACTCTCCAGCCAAACCCTGTCGAAACAATTATATTCCATTTAGAAGAAAATCTTCACAGTAATATTTCATTTAAAAAATGGTACCTACTTTTCCATGGCTGGTGTGGCTCAGTTAGTTGGAGTGTTGCCCAGTGCACTCAATTTATGGCATATACCCAAGTTGTGGGTTTGATCCCCAGTCAGGACGCCTGTGGGAAGCAACCGATCAATGTTTCTCTTTCCCTCTCCTTTCCTTTCTCTGGAAAAAAAAAGTTAAAAAAAAGGACCTACTTTATACAAGCTGATTCTTTCCATTTCCTCCAAAATGTCTAGAATAATTTAATCATCCCACTTCTGAAATTTAATTTAATTGCTTCCACTGTGATTTTATTGTAATTTATTCTGCAGGTTCAACTGGGTGGACATTATCAACTTTTTTGGGGGTGTAGGGGTGGTTTCATCATATTGGTTTATAGTACTAATTATCTATGGAAATAGATATGTATTTAAGGTGGAGGCATGATTAAAGGCAGCATAGGTGTGTTGCTACTTGTATGCTTCACTTTCATCAACTTTAAGCTTTTAAACACTAGCCACTACTAGTTTGGATGATTACAGCTTTTGGCTTAATGATGATGAAGAAAGTGTTGGATTGAGGAGGAACAAACAGAGAATTAGGGAACACTTCTGTTGCTTTTTTTCTAAATACCCAGCTTTTTGTTGAAACTTGGGATTAATTTATTCATTTACTTGTTCAACAAATATTTATTGGCTATCTTCAAAATCTAAGATTAGAGGAATACACAGATAAATAAAGATGTGGATCTGACATACGAAAGAAAACCATGCCGTCTGGTCCCAGCACAAAAAGAAAAAACGTTCTGTGAAAGGGGAGAGGAAATGAGCTGTGGAAGTTAAGAGGAAGGAAATGATCTTTTCCATTTAGGCTGATGCAGGATAGGTTTGAAGAGGAGGTGACATTTGAAATAGACCTTGAGGTTGAATGGTTTGGACCTCTTTGGGAAAAGACATGCTAAGCAAAGGAAATACCATGAGTAAAGACATGGATGAGAGATCAAATACTTTAGTTTGTCTTTAGAACAGGTTATTTAATGGAAAGTTATTAATGTGAGGTTGATTCGTTTAGACTGTTCTATAGGCCAGGATGGGAAACTGTGGTCTGGCCCACTGCCTGCTTTTGTACATAGTTTTATCAGAACACAGCTATGCCCATTTGTTTACATATTTCCTGGCTGCTTTTGGACCATAACAACAGAGTTGAGTCCTTGCAACAGAGACCATATGGTCCATTGGGAACCATTGATCTATTCTGAGACAGGCACAGAATGGTTTTCAGGAGAGGTGTCCGTCCTTATTAGAAGTGGAAAGGGGATGGGTAACATGGAGCCCGTTTTACGGGCTTTTGAATTAATCTAGGCCAGGGTCTTCTATGGGAGTGGAGAGGATTTGAATGCTAAATAGATTAAGTGTATTGAATCAATGGTATTTGGCAAACAATTTGAAGAGAGAAGGCAAGGGAGAGAAAGGGAGTTGGCAAGGTTGCATGAAAGATTTTCAGTTTGGGTGACTATGGTTGATGATGCCACCAAAACAGGGAAGACTCTAGAACAGTGATGGCGAACCTATGACACGCGTGTCAGCACTGACACGTGTAGCCATTTCTGATGACACACAGCCGCTGAGGCGGCCGCATGCCGAGGATGAAACATTTGCTGCTCCTGAGGATGAAACATTTGTGAAATAATGTTTTTTCCTCAAAGTGGCACACTACCCGAAGTTTGACACACCTAGCTCAAAAGGTTGTCCATCACTGCTCTAGAAGGACAAATGGTTGTAAAAGTTTCAGTTACCCATTTAAGATAGAACACTGACCAATTTGATCCAGGACTCAGTCTGACCCCACAGGCAGAACCTAAGTGTTTTTGCATGACCCAGGAATATTTACCACAGTTAACTGTATAAAGTTTTATTTTGTTCTTCATATTTAAATGGACTGAGTTCCTCCTATGAGAATTATTTTTCTGACCTTTTTGACTACTTAGGTTTTTGTAGCCAAAGTAATTTTAAATAGAAAAACTTGAATGAAAAGTTTTAAATTGATTCAAAGAAATATTCTAAAGTAGTTAAACACAGAAATAACAATGGCATTAGAATAAAATGGAAATATTTCAGCAACCTTAAATTAAAAAAATAAAATTCTCATTTTATTATGAGAATAAAATACTTTTGCCTTCACAGTTTGCTTTAAAATAATTGCTTTTTGTTACAATGGTAACACATGCTTATAAAATACTAAATTATAAAAGTAAAAGTTGCCACAATTCTTCCTTTTCAAGCTATTGACTTCTGTAAATACTTCATATGTACTGACTGTGTAGATCTTGTGTCCTTCCCTAGGCTTACAGAGACAGAAGACATTCGCTTTCCACATGTGCATGTATAACTTTGAATCTGTGATGCTGCCTGCAACATTTTTTAATCAGTTTGGCCCAAGTCTCCACTCATGATTCTCTGATATAAGCACTTTGTGTCCAACTCCAGACAGTGTGTTGGGGCTCCTCTGCCACCTGCCGGACATTCCCAGTCTCGGATGGTTTGGTTCATTTGCCTCGCCTCTCATGGCTCAATGACTGATAAAACTAGTCTTATTTCCTAATATTTACTAATAAAATTATATCAACAAATAGTAGTCTTGAGGAAAATTCCCTTGTTAGAAAAGATAAAATTATCTCAGGGGGCAGAATTTGAAAGTGGCCATACTGAGGAAATAACTTGTACTTATTTATAAAAAAAAAAAAAATAGAAACGATATTGTTATATAAATATTATTTTGTGAAGTCAGATTAATTCAATATTTTATGTCAACAGTCAGAAAATTGTTTTGAGGTTTTAGTTAGAACATATTTATTTTTATTTAAAATTTATCTGGCCAAAAATAAAATTATTTTATTTAATTAATTAATTTTTAAAATATATTTTAATTGATTTCAGGGAAGAAGGGAGAGAAACATCAATGCTGAGAGAGAATTATTGATTGGCTGCCTCCTGCACACCCCACTGGAGATCGAGCCCACAACCTAGCAATGTGCCCTGACCAGGAATTAAATCGTGACCTCCTTGTTCATAGGTCAACACTCAACCATTGAGCTACTCCAGCTGGACAAAAAATAAAATTATTTTAAATTATAAATTGGTGTAAACTCAAAGGGGACTTTTTCTCCAGCTGCCCCTCTTATTTCAGTCCCTTTCAGTTAATTTTTGTTAACTTTATTGTGTTAATGTGTTGTTCTTAATTTATATTTTTTACAATAACGATGAGATAGATGCTACTTTCTCTTTGATTTTATACATAAAGAACTGAAGCATAAATAATTTAAGTAACTGACTTGGTTAAGGTCAGATAGCAAGTGGCAGAACTGGGATTTGAAGGAAGAAAAAGTATTTAAATTAAAAAAATAAAATAAAATAAATAAAAAAGTGAAGTGTTGTTCATTTCAGCTGTTTTAATGCCCTATAAGGGCTAGTTTAAGACCCCACTCTTCGGTTCTGGCTGCCACTTCTCAGTTTCCTGTTAGGTAGTGAGCACCCTGTTGAAGTACCAAGGGATCCACCGCTCCTCTGTTTGTGTCTGTGTCCACAGCATTGGCTGCAAGCAGGTGGGACCAATCTGCCCGCTTTGCCTGTCTGCCTGTTGTTAATCTTAATCACTCAAGCATCTGTTTCTGACAGGGCTTTAGGTGGGGGTGGTGCTGTATTGAACAGCCCCTTTTTAACCCAGTCCCTGAGGGCTCTTCAGAGTCTTTGTGTCCTTTGTACAACTCAAGGTGTAGGCTGGGTGTGGCTGTATTAGCTGTCTAGAGGCTGCCTTAAGGGGCTGGTTCTTCAGGAAAAAAATTGAAAAGCAGGAGAGACTAAAGGAGCTTTGGGACAATAGGAAATGAAACAACATCTGCATAATAAGGGTGCCAGAAGGAGAGGAAGCTGAGAAAGGAATAGAAAACATGTTTGAAGAAATAATGACAGAAAACTTCCCTGATTTGGGGAAGAAAAAAATCGCACAAGCCCAAGAAGCACACAGAGTCCCAAACAAGATGAAACCAAAGAGTTGGACACCAAGACACATCATAATTAAATTGGCAAACATCAATAACAAAGGAAGAATTTTAAAGGCTACCAGAGAGAGAGAGAAAGTTACCTACAGGGGATCTCCCTTTAGACCAGCAGTCTCCGAACTTTCAGACCTCATGGACTACCAGTGGTCCTCGGACCACCGGTTGGTGACCACTGCTTTAGACTATCAACTGATTTCTCACTAGAAACACATTAGGCCAGAAGTGAATGGAATGACATATACAGAGTGATGCAAATCAAAGGACTGAATCCAAGAATACTGTACCCAGCAAGGCTATCATTCAAAATTGAAGGTGAAATCAGAACCTTGACAGACAAAAAAAGGCTAAGGGAGTTTATTACAACCAAGCCAGCAATGTAAGAAATACTAAAGAGACTACTGTAAAGAGAATGTTATATTGTAAATCAGAAGGTGCCTAAATCAATAAGCCAAATTAAAGCTGTTCATTCCACTAGCGCTAGCAGGCCCAGAGGAAAATCTTGCTTCTCAAATTCTGGGGCCCAATATGGTGGAAGTCTCCCTTATATATGTTTTTCAGCTCTTTGTTTTCCAAATTTGGAATGAGACTTCCGGACCTTCTGAGAAAAAGTCCTGTTTGCTGGGACAGGCCGTGAGACCATAACTCAAGGCCTGGCCTGGCACCAGCACTGACAACTCTGTTTGGGGCATGGTTTATGGCCTCTCTGGAATGGGAGTAGTCTTATTTTCCCTATTATTTAAGCAAGCAAATGTTTACAGAAGCCAGAATAGCAGGGTTAAATTTTAAATAGCAGTTTTTACCCAAGATGGAGGTTACTATGCTTCAAGAAGAAATAGAAAGAGAAGAAGGAACACAGGAATAAATAATAAAAATGGCAACAAACAAGTACCTATCAATAATAACCTAAAATGTAAATGGATTAAATGCTCCAATCAAAAGACATAGGGTAGCTGAATGGATAAGAAAACGTGACCCATATATTTGCTATCTACAAGAGACCCACTGCAGAACAAAAGACTCACACAGACTTGATAGTTAAGGTATGGAAAAATTTTTTTTCAGGAAAATGGAAATGAAAAAAAGAAGCTGGGGTAGCAATATCTGACAAAATAGACCTCAAAGGGAAGTTCATAACAAGAGGTAAGGAGGGCCACTTCATAATACTAAAGGGAGAAATTCAACAAGAGTATATAACTCTGCTAACCATATATGCACCCAATACGGGAGCACCAAATGCATAAAAAAAACTCTGGAAGATATCAAGGGAGAGATTGACAGCAATACAATCATAGTAGGGGACTTTAATACCCCATTGACACCACAGGATAAATCCTCTAAACAAAAAAATCAGCAAAGAAACAGCAATTTCTAAACTAGGTATCTTGCAAAGGATTATGAAAAAATACTTTAAACATCTCTGTTCCAACAAACTGCACAACCTAGATTAAATGGACATATTCTTAGTAAAACACAAGCTTCCAAAAATTAATCAGGAAGAATAAAAAAACCTGAATAGGCTGATAACTACCAATGAAATTGAAGCAGTAATCAAAAATCTTTCAGCAAATGAAAGCCCTGGTCTGGACAGCTTTGCAGGGGAGTTCTACCAAGCATTCAAAGAAGAACTATAACCTATCCTCCTCAGACTATCCCAAAAAATTCAAGAGGAAGGCACACTTCCAAGCTCTTTCTATGAAGCCAGCATTACCCTAATTCCAAAACCAGAGAAAAACACTACAAAAAAAAAGAACTACAGGCCAATGTCCCTGAAGAGCATAGATGCTGAAATCCTCAACAAAATTCTAGCAAATTGGATCCAGCATTACATTAGAAAGATCATACACCATGACCAAGTGGGATTTATTCTGGGGATGCAAGACTGGTACAATATCCCCAAATCCATAAATGTGATACATCACATAAACAAATTGAGAGACAAAAATTACATGAGCATATCAATTGATGCAGAAAAAGCATTTGACAAAATTCAACACCCTTTCTTGATAAAAACTCTCAGCAAAGGGGTAAGGGAGGAATCATACCACAACATAATAAAAGCCTTATATGACAAACCCACAGCCAACATCATACTCAATGGGCAAAAACTAAATCCATTTTCCCTCAGAACAGGAACAAGAAAGGGATGCCCACTTTCACCACTCCTGTTTGACATAGTACTGGAAGTGCTAGCCATAGTGATCAGACAAGAAGAAGAAATAAAAGGCATCTAAATTGGAAAAGAAGTAAAACTGTCATTATTCACAGATGACATGAAAACCCCAAAAACTCCATCAAAAAATTTTAGACTTAATAAATGAATTTGGCAATACAGCAGCATACAAAATTAACACCCAGAAACCTATGGCTTTTTTATATATCAATAATGAACTCACAGAAAGAGAAATGAATAAAACAATCCCATTTACCATTTTCTGTGGGATTGGTTGTTATTTCACTCTTTTCATTCCTGATTTTGTTTATTTGGGTCCTCTTTCTTTGCTTCTTGGTGACCCTGGCTAGAGTTTCATCAATCTTGTTTATCTTTTTGAAGAACTACCTCTTGGTTTTGTTGATCTTTTATATTGGTGGTGGTGTGTTTTTTTGTTTTATTTTTTTGCGTGTTTTTTTTTTTTTTCTGTCTCTACGTCGTTTATTTTCTCTCTGATCTTTATTATGCCCTTCCTCTGCTTACTCTGGGCTTTTCGTGTTGCTCTCTTTATAATTCTTTAATTGTAGGGTTAGATAATTTATTACCATTTTTTTCAAGATCAATATGTTTATTTATTTTTTTAATTTCTTTATTGATTAAGGTATTACATATGTGTCCTTATTCCCCCATTAACCCCGACTCCCCATTCATGCCCCCACTCCCCTGTTGTCTGTGTCCATTGATTAGGCTTATATGCATGCATATAAGTACTTTGGTTGATCTCTCTCCCTTACCCCCACCGTCCCCTACCTTCCCTGAGGTTTGCCATTCTGATTGATGTTTCTCTGTCTCTGGATCTGTTTTTGTTCATCAGTTTATGTGGTTCATTATATTCCACAAATGAGTGAGATCATGTGATATTTATCATTCTCTGCCTGGCTTATTTCACTTAGCATAATGCTCTCCATCCATGTTGTTGAAAATGGTAAGAACTCCTTTTTTACTGCAGCGTAGTATTCCATTGTGTAGATGTACCACAGTTTTTCTAATCCACTCATCTGCTGATGGGCACTTAGGCTGTTTCCCAATCTTAGCTATGGTGAATTGTGCTGCTATGAACATAGGGGTGCATATATCCTTTCTGATTGGTGTTTCTAGTTTCTTCGGATATATTCCTAGAAGTGGGATCACTGGGTCAAATGGGAGTTCCATTTTTAGTTTTTTAAGGAAACTCCACACTGTTCTCCACAGTGGCTGCACCAGTCTGCATTCCCACCAGCAGTGCATGAGGTTTCCTTTTTCTCCACATCCTCGCCAGCACTTGTCATTTGTTGATTTGTTGATTATAGCCATTCTGACAGGTGATTTGTTGATTATAGCCATTCTGACAGGTTGATTTGTTGATTATAGCCATTCTGGTACTGTATTGTTGTTTTGATTTGCATCTCTCTGATGATTAGTGACTTTGAGCAGGTTTTCATATGTCTCTTGGCCGTCCTTCTGTCTTCTTTTGAAAAGTATCTATTTAGGTCAGTTGCCCATTTTTTGATTGGGTTATCTTCTTTTTGTTTAGTTGTATGAGTTTCCTGTAGATGTTGGAGATTAAACCCTTATACTTGATATCATTGGCAAATATGTTCTCCCATGCAGTGGGCTTTCTTGTTGTTTCGTTGATGGTTTCCTTTGCTGTGCAAAAGCTTTTTATTTTGATGTAGTCCCATTTGTTTATTTTCTCTTTCGTTTCCATTGCCCTAGGAGCAGTATCAGTGAAGAAATTGCTTCGGCATATGTCTGAGATTTCTCTGCCTGTGGATTCCTCTAGAATTTTTATGGTTTCCCGTTGTATGTTTAAGACCTTGATCCATTTTGAGTTTATTTTTGTGTATGATATAAGTTGGTGTTCTAGTTTAAATTTTTTGCATGTATCTGTCCAATTGTCCCAACACCATTTATTGAAGAGACTGTCTTGACTCCATTGTTTGTTCATGCCTTCTTTTTCAAATATTAATTGAGTATAGTGATTTGGGTTGATTTCTGGGTTCTCTATTCTATTCCATTGATTTATATGTCTGTTCTTGTGCCAGTACCAGGCTGTTTTGAGAACAGTGGCTTTGTAATACAGCTTGATATCTCATATTGAGATCCCACCTACTTTGTTCTTCTTTCTCAGTATTGCTGTAGCTATTCAGAGTCTTTTTTTATTCCAGATGAATTTTTGGAAAGTTCATTCTAGGTCTGTGAAATATGCCATTGGTATTTTAATGGGAAGTGCATTGAATTTATAGATTGCTTTGGATAGTATGGACATTTTGATGATGTTGATTCTACCAATCCATGAACATGGTATGTTCCTCCATCTGTTTATGTCTTTCTCTATCTTTTTTTTTCAGTGTCCTATAGTTTTCTGCGTATAGATCTTTTACCAAAAAACGACTAGACTTACTAAATGAATTCGGCTATGTAGCAAGATACAAAATTAACACCCAGAAATATATGGCTTTTTATACACCAACAGTGAATTCAGAGAAAGAGAAACTAAAATATAAAAATCAATCCCATTTACCATAGCAACAAATAAATTAAGATACATAGGAATAAACTTAACTAAGTAGGTAAAAGACGTATACTCAGAAAACTACAGGATGTTGAAAAAAGAGATAGAAGAAGATATAAACAAATGGAAGAATATACTGTGTTCATGGATTGGTAGAATCAGCATTGTTAAACTGTCCATACTATCCAAAGCCATCTATAGATTCAATGCAATCCTCATGTATAATTCTTTTTACTACAAAGAATTTAAATTTTCATGAAGTTACTAAATGTTTCTTGATGTATTACTACTATCCTAGCATATTAACAAGCTCCTTGAGAGGAAGTCTAGCTTGAAGAGGCAGCCTCTTTCCTCCTCCATTTAGATGTCACAGCAGTGCCTCTGGACTATTGACTTGAGGAAGACATGGTGCTGAATTAAAGAGCATTAGTTTGCTTTATTGTTTGTTACCTGGGATGTTAAGTCATAAAGTTTTCATCTTTGGAAACCTTTGGCCTTGAGGTACTCTGATGTAAAATAGGAAAATGCAAAAGAAGTTGTGGTTATAGCAAGAATAGAGAACTTATTATAGAGTAGGAATATATTAGGTAGTGGCTTTTATATTTCATATTTTGTTATGTCATTTTGATGCTGTAAATAGGCTCTGAGGAATAAAGTCTGTATAAAATCAGTGAAACTATAGACATTAAATAAAAGTATCAATTTTTATATTGTTTTTCAAATTTATTGAGGTTTAAAAAGATGTGCTTATCTATACACTATTTTAGGATTTCAGGCTTAGTTGTGATTAAAATATAAATTTCATATATAAATATTGATGACACTTAGTAGTTGGTCACATTTTTTTTCAAGGCAATGAAATCTTCAGAAATTATAATGGATGGGTACAAATTAAATTGAAACATTAGGTAGTTACAATGGTAAGTTCTATCAATGATTGTGTCTATATTATTAGATAGCAAGCTACTGACATTTTAACATTTCAACACTTAAAATTTTGATTTAGTTGAACAAGTGATTAATGAAAAATAGTAAGACTAATACTACAAAAGTTGTCTTTATATGGACCTCAATTTTCAATGTAATGCAAACACTAATAATTTAATACTATGCATATACTTTAAGTTGAGGTAAACTTTTTTGGTGTATTCTCTAAATAGTTGGTGTTAATCTTGTGTTGTAGTCTAAATTCTGACTGTTATTAGAGACTGTTTCTTGGTTTATGTATGTTTTAAAATATATTTTAAAATGTTTTCCCTTCACTAAACAGCTTTGATGTCATATTTGCTGGCAGTCCAGAAGAAGTTTTAAAAAAGTTCCAAAAGTCAAACCACAAAGTGGTCTTTGCAGCAGATGGAATTCTGTGGCCAGATAAGAGACTAGCAGACAAGTATCCTGTTGTACATATTGGGAAACGCTACCTGAATTCCGGAGGTGGGTAAGATTCTGGCAGAAAGTGTAATGTAAGTTATAGTAATTATATATAATTATGAAACCACCTTTTTATATGTATAACTGTAGACATAGTTTTAAATAACCATTATCTTATTACTATGGAAAAATTACATACTATCTAATAAAAGAGTAATATGCAGATTGACCATCATTCCAACACACAAGATGGCTGCCCCCATGTGGTCAAAGATGGCTGCCCCCATGTGGACACAAGATGGCCAGCAGGGGAGGGCAGTTGGGAGGGACCAGGCCTGCAAGGGAGGGCAGTTGTAGGTGATCAGGCCAGCAGGGGAGGACAGTTGAGAGGGACCAGGCCTGCAAGGGAGGGAAGTTGGGGGTGATCAAGCCTGCAGGGGAGGGCAGTTAGGGGTGACCAGGCCGGCAGAGGAGGGAAGTTGGGGGCGACCGGGCCTGTAGGGAAGGGCAGTTGGGGGGGAACCAGGCCTGCAGGGAAGAGCAGTTGGGGGAGACCAGGCCTGCAGGGGAGGGCATTAGGGGTGACCAGGCCTGCATGGAGGCAGGAGAGGCTACCGCCACTGCCGCTGCGCTCACCAGCCATGAGCCCAGCTTCTGGCTGAGCAGCGCTCCCACTGTGGGAGCACACTGACCACCAGGGGGCAGTTCCTGCTTTGAGCATCTGCCCCTGGTGGTCAGTGCACGTCATAGTGACCAGTCATTCTGGTCATTCCGCCATAACGGTTGCTGGGCTTTTATATAATAGACTAGAGGCCTGATGCATGAAATTCATGCAAGAGAAGGCCTTCCTTCCCCTGGCTGCCGGCACCTGCTTCCCTCCAGCACCCAGGACCTGGGCTTCCCTCCGGCCGCTGGCAGGCACCTAGACCTGGGCTTCCCTCCAGCCGCTGGCAGGACCCGGGACCCAGGCTTCCCTCCAGCCGCAGCAGACACCCGGGACCCAGGCTTCGCTCCGGCTGCTGGCAGGCACCCAGGACCCGGGCTTCCCTCGCAGCCCCAGCTTTGTCTGGAAGGTTGTCTGGAAGAACGTCCGGTCTAATTAGCATATTACACTTTTATTGTTATAGATAATGCCCCTAGCAACATTAGACAGTGTGTTATTATTTCCAAATTATAAGTGAAAAAACTTTGTTCTCCCAATTTAAGTGACTTCATTGAATGACTTTAAGTGTTAAAAGAAAAATAATATAGATCCAGGTCTTCTGGTTATAGTGTCATTGAGAATTTTCTGGCTATAGGACAATGCATTTAGTAAATTCTCTAACTTACAAAAAAAGTACAAGCTACAATCAGGTAGCTTTAAAAAATAGGCATTGCTTAATTTTATCTATGTTTTACATATATTGGAATAAATGAGTAATTTGCCTTGAAATTCACTAGTCAAAAAGATTCAACTTGCAATGTCTGATATACTTCAAATGTTGCATTAGCTATGCCACCATGGATTAATGGAACAAATTATCTCATTTTTCCTTTCTTTTCAAAAAAAAAAAAAAAGAAAGAAAGTAAAATTTGACATTGGACATTATTATGACTCAAAGAGATTTTTTAGACTGAGGTTAATGTAAACATCTACCCAGAAGGTATACTCAAACAAGATGGGGGGACATGTTAGACATGCAAGCTGCATTGGAAGAATAGATGTTTTTCAGTGATTTACCTATAGCTATTTAGGCTAGTTAAAATACGTGCTCCTTTAAGTAGCAGCATGTCTGAATTCTAGGCTTTGCTCAGCCAGTTATGGAATGAAACCTTTAGCAAGTAGTTTAACGTTCTTTGAGATGCCTCAGTTCCAGCTCTTTTCATCTGCACTTTAAAAAACATGTTTATTGATTTCACAGAGGAAGGGAGAGGGAGAAAGGTATAGAAATATCAATGATGAGAGAGAATCACTGATCGGCTGCCTCCTGCATGCCCCCTACTGGGGATCAAGCCAGCAACCTGGGCATGTGCCTTGACCAGGAATTGAACCATGACCTCCTGGTTCATAGGTTGATGTTCAACCCTGAGCCATAACTCATAATTGTACCTGGGAACTTTGTTAGCCCATATAAATATTACACTTCCAAAACCTTAAATTCCAGTTTGTCACTCCATCTTCATTGTCTTAGCAGCTTCCCTTAGAGTTCCAGTTCATGCACTGGCAAAGCCTCTCTCTCAGGAGGCTTCTCACTCTTGACTTCTTGTCTGAACACTAGCATTGTAGATTGGTGCTACTTCTGCCTCCAAACTGTCAGGCCTTCAGTAAGACTAATCTTTTAAATTATCGTTAAGTTCTAGGTAGTTTAAAAACCCATTTTGCTGTGGAACTCTGTGATGTTTTATTTTGTATTTATGATTTTTTTCCCAACCATAACATGTGTAATGAAATATGTAAATTCATCTAGATCATGAGATAGCTACTCAGGAGTTTAATTTCAGACAGATGCACAGTACTGTAGACATAGCAAAAAGACACCTACCATGTGAGTGCCTCTGTGAGCAGGTTTCACTAAGGAAAAGTATTTATTAAGTGGGAAAGAGATCATACAAGGGCATCAAAACATAATGCTCATACTTCTATATATATAAAAGCCTAAGCGACTGTTAAGACCAAACGACCGAACAACCGGTCAACTGGTTGCTATGACACACACTGACCTCCAAGGGGCAGATGCTTAATGCAGGAACTGCCCCCTGATTGTCAGTGCTCTCCCACAGCCAACCTCCCACAGCCGGCCAATCTCCCGCGGTCCCTCCTCCTAGCTGGCCAACCTCCCGCGGTCCCTCCTCCTAGCTAGCCAACCTCCCTCTGTCCCTCCCCTCAGCTGGCCAGCCCGCCCCCCACCCCCCATGGCCCTGATCACCTGCCAGGCTGAGGGACTCCACCTATGCATAAATTCGTGCCTCTAGTTTTGTAATAAAATACTTAAAGATATGGTAGAAAATCTAAATACGCTCAATAAAAGTTTATGTAATTTTATGAATGAAATATTTTAAAAAAATAGTTTTATTGATTTTCAGAGAGAGGAAGAGACATAAAGGGAAACATCGACATCAATTGGCTGCCTCCTACAAGCCCTCTAGCTGGGATTGTGGCCATGTGCCCTCACCAGGAATCTAACCAACAACCTTTTGGTGCAGGGGACAACATGCAACCAACAGAGCCACACTAGTCAGGGCCATTAATATATTGAGAGTTATTTAAGGGACATGAGTTTAGTTTCTGGGTATATCATTAAATTTAAAAAATCTCCATCATGGAGAGTGAACATGTTTCCATATAAGGAAAATTTCAGAATATGAGAAATTTTATTTATTTGAAATATTTGAGTTTAATAGAAAAATATAAATCATATAAAATATATATCACGTACTATGAAAATATATGCACATTTGACCTTTGGACAGAATGGGGTTAAGTGTACTGATCCTCCCATAGTAAAAAATTCACACATAACTTTTGACTCCCCAAAAACTTCAGTAGTCACTCAGTGTCTGAGAGAAATTGGTTCCTATTAGCAAAATCCATGGATACTCAAGTCTTATATAAAATGGTGTAAAACAGTGCATATAGTCAGCCTTCCACATCTGTTGATTCTCAACCTTGGATCAAAATTGCTATTTTCCATCTACAGCTGGTTGAATACATATATAGGAAATCCAGGGAAATGGAGGGCCAACTATATATTTATTGAAAAAAATCCATATCTAAGTGGACTTAGGTAGTTCAAACCCATGTTGTTAAAGGGTCAACTGTAATTACTTTTCATTTTTTTAGGATGTTTGGGACTTATACAAAAAATAAGGGAATATAATTTTTGAAAAACAGTAAAATGTCATGGTCTGCTTGCATGTATTTTTTATCAGAGAAGGTTGATCACATGATTAAAAATTGCATTGTTCAGTGTTTTTTTGTTTGTTTGTTTTGTTTTTTAATCTTTATTGTTGAAAGTATTACATATGTCTCCTTCCCTCATCCCCATCAACACCCTCCAGCATTTCCCCCCCCCCCGCCCCCGCAGGCACTTACTACCCCACTGACTGCATCCATGGGTTATGCATATATGCATACAAGATCTTTGATTGGTTACCTCCTACCCCCATCTTCCCACCGAGATTTCACACTCTGTTCCATACTTCCATGTCACTGGATCCACTCCAGTCATCAGTTTATTTTGTTAATTAGATTCCACATATGAGTGAGATCCTGCAATACTTTTCTTTCTATGACTGACATATTTCACTTAGCATGATACTCTCTAGGCCTCTCCATGCTGTCTCAAAGGGTAAGAGATTCATCTTTTTAACTGCTGTATAGTACTCCATGGTATAAATGTACTACAGCTTTTTTATCCACTCATCTGCTGATGGGCACTTGAACTGTTGTAAATGGTGCTACTATGAACATAAGGGTTCATACATTCTTTGATTGGTGTTTTGGGTTTCGTAGGCTATATTCCTAGAAGTGGGGTCAAATGGCAATACCATATTTAATTTTTTTGAGGAAACTCCATACTGTTTTCAATAATGGCTGCACCAGTCTGCATTCCCACCAGCAGTGTACTAGGGTTCCCTTTTCTCCAACAGCACTTGTCATTTGATGATTGGTTGATGGTAGATGTTCTGACAGGTGTGAGATACCTCACTGTCATTTTAATTTGCATCTCTCTGATGATCAGTGACTTTGAGCATGTTTTCATATGTATCTTGGCCATCTATATGTCCACTTTGGAGAAGTGTCTAGTTAGGTACTTTGCCCATTTTTTAATTGGATTGTTTGTCTTCCTTTTGTTAAGTTGTGTGAGTGCCTTATATATTTTGGATGTTAACCCTTTATCAGATGTATCATTGCCAAATATGTATTCCCATAAAGTGGGCTCCCTTTTTGTTTTGTTAATGGTTTCTTTTGCTGTGCAGAAGCTTTTTATTTTGATGTAGTCCCATTTGTTTGTTTTTCTCCTTAGTTTCGTTGCCCTAGGAGATTTATCTGCAAACATAATGCTATGAGAGGTGTTTGAGATTTTGCTGCCTATGGTTTCTTTTAGGATTTTTATGGTTCCACGACTTACATTAAGCCTTTTATCCGTTTTGAGTTTATTCTTGAGTATGGTGTAAGTTGGTGGTCTATTTTCATTTTTTTGCATGTATCTGCCCAATATTCCCAGCACCATTTATTGAAGAGAATGTCTTGACTCCATTGTATGCACTTGCCTCCTTTGTCAAATATTAACTGAGCTGAATGGCGTGGGTCTATTTCTGTGCTTTCTGTTCTGTTCCATTGATCTCTATGCCTGCTCTTGTGCCACTACCGGGCTGTTTTGATTACGGTGGCTTTGTAGTATAACTTGATATCTGGTATTGTGTTTCCTCCAACTTTGTTCTGCTTTCTCAGAATTGGTACACCTATTCGGGGTCTTTTTTAATTCCATATAAATTTTGGGGGTATTTTTCTAGTTCTGTGAAATATGCTGTTGGTACTTCAATGAAGATTGCATTGAATTTTTAGATTGCCTTGGGTAATATGGACATTTTATGATGTTGATTCTACCAATTCATAAACACAGAATATTTCCCCCTTATTTATGTCTTCATCTATCTCTTTTACAATGTCTTGTCGTTTTCCGAGTACAAGTCTTTTACCTCCTTAGTTAAGTTTATTCCTAAGGATCTTAATTTTTTGTTACATTGGTAAATGGGATTGTTTGTTTAGTTTCTCTTTCTGAGAATTCATTATTGGGGTATAAAAAAGCCATTGATTTTTGGGTATTCATTTTGTATCGGGCTACATTGCCAAATTAATTTATTAAATCTAGTAGTTTTTGGTGGACTCTAGGGTTTTCAATGTACAATATCATGTCATCTGCAAATGATGAGAATTTTACTTCCTACTTTCCCATTTGGATGCCTTTTATTTCTTCTTGTTGGATCGATATGGCTAGGACTTCCAGTACTATGTTGAATAAGGGTGGTGAGAGCAGACATCCCTGTCTTATTCCTGTTCTTAGGGAAAATGCTTTTAGTTTTTGCCCATTGAGTATGATGTTGGTTGTAGATTTATCATGTAAGACCTTTATCATGTTGAGATATGCTCCCTCTATCCTCACTTTGCTGAGAGTTTTTATCAAAAATGTATGTTGGATTTTGTCAAATGCTTTCTCTACATCTATTGATATGCTCATGTGATTTTTGTCTTTCAGTTTGTTTATGTGATGTATTTGTTTATTGATTTGTGAATATTATAACAGCTTGCATCCCTGGAATAAATCCCACTTGGTCATGGTATATGATCTTTTTAATATATTGCTGGATCTGATTTGCTAATATTTTGTTGAAGATTTTAGGATCTATGTTCATTAGGGATATTGGCCTGTAATTATCTTTGTAGTGTCTTTACCTGGTTTTGGAATTAAGATAATTCTAGTCTCATAAAAAGAGCTTGAAAGTGTTCCTTCCTCCTGTATTTTTTGGAATAGTTTGAGGAATACAGGTGTTAGTTCTTTGAATGTTTGCTAAAACTCCCCTGTAAAGGCATCCGGTCCTGGGCTTTTGTTTGCTGGCAGTTTTTTGATTACTGCTCTATTTCATTAGTTGTTATTGGCCTATCCAGGTTTTCTGATTCTTCCTCATTCAGTTTTGGAAGATTGCATTTGTTAGGAATTTTTCCATTTAATCCACATTGTCCAGCTTGTTGGCATATAGTTGTTCTTAGTATTTTCTTACAATCCTTTGTATTTCCACAGTGTCAGTGGTTACTTCTCCACTTTTATTTCTGATTTTATTTATTTGGGTCATCTCTCTCCGGTGGGTAATGGTTCATCAGTATTGTTTATTCTTTCAAAGAACCAGCTCTTGGGTTCACAGGTTTATTTATTTATTTATTTATTTAGTCTCTGTTATTTATTTCTGCTCTAATCTTCATTATTTCCTTCCTTCTACTTACTCTGGGCTTTTTAAATGCATTTTATTGATTTTTTTACAGAGAGGAAGGGAGAGGGATATGGAGTTAGAAACATTGATGAGAGAGAAACATCTATCAGCTGCCTCCTGTACACCCCCTATTGGTGATGTGCCCACAACCAAGGTACATGCCCTTGACCAGAATCGAACCTGAGACATTTCAGACTTCAGGCCGACGCTCTATTCACTGAGCCAAACCGGCCAGGGCTGTGCTTTTCTTGTTGTTCTCTTTCTTTAAGTTGTAGGGTTAAATAGTTTATTATTAATTTTCCTTGTTTTTTTGAAGTTGTTCTGTAGTGCTATGAACTTCCCTCTCAGGACTGCTTTTGCTATGTCCCAGAGATTTTGGGCTGTTTTCTTTTTTCATTTTCATTTGTTTTCAGGAGGTTTTTTATTTCTTTCTTGATCTCATTGGTACCCATTCATTGTTTAATAATATCCTATATAATACAAGTCTAATATGCAAATTGTCCCCTCTGGCGGTCGTTCGACCATTCGCTATGACGTGCGCTGACCACCAGGGGGTGGCGCGGAACATGGCAGGCGTTGGCAATGCAGCACTGGCAGAGGGCGGCAGTGGAGGCGCTGCCAGCCCCAATAGGCCCTGACAAGAGTGAAACCGTGGCGAGAGGGTGGAGCAGGTGAGCGGGCGGCACCAGGCCAAAGCAGATGCGAGAGGGGGCCCAGGTTCTGCCCAGGGCCCAGAGGTCAGCTGTGACCTGCCCTTCCATGCCAGATGCTCATGCTTTGATTGCTGGCCAGGCCTAGGGACCACACCCATGCATGCATTTCGTGCAACAGGCCTCTAGTTGTTTAATAACATGGAATGTTTTTGTGTGTTTTTACTATAGTTGATTTCTAATTTCATTCCATTGTGATCTGAGAAGATGCTTGATATGATTTCAATCTTCTTGAACTTGTAGAGATTTGATTTGTGTCCTAACATGTGGTCTCTCTTCGTGTATGATCCATGTGCACTTGAGAAGAATGTGTATTCTGCTGCTTTGGGGTGAAATGTTATATAAATGTCTATTAAATACATCTGATCAAGTGTGTCCTTTCGAGTCACTGTTTCCTTGTTAAGTTTTTGTCTAGAACATCTATCCAGTGAAGTCAGCAAGGTGTTAAAGTCCCCTACTATGATTGTATTTTTGTCAATTTCTCTGTTAAAGTCCTCTAGCAGTTTAAAAAAATATATATTTAGGTGCTCCTATACTGGGTGCATATGTGGTATATTTATCATGATTATATCCTCTTATTGGATCAATCCATTTAGTATTCTGTAGTAACCTTTTTATTTCTTGTTATGGCCTTCATTTTGAAGTATATTTTGTCATATGAGTATTGCTACTCCAGCTTTTTTTTCTTTTTCATTTGCATGGACAATTTTTTTCCATCCCTTCACTTTCATTCTGTGTGGGTCTCTTGTAGACAGCATATATAATTGGGTCATGTTTTTGTATCAAACCAGCTACCCTTGTTATAGAAGACCAGAGAATAACCAAGCATTGCTGTGTAAATGGAGTTACACAGCTTTATAATGCCAGCGGACTCAGAGGAGGTTGCCTCTCAAATTCTGAGCCAACCAATATGGTACAAGCCCCTCTTTTATACCCTTTTGGTGTCTTTGTCCCCATAATATGGATTATACTTCCAGACCTTTCACGGGCTTTGCAAAAAGCGCCAGGTGTTGGGGGTCTTGAGAACATACCTAAGGGCCTGATCTGGCGCCAACGCTGATAACCCCCCTCCAGCGGCATGTGTCATGGTTTATGGCCTCTGTAAAATGTGAGCACTTAGGTAACAGGTCTTGCAAGACCAGTTTGTGGAGAAAGGGGCAATGACTTAATTATAGGTTATCAAGAATGTACATTAGATTGCTGGCACAGATTCAGATTGATTGCTAGCCCCCCCAAATATCAGGGTTACATTGGAATTAGCCTTTTAGCCTAATCACCCTATGTCTTTTGATTGGAGCATTTAATCCATTTACATTTAAGTTTATTATTGACTAGAGGCCCAGTGCATGAGATTTGTGCCCACGTAGGGTCCCTCTGCCTGGTTGGTGATCAGGGCCAATCTGCAGGGCGACCGGCGGGGCGATGGGGGTGAGGGGAAGCCCCTGCTGGTACCTGTCTTGGCTAGCCTGGGGCCTGCAGGCTGGGGGCAGCTCCTGCATTGAGCGTCTGCCCCCTGGTGGTCAGTGTACGTTATAGTGACCTGATGTTCCATGGGTCATTCCGCCATTTGGTCGATTTGCATATCAGGCTTTTATTATATACGATATGCACTTATTTATTTATTTCCATTTTAATTCTGTATGCCTAGATTTCTGTATTTCTTCTCATTATAGCAGTACCTTTAGCATTTCTTGTAATGCTGGCTTGATGGTGATGTACTCCGTTAGCCTTTTTTTGTCCAGCAAGCCCTTTATCTGACTGTCTATCTTGAATAATAATCTTGCTGGGTATAGTAATCTTGGTCTCAGATCCTTTTTTCCATTACCTTGAGTACTTCATGCCATTCCCTCTGGCCTGCAGAGTGTCTGATGAGAAATCGGTGTCAGCCTTATTGGAGCCCCTTTGTAGGTAACAGTTTGGTTTTCTCTTACTGCCTTTAAGATTCTCTCTTTGTCTTTTATTGTTGGTATTTTAATTATGATGAGTCTGGGTGTGGGTCTTTTTGGGTTCTTGCTTAAGGTTCTCTGTGCCTCCTGGACTTGTGTGACTTTTTCCTTTACTAGGTTAGGGAATTTTCTGCCATTGTTTCTTCAAACACTTTATACCCTTTGCCATTTCTGCTTCTTCTGGCACTCATGCTATTCTAATATCTTTACGTTTCACATTGTCCCACAACTCCTTTAAGCTGCCCTCCTGTTTTTTTCATTGTTTTTTCTTTCTGGTTTTCTGATTGAGTGATTTTTTTTCAACACTGTCTTCTAATTCACTGATTCAATCCTCAGATTCCCCTAATCTGTTCTGTATTCCTTCCAATGTGTTCTTTATTTTTGCTATGTAATGCTTTATTTCTTTTTTCATAGTTACTATATCTTTTCTCATGCTATTGAGCATCTTTACCATCATTATTCTGAACTCTGTATCAGATAAATTTCTCATCTCCATTTCATTTATCTCTCCTTCTGGAGAATTCTCTAGTTCTTTCACTTATGGGTTGTTTCTTTGTCTCCTCATTTTTGCTGCCTTTGTGGGTTTGTGACTATGTATTAGGTAGATCTGCTACACCTCTCAATCTCTAGTGCAGGACAGTGTCAAGTGCTAATTAGACTGGGAAATATTCAATTAGGTCAAGGAAATACTCAAAGCCTCCAGAGACTGCCTCTGCCTACAAACTGATAGGATTCCATCTTGAATAGCCCTCAGGCAATCATCTATAGGTGTGGTGATAGTTTTTCACAGAGTGGGGCAATTGCTTCTGTCTGGAAGCTAATTGTTATTTCAGTCTATTAATGGGTCTCAGAAATTCCACCCAGTGGGGCAAGGTGTTTTCCAATAAGGTGGTCAGCTGTCTTTCCCCCAGGCAAATCCACATGTATAGCCAATGTCTGCATTAAGGAATGAGTCAGCACAGGAGACTAGGGTTTCTACCTTCTGAAATCTAACCCCAAAGCCCCCGATCCTGGCTTCTGTTCACATAACTCCAGTCCACTCTGCCCTCCCTCTGCCAGAGCACAAGGTGATTGGCTCCACAGGGAATTTTGTGTGTTGGCACTTTATGAGGGTGCCTGCATTTTAAGCCATCTCTCCATGGAAGACAGCAACCTCACTGCTTTTCACAGCCACATGTTATGTGTGTACCCTTCTTAGTTCTGGTGCTCACTGCTGGAGGTCCCAGCTTGGGAATTAGACCCAAGAATTCTCAGTGGCAATCCCTCACAGCTGAGATATCTTTCCTGAACTTCAGTTGTTATCTGTGGGAGCCCACCAGCCCACCAGTGCCTCCTCCCCTCCTACCAATCTCTTTGCGCTTTCCTCTTTACATCCTCCAGTATCAGGATTCTGTTCATTGAGTCTTCCATTGATTATTCATGAAGTTTTTCTGTATTTTAGTTATAATTCCAGTTTGTTCCTGTGTGTGTGTCCATGCAGCATTGACTTACTCCTCATTCAGAGTTTCCATTTTTCAGTGTTTTAAGATTTTTTTTTAATTTGGTAAAAATAATTAAAATGAGCAACCAGTGGTTGATTTAGCCATGTTCTTATTTTGTCTTATTTTCTCTAGGTAGCAGTAAAATTGCTGGACTTATTTCGTTTATTCTTTTATGACATTTTAATATTAAGGGTAAAATTCAGTTTCTTTTAATTCAAAGGAATAATATTGGTCTTTTTAAAAAAGTATTGCATGTCAATGAGACATGGTTTGGCTGCATTTCTGAAACTCAGAGGAAGACTCAACCAAGGGAAAAATGATCCCGTTGTCTGTGTTTTTTATAGACAGTTGTTGTTGGCAAACTTAATGCTTATGTTCTGAGGCCAAGGGGAACAATCCTATTTTAGACTTCCTTTCTCCAGACTATGACACACAAAAGCTAGCCAGAAAATGGATTAGCAGGCACTGTAATGACTAGCTAAAGTAAAGGAAAAATTACCAAAATGTCCCAGCTATAACATTCCTTTGAGATGTTTATAGTCGGTGACAAATCCAGCATTTGATTGTGTTAACATCTCTGGTACAGACATGAAAACAACTGTAGTAGAGATTTTCTTTTTCAGAAACAGTGAATACTGTATAAAGGATCCAAGAAGAGCATTTTAGAAGGTCAAAAAGAGCATTCTTTAGTCTATTTTTTTCCTAGTAACTGGAACATATTAGTTGCCCCTCTTGTATTGTTGCAGAAGACCAAAGAAAAACCAAGCAACGCTTTAAAGTAGAGGAGGGACACTGTTTAATACACCGGTGGACTCAGGGAATAGCTTTCCAAATCTGAGTGCCGAAACATGCATGGGGCTTCTTTTTATATGTCCCTGTGGTCTTTGTTCTGCAAATATGGATTATGCTTCCGGTCCTTTTCACGGGCCTTGCAAGAAGGCCCCCAGGTGTTGGGGGTCTCCAGGCCATATCTGATGGTCTGGCCTAGTGCCAGCATTTAATAACCCTCCCTCCAGGGCAGTGCACTGTTCAGTTTTATGGTCTGTAAAACAGGTTCTGCAAGACCAATATCTGGGAAGGAGGTAGTGACTTAATTATAGGTTATCAAAAATGTACACTGAGCTTGCTGGCATGGATTCAGATCACTAGGCCCCAAATATCAGAGTTACATTGGAATTAGCCCTTTTTAGCCTTCTCAGTATAAGTTAATTTAGGGGCTATATTTATTGAAAGAATCTTTGATTTGCAATTGGTATTAAAACTCACTCTATTTCAATCTATACTAAGAAGAGAAAAATATGATAATTGACCGTCATTCCGCAATGCCCTCAGACAATCAGGAGGAAATATGCAAATTAGCGGGACAAAGATGGCGGCGGCCACAGAGCCAACTGGAGAGGGTGGGAGGCTTGGGTTGCCCCCAGTGATGGAGGAAGCCAAGCTTTCTGCCCACCTGGGCTGGCTGCTGAAGGAGTGGTCTGTGGGCGGCAGCCACGGAGCCGGCCTGAGTGCGCAGGAGGCTTGGGTCGCTGGGGCCCGCCGCTGAGAGAGGGGCTTGCAAAGGCCCTTAGCCCCTCACCCAGGCTTGCCACACCCCCATGGGGTGAGGGTTTCTGCTGGGGGTCTGGCCAGCCTACAATCAGCCCCTCATCCAGGCTGGCCAGGCACCCCAGCAGGGACCCCCACCCTGAAGGGGGTGTGGACAGCCTGAAAAAGGCCCTCAGCCCCTCACCCAGGCTAGCTAGACACCCCAGCAGGGACCCCTACCCTAAATGGGGTATGGCCAGCCTGCAAACTGCCCCAGCCCCTCGCCCAGGCCAGCACCGTCCCCAGTGGGGACCTCACCCCAATGGGGGTATGGCTGGCCTGCAAACCACCACAGGCACCTCACCCAGGCCACCCTTCCCCCTAAGGAATTCCCACCCTGATCCGGGACACCTTTCAGGGCAAACTAGCCAGCCCCACTCATGCACCAGGCCTCTATCTATACTAATAAAAGGGTAATATGGTAATTAGACTGGGAGACCTTCCAGGAGACCTTCCGGATGTTCTTCTGGACAAAGCCATGGTGGCGGGGCCAAGGTAGTGGCGGTTAGGGGCCAAGAGGGGAGGGCAGTTGTGGGTGATCAGGCCAGGATGGGACAGCAGTTGTGGGTGATCATGCTGGTATGGGGGGCCATTGGGGGTGATCATGCTGGCAGGGGGGCAGTTGGGGTTGAGCAGGCCAGCATGGGGGGGCAGTTGGGGCAAGCAGGCCATCAGTGGGGGTCAGTTGGGGGTTATCAGGCCGGCGGTGGGGCTGTTGGGGTTGAGCAGGCTGGCAGGGGGGCAGCTGGGGGTAAGTAGGCCGGCAGGGCAGTAGTTGGGGGTGATCAGGCTGGCGGGGGGCAGTTGGAGGCGAGCAGGCTGGCAAGGGGGCAGTTGGGGGCGAGCAGGCCAGCAGGTAGAGTGGTTAGGGGCAATCAGGCAGGCAGGCAGGTTAGCAGTTAGGAGCCAGCAGTCCCAGATTGCGAGAGAGATGTCCCCTGAGGTATCCCAGTTTGGAGAGGGTGCAGCCCAGGCTGAGGGATCCCCCCATGCATGAATTTTGTGCACCGGGCCACTAGTTTACATATAAAACAAAGGAGTCTCAATAACTCATATTTTTCTCATGGTGAGCTGTGATGTTCCAGCCTAAGGATTTGACCTAGTGGGTTCTATAACTGTGTAGTGGGTCAATGGGATTAACATACACATGAGTTTTGGTCTTTGACTACTAAATTCTCTATTCTCTCTCTGTTGTATTGCAGGATTTATTGGTTATGCTCCATATATCAACCGTATAGTTCAACAGTGGAACCTACAGGATAATGATGATGATCAGCTATTTTATACTAAAATTTATATTGATCCACTGAAGAGGGTATGTAATAGCTCCTGCTCCCACTTTCAATGTAACCCCCTTGTCCAAGAAGGCTGCTGGAGCTTCCCGGCAGTTAGCAGGCAGAAGAGTAAGTAAGGGACCATCTCAGTTTTGTCAACTCCCTTCTCACAAAATACTTTCTTGTATTTTTTCTTTGACTGCAACATATTTGTGTGGCTACACATAATATGCAAAGAAAATGCTGCCTTTTATTTCTAGTACATGTATCCTGCTAGAAATCTGAATTCTGTAACTAATGGTGGGGGGAGTGAAGTTGGGGCAAATAGCAATCCTGAGATTGACTTAAATGAAACTTCGGAGAAAAGCAAAACCAAAGCTCAAATGCAACAATATTTTTAATATATGTACCTAATATAACTGTTATAGTTCTAGAATTTACTGAATTGTGTATTCATGGATGTTGTCATGATGAAACAATGTTTTCTTAAAAGTACATTTTACAGTGAATTTGCAGCTATATTGTTTCTGTTTCTTAGATAAGTACTTCAGTCACCTAAATATTTTCATTAGACACTTCATACTTAAGATATTCAATTCTTAAGCTATTTTTCTTCATCTCTGTATTTTACTTACCCTCTGTGTGCCTGCTATGGCAAGCCTGAGGGACTTGGCCTCTCATCTGGAGAGAAACCTCCTCTTGGTGTGGGTGCAGCATGCTGCTACTCTTGTAGTTCAACTAGGAAAGTGCTTTGAGTCTTATTTAGTTGTCTTTGCTTAGGGTGCTTCCTCCCTGTTGTCTTTGTAATATTTTTGTTGTCTAAATCCTGTTTAAGTTTCTCTCTAAGCATAAGAGTATGCTTAGTATGTGTCTTAGTCTGCTTGGATTGCCATAACCAAATACCATAGACTGAATGGTTTAAACAATAGAAAAAGTTATTTTCAAAGAGTCTAGAAGTCTGCGATAAGGTGGCCAGCATGGTCAGTTTCTGATGAGGACTCTCTTCCTGGCTTGGAGATGGCCATCTTCTTGCTGTGTCCTCACATGGGATAGATAGAGGAGGAAGGAGACAGACAGAGGGGGAAGGAAAGGGAGTGGGAGGGCAAACACAGGTGTGTAAACACTCATTTCTTCTTATAAGGGCAACATTTTCATCATGAGGGCCCCCCTCTTATAACCTGAACTTAACCCTCATTAGGGTTAGAGGTTCAACATAGGAATTTTGAGGGAGCACAAAGTTTCAATCTACAATAGCATGCAAAACACTTTTAGGAATATTATTGTGAAGAGCAATGTAGCTACTGCATTGAGAATTATAAGGGTTTTTTTAAATATATTTTTATTGATTTCAGAGAGGAAGGGAGAGGAAGAGAGAGATAGAAACATCAATGGTGAGAGAGCATCAATGATTGGTTGCTTCCTGCACACCCCACACTGAGGATCAAACTGGCAACCTGGGAATTGAACCCTGACCTCCTGGTTCATAGGTTAATGCTTAAACACTGAGCCACACCGGGCTGAGTGAGAATCATAAGGTTTGTAAAGCAGATTAATTGCCAGCCTGTTGACAGTCAGGCAGTTTATGCTGCAATAATAACCCTCAAGCTCAACAGCTTAACACAACAGGGGTTCCTGCTCATTGTAGTCGTTTGGTAGAGGGGGCTGGGGCCCTTGCTGATGGAGCAGCTATCTCCAACCTTGCTGGTTCAGGTGCCAGAGAGAAGGAGCACACTTAGGGTCCCCAACTGGCGATGACATCTCCAGGTGGGAAGTGATTCATTTTACTTCTGCTAACGATTCACTGGTCAGAATTAGTCAGAAGGTAGAGATGTGGAAATACTTGGAAAACAGCATGAATGCTTTCCCATACATTCTATCCTCTAATTTAATCAACAGTAAAATTATAGTCTTTCTGAAAAATATTGCTGGAATAATTAACATATGGAATTTAAAATTTTTTTAAAAGAACAAACTATATTAACATGATAGTATTGTTTGTTGTTTCCATTGTCGTTTTTAATATTATCTCTGTTCTTATTTTAGGAATCTCTTAACATCACATTGGATCACAAATGCAAAATTTTTCAGACTTTAAATGGAGCTGTAGGTATGCTTCCAAAATAATGAATTGCTTGTGGATACAAATGGACACCTGTGTTTTCAACTATGCTGTTTAGTATATCCATTTTGGGGCTATGACTAAGGTTTACTGTGTAGATATTGCAACTATTAAAAAATACTGGACTTGAGCTTATTGATGCAGTTAAATACATTCAGTTCAAGTCATTGCCTCAGAGTGATGTAAAAAAAGATAAGCTTCTGGCCTTAGGTAACATAGAATTTAGTATCTCACCATCTGGAACTATAGATGTAGCTTTAAATTAATTATACCTACTGTTACACATTTTTCATTATAAGTTCTCTGTATTGAGAATTACTCAGGAATGGTAGAGTATAAGAGTATTTTTCACCTAGCTGAAAGGTACCTGATAACTGGGCACATTCACTGTGGAGTGTGTGTGTGTGTGTGTGTGTGTGTGTGTGTGTGGTGTGTTTTCCTAAATAGACATATATCTTGATGAAATACATTAATGCATTAAAATCAATTAATCAATACATTAAAAATCAACACACATTAATTCATTAATACATTATACTTAAAATTTAAAAATACTTTGCAATTCAATACGATTCTTCAAGGCAGTACATGGAGTAACAGGTTTCTCAGAATAGAAAGAATTTAGTTTGGAGTGCTCAGGAAGTGAGGGAAGGAATCTAAAAACAAAAATACCTCTCTGCTCCCATATGACTTGTATATTCCTAGAATTACATTAAGCCTGATTTTTTTTCTTTTCCTTTTTGTTGAATTTATTGGGATGACACTGATTAACAAATTATTCTACAACACATCATCTGTACACTGTATTGTGTGTTCAACACTACCCCTCCCCCCCGCCCCGCCAAGTCAAGTCTCTTTCCATCACCATTTATCCCCTCTTTACCCTCCTCCACTTCCCCCCTGTCCGGTAATTACCACACTGTTCTTCATGTCTGTGAGTTTTTTTCTCTCTCTTTTTTCTCTTTTATTTGTTCAACCTCTCCATCATGCCTACACCCCAGACAGCTGTCAGCTTGCTCTCTATCTACGAGTTTGTCTCTATTTTGCTTATTTAGTTCATTTTGTTCATTAGATTTCACATATGAATGAAATCATATGGTACTTGCCTTTTTCTGACTGGCTTATTTCACTTTGCATGATACTCACAAGTCCCTCCATGCTGTCTCAAAGGGTAAGAGATCCTTCTTTTCTACAGCTACATAGTATTCCATCGTATAAATGTACCAGAGTTTTTTTTATCCACTCATCTACTGATGGACACTTGGGCTGCTTCCAAATCTTGACTCTTGTACCCTACAATGAACAAAGGGGTGCATATATCCTTTCAAATTAGTGTTTTGGGTTTCTTTGAATTTATTTCCAGATGTGGAATTGCTGGGTCATAAGGCAGTTGCATTTTTAATTTTTTGAGGTAACTCCATAATGCTTTCCACAGTAAACCTGATTTTCAAGAGCTGGAAATACTATCAGTCATGGCCAAGTGTAGAAACCTTGCTTATTGTGCTTGGCAGTGTTCTATTTGCCTTACATATATTGTTATTATCTTCATAATAACTTTGAAAGGCAGGCAGGGATCCCATTTTACAGATGAATAAATTGTGACAATAATTTAACTCTTCTAAGATCACATCACTATCAGGAGGTAGAGGCAGGATTGCGAAGTTGCTTTCCTTCCACCAGACACTTCAGTGGCTCAGCACCTCAGTCTGCTGGTGCCAGGTTGGAGTATGTGAGGTGCTCAGAATCTCATTCTCTGTCATTTGGGTATCTGTTGACTTGGAGTAGGCCAAGTTACTAAAAGTGTAGTAGCACATGATAGCATGAATGCATGAGCAAATTTATAACAATAAGAAAGAAATATATGTGTGTATATATATATATATATATATATATATACACACACACACACACACACACACACACACTAGAGGCCCGGTGCACAAAATTTGTGCACTGGATGGGGTCTCTCAGCCTAGCCTGCACCCTCTCGCAGTCCGGGATGTCTGCTTGCCGGCTTAGGCTCATTCCCTATGGGGAACGGGCCTAAGCCAACAGTTGGAAATCCCTCTCACAGTCCGGGACCCCTCTCTCCTTACCGCCCGCCTGCTCACTGCTCCTTACCACTCAGCTCGCTGCTCCTTCGCGCTGCCACGGAGGCAGGAGAGGCTCCTGCCACTGCCACTGCACTCGCCAGCCGTGAGCCCTATCTGTCTGTGTAGCTGTCTGTGGGCCAACTGCTCTCTTCCTTCTCACTTAGGGCGAGCAGCATGTGAGGGCAGAGCACGCTGTCGTGGAACGCATAGGGCTGCCCGGAGCTGAGGGCAGTGGCCGGGCCCACGGGGTGAGAGGCAGACACAGAGGACGCTTTCTGACCCAATTGTGGGTAGGCTGGCTGGCCTTCATCTGCCTGACCCCACCCAGGGAGGGACTGAGCAGGGTATCTGCCTCTCCATTCTCTATCCTTCTATCTGTGATACCTGTCACCCTGGCCAGGCCTCCCCCAAAGTGAGTTCAGCTCAATCCCTGAATGTAAAAAGGCACGGGGGGACGGAGCCTCCACTCCAGTGCCTCCTGATTCCCAGCGACAGGACCTGATCTCAGGATGGTGGCCACAGCTGCAGAACATAGATGTTTCAAGAAAAGTTGGGAATGCAGACATTCCTATGAGCCCTTATTCCAAAAGGCAGTTTATTCACATTGTGGCAAAGACACCTTCAAGAGTGACATAAGTGGGTAAAGTCAGGGCCAAACTGGGCCATTTCCTCATCCAATCTCTTTGAGGTGCATGGACAGAACCAAGTCTCAGCTCTTTGTGGGACACTTCCAGGGTTTTTTTAAGCCTAAAGGACAGTAGTCTGTCTCCATTCTTATTCTTTGGGATTTTTTCATCGTCGGATAAAAGGATATGTACATTGGGGCAATCCTCTCGAGATACAATATTCCAGTTGCACCCATGTGATGACGACAGCGCCCCTCAGAGGGAGGGAGCCAACAGATGGGGAGCAGGGAATTCTAAAAACCAAAGTAAAGGTTCAGAACACGGAAGAAGTCCTTGGTGTTCTGCTGAGAAACTTAGACTCCTTCCTCTGCGGTCACACACTATCACACGCCAGGCAGTCACTCAGAAATACCTTGGCATCGGCCAACTTATGGAATTCTCCCTTCTCTCTGTTCTCCAGAGCCTGACTCTGGACGTTGACTGGCATTCTCTTGGTCATCGTTTTTTGTTTGTTTGTTTTGTTTTTGTTTTTCCCCAAAAACGTTACAAAGTTTATATGGATGTAACATACAAAGATGCATCCTCCTTTGTAGGAACAGGGAAGGAAGGGGTGGTTCAGTAAGGCACACAGAGCTGCAGCAAGCACCAGCTGTGGGGAGGGCTAAGGGGGAGAGGAGGTTGGCACTGGGGCCGAGGCCCTAGAGCCATTGCTGGGGAAGTAGGGATCCCCTCTGAGTGCCACGTTCTGAGGCTGAACTAATTGGTCAAGCTGAGGCAGAGATGGGTAGCCATACCAGCCATCTTTGGTGCTATTTACCCTTTCCCACCCCAGCTCTGTTGTAAAACCCCAGAGCCCTGGATTCCAAAGGCCCCATCCAGAGCAGAGGCCCTGGAAGGGGGTGAGAGGAAGTGAGTAGGGCAAGTTTGAAAGCTGATATGCCTGTGTGCTGAGGGATGGCGGAGACAGTGGTGAGAGGCATCAGGGGAAGGGCTCTCATACATACTCTTCTGTGGGGGCCACAGGTGAAGGAGGCCAGGGGAGCAGGGTAGGGATGGGGCACCATGGCCCCACCTCTTAGGCATCCCGGTCTGCCCTCTGCAGTGCACATGGAGGAAAGGGACTGCCTCTGAGGAGGGGCCAGGCCAGGTGACCATCTTGAGTTCTGGCTGAGGTGATGGTCCTCACCCTGAGATGGCTTCTAACTGGTGATGGACCCAGGCCTGACTCCTGCTGCTGTGGGTGCCCTGAACCCAGGCCTGACCCTGCTGCTGCGGGCGCCCAGGACCCAGGCCTGACTGAATGCCTGCCACCACACTGCGGGCGCCCAGGACCCAGGCCTGACTGAATGCCTGCCACCACACTGCAGGCACCCAGGACCCAGGCCTGACTACCACCACTGCAGGCGCCCAGGACACAGGCCTGACTGAATGTCTGTCGCCATGCAGTGGGCGCCCAGGACACAGGCTGACTCCCACCGCTGTGGGCGCCCGGGACACAGGCCTGACTGATTGCCTGCCCCCAAGCCATGGACCCAGGCCTGCTGTGGGCTCCTGGGCACAGAAAGTTCCCCTGCTGCCAGAGCACCCTCCTGCTGGCCTGTTAATATGCAAATTGGTCATTACTGTGAAGCTGTTAGGACCAATTTGCATATTACCTCTTTATTATGTAGAGCCTATCTAATAAAAGAGACACATGCAAATTGACCGTGCCTCTGCTACGCCCATAAGGAGCGAGTATGCAAATTAACCCAACCAAGATGGCGGTTAATTTGCATATCCAGGTGCAGAGCGAAGACTGAAGACAGTGTAGAAGGAAGCCAAGCGCTGCAGAAGGGAGCAAAGCTGTGGAGAAGCAAGCAGGGCAGCAGGGAAGCAGTTGGGGCTATGGAGAAGGGAGGGAAGCAGGCGGGGCTGCAGAGAAGGGAGGGAAGCAGGCGGGGTGGCGGAGGAGGCCACAGGAAGCCCTATTCTTGCAGGAATCTTCCTGCAACCAGCCTCTAGTATGTATATATGAATATACATGCACATTTTAAATTACTAAAACCTGTTTTTCTTTTTAACTCAGATGAAGTTGTTCTGAAATTTGAAAATGGCAAAGCCAGAGCTAAGAATGTATTTTATGAAACATTACCAGTGGTAATTAATGGAAATGGACCCACTAAGGTGAGTCACAGTGACTTTTCCCTATTTTCTTATTTTTTGGAGATAGACTATGGAGCAATATGTAGAACTTCTTTAAGAGGCTTTATTGTGGTGCCAACAATTAAATGGCTTTATCTTTTACACAGTACATTATCTGATTTCATCTAGATTAGCTGATGACTTTTTCTCAGCAATGATAACTTTTTACGCTATTTAAAACACATTTCACTTCAGTGTTTAATAATAACAGTTAACTGGAGAGTGAGCCATGCTTCCTTCATATAGGGCAGTGGTCGGCAAACCGTGGCTTGCGAGCCACATGCGGCTCTTTGGCCCCTTGAGTGTGGCTCTTGCACAAAATACCATGGCCTGGGCGAGTCTATTTTGAAGAAGTGGCATTATATGAAGTTTAAATTTAAAAAATTTGGCTCTCAAAAGAAATTTCAATCATTGTACTGTTGATATTTGGCTCTGTTGACTAATGAGTTTGCCGACCACTGATATAGGGTATCCTCTCCTAATAGGAATTATTGAGGTCGTTAAGGGATCATTTGTTTCACCTGAGTCACCATATTTTAAAGTAACAACTCTACTAAGATGGAGATGTAATTATATGCCCAGAATGCTTCCTTTTGCACTTATTTTCAACCTGGGTTATAGTTGACAAACACAACTTGACTAATGAAATTTTGGATGCTTTTCAACTGTATATAATTGAGCTTGCTAAAAATGTAATTGACTGCAAATTTATAGGTAAGTTGGTAAAGTTCATATAGCTGGTATCCAGTTAAAATTGAACATGATTGTGTATGTATGTGTGTGTGTGTGTGTGTGCGCACACGAGCTGAAAACCATGTTCTGAGATACTGAGTTGGCTGGTTTACTCATAAGTATATGGAAAAGAGATTAGAAGTAAATTTGCTTTGTGGGAAGGCCAAGATGGGAGATGTGTGCTGTTTCAGAGAAGTCAGAATTCCAGTAAAAGATATACGCATCGGAAGAAATTCAAGGGAAAACTCACTTTGGCAGTATTTCCAACATAAAAATGGAAGAAGACTCCCCTTCTCCACTATTTAATCTTTCTACCTTGCCTTATATCCCATTACAGTTCTATAAAGCTGGCTTTCCCGTGTGCTCTCCTTTCTCTATTGTGTATCAATTTCCCCAGGTGCATTATCCTTCTTATCAGCATTTTAAAGACCCTCAAATATTTTCCATTCTCTAAACAAAACAAAACTGAGCCAACACAAACTATAATATCCCCCTCAATCCACATTGCCTGCCAGCCTTCCTGTCTTTTCTCCTCCACATCACAACCAGGGTGCTTCTTTTTTTTTTTTTTTTTATAAAGTACTTGTTTTATTTCATACATTTTAATACAATATTCAGTCAATTAATTATTGTATGGGAAGTGGTTCCCTGATACATAAATGTGGAAGAAAAAAATGAATACTAATTTCATTACATCATATTTTAGAAAACTCATGATTTAAACTATAATTTGCCAAACATTTTATTTAAAGTGTGTTTTTCGCCCTAGCTGGTTTGACTCAGTGGATAGAGCATCAGCCTGATGATTGAAGAGTCCTGGGTCTGATCTTGGTCAAGGGCACATACCTTCATTGCAGGCTTGACCCTGGGCTCTGGTCTGGGCATGTGGGAAAGACAACCAATGTCTTTCTCACATGGATGTTTTTCTCTCTGTGTGTCTTCCCTTCCTTGCACTCTCTCTAAAAATAAATGGAAGTCCCTGGCTGGTTTGGCTCAGTGGATAGAGCGTCAGCCTGTGAACTGAAGGGTCGCAGGTTTAATTCCGGTCAAGGGCACATGGCTGGGTTGCATGCTGGATCCCTGGTGGGGATGTGTGCAGGAGGCAACCAATAGATGATTCTCTCCCATTATTGATGTTTCCACATCTCCCTCCCTCTCCCTTCCTCTGTGAAATCAATAAAAATCAATGGTAAAATATCCTCAGGTGAGGATTAACAACAACAACAAAAATCTTAAAGTAAGTTTTTGTAGGAGGTAACCATTCAAGTAAAAGTTTCTTTTACTGCCACAAATGCGCCCAGGTTTACTTCTTCTCTGTCTGCTTAAGAGATCATCAGAAGAAAAAGGCAACTGATCAGTCTCTCTCTCTTCCTCTCTCTCTCCTCCCTTCCTCTATTTCTAAAATCAATAAGCATGTCCTCAGATAAGGACTAAAAAAAACAAAGTGTGAAATGGGATATTGAGAGACATCGAGAAGAAGAATCATACCTCTCTACTGCAGCCAGAGGCATCGGGTATGAGGATGAGACACTTTCTGTGATTAAGGTCCATCATCCCAGTCAGTATCTTGTATTCCTGGATTGTGAAGGATGAATTTGCTTCACTGGTATTAGCCCTTTTATAGTCAGTACATAAAATGGAATTCTGAATAGCAAATTGCTGAAAGATGAAACAGAGGGCCGGAGACCATGGGATACCAGGACACAGGCTTTATTGGAGATCACCCTGCCAGCCGCCTTCCAGAGGGGAAACGGGGAGAGAGAGAGAGAGAGAGAGAGAGAGAGAGAGAGAGAGAGAGAGAGAGAGAGAGAGAGAGAGAGAGAGAGAGAGAGAGAGAGAGAGAGAGAGAGAGAGAGAGAGAGAGAGAGAGAGAGAGTGTGCCGGGGTGAGAGTGCCTTTTAAGGGGAGGAAAAGAGGGGACGGGGCTTAGGGCACTCAGCACACGCTGATTGGTGGTTTCATGTAAGGCACATGGTTAGGGGCCTAGGGATTTAGGAATTGGGGGCTTAGGGTATATGGCAGGTGCTGATTGGTGGTTCAATGTACAGTCCATATAAGGTGTTCAGGAATGTCCGGCTGCAGGTGGAGTTTACGTCATACTCCGTCCATCAGTCGGGGGAAGGGAGGATCTATCATTCCAGGCTTTTGTTAATATTAAAAAAAATTGAGAGTCCGGGCAAGGTCAGGGGGTGAAGGTCTATCTTCTGTAACTTCTTCCAGCTGAGAGGGGGCGTCGTTAGGGGTGTCTACCCGGGGTCTCAAGGGTTCTGGTGTTAGGTTCTGAATTCAGTGCCAGATAGATTTCTCCCACCTTCTGGTTGGCGAACGCCTGCATTCTGTTCTGCAAGAGAAACTAGTGACACAGCGCATGAGAAAGGGGGTAAAGAAATAGACACCAGTTGGCCTAATGATGGGAGGCTGGACGAGGAGTGCAGCAGCATGATTTCCCCAAGAGACTGGTTGGTGAAGTCTCGAGAGCGATCCTGTTGAGTCACTTGGGAGGTAAAAGCTGGTCCTGAGGCTGCCACAGCGTCACTTGTCTGGTTTTGCCACTTTTCTGGGCCTGGAGCTGAAAGACAAATGAGACCTAGATGTTATTTTTAGGGGGGAAAAGAGTAGGGTTTCAGTTGCCTCACTAGTGATATGAAAGGGGAGAATAGGTTACCCTGGGAGTGAGGTTCTTGCTTTCCCAGTTTTGCCCCTTGCTGGGCATCCACATGTTTCTTGTAGGTCCTGAGACAGGGTTTCAAAGTATGGATAGAGCAGTGGTTAAGCTCCCTGTGGCAGTTCCAACTCCTGCTGTGATGCTGAGGGTTAGGGAGGAGAGGGATGATCTGGACTCCTCTTTTGTGTCAGATATGATGGGTTACGGGACAGGTAAAGACTGATTATTGGGGGCTGCATAGAGATAGATGAGAGTACAGGTTCCTGTCCAGCTGATGGGGAGACAGATGTATGTGTTTTTCCCACAGGGGAAGAAAAATCCCTGATCATGGAGACAAGTTGAAAGGTGTAAGGACAGGTTTTTAGTTCCGCACTACAAGCTGAGAGGGTGGTCACCATGGCGCTACCAATAAGGGGTGACAGATGAGTGATTGAGATTGTGTTGCAGTGAAAGTGGGAGGGAAAGGGAAGGAAAGGAGTAGTGAGAGCCAGGGACCTGGATGGTTGGATAAGAGGTTAGACACTGAATATTCTGGTTTAGCTTAAGAAGTATCCAGCAACCTTGTCCTGTCAAGCTTAGAGACTGAATCCTCATTTTCTTGCTTAGAGTAACTTCCTTTCTTTCTACTTTTCTCTGTTCTATCTCATCACATGCACAAACCTTCACAAAAACCTTCACAATTTCAAATTAGCCTTCAAACCTTCCTTCTATGTCCTTCAAAAATGCATAACCATGCCTCAGACCTTCTATTAAGTCTTTCTAAAAGGCAGGGGGCGGGGGAAGGAGCAGGCTCCGTAGCCCGTTCCCAGGCTTGCCAGGCCTCTAGCTGTTTAAATCCCAAACGGGCGCATTCTTCCTACAGATAATGATCACAGAGGAGATAAGGAGATAAGGCGTTTACCGTCCAAGGAATGGCTTGGCCTTTTGGGGTAAGAGAGTGAAACTGAGGTAGGTGACTGTGGTTTGGAACAACTGGGTTTTTATGAGGGGATGCATGGTAGCCCTGGCTGGGCACCAAGATAGAATGGGAAAAGAGTGAATGGGGGAATTTATTAAGATGCAATATAGACGTGAGGTGGCTAATGGCTGTGAGACTAATCCGTCAACCCCCATAATAGAGACTGAGGAGTGGACAAGGGTCCCAGGGAATTCAGAGAGGGCGGAATAAGTGGCCCCAGCGTCAATTAAAAAGGAGATCGGCTTACCTGCCACCACAGTCGTTCCCCGAGGCTCTGTCCTGGTGATGTAAGTCTGTGGGGCCCTGTCAGGGCCTGGGCAGCTTCTTCGGTGGCCAGTCCCAGGAGGTCTGGGAGCTCCAAACTGGATCCAGAGGGTGGCCATGTTGGACTGGCTGAGGCCAGACCCGGAGGAGCCAGACTACAGTCTGATTTCCAGTGGCCTTCCCTCCGCACCTTGGGCAGAGCCCAGGCGGGGATCTTGGGTTTGAGTAGGACTTGGCTCAGTGTCCTTCCTTGCTGCATTTGAAGCATGGGCCCGGAGGAGGCTCAGCCCCTGACTTACCCGCGGTTGGAGGACCGGCACTGGGTTTGGGGTTCGTGAGAGTGGTGGCTAGGAGCTGGAAGGCCCCCTACTGGGCCTCTGCCTTGGCCTGATCTCGCCTTTGGTTTTGGATTTGGGTCTCCTTGTCTCTATTATTAAAGACCGTAAAGGTTAGGTTAATGAGGTCTTTTTGAGGGGTTTGTGGACCTGCAGTTGCGGCATATGTCGGGGAATAAAAGGTGGTCAGGTCAGTGGGAAAGGAAACCTGAGATGCCTCTCAATCTGTGAGGCTGGACATAGAGAATGGGACGTGGACTCAGAGTGTGCCCTCAGTTCCTGCTGCCTCCCTCAGGGGTAGAGTGGACGCGAGAGTAGAAGAAGCTGTTGAGGAAGGCAGTCTTTGGGCCTGAGAATGAGTGTTAGATGGAAAGGCTGTTTTGGAGCTCAGGTTCTCAGGATTTGGGCTCAGGGACTGGGGAGATGGTGGCTGCTGGTTAAGAGGGTCTGAAGAGAAAGCGTCTAGGCGTTTTTCAATTTGAGAAAGGTCAGAGAGTGAGAAGGGAAATGGTCAGCCACCTGTGAATTTGTTTGCTGGAGGCCACAGGAGCGGAGATTAGGTGGAGAGCACAGGGGAAGGTGGGGGGTGGGGTGTTAGAATTCTCAGAGGTAGAAATGCCCCACCCTACCTCCCATAATGAGGGCGGGACCTGGAGGGGCTTTGCAGGGAGACTGAGGACTCAGGAAGCGAACACCCTGAGGGAGAGGACGGGCCTGTAAATGCAGCAGCCCCTGCCGACACTGCTGCTGCTGCCGGTCAGTGGGCGGGACCAGTGAGTGTAAAGGAAAAAAAAAAGGTCAAAACTACTCCCGGAGTCCTCCAAGGACTCCTGCACTCCACTCCGGCGTTGACCTGGGAAAAAGAGTGCTTAGTCAGAGAGGGACAGGTTTAGGATTGTAAGGAGGTGGCGAGATTGAGACATGTGGATAGAAACAATCCGCTGGGTTGAAAGAGTCAGAAGACAGAGAAAGGGGTTTGAGAGGACAAAGAGGACTTCCAGAGGAGGGTCTGATGGGTGGGACCTGAGTAAAGCAAGTAAGGGAGAGCAGGAGGGTGGGTGGGGAGGGGAAAGCCTGTTCGTAGGAATATCGAATGCTTCCCAATCCGGTGGCAAAAATTATCTAGATCTCAGAGGATATTGGAATTTTCAGGCCACAGAGAGACATTGTCAAGTTTATATTGTGGCCAGGTAGAGCTTCTTTGAGATTACGAGAGGATTGAGGGGTTCTCATGACCAGATGGAAAGGGCCACCTAGAAGTTGGGGAAGGAATAAGAAGCGTCCTTCTTTTCCCTCTGCCAACCTGTAGAAAAAAGGACGAGAGGTTGCAAGGTCGTCACCCCGAACCTTTCCTGTGGAGTAGAACAGAGTTTTCCCAGCCAGGTACCTGGGCTTTCGTAGAACGTAGAACGTAGAATGTAGAACATAGAACGTAGAACGTGTAGCCGTGTAGTCGGGAAAGGTCATTGCTTAATAGCATGCTATTCAGCTTCCAAGTGTTTCAATTTTTTCTATTCTTTTTATTATAGTTTATTTCTAATATTATGTCATTGTGGTCTTAGAAGATGCTTGATATGATTTCAGTCTTCTTGAATTTGGGGTGACATTGCCTGTGACCCAATATATGGTATATCTTTGAAAATGACCTATGTGCACTTGAGAAGAACGTATATCCGTGGCTTTGGGGTGAAATGTTCTGAAGATGTCAATTAATTCCATCTGATCTAGTGACTCATTTAGGATTGCTGTTTCTTTACTGATTTTTTCTCTGGAGGATTTGTGCAATGGTTTTAGTGGGGTATTAAAGTCCCCTACTATGATTGTATTGTTGTCAATCTCTCCCTTGATATCTTCCAGTTTTTTTTATGTATTTGTGTGCTCCTGCGTTGGGTGTATATATGTTTATCAGGGTTATATCCTCTTTGTTTTATCAATCCCTTTAGTATTATGAAGTGGCCTCCCTTATCTCTTGTTATGGCCTTCACTTTGAGGTCCATTTTGTCTGATATAAGTATTCCTACCCCAGCTTTTTTTTCATTTCCATTTTCCTGACATATTTTTCCATCCCTTCATTCTCAGTCTGTGTGAGTCTCTTGCTCTGAGGTGGGTCTCTTCTAGACAACATATATATGGGTCATGAATTTTTATCCATTCAGCCACTCAATGTCTTTTGATTGGAGCATTTATTCCATTTATGTTTAAAGTTATTATTGATAGGTTCTTGTTTGTAGCCATTTTTATTTTTGTGCTTGTGTTCCTTCTGATGTGCATTATCTGTGAAGCTCCTAATTTCTCCTTCAATTTTGAATGATAGCCTTGATGGCTTGGATTCAGGTCCTTGCTTTGTATCACATTGTAAATTTCCTTCCATTCTTTTCTGGCCTGATTTGTTTTTGTTGATAAATAATTTGATAATCTAATGGGAGATCCCTTGTATGTAACTTCCCATCTCTCTCTTGCAGCCTTTAAGATTCTCTCTTTGTTCTGAACATTTGCCTTCGTAATTATGATGTGTCTTGGTGTGGGTTTTTCAGGTTCATATTGTTTGGGAATCTCTGTGCTTGTGTGACTTTTTTCTTCCCCACATCAGGGAAGTTTTCTGATATTATTTCTTCAAATAGGTTTTCTAATCCTCGTTCCTCTTCCTGTTATTCTGGCACCCCTATTATTCATATATAGGTTCATTTCATGTTGTCCCAAAGCTCCCTTAGGCTCTTCTCCTGTCTTTTATTTTTTTTCTCCAATTGCAGTTCAGATTGTTTGTGTTTTCCTTCCCTGTCTTCTAATTCACTAGTTCATTCCTCCACTTCTCCTAGTCTACTGTTGAAACTTTTCATGTTTTTTTTTTATTGCAGCTATATCACTCTTTATTTCTTCTTGATTCTTACATAAGTTGTTGATTTTTTTATCCATCCAGTTTATGAACTGTATAACCCTTATTCTGAATTCTTTTTCTGACATATTGCATGCCTCCATTTCACATAGCTACTTTTCTGGAGCTTCCTTCTTTTTTTTTCTTTGGTGGTTTCTTTGTCTCCCCATTTTTGCTCTCCCTGAAAGATCTGTGTTGAGTCATGTAGAGGCTGATTCCTGGGTGGCAGTGGCTCCTTGGGCGGTGGCTGCTCCTCAAGTGGTCATGGCAGTGGCTCCTCCCCAGTTAGCGGCAGCTCTTCTGGTGGGTGCTGTTCGCAGCAGTGGTGGCTCCTCTGGCTGGTGGAAGCAGGCTGCTCCCGCAGCTGTTGCTCCTCGGAAGGGGGCGGGCTGCTCACGTGGCTGCTGCTCCTCTGATGGGGGCGGGCTGCTCACGTGGCTGCTGCTCCTCTGATGGGGTGGGGTGCTCCTCAGATGGGGGCATGCTGCTTGCACAGCTGCTGCTCCTTGGACAGGGGTGGGCTGCTCACGAGGCTGCTGCTCCTCGGATGGGGTGGGATGCTCCTCAGACAGGGGTGGGCTACTTGGATGGCTGCTCCTCCTCGGATGGATGCAGGCTGTGTGCAGCTGCTGCTCCTCGGATGGGGGCTGGCAATGCAGGGCTGCCACTCCTCGGTCGTGGGCAGGCTGCTCATGTGGCTGCTGGTCCTCGGGCAGGGGCGGGGGGCCTGCTCCTCAGACCAGGCCGGCTGCTCTCGGGGCTGCTGCTCCTCAGATGGGCACAGGCTGCTCATGTGGCTGTTGCTCGTGTTTCACAGTGCCCTGGGCATTCTCCAGGCATCCTCTGCCCTTCCTGGCTGCAGATTGTCTCACCAGCTGTGTCTACTTTGCCAGTTTGGGGTGGATGTTGTTCGATTTAATGTTGCTCATTCTGACTGCTCCAGGACAAGGTTCGGGACATGTCCATCTATTCCACCAACATTTTGTCTCCCTAGACAGACTTTTTAGGCACCTGCCTCATTTTTGATGTTTTTATCTCTCTCTCCCTCTCCCTTCCTCTCTGAAATCAATAAAAATATTTTTTTAAAAAAATTGCTGTGGATCACCATAACTGTCTCTAGGCAAATTTTACAAATGGAGAAATTTTGTCTAGAAAGCCCTTTACACTGTGTGTGTGCATGTGCATGCATGTATGTGCTTGTGTGTGTGTGTGTGTGTTCTCAATTTCTCTGTTAGCCTTCTGTCTGATAACTTGGTGCCAGTTAGCAAGGTTTTTACAGACATCTATAACTAAATATTGTGCTGTTCCTTTTTGGTAGTATACTGTTTTAATCAAATTTAAATTTTATTACATTAAATCAAATCAAATTTAAATGTCTTAGAAGAGGGAGCATGGTCCTGTGAATTTAGCTATTGTGAGTTCAGTGGTTTTAATGTGATCAGCAGTTTCTTACGAATTCCCAGGCTAACCTGATTGGAGTTTTACAAAGTGACTAAAGGATTTCTCACAAGAAAAGGTTCACTAATCCTTAATCATTTAGAAAGAACTATGTGTACTAAGAAATTTTAAGTCTCCTGGGAAACATTTTCAGTTTGGGCTATCATTATTTCTGGCATTTTGATTTTTTTGTGTGTGTGTTAACTGTAACTGTTTTTATTGAGGGTATTACACATGCCCCTCTTATTTACTCCCCATTGCCCCCTCCACCCAGTTCCTGCCCAGCCACAGGCCTTCACCACCCTATTGTCTGTATCCATAGTTAATGCATATATGCATGTAAGAACTTTGGCCAATCTCTTCCCACTACCCACTTCCTTCTGAGATTCACCAGTCTGTTCCATGTTTCCATGCCTCTGTTTCTATTTTATTTTGTTCATTAGATTTCTTGTTCATTTATTTTCATTTATAGATTCAATTGTTGATAGATATGTGTTTATTGCCATTTCAATATTCATATTTTGTATCTATTTTTTTCTTCTTCTTCCTCTTCTTAAAGAATACCCTTCAACATTTTCTGTAATACTGGTTTAGTGCTGATAACTCCTTTAGCTCATTCTTGTCTGTGAAGCTCTTTATCTGACCTTCAATTCTAAATGATAGCTTTGCTGGGTAGAGTAATCTTAGTTTTAGGTCCTTGCTATTCATCACTTTGAATATTTCTTGTCACTCCCTTCTGGCCTGCATAGTTTCTGTAGAGAAATCAGATGACAGTCCTATGGGCACTCCCTTGTAGGTAACTAACTGCTTTCCTCTTGCTGCTTTTAAGATTCTCTCTTTGTATTTAACACTTGGCATTTAATTTTGATGTGTCTTGATGTGGACCTCTTTGGGCTCCTCTTGTTTGGGACTCTCTGAGCTTCCTGGACTTGTAAGTCTATTTCTTTCACCAGGTAGGGGAGGTTTTCTGTCATTATTTCTTCAAATAGGTATTCCATATCTTGCTCTCTCTTTCCTTCTTCTGGTAACGCCATAATGCGAATGTTGGTACACTTGAAGTTGTCCCAGAGGCTCCTTACACTTTCTTCATATTTTTTAATTCTTTTTTCTTTTTGTTATTCTTATTGGGTGTTTCTTGCCTCCTAATATTCCAAATCATTTATTTGATTCCCAGAATCCTCTACTCTACTGTTGAGTTGCTGTAAGTTATTCTTTATATCAGTTAGTGTATGCTTAATTTCTGACTGGTCCGTTTTCATGTCTTTGACATTCTCACTAAGATCCTTGAAAGTCTCATGAAGATCCTTGAGTAATCTTATAACCATGATTTTGAACTCTGTATCCATTAGTTTACTTTCTTCCATTTCTTTCATTTGTGATATGCTTCTTTGTCTCCCCATTTTGGCTGCTTCCTTGTGTTTGTTTCTATGTATTGGGTAGAGCTGCTATGTCTCCTGGAATTGGTAGAGTGACCTTGTGTAGTAGGTGTCATGTAGGGCCCCAGCCACCTGAACTGGGCACTCAAGGTGTGCTGCTGTGTGGGCTGTGTGCACAATCTTGTAGTTGAACTTTGATTGTTATTGGCATCATTTGCAGGAATTGACCTTCAGGCCAATTGGCTGTGAGGACCAGCTGTGTCTGCAATGGAAGAGTATCTCTGCAGGAGACACCCCTATGAAGCAAGACTTGCTTCAGTGGGGTTTTGGTGCTCAATGAGTCTGTCTCTCGATTGTGTTGCTTGTGGAGATTTAGGGTTGTAATTTGGTATGGTCTGATGCTGTCCATTGTATTCACTGGCTGTGTAGACTCCCAGGAAGTGCAAAGTCATCCACTGCCTGGGACCACCAGGCAGGAGCTACAGAGAGTTCTGCAGATGGCTATTCCTTGTACTGGCCATATGAAGTGTCCCGGTAAGTCCAAGCTGTGAAGCATGGCAGGCTGGGGTTAGTGCCAGGTCTTCTGTCTTCTATTAATAGGTTTGGGGTATGCTGATGCCAGGTGCTGCTTATTTAAGAGATTTTAGCAAAGTCTAAAGCCAGAGCCAGGATAGACTCTTTGTATGGAAAAGCTGATGCAAATAGTTTGAGTGGGGCTGCAAATTAGATGGGCAGAGTCTCAGGGAATCATCATGGCAGAGCAGACACTTAACCTTTTGCACTCGGATGTCGAGTGTGACTCGACACGGTTAGCATTAGAATAAAGGAATCAAGAAAAAAGCAAGCGAGTGCAAACAGGCAGGCTGTTGGGAACTCAGAGATGGCTGCAAGTCAGCTTTGTGATGGGGAGGTCCCAGCACAGGAACCCTGTTAACACCCCTGTCTGAGAGAAAACTGCCCTGGAATTCCTGCTGCAATGCCAGATAATCCAGTTCCTCCCCATATGTCCCTGTGTTCCCCAAAGCCACCTGGCACTGGAGCTTAGAGGGATCAAGTCCAAGTAAGTTTGTGTGTTGGCCCTTTAAGAAGAACACCTGGGTCTCCAGCAGCCTCCATGTCACTCAGCCACAGTTCTTGCTGATTTTTACATCCCAGAGTTATGGGAACTTTTTTCCCCAGCTCTGGAACCCTAGCCTGGGGTCTGGTGTGGGGTTGGAGCCCCTTGCTCCTCACACAGGGCCTCTGCAGCCAAGAAATCCCTCCCAATTTACAAAAGTCACACCTGTGTGTCAGACCAGCCCGTTCTGTGCCTCCGCCCTCCTACCAGTCTCCCTGTGCTTTCTTCTTTACTTCTCTAGTTGTAGGACTTACATTCAGCCAGCTTTCAGGCAGTTCTGAATGATAGTTGTTCTTATTTTAGTTGCAATTTTGATGTGGTTGTGGGAGGTGGTGGTACTGGCATTTACCTACACTGCCATCTTGGTTCCCCTCTGTTTCTGACATTTTAATCAGTATGATGATCCTATTTTATTTTCTCTGACATAATCCAAGCTAGTCTATTTTCCTATGATTTTATTTGGCATAAAAAATGAAGTTTTCTTTTATTATTTGGTATAGTATAAAATTTTGAGAAAAGACTATATAAAAAAGAATTCAATTAATGCTAATATATCACACTTTTCCCTGTGTACAGGCTAACAGTGAAAGAAAGTAGATTACTCTTTAGACATAATAACCATAAAAAGTAAAACATTTTTATATGAGTTATATAAGTTAATTTTAGTTATTATTTTATTGATTGAGGGATGAATATAATGTCAGTGGGTTTTGTGCCATAACATTTAACTCAATAAAACCTAGGCCATTTTGTTCAGTGTATGCCTGAAACAGTGAATAGTACCAAACCCTATATATACTGTGTTTTTTCCTACATATACACACTTTTTCACTTAAAGAAGCACTTCCAGCTTCTCATTGTTGCATACAAATTACCAGTATCACTCCCCTGGCATTTGAGGGTCATTGTTAAGTGACTAAACAGGTGCAGAGCGTATACAGGTTTCATACCTGGAAAAGGGATGATTCACGTCCTATGCAGGAGCGAGCCAGATGGCATGAGATTTCATTATGCTACTCAGAACAATGTGCAATTTAAAACTTATGAGTTGTTTATTTCTGAAATGATTCTTTTAATATTTCAGATCAAGGTTGACCAGAGTAGCCTTGATCTGAAATATTAAACTGTGGGTAGAGGAACTACTGTATACATATAAAATGTAAATGATAAATTGTTTGTAGTGTGTTTATAGACCAAAGTATATAAAAATGAGTTAATTTCTTTTTTATTGTTGTTGTTAATCCTCACCTGAGGATATTTTTCCATTGGTTTTTAGAGAGAGTAGAAAGGAGGGGGAGAGAAAGAGATCAACATCAATGTGAGAGAGACACATCAATTGGTTACCTCCTGCACTTGCCCCTACCATGGCCAGAGATCCAGCCTGCAACTGAGGTACATGCCCTTGACCGGAATTGAACCTGGGACCCTTCAGTCCGAGGGCTGACATTCTATCCACTAGGCCAAACCAGCTAGGGCAGTTAATTTATTACTTAGTTACTTTCTCTAAATCTCATGCTATTATTAGGAAGAACAATTTTAAAATAATTTTTAGCTCAGTTGCTGTGGCTCAGTGGTTGAGTATTGACCTATGAACCAGGAGGTCATGATTCGATTCCCGGTGAGAGCACATGCCTAGGTTGCGGGCTTGATCCCCAGTGGGAGGCGTGCAGGAGGCGGCAATCAATGATTCTCTTTCATCGTTGTTGCTTTTATCTCTCCCTCTCCTTTCTTCTCTGAAATCAATAAAAATATATTTTAAAAAATAATTTTTAAAATAACTGACAGCCTCACTAACCTCCCATATTGTTTTCATTCATAACTGCTTTCAGTTTTATGTCCCTTCAGAATACATCCATGAGCACCCATATTTTTCATTTGTTTTCATAATGGTTTATAAACAATTTTGTGTGTTTTTTTTAAACTGTATTGTTGATACTATTACAGATATCCCCATTGACCACCCCTTTGCCTACCTCTACCCTTCTCCGCCCCCCCCCTTCCCTCTGGCCATCACCACACTGTTGTCTGTGACTATGGATTATTCATATATATTCTTTGACTAATCCCTTCACCTTCTCTCATCCATTTTGTGATTTTTAATTAGCATTTTATTTTAAATATAGAGTGTCCCAAAAAATGATTTTTTTCTTTTTAGATTTAATCCACTGGAATTAATAATTCTTCAAAATGTGTATACATTTCTTTGGGACACACTGTATGTTTCTATATCCTATTTAATTTTTATATTTGTCTAGATAAAATCTAATATAAATCAGTTTTTAGGTAGAAACTATGATTTCTGGTTTAAAGCATTACTTTTATTCTTGAAGCAAATTTATTGTTAGTAGCATATCATAAGATGCTTTAAAACAAAACACACAAATGTTGGAGATTCACAGGAGATGGCAGCATGGTTAAATGCCTGTACTCACCGCCTCCCACAACCACATCAAAATTATAACTAAAATACAGAACAACCATCATCCAGAGCCATTGGAAAGCTGGCTGATAGGAGGTGCGGAGGCATGGAACAGGCTGGTCTGGCACCCACATGTGCAGCTTTTTTAATCGGGAGGGAGATCATCTTTGTGGAGGCCACTTGGGGGAGCAAGGGGTCCCAGTCCCACATCAGACCCCCCAACCCAGGGTCCCAGAGCTGGGAAAAGTGGTCCCCATGGGTATTAAGAACTATGGGCTGTAAAAACCAGTGTGGATTTGGGCTCAGTGACAGAGAGGCTGCTGGAGACCCAGATGTTCCTCTTAAAAGGCCAGTACCATGAACTGAACTGACAAGGTCCTGCTCCCTCTGAGCTCTAGCATCAGGGCGAGGCTCTGAGGAACACAGACACGTATGAGGAGGAACTGAATTGTCTGCATCAGGGCAGGAGCTTGGGGGCGGCTTTCTCCCAGATGGAATGCTTGCAGTTTCTGTGCTGAGACTTCCTGGGTCGCAGGGCTGACCACTAACCACTTCTGTTTGCTCTGCCCTGGTGATTCTTTAAGACCCCACCTCATCCAGTTTTCAACCCCACCTAAGCTGTGTGCAGCAGCTATTGTATATGAAATGGCCTGTCCTTGCTCAGGCTAAAATCTTTCAAACAAGCTGCAGCTGGGTCAGGGAGCCCTAAACCTATCAATAAAAGGCTCAAGACCCGGCACCAGCACCAGTTGGCCTTACTTCATAGCTGGACCTAATCGGGGCACTTCCAAACCCGATACAAAGAGGAGGAATATGCAGATCTCTCTAGCTCCTGCTGGGTGGCCCCAGGCAGTGGCTGACTTTGCACTTTCTTGGAGACCCAAGAGCCAGTGTACCCAGTGGTCAGTGTCAGACCATCCAGATTACAACTCTTCACATCCATAAGTGACACACTCAAGGGGCAGACTCAGTGAGCACCAAAACCCCACTGAAGCAAGTCCTGCTCCATAGGGGTATCTCCTGCACAGCAGCTCTCCCACTGTAGTCACAGGTGGTCCTCACAGTCAGTTGGCCTCCCAGTGACACCAACATCAATCAAGTCTCAACTAAAACAAAACTGTTCTCACAGCCCACAAAAGGGTGCACCTAGAGCTCCCAGCTCAGGTGACTGGGGAAGCTGAGCCACTGGGCCCTATAGGACACCTACTACACAAGGCCACCCAACAACTCAAGGGGACATAGTAGCTCTACCCAATACATAGAAACAAACACAGGGAAGCAGCCAAAATGGGGAGACAAAGAAACATGTCTCAAATGAAAGAAATGGATGAAAGCAAAATACTGGATATAGAGTTCAAAACCAGGGTTATAAGGTTACTCATGAATCTTCTAGAAACCTCCTCCCCGCCCCCCCCCAAAAAAAAGGAAAAGGACCAGTCAGAAATTAAGCATACACTGACAGACATAAAGAATAATATACAGTGACTCAACAGTAGAATCAAGGATTCCGAGCATCAACTCAACTATTTGAAATATGAGGAAGCAAAAAACACCCAACCAGAAGAGCAAAAAGAAAAAGGAATCTAAAAATATGAAGATAGTATAAGGAGCCTCTGGGACAACTTTAAGTGTACCAACATTCGCATTATGAAGGTGCCAGAAGAAGAGAGAGATTAAGATATTGAAAACCTATTTGAAGAAATAATGACAGACAACCTCCCCTACCTGATGAAAGAGATAGACTTATAAGTCCAGGAAGCTCAGAGAGTCCCAAACAAGAGGAACCCAAAGAGGACCACACCAAGATCCATCATAATTAAAATGCCAAAAACTAAAGACAAAGAGAGAATCTGGAAAGCATTTAGTTACCTATAAGGGAGTGCCCATACGACTGTCAGCTAAATTCTCAACAGAAACTATGCAGGCCAGAAGTGAGTGGCAAGAAATATTCAGAGTGATGAATAGCAAGGACCTAAAACCAAGATTATTCTACCACTAGCAAAGCTATCATTTAAAATTGAAGGTCAGATAAAGAGCTTCACAGACAAAAAAGGCTAAAGGAGTTCATCACAACCAAACCAGTATTACATGAAATGTTGAAGTGTATTCTTTAAAAAGAGGAAGAAGAAGAAGAAAAAGAAAAAGATAAACAATAAAAAGGCAATAAATACATATCTATCAACACTTGAATCTAAAGATCAAAATAAACAAGAAATCTAATGAACAGAATAAACTGATGAATAAAATAGAATCAGAGGCATGGAAATGGAACAGACGGAAGATTCTCAGAGGGAAGGTGGGGGCAGGAAGAGATTAAACAACGATCTTATATGCATACTAGAGGCCCGGTGTATAAAATTAGTGCATGGGGGGTGTCCTTCAGCCTGGCCTGCACCCGCTCCAATCTGGGACCCCTCGGGGGATGTCCAAATGCAGGTTGAGGCCCGATCCCTGGCCTCACAATCCAGGACTGCTGGCTCCTAACTGCTCTCCTGCCTGCCTGCCTGCCTGATTGCCCCTAACCACTTTTGCCTGCCAGCCTGATCGCTCCTAACCGCTCGCCTGCCAGCCTGATTGATGCCTAACTGCTCCCCTGCCAGCCTGATCACCCACAACTGCCCTCCCCTGCCGGCCCAGTTGCCTCCAACTGCCCTCGCCTGCCGGCCTGATTGCCTACAACTGCCCTTCCCTGCCAGCCTGGTTGCACCCAACTGCCCTCCCCTGCAGGCATGGTCACCCCCAGCTGCCCTCCCCTGCAGGCCTGGTCACCCCTAACTGCCCTCCCCTGCAGGCCTGATCTCACCCCCAACTGCCCTCCCATGCCAGCCTGATGGCCCCCAAGTGCCCTCCCCTGCCAGCCTGGTCACCCCCAAATGCCCTCCCCTGCTGGCCCGGTCACCCCCAACTGCTCTCCCCTATAGGCCTGGTTGACCCCAACTACCCTCCCCTGCCAGCCCAATCGCCCCCAGCTGCCCTCCCCTGTTGTCCTGGTCGCCCTCAACTGCCCTCCCCTGCTGACCTGATCTCGCCCCCTGCAGGCCTTGTCGATCCCAACTGCCCTCCCCTGCCAGCCTGATCTCGCCCACAACTGCCCTCCCCTGCCGGCCATCTTGTGGTGGCCATCTTGTGACGATGTGAGGGCGGCCATCTTGTGACAATATCAGGGCATCGCGCGAAGGCACGAGGACCACCTGGGCTTTTATTGGTATAGATATGCATTACCTATGGACACAGACAATAGCATGGCGAAGACCTGTGGCTGAGTGGAAACCAGGTGGACGGGGACAATGGGAGGAAAAAAGAGGGACATTTGTAATAATCTCAACAATAAAGATTTTAAAAAATAATCTATATATATAAAAAGCCAGCAACCAGAATGCTGTAATGACCAGAATGACCAGTTGCTATGATGCCCACTGCAGTCAGCGAAGGGCCTGATCAGGGGTGGGGCCAGCCAGCCAACCTCCTGCAGCCCCTCCCCCCTGCCCCATCCCAGATAGGCCCCCCTACCCTCATTAGGGGCGGGGCCGGCCAACCGCCCATGGCCCCACCCCCCGGCTGGCCCCACCCCTGATCAGCCCCCCCACCAATCAGGGGTGGGGCCAGCCGGCCCACTGCCCACAGCCCCTCTCCATTGTCAGCCCTACCCCCAATCAGCCCCCACCACTCCGATCGGCCCATGGCCCCTCCCCCCAGCTGGCCCCGCCCCTGATTGGCTCCATACACACCAACACACCAATTGGGGGTGGGGCTGGCTGGCCCACAACCCACAGCCCCTCCCCATGGCTGGCCCTGCCCCTAATTGCCCCCCCACACCCCAATTGGTAGTGGGGCCTGCTGGCCAATCGCCCACGGCCCCTCCCCCCTGGCTGGCCCAGCCCTGATTGGGCCCTGATCAGGGCAGGCCAGCCAGCCAACCTCCTGCCATCTCCTCCTCCCAACAGGCCCAGCAACGATCCACCCCAATCGGGGCTGGGCCGACCAGACCCCACCTGTGCACGAATTTGTGCACTGGGCCTCTAGTAAAATTAAAGAGAAAGCAACAACAAAAAAAGGGAATAGTCTGTTACACATACAAGAAAGGTAGCTCTCAGCAAGTTTTTATAAGGTTGGAAGAATTCAGAACCCTTTAGTAGAACGAAAGATTTGGGATATATTTTGGATGAAATATACTTTTAGTTGTTATTTTTGGTAAATTTGTAAAAACTGGGCAAATTTCCTGACCTAATACTCAAATTTTTCCATCTCTACTTTGAATTGTATTTGAATTTTCAATATGCAATCACATTGAAAATCTTTAGAATCTTTTAGAAAGTAAAATATAGGCATTACTCAATAATCTACTAATTTAATGTTATACCAGGTTGCTGTGTCATCAGATCTGTACCCAGATGCTAATATTATTACAGCAATATGCTGTGAGCATGCTATGATCAAATCTCTGAGGCTATTTTGAGGCCCAACACACTTAAATTCCAAAAACCTAACTTACAATAAGGGGATTAACATTAAGGAGAAAATATTTGCCTAATGTGGAAAAGCTTAGAATTATAATTTTGCAGTGGATATCCTTAATAAAATAAAAATTTAAATCTAATAAAACAAAATTCACTGGGATAAATCTGTATATTAGCAAGACATTTTATAACAATGGAAATAAATGTTTTACCTTGGTTCTGTGCTTGAAATGCTGGACATTTTTCTAAACAGCTAACAGGGGTAAAGACTTCAGTGTAGTCCTGAGTGTAAGATGGCTTCCTTGACTTCAATTTGGGAGTTTGGGTTTGAACTTGAAACAATTTCTTCAAATTCACAGTTAATCTGAGTCACCATTCTTATAACTGTTTTTCTATAACATTATACAATTACTGATTTTATGTATGTCCTATTTTAAAACATCTTTATTAACAAATAGCATATATTCACTGTAGAAAAAATAGCTAATTCCAACAGATTTAGAGAAAAAATTACTCATAGCCCCACCACTTAAGAAATGAATTTAAAAATTATGTATTTTTGCAGTTATTGGAATATTTTTAAACCAAAGTGGATTAATGTACATAGTATTCTGTAACCTATTCTTCTCTTCTAAACAGTAAAGCATGAGTACATTTACATGTTAAAATAAAAAGTTGTTTGATTATTTTATTGAGGCTATTTCAGCCTGCTTTTCTTTCTTTTTTTTTAGATGCTTTTTAAAGACAACTTTTATAAGAGTTTATGAGCCAAACTGATGACATATGTCAAGGAGCAAGATCTCACCTGTTCCTAAGGTGTTTATTTTAATACGAATGGGAAAAGATATTTGCAAACAACAGCTCCAAAAAGGGGTTAATATCCAAAACATATAAAGAATTCATACAACGCAACATGAAACAATCCAATTAAAAAATGGGTAGAGAACACTTTTTCCAAGAAGACATATAAAATGACAAACAGATGAATGCAAAGATGATGCTCAATTTCACTAACTATTGGGGAAATGCAAATCAAAACTATATGAGATGCCACTTCACACCTATTAGAATGGCTCTTATCAACAAAGCAGGCAGTAACAAGTGCTGGGGAAGATGTGGACAAAAAGAAAGCCTTGTTCACTGCTGATGGGAATGTAAACTAGTGTCACTATGGAAAACAGTATGGAGGCTCCTCAAAAAATTAGCAATAGAGTTAGTGCCCTGGTTTGGCTCAGTGGATAGAGCATCGGCCTGAGAACTGAAGGGTCCCAGGTTCGATTCCAGTCATGGGCATTGAGCCTGGGTTGTGGGCTCAATCCCCAGTGTGGGGCGTGCATGAGGCAGCCGATCAATAATTCTCTCTCATCATTGATGTTTCTATCTCTCTCTCCCTCTCCCTTCCTCTCTGAAATCAATAAAAATATATATTAAAAAAATAGAGTATAGCGTTAGTTATCATATGACCCAGCAGTTCCTCTTCTGGGTACCTGCCCAAAAAAACTCAAAAACATACATTTGCAAAGATATATGCACCCTTGTGTTCATTGCAGCATTATTCATGGTGCCAAAAACAAAAGTGTCCTTCAATAGATGATTGGCTAAAGATGTGGTCCCTATCTACGCTGGAATCCTTCTCAGCCATAAGGAAGATGAAATGCCCAAACTTTTCTTTTTTTAAAAAAAATGTATATTGTTGAAAGTATTACATGTCTCCTTTTTCCCCCCACTGACCTCTTCTAGCCTGCACCTACCCTCTGCCCAGGACCTTCACCACCCTATTAACTGTGTCCATGGGTTATGCATATATGCATACAAGTTCTTTGGTTCATCTCATCCCACCCACCCTCTCTCACCTTCCCTCTGAGATTCCGCAATCTGTTTCATGCTTCTATGTCTTTGGATCTATTTTGTTCATCAGTTTATTTTGTTCATTAGATTTCACATATGAGTACGATCATGTGATACTTGTCTTTCTCTGACTGGCTTTTTTCACTTAGCATAACACTCTCCAGGTCCCTCCATGCTGTCTCAAAGGGTAAGAGATCCTTCTTTTTTATAGCCGCATGGTTCTCTCCCTATCTTCCATCCTTGGTTATCAGGGTTCTCTCCAGCTAATCTTCAGTTGACTTTTCAGTATTTTAGTTGTATTTCCAGTTTGGTCCTGGGAGAGTGTCAGTATAGCTTCCATTACTTCTCCATCATTTTCTAACCTCCCTCCATTCTTTTCTTTTAAATATCATAAAATATCCATATTGAGGTAATCATTATGAAAGTGGTACATTTTCATAGAAACAAGTTTAACAGAACAAGATCAAGTCACCTAGTTTGCACATGAAACAAGTCATTTCTGAAACTAATTTGACTTGTAGTAAAAATTTACTTTTTGTATAAAAACCACCATGCCTTGGTTACTATGAACATGAATCGAATGATTTGGGAAAAAAAGAAAGGATATGGTTGGAAAAGTTTCTTTGCCAATGAAATGACATGATACTTGGAAACATCTTGAAATTGAGAAAGAAGTATTAGGAAAGCACTGCCATCTAGTAGCTGGGGCCTTCCCAGAACAGCCTAACTACTTAAACAGTTTTCTGTACTTTTCTTAGCTGCCAGCATAAATGTTTGCAATTTTTAATGAAGAAAACAGATATAAATGGAAGGCCAGTGTGGTGGGTGACCTTTGCCTATGTGGTGAGAAATCCAAGAGGGAGGTTTCCAGTCAAAAGTCATGGTTTTAAATGTATCTTAATTATCTATGAAATTAAATTGAGGTAGAAATGTTAAGAAATAAAGGTTTCCAGTCAAAAGTCAAGGTTTTCTTTTTTTTTTTTTAAGGTTTTCTTATATCTTAATTATCTATGAAAATGAATTGAGGTAGTAAGGTTAGGAAATGAAGTTTTAATTTTGAGAACTAAAACTAATGAGTTTTATGCTCAGACCTTTTAAAAATATTTGTCATTTTCATATTCACTTTGGGATTCTAATAGACTGATCAATAATGCATGCAATATTTAATTTTTTGTGAGGTGTCTGAGGTGAGGGAAGTACTAATGTTTATATATAGAGGGGAATTTTAGGTATGGCCAACTATTTGGGGACCTTTTTCTTCCTTTAAAACATTATTTCCCAGGATATTTTAAACAAAACTGTATATTTCCCACTAACCTTAAAAAAATCTCTTTTGTAAATAATACTAAATTAAAGATTTATTTTCACATGAATTGCTTTATTTTTTCCTTCAAAAACAATTTAGTATAGAACATGAATAATTAATGTTTGCATCTGTAAGTTTACAGCTTCAAAAAGTTTTTGTTATATAGGCACATCAAAGTGACCATATTGATTCTTGAAGTGACATTAACTAATGCTATAACTACATATTTCCTGCCTTGGAATTTTTTCCCTGAAATATATAGTTTGTAAGAAATGTGAGTGTTCATGTCCTCGGTGTGCTCTACAGATTGAATGTAACTCAGTCTACAATATCTAACACAGATTTTCCCATTGTAATTGATACTGTACTTGTTTTAACAGCATTTTTAAGTTTTAGTACAATAGAAATATTTGGATGGAATCTCAGATATTTTGGAGGATTTTTGTAGAATTGTACTGGACTGATTACCTCAATTGTCCTATACCTTAAGATCTTTTTTAGAGTCTTAGGAAGCTAGAAAAATTTACTTGGCACTTATGTATGTTTTCTACCAGCATATTTAATGGATAGACATCTTTTTCTTTTGAGTCCATTTCACCTTTCTAATGAAGAATCAATGATATAAGCATAATAAGGATTTCAGTTGCTTCCTGTTAAAAGTAAGAAAGTCACACCCAAAGTTAGTTTGCTACAGCTTCACTGTCTTGAAGTAAAATAATTAGTTTGTGAAAAGAAATAATAAATAATAAAAAATAAAGATCTGCAGATGTTCATACCACTATATGTATTAATATTGCAGCAGAGCCCGGCTAGCATGACCCAGTGGTTGAGCATCGACCTATGAACCAGGAGGTCATGGTTCAATTCCCAGTCAGGGCATATGCCTGGGTTATGGGCTCGATCCCTAGTAGGGGGTGTGCTGATGTTTCTATCTCTCTCCCCCTCTCCCTTCCTCTCTGAAATCAATTAAAAAAATTTTTTTTTCACAGTGCATCAGAAAGTGTAGTAACTTTCTGTTGTTAATCCTCACCCAAGGTTATTTTCCATTGTTTTTTAGAGAAAGTGAAAGGGAGAGGGAGAGACAAACGTAGATGTGGGAGACACACATTGGTTGGTTGCCTTCCGACCAGGGCTGGGATGGAGCCTGCAACTGAGGTATGTGCCCTTGACAAGAATAAAACCCAGGACCATTCAGTTCACAGACTGATGCTCTGTTCACTGAGCCAAATTGGCTTGGGCAAGTGTAGTAATTTTTTATAGTAAATTGGCAGAATTTTCCCTAAGATGTTTAAATCTAGGGATATTGAAGATTTGTTTGAGTGCTGAGAACATATCTTACAGTGTTTATCTCTTTTCTCCATCCATATGCTCTCACCCTTTTCCTCATCAAGAACACAAGGATACAGATTTTACAGAAAACAGGAATGCCAACAGGTGTTTAAGGAGAGGAGAAGGAGTTACAAAAGAGATGCTCTGATAGATCTGAAGGGGGTGGGTGGGAAGGAGTATTGTACTTTAGTTTATTGTTGATTGGATTTGTGGGATGGCTGTAATTAGGAGCTTGTTCTAGATTTGTTTTCGGGCAGTTGGAGATCCCTCTCACAATCCAGGACTGCTGGCTCCCACTGCTCGCCTGCCTTCCTGATGGCCCCTAACTGCTTCTGTCTGCCAGCCTGATCACCCACTAACCACTCCCATGCCAGACTGATTGATGTCTAACTGCTCCCCTGCCGGCCTGTTTGCCCCCAACTTCCCTCCTCTGCTGGCCTGGTCACCCCTAACTGCCCTCCCCTGCAGGCTTGATTGCCCCCAACAGCCCTCCCTTGCAGGCCTGGTCCCTCCCAACTGCCCTTCCCTGCTGGCCAGCTTGTGTTCTGGAGTGATGGTCAATCTGCATATTACTCTTTTATTAGATAGGATAGAGGCCTGTGCATTGGTGGGGGCCAGCTGGTTTTCCCTGAAGGGTGTCCCGGATCAGGGTGGGGGTTCCCTTGGGGCATGGAGCGGCCTGGGCGAGGGGCCTGTGGTGGTTTGCAGGCCGGCCATGCCCCCCGGCAACCCAAACGGAGGCCCTGGTATCTGGGATTTATTTATCTTCTACAATTAAAACTTTGTAGCCTGGAGCAGAGCCAAGCCTTCTGCTCAATCCGTGGTGGCAGCCATTTCTGTTGGGATTTATTTATCTTCTATAATTGAAACTTTGTAGCCTTGAGCAGAGGCCAGGGCTGGCCAGGAAGTTTGGCTTCCTCCATCGCCCGGGAAACCCAAGCCTCCTGCTCACTCCATGGTCACAGCCATTTTTGTTGGGATTTATTTATCTTCTATAATTGAAACTTTGTAGCCTTAAGCGGAGGCCTGGGCCGGCCAGGGTGTGCGAAAAGCTTGGCTTCCTACATCGCCAGGAAAATCCAAGCCTCCCTCCTGCTCTCTCTCTGGCTGCAGCCATCTTAGTTGGGTTAATTTGCATACTCGCTCCTGATTGGCTGGTGGATGTGGCTTGTGGGTGTGGTGGAGTGATGGTTAATTTGCATATTACTCTTTTATTAGATAGGATTTGTTTTGTGTGGTGATGATTGGTTAGAGATCACACTGCCCCCTTCACTGTAATTGTCTGTGCTGATCCTTTAAACTTTTATCTTATTACTAATTTACTCTTCACATGACTGCTTTTACTTGTGGTGTTTTTCTAATAAGTCTCATTAACCTAATTCAAAATGTATGTTTCATTGTTTGACATTTTTCTTTAATTGTGTCTCTTCTGGTATCATTCCTTATGTAATGAAGCTAGAGGCCTGTGCGCAGGTGGGGTCCCTTTGTCTGGCCTGCGGGGATCGGGCTGAAACCAGCTCTCCGACATCCCCCGAGGAGTTCCGGATTGCGAGAGGGTGCAGGCCAGGCCGAGGGACCCCACCGGTGCACGTCTTGTCCAGTCCCAATCGGCATGCTAACCTACCGGTCAGAGCGCCTGCCCCCTGGTGGTCAGTGTATGTCATAGAGACTGGTCAAACATTCAAATGGTTGGAGGGACAATTAACATATTAGCTTTATATAGAGAGAGATTAAATGACCTATATAATTTATAATTCATTTTTGGCATTTCTAGAGAAAGTTTGACCTACTTTATGATTCATTGTCTGGAGATAACGTTGTTCAGTGTGTACCTTTAAGTGAAAAATATTAGTAGAATTATTAAAGAAATGTACCCAGTTACATGTACCAATTACATGGAACAAAAGTACATTGAGAGTAGAGGATTACTTTTGTTGAAACAGTTCTCCTTTATTTACTAGATTCTCCTGAACTATTTCGGGAACTATGTACCTAATGCATGGACACAGGACAGTGGCTGCACTCTTTGTGAACTGGATACAATTGACTTGTCTGCAGTAAATGTGAGTACAATTGAGTGTGTGTGGAATTTAGTAACAAAAAAGACATTGTCATGAAATATAGTGATTTGTAAAAAAGTGATAATATAGTCTTGATAAATAGATAATGGATTTATAAAGCTAAAACAATGATTCAGATAATTGCTAGATTTTTATATATCTGAACTATTTTTTAAAGCAAAACCAGCTAATAATTGACCTCCATAAAGGGGATTGGTTGCTAATATTTAATAGCTTGCTATAATTTGGTGTTCTTGTTTTATTTTAGTCTGCTAACTTGGTAAAACATTGAGGAAAAATGGTTATAGTGCTTCAGCATTTTTACTGACTAATTTTATCTGTGCTTGATTTTAAATTTGATTTAAAATAATAATATATAACTAAGGACTATTTTAAGTATTTTACATATACTAAAAACTCATTTAAACTTCATAAAATTTTCAGTAGATAACATTATCAACTAAGTTTTATGATGAGAAAACTGAGGTATGTACACAGGTTAAGTAACTTGTTTAAGGGTATATAATTTTTGTGTTGGAAGTAGGAATTGAACTGTGGCAATCTGGCTCCAGATCCTATCTATAATAATAAAAGCGTAATATGCTAATTAGACTGGACATCCTTCCGGAAGACCTTCAGCAACAAAGCCGGACTGTGAGGGAAGCCCGGGTCCCAGGTGCCAGAGGAAAGCCGGTGCCAGCAGCTGGGGGAAGGAAGGCCTACTCTTGCAGGAATTTCATGCATCGGGCCTCTAGTATATATGTAATTAATTTCAGAGAGGAAGAGAGAGGGAGAGAGAGAAATAGAAACATCAATGATGAGAGAATCATTGTTCAGCCGCCTCCTGCACATCACCTACTGGGGATAGAGCCCACAACCCAGGCATGTGCCCTTGACCGGAATAAAACCGGAGACCCTTCAGTCCGCAGGCCAACACTCTATCCACTGAGCCAAACCAGCCAGGGCCAGATCCTATCTTGATCACTGTACAATTTTGGCCAGATATCATGTACGTCATATATGCCAGGCACTGTGCTACTTATATATACAGTGTGAAAATAATGTAGTAATCCTACTTAATAAAAGAGTAATATGCAAATTGACCTAACTCCGCTACACCCACAAGCCACGCCCAAAAGCCACACCCACCAGCCCATCAGGAGCAGATATGCAAATAAACCCAACCAAGATGGCTACAGCCACAGAGAGCAAGTTTCCCAGGCAACGGAGGAAGCCAAGCTTTCCGCCTGCCCTTGCAGGCCTAAGCCTCCACTCAAGCTACAAAGTTTCAATTATAGAAGGTAAACAAATCCAAACAGAAATGGCAGCAGCCACGGAGCTGGAGAGAGCAGGCCAGGGTTGCCCCCGGCAATGGAGGAAGCCAAGCTTTCCACCTGTCCTGGCTGTCCTAGGCCTCCACTCCAGGCTACAAAGTTTCAATTATAGAAGGTGAATTAACCCCAATAGAAATGGCTGCCAGCCAGGAGCGAGCAGGAGGCTTGGCTCCACTCCAGGCTACATAGTTTCAATTGTAGAAGGTAAATAAATTCCAGATACCAGGGCCTCTGCTTGGGTGGCCAGGGGGCATGGCTGGCCTGCAAACCACCACAGGCCCCTTGCTCAGGCCGCCCCATGCCCCAAGGGAACCCCCATCCTGATCAATCTGGGACATCCTTCAGGGCAAACCAGCTGGCCCCCACCCCTGCACCAGGCCTGTATCCTATCTAATAAAAGAGTAATATGCAGATTGACCATCACTCCAACACACAATATGGCTGCCCCCATGTGGTCAAAGATCCAGCCCCCATGTGGACACAAGATGGCCACCACAAGATGGCCAGCAGGGTAGGGCAGTTGAGAGCCACCAGGCCTACAAGGGAGGGCAGTTGAGAGGGACCAGGCATGCAAGGGAGGGCAGTTGGAGGCGATCAACCCTGCAGGGGAGGGCAGTTAGGGGTGACCAGGCTGGCAGAGGAGGGAAGTTGGGGGCAAAAAGGCTGGCAGGGGAGTAGTTAGCCATCAATCAGGCTGGCAGCAGAGTGGTTAGGGGGTGATCAGGCTGGCAGGCAGAAGCGATTAGGGGCAATCAGGAAGGCAGGCAGGGGAGCAGTTGGGAGCCAGCAGTCCTGGATTGTGAGAGGGATGTCCGACTGCCCGTTTAGGCCCGATCCCGTTTAGGCCCAAGCCCCTATCATGGATCACGGACCAAGGCAGGTGGCATGAGTTAGCACCCGCAGCTGTCTGATCAGGTCCACGATCACGGATCAAAGACAAGGGCAGGCAGAGTGGGTTAGCGCCCGCAGCACCTGACCAGGTCCTCGATCATGGATCACGGACCGGGGCAGGTGGCATGGGTTAGTGCCCACAGCCGCCTGCCCAGGTCCGCGATCACGGATCATTGACCGGGGCAGGTGGCATGGGTTAGCGCCTGCAGCCGCCTGCCCAGGTCCACGATGGGGGCTTCGAGCGGCTGACTCAAAGCCCCTATCAGGGATCACGGACCAGGGCAGGCTGCGTGGGTTAGCGCCCGCAGCCGCCTACCCAGGTCCGCAATCATGGATCATGGACCGGGGCAGGCCGCATGGGTTAGCGCCTGCAGCCACCTGCCAGGTCCGCGATAGGGACTTGGAGTCTAGCATAACAAAAAGAATATTCAGCAAAAGCAGGGGACAAGGTTTCATAAGTTCTCCCCCAGGTCACCACTGTTCTCTTATACATTTTAATTATCCCAGACTTTGCCTGATGGGATTTGATTTGAATTATGCCTGATAGAGATTACATGGCATGAATTGTAGGCTCATTCTTTTTGTGGTTGCCTGACTGAGAAAGGCCTTGAAATGAGAGAAGGCGCTTTTATTTTCCTTTTTCATTCTTTAGAGGCTGAGGAATTACAGTTATATGAAGAAATTAGTGAGAGAATGAAAGTCTCATGCTGTATTTTTCTGTAAGTTTTATCATGTGGACTATCAAAAACTTGGTGGGATCCTTTTCAAGAGGTGTTACAAAAATTATGTTGAAATTAACATTCAAGAATAAAAGGAGAGAAGTGAGTGGTGGGTAAAGGAAAGAACTTTGTCCTAGAAACCAAATAGAAGCCACATAAACCTTCAGATTCTTATTCATTGTGCTTTGGAGGTATTAAAGGATAATTTTTTAAAAAGGTAAAATCATGACTCATAATCTGTATAGATAAAAGGCTAAGTGACCGACATTTGTCCATCTGTCCGACCAACCGGTACATATGACACACACTGGAAATTCAAAAATAAACTTTGACTCACACACGTGCCATACATATAAAGCTCTCACTGGCGCTAATTTGAATGTTGCATTTGGTGGGAAAGTTCTTTTCAGAGGGGATTTTTGTGCTGCCATGCTATACGATTGGCCATAGTACAAATAAGTTTAAAGTACTGTAGTGTTTGGGGATGTTTCAGACAGTTGTCTCTTAAAACAAATATGAGATCAGAGGATTCTGCTTATAGTGAATGTTAGTAAAACTTGGATATGGCAAACTTGATAGCAGTTTTCATTTAGGAATGGATATTATTGAAATTCCCCATGAAATGATTTTTAATGGATCTATGATTAAAGCCACCTTTGTAAATAGTATATCTATAGATAATATTAAAAATATATCTAAACGTGCAATTCTTTGTCCAAAAAATGAGCACGTTCAAAAATTAAATGAAGAAATTTTTGATATACTTGATGGAGATTTTCACACCTATTTGAGTGATGATTCCATTGACTCAACAGATGATGCTGAAAAGGAAAATTTTCCTATTGAATTTCTTAATAGTATTACTCCTTCTGGAATGCTGTGTCATAAATTAAAATTGAAATCTTAATAGTAAATAGGGTCTTTGTAATGGTACCAGATTTATTATCAAAAGATTGAGACCTAACATTATCAAAGCTGAAATATTAACAGGATCTGCAGAGGGAGAGATTGTTCTGATTCCAAGAATTGATTTGTCCCCATCTGACACTGGCCACCATTTAAATTAATTCGAAGATAGTTTCCGTTATGCCAGCATTTGTGATGACTATTAATAAATCACAAGGACAAACTCTAGACAGAGTAGGAATATTCCTACTTGAACCCGTTTTTGGACATGGTCAGTTATATGTTGCTTTCTCTCTCTTTTTTTCCCCCAAGGTATTTTTAAAAATATTTTATTGATTTTTTTACAGAGAAGAAGGGAGAGGGATAGAGAGTTAGAAACATTGATGAGAGAGAAACATCGATCAGCTGCCTCCTGCACACCTTCTATGGGGGATGTGCCCGCAACCAAGGTACATGATCTTGACCGGAATCGAACATGGGACCTTTCAGTCCACAGGGCGACGCTCTATCCACTGAGCCACACCAGTTACGGCTGTTGCTTTCTCTTGAGTTCAAAGAGCATGTGACCTTAAAGTTAAAGTTGTAAATACTTTATCTCAAGGGAAATTAGTCAAGCACTCTGAAAGTGTTTTTACTCTTAATGTGGTATATAGGGAGATATTAGAATAAGTTTAATCACTTTATCAGTCATTATTTGCATCATTGTTGTTTTTATATTATGAGTTTGTTTTTGTTGTTATATCATTTTGTTATTGTTTAGTTATTAATAAAATTATGTATTATTTTCATATACATTGTACTCATTTCCTTTCATCTCTCACACTTTTATTATAGAGAAAGGGCAAATAGCAATATTAAAATATTTCATCTAATTAATTCCCTTTCAATGTGCATGAATTTCGTGCACCGGGCCACTAGTATATATATATTAGAGGCCTGGTGAATGAATTCGTACATGGGTGGGGTCTGGCCAGCCTGGCCAGGGGGAGGGGACATGGGCGGTTGGCCAGCCTGCCTGCTGGTAGAACTCCTGGTCGAGGGGACAATTTGCATATTAGCCTATTATTATATAAGATATACACTGAGTGGCCAGATTATTATTCATTCAGAGACCATAATAATCTGGCCACTCAGTGTGTATATATATAAATTTTGTTTTACATATATGTATTTAGATATATTTTACTAATTTTTTACAGAGAGAAAGGGGGAGGGATAGAGAGTTAGAAACATCGTTGAGTGAGAAACATCAATCAGCTGCCTCCTGCACACTCCCTACAGGGTATGTGCCCGCAACCAAGGAAATGCCCTTGACCACAATTGAACCTGGGACCCTTGAGTCCACAGGCCAATGCTCTAGCCACTGAGCCAAACCAGTTAGGGCTACATACATATTTTTAATATATAAAATTTTATTTCACATATATATTGTGTGTGTGTGTGTGTGTGTGTGTGTGTGTATGTGTATATATATTTCATTTTTGTATTTTGTTTTTTACTTTTTTTCTTATACACTCATTCTCTTGCTACATTCTCTATACTGAATTGTGGCTATTTCTCCATTCATTCAATTTCTTGACCTTACCTTATGGAAATAAGTTCTGCCTCCTCAGATATATCTGGGTGTTTGCTGTTTGGAGGTTTGTTGTGTGCATTATTTGGATTAGTTGTTGTTTATAGTTTGCATTCATCTCTGGGTATTTGTTGTTTATATTTTTTGGATTAGTTATTTTATTGGCATTTTCTACCCATATACATATATTTTCCCCTTCTTTCTCTTCTCTTTCTCTTCTCTCTTACATTTTTTTTTCCTTTTCTCAATATCATTTTTGAACTCTTTTCTATTCCCTAATTCTCTTTTCTCTGGTGGTCACCTTTATTTGGGGGTATTAGTATTGTGAATACATTTGTGTTTGGTGCCCCATGCATTGTGTCTTGTGTTGCATTTTGTGCCTTTAAGTCAATGCAGGAGAGAGCTACATAGCCAGAAACCATGAGAGGAAAAATAATGGGGAGACAAAGAAACAGACCTCATACAAAAGACATGTAGGAATCACCAGAAAAGGAAGTAAATGAAATGGAGGCAAGCAATATCACAGTGAAAGAATTCAGAGCAATGGTCATAATGTCACTGAAAAGGATGGGAGACAAATCCAGCAACATGTGTAAGAACCAAGAGGAAATGAAGAAGAACCAAGAAGAAATGAAAAATGACATCAATGCAATAAAGAACTCAATAGAAAGCATCAACAGTAAACTGGAAGAAGTAGAGACTGCATCAGTGAGCTAGAAGACAAGGTAGGAAAAAATACCCAAGCAGAACAGCATCTCAAAAAAAATTAAAAAACAGGAGGAGAGCCTAAGGGCAATTTGGGGCAACACAAAATGAAACAACATCCACATAATTAGGGTGCCAGAAGGAGAGGAAACTGAGCAAGGAATAGAAAACCTGTTTGAAGAAATAATGACAGAAAACTTTCCTGATATTGGGAAGAAAAAACTCACACAAGTCCAAGAAGCTCACAGAGTCCCAAACAAGATGAACCCCAAAAGATAGACACCAAGACACATTATAATTAAACTAGTGGCCCGGTGCACAAAATTCATGCATGGGGTGGGTGTCCCTCAGTCAGGTCTGCAACCTCTCCAATCTGGGACCCCTCAGTGAATGTCCAACTGCCGATTTAGGCCTGATCCCAGGGATCGGGCCTAAACCGCAGTCAGACATCCCTCTCACAATCCAGGACCGCTGGCTCCTAACCGCTTGTCTGCCTGCCAGCCTGATCACCCCCTAAACACTCCCCTGCCAGCCTGATTGACCCCTAACTGCTCCCCTGCCGGCCTGATTGCCCCCAACTGCCCTCCCCTGCTGGCCTGATCACCCCCAAGGCTTTTATTAGTATAGATATGACACTTCACATAAAATTTCACTAACCCTGCTTTACAATAAGGACTTGATGATTGAATCATTGGGGCCAGATACCAAGATTTTCATTCTTTGAATAGTGGAGGGAATAATTATCTTGTCTTTAAGTTGCCCTGAACATCAAATGAGATAATGACTTAGAAAAGTATAAAAGCACCATATAAAGACAACTGTCTTTTTCATTTACTGAAAAGACAATAATGTGGTAAAATGAAAAACACTATTTTTATTCTCTCCCTTCCTTCCTTTACAGCCTTTATTTTAACTGTGAAATTTATAAAAATTTCACTTCTATTTTCATTTCTTTACATTCAATATTATTTTGTATTAATTTCAGGTTTTATATTAGTTACAGAGTAGTGGTTAGACAATCATATCCTTTACAAAGTGTTCCCTGATATTTCCAGTACCCACCTGGCATCATACTGTCATTAAAACACTATTGACTATATTCCCTATTTAAGTGACAATAGGTTTACAGTTTCCTTCCAATCTTTTCTTTTGTGTTGCTCATCCTTCCTTTTCTTTTTCATTTCTTCCCTCATTTTCTTTATTTAGTATCTCAATTGGCCCTCAAAGCTCAGTGAAGGCACTTGGACAGGCATAATCCATTTTACAGACCAGGAAACTGAGGCCAATTCCAGTTGGCTGCAGAACTTGACTCAGCGTGCAGGTTGCCCTCACAGCCATGCTACCTCTGTCCTTCCAAATGGGCAGCCACAGGGCAAACAGAACAAACCTTCCCATCAGGCTTCTGAGCCTCATTATCAAGCACCTCTTCATTGCAGACGCTCCACATTATTTCCTCTCCTCCACCCTCACCCCCATTCTTTACTGCCACCCCTTCTCTGGAGCAGGTGGTAGGCTTCACACTCACCACACAGGTGTGGGCCTCCGTGGGGCAGGGTGGGCACGGGCTTGCTTTTGGGCCAAAGCAGGAGCAGGAATCACCGCCTCTGAAGTGGGAAGCCTGCCTGGGCAAGGCCTGGTTAGCACCGTGAGCTCCTCTGAATCACGTCAGTCAGTCAGGTACTCTGCAGTGCAGCACCCCTCCACTAGGTGGCGCCACGCCTCAACCCCCGCCTCAGGACAGCGGGTCCACGCCCCTCCATTCAGGCATCCTTCCATGCCCCTTGTTCCCCGCCGGGCCGACCCACGTCTTGGGGCCACTGCAGAACCTTGTTCTCTTCAGGTGAGGCAGATCCCCACCCACTGGCCCCCTGCCCCTGCCCGAGTTCCCTCTGGTGCACCCCGCCTTGCCAGGTTTTTGCCTTTGATCTGTGGCACTGGTGACAAGCACACTCCTAGCAAGCCTGGTACCCAGAGGCGCACAGGGTCAGTTCTTTGCCCAGAATGTTAGAGGTTTCAGTCGCATTTGCTGATGTCGCTCAAAGCTTGCTGATGAAGGCATCGCCTGTGTGGCGTGTCCTCATAGAGGGATGGTGTAGTGCCGCTCTGTTCCCCTTGGCCCACCTGCCTCCTGGCCACCGCTTCACCAAAGCCACCGCGCTTGCAGGGGAGTCGCCACTCAGGTGCCCCGCAGTCTGCCTCACGCCTCTGCTAGGTCTCCACCCTCACCTGGGTCACGTCCTTTCTTCCACATTCGGCCTTCATCCATCTCTCTCTCCTGCAGTGTGTGTTCTCCAGGCCCAAAAGAAAAAGACCAAGGCCAAGAAGGACAAAGCCCAAAGGAAGTAAGCCTTGAACCCCTACATCCCATTCTCTGGATTTCCTCCTGCACCTTCTCTCTGTGTCAAATCTTGAATGGACATCCTGTGGCCCAGGCACTTGGCCTCCAGGCAGCCTGGTACAGTCGGTCTCTGCAAAGCTGTGGATCTGTGGCCAGAGCCCCGGCCTGGGGCTCAGCAACCCCATGACTGCTGGAAAGGGCTGTTGGAGGAGGACTGGAGCCCATCAGTCATTAGCTCCCCAACTCCAGAGGAGGCACCACAGGCTCATGTCCCAACCGCAGGCACCGCTTTGCCCTCCCCCACCCCCGGTGCCCCTTGCTAAGCGGTTGTGACCATTACAGAGTCCCCACCAAATCTGCATATTCCTCTCTTCTTATATAGGATTGGCAAACACCAATGACAAAGTAAGAATCTTAAAGGCCATCAGAGAGAGACAGAAAGTTACCTACAAAGGATCTCCCATCCGACTATTGACTGATTTCTCAACAGAAACAAATCAGGCCAGAAGGGAATGGAATGAAATATACGAAGTCATGCTAAGCAAGGGTCTGAATTCAAGAATACTGTACCCAGCAAGGCTATCAATCAAAATCGAGGGTGAAATCATGAGCTTCATAAACAAAAAAGGACTAAGGGAGTTCTTTACCACCAAATCAGCAACATAAGAAATGCTAAAGGGTCTGCTGTAAAAAGAAGAAATAGGAAGGGAAGAAGGCACACAGGCATAAAGAATGAAAATGGCAACAAACAAGTACCTATCAATAATAATTTTAAATGTAAATGGATTAAATGCCCCAATCAAAAGACATAGGGTAGCTGAGTGGATAAGAAAACATGAACCATATATCTGCTGTCTACAGGAAACCCACCTTAGAACAAAGGACACACACAGACTAATCGTAAGGGATGGAAAAAGGTTTTTCAGGGAAATGGAAATGAAAAAAGAAAAGCTGGGATAGCAATACTTATATGTGACAAATTAGACAAAGTGAAGGCCATAACAAGAAATAAGGAAGGCCACTTCATAATGCTAAAGGGAGCAATTCAACAAGAAGATATAACTCTTGTAAACGTATATGCACCCAATACAGGAGCACCAAAATACATAAAAAACAAACAACTTCTTGAGGGTATCAAGGGAGAGATTGACAGCAATACAGTCAGAGTAGGGGACTTTAATAGTCCACTAACACCACTGGACAAATCCTCTAAACCAGGGGTCCTCAAACTTTTTAAACAGGTGGCCAGTTCACTGTCCCTCAGACCGTTGGAGGGCCGGACTATAGTTTTAAAAAAACTATGAACAAATTCCTGTGCACACTGCACATATCTTACTTTGAAGTAAAAAAACAAAACGGCAAAAACACCCGCATGTGGCCCATGGGCCGTAGTTTGAGGAGGCCTGCTCTAAACAAAAAATCAGCAAAGAAACATGAATCCTAAATGATTCACTAGATCAAATGGAATTAATTGACATCTTCAGAACATTTCACTCCAAAGCCACAGAATATGCATTCTTCTCAAGTCCACATGGATCATTTTCAAAGACAGACCACATATTGGGGCACAGGCAAAGTCTCTTCAAATTCAAGAAGATAGAAATCCTATCAAGCATCTTCTCAGATCACAATGGCATAAAACTAGAAATCAAATACAATAAAAACAAAAAACAAAAAAATAAAACACCTGGAGGCCAACTAGCATGCTATTAAACAAAAATTGGGTTATCAAAGAGAACAAATAAGATATAAAAAGCATCATGGCAACAAATGGTAATGAAAACACAACAACCCAAAATCTATGGGACACAGCGAAAGCAGTCTTAAGAGGGAAGTTCATAGCTTTACAGGCCTATTGCAAAAAACAAGAAACAATTGTAATAAATTATTTAACCCTACAACTCAAAGAGTTAGAAAGAGAGCAATAAGAAAAGCCCAGCATAAGCAGAAGGAAGGAAATAATAAAGATCAGAGCAGAGATAAATGACATAGAGACAAAAAAAAATACAAAAGATCAACAAAACCAAGAGCTGGTTCTTTGAAAGGATAAACAAGATTGATGAACCTCTAGCCAAGCTCACCAAGAAGCAAAGAGAGAGGACCCAAATAAACAAAATCAGAAATGAAAGAGAAATAACAACTGATCCCACAGAAACACAAATGATTATGAAAAAATACTACGAACAACTCTATTCCAACAAAATGGACAACCTAGATGAAATGAACATATTCTTAGAAAAATACAAGCTCCCAAAACTCAATCATGAAGAATAAAAAAATCTGAATAGGCCAATAACTACCAAAGAAATTGAAGCAGCGATCAAAAATCTTATAAAGCAAACAAAAGCCCTGGTCCAACATCTTTACAGGGGAGTTCTAACAAGCATTCAAAGAACTAAAACCTATCCTCCTCAGACTATTTTAAAAAATTCAAGAGGAAGGCACACTTCCAAGCTCTTTGTATGAAGCCAGCATTACCCCAATCCCAAAACCAGATAAAGACACCACAAAAAAAGAGAACTATAGGTCAATATCCTTAATGAACATAGATGCTAAAATCCTCAACAAAATTCTAGCAAATTGGATTCATCAGTACATTAGAAAGACCATGACCAAGTGGGATTTATTCTGGGGATGAAAGGATGATACAATATCTGTAAATCAATAAATGTGATATATCACATATACAAACTTAGAGAAAAAAATCACATAATCATATCAATATCAATTGATGCAGAAAAAGCATTTGACAAAATCCAACACCCTTTCTTAATTAAAAATCTCAGCAAAGTGGGGATAGAGGGATCATACCTCAACATAATAAAAGCCTTATATGACAAACCTACAGCCAACATCACACTCAGTGGGGAAAAACTAAACTCATTTCCCCTAAGAACAGAAACAAGACAGGGATGCCCACTTTCACCACTCCTGATTGACATAGTACTGGAAGTGCTAGCCATAGTGATCAGACAAGAAGAAGAAATAAAAGGCATTCAAATTGGAAATGAAGGAAAACTGTCCTTATTCACAGATGACATGATATTGTACATAGAAAACCCAAAAGACGCCATCAAAAAACTACTAGACCTAATAAATGAATTTGGCAATGTAGCAGGATACAAAATGAACACCCAGAAAAAGCTGGAAAATGTGGATGAAAGCTAGAAAAATACAATCTCCTAAAACTGAATCAGGAAACCTGAATAGGCCATTATTGAAATCAAAGCAGTAATAATAATAATAATAACAAAAATCTCCCAGCAAATAAATGCATGGGTTAGGACGGCTTCACAGGTGTTTGTTTGTTTTGTTTTTACCAAACATTCAAAGAACTAACAACTATATTCCTCAAATTATTCCAAAAAAATCCAAGAGGAAGGAATACTTCCAAGCACTTTTTATGAGGTCAGCATTATCCTAATTAAAAAACCCAATGAAGACACTATAAAGAAAGATATTTACAGGCCAATATTCCTGATGAACATATGTGAAAGATGTGACAGCCATGACCTGCATGGCTAGGGGTCAGGACCTGGAAAAGGGCCACGCACAAATGAAGAGACTAGACAAGAAATATGAATTTGGAAATCACAGGGGCCAGGCAGAGAACCCAACTCTAGTGGAAGGGCTTCACTGGTGCCCAGGCCCTGCTGGCTTTTTATTCAATTTTAGATACTCATCTTGCCCTTAGTCAGGCAGGCAATTCTGGTAGCAGACAAACTATCTTAAAGGTCAGTAAATATTAGTAAAGATTCACTTTGAGACTATTAGGTCAGAAAATTGCTTGAGCCACCATTGTCTTGACTAAACAGTCGGTGCATAGCTTTAGCCCTTGCCAAACTCAAGGTCCATCAGCCTTCTGGGTTCCTTGTTTACCCTTTCCTGATAGTGTAGACAATGGATAGCTTCCAGCAAACATAAATCCTAAAATCCTCAACAAAACATTAGCAAATAGGATCCCTTAATATACTAAAAAGTTCATACACCATGACCAACTGGTATTTATTCCAGGATTTCAAGGCTGGTATTCACAAATCAGTAAGTGTAATACATCATATAAACAGATTGAAAGACAAAAATCACATGATCATACCAATTAATGAAGAAAAAACATTCAACAAACTCCAACACCCATTTTTTACAACTCTCAGTAAAGTGGGAATAGAGGAATCATACCTCAACATAATAAAGGTCAAATATGACAAACCTACAGCAAACATAATATTCAGTGGGCAAAAATTAAAACCATTTTCCCTAAGATCAGGAACAAGACAGGATGTCTACTTTTACAACATTCACTCAACATAGTACTGGAAGTGCTAGCCACAGTGATCATAACAAAAAATATAAAAGGCATCCAAAACTGGAAAGGAGGAAGTGAAACTGTCATTATTCACAGATGACATGATATTGTACACAGAAGACTCTAAAGAATACCAAAAACTACTCGATTTAATATGTGAATTTGGCAAATAGCAGGATACAAAATTAACACCCAGAAATCTATGGCTTTTTAATATACCTTATAGTGACCCAGTGCACGGATTCATGCACATTGAAATTAATTAGAAGGTAGCTGGTGGGGGGGACTGGGTGAGATGGGCCATATATGCCTTGGAGTCAACCTCCCGCCTGCGGTCCGTCCCCGGCCGGCTGCACCTGGGGTTGCCCCATGGCTTGAAGGGCATCTGCAAAATGAGTGGGGTCCCTCCAGCAGGTTGGGTCCCTCGGCCTGGCCTGCAGGAATTGGGCCAAAACTGGCTCTCCGGCATCCCTTGAGGGGTCCCATATTTTGAGAGGGCCATTCTCAGGTGATGCAACTGGAATGGGGCTCCCTCCTCTCTGGTTCCAGGGTGTATCACTCAAGAACTGCTGCTGCCAAATCACTGCATCTCGGCAGCTCCTGTGTTGTACGTCTGCCCCTTGGTGGTCAGTGCACATCATAGCTACTGGTTGGATAGTCAGACTGTCACTTAGCCTTTTATATATATATAGATAGATATAGATAATGAATTCTCAGAAAGGGAAACTAAAGAAAAAATCTAATTTGCCATAGCAACAAATAAATGAAGATACTTAGGAATAAATTTAACCAAGGAGGTAAAAGACTTGTACTAAGAAAACTACAGGAGCCCTAGCTGGTTTGGCTCAGTGGATAGAGCATTAGCCTGCAGACTGAAAGGTCCTGGGTTTGATTCCAGTCAAGAGCACGTGCCTGGGTTGCAGACTCGATTCCAGTAGGGGGCCTGCAGGAGGCAACCAATCAATGATTCTCTCTCATCATTGATGTTTCTATCTTTCTCTCCTTCTCCCTTCTTCTCTGAAATTAATAAAAGTGTGTGTGTATATATATATATATATATATATATATATATATATATATATATATATATATATTTAAATAAAAATACAGGACATTGAATAAAGAGATAGACAAAGATATAAACAAGTGGAAGAATATACCATGTTCATGGATTGGTAGAATTAACAACATTAAAATGTCCATATTACCCAAAGCAATCTATAGATTCAATGTAATCCCTATTAAATTACCAACGGCTTATTTCACAGGTCTAGAAGAAATACTCCAAAAATTTATATGGACAATGGGGGAAAAAAGGAGATACATGTACTACTATTTGCAATACTTTAAACAATAAAATAAAATTTAAAAAAAATTATATGGAACCAAAAAAAGACCCCACATAACCATAGTAATCTCAAGAAAGAATAATAAAGTTGGAGGAATTACAATACCAGATATCAAGTTATACTACAAAGCCACTGTAATCAAAACAGCTTTATACTGGTACAAGAAAAGACAGACATGTAGATCAACAGAACAGAACAGAGACCACAGAAGTCAATCCAGGCCATTACACTCAATATTTGACAAAGGAGGCAAGAGCATACAATGGAGTCAAGACAGTCTCTTCAATAAATGGTGTTGGGAAAATTGGACAGATACATGCAAAAATAATGAAACTAGACCACCAACTTACACCATACACAAAAATAAACTCAAAATGGATAAAAGACTTTAACCTAAGTCATGAAACCATAAAAATCCTAGAAGAAACTATAGGCAGCAAAATCTCAGACATCTCTCGTAGCAATATGTTTGCAGATACATCTCCTATGTTAAAGGAAACTAAGGAGAAAATAAACAAATAGGACTACATCAAAATGAAAAGCTCCTGCACAACAAAAGACACCATCAACAAAATGCTAAGAGAGCCCACTGTATGGGAGAACATATTTGGCATGATACATCTGATAAAGAATTAATATCCAAAATATATATAAGGAACTCATACAACTTAACAAAAGAAAGGCAAACAATCCAATTTAAAAATGGGCAAAAGACCTAAATACACACTTCTCCTAAGTGGACATACAAATGGCCAAGAACCATATGAAAAAATGTTTGGCCTGGCTGGCATGGCTCAGTGGCTGAGCGTCAACCCATGAACCTGGAGGTCATGGTTCAATTCCTGGCCAGGGCAGATGCCTTGGTTGGAGGCTCAATTCTCAGTGTGTGTGTGTGTGGGGGGGGGGGTATGCAGTAGGCAGCCAATCAATGATTCCATCTCATCATAGATGTTTCTATTTCTCTCTCCCTCTCCCTTCATCTCTGAAACCAATTAAAAATATTTTTTAAAATGTTCAAAGTCACTGATCTTCAGATATATCCAATTAAAACCACAATGAGATATCACCTCACACCTGTGAGAATGGCTAGCATTATCAAATCAACAAATGACAAGTGCTGGCAAGGATGTGGAGAAAAGGAAAACCTAGTGCACTGCTGGTGGGAATGCAGACTGGTACAACCATTATGGGAAAGAGTATGGAGTTTCCTCAAAAAATTAAATATAGAACTGCTATTTGACTCAGTGATCCCACTTCTAGGAATATATCCTAAGAAACCTGAAGAACCAATCAGAAGTAATGTATGCACCCCTATGTTCATAGCAGCACAATTTACAATAGCTAAGATCTGGAAACAGCCCAAGTGCCCATCAGTAGATGAGTGAATGAAAAAGCTGTGGTACGTTTATACTATGGAATACTATGCAGCAGTAAAAAAGAAGGATCTCTTACTCTTTGAGACAGCCTAGAGGGACCTGGAGTGTGTTATACTAAGCAAAATAAGCCAGTCAGAGAAGAGAAGTATCACATAATCTCACTCATATATGGAATCCAATTAACAAAATAAACTCATGAACAAAATAGATCCAGAGACATAGAAGCATTGAACAGACTGTTGAATCTCAGAGGGAAGGTTGGGGTTTGTGGGTGGTTGGGAAGAGATCAACCAGAGAACTTGTATGTATATATGCATCAATAGGGTGGTGGATACCTGGGTTGAGGGGCTTGGGTGGGCTATATGGGGTCAATGGGAGAAAAAAGAAGACATATATAATAATTTGAATAGTAAATGTTTAAAAAATAAAATAAAATAAATTGCAATATAATGGTAAAAAAAAAATAGATACAAGAAAAATGTGTGTTGAGGAGAAACAAAGATGGCAGCATAGGTAAACACCTGAACTGCTGCCTCACATAACAACTTCAAAACTACAACTAAAAGACAAAACAGACATCATCCAGAACCACAGGAAGGCTGGCTGAGTGGAAATTCTACAACTAGAAGGAAAGAGAAAAGCACACTGAGACTCAGAGGAGCTGCGGAAGGAAAGGCAGAGGTATGGAGGCTTGAGCACGGAGAGGGCTGGCAACTGAGTACGTGGCTGTCTTTTTCAAGTGGGAGGGAGACAAAAGCTCCCGACTGCTCTGAACTCCAGTTCCAGGTGAGACTCTGGGGACCCAGACTCATACAGGGAGAAACTGGACTGTCTGGCAGTGGGTGAAACTCGAGGGCAGCTTTCTCTAAGAGGTGCTTGCAGCAATTACCATGGGACACTGAGACCCGGGTGGCCTCTTAGGGCAGGGCTGACAGGAAGCCATTGCTGTTTGCTCTGCCCTGAGACTCTGCCCCATCCAAGCTGAACACAGAGGGTTTTGCATATGAATGGACTGGTCCTTTGAATTCTAAACTTACCTAACAAACTGCAGCTGAGTCAGAGAGACCCAGAAGATCCAAAAGAAGGCCCAAGGCCCCACAGCAGCTTTCATTGCTTCACAGCTGGGCCTCATCTGGGCACCTTCAAAACCCAAACAAAGAAGAGAAATCTTCAGATCTCTCCATAGCTTCTGCTGGGTGGCCTCAGGCAGAGGCTAAATTAGCACCTCCTTGGAGATCCAAGAGCCAATGTACCCAGGGGTCAGAGTAGGACCATCCAGATTACAACTCCTCAGATCCATAAGGGGTGCACTCAGGGGGCAGACTCAGTGAGCACCAAAGCCCCACTGAAGCAAGTCTTGCCTCGTAAGGGTGTCTCTAGCACAGAAGTCCTCCCATCATAGACACAACTGATCCTCACAGCCAATTGGCCTGGAGGTCAATTTCTCCCAGTGATACCAACAACAATCCAGGCTTAACTACAACAAGACTGTGCACACAGCCCACAAAGGGGTGCAACAAGAGTGTCAGGTAACTGAGGAGGCTGAGCCACTGGGCCCTATAGGACACCTAGCACACTAAGCCACTCTATCAACTCAGGGAAGCAGCCAAAATTCAAAGACAAAGAAACAGGTCACAAATGAAAGAAATGGAGGAAAGCAAATGACTGGATATAGAGTTCAAAACCACGGTTATAAGGTTTTCCAAGAATTTTCTAGAAAAAGTCGATAAATTTAGTGAGACCCTTGAGGATATGAAAAAGGACCAACTAGAAATTAAGCATACACTGACTGAAATAAAAAATAATATACAGAGATCCAACAGCAGACTAGAGGATCACAAGAATCAAGTCAAAGATTTGAAATACAAAAAAGCAAAAAACACCCAACCAGAAAAGCAAAAAGTAAAAAGAATCCAAAAATCTGAAGATAGTGTAAGGAGCCTCTGGGACAACTGCAAGCGTACCAACATCCGAATTATAGGAGTGCCAGAAGAAGAGAGAGAGCAAGATATTGAAAACCTATTTGAAGAAATAATGACTGAAAACTTCCCCCACCAGGTGAAAGAAATAGACTTACAAGTTCAGGAAGCACACAGAACCCCAAACAAGAGGAATCCAAAGAGGACCACACCAAGACAAATCAAAATTAAAATGCCAAGAGCAAAAGACAAAGAGAGAATATTAAAAGCAGCAAGAGAAAAACAGTTAGTTACCTACAAGGGAGCACCCATACGAATGTCAGCTGATTTCTCAACAGAAACTATGCAGGCCAGACGGGAGTGGCAAGAAATATTCAAAGTGATGAATAGCAAGAACCTACAACCAAGAATACTCTACCCAGCAAAGCTATTATTCAGAATTGAAGGTCAGATAGAGAGCTTCACAGATAAGAAAAAGCTAAAGGAGGAGTTCATCACCACCAAACCAGTATTATATGAAATGCTGAAAGGTATTCTTTAAGAAGAGGAAGAAGAAGAAAAAGGTAAAGATAAAAATTATGAACAACAAATACATATCTATCAACAAGTGAATCTAAAAATCAAGTGAATATAATATCTGATGAACAGAATAAACTGGTGAATATAATAGAATCAGGGGCATAGAAAGGGAGTGGACTGATAATACTCAGGGGGAAAGGTGGGTAGGGGGTGCGGGAAGAGACTGTACTAAAATCGTACACCTATGGATGAGGACAGTGGGGGGAGGGTAAGGGCAGAGGGTGGGGTGGGAACCGGGTAGAGGGGAGCTATGGGGGGGAAAAAGAGGAACAATTGCAATAATCTGAACATTAAAGACTTATTTAAAAAAAAGAAAAAATGTGTTAGTGAAAGAAAATAGCTTTCCTATATATAATACTAGAGGCTGAGTGCACTGCACTCTCTCCAATCCGGGACCCCTAGACCTTTTATCTAGCTAACCTCTTCACATTAAAAAAAAAATTAACTGAAATACCACCTACTCTATGCAATCCTTTTTGAACAAATCTCTTTACAATCTGTATTTTCATAGTATACCATTCTTTTTCTTTAGCAGCAACTTAAGAGTGGATGCAATCTGCTTCTCATTCTTGCCTCTGAATTCTTTCTTGTTGCTCTTGCTATCTATACCAGATATCAAGTTATGCTACAAAGCCACTTAATCAAAACAGCTTTATACTGGCACAAGAAAAGACAGACTTATAGATTTGCCTTTCAAGGGCTTGTATTTGGTTCAGTTTCTATTTGGCTCCCTGCATTTTTTTTTTAAGCAATAAACTTGGGTTGTGATAGTAAACCTCACTTGTAATCAAGCCTGTAGGTCTCCCTATCTGAATATTTCTATAATACCTATCACTTTAGCATACCAGAGATTGTGTTCATTTATAGAAAATAACAAGGAATGTCACCTGATCATTTGATCTTCTAGTAATATTTTATAGCAAGATGTATTCCCGTAATTTAACTATTATAAAACAGGCATACAGAAATAAATCACATTGAACAATAAAGAATGTCTCAAATATCAAAGCACAGTACACTTAGGGCCTCTCTTGTCCTGTGCCTCAGATATCATAGCACAGTACACAGTTCACATGGAACTCAGCTTCCTTTAAAATAGGAAGGATGCCATACTCAAGAAGCAGCTACTTCCACACATATTTTTTTTATTTAATTCACAGCACATACTCTTTGTACTAATGGTTGGAAAATCATCCTTACAATTGCCTCTGTTCCTCTCTGTATTGTTGCCTTACATTCTGATGTCATTACTGCGCTTTTATCATCCACTCGCTCTAATAAGATTGTGAATTATTTAAGGGCACAGATCATGACATGAGCTTGTGTTTCTCTGTCATGGTACCTAGATAAATACTCAAATGCCATCCAGTCCAAATGACTGTGATGAGAGAGGCCCACTGTTGCTGGAGACTTCTGATCTTTATTTAAGGGGCCTCATTTGTTCTGTGCCTTTACAGAGGGGTGAGTAGGGGCTGAGGGAATTTGAGGAAACCCAGACAGAATTCTCCTCCTAAAAGATTTTGCTAAGCTGGCGCCAGGACCGCCAGGCATTTGTCCAATTAAAACCCGACACAAAGCAATAACAAAGGCACTGGTCTCCTAGGGCTAATGTGTGGGGATCAAACCCCAGCATGCGGGAACTCACCCCTGTGGTCAGGACTGGGCCAATGGGTGGACCTGGGCTGGTGCTCCTGACTCTGGGGCGAGGGAGACTTCCCCTGACTCAGGAAACTACTGTCAACCAAAAAAATCAGAGAAGCACAGAGGATGATTCAAAACCACGAAATATAACACTGGTGATTCCTTTAATCTCTGGGGTAGCCCTGAACAAATCAAAACCCTGAACTTGTATACGCATGCGCAGAAAAACATTGCTCAAGGGAATAGCGATTCAGACCCAGGCTGGAGGACTGCGGACTAGAGGCTCTGGATGCCGCGCCACGTGCGAAGGTTCTGCGCCAGGCCTAGGCTGAGCAACCAGCAGCTGATGCATGGGAGCTGCACACAAAGGCCACGGGGGCTGGCGATACCCCTAGCCTGCACCTCTACCAGAGCCCTTTCTTCCTATGCAGTGAACATGGCAGAGCGCTCCAGGGCTCCTGGACTGTAGGGCTGCAGTGCACACGCTGGGGCCGGGCCTGAGGCAAGCGTGCTTGCCAGCCCTCTCCTCCTGCTGACCACCTCAGGTGCTGTGGCCTCCAGGCGGCCACCAGGCCATCTGCCTTCCCCCTTCTCCTCACCTGCAGGGTGGCCTCTCACTTACTGGCAGCCATTGAGTGCTTGGGCTCCAGCACTTCCCCGAACAGGTCCATGGTGGAGGCTGGTCGGAGGAGCGGCTTCTTCACCAGGGACTGCTGGGCGGCTTCTTTGCCTAGGACCACAGGAGTCTTCTTTGCCCGGCACCTCAGACAGCTTATCCTGGGCCAGCCACAGCCGCAGGCACCCGGGCCCTGCTTTGTCAGGAAGGACGTCTGGAAGGTTGTCCAGAATACATCTTGTCTAATTAGCATACTACCTTTTTATTAGTATAGATAATTATGAAGTAAAATAGTACTTCGTTTTGTTTTAAAATAGTACATTTGTTTCTACAATGAAGAAAGTAGCACTTCATTTCCCATATAGGAAAAGATATATATATATATATATATATATACGCTAGAGGACCGGTGCATGAAATTATATATATATGCTAGAGGACCGGTGCATGGCGGGTGGGGGGGTCCCCTCAGCCCAGACTGCACCCTCTCCAATCCAGAACCTCTCAGGGGATGTCCGACTGCAGGTTTAGGGGGATCGGGCCTAAACTGGCAGTCGGACATCCCTCTCACAATCTGGGACCAATTAGAGTGGATGCAATCTGCTTCTCATTCTTGCCTCTGAATTCTTTCTTGTTGCTCTGGATATCTATACTAGATATCAAGTTATACTACAAAGCCACTTAATCAAAACAGCTTTATATTGGCACAAGAACTGCTCACCTGCCTGATCACTCCTAACTGGCCCCCACCCCCTGCTGGCCCCCCTCTGCCGGCCTGGTTGCCCCATGCAGCCTCCTGCTCAATCATTTGGTTGTCCCTCACTAAACCCCCTGCCGGCCTGGTCGCCCCACGCAGCCTGTTACTCAGTCGATTAGTCGGTACTCACTAAACCCCCTGCCAGCCTGATTGCACCACACAGCCATTTGGTCATCTCTTTGGTTGTTTCAGTTGTGAAGGTCACTTAGGCTTTTATATACACTGAATGGCCAGATTATTATGATCTCTGAATGCATAATAAACTGGCCACTCAGTGTGTGTGTGTGTGTGTGTGTGTGTGTGTGTGTGTGTGTGTGTGTGTGTATCCTATCTAATAGAAGAGTAATATGCAGATTGACCATCACTCCAACACACAAGATGGCTTCCCCCATTTGGTCAAGGATCCTGCCCCCATGTGGACACAAGATGGCCACCACAAGATGGCCAGCAGGGGAGGGCAATTGGGAGGGACCAGGCCTGCAAGGGAGGGCAGTTGGAGGCAATCAAGCCTGCAGGGGAGGGCAGTTAGGGGTGACCAGGCTGGCAGAGGAGGGAAGTTGGGGGCAAACAGGCTGGCAGGGGAGCAGTTAGACATCAATCAGGCCGGCAGGGGAGTGGTTAGGGGGTGATCAGGCTGGCAGGCAGAAGTGGTTAGGGGCAGTCAGGAAGATAAGCAGGCGAGCAGTTGGGAGCCAGCAGTCCTGGAATGTGAGAGGGATCCCAGATTGGAGAGCGTGCAGGCTGGGCTGAGGGACACCCCCACCCCGTGCACGAATTTTGTGCACCTGGCCTCTAGTGTGTGTGTGTGTGTGTGTGTGTGTGTGTGTGTGTGTATTAGAGGTCTGGTGCATGAATTCATGCATGGGTGTGGTCCAGCCAGCCTAGCTAGGGGGAGGGGACATGGACAGTTGGCTGGCCTGCCTGCTGGTCGAACTCCTGGTTGAGGGGACAATTCTCATATTACCCTGTTATTATATAGGATATACACTGAGTGGCCAGATTGTTATGCATTCAGAGATCATAATAATCTAGCCACTCAGTGTATATATATGTATATACTTGAGTCCTAGTGCATGAAATTCATGCATGGAGGGGGTGTTGTCCCTCAGCCCAGCTTGCACCATCTCCAATCTGGGACCCCTTGAGGGATGTCCTCCTGCCCGTTTAGGCCCGATCCCATCGATGTCTGACTGCCCACCGGGATCAGGTCTAAATGGGCAGTCGGACATCCCTCTCACAATCCAGGACTGCTGGCTCCCAACTCATCTCCTGCCTGCCTTCCTGATTGTCCCTAACCTCTTCTGCCTGCCAGCCTGATCACCCCCTAACCACTCCATGCCAGCCTGATTGATGCCTAACTCTCCCCTGCCAGCCTGATTGCCCCTAACTGCCCTCCCCTGCAGGCCTGGTCACCCCTAACTGCCCTCCCCTACAGGCCTGGTCCCCCCCAACTGCCCTTCCCTGCAGGCCCGGTTGCCCACAACTGCCCTCCATTGCAGGCCTGGTTTCTCCCAACTGCCCTCCCCTGCTAGCCATCTTGTGTCCATATGGGGGCAGCCATCTTGTGTGTTGTAGTGATGGTCAATTTGCATATTACTCTTTTATTAGATAGGATAGAGACCTGGTGCATGGTTGGGGGCTGGCTGGTTTGCCCTGAATAGTGTCCCGAATCAGGGTGGGGGTTCCCTTAGGAGGTGGGGAGGCCTGGGCGACGGGCCTCTGGTGGTTTGCAGCCCAGCCACACCCCCCAGTGACCCAAGCAGACGCCCTGGTATCTGGGATTAATTTATCTTCTATAATTGAAACTTTGTAGCCTTGAGCGGAGGCTAGGGCAGGCCAGGGTGGGTGGAAAGCTTGGCTTCCTCCATCACCAGGGAAACCCAAGCCTCCTGCTTGCTCCGTGGCCGCAGCCATTTTTGTTAGGATTTATTTATCTTCTACTAGAAGCCCGGTGCATGATATTCATGCATGGGGGTGTGTGTCCCTCAGCCCAGCCTGCACCCTCTCCAATCTGGGACCCCTTGAGGGATGTCCGACTGCCCATTTAGACCCGATCGCGTCTAAATGGGCAGTCGGACATCCCTCTCACAACCCAGGACTGTTGGCTCCTAATTGCTCGCCTGCCTGCCTTCCTGATTGCCCCTAACCGCTTCTGCCTGCCAGCCTGATCACCCCCTAACCACTCTCCTGCCAGCCGGATTGATGTCTAACTGCTCCCCTGCCAGCCTGTTTGCCCCTAACTGCCCTCCCCTGTGGGCCTGGTCACCCAGAACTGCCCTCCCCTGCAAGCCTGCTCACCCCTAACTGCCCTCCCCTGCAGGCCTGTTCCCCCCAACTGCTCTCCCCTGCCGGCATGGGTCCCCCCCCAACTGCCCTTCCCTGCCGACCTGGTCACCCCTAACTGCCCTCCCTTGCAGTCCTGGTCCCTCCCAGCTGCCCTCCTCTGCTGGCCTGATCGCCCACAACTGCCCTCCCTTGGAGGCCCGGTCCCTTCCAACTGCCCTCCCCTGCTGGCGATCTTGTGTTGGCCATCTTGTGTCCACAAGGGGGCAGGATCTTTGACCACATGGGGGCAGCCATCTTCTGTGTTGGAGTGATGGTCAATCTGCATATTACTCTTTTATTTGATAGGATAGAGGCCTGGTGCATGTGTGGGGGCCAGCCGGTTTTCCCTGAAGGGTGTCCCGGATCAGGGTGGGGGTTCCCTTGGGGAGTGGGGAGGCCTGGGCGAGGGGCCTGTGGTGCTTTGCAGGCCGGCCATGCCCCCCAGTGACCCAAGCGGTGGCCCTGGTATCTGGGATTTATTTATCTTCTACAATTGAAACTTTGTAGCCTGGAGCGGAGCCAAGCCTTCTGTTCCCTCTGTGGCGGCAGCCATTTCTGTTGGGATTTATTTATCTTCTATAATTGAAACTTTGTAGCTTTAAGTGGAGGCCAAGCCAGGCCATGGTGTGCGGAAAGCTTGGCTTCCTCCATCGCCGGGGGCAACCCTAACCTTCTGCTCTCTCCAGCTCCGTGGCTGCCGCCATTTTTGTTGGCATTTATTTATCTTCTATAATTAAAACTTAGTAGCCTTGAGTGGAGTCCTGGGCCTGCCAGGGTGTGTGGAAAGCTTGGCTTCCTCCATCGCCAGGGAAACTCAAGCCTCCCTCCTGCTCTCTCTGTGGCCGCAGCCATCTTGGTTGGATTAATTTGCATACTCGCTCCTGATTGGCTGGTGGGTGTAGCGGAAGTACTGTCAATTTGCATATTGCTCTTTTATTAGATAGGATATGTGTATATGTATATATGAAAATTAGATTATATATAATAAATTATATTAAAAGAGATATTCAAGGAGAGAAATAAACTTCCAGAGCCTTTTTGTTAGGACCTTTATTTCTACAAATTATCCACTGACCTTGTAAGCCATGGAAACAAAAGGAGAAACACAATTAGCATTCTGGTTTCTATGATGATGTACAAATAGATGCAGATCTGAAAGAAGTTTCTTTATGACCTACTGTAAAGGAAGCTTTGAATCATAGAGTAGGCTATATCCTTAATGATATCTGTGTAATAAATATGATAGTGAATTTCCTCTTTAAACCTAATTCATAATGCCAATGTGTGATGTACTAAAATCAATCACTTTGATGGTCTACAAAAATGTATTTCAGGTATTAGAGAATTGCCATTGGCTCACTCAAATTTAGCAGATTACATTGAATTGATATTCTAGTATATTTGGTGTTCTAAGTAAGACTTGAATAGAATTTAAATTAAAATCATACTAATGATAATTTTTCTTATGTTTGCTATAAAACAAAGGTCTATCCAAATGTAACAATAGGTGTTTTTATTGAGCAACCAACCCCTTTCCTACCTCGATTTTTGGACACACTTTTGACACTGGATTACCCAAAAGAAGCACTTAAAGTCTTTATTCATAACAAAGTAAGTATTTGAGACATTAATAGTTTATGTAAAAAGTATTTTTAAATTAAATCTTTAAAGTATTTTTTTATTTTCTTTGGAACTATTTGTTATTATTTATTTGTGTCTGGAAAAAATCCAATCAGCTAAAATAAGTAGGGGCTTTTTGGAGTAATTACTGCCCTGATTTTTTAAGACCTAAGGATAAGAGTCTAAAAACTAGTATAATAATATTGGGATAAGCCTCATGAAACTATCACACTTTGTAGATCAAAAACTTTTGAATATCAGCCATTTCCAATGGCTCAACTTAGTATGTGATAAAAAGATGTCAGAGGTCCTTATATTGCTTTACCTTTGTATTAGTTCTGGCACTTTGTTTTTAGAATCTATCATTAAATTGTTTGCAGCTAATAGTAACACCATGGCATTAGAACTTGAAATATCTTGCAGCTAGAGTATTATTTTGATTAATCGCACAATGGCATGCTCTTCCCCAAAGGATTGAATAGTTTCCTTTCCTTCAGAAATATTCAGAGCTTCCCAAACACCTCTCACATATTATCTGAACTTAATGACTTTTTTTCCTCAATACTTTTCCATACTTGCCTCTTTCCTGTTTAAAACAGTTAGTATTTAACATCATCTAGAAAAACTCATTAGCTGTTAAGTATGCTGTTTTCTCTCTTCTGTCCTAATAATTTTTTTTACCACTATTCTTTCTTCCTCATGTACATGTCAGCTAATCATTTGCCTTTTCCAGATAATATTCTGGGGCAAAAGTTTACAGTTGTATGTGAAACAAAGAGTTTATTCTTGTATTATTATTTATTAATTATTGTGTTATTTTCCATATAAATAACTGTAAGCTTACATTTGCCCCACCTTGCATTATCTTTTATTTATCCCTTCCTTCCTTTCATAGGAAGGAAGAAAAGATTAACTCTATGTAGTTTTTATGCTTCAAGTAGTTTTAACAATCTATGAAAAACTTTTTAAAATGCTTAATGAGACTTGATACATAAAAAGCTCTGAGGAAGACATAATCTTATCGAAGTTTTAGCACAGTTTAATGAAACTAATTTGATGGCTTTATGTTGGTAGTTTTCCCATCAATAAAATTTTGTTAAATACTGTTTTTGTAAAATAAAAAAAGATATTCACTGTTTTATATATGACCATTATTTTTGTTCCTCTAACTTCACAGAAGATTGAAATATTTATTTCAGAAAATTATTATTTATAACTTAGATTAATATTTACTAGGTTTAATATGCATTTTAATGGCTATTTATAACACATTTCTAACATTCTCAGCCCATAAGCCATTTCTACACCATTACCCCACACACATACTCCCAGTTAGAAACACTTCAAAGAACCCAGGATTTAAATATTTATCTAAGTACCTGTCTAGGAGTAAATGTTAAAATAATATTGAGATACCTTCTCTTTAAAAATATTTATATGTATTTATTTGAGCTTCTATGTGTGACATTTAGATGATATTTAAATGAAGCATGCTTAATTTGGTTATCATTTGGTCTGTGAGTGAATATGTGCATTGTGGAATTCACCTCTTTGAATGTGACCCCACCCCTACATATGAATACTTCAGTCATCTTATTGTCTTCTTTTCTCACTAATTTTATCTTTTAAAATTTTGTTACAGGAAGTTTATCATGAAAAGCACATCAAGGTATTTTTTGATAAAGCTAAACATGAAATCAGTACTATAAAAATAGTAGGACCGGAAGAAAACCTAAGTCAAGCCGAAGCCAGAAACATGGGAATGTATGTTTTAATAAATTTAATTTAAACAATTTGTACTAAATAAACTTTAAAAAAAAATTAGTACCCTAAACTTGGATGTCTCAATTATGTGTGTGTGTGTGCAAGCACAGGTGTGAACATCCTCTACTGTTAGACTCTATCTGCAATTGTATTTAAAGGGCCATGGAAGTTACTTACATTCTTCTTTTAATGGCTAAGAGATTACATACTTAATTAAACTTTTAATTAAACTACAGATCAAGATTTTAAAAAATACTCAGACAAATGTATAGTATGACTTACGTAAGCAGTGATTTAAATGTTTATTATCTGAAGGATGTGTGTGGTAAAAATGAGTGTCTTAGACTAAGGGGGAAAAGGGTATTCCTACATTCTAGTTACCTACTGATCTAGAAGATACTGTAACAAAGAAATATTTTAGGTCATTTGTTTAGGCCTTTTAATACTTCAGACAGATTACTAATAAAATTATTTGAATAGTAAAAACATTCTTTGCCCTAGCTGGTTTGACTCAGTGGATAGAGTGTTGGCCTGAGAACTGAAGGGTCCTGGGTTCGATTCCAGTCAAGGGCACATGCCTGGGTTGCAGGCTAGATCCCCAGTGGGAGACAAACAGGAGACAGCCAATCAATGATTCTCTCATCATTGATGTTTCTATCTCTCCCACCCCCTTCCTCTCTGAATAAAGATATTTAAAAAAAAGTCTTTTATTCAGTAAATGTTAATTGAATATTCCAGGCAGTGGGTTAATAGCTGCTAATGCAAAGGCAAATAAGTTCTGGTGACTTCCTGTTCCGTGCTGGGAAAGCCTAGGGCTCAGTGGGATGGATACTGCCTGGGGAGAAGGAGGTGTATGTGGGAAAACAGATCTCAGAAAAACCAAACTGATGCTTTTACTAACAATGCTATAACTTTTAAAATATCTTTACTGTTGGGAGTATTACAAATGTTGCCCCTTCCCCTCCGCCCCCCTTGCCCTCCTCCAACCAGACCCTGCCTCACCCCAGGCCTTCACCACTCTATTGTTTGTGCCATGGGTAATGCATATATGCATATAAGTTCTTTGGTTAATTTTTTCCCACCTTCCCTCCCCCTTCCCTCTGAGATTCATCAGTCTGTTTCATGTTTCTGTGCCTCTGGTTCTATTTTATTCATCAGTTTATTTTGTTCATTTGGTTCCTTGTTCATTTATTTTGACTTTTACATTCAGTTGTTGATAAATATGTATTTATTGCCATTTTATTGTTCATATTTTTAACCTTTTTTTCCTCTTTTTCTCTCTCTTCATCATTTCATGTATCATTGGTTTGGTAGTAATGAACTCCTTTAGTTTTTTCCTGTCTGTGAAACTCTTTATCTGACCTTCAATTCTAAATGAGAGCTTTGCTAGGTAGAGTAATCTTGGTTTTAGTTCCTTGCCATTCATCACTTTGAATATTTCTTGCCACTCCCTTTGGGACTGCAGTTTCTATTGAGAAATCAGCTGACAGTCCTATGGCACTCCCTTATAGGTAACTAACTGCTTTCCTTTTGCTGCTTTTAATATTCTCTGTCTTCAGCCCTTGGCATTTAATTATGGTGTGTCTTGGTGTGGTCCTCTTTGGATTCCTCTTGTTTGGAACTCTCTGAGCTTCCTGGACTTGTAAGTCTATTTCTTTCACCAGGTAGGGGAAGTTTTCTGTCATTATTTCTTCAAATAGGTTTTCAATATCTTGGTCTCTCTCTTCTCCTTTCAGCACCCCCATTGTGTTAAAGTTGGCATGCTTGAAGTTGTCCCAGAGGTTCCTTACACTATCTTCATATTTTTGGATTCTTTTTTTCTTTTTGCTCTTCTGATTGGGTGTTTTTGCTTCCTCATATTCCAAATCTTTGATTTGATTCTCAGCGTCCTCTACTGTTGATTCCCTGTAAGTTATTCTTTATTTTAGTTAGTGTATCCTTCATTTCTGACTGGTCCATTTTCAAGTCTTTGATGTTCTTACTAATTTTCTTGAAATTCTCACTAAGTTCCTTGACATTTTCACTAATTTCCTTGATGCTCTCATTAAGTTCCTTTGAGCGTCCTTATAATCATTGTTTTGAACTCTGAATCTAGTAGTTTGCTTGTATTTAGTTCTTTTTCTAGAGATTTCTTTTGTTCTTTCATTTGTGACATATCTCTTTGCCTCTGCATTTTGGCTGCTTCCCTGTATTTGTTTCTATGTATTAGGTAGAGCTGCTTTGTTTCCTGGAATTGGAAGAGTGGCTTTGTGTAGTAGGTGTCCTGTGGGGCCCAGTGGCTCAGCCTCCCGAGTCACCTGAGCTGGGCACTTTAGGTATGCCTTGTGTGGGCTGTGTGCACTGTCCTGTTGTAGTTGAGGCTTGATTGCTGTTGCCATCACTGGGAGGAACTGACCTCCAGGGCAATTGGCTGTGAGGACCTGCTGCAAAGAGCTGCTGTACAGGAGACATCCTTATGGAGCTGGACTTCCTTCAGTGGGGATTTGGTGTTCACTGAGTCTACCCCTTGAGTGTGTGGCTCATGGATGTGGTAGTGCTGTAATCTGGTGCAGTCTGAATCTGTCCGCTGGGTGCACTGGCTCTGCGGCCTCCCAGGTACAAAGTCAACCACTGCCTGGGACCACCTGGCATGAGCTACAGAGCAATCTGCAGATGGTGGCTATTTGTGTTATGCTAGGAAGTGTTCGGGAGAAACCAAGCTGTGAACCTTAGCAAACTGCTGCTAGGGTTGGCCTGGGGCCACTTATCAAGAGGTATTGAGCACACGGAGTACAGCTGTTCCTTATTTGAGAGATTTTAGGAAAGTCTGAAGCCTGAGCCCAGAACAGGTCATTCATATGGAAAAGCCACTGCAAACAGCTTGGGTATGGCTGCAAATTGGGTAGGGCAGGATCTCAGGAAATCACCAGGGTGGGGCAAACAGCATGGACCAGGTTGATGGATACTCAGATTTGGTGTCTGTCAGTCAGCTCTGTTTGTGGGAGATCCCAGCACTTTTGTCTGGGAGAAAGCTGTCCCGAATTCTTGCCAGATGCCACACAATTTAGTTCCTCTCTGTATGTCCCTGGATCCTTTAAAGCTGCTGCCCCAGCACTGGAGCTCAGAGGAAGTGAGTCCAAGAAAGTCCATGTGCTGGCCCTTTAAGAGGAACTGCCTGGTTCTCCAGCAGCCTCCGTGTCACTCAGCCACAATCTCTGCTGGGTTTTATAACCTGAAGTTATGGGGACTTCTCTTCCCAGCTCCGGAATCCTGGGCAGAGGGGTCTGATGTGGGGCTGGGACCCCTTGCTCCTCATGGGAGGCCTCCTCTGCCAAGATATCCCCCCGATTCAAAAAAACACAACCTGTGGGTTTCAGACCAGCTCATTCCATGCCTCCGCCCCTCCTACCAGTCTTGATGTGTTTTCTTCTTTACTACTCTAGTTGTAGGACTTCCATTTAGCCAAATTTTAGGCAGTTCTGAATGATGGTGTTTCTGTATTTTAGTTGTAATTTTGATGTGGTTGTGGGAGGATCCAAGTATCAGCATTTACCTATACCACCATCTTGGTTCCTCAGTTCCAAAACTTCTTTATTGGAGTATCCTTGGGTCCATATTCAAAACTTATTTTAAAAAATTACATGTAAAAACTTAACTACTGCCTGGTGTAGTGGTTTGATAGTTGCTTAGAAACAAATGTGGTGTGGAGATACACATTGATAATACCTGAAAGTGATGACTGGGGGCCCAGAAAGAGAAGACCCAAAATGCAGAACCATAATACTGGGAAGAATTTCATGTATCATAGGTGGTTCATTCCACGGTGTCTTGATTGGGCACTGAAAACTACCAAGAAAAGCATTCATAATAGTCAGTGTCCCTAGTAAGAAGCAGAGGAGTAACAATCTTAGAAAAAATGAAATAAACTGAAATCAAATGAAATCAACTTCCCAAAGTTTTAATACCTAAAGAGTCATTGACTTGTATCTCCAGGATTCAGTAAAAGCTGAGCTGGTGGATATACAATATTTTGCAGTGTGTGTGTGTGTGTGTGTGTGTGTGTGTATTTGTGTGCATGTGCAAAAACGTTTTTTTTACAATATTGTTAATAAATACATTGGGGTAAATTATTGTAAATTATTGGGGTAAAATATTGTTAATAAATACATTGGGGTAAATTATTTTTGCCTTTCACAGAGGATTTAATTATAAATTATAAATTGCCATTCTGACTGGTTGATTTATGTCCTAAAATATTTACTGGTTGAAAACATATTTTACCTGCCTAAAATTTTTAATGTTGATCTATCTGTGAACATCTATGTTGATAAATTGACCTTTTTGAAGTTGAAGACAATATTTATCCTTTTGAATATTATCTTTGAAAACTATGTTAGAGAAACTTTATTTTACATATAAGCTTTATATTAACATTTTTCAACAGCAAATACATTTTTTTTCTAATTCTTATTTCTTTTTCTATGTCAGGGATTTTTGCCGTCAGGATGACAGCTGTGATTATTACTTCAGTGTGGATGCAGATGTTGTTTTGACAAATCCAAGGACTTTAAAAATTTTGATTGAACAAAACAGGTATCATATAAAATTTAATCACAGTTTATTTGGAAAATGATCATTTTCTTCATCAGTGTGGACACACTGTAATGACATCTGTGGAATGAACAAATAGGAAGGAGCAAATTGAGGGAACTCACACTAAGTTATTTTCTACACCTTATAAACTTTCAATTCTAATTAACTAGTTTGCCTATAAGGAAATCAAATAGAAAATAACCTGATAACAAATACAACTTTTTATTGTTAGTTACAATCACAAATGTGATGTTTGTCTATTATATTTGTCCTATTTATCTATGTAAAGATGAATGAAATTATGATATATCGGATGCCTATAAAATTTGGAATTTTAAATTTTTCTGTCGATATTTTAAAAGTAGAATTTCATAAAACTTTTGACCTAAAAACTTATTGCACACAGAGTTGTAGTTCTTAGAATTTGAAATGTCAGAGGTACAAATTACTTTATAGCCTGATCTGTGGTTTTATTTAGTACTGAACCACATCACTAGTCTATACCTATTTTCATTTAACTGAATTGAAATGGAGAAAAGACATCATCTGTAACAGCTTATAATGATGATATTAAACCTTCCCTTATTAATACTACTGCTACCACTACTAGTAGTATTAATACTTGTACTAATAGTCCACCTTTTTTATTTGTTATTGTTAATCCTCACCCGAGGATAATTTTTCCCTTGATTTTTAGAGAGAGTGAAAGGAAGTGGGGGGAGAGAGAAAGAAAGAGAGAAAGAAACATTGATGTGAGAGAGACACATCGATTGGTTGCCTCCCACACTCGGCCTGACCAGGGCTGGGGATTGAATCTGCAACCCAGGTATGTGCCCTTGACCCTTCAGTGTGTGGGCCAATGCTCTAACTACTTAAAACACCAGCTAGGGCCTACCTTTAATGAGTGCTTATTAAGTGCCAGGTATGTTTACATATTAACACAATTATTTCTCATAACAGGTAGAATGGTTAGCAGTCGAATGTTAGTTACTGTTTTTATTTTTCCAAGTAAAATATATTAAAAATCTATTATGCTCTACTAACCCACTCTATCCTATATAATAAAAGCAAAATATGCAAATCAACTGAACGGCAGAATTACCTCGGCGGGGGGGTGGGGCTGGCAAGCAGGAGGCCAGCGGGCAGAGGGAGGGGACAGCGATGGGGGGGTGGCGATGACCAGCGGTAGTGTGATGGGGGCTGGCGCCATCCCCTGATCATCCACCAGGTTGCCTCCCTCAGAGGGAGGCCACCAGCGACCATGGCAGGGCAATTTGGGTCACGGCCGGCCACTCGCCATCCCCAGATAGGCCCACCGGGGTCGCTCCTGCAGAGGGAGGCCAAGGTGGCGGTGGTGCAATGGGGGATGGGGCCGGCCGCTTGCTGCCCATGCCATCCCCTGAGCAGCCCGTCAGTCACCTCCCGCAGAGGAGCGGGCCTACGCCATTAGTTGGACTTCCCCTGAGGGCTCCCAGACTGTGAGAGGGCACAGGATGGGCTGAGGGCCCCCCTCCCCGAGTGCACCAATTTTCGTGCACCAGGCCTCTAGTGTATACATAATCTGTCAACTTAAAAATCTAAGACTTCTGAGCTTTAACCTGTATATACATAGTCCAAGTATATAGCTATTAATAGACACATATCTATCTACGATAATTATAAATTTCAGGTAGTTTTCACAATATATATAAAGTTTTAATCATCATGCAAGGAAAAGCATATGGAAAAGAGTTGTAACGTATAATTCTTTTTTTTCAGTTTTATTTTATTTCAAGAAAAACGATTTTAAATATAGTAATGTTACATGCCATAAACGTTAATATTTCAAGTAAAACAATGTTAATATAATAATGTTACATGCAATAAACATTAATAACCCAAGAAAAAAATGATGTTAAATATGATATTATAAGCAATAAACACCAATTATTCAAGAAAAATGATCTTACAAATAATAATATTACATGCAATAAACATTAATATTTTGAGAATAAAAGGATTTAAAGTATAATAATATTACCAAAACTGTACTAACAGTGTATCACAAAAGTTGTAGGAAATACTAAAAATCTGCAAATAACAGGATTACTTCTATTATATTCTAGAATATTATTTCCCCTCTGGCTCTATTTTTGTTCATCATTTTATATTGTTCATTATATTCCACAAATGAGTGAGGTCATATGATATTTATATTTTTCTGACTGGCTTATTTCTCTTTGCATGATGCACTCCAGTTCCATCCATGCTGTTGCAAATGGTAAGAATTCCTTCTTTTTTACTACAGCGTAGTATTGCAATGAGTAGATGTACCCCAGTTTTCAACTGCTGATGGGCACTTAGGCTGTTTCCAAATCTTAGCTATTGTAAATTGTGCTGCTATGAACATAGGGGTGCATATATCCTTTCTGATTGGTGTTTCTGATTTCTTGGGATATTTTCCTAGAAGTGCGATTCCTGGGTCAAATGGAAGTTCCATTTTTAATTTTTTGAGGAAACTCCATATTGTTTCCCACAGTGGTTGCAGCAGTCTCCATTCTCACCAGCAGTGCACAAGGGTCCCTTTTTGTCCATATCTTCACCAGCACTTGTCGTTTGTTAATTTGTTGATGATAGCCATTCTGACAGGTGTGAGATGGTACCTCATTATTGTTTTGATTTTCATCTCTTGGATGATTTGTGACTTTGAGCATGTTTTCCTATATCTTTTGGCCTTCTTTACATCCTCTTTCGAAAAGTGTCTGTTTAGATACTTTTCCCATTTTTTGGATTGGATTGTTTATCTTCCTTTTGTTAAGTAGTATGAGTTCCCTGTAAATTTTACAGATTAAACTCTTATCAAAGATACCATTGGCAAATATGTTCTCCCTCGCAGTGGGCTTTCTTATTGTTTAGTTGATGGATTCTTTTGTTGTGCAGAAGCTTTTTGTTTTGATGTAGTCCCATTTGTTTATTTTCACTTTCGTTTCCATAGTCCTAGGAGCTGTATCGGTAAAGATATTGCTATGGCATATATCTGCTATTGTGCTGCCTATGGATTCTGCTAAGATTTTTATGGTTTCCCATCTTACACTGAAGTCCTTTATCCATTTTGAGTTTATTTTTGTACATGGTGTAAGTTGATCTAGTTTCATTTTTTTTGCATGTATCTGTCCAATTTTCCCAACACCATTTATTAAAAAGATTTATCTTGACTCCATTGCATGCTCTTGCCTCCTTTGTCAAATATTAATTTAACATAATGGCTTGGGTCCATCTCTGGGTTCTCTCTTTGGTTCCATTGGTCTATATGTCTGTTCTTGTGCCAGTACCAGGCAGTTTTGAGAACAGTGATTTGTAATACAGCTTGATATCTGGTATTTTGATCCTTCCAATTTTGTTCTTCTTTCTCCAGATTGCTGCAGCTATTTGGGGTCTTTTGTTATTCCAAATGAATTTTTGGAGAGTTTGTTCTAGGTTTGTGAAATGTTCTGTTGGTAGCTTAATGGGAATTACATTAAATCTATAGATGGCTTTGGGTAGTATGGAAATTTTAATTATGTTGATTCTACCAATCCATGAACACGGTATATTCTTCCATTTGTTTATGTCTTCCTCTATCTCTTTTCAATGTCCTGTAGTTTTCTGAGTATAGGTCTTTTACCTCCTTAGTTAACTTTATTCCTAAGTATCTTAATTTTCTTGTTCAATGGTAAATGGAATTGTTTTTACAGTTTCTCTTTCTGTGAGTTCATTATTGGTGTATAAAAAAGCCACAGATTTCTGGGTGTTAATTTTGTACCCTGCTACATTGCCGAATTCATTTATTAACTCTAGTAGTTTTTTGATGGAGTCTTTGGGGTTTTTTTATGTACAATATCATATCATCTGGGAATATTGACAATTTTACTTCTTTTCCAATTTGGATCTTTTATTTTTTTCTTCTTGTCTGATCGCTTATGGCTAGCACTTCCAGTACTATGTCCAACAGGAGTGGTGAAAGTGGGCATCCCTGTCTTGTTCCTGTTCTTAGGGGAAATGGTTTTAGTTTTCACCCATTGAGTATGATGTTGGCTGTAGGTTTGTCATATATGGCCTTTATCATGTTGAGATCTGCTCTTTCTATTACAGCTTCCCTGAGAGTTTTTATCAAAAATGGGTGTTGGATTTTGTCTAATGCTTTTTCTGCATGTATTGATAGGATCATGTGATTTTTTCTTTGAATTTGTTTATGTGAAGTATCATGTTTATTGATTTGCGAATATTGTACCAGATTTGCATCCCTGGAATAAATCCCACTTTATCATGGTGTATGATCTTTTTAATATATTGTTGGATACAATTTGCTAATATTTTGTTGAGAATTTTAGCATATATGTTCATCAGGGATATTGGCCTGTAATTCTCTTTCTTCGTAGTGTCTTTGTCTGGTTTTGGAATTAGGATAATGCTGGCCTCATAAAACGAGTTTGGAAGTATTCCTTCCTCTTGAATTTTCTGAAATAGTTTTAAGAGGATAGGTGTTAGTTCTTCTTTGAGTGTTTGGAAAAACTTCCCTGTGACGCCGTCCAGACTTGGGCTTTTGTTTGGTGGGAGTGTTTTCAGTACTGTTACTATTTCATCAGTTGTTATTGGCCTATTCAGGTTTTTTTATTCTTCCTGATTCAGTTTTGGGAGATCGTATTTTTCTAGGAATGTGTCTATTTGATCCACATTGTCTAGCTTGTGGCATATATTTGTTCATAATATTTTCTTACAATCCTCTGTATTTCTGTGGTGCCCATGATTACTTCTCCACTTTCGTTTTTTACTTTACTTATTTGTGTCCTCTCTCTTTGTTTCTTGATGAGTCTGGCTAATAGTTTATCAATTTTGTTTATCCTTTCAAACAACCAGCTCTTGGTTTCATTTATTTTTTTCTTGTTTTTTAGTCTCTATGTTATTTATTTTCGCTCTAATCTTTATTATTTCCTTCCTTCTACTTACTCTGGGCTTTTCTTATTGTTCTCTTTCTAGTTCTTTAAGTTGTAAGGTTAAATAGTTTATTGCTGATTTTTCTTGTTTTTTTTTAGGTATGCCTGTAGTGCTATGAAGTTCGCTCTGAGGACTGCTTTTGCTGTGTCCCAGAGATTTTGGGTTATTGTTTATTCATTTTCATTTGTTTCCAGGAAGTTTTTTATTTCTTTCTTGATCTCGTTGGTATCCCATTCGTTATTTAATAACATGTTATTTAGCCTCCATGTATTTGAATGTTTTCAGGTGTTTTTACTGTAGTTGATTTCTAATTTCATTCCACTGTGATCTGAGATTGCTTGATATAATTTCAATCTTCTTGAATTTTTAGAGCCTTTTTTTGTATCCTAATATATGATCTATCTTTGTGAATGATCCACGTGCACTTGAGAAGAATGTATATTCTGCTAAGTTGGGGTGAAATCCTATCTAATAAAAGAGTAATATGGAAATTAACCATCACTCCACTTACACCCACAAGCCACGCCCACCAGCCAATCAGGAGCAAGTATGCAAATTAACCCAAATAAGATGGCTATGGCCATGGAGCGAGCAGGAAGCTTGGGTTTCCCCGGTAATGGAGGAAGCCAAGCTTTCCGCACACCCTGGTTGGCCCAGGCCTCCACTCAAGTCTACAAAGTTTCAATTGTAGAAGATAAATAAATCCCAGATACCAGGGCCTCCACTTGGGTCGCCGGGGGGGCATGGCCGGCCTGCAAACCACCACAGGACCCTCGCCCAGGCCGCCCCATTCCCCAAGGGATCCCCCACCCTGATCCAGGACACCCTTCAGGGCAAACCACCCCTGCACCAGGCCTCTATCCTATCTAATAAAAGAGTAATATGCAAATTGACCATCACTCCAACACACAAGATGGCTGTTCCCATTTGGTCAAAGATGGCTGCCCTCATGTGGACACAAGATGGCCACCACAAGATGGCCAGCAGGAAAGGGCAGTTGGGAGGGACCAGGCCTGCAAGGGAGGGCAGTTGTGGGCAATCAGGCCAGTAGGGAAGGGCAGTTGGGAGGGACCAGGCCTGCAAGGGAGGGCAGTTGGGGGCGATCAAGCCTTCAGGGGAGGGCAGTTAGGGGTGACCAGGCTGGCAGAGGAGGGAAGTTGGGGGTGACTGAGCCTGCAGGGAAGGGCAGTTGCGCGGGACCCAGGCCTGCAGGGGAGAGCAGTTTGGGGGGACCAGGCTTGCAGGGGAGGGAAGTTAGGGGTGACCAGGCCTGCAGGGGAGGGCAGTTAGGGGCAAACAGGCTGGCAGGGGAGCAGTTAGGCATCAATCAGGCTGGCAGGGTAGTGGTTAGGGGTGATCAGGCTGGCAGACAGAAGCGGTTAGGGGCAATCAGGAAGGCAGTCAAGCTAGCAGTTGGGAGCCAGCAGTCCTGGATTGTGAGAGGGATGTACGACTGCCGGTTTAGGCCCGATCCCAGTAGGGCCTAAACCGGCAGTCGGACATCCCTCAAGGTATCCCAGAGTAGAGAGGGTGCAGGCTGGGCTGATGGACACACACTCCTGTGCACAAATTTTGTGCACCGGGCCTCTCGTGTTCTATAAATATCTATTAAATCCATCTGATCCAGGGTGTGCTTTAGAGTTTCTGTTTCCTTGTTAAGTTTTTGTCTGGAAGGTCTGTCCAGGGAAGTCAGAGGGGTGTTAAAGTCCCCTCCTATGACTGCATTTTTGTCAGTTTCTTCATTAATGTCCTCTAGACGTTTTTTATATATTTAGGAGCACCTATATTGGGTGCATACATGTTTACCAGGGTTATATCCTCTTGTTGGATCAATCCCTTTAGTACTTAGTGACTTCTATTGTCTCTTGTGATGGCCTTCATTTTAAAGTCTATTTTTTCGGATATGGGTATTGCCACTCCAGCTTTTTTTTCTTTTCCATTTCAATGGAAAAATTTTTTTCCATCCCTTCACTTTCATCCTGTGTGTCTTTTATTTTGAGGTGGGTCTCTTGTAGACAGCATTTAGTTGGGTCATGTTTTTGTATCCATTCAGCTACTCTACACCTTTTGTTTGGAGCATTTAATCCATTTACATTTAGGGTTATTATTGAGAGGTACTTATTTAAAGCCATTTTAATTCTATATAGATAGTTTTCTCTCTGTGTTTCTTCTCAGCAATCCCTTTAGCATTTCTTGTAATGCTGGTTTGGTGGTGATGAACTCCTTTAGTGTTTTGTTTTGTTTTTAATCTGGGAAGCTCTTTATTTGAAATTCTATTTTGAATGATGGCCTTGCTGGATATAGTAATCTTCATCTCAGATCCTTGCTTTTCATTGCCTTGAGTACTTCATGCCATTCCCTTCTGACCTGTAGAGTTTCTGATGAGAAATCAGGTGTCATCTTATGGGAACTCCTTTGTAGGTAACAGTTTTCTTTTCTCTTGCTGCCTTTAAGATTCTCTCTTTGTCTTTAACTTTTTGCATTTTAATTATGATGTGTCTGGGCATGGGTATGTTTGGGTTCTTCTTGTTTGGGGTTCTCTGTGCCTCCTGAACTTGTGTGACCTTTTCCTTTACCTGGTTAGGGAATTTTTGTACCATTATTTCTTCAAACACCTTCTCTATGCCTTTCCCCCTTTCTGCCTCTTCTGGCACAGCTGCTATTCTAATATTGTTAGGTTTCACATTGTGCCACAGCTCCCTTAAGCTGTCCTACTGTTCTTTAATTGTTTTTTTTTTTTTATCTTTGGTTGTATAATTGAGTGATATTTACAACTGTCTTCTAATTCAGTGATCTGATCCTCAGCTTCCCCTAATCTGCTGTGTATTCCTTCCAATGTGTTCCTTATTTGTGTTATATCATTCTTTATCTCACACTGTTCTTTTTTCATAGATACTATATCTTTTTTCATGCTGTTGAGCATTTTTACTATCATTACTATGAACTCTGTTTCAGATAAATTTCTTATCTCTGCTTCACTTATCTCTTCTTCTGGAGAATTCTCTAGTTCTTTCATTTGGGGATTTTTTTGTTTCCTCATTTTGGTTGTCTGTTTGGGTTTGTGACTATGTTTTAGGTAGATCCTCTACACCTCTCAATCTCCAGTGCAGAATAGTGTTAAAGGCTGGATCAGGCAAAGACTCAAAGCCTCCAGAGACCACCTCTGTCTATAGACTACTAGGATTCTGACTTGAATTGCCTCCAGGCAATCATCCTCAGGTGTAGTGAGAGTTTTTCAACAGGGTGGGGCAGTAGCTTCTGCCTGGAGGCTGATTGTTACTTTTAATTTCTTAAGTTGTCTCAGGGCAAGGGGTTTTCCTACAGGGTGTGTCAAATGTCTTCCCTCCAGGCAAGGCAGATGTCTACATGGGAAAGATGTCCTCTGATGTGGAGGGAATGACAGCCCAGGAAACTTGGGGTGTCTGCCTTCTGAGTTCTGTCCCCCAAATTCCAAGTTCTGGGTTCTGCTGTCACAGCTCCAGGCCACCTCACCCCCCTTTGCCATAGCACAAGGTGGGTGGCTCCACAGGGAATTTTTGTGCGTTGGCCCTTCAAGAGGGTTCCAGAACTTGCAGGTGCCACTCCCTGGCAGACAGCACCCCACTGGTTTTCACAGCTAGATGTTATCTGAGTAACTTCCTCAGTTTGGTGCTCTCTGCTGGGGAGCCCAGCTTCGAGATTGGATCCCAGAGTTCCCAGTGGCACCCCTCCCTGCCACAGCTGAGATACCTCTCCAGGACTTCAGTTGCTGTCTGTGGGTGCCCAGCCAGCCCTTTCGTGCCTCCACTCCTCCTACCAGTTTCTATGTGGTCTCCATACCTTTGGTCGTTGGGTATAAGGATTCTTTCCTGTGAGGTTTCCGTTGATTATTCAGGAAGCCTTTCTGTATTTCAGTTGTTATTCCAGCTTCTTCCTAGGAGCATGTCCATGCAGTATCAACTACTCTGCTGCCATTTTAATCTCTCCTGTTTAATTCTTAAAACCCGGTGGAATTCAGTAACATTTTCTTGAAATTGCCATGTTAATTTCTTCTTAATTTGATTTAAATTTAATACTGTAAAATATACACTAGGGGCCCAGTGAACGAATTTGTGCACCTTGAAAGGAACTGTGGGTCGCGAGGCTGTGGTGGGCACAGGGGCGGTCTCGGCCCATCCTCTGTGCCCCTGCCTGGACCCTCCCCCCACAGCCCTCAACCCCCCCTGTTTGCCGCTCCCATGCACTGACAGCACTGGCCCCGCTCACACCCGCTGACAGCATGGACCGATTGGAGCACCATCAGTGGGTGCAAGCGGCGGCTGCTGCCCTGATAGCACCTCAGGAGCAGGGGGAGGTGAAGACCTCAGGGGCGATTGGAGCTGGCAGTAGCCACCCACACCCGCTGATGGCGCCAAGTAATCGGGAATGGTGCTGGGCGCTGGCAGCGGGTGTGAGCGGTGGCTCCAGCTGTGTGCAAGTGTGTCTGGTGCCAGCAGTGGGTGTGAGTGGCAGCTCCAGTACTGGCATCAGGTGCGAGCGGGGCCATTGCTGGCAGCGGGTGCAAGAGGTGGCTGCCAGCCCCGTCGCCCCTCAGGAGCAGGGGGAGGTGGAGAAGCCCTGAGGGGCGATGAAGGCTGGCAGCCACCGCTCGCACTCACTGATGGTGCCAAGTGATTGGGGCCGGCGCTGGGCGCCGGCAGCGGATGCGAGCAGCGACTCCAGTGCCAGCAAGTGGATGCGAGTGCGGCCGGCGCCGGCAGCAGGTACAAGCACCAGGTGGGACCCCGGCGCACGGTAGCAAAGAATTTTCAGTAGCCACTAGAGGCTTGTCCTGATGACAGCAACTGGACCCCCACTCACCTGCTCCGCCATCCTGCTGTATCTGATGCCTGCCATGTTCCACAGCTCTGCTGCCTGCTGCCGATGCATGCCATGTTCTGGGCGCACCCCCTGGTGGTCAGTGCATGTCATAGCAACTGGTAGTTTGGTTGTTCCACCGTTCGGTCTATTTGCATATTAGCCTTATATTATATAGGATATGCTTTTAATAATATTTAATGTTTTTATTATATGACACTTGGTAGGTATTTATTAATTCTTATAGTAAATTGTTAATGAATTCATATACATATTTAACATATATCCTTCTTAATATTAATCTAATGCTTTAAACCTTGTCAATTATAAAATTTTCTTCATAAGTAAAGAGTCAATAAAACTTTGGTTATTTCTCCAGTTTCATAAATTTCTGTTAATTTTCTAAGGATTAGGTTAACATGATATGCACCTGCATCCAAGCATGTAGTTTCCATAAAGCATTGACATAGACCAAGACTCTTGCAAGATTTAGTAGACCTGACTGAAGGCTAGAGGGTCAGGGGATGGGTCACATCTTAAGGCATGTGGCTTTCCAGCATCTCATCAGTTCTCTTGTTCCTCTCCTCTTCTTATCTCTGCTTTTGACTGCAGTGCTCCAAATTTTACTCCTTTAGTTATTTAGTCTCCCAGCTGTTATTCTTTTTTTTTTTAAATCCTCACCTGAGGATATGTGATTTGAGAGAGAGAGAGAGAGAGAGAGAGAGAGAGAGAGAGAGAGAGAAAACAATGAGAGAGAGAAATATTGATTGGTTGCCTCCTGTAACCAAGTGAGTTCAAACTTGAAACCTGGGTATGTACACTGACCAGGAATTGAACCTGTAACCCTTCAATGCATGGGACAATGACCCAATCAACTGGACCACACTGGCCAGGGCCCCAGCTTCTATTCTTGTATTCCCATGCTCAAAACCATTGAGGCACACTTCAGATAGATTTTGATTTTCAACATTTCTTTTCCCATCCATCTTTGGGAGGCAGCTGAGATTTTAATTACAAGATTTTTTTTCTATTAAATATTTGTTCTTCTCAGTTATTAACATTGAATTATCATTCTTAAACATAATATATAGTTTCTAATTTATCCATGTATTTTAAACAAATCAAAGTATAAGTGTTTCTTGTTAATATTTCATTATTAATAGGAATCAGGAAAAATAAACCAAAATTATTAATTGCATATTATGTATTTTACTAGAGGCCCAGTGCATGATTGAATCATGCACGTGTAGGGTCCCCTACACGCTTTCGCTTTTCACGGTGGAGCTGGGTGCCTGTCCGCCGAGCCAGAGGCTTCTGAAAGGCCTGGTGCCGGAGCAGACAGGTACCCAGCTCCCACGCTTTTGATGGTCTGAGGCCACTGAGGGGGGCTACCCTGCTGTTGAGAGGCGCAGGGGGCGGATCTGGCCGTTGAGAGGCGCAGGGGGCGGGAGTCCCGCCCCCTGCCCCTCTCAACAGCAGGGTAGCCTCCCTCAGTGGCAGCGGATCTGTGCCTCTCAATGGCCGGATAGGCCACCCCGAGTCCCGCCCCCCAGCCTCCCGCCGCCCAATCGTGGGCGTAGCGGAGTGATGGTAATTTACATGTTACTCTATTATTAGATAGGATAGACTAAGTTTTATTTTTTTATGGTAAGAGAAAGGTAACGCCTGGTCTTCACAACATTGGCGTGTTGTGAGAATAGTTGTTTTTTTTTTGTGGAGAACAGTTGGTGCATAAGCTTTCTCTTGGAGAAGTTTTGTGAGCTTTTCTTAAAAATTGTGAGGTACCACTGCAGGGCACAATACATTAGAAGTAATTTTAGAAGAATGTCAGATTTTGTGAGCTTATTTGGAAAATGTTGACACGTTGTAAATTAGATTCCCCTAAGAAGATATGTGACATGTTTTGGATTTGTAACATGCTTTTCTCAAAGGGACTATTTCCTGGTAGGTGGTTAGAGTGCTATGGCAGTTATCTACTCTTTCATTTTCTAGAATAGTTAAAGGGCCAGAAAAATGTTTCCTGTTGCCAGGGTTAGCACAACCCATTTTAAAAGCTGTAAAAATTATAAACATACTTTATTTTTTATTTTATTTTATTTTTTAAGGTATTACAAATAGTAGCACATATGTCTCTTTTTTTTTCCCCCCTATTGACCTCCCCCCGGACTCCCCTACCCCTCAGCACTTGCCCTCAGGACTTAACTTTAGGAAAACTGACCTATGTACAAGATTTTAGCCCATCATCATTCATTTCTTGTTCAACAGATATTTATTGGACACCTTAATGCACCGTGGACTATTATGAAATATTTGATTTTATATATTATAGTTTCTGAAATACTTAAGTAATTAAGATAGTCTCACCTTTTTGGACATAAGAAAGGGACTTTTAAAAAGTCCTTTATATACTTTTATTCACATTTTGAGTTACTTTTGTTACTCTTTTTAAGAAATATCACTAAAAATCAGCAGTGTACTCATTTAAGAAAAAGTGTCGGGAAGCAATTTCTCTATTTTACTTTTAGTTTTATGGACTAACTACATGTTTGTTAAATGAACTTGAATGTTTCTGTGTCATGCTAAGTTCAGAACTATAATTCTGTGGTGATTAAAACAAATAGTTACCTGGATTTTTTTTTTCTTTTTCTTTAGAAAGATAATTGCTCCTCTTGTAACTCGCCATGGAAAGCTGTGGTCCAACTTCTGGGGAGCCCTGAGTCCTGATGGCTATTTTGCTCGATATGAAGATTATGTGGATATTGTTCAAGGGAATAGAGTGTAAGTTAGTTAATTTAATCTTTTAATGTAAAATACCATGAGGTAGAGATGGGACTTGTTAATATTACCTGAATTTTTTTTTTTTTTACTATTCATCTTTTTTTTTTTTTTTATGTTTAATGGAAATTTGGGAACCTGGGAATGACTTGGATCCTGACATATTAGTGTAAACAAGTATTTTACAAAAAATGTTTTTAAAATTCTAAATCTTAAAAGGAACAAACTCATAGTTGTGGGAAATTCTAATAAACAATATATGGTTACCATGGATAGCAATCTTATGATTGATTATTAGAAGAGTAATATTCTTCAGTTAAAATATTAGAAAGCAAATTTAGTTTAACTAATTTATTTTGTGACCAGGATGAAGGCTGTTTTGATAGCTTTTAAAATTTATAAATGAACAAATAAAAACAAGACTCAGAATCATTTCCTATTGCAGGTATTTTCTGTATTAAATATTCTACTTTAAAAATCAATTTCTTCACTAATATCTGAATTCAATTTCTAGAATTTGAAAAGAATATACTTGTTACAAAGTGTGTGTATGATTGATATTTTTTTCCTGAGACAATAGTTATTTAAAATAGATATTTTTAAAACTAACAGTCACAATTGAAATAGGTTTTTTTGCTAAGGTAATATTGCAGGAGACTGTCATTCTTTTTCATACGGATGATGGACCAAAGTGGCTGAGACATACATACTTTGCCTAGTTTCTCAAATATGTCAGCCCAATTGAAAAGGAAAACATTTTTTCATAACTAAAATATGTGCCCTTAAATTTAGGAAGAAAATCATATACATACTACTTATTCAACAGTTGAACGTTAAAAAGATGTTGTGTTTGTGAAAATAGTAATAGTAAATTTGAGTGATATAAATATGATGAAGGCTTTTGTTAGCTGCAATTAAGAAGCAGATAGCTGAGAAAATGCTAAGATTATATTCTGTTATTTCAAAGTACTTATTGTCTCTAGGATTATTTGTATAGACCATATGCCTGATAGTGCCTGTGGGTATAGTAGAAATAAGAGTTCACAGAAGTAGAATAGAAAATTCATGTTTTATTTAAGTTGCTGTATAAACGTGATTTTCTCTCTAACCTCCTGTCATTGTCTAAAATGTGAGAATAAGAAGGTAGAGCCCTGACTGAGCAGTGGTTAAAGCATTGGCCCGCGGACCAAAGGGTCATGGGTTCAATTCCCGGTCAAGGGCACATACCTGGGTTGCAGGTTCATTTCCCTGCCCTAGTCAGGGCTTGTTCAGGAGGCAACCAATCAGTATCTCTCTTACATTGATGTTTCTCTCTCTCTCTCTCTCTCCTCCCCCCCTCTCTTTCCCTCCCTCCCTTCCACTTTCTCTAAAAAAAGAAAAATCAATGGGAAAATATCCTCAAGTGAGGATTAACAAAAAACAAACAAAAAAGGTAGAGATTTTTAATCTAGTTAATACACGTGTACATTCCTTCATGTACAAAAACTGCATGAAGGAATGACATGACAAATTTGTGTGTGTTTTCTTTTTCTTTATTTTTTATGACCATTTATCTTAAGGCTCATCTAGTAAGAAAAAAATGATATCATATTTTTTTAATATGTAATTTTTTTGGTCAAGATCTTCCCTTTCTGTTCTCTAAAAGCAACAGGCACATATATCCCTTCAGGCGAATCCTTTCTTATACTGTTCTTATGAAGGAGTCATATTGAGAGTGAGGAGATGGGTCTGTGGGAAGAATGAAGGACAAAATAATGTACATCCCATTTTCTTCTGATTATATTTCTTCATATCTTTCCTTTTTAACAAAATTTGAGGTGGCTTAATGAATTTCAAGAGGATATATTTTAGGAGGATTTTAGGCTATATTGAGTAGTGTGCTGGTAAATGTTTAACAGCTGGTTCTTGGGGTTGGAGGATGTCCTGGTTTATAGTGTTTGCCAATTTCTAAGGTGTAAATACTTCTACCATGGCTGATTTCAAGCTTCTAGTGTGAAGTCACTGAGCATAAACTTAGTGAAGTTACAAGTCATCACTGGGGAGCCAGTGTAAACTAGCTCTGGAAAACCAGTTGTATGGCATTATTTTTTTCTATCAAACTGCTGAATCTTAAATGCAAACACCTTCTGTACAACAGAATATTATACTCTAACTGTAACAACTGAGGGGTGACAGTCAAAATGCCAAACATATATCAACCTTAAAATAAAGTTTCTCTAGGGAGGGTAGTGATTTACCTCATAGCAATGTAGTTTATACCAAACTAGAGGCCCAGTGCACGAAATTCATGCATGGGGGATGTGTCCTAAGCCCAGCCTGCACCCTCTCCAATCTGGGACCCCTTGGGGGATGTCTGATTGCCAATCCCCGTGGGATCGGGCCTAAACTGGCAGTCAGACATCCCTCTCACAATCCGGGACCGCTGGCTCCTAACCGCTCGCCTGCCTGCCTGCCTGCCTGCCTGATTGCCCCTAACCACTTCTGCCTGCCAGCCTGATCGCCTCCTAACCACTCCCCTGCCAGCCTGATGACACCTAACTGCTCCCCTGCTGGCCTGATTGCTTCCCAATGCCCTCCCCTGCTGCGACTCACCTCCTCTGCCTGGACCCGCCTCCTCCACGAGAGGTGGTGGAGACGCCGGGACTGGCCTCCTCCGTGCGGCGCAGAGCCACAGGACCCCCACGCCTCACCGTGCAGAGTGGCCACCGGGCCCTGCCTCCGCTGTGCAGGTGGCCATCTTGTGGCAGCCATCTTGTAAGAATGTCTGCGAGGGCATCACGTGAGGGTGTAACGCCACCCAGGCTTTTATTATATAGGATAATCTCATATATAGGATGTCCCAAAAATGTAAACACAATTTGCATAATTAAAAAGGCAGAGTTTGTACTTCAATTGCATTTTCAAACTTCCAGTAGCATTTTAGGATGCATTTCCTTTGTTTAAAACTTAGTCTGGATGAAAAGAAAGAAACATCAATTCAACTATCAGCTGTTAAAGTGTGTGTACATGTTTTGGGGACATGCTGTATAAATATCATGTATGGATATGTGTGTGTGTGTGTGTGTGTGTGTGTGTGTGAGTGAAATGGCATTAAGTATGTTTGTATTTGCATGTAATTTGATTCAATAATTTATATATATAATTTAAAACATGTAAGTCATTTATTTTTAAAACAAAAGTAAAACTTTAAGTATTTTATATTTATGGTATTTTGGAATGTCTTCTCTTTACTTTCAGAGGGATATGGAATGTCCCATACATGGCTAATGTGTACTTAATTAAGGGGAAGACACTTCGATCAGAGATGAATGAAAGGAACTATTTTGTTCGTGATAAACTGGATCCTGACATGGCTCTTTGCCGAAATGCTAGAGAAATGGTAGGGTATATGATGATGGCTTGTTTGGTGTTCTTAGAAGATGCCTTGCTTTCCCAATTGATGTGCTATTTTCTTTTGATGTCCTTTTTCTTTCTAGTTTGTAAATACTAGCCGATTTTTTTGATTCTGTGTTGGGAAATTGGAAACAATTATGGAGAATAATTTGTGAATATTTACCTATGAAACACTTGAAAAATTAGGCTAGTACTTAAACTAACACATCAGCAACAGTGGGATTCAATAATAAATATAAATTTGTTACAAATCAGCATAGCATTTTTAAGAATTAATCTCTACTTTCATTTGTAATTCTGTATTGAAAACTTGATCTCATTAAAATTAATTAGAGAAAGCCTAGGTGAAATGATTATTTACACATTTAAGAACACACTTTTGCTCTGAAAATCAGTGTCCATACTTTATTATCAGTATCTCTCCATGTCTTACCACTAAACTGGGAGACGGATTGAGGTATGTAGTATATTTAATCTATGTGAAAAATTAATGATAAATTGCTATTCTACAAATCTACTTTCATTATATAACTTAAATGACTATAGAAAATAATTAGTTTTTCAAAATGTATAAATATCTTTTTAAACATATTTATACGGTTTTCTGTTTTAGAAAGGATTTGATTATTGTATTCAAATTTATGTAAGCAAATGTAATTTTGTGAACAATCAGAAAAGTTGGCAAGTATTTTTTATTAGTTTAATAAGGCATGTGTTGTGTGAATATGTTTGTTTTTTCTACAAACCTATGTGCATTGTTATTAAATATCCTCAGTATCTATAATTGTAATCTGTGCTCATGTTTGGCTAATTTTACTCAACAGCGCATCCCGGAATGGCCTCTCTTACACATTTTTCTCTTTGTCTTAATTTTATGTCTAATGGAAATTATACTACTGAATGAGCTTGGATTTATGTTTCACAAGGGGAAAAAGGGGGCTAGAGTTGTTTCTTTGTGTGCTCTATAAGCTTTGCTTGTTCTGCATGTTTTCTAAGAGGGACATTTCAGAATGTCAACTTTTCATGAAGGGTTGCTATTTTACTACCTGAGAATACATGAGAGAGTGGGTTTGCAGGTCAACTTACCCAATGCTTCTCTTCATTTTAGACTTTACAAAGGGAAAAAGACTCCCCTACTCCGGAAACATTCCAAATGCTCAGCCCCCCAAAGGTGTTATTTTTATTTATTTTTATTTGTTTTTGTTTATTGAATATGGTATATTGTCTAGCAATAAGTTACTTAAAGAGTCTTCTTTCCATTTAGCTTGGTAAATTGTTGTTATACACTGGTTCTGAATCTAAATATGTGCTTATAAGCTTTGTGTATTGGGGGTGGGCAATGTAGGATGTTCAACTCTCAATTCTTTGGGCTGATTTATATTTATGGCTGACATATTATGATAGATAAGAAAATGAAACATAAATCCCTTTCACTCATTTTTGTTTTTTAAGGGAGAGACAGGGTAGGAGTAAGTATAAAGTACATCTTGATAAAAATTAGAATTGGGTACTCTTCATGAGTTTTTTATTATTAACTAGAGGCCCGGTGCACGAATTCGTGCATGGGTGGGGTTCCTCTGGGTGGCCTGCAGGCATCGAGCAGAAACCTGCAGTCCAATGCCACCTGCAGCTCCTACCTGCCACTCCCACTCATCCTGTCCCCACTGTGCCTGCCGTGGCTTGTGCCCGATCAGTCCCGATTGGGAGAGGCAGCAGTGCTTGCCAGCCACAAGCCCTGCATCTGGGACCTTCCCAAGGGGAGTGGCCTGCAGGATCGGGCTGAAACGGGCTCTCCGACATCCCCCAAGGGGTCCCAGATTGCAAGAGGGCTCAGGCCAGGCTGAAGGACACCACCGGTGCATGATCAAGGTGGGGGAGGGACTGCAGGAGGGCCCCATGGCATGTCTGGCCCATCTCACTCAGTCCCAATTGGCCAGACCCCAGCAACAAGCTAACCTACCAGTCGAAGCATCTGCCTCCTGGTGATCAGTGCACATCATAGCGACTGGTCAACCAGTTGACTGTTTGCCCCCTGGTGGTTAGTGCACGCATAGCAAGTGGTGAAGCAGCCTTAGAATATCATTAGCATATTACACTTTGGTTGTTCAGTTGTTCTGCCATTTGGTCTATTTGCATATTACCCTTTTATTATATAGGATAACTAACTCCTTTATCATTCAAACAGGTACAAAAAGAAACAACCTTACCTTAGTGGTGTTGCCACATTTATTTGGTTTGGGACAAGGATATGAGACTGATTTTTAGCTGCCTTATAATGTATGAGTAGTTTCTGTGTTCAGTTTTTAAACATCTATAATAATAAAATCATAATATGCTAATTAGATCAGACGTCCTTCCAGACGAAGCCAAGGCTGCCAGAGAAGCCTGGGTCCCGGGTGCCTGCCTGCGGCTGGAGGGAAGCCCAGGTCCCGGATGCCAGAGGGAAGCCAGTGCCGGCAGCCGGGGAAAGAAGGCCTACTCTTGCATGAATTTCATGCATCAGGCCTCTAGTTAGGACATTAAAAAAATAAAAGACTGATGAAAGAATGTTGATATTTGAATTCTTATTTAAAAATGTGATGTCTTCTTTGAAAGGGTAAGAAGCCAAAAGAGATACAGTTCATTGCACATTGCCTCAAAAATACTTCTGATTTCAAACAGGAATTTTTTCCCCGATGTCTACATCTAGGATCAATGAGAAAAGGACAAAAAACAGTCCATTCTGGCTGTTCTTTTTTTCAGTTGAGTGGCAGTGCAAGCAATTTGTTTTGTGTGGTGTCTGAATTCATGATGAATAAAAAAAATATTTCTTTAATTTTTAATCATGTACATTTTATATGAAAAATAAAAATTCATGTTCATAAGTGAAAATATAAAAATTGAAATTGATATGTCATATTTTTCTGTGGTTAAATATGTTTTCTTGTACTTTATTCTATGATTGTTAATATTATTATTTTTTGACATATAGGGTGTATTTATGTACATTTCTAATAGACACGAATTTGGAAGACTATTATCAACTGCAAATTACAATACTTCCCATTATAACAATGACCTCTGGCAGATATTTGAAAATCCTGTGGTATGTATTTCACACTCAACTTTATTTATTACTTATTTTCCTGTAACTTTAAATGGTTAAAATAAATTGGGTTAATAATATGAAAATGTGCTAAGAGGCTTTAAAATTTTTTAAATCATATCAATTTTAAAAATATGTAATTAATTATATTTTATTTCTATAGAGTAGATCTAAACCTGCCAAATAACTTTTTTTATAAAGATATATATTAGGTTTGGGGAAGGAAATTTATTTCTCCAAGTATTCTACTTATATGTTGAAGAGCACATCAAATTTTTAACCACAACTTCAGAATAAAATGATTACAAGTAGCTCACATATGATAATATTACATTTTGATTTTCAGAAAGAAAAATCAAGCATTAGTTTGGGAAAATAAATTGTATTTTATAATTTTTATTTTTTACCATTTTGTGTAAATTTTTTAAAATTCTTTATTGTTGAAAGTATTACATATGTCTCCTTTTTCTCCCATTGACCTCTTCCCACATGCTCCCTCCCATAAGCACAGGTCCTCATCCCCTTACTGTCCATGTCCATTGGTTATGCTTATATGCATACATACAAGTCCTTTAATTGACCTGTTATCACCACCCCTCCTACACTTCCCACTGCGGTTTGATGGATTGTTTGATGTTTCTATGTCTCTGCATCAATTTTTGTTCATCAGTTTATGTTGTTCATTATATTCCACAAATGAGTGCGATCATGTGATATTTATCTTTCTCCGACTGGCTTATTTCACTTAGCATAATGCTCTCCAGGTCCATCCATGCTGTTGCATTCCCACCAGCAGCGCACAAGGGTTCCTTTTTCTCCGCATCCCCACCAGCACTTGTCGTTTGTTGATTTGTTGATGATAGCCATGCTAACAGGTGTGAGATAGTACTTCATTATTATTTTGATTTTCATCACTTGGATGACTAGTGACTTTTTCATATGTCTCTTGGCCTTATGTATGTCCTGTTTTGAAAAGTGTCTATTTAGGTCCTTTGCCCATTTTTTGATTGGATTGTTTATCATCCTTTTGTTAAGATGTAGGAGTTTCCTATAAATTTTGGAGATTAAACCCTTATGAGAGATAACATTGACAAATATGTTCTCCCATGCAGAGGGCTTTCTTGTTGTTTTGTTAATGCTCTCTTGTGTTGTGCAGAAGCCTTTTATTTTATATAGTCCCATTTGTTTTCTCCTTAATTTCCATTGTCCTAGGAGCTGTATTGGTAAAGATATTGCTATGAGAGACATCTGCTATTTTGCTGCCTATGGATTCTTCTAAGATTTTTATGGTTTCCCATCTTAGGTTGAAGTCTTTTATCCATTTTGAGTTTATTTTTGTGAATGGTGTAAGTTGGTGGTCTAGCTTTATTTTTATTTTTTTTTGCATGTATCTGTCCAATTTTCCCAACACCATTTATTGAGACTTTCTTGACTCCATTGTATGTTCTTGCCTGCTTCGTCAATTATTAATTGAGCATAATGGCTTGGGTCAATTCCTGGGTTCTTTGTTCTGTTCCATTGGTCTATATGTCTGTTTTTGTGCCAGTACTAGGCAGTTTTGGGAACAGTGGCTTTGTAATATAACTTGATATCTGGTATTGTGATCCCTCCAACTTTGTCCTTCTTTCTCAGGATTGCTGAGGCTATGCGGGGTCTTTTTTTATTCTTTATACATTTTTGGAGAGTTTGTTCTAGGTCTGTGAAATATGCTGTTGGTATTTTAATGGGGATTGCATTGAATCTATAGATGGTTTTGGATAGTAGGGACATTTTAATGATATTGATTCTACCAATCCATGGACACAGTATGTTCTTCCACTTGTTAATATCTTTCTCTATCTCTTTTTTCAACATCCTTTAGTTTTCCAAGTATAGGTCTTTTTCTTCCTTAGATAGGTTTATTCCCAGGTATCTTAATTTTTTTGTTGCAATGATCAATGGGATTGTTTATTTAGTTTCTCTTTCTGTGAGTTCATTATTGGTGTATAAAAATGCCATATATTTCTTGGCGTTAATTTTGTATCCTGCTATCTTGCAAAATTCATTTATTAAATCTAGTAGTTTTTTGATGGAGTCTTTATAGTTTTCTATGCACAATATCATGTCATCTGTGAATAATGACAGTTTTATTTCTTCTTTTTCCAATTTAGTTACAATTTTTTTCTTCTTATTGTCTGATCACTATGGCTACCACTTCCAATACTATGTCGAACAGGAGTGATGAACGTGGGCATCCCTGTCTTGCTCCTCCTCTTAGGGGAAATGGTTTTAGTTTTTGCCCATTGAGTATGATATTGGCTGTAGGTTTGTCATATAAGGCTTTTATTATTTTGAGGTATGATCCCTCTATTCCAGTGGTTCTCAACCTTTTTAATGCCACGACCCTTTAATACAGTTCCTCATGTTGTGGTGACCCCCAACCATAAAATTATTTTTGTTGCTACTTCATAACTGTAATTTTGCTACTGTTAATGAATCATAATGTAAATATCTGTGTTTTCCGATGGTCTTAGGCTCTACAGCAGCAGTTCTCAACCTGTGGGTCAGGGCCCACAGGTTGAGAACCGCTAGCAGAGTCCCCTAAGACCATCGGAAAACACAGATATTTACATTATGATTCATTAAAGTAGCAAAATTACAGTTATGAAGTAGCAACAAAAATAATTTTATGGTTGGGGGTCACCACAACATGAGGAACTGTATTAAAGGGTCGTGGCATTAAAAAGGTTGAGAATCACTGCTCTATTCCTACTTTGCTGAGAGTTTTTATCACAAAAAGGTGTTGAATTTTCTCAAATGCTTTTTCTGCCTCAATTGATATGATTATGTGGTTTTTGTCTTTCAATTTGTTTATGTGATATATAACATTTATTGATTTGCAGATATTGCACCAGCCTTGCATTCCTGGAATAAATCCCACTTAGTCATGGTGTATGATCTTTTAATGTATTGCTAGAATATTGTTGAGGACTTTAGCATCTGTGTTCACGGGGATATTGACCTGTAATTCTGTTTCTTTTTAGTGTCTTTATCTGGTTTTGTAATTAGGGTAATACTAGCTTCATAGAAAGAGCTTGGAATTGTGCCTTCGTCTTGAATTTTTTGGAATAGTTTAAGGAGGATCGGTATTAGTTTTTCTTTGAAAGTTTGGTAAAAGCACCCTTGTGAAGTTGTCTGGCCCAGGGCTTTTGTTTGCTGGAAGTTTTTTTTTAATACTGCCTCAATTTCATCAGTTGTTATCAGCCTATTCATGTTTTCTGGTTCTTCCTGATTGAGTTTTGGAGGATTATATTTTTTCTAATAATTTTTCCATTTCATCCAGTTTGTTGGAAAAGAGTTGTTCGCAGTATTTTTAGAATCCTTTGTATTTCTCTTGGGTCAGATGCTACTTCCCCTCTTTCATTTCTGATTTAGTTTATTTGGGTCCTCTCTCTTTGTTTCTTGGTAAACCTGGCTAGAGATTGATCAACCTTGTTTATCCTTTCAAAGCACTGGCTCTTGTTTCTATTGACCTTTTGTGTTGTTATTTTGGTCTCTAAGTCATTTATTGCGGCTCTGATCTTTATTATTTCCTTCCTTCTACTTACTCTGGGCTTTTCTTGTTGCTCCCTTTCTAGTTCTTTACATTATAGGATTAGATAACTTTATCAGTTTTTCTTGTGCTTTTTTTTTTGTTTGTGTTTTTTGTTTTTGTTTGTTTGTTTGTTTATTTAGGTAGGTCTGTAGTGCTATGAACATCCCACTCAGGACTGCTTTCACTGTGTCCCATTTATTTTGGATTGTTGTTTTTACATTTTCATTTGTTTCCTGAACGTTTTTCATTTATTCTTTGATCTCTTTGGTAACCCATTCATTGTTTAATAGCATGCTATTTAGCCTCCATGTGTTTGATTGTTTTTATTGTATTTCATATCTGATTTTATGCCATTGTGAAATAAGACAATGCTTGATGTGATTTCAATCTTCTTGAATTTGTAGAGACTTAGCCTGTGTCCTAATATGTGGCCTTCTTTGAAAACGTCACATGTGCACTTGAGAAGAATGTATATTCTGTAGCTTTGGGGTGAAATGTTTGGAAGTTGTCAGTTAATTCCATCTGATCTAGTGAGTCATTTAGGGTTGCTGTTTCTTTGCTGATTTTTTGTCTAGAGGATTTTTCCAGTAATGTCAATAGGGTATTAAAATCCCCTACTATGATTGTATTGCTGTAGATCTCTGCCTTGATATATTGCAGTGATGGCAAACCTATGACACGCATGTCAGCTCTGACATGCGTAGCCATTTCTGATGACACACGGCTGCATGCCGAGGATGAAACATTTGCTGCTCCTGAGGATGAAACATTTGCGACTAGAGTCTTGGAGTTAGTTTTTTCCTCAAAGTGACACACTACCCGAGTTATGCTCAGTTTTTTGGCGAAGTTTGACACACCAAGCTCAAAAGGTTGCCCATCACTGATATATTGCATAAGTTTTTTATGTATTTGGGTACTGCTGAATTGGGCGCATATATGTTTTCAAGAGTTATATCCTCTTGTTATATTGATCTCTTTAGTATTATGAAGTGGCCTACCTTATCTCTTGTTATGGCCTTCACTTTAATGTCTATTTTGTCAGATACAAGTACTGCTACCCCAGCTTCTTTTTTCATTTCCATTTGCCTGAAAAGAATTTTCCATCCTTTCACTTTCAGTCTGTGTGAGTCCTTTGTCCAGAGGTGGGTCTTTTGTAGACAGCAAATATATGGGTCATGTTTTCTTATCCATTCAGCTACCCTATGTCTTTTGATTGCAGCATTTAACCCATTTATATTTAATGTTATTATTGATAGGTACTGTTTGTTGCCATTTTTATTCTTTATGCCTGTGTTCCTTCTTCCCTTCCTATTTCTTCTTTTTATAGCAGTCCCTTTAGCATCTTTTGCATTGCTGGTTTGGTGGTAATAAACTCCCTTAGCCTTTTTTTTGTCTGTGAAGGTCCTGATTTCATCTTTAATTTTGAATGGTAAACTTTCTGGCTAGAGTATTCTTGGATTCAGTCCCTTACTTTTCATCACTTTGTATATTTCACTCAATTCCCTTCTGTCCTGATGTGTTTCCATTGAGAAATCATTTTATATTCTAAAGGGAGATCCCTGTAGGTAACTTTCTGTCTCTCTCTGGCAACCTGTAAGATTCTCACTTTGTCATTGATGTTTACCAATTTAATTATGATGTGTCTTGGTGTCGATATCTTTAGGTTCATCTTGTTTGGGGCTCTGTGTACTTTTTTGGACTTGTGTGATTTTTTCTTCCCCAAATCAGAGAAATTTTCTGTCATTATTTCTTCAAACAAGTTTTCTATTCCTTTCTCAGCTTCCTTTCCTTCTGGCACCCCTATCATGTGGATGTTGTTTCATTTCATGTTGTCCAAAAGCTCCCTTAGAACTCTCCTCCTGCTTTTTAATTTTTTTCCAGTTGCTGCTCTACTTGGGTGTTTTTTCTACCTTGTCTTCTAACTCACTGATTTGGTCCTCAGCTTCTTCTAGTTTCCTGTTGAAACCTTCCATTGTATTCCATTGCAGCTATATCATTCTAAATTTCCTCTTGATTCTTACAAATGTTGGTGATTTCTGATCCAACCATTTGAACATCCTTACAACCATTACCCTGAATTCTTTCTCTGACATATTGCTTCCATCCATTTCATTTATTTCCTTTACTGGTGATTTCTCCTTTTCTTTCATCTCCCCATTTTTTGTTGTTCTTTTGTATTTGTTTCTACGTATTAGATCAAACTGGTATGCTACCCAGCTTTTTTCAGTTGGTCTTATGTAGTAGATGTTTTGTGGGACCTAGTGATGCAGTCTCTCAGGTCTTCTGGACTGGGTGTTCCAGGGAATCCACCTGCTTGAGATATTTGGGTTCTCCTGATGTAGTTGGGTCTTGAATATTATTGTCCCATTTGTGATTGGAGTCTCCTCTCAGGGTTTCTGATTATGCAGTTCACTCTCTACCACATCATGTCACCCATTGTGGAAGTATTGATCGAACAGCACAAAATACAATATGACACAACACAAAAGGAACAGAACATGAAGGTACACAAGACAACTAAAACCCCAAAAAAAGTGACCACCAGAAAAAGGATAATTAGGAAAGAGAAAAGAGAACAAAAATGATATTGAGAAAAGAAAAAATAAATAAAAATAAACCCAAAACCTCAAACAGAAAACCCAGAAAGGGGGTTTAGGGGGCAGAATCTGTAGAGGCACAGCTTAAGTACAAAAAGGTTAATGAATTGGATGAATAGGGGAATTATAGAGGAGGGAGAAAGAGAATGGTTTATTGGTTTATTATAGAGGAGGGAGAAAGAGAATGAATGGACAAGAAGAAAAGTTTTTTAATTTGTATTCATTTACTAGAAGCCTGGTTCACAAAATTCATGTATGGGGGATGGGGGTCCCCTCAGCCCAGCCTGCACCCTCTCCAATCCAGGACCCCTTGGGGGATGTCTGACTGCCGGTTTAGGCCCAATCCTGGGATGGGGCCTAAACTCTGCTGTCAGCCATCCCTCTCACAATCCTGGAACACTGGCTCCTAACTGCTCACATGCCTGCCTACTTGGTCACCCCTAACTGCCCCCCCACTGGCCTGATCGCCCCTCATTGCCTCTTTGTGCCATCCTGATCACCCCTAACTGCACCCCCACTTCCGGCCTTGTCGCCTTTTACTGCCCCCCCCCTGCCGACCTGGTCACCCTCAACTGCCCCCCCCCGCTGGTTTGGTCACCCCTCATGGCCCTCCCGCCTGCCTGGTCACCCCCCACACCGGCCTGCTGTTCAGTGGTTTGGTCGTCCCTCACAGACCTCCCTGCCGGCCTGCTTGCCCCATGCAGCCTGATTGTTCAGTCATTTGGTCATCCCTCACTAACTCCCCTGCTGGCCTGGTCATAGGCAGCCATCTTGTGAGGGTATGATGCTCAATTTGCATATTACCTTTTTATTATTTAGGATTTGAAAAGGAGAATAGAGAAGAGAGCATATAGGCCTGAATTTAGGAAGTGAAACCAATTAAAAAATTAGGAGAAGACAAGAGCCAGAGAGTAGAGAAAAAAAGAATTGAGTAGTGCAGAGAAATAAAAAAGAAGGGGAAATGAAGTTAGGAGAGCAGGGAAGACCAAGTTAGCTGTATGACTAAGCCAACAGAGACTACTGTAATAATAAAACATCAATAAAACAGATAAAGATAAATTTTTAAAAAGGGGTAAAAAGAAAGGAAAGAGATAAACTAAAATGGGGAAAGGAGAAGAAAAACAGGATGAAAAAAGGAGAAGCAAGGAAGAAAAAGGTGAAAAATAATAAATCAAAATTTTAAAAATAATAATACTAAAATAAATTAAAAAGTGAAATGTCATTCACTTCAGCTGAGTTTTAATGCCCTGTGGCAGCTTGTTTAGAATCCCACTCTTCTGTTCTGTGTGCCAATTCTGGGCTTCCTTTTAAGTAGTTAGGTGCTGACCACTGTGAGACACTATCTTTTGGCTTTTTTTAATTATTGATTTTTTACAGAGAAGAAGGGAGAGGGATAGAGAGTTAGAAACATCGATGAGAGAGAAACATCGATCAGCTGCCTCTTGCACACCTCCTACTGGGGATGTGCCCGCAACCAAGGTACATGCCCTTGACCGGAATCGAACCTGGGACCCTTGAGTCTGCAGGCCGATGCTCTATCCACTGAGAAAACCGGTTTCGGCCCGGGGTGGGGGGTTCTTGATTAAAAATTTGGTCTATATTGTAATTGCTTTTGGTTTTTTTAATAAAAGGAAATTCACTTCTTAGATCATCATTGAATTTGCACCCTCTTTTCTTACTCATTATGTTAAAAATCTAAAAAAAATAATTTAAAATTATATTATAAATTATTATATACATATTGCTTAAAAACACAGTAAGTAGGTACATAATTACATGAACATATTTTATTGTTAGTTTATAAATTAAATTAATTTGATTGTTATAAAGTAACTATATTTTAAAAATTATTTTAATCCTATATTTCTTTCTAAATAATAACAATACTAACTTGTATTATTTTTCCTCTGAATTTGCCATAACGTAAGTCGTTAAGTGTCACTTTCAAGGCCGGCACTAGACTTTTTGCTGCCACTATAAAATATAAATAATACGAGTACTGTCTGCTAAATTCAAGAAAATTTATGGATTTATGAAATAAATAAATAAATTACTTACCTAAATTATCTGAATAGCTGATTTGTAATGACATCACTTGTTTAACTAGCTTACTAGCACGCAGTACGATGTGTATCATCTGAGAGACAGTTACAAAATGTTTTCGTCGTTGCCAATCCCAAAAAATGCCATTGTTCATTAAGTCCAAACAATGGTGGTCGAATTCTAACAACTGATCAACAATGCCAACTTTGATAAGCAGTTCTTGATAATCAGTTCTCAACAATTATTTGTTATTATTAAAGTTTAACATTATAAAATTAACAAAAATAATATAAAACTCATATCCTGGCTAAATAGCCACATGGCCGCCGAAAACCGTATATTCCCTTCCCGTTCTCCCGCTGTTCCCTAGCTTGTCGTGCATTCTTTCCAAAAATCGGGACTTTTTTAAAACGCTGCGGGACGCGGGACAAATTGTTAAAAATCGGGACTGTCCCACCAAAAGCGGGACGTCTGGTCACCTTACTTTAGGAGCAGGTGATGCTGTTTGGCTTTCTGGGAATCAGATGGATGTTTTTTCCCTGACCCAGAGGTACTCCTCAGTGAGTGGCCCAAAATATTACTCTGGCCTTGTTTATTCAGAGATCCTTGTATGGAGACCAGTGGGATTGGCTAGCAATCTGGAGTTTTTATCAGTCTGGTTCCCATAACAGCAGGGTGGACCGGCATGTCTTCCTCTCCAGTTACTGAGGGCTCTTTGGGCCTATTCAGACTTGTAAACTTGGCCTCTGCCTATTTTCCTTCGCATAGCTCAAAATTCAGGCAGGGTGTGGCAGGCTGTATTACCTGTCTTGTGGCTACTGGGAGGGGCTAGCTCTTCAGAAGAGAAATGGCCACTTAGGTTTGGAAGCTTTAAGAATGTCCCAATGCAGGAGTCCTGGCCATGTCTCTCTGCCATACTTCCCTCCCCAGCCTCTCCCATGCTCCTCAAGTTTGTGCTTTCTCCCTGCACAGAAGCCTCAGGTGAGTGTTTGCAATTGAAAAGTCCTATGTTCTGGGTGTAGTGCATAATAGCTCAGACAAAACAAAACCAAAACAACCACTACACTGCATGTTTCTCTTCCCCTGGCACTGCGCTGCTCAGGCCGCCTCAGCCTTGTGTGGCTGTGGTCTTATGTCCGGATTTCCATGCCAGCATCAGCCCTGTGGCTTTTCTTCTTCACCGTTGGATATTATGCCTGTTGCCAAGGGACGCAGCTTTGGTGCACCACAGCTTCCTCCTCACCCTGTCGGCCCACTGGCTGGCTGGCCCTCTTCAGTCCAGATCCCCATTCCTACCGTTCTCCAGGCGTCCTCTGCCCTTCCTTCTTGTAAATTGTCTCCTCAGCTGTGTCTAACTTGTTAATTCCAGGTTGATGTTCTCTGACTTAATTGCTTTTCCAGTTTGGCCCCAGGATGAGGTGCATGACACATCTGCCTATTGGGCCACCATTTTCTATCCTTGTTTATTTTTAAAAACAATTTTGTGAATATATACTAACTAAAGATAGCCAGAGAAAATTGCAGAGTAACTGGATTTAACATATAAAGAAAGTCTTGAGTTGGGAAACAATTTCCTTTTAAATTTTAAAATTATTTCTTCTCTGAAAGATTTGAATCTATAGGAATTAACTTTTTTATTATTATTTTTTTTTTTGGTCTGTTCTTTGTAGTGAAGTCAGCACATTTATTCAAGGGAAAATACTCTCTTAAAGGATCATCTTTGTAATACTACTATTTAGGATTTTCCCTTGCCAATAGTAAAAGTTTTAAATTACAAACTCTTAATCCACCTGATCAGAATTCTGTTTTATTTTGTAGGAGTAATTGACAACCAGGAATAGGAAATTTAATGGTCTCTGAATACTCTGTTGAATAAAAAATAAATATTATAAAAAGTATTTTCACCAATTGATGTCTCTTTGACATCTATGTTTATCTATCTATTATCTTTTTCTCTCTCTCTCCTTCCCTCCTTCACTTCCACTTTCTCTAAAAATCAATGGAAAAATATCCTCAGGTGAGGATTAATAAAACATAAATCTATATGTATAAAAGCCTAAGTGACTGAATGACCAGTCGACCGGTCGCTATGACATTCACTGACCACCAGAGGGCAGACACTCAATGCAGGAGCTGCCCCCCTGGTGGTCAGTGTGCTCCCACAGCGGGAACGCTGCTCAGCTAACCAACTGGCACCAGGCGCAGAGCTCATGGCCTGCGAGCGCCACTTCGGCAGTGGTGCGAGCCTCTCCTGATCAGGACTGACTGGGCATGAGCCTGCAGCAGGAACAGCAGGGTCAGGATGAGCAGGAGCAGCAGGCAGGAGCGGCGGGTGGCATTGGACTGTCGATTTCAGCCTGATCCCCGCAGGCCACCTGCCTGTGGGTATCAGGCCTAAACTGGCAGTCCAACATCCCCCTAGGGGTCCCAGTTTGCGAGAGGATGCAGGTCAGGCCGAGGGACCCCACTGGTGCACGAATCTGTGCACTGGCCCTCTAGTAGATAAATAAAGGATAGCACCTCCAGTTCATTTAGCTTCACATCTTCATGGACTTAAGAAGAAGCTTTTTTAATGGTGAGGGTGGAATTACATATTTTACTTTAGTGCTAAATTTCTTGTTATTTTGAAAAAGAGTATTATTTGATTTCTTAGGTAATGTTAGCTTCCTGAAAAAATATTCCAGATTATGTCCTGAATTGTAGATGTTTGTGTAAAAATTCAATTCTTTGGAGACTATCCTAATATATAAAAAGCCAGGGGCCGTCATGACTGAAATAACCAGACAGATGACCGAAGAGCAGGCTGCGTGGGGTGACCAGGCCGGCAAGGGGGTTAGTGAGGGACGACCAAATGACTGAGCAGCAGGCTGCGTGGGTGACCAGGCTGGCATGGGGGTTAGTGAGGGATGACCAAATGACTGAACAGCAGGCTGCGTGGGGCAACCAGGCTGGCATGGGGGTTAGTGAGGGACGACCAAACGACTGAACAGCAGGCTGTGTGGGGCAGTCAAACTGGCAGGGGGGTTAGTGAGGGACGACCAAACGACTGAACAGCAGGCTGTGTGGGGCAACCAGGCCAGCAGGGGGGTCAGTTGGGGGAGACAGGCCAGTGGGGCAGGCAGTAAGGGGTGACCAGGCCTGTGGCGGAGGCAGGTAGGGGCAACCAGGTCGGCGGGGGGGGGGGGGGGGGGGGGGGCAGTGGGCAGTTGGGAGCGACCCAGTTAGCAGGGGAGGGCAGTTGGGGGCGACCCAGTTGGCAGGGGGGCAGTTAGGGGTGATCAGGCCAGCAGGCAGAGGCGGTTAGGGGTGATCAGGCTGGCAGGCAGGTGAGCAGTTAGGGGCCAGTGGTCCCGGATTGTGAGAGGGATGTCCGGCTGCCAGGGATTGGGCCTAAACTGGCAGTCGGACATCCCCCGAGGGGTCTCAGATTGGAGAGGGTGCAGGCTGGGCTGAGGGGACCCCCTCCCATGCATGAATTTCATGCACCGGGCCTCTAGTGCAATGATACTATCACAAGTGAGTTGGAACAGCTTTTCTTTCTATGGCTTTACTTAGTTGTTGTTTACTTTAGAAATTCACCATATAGATATACCACTGGCCTGTCTCCCCCATCTGCCCCCCCCCCACCCCCCGCTGGCCTGGTTGCCCCACACAGCCTGCTGTAGAGGATATGCATAACAACATATTTATTGATTTTCCCATTATCAGAACTTCTAAGAAATTAGTAAGGTCACAGTTTGTTCAATGATATTTGAAAGGTAGTCAAAATGAAAAATTAATGTAAAATCTTAGGGGCTTTTTTCTTTAATTTCAGTAATGATACATAGGAAAGAATACAGAAGGATTCTGAAATGTTATGAATGATTATTTACTTCTAATTTTTCCCCATATTTTGAAATCCAAACACTAATAAGTATTTGAGGGAGTAATGAGATAATATAGTAATTTGATCCTTATAATTATATACTGTAAATGAAATTTATTAAAGAATTTGAAGATAGTTTGGGTTCTCTATATCAGAAATATCTTAGGTACATATAAGCAGAGATATGTTAAACTAAGAATGTACATAAATTATCTGGATCCTTTGAAATCTTGCCTCAAAAAGTATATTTCAGACAAATATTTTTTGGAACATGTTTTGATTAGAATTATCTTATGTCTGTACCTCAGTTCTTTCCTGTCACTTTCCTATATTTGTACTTTATAAAGAGAAAATTAAGAATTTTGTTAGACTGCCTAAATATATTTAAGAAGAGATCTTTTTAAATAATAACTCCATATTTTAATATATACCCTCTAAATAATTGGGATTTTTAATGAAACACTTGACCCAGGGAAAGGACTTCTTAGCTGCTATTGACAAAAATTGAGGTATTTAAGTCTGTGCTTTATGTGTCAGAGATTGGTCAAAGAGGAGAGTTGGTTCATGAATTAACATCAAGAGGATCTATTTTTACTATATCTTAAATTTAGTAACTTCAGGAAGTGAATGTGTTAGGAACCCTATGATCATTCTTTGACATATTAAAAACTGAAGTGAAGGAAGAAATTTTGAATACATTTTTAAAATTGAAATTATTTTAGAGTAATTCACTATATAAGTAATACTCAAATTGACTAATGTGTTAATATTTACTAATATTTGTTGATAGGATTCTGTATTGTTCATTTTTAAACACATATTTAAACACATTATGTAGATGAATAGAATATAGTATACAAATCTAATCACTTTAATATTTTTCACATTTTTAAATTCTGATAAACCAAAATTTTGTGTTTCATAGAAAGATATGATCATACATAGAATCAGGCAAAGATTAAAAAATATAAACTGTGGTTTCTGAGAATTATTTTGTCTAAAACACAGTCATGTATAAGTTGAGTAATTTCTAAAATGCATATACTTTATATTGTTTATTCAAGTATTTGTAAAAGTATTTGCTTTAATCTGTGCAATTGAATTTTTTTTGTAGGACTGGAAGGAAAAGTATATAAACCATGATTATTCAAAGATTTTCACTGAAAATATAGTTGAACAGGTTTGTATTAATAATTATTATGATATGTAGACTTTTTTGCTGTATTTTCCAGAATGGCATATTATTACTACAATACTGCTTTAGTGGGCGATGTTTTGAATGTGCAGAAATTACCCTTTAGGTAAAATTTATATGGCTTGATTCCCAATTTTATAGCCTTAAGGATCATATAGTTATAAAACTGTAGAATGTGGAGATGAACAAAAATTTTAAGATCATGCGTTTTTTTAAAGCATGCTCTCAATGTCATGGCTTTCTTTTTGTTTTATTTTTTCTTTATTTTATTTTTTCCCCATTACCACTTATCCCCCATATACCCTCTTCCACCTCCACGCCCCCCGCCTCATACTCTCCCCCTAGAATCACCACACTGTTTCGTGTGTCCATAAGTTAATGTTGTAGCTTTCCCAAACCACTAAAAATAAGGAGCCATTGGCAGATATCTTTCAGTGAAAGTTTACCTTTGAAAGAAATTGGGCTCCAAGAATCTCTTCTCAGAGATGTCTTTTACAAAATGAACTCTGTTTTAGATTAGTAGTATCCCAAACTATTGCTAATACCTTTTTTAGAGAATATAAGGAATCTTTGATTCTAAGTTATCTCTTTATTTTGTATACTATGATAAAGAAAAATAAAATACTGCCAATTAAACTATGACACAATGTTTTCTAGTCCTTTAGAATTTTTTTTATTTTATACATATTGAAAGAGTTATTTTACACTTATTAATGAATAGATGTTATATGTTCTAGTGCACTGCATACATAATAACTTTTCATTTATGTCACAAATTATAGTGTAAATCATTTTAAAAGACATTTTAAAGGGCAACTCAGTTCAGCAAATGCAACACCAACTAAATACATGTATGCAAAGGACACACAGATGTGCATATGTACTCACACAGGTGACGGTAGAATGGATGTTTTACCAAGCACCGTGGCATTAAAACTACATCACAGTGGCTGCTTGGCTTTGACTTTAAGACACATTTTTAATTTACTGATGTTAAAATGTAAAAAAAACCACCAAAGTCTCCTAAGTGTTAAAAATCGCCAAAACTAGTATCCTACCTAATAAAAGAGTAATATGTAAATTGACTGCACCTTCACTACGCCCAAGCCACGCCTACCAGTCAAGCTACGCCCACCAACCAATCAGGGCGAGTATGCAAATTACACCAACCAAGATGGCGGTTAATTTCCATATCAAGACAGCATAGAAAGAAGTCAAGAGCTGCAGAAGGGAGCAAAGCTGCAGAGAAGCAAGCAAGCAGGGCGGAGGAGAAGGGAGGAGAGCAGGGCTGGGGGAGAAGGGAGGAGAGCAGGCAGGGCCGGGGGAGAAGGGAGGAAAGCAGGCGGGGTGGGGTAGATTGCAGTAGGAAGCCTTTTTGCAAGAATCTTCCTGCAACGGGAACGCTAGTTGTTTATAATAGTAATGTCAATAATGTGGGACAGACCTCTTAAAAAGGACATCTAAGTGAGATAAATATTGAATATTCTGCCCTATTACTTTTAAAATGCTAGTTATTAGTTAAAAGACACAGAATGTTATTCTCTTAATGGTGATGCCATGCTTTATAGCCTTGTCCAGATGTCTTTTGGTTTCCCATATTTTCTGAAAAAGCCTGTGATGAGTTGGTGGAAGAAATGGAGCATTATGGCCAGTGGTCTGGAGGGAAACATCATGTAAGTTGTAATTTCACACAGAAAACTGAAATGTGTATGTGGGGTTGGGGGAAGGGTAGGTATTTAGAGAATTTAGGGTGGATTTGCCCTTTTTGTTGTATATCTCTGAATAGACCTGAATAGTAGGCTAGCCAAGGCTGTCAGGAGAGCTGTGTTTAAGTCTAATTCTGCCATTACCTAATGAGTGTTTAACATTTGATCTTCCTGGGCCTCAGTTTCTCATTTATGCATGTAATTACATTGGTTAGTCTGTAAGGATCATGTCCCAGGCTAGAGATGGTGAGGTCATGTATGTCTTTACTGTGTGATGTTGTTCTTGAGGCCACTTTTTATTCTCTGCATTTTTACAGTGAGCTATAGTGAAAAATACTAAGTTTATCTGGTTGATTATCAAAGCTTTTTGTATAAAATATAAGAAGGAATCTGAATGCCTTCAGTGTAAGTCAGTTTTTTATTTACATTCAGTGTCAAGGACTTGGCAGGAAGTCTCACTGTCAGTGGTTCAATGTGTTTCTTTTTTCTCTGAGAATTCTCACATGCCAGCTCCTTCCCAATACCAAGATATTTAAGTGGAATACTCTTGAATATTACTGCCTCTGTTAAATTACAAACCTCAGCTAGTTAGCTGACCAGGGATACAGAAGTTCAAAGAATGATGAAGAACTTGAAGTCAGCAGGTTGCAGGCAGGATAATGAAAACCTGTCATAGAAAGACTGGTGCCATAAAGTAGAAGTGAGAAACGAAGCAGGGAAAGCTTGTTTCTATGGTAGATAATCCATCAAATTTATGCCCATCAAGCAGCTAACACTGCCTGAAGGGTCACTGTAAAAAACTCATTCTTTAGGAGGCTTGGGAGGACTTTGGAAATTAACTTTATTTACTTTATAGTCAGATCTTAAATACACATTTGTAAAAATACTCTAAATGGAGCCACTTTAAAATGGAATTGGAGATGCCACCCCAGAATCTTTCATATCTTATTCCGCAAATCTTTGGAATGTTAAAAGGGCAAAATAACCTCGGGCTAGACCCAAGAGTAGCATTGTATCCCAAACCATTGTGTGCAAAGATAACAAGAAAGAAGATGCTATGACTACCTGGACTGAAATTAAAAACATTGTTTATCATTAGCATCACTGTGCTAGCTTATTTGCACCTATAGAAATACTTCCTTCTATTGTAATTGTTCTCCTAGCCCTTCTCATAAATACCCACTGCTTTTGTTTCCTAATCAGAACACTATTTGGGTTTCTGTCTGCATCAGTGCTTTCTGAATAACTACTCTTTTGGATCTCAAATAAACACTTGTTACCTCTTACTTTGGCCTTTTTATTTTTGGGTTAACACATTAAATAAGTAGGAACAGAGTCTACTAAACTCTGTTATGTTTTGCTTCATGAATATATTTGCAAAGCCATTTTACCTAAGTTTTTCTTGATAGTTTTGCAGTTAAAGCAGATGGTGTGCCATAATTAAACTGTTAATTTCTTTATTTCTAATGATCTTGGGGTTGAAAAAATTCCAAGATAGTATAAACGTGGATTGCTGTGGACCACACTTTATGATGTCCTTAATTTGTTTTTAGGATAGCCGTATATCTGGTGGTTATGAAAATGTCCCAACTGATGATATCCACATGAAGCAAATTGATCTGGAGAATGTTTGGCTTCATTTTATCCGGGAGTTTATTGCACCAGTTACACTGAAGGTCTTTGCAGGCTATTATACAAAGGTTGTTATTCTCCCATTCCTCCTGCCTACCTCTTACCAGTTTTTACACACATATGCTATTTTATGTTTTTATTGCTAAGCAAATCCATTCATTTACTTTGCCTTTTTAGGGATTTGCATTATTGAATTTTGTGGTAAAATACTCCCCTGACAGACAGCGTTCTCTTCGCCCTCATCACGATGCTTCTACGTTTACCATCAACATTGCACTCAATAATGTGGGAGAAGATTTTCAGGTAATTATGGGTTTTATTTTTTACATTTCTCAGTCATTACAAAAAGGCCTTAAACCCCCCTCCCTTTTTTTTAAGTTTCTTCTTATATGGCATAATTTGAATTTTGCCAATCTATATATATAAAAGCCCAGTGACTGTTACAGCGGAAAGACCAGAATGACCGGTCAACCAGTCACTATGATGCTCACTGATAACCAAGGGGCAGAAGCTTAACCCAGGAGCTGCCCCCTGGTAGTCAGTGTGCTCCCACAGGTGAGTGCCGCTCAGCCAGAAGCTGGGCTCATGGCTGGTGAGTACAGCTGCAGCGGCGGGAAGCCTCTCCTGACTCCGGGGCAGCAGGCACCCAGCCTGGTTTGGGCTCCTCTCTAGCCATCTGCCACTTGGTGCACTGCTATGTCCCTCCAGGGATGTCCAGCTGCCAGTGTGTTCCCGATCCCTCCCAGGATTGGACCTAAACCTGCAATCAGACATACCCCGAGGGGTCCCAGATTGAACTTGGGTGCTATGGGTGCTCCTGTAGAGCAAGCGATTACCACGGACGGGTTCCATGTAAGCCCAATTTCAGCCTGTTTTTTTCTTAACTATTCAAACATATGACCTTAGAGCACAGCCCCTCTCAGAGCGGGCAGAAGCAGCCAAGACATTGGAGGGCCGTGTCTGGGAGAAGGGGCATGGGAAGGAGTGTTGGGCGCATGGCTACCTGGGGTTAGGGATAGGATTGGAATCTCTTTCTCCGTACGCAGAGGAGAAAAGATAGGAACCACTGATTTGGTGGCTGCACATGTCTCCCCCTGGAGCCCTGCGGCACAGCAGGTTTCCATGCTGTTTGCAAACATGACATTCTGCACACAAGTGCAGAGAAGGCGAGCCCGCACTGCCTCGGGAGTCTCTTCAGTGGGTCTCTCCCTCCAGGAGCGGGGTTTCTTTGATGCAAATTACATGAGATCTGAATTTAAATGTGGAAGGCAGCGCCCCAGGACTGAGTTCCCAGAGGGAGACTGCACCCTGGTTACCTTCGGGCAAAGGCACTGGGAACCATTCTTGATGTTGGGCACGTGTTCGCTAAACTGCAGGGCCCACGGAACTGTGCCAGTACCCGGGCATAGTGAGCGGAGGAGGGAAAGAGGGGCAGACCTGCAGGGCCGCTGGCCTCCAGGGTCTGAGTGTTGGCCGCAGCTGGGAGGTGGCTGAGAAGGGCTTCAGAAGCCCGCAAGTGAGCCCGGGGTTCGGGAGTTTGGGATAGTGCAGAGGTCGAAGGAGTACATATAAGCAGTCCCCGCACAGCAGCATCCCCTCCCAAGGTGTGCGCGATGGAGGCGGGAGGGTTGGAGGGAGGATCTGGGAGGGCCCCTGGACTGCCCGCTGAGGCACAGACCAGCAGGTGCAAGTGGGAAGACAGTTTGGCTCTCACTGAGCCCAGTTGGGCTGTTTAACCTAGGTGGCTTCCTGAAGGCTTTTGAAAAATCTCTTTCTAGGGAGCTTCCCCCCCCCCCCCCCCCCCCCCCCCCCCCCGCCACCTCAGCAGCCGCAGAGTCACCACCCGGGAGCCGTCCAATTTTTCCCATACCCAGTGGGATTGAGTCTGGTGTGCAGCAGGGCAGAACACCCGGAGCCGCTGGTTGCTGGTGGGGGTGGGGTGTGGGCACCTTGGAGCTGGACCACCCGGCCCCCAGCGTGCTCTCTGCCTGGAGGCGTCCTGCTGCAGACCTCAGACCCCATTAACTGGATCAGTGGCGGGGTGGAAAGTGACCTGGGAGGGTGAGGAAATGAAACTTGGGGCGAGTACCACAGGTGCAGTCCCTGTGACCTCCCCCTCCCGGGATAATGCTGCACTTCCTAACCTCCCACACCTAGAGATAAATGTGGATTCGCAAAGAGGCAGGCCCCCAAGGAGCTTCAGCTGGGGGACAAGAGGAGTTACTCACTTCTGACACCCCCACCCTTTGCTTTAAGGCTGCATTCTCCTTCCCTAATACATGTTGCTTGAAGTACAGGATGGTTTGTGTTTAGATATGCATAAAACGTGGGGAAAGCAAAGTTTTTTGTATTTTAGAATAAAACAGTCTGGAGTCTTTGGGGGGTTTCTCTCTCTCTCTCTCTTTCTCTCTCTCTCTCTCTCTCTCTCTCTCTCTCTCTCTCACACACACACACACACACACACACACACACACACACACACACACACACACACATTCCTTCCTCCCCTCTTCCCTGGCCTGGCAAATCTTCACACAGAAAGTTAACCCTAGCTCCTCAGAACCCACCCTCGCTGGAGTGGCCTCTGTTTTGTTTTGTTTTGTTTTTTCTCTCACAAGGTTTTTTTCTAACCTCTAAACTGACAGTTGGACATTCCCCGAGGGGTCCTGGATCGCGAGTGACTATGTCATAGCTTATAAACGGCTACATCCCACACACAGTTAAGGAAGGTGGCTTCTGCAATATTTGAAAAAGATCTGTGGCTGTTTGGTCCTAATTCATCAGAAGAACCTCCAAACTGTCCACATCCTGTTTATTCCACATGGGGATGAACATGCGTTCCTATATATTGGGAACAGTCTCTTAGATTTAAAAATTAAAACCTGGCAAGGCTACTCTAACACTGAAAAAAACAGGATGATGCAGCGATGACGTGCATGAACTCTGGCTTGCACATTTTTTGGTCAGCCCTGATTCTGACACATAACTGTGTGACAAATCCAATTACTTAACTTCTCTCTGCTTCAGTTTTTCCACCCATAAGATGGGGAAAATGGTACTACTGCCTCATAAGGATCATGTTATGTACTACTTTTTATAATCAGGGCAAAAAACATGTAGCTGCCCATACAACAGCAAGATGCCTTTCACCTGTATGAAAAGTATGATCACTGGTGTATGAGACATCCTGGATTGCAAGAGGGCACAGGCCAGGCTGAGGGACACCCCCCTCCCTGCACAAATTTCATGCACTGGGCCTCTAGTGATAAAATATTAAACATAATAGAATGATACATTTATTTGTTTGATCTCTTTTAGGGAGGTGGATGCAAATTTCTACGATACAATTGCTCTATTGAATCACCAAGAAAAGGCTGGAGCTTTATGCACCCAGGGAGACTCACACATCTACATGAAGGGCTTCCTGTTAAAAATGGAACAAGATACATTGCAGTGTCTTTTATAGATCCCTAAGTTATTCACTTTCCTTTGAATCACTGCTCCTTTTGGAATGGATGACTGGCATGAACATGTTTGAAGTTACTTGAGAAGATGAGAGGAATATTTAAGTAACATCACCAGAACAACTTCACTTTGGGCCAAACATTTGAAAACCTTATAAAAAATTGATATATCATAATGTCTGCTCTGAGCCTTAAAATACAGATTGAAGAAGAAAAAAAAGGAAAAATATTAAAAGCAAATATTTATTTCTTTGCCTTATTGTCTCTGAGAATAATGACAATTTTTCTGAATATGTGTTTCAGTTGGTAAAATATTCAGGTACAAATGCATCAATGACAAATGAGACTAGTATTTTCTTATTTAACAATACCTGGGAAGAATTTTATTTATCATCATGTAGATAAGATGGCTATAAGTGAAAACTGGTAATTTTTTAAATGTTGGAAAACTGGAATTCTCACTGAATTTTTGTGCAATTGTGTAAGTACTTTTTTTTGACCTCCTGTGTAGGTATGTTTTACAGTACTTCCTGATGGAATATAAAGAACAGTATTGCACAATGTTTGTCCTTAAGAAATTTAGTACAAAATATAGTAAGTTGCATATCCAGTTGGAAGCCTTTTTGTTTAGATTGTTAAATTTTTTTTACACTTGTATTAGAAATAAAATCCTGTGTTCCTTCAGATGAATTTTTTCAAGGTGGATTATATTATGTAGATATTAGATTTAGAAAAGCAAACCTTTCCATTTCTAAGTATTGACTTAAGATCACTGACTATCCTTAAGTAAAAGAGGTTATTGTTTTTTAATTCTAGAAAATAATGAGGATTACTTTTTCTTTTAGATGAGTAGCAGCATTTTATGATTAAAAAAAACTTTTAAGTACTTGAATTTTATATCAGGAAAATAAGTTAGTGAGCCTTTCTTTTGCTCTTTGCCCCCCCTCTTTATTCTCTTTTAGGGAGAATTACTCACTTTTCTGTCTTCCCAGCATGGTCTCTATTTTATCCTTCTTACTCTTTTTATTAGCTTTTTAAAATCGCACTTTGAAATAATTTCCCTCCACAAAAGAATTTGTGCCTTGATTTTCAGCATTTCTCTGAGTGAGGTTTAAATATCCTTAGTGTAGCTACTGTGTTTAATTTAAAGGCTAAACTTGAGAAAAAGTTTTAAGTCATGGTACCAAAGTTCATTTTTCTAACACCATGTGTTAGAAAATTCTTAAAAATAAAATAATTTAAAATAAGTTTCTATTGTTTTATTTATTATTGGTGAATAAGTAGCTTAAGAAGATACTTATAATTGAGGAGCCTGAAAGAATATCTGGAGATAATAGGCTATGACTTTTCATTTTGCTTGGTAAATTTACTGCTATCATAACTTAATGAAAATTCATTTTATTTAATTACAAGTGGAATTAATATCTTCAATCTCAGAATGACTAGGAATTTGATCTAACTTATTTTACAAGTGAGGAAATAGAGATATATATTATTTCATTCATTTTTCTATATATTTTTTATTTTATTGATTTTAGATAGAAGAGGGGAGAAAAGGAGAGAGAGAGAAATATTGATTTGTTGTTCCACTCATGTATGCATTCATTGATTGCCTCTTGTATGTGCCCTGACTGGAGATCAAACCCACAACCTGGGCATATGGGGACAATGCTCTAACCAACTGAGCTACCTGGCCAGGGCTCAATACATATTTTATTTATTCAATTGTGTTTTTCAAGTTTCTACTGTAGGCCAGGAACTATTATAAGCATTGAGGATGTGGTGAGGAGTAAGGTGTTACAATTACTGGGAGATGCACATAGGAAATAAGGGTTCTCCCTCTGTTCTTCATAGCACTTAATACCTAGAGTAAATTCCTCCTATCCATGAAGTTCATTGAGGACACATTTTAGTAATGATTTGTGGTTTATATTTAGTACTAGAGGCCCGGTGCACAAAATTCATGCACAGGGGTGGGGAGGTTGTCCCTCAGCCCAGCCTGCACCCTCTCCAATCTGGGACCCCTCAAGGGATGTCCGACTGCCTGATCCACCAGGATCGGGTCTAAACGGGCAGTCGGACATCCCTCTCACAATCCAGGACTGCTGGCTCCCAACTGCTCACCTGCCTGCCTTCCTGATTACCCCTAACCACTTCTGCCTACCAGCCTGATCACCCCATAACCACTCCCCTGCCAGCCTGATTGATGTCTAACTGCTCCCTTGCCAGCCTGTTTGCCCCCAACTTCCCTCCTCTGCCGTCCTGGTCACCCCTAACTGCTCTCCCCTGCAGGCTTGATCGCCCCCAACTGCCCTCCCTTGCAGGCCTTGTCCCTCCCAACTGCCCTCCCCTGCTGGCCATCTTGTGGCGGCCATCTTGTGTCCACATGGGGGCAGGATCTTTGACCACAAGGGGGCAGCCATCTTGTTTGTTGGAGTAATGGTCAATATGCATATTACTCTTTTATTTGATAGGATAGAGGCCTGGTGCACGGGTGGGGGCCAGCTGGTTTGCCCTGAAGGGTGTCCCGGACCAGGGTCAGGGTTCCCTTGGGGCATGGGGTGGCCTGGGCGAGGGGCCTGTGGTGGTTTGCAAGCCGGCCATGCCCCCCGGCGACCCAAGCGGAGGTTTTGGTATCTGGGATTTATTTATCTTCTACAATTGAAACTTTGTAGCCCAGAGCAGAGCCAAGCCTTCTGCTCGCTCCGTGGTGGCAGCCATTTCTGTTGGGATTTATTTATCTTCTACAATTGAAACTTTGTAGCCTTAAGCAGAGGCCAAAGCAGGCCAGGGCTGCAGAAGCTTGGCTTCCTCCATCGCCGGGGGCAACCCTAGCCTCTTGCTCTCTCCAGCTCCGTGGCTGCTGCCATTTTTGTTGGGATTTATTTATCTTCTATAATTGAAACTTTGTAGCCTTAAGCGGAGGCCTGGGCCCACCAGGGTGTGCAGAAAGCTTGGTTTCCTCCATCGCCAGGGAAACCCAAGCCTTCCTCCTGCTCTCTCTGTGCTGCAGCCATCTTGATTGGGTTAATTTGCATACTCACTCCTGATTGGCTGATGGGCGTGGCTAATGGGTGTATCAGAGTGGTGGTTAATTTGCATATTACTCTTTTATTAGATAGGATACTTTAGGGATGTTATTCCAAATATGTAACAGCTGGTATGTTGTGGATGCTACCCAGTCAAGACAGACTCTGCTTATAAAAATAGATAGAATTCTACTAATGCAAGCAAGCATACTGTGCCTGTAGCACATTTCAGAGGACAGATGTACCAGGTCCTGGTTCTTTTCAGAGGTAGTATCCATGGGTGCTGACCTTTATTCACTATTTTAATCACATGCAGTGTTTCCAGAATTTGGATGGAGTTGGTCAGCTGGGTGCACTTTTTATTTTCCTTCTCATTCCAGATTTAATGAAATAATACATGTACTTTTAAAAGAAAAGTTCATGATTAGTGAAGGAAAGTGAGAAATTCCCATAAGTAGATCAGGAAATTTGAAAGATGGAAAAGAGACAGGAGTGGATGGATGGAGAAAGCTACAGCTTGAAACTTGCTCAACTTGGGCAACCATCAATCTGTACTGTGTTTTCATGAGTTCACATTTTTTAGCTTCTACATATAAATGAGAAAGCATACAGTACTTGCCTTTGTCTGACTTACTTCACTCAACAACACCCTGAAAGTTCATCTATGTTGTCACAAGTGGCAGTATTTATTTTTTAAAAAAATTAAAAAAATATTTTTATTGGTTTCAGAAAGGAAGGGAGAAGGAGATAGAAACATCAATGATGAGAGAGAATCATCAACCAGCTGCCTCCTGCACACCCCCACTGGGGATTGAGCCCACAACCTGGGCATGTTCCCTGACCTAGAATCAAACTGTGATCTCCTGGTTCATAGGTTGACACTCAACCACCGAACCACACCGGGACAGGCTGTTTTTCCTTCTTTTTTATGGTTGACTAATACACCAATGTGTGTGTGTGTGTGTGTGTGTGTGTGTGTGTGTGTGTGTGTGGTATAACTTCTTTACCCATTCATCCATCAGTGGACACTTAAGTTGTTTTCATGTCTTGGTTATTATAAGTAACTAGAGGCCTGGTGCACAAAAGTTCGTGCACTGGGGGAGGGTTCCTCAGCCCAGCCTGCCCCCTCTCACAGTCTGGGAGCCCTCTGGGGATGTCCTACTGACGGCTTAGGCCTGGGGATCGGGCCTAAGTCACAGTCTGGCCTCCCTCTGCGGGAGGCAACCGGGCTGATCAGGGGAAGGAACCACCCCCATCACCCCGCTGCTGCTGTCACTGCCAGCAGCAGCGGCTGCAAGGCCTGAGCCCCAGGCCTCACAGCCACCGGGGCTCACGGCTGCCTGAGCCCACGGCTGCCTGAGCCCCAGATGATGTGACATTTGTCTTTCTCAGATTGGCTTATCTCATGTAGCATAATATTCCCCAGGTCCATCCATGCTGTCCCAAAGGCTAAGATATCTCTTTTTTTACAGCTGCATAGTATTCCATTGTGTAAATGTCTCACAGGTTTTTATCCATTCATCTACTGATGGGCATTTGGGCTGTATCCAAATCTTAGCTATTGTAAATAATGCTGCTATGAACATATAGGGGTGCATATATTCAGAAAGTTCACTGTTTAGGGGTTTTTTAGGATATATTCCCAGAAGTGAGATCGCTGTGTCAAACAGAAGTTCCATTTTTAATTTTTGAGGAAACCATACTGTTTTGTATAGTGGCTGCACCAGTCTGCGCTCCCACCAGCAGTGTACTAGTGTTCCCTTTCCTCCACATCCTCACTAGCAATTGTTTGTTGATTTTTTAATAATAGCCATTCTGATAGGTGTGAGGTGATATCTCATTGTCATTTTAATATGCATTTCTCTGATGATTAGTGACTTTGACATTTTTCCATATGTCTCTTGGCCCATTGTATGTCCTCTTTGGAGAAATGTATATTCAGGTACTGTGCCACTTTTTAATTTGATTGTTTGTCATCCTTTTGTTGAGTTGTATGAGTACTTTATATATTTTGTATATTAACCCCTTATCAGATATATCATTGGCAAATATGTTCTCCCATACTGTGGGTTCCCTTTTCATTTTGATTTTTTTTGCTGTGCAGAAGCCTTTTATTTTGATGAAGTCCCATCTGTTTATTTTCTCCTTAGTTTCCTTTGCTGACTCTAGGAGATGTATTGGCAAAACTTCTGCTATGTAAGATGTCTGAGATGTAACTGCCTATGTTTTCTTCTAAGATTTTTATGGTTTCATGCCTTACATTTAAGTCTTTTATCCACCTTGAGGTTATTCTTATGTATGGTGTAAGTTGTTGGTCTAGTTTCATCTTTTTGCATGTGTCTATTACAACACCATTTGTTGAAGAGACTGTCTTTACTCCATGGTATGTTCTTGCCTCTTTTGTCAAGTATTAATTGACTACAATGATGTGGGTCAATTTCTGGGATCTCTGTTCTGATCCATTGGTTTATTCACCTGTTCTTGTGCCAGTACCAGGCTGTTTTGGTTATATGGCTTTGTAGTATAATTTGACATCTGGTATTTGATTCCTCCAACTTTGTTCTTCTTTCTCAAGATTGCTGCAGCTATTTGGAGTCTTTTATGGTTCCATATAAGTTTTTGGAGTATTTGCTCTAGTTCTGTGAAGTATGCCATTGATATTTTAATAGCGATGTGTTGGATCTATCGATTCCTTTGGGTCATTTAGACATTTTAATGATGTTAATTCTTCTAATCCATAAACATGGTGTACATATCCATTTGATTGTATCTTCATCTATTTCTTTTTTCAATGTCCTATAGTTCTCTAAGTATAAGTCTTTTACCTCCTTGGTTAAGTTTACTCCTAAGTATCTTAATTTTTTGTTGTTGCAGTGGTAAATGGGATTTTTTTTTTAGTTTCTCTTTCTGAGATTTATTGGTCTGTAACAATGTTATCAATTTCTGGATGTTCATTTTGTATCCTGAATTCAGGTATTGCTGAATTCATTTGTTAAGTCTAGTAGTTTCCTGGTGGAGTCTTTAGGGTTTTCTATGTACAATATCATGTCACCTACTAATAATGACAGTTTTACTTCCTCCTGTCCAATTTGGATGTCTTTTATTTTTTCTTCTTATCTGATCATTATGGCTAGGACTTCCAGTAATGTGTTGAACAAGAGTAGTGAAAGTGGACATCCCTGTCTTTTTCTTGTTCTTAGTGGAAATGGTTTTATTTTTTGCCCATTGAGTATGATGTTGGCTGTAGGTTTGTCATATATGGCCTTTAATATGATAAGGTATGATCCTTCTATTCTCACTTTACTGAGAGTTTTTATCAAAAAAGGGTGCTGGATTTTGCCCATTGCTTTTTCTGCATCAATCGATATGATCACGTGATTTTTATCTTTCAATTTGTTTCTGTAATGTATCACATATATTGATTTGCAAATATTGTATCAGCCTTGCATCTCCAAAATAAATCCCACTTGGTCATGATGTATGATCTTTTTAATGTACTGCTGGATTTTATTAGCTAATATTTTATTGCGGATTTTAGCATCTGTCTTCATCAGGGATATTGACTTGTAATTTTCTTTCTTTGTAGTGTAGTTATCCGGTTTTGAAATTAGGATAATGCTGGCCTCATAAAAAGAGCTTGGAAGTATTCCTTCCTCTTGAATTTTTTTAAATAGTTTGAGGAGGATCAGTGTTAATTCTTTGAATGTTTGGTAAAATTCTCCTATAAATTCACCCAGTCCAGGACTCCTGTTTGCTGGGACTTTTAAAAGTACTGCTTCAATTTAATCAGTTGTTATTGGCCTACTCAGGTTTTCTGATTTCTGATTCTTCCTGATTGCATTTTGGAAGATTATTATATGTTTCTAGGAATTTGTCCATTTCACCCATGCTGTCCTGTTTGTTGTTCACAGTATTTGCATACAATCCTTTGTATTTCTGTGGTGTCCATTGTTATATTGCCTCTTTCATTTCTGATTTTATTTATTTGTGCCCTCTTTATTTCTTGATGAGTCTGGCCAGGGGTTCATCAATCTTGTTTATGTTTTTAAAGGACCAGCTCTTGGATTTATTGATCTTTTGTCCTATATTTTTAGTCTCTGTCATTTTTTCCACTCTGATCTTTATTATTTCCTTTCTTCTACTTACTCTGGGATTTTCTTGCTGTTTTCTTTCTAATTTGTCTAGTTGTAGGGTTAGTTTAGTTGTGCTTTTTTTTTCTTTTTTTTTTTTGAGGTAGGCCTGTAATACTATGAACTTCCCTCTCAGGACTGCTTTCGCAGTGTCCCATAGATGTGGGGTTGTTGTATGTTCATTTTCATTTGTTTCCAGGAAATTTTTAATTTCTTGCTTCATCTCATTGGTACCCATTTATTGTTTAGTAATATGCTACTTAGCCTCCATATATTTGGGTGTTTTTCATTGTAGTTTATTTCTAACTTCATGCCATTGTGTCCGAGAAGATGTGTGGAATTATGTCAATCTTCTTGAATTTGTATAGACTTGTTTTGTGTCCTAAAACGTGGATATTACATGTGCACTTGAGAGGAATGTATATTTTGTTGCTTTGGGGTGAAATGTTCTGTAAATATCAGTTTGATCCATCTGATCTAGTGTGTCATTTAAGGCGTCTGTTTCTTTGTTGATTTTTTTGTCTGGAAGATCTATCCAATGATGTCAGTAGGTGTTAAAGTCCCCTACTGTGACTGTATTGCTGTCAATCTCTCAAAGTCCATAAAGACTTTTATTATGTACTTGGTTGTTCTTATATTGGGTACATATATGCTTATAAGGGTTATATTTTCTTGTTGAAACATTCCCTATAGTATTGTGTAGTGGCCTTCTTTGTCTCTTTTTATGGCCTTATTTTAAAGTCTATTTTGTCTTATATGACTATTGCTACCCCAGCTTTTTTCTTCTTTCCATTTGCTTGGAATACATTTTCTCCATCCCTTCCCTCTCAGTCTTTGTGTACCCTTTGTTCTGAGGTGGGTCTCTTGTAGACAGCATACATAGGTCATGTTTTTCTAATCCATTCAGTCACCCTATGTCTTTTGACTGGAGCATTTACTCCATTTACATTTAAGGTTTTTATTGATAGGTATTTATTTATTGCCATTTTTATTTTCTTTATAACTATGATCCCCTCTCTCTCCTTTTATTCTTCTTCTTAAAACAGTCCCTTTAACATTTCTTGCATTGCTGTCTGGGTGGCAATGTACTCCTTTAACATTTTTTTGTCTGGAAAGTTTTCAATTTTAAATGATAGCTTTGCTCAATACAGTATTCTTGGATTTCAACCCTTGCTTTTCATCACTTTGAAAACTTCATGCCACTCCCTTCTGGCCTGAAGTGTTTTTATTGAGAAGTCATCTGCCATTCTAATGGGAACTCTTTTGTAGGTCATTTTCTATCTCTCTCTGGCTGGCTTTAAGATTCTTTCTTTCTCTTTAACGTTTGTCATTTTAATTAAGATGTGACTAGGTGTGACTCTCTTTGGATTCATCTTGATTGGGACTCTCTGTGCCTCCTGATCTTGTGTGACACTTCCCATCTCCAGGTTGGAGAAGTTTTCTATAATTATTTCTTTAAACAGGTTCTCTGTTCCTTGCTCACCTTCTTCTCCTTCCTGGTATTCCTATAATGTGGATTTTGTTACAGTTCATGTTGTCCCAGAGCTCCTTTAAGCCAACTTCCTAATTTTTAATTCTTTTTTTTTCTATTTGTTGCTCTAATTAGGTATTTATTTCTACCCTGTCTTCCAAATCACTGATACAATCCTCTGCTTCATCCAATGTACTTTAATTCCTTCCAATGTGTTCTTTTTTAAAATTTTTATTTTATTGTTTAAAGTATTACAAATAGTAGTACATATGTTTCCTTTTACCCCCCATTGACCTTCCCCTAGTCTCCCCTGCCCCCTGGCACATTCCCTCACTCCACCCCACCAGTGTCTTGTGTCCATTGGTTATGCTTATATGCATGCATACAAGTCCTTCAGTTGATCTCTTACCTCCCCCCCAACTCCCACAACACTCCTAAGCCTTCCTGCTGTAATTTGACAGTCCGTTCGATGCTTCTCTGTCTCTGTATCTATCTTTTTATTCATCAGGTTATAATGTTCTTTATTTTCCATAAATGAGTGAGATCATATGGTATTTTTCTTTTCTTTTTTTAAAAATATATTTTATTGATTTTTTTACAGAGAGGAAGGGAAAGGGATAGAGAGCTAGAAACACTGATGAGAAACATCGACTAGTTGCCTCCTGCACACCCCTCACTGGGGATGTGCCTGCAACCAATGTACATACCCTTGACTGGAATCGAACCTGGGACCTTTCAGTCCGCAGACCGTCGCTCTATCCACTGAGCCAAACCGGTTTCGGCGTCATGTGGTATTTTTCTTTCACTGCGTGACTTATTTCACTTAGCATAATGCTCTCCAGTTCCACCCATGCCACTGCAAATGGTAAGAATGCCTTCTTTTTTATAGCAGTGTAGTATTCCATTGTGTAGATGTACCATAATTTTCTAATCCACTCATCTGCTGATGGGAATTTAGGCTGTTTCCAAATCTTAGCTATTGTAAATTGTGCTGCTATGAACATAGGGGTGCATATATCCTTTCTGATTGGTGTTTCTATTTTCTTGGGATATATTCCTAGAAGTCGGATCACGGTGTTAAATCGGAGTTCTATTTTTAGTTTTTTGAGGAAACTTCATACTGTTCTCCACAGTGGCTGCACCAGTCTGCATTCCCACCAGCAGTGCACGAGGATTCCTTTTTCTCTGCATCCTCTCCAGCACTTGTCATTTGTTGATTTGTTCATGATAGCCATTCTGACAGGTGTGAAGTGGTACCTCATTGTTGTTTTGATTTGAATCTCTCCTATGATTAGTGACTTTGAGCATGTCTTCATGTGTCTCTTGGCTTTCTGAATGTCTTCTTTCAAAAAGTGTCTATTTAGGTCCTTTGCCCATTTTTTTATTGGATTGTTTATCTTTCTTTTATTAAGTTGTCTGAGTTCCCTATAAATGTTGGAGATTAAACCCTTATCAGAGATAACATGGCAAATATGTTCTCCCATGCAGCGGGCTTTCTTATTGTTTTGTTGATGGTTTCTTTTGCTATGCATAAGCTTTTTATTTTGATGTAGTCCCATTTGTTTATTTTCTTCTTAGTCTCTCTTGCCCTAGGATCTGTGTCTGTACAGATATTGCTATGACATATGTCTGCAATTTTGCTGCCTATAGAGTCTTATAGGATTTTTATGGTTTCCCATCTTACATTCAAGTCCTTTAGCCATTTTGAGTTTGTTTTTCTGTATGATGTAAGTTAGTGATCTAGTTTCTTTTTTTTTTTCTTTTTGCATGTATCTGACCAAATTTAGCATCACCATTTATTAAAGAGGCTGTTTTGGCTCCATTGTATGCTTAGCTCCTTTGTCAAATATTAATTGAGTATAATGGCTTGGGTCAATTTCTGGGTCCTCTATTCTGTTCCATTGGTCTATAAGTCTGTTCTTGTGCCAATACCAGGCATTTTTGAGAACCGTGGCTTGGTAATATAGTTTGATGTCTGGTATTGTGATCCCTCCAACTTTGTTCTTCTTTCTCAGGATAGCTGTGGCAATTCTGGGTCTTATTTTTTTTATTCCAGATGAATTTTTGGAGAGTGTGTTCTAGATCTTTGAAATATGCCATTGGTATTTTAATAGGTATTGCATTGAATCTACAGATTGCTTTAGATCAGTGGTTCTCAACGTTTCTAATGCAGCAACCCTTTAATACAGTTCCTCATGTTGTGGTGACCCCCAAACATAAAATTATTTTCGTTGCTACTTCATAACTGTAATTTTGCTACTATTAATCAATCGTAACATAAATATCTGTGTTTTCCAATGGTCTTAGGCGACCCTGCTAGTGTTTCTCAACCTGTGGGTCATGACCCACAGGTTGAGAACCGCTGCTGTAGAGCCTAAGACCATCAGAAAACACAGATATTTACGTTATGATTGATTAATAGTAGCAAAATTACACTTATGAAGTGGCAACGAAAATAATTTTATGTTTGGGGGTCACCACAACATGAGGAACTGTATTAAAGGGTCGCAGTATTAGAAAGGTTGAGAATCACTGCTTTAGATAATATGGACATTTTAATGGTGTTGATTCTACCAATCCATGAACATGGTATGATCTTCCATTTGTTTATGTCTTCCTCTACCTCTTTTTTCAATGCCCTGTAGTTTTCTGAGTACAGGTCTTTTATGTCCTTGGTTAAGTTTATTCCTAAGTACCTTAATTTTTTTGGTGCAATTGTAAATGGATTTGTTTTTTTCTTTTCTCTTTCTCTGACTTCATTATTGGTGTATAAAAAGGCTATAGATTTCTGGGTGTTAATTTTGTATCCTGCTACATTGCCAAATTCATTTATTAGATCTAGTAGTTTTTGATGGAGTCTTTGGGGTTTTCTATATATAGTATCATGTCATCTGCAAATAAAAACAGTTTTACTTCTTCTTTTCCAATTTGGGTGGCTTTTATTTCTTCTTCTCTGATCGCTATAGCTAGTACTTCTAGTACTATGTCAAACAGGAGTGGTGAAAGTGGGCATCCTTGTCTTGTTCCTGTTCTTAGGGAAATGGTTTTAGTTTTCGCCCATTGAGTATGATGTTGGCTGTAGATTTGTCATATATGGCCTTTATCACGTTGAGATATGCTCTTTCTATTCCAGCTTCCCTGAGAGTTTTTATCAAGAAATGGTGTTGTATTTTGTCAAATGTTTTTCTGCATCAATTGATATGATTATGTGATTTTTGTCTCTCAGTTTCTTTATGTGATGTGTCACATTTATTAATTTGTGAATATTGTACCATCCTTGCATCCCTGGTATAAATCCCACTTGGTCGTGGTGTATGATCTTTCTAGTGTATTGCTGAATCCAATTTGCTAGAATTTTGTTGAGGAATTTGGCATCTAAGTTCATCAAGGATATTGGCCCGTAGTTCTCTTTTTTGTGGTGTCTTTCTCTGGTTTTGAGATTATGGTAATGCTGTCTTTGTAGAAAGAACTACAAATTGTTCCTTCCTCTTGAATTTTTTGGAATAGTCTAAGAAGGATAGGATTTAGTTCTTTGAATGCTTGGTAGAACTCCCCTGTAAAGCCGTCTGGACCAGGCTTTTGTTTGCTGGAAGATTTTTGATCACTGTTTCAATTTCTTTGGTAGTTATTGGTCTATTCAGGTTTTTTATTCTTCTTGGTTGAGTTTTGGGTGCTTGTATTTTTCCAGGATTATGTCCATTTCATCTACATTGTCCATTTTATTGGAAATGAGTTGTTCATAGTATTTTTTCATAATCGTTTGTATTTCTGTGAGATCGGTTGTTATTTCACCTCTTTCATTTCTGATTTTGTTTATTTGGGTCCTCTCTCTTTGCTTCTTGGTGAGCCTGGCTAGAGGTTCATCAATCTTGTTTATCCTTTCAAAGAACCAGCTCTTGGTTTTATTGATCTTTTGTATTGCTTTTTGGTCTCTATGTCATTTAACTCCACTCTGTTCTTTATTATTTCCTTTCTTCTGCTTACTCTGGGATTTTCTTGTTGCTCTCCTTCTCACTCTTTGAGTTGTAGGGTTAGATAATATATTACCATTGCTTCTTGTTTTTTGCTGTAGGCTTGTATAGCTATGAACTTCCCTCTCAACACTGCTTTCACTGTGTCCCATAGATATTGGATTGTTGTGTTTTCATTGTCGTTTGTTGCCATCATGCTTTTTATTTTGTCTTTGATCTCTCTGGTAACCCAGTCATTGTTTAATTTAGCCTCCAGGTGTTTGATTTTTTTTATTGTTTTTATTGTAGTTTATTTCTAGTTTTATGCCATTGTGTTCTGAGGAGATGCGTGATATGATTTCTATCTTCTTGAATTTGAATAGACTTTGCCTGTGACCCAATATATGGTCTATCTTTGAAAATAACCCATGTGCACTTGAGAAGAATGTATATTCTGTGGATTTGGGGTGAAATGTTCTGAAGATGTCAATTAATTCCATCTGATCTAGTGAGTCATTAAGGATTGATGTTTCTTTGCTCAATTTTTTGTTTAGAGGATTTGTCCAATGGTGATAATGGGGTATTAAAGTCCCCTACTATGACTGTATTTCTGTCAATCTCTCCCTTGATATACTCCAGAAGTTTGTTTTTGTTTTCATGTATTTCGGTGCTCCTGTATTGGGTTCATATGTTTACAGAGTTATATTGGCTTGTTGGATTTCTCCCGTTAGTATTATGAAGTGGCCTTCGTTATCTCTTGTTAGGTCCTTCACTTTGAGATCTAATTTTTCAGATATAAGTATTGCTAATCCCAGCTTTTTTTCATTTCCATTATCGTGATAAACCTTTTTCCTTCCCTTCACCATCAGTCTGTGTGTCTCCTTTTTTTGTGAGGTTGGTTTCCTGTAGATAGCAGATATATGGGTCATGTTTTCTTATCCACTCAGCTACCCTATGTCTTTTGATTGGGGCATTTAATCCATTTACATTTAAAGTTATTATTGATAGGTACCTGTTTTTTGCCGTTTTTGTTCTTTACACCTGTGTTCCTTCTTTGCTTCCTAGTTCTTCTTTTTTTTAAAATATATTTTATTGATTTTTTACAGAGAGGTAGAGAGAGGGATAGAGAGTTAGAAACATCGATGAGAGAGAAACATCGATCAGCTGCCTCTTGCACACCTCCTACTGGGGATGTGCCCGCAACCAAGGTACATGCCCTTGACCGGAATCGAACTTGGGACCCTTGAGTCCTCAGGCCAACGCTCTATCCACTGAGCCAAACCGGCTTCGGCCTAGTTCTTCTTTTTATAGTAGACCCTTTAGTATTGCTTCCATTGCTGGTTTGGTGGTAATAATGTCCCTTAGTCATTTTTTTATCTGTAAAGCTCCTGATTGCACCCTCAATTTTGATTGATAGCCTTGCTGGGTACAATATTCTTGAATTCAGACCCTTCCTTTAAATGACCTTGTATATTTCATTCCATTCCCTTCTGGCCTGATGTGTTTCTGCTGAGAAATCAGTTGCTAGTCTGATGGGGATCCTTTGTAGGTAACTTTCTGTCTCTCTCTGGCCACTTTTAAGATTCTTACTTTGTCATTGGTGTTTGCCAATTTAATTATAATGTGCCTTGGCATCGGTCTTTTGGGGTTCATTTTGTTTGGGACTCTGTGAGCTTCTTGGATTTATGTGAGTTTTTTCTTCCCTGTATCAAGGAAGTTTTCTGTCATTATTTCTTCAAACAGGTTTTCTATTCCTTGCTCAGTTTCCTCTTTTTCTGGCACCCCTATTATGTGGATGTTGTTTCATTTCATGTTTTCCCAAAGTTCCCTTAGGCTCTCCTGTTTTTTAAGTTTTTTTTTTTTTCTAGATGCTGCTTTGCTTGGGTATTTTTTCTATCTTTTGCTCTAGCTCACTGATGTGGTCTTCTGCTTCTTCTAGTCTACTGTTGATGCTTTCTATTGAGTTTTTTACAGCAGTGATGTCATTTTTCATCTATTTTTGGTTCTTCTTCATTTCCTCTTGGTTCTTACACATATTGTTGAATTTGTCCTCCATTCTTTTCAGAAACCTTATGACCATTTTTCTGAATTCTTTCTCTGACATATTGCTTGCCTCCATTTCATTTACTTCCCTTTCTGGTGATGCCTCCTTTTCTTTCATATGTGGGCTATTTCTTTGTCTCCCCATGATCTCTCTTCCAGTGTGTTCTTGATTTCTGATATATTATTCTTCATTTCTGTCTGGTTCTGTTTAATGGTTTCTATTTCCTTTGTCATGCTGTTATATTTCCCAATGAGTTCTTGTTATATGCACTATATTCCTTATTCATCTCTATAACCATTGCTTTGAACTGTACATATGATAGGTTGCTTGATTACATCTCATTTAGTTCTTTTTCTCAAGATTCCTTCTTTTCTCTCATTTGGGGGTTGTTTCTTTGTCTCCCCATCTTAGCTGTCTCTTTGTATTTGCTTCTATGTGTTAGATAGAAGTCTTATGCCTCCCAGTCTTTGTTGGATGGTTTTATGTAGAAAGGGTCTTGAGTGGTCTGGTGGTGCAGTTTCTTTGATCCCCTGAGCTGGATGCTCTAGGATTGCCCTGTGTGTGCATAATTTGGGCTCTCATGTTCTAATTGGGGCTTAATTGATGATGTCCTATTCATGGAAGGGATCTCCCCTTCAAGTTTCTGATAGTGATGTGCAACCCCAATGTCATCATGCCAGCTGTTATGTGGGTGCTGACAGATGGAATAAGACACAACAGGACCAAACAAAAACACCATGAAAATCAAGCCACTGAATGCAACAACAGGAAAGACTAAAAAGGAAAAATAAAAGAAAGAAAAGCAAAGAAAAAATAAAAAGAATACTAAAAAAAGTGTGACCAAAGACTTAGAGGGGATATAAAGAAAAAGGGAGAAAGAAAAAGAAAAAAAAAAAGGCTAAATGGAAGCAAGGAAGAAGCTAAAAGAACTGGTATAGGAGGAAAAGAGAAAAGAAAACAGAAAGTAAATGAAATAATAATAATTAATTTAAAACATGGTAATAATGGATATATTAAGATATAGATAGAAAAAATAAAAAAGAGAAACAAAATAAAAATTAAGCAGAACAAACAAAAGTAGAATAGAATGAAAGGAAAGAGAGAAATTAGATATATAAGAAAAAAAGAGAGAGAAGAAATAAAAAAGGGGGAAAAACAAACCATAAAAAAAAATAGTCCATTCACACACACACCAAAAAATAAAACCACACACTCACAAACCTTTGGATCTGCTGTTTGTGGATCTCACTGGATTTTACTCTGATGTTGTTGAATCTGGTCCCTTGTTATGTCTATCCTGGGCCTCCTGGGAGTTGCTGTAGTGCAAGTGAATGTGAGTCATTGTCCATTTGTGGCCCTGGGCAAACTGATTGAGGTCCGAGAGGCTGAAGCCCCTAGTAATCCAGCAGGCAGGGACTCTTTAACTCAAAGCCTGTGTCTGCCTTGAGATTCACACCTTGATTGTCTGTGTTCTGAGCTGTTCTCTCTTCCCCCACAGAGCTGGTTCTAGAAGTGACAGCTGCAGTTGCTCTGGATCCTTCTTATGTTCACTTAGCTGTGTGGTCCAGGCAGTGTCTGCTGCAGATGCACACAGGGTCTGGATTGTGGTGTGCCTATGGGTTCATGCCTGAAGTGTGGCTAGTCTGGGTGATGGTGATGCAGGGCACCTAGCCAATGCCACTCCCCACAGCCTCTTTCCTAAGAGGAGGAATTTGAAGATCTCTCTATAGCTCCTACTGGATGACCCCAGGCAGTGGCTGACTTTGCACCTTTATGGAGACACAAGAGCCATTTTACCAGTGGTCAGTGTCAGACCATACCAGATTATGACTCTACACATCCACAAGTGACACACTCAAGGGTCAGACTCAATGAGCACCAAAGCCCCACTGGAGCAAATCCTGCTCCAGAGGGATTTCTCCTGTACAGCAGCTCTCCCACTGTTGTAGCTGGTCCCACAGCCAATTGGCCTGGAGGTTAATTCCTACCAGTGACATCAACAGCAATCAAATCTCAACTAAAGCCCACAAAGAGATGCACCTAGAGTTCCCAGCTCAGGTGACTGGGAAAGCTGAGCCACTGGGCCCTATGGAACACAAGGCCACTCTACCAATTCATGGAGACATAGCAGCTCTACCTAATACACAGAAACAAACACAAGGAAGCAGCCAAAATGGGGAGACAAGTCACAAATAAAAGGAATTGAAGAAAGCAAACTACTAGATATAGAGTTCAAGACTACAGTTATAAGGTTAGTCACAAATTTTCTAGAAACCTCAAAAAAAAAAAAAAGGAAAAGGACCAGTCAGAAATTAAGCATACACTGAATGAAATAAAAAATAATATACAGAGATTCAACAGGAGAGTAGAGGATTCTGAGAATCAAATCAATGATTTGAAATATGAAGAAGCAAAAAACACCCAACCAGAAGAGCAACATGAAAAAAAAAAGAATAAAAAAATATGAAGATAGTGTGAGGAGCCTCTGGGACAATTTCAAGCATACCAAATGTTGCATTATGGGGGTGCCAGAAGAAGAGAGAGGCAAGATATTGAAAACCTATTTGAAGAAATAATGGCAGAAAAACTTCCCCTACCTGGTGAAAGAAATAGACTTACAAGTCCAGGAAGCACAGAGTCCCAAACAAAAGAACCCCAAAGAGGATCACACTAAGACATCAAAATTAAAATTCCAAGGGCTAAAGACAAAGTGAGAATCTTAAAAGCAGCAAGAGAAAAGCAGTCAGTTACCTATAAGGTAAGGGCTAGGGCTAGGATTAAAGTTAGGATTATGTTAGGGTTAGGCATAGGGCTAGGGTGAGGGTTAGGTTTAGGTCTTAGGGTTTAGTTAGGGTTAGGGTTATGTTTAGGGCTAGGGCTAGGGTTTGGATTAGGGTTAGGGTTAGGGCTAGGGTAGAGTTAGGGTTAGGGTTACTGTTAAGATTAGGGCTAGTGCTAGGGTTAGGGTTAAAGTTAGGGATAGAGATAGGATGAAGTTTATGGCTAGGGCTCAGCTTAGTGTTAGGTCTAGGGCTGGGGCTATGGTTATAGTTAGGGTTAGGGCTATGGTTAGGATTAGTGTGATGGTGGGTTAGATCTAGAGTTAGTGTCTGAGTTCTTCGCTGCACAATGGAATCACCTGGAGAGTTAGGGTTACAGTTAGGGTTAGGTTTAGGCTTAGGGCTAGGGTTAGTTTTCAGGGTTGGGTTAGGGTAAGGGTTATGGCTAGTGTTATGGTTAGGGTTGGTGTTATGGTTATTGTTGGCTCTAGTGTTTATGTTAGGGTTAATGCTAGATTTATGGTTAGGATTAGGACTGGGATTAGTGTTAGGGTTGGTCTAGGGCTAGAGTCAGTGTCTGGGTTAGGGTTAGGATTATGGCTAAGTCTCGGGTTAGGATTAGGGTTAGGGTTCCTTGGATGACATTGGAGCATCTGGTTCCTTGGATGACATTGGAGCATTAGTGTTAGAGATTATGGTAAGGCCTTGGGCCAGGATTAGTGTTAGTGTTAGGCTAGTATTAGGGCTAGGGATAAGGGCTAGGGTTAGGGTTAGTGTTAGGGTTAGTTTTAGGGCTAGGGCTAAAATTAGGTTTAGGGTTAGGTTTAGGGCTAGGGTTATGGTTAGGTTTCAGGTTTGGGTTACTGTTAGGGTTAGTTTTATGGTCAGGACTATGTCTATGCTTAGGTTTAGGGTTAGATCTAGGGCTGCTTTTAGGGTTAGGGTCAGTGTTAAGATTAGGGCTAAGGTTAGGGTTATGGCTGGTGCTAGGGCTATGGTTAGGGTTAAAGTAAATGTTAACAATAGGGCTAGGGTAAGGTTAGGGTTAGAATTAGGATTAGGTTAAGTTTAGGTCTAAGGCTAGGGTTAGTGTTATAGTTAGGGTTATTGCTACAGCTAGGGCTGTGGTTAGGATTATGGTTACATGAGGGTTAGGGTTATGGTTAGGACTAGGGCTATGGATATGGTTAGGGTTAGTGTTAGGGCTAGTGCTAGGGCTAGTGTTAATTTAGGCTTAGAGCTATGGATATCGCTAGGATATGGGTTAGTATTAAGATTAGGGCTAGTGCCAGGGCTACCATTAGGGTAAGGGTAGGGTTAAGATTAGGGATTGGGCTAGGGTTAGTTTTAGGGTTATGGTTATGTTGACGGCTCTACTTTCTGTTAGGTTTAGGTTTAGGATTAGCATCTGGGTCCCTGACGGGACATTGGAATCTATTGAGATGGTTAGGTTAGGGTTAGGGTTAGGCTTAGTGTTCGGGCTAGATCCAGTGGTGGGATAGGGTTAGGGCTAGGGCTATGGTTAGCGTTAGGGCTACGATTATGGTTAGTGTTAGGGTAGAGTTAGGTTTATGATTAGTGTCTGGGTCCTTGGATGCAAATTAGAATCACCTGGAGAGGTTGAGTTATGGTTATGGTTAGGGTTAGGGCTCAGGTTATTGTTATGGTTAGGTTCTGATTAGGGTGAAGATTAGGGCTAGAGCTCGGGTTAAGGTTAGGGTTAGTGTTAAGATTAGGGCTAGTGCTAAAGTTAGTATTAGTGTTAGGTTTAGGGTTAAGGTTAGGGCTAGGGCTAGGGCTTGGATTAGTGTTAAGTGTATGGCTAGGGCTAGGACTATGGTTAGGATTAGGTTTAAGGTTAGTATTAGGGCTATGGCTAGTTAGGATTAAGGTTAGTGTTAAGATTAGGTTTAGGGCTTTGGCTAGCATTCAGGTTAGGATTAGGGCTATGGTTAGGTTTAGTTAGGGTAGGGTTAAGTTTAGGGTTAGTTTCTGCGACCTTTGCTGCACATTGGAATCACCTGCAGAATTTTTATTAGGATTAAGATTACTGCTTGGACTATGGTTAGTGTTAGGGTTAGGTTTATGTCTAGGGCTTAACTTAGAGTTATGGTTAGGGTTTGGGTTAGCATTTGGGTTCTTGTCTACAAATTTAAATTACCTGCAGAGTTTGGATTATAGATAGGGTTGGATTAGGGTTGGGGGCTATGATTAGGTTTAGGTTAGGGTTAGGGTTCTGGCTAGGCTAGGGCTAGGTTTAGGGTTTGGTTTCATGGTTGGTTTAGTGTTGTGTTTAGGTCTAGGGCCGTGGTCAGCAAACTGCAGCTTGCGAGCCACATGCAGCTCTTTGGCCCCTTGAGTGTGGCTCTTCCACAAAATACCACAGCCTGGGCGAGTCTATTTTGAAGAAGTGGCATTAGAAGTTTAAGTTAAAAAAAAATTGACTCTGAAAAGAAATTTCAATTGTTGTAATGTTGATATTTGGCTCTGTTGACTAATGAGTTTGCCGACCACTGGTCTAGGGGTAGGGGTTGGGGTAGGGTTAGGGTTGGACTAGGGTTAGCATTAGTGCTAGGGATACAGTGAGGGTTAGGGTTAGTGTTAAAATTAGGGCTAGTGCCAGGATCAACATTAGGGTTAGTGTTAGGATTAAGGTTAGAGCTTGTGACAGCTTCAGTGTTAGGGTTTTGGTTATGGCTTGGCTTGGTTTTAGGGTTAAGGTTAGTTTTACCATGGGTCCTTGGCTGAAAATTGGAATCACTTGGAGAGTTAGGGTTAGGGTTAAGGTTAGGGTTAGAGTTAGCGTTAGTTTTAGGGTTATGGTTAGGTAATGTTTAGTGTAGGGTTAGGACCAGGGATAGGGTTGGGGTTAGGGTAACTAAGATTAGGGCTAGTGCTAAAGTTAGGATTAGGGTTAGGATTAGAGTTATCATTCTGGCTTTGGCTGGGGTTAGGGTTCGAGTTAGAGTAGGGTTAGGGCTAGCATTAGGGTTATGATTAGGGCTAGGCCTAGGGTTATGACTTGGGCTCAAGTTAGTGTTAGTGTTAAAGTTAGGGTTAGGGTTACGGTTAGCGATAGAGTTAGGAGCTGGGTTAGGGTTAACATCTTGGTCCTTAGCTGCACATTGTAATCACCTGATGATATAGGGTTTAGGTTAGGTTTAGGTTTAGGGTAGGGCTAGGTCTAGGATTAGGGTTAGGGACAAGTTAGGGTTATGTTTAGGACCAGGGATAAGGCTAGGGTTATGGTTTGCTTTCAGGGTTCACTTAGAGTTAGAATTAGGGTTAAGGCTATGGTTAGGGTTACTGTCAGTTATGGTTAGGGCTAGGGCTAGTGTTATGGTTAGGGTTCTGGGTAAGTTTAGATTTTCCAGATTTTCAAGTGTTTTAAAACACTTTTGTACACAGTATCCAGCTCTTAACCAGTGAACTCTCTGTGTTATCAAACATTTTCTACAGAGTTGGAAGTTTTTTTAGCAGTTATTTCCAAGGTCTTTCATACACTCCTCTCCACAGTTTCTAGTTCATTACCAGTAAATTTCAAGTGTTTTCAAACACTTTCTTACACAGTTTCCAGCTGTTTACCAGGGCTTTTCAAACACTTTTCAATAGTCTTCAGCTCTTTTCCAGTGAATTCCCTGTGTTTTCAATGTTTTCTACACAGTTTCCAGCTCTTTATGAGTAAATTCCTGTGTTTTCAAGCCGTTTTATACTTGGATTCCAGCTTTAACCAGTGATTTCCAAGTGTTTTCAAATACTTCTGTACCTTGTTTCCCAGTCTCAATCAATGATTTCCAAGTGTGTTTAAACAGTTTTATAGAGAGTTGGCAGCTTTTTTAGCAGTTCACGCTTGCTCAAACATTTTTCTACCAAGTTTTCAGCTCTTTGCCAGTGTTTTCAAACAGGTTTGTACCTAGTTTTCAGCTTTTAACCAGTGATTTCCAAGTATTTTGTTATCAAACAGTTCTTTATAGAGTTTGAAGCTTTTTAGCTGTTAATTCCAAGTGTTTTTAAACTCTCTTCTCCACCATTTCCAGCTCTTAACCAGTGAGTTCCAAGTGTTTTCAAATACTTTTGACAGTGTCCAGCTCTTTACCCATGAATTTCTAGTGTTTCCAAACATGTTTCTACCTAGTTCTATCAGTGAATTCCTGTGTTTTCAAACTGTTTTATACATGGATTCCCACTTTAACCAGTGATTTCCAAGTGTTTTCAAACACTTTTGTACCTCATTTCCCAGTCTCAACCAATGATTTTCAAGTGTGTTTAAACAGTTTTCGACAAAGTTTCCAGCATTTTGACACTGCATTCCCAGGGTTTTGAAACATATTTCTACCTAGTTTCCAACTCCAGTGTTTTCCCGCAGTTTTCAAACACTTTCCTACACAGATTTTAACTTTTCACCAGTGGTTTTGAAGCACTTTTCAACAGTCTTCAGCTCTTTGCCAGTGAATTCCCTGTATTTACAATCTTTCTTCTCCACAGTTTCCAGCTCTTTACCAGTGATTTCCAAGTGTTTTCAAACACCTTTTATAAAGTTTCCAGGGCTTTGCCAGTGAACACCCAGTGCTTTTTAACATGCTCTTTACTAGTGATTTCTAAGTGTTTTCAATTAGGTTTCTATAGAGTGGGCAGCTCTTTGTCAGTGATTTCCAAATGTTTTCAAACAACTTTTGACCAAGTTTCCAGCACTTAAGCACTGCATTCCCAGTGTTTTCAAACATGTTTCTATCTAGTTTCCATCTCAATACTGGTTATTTCCAAGTGTTTCCAAACACTTTCCTACACTTTCCAGCTCTTATTCAGTTAATATCAAGTGTTTTCAAACACCTTTTCTACAGTTTTCAGCTCCTTACCAATGAATACTCAGTGTTTCCAAACAGGTTTTTACCTAGTGTCTAGTTCTTTACCAGTGATTTGCAAGCATTTCCCAATATGTTTCTATAGAGTTGGCAGTTCTTTATCAATGATTTCTAAATGTTTTCAAGCAATTTTTGACACAGTTTACAGCTCTTTACCATTGCATTCCCTGTTTTTTGAAAACGTGTCTGCCTAGTTTCCAGTTCCACTGTTTTCCCAGTATTTTCAAACACCTTTCTACAAGTTTCCATCCCTTTACCACTGATTTCCAAGTGTTTTCAAACACTTCCCTACCAAGTTTCCAGCTCTTAACAAGTGAATTCCCAGTGTTTTCAAATACTTTTCTAGAGTTTCCAATTCTTTACAAGTGAATTCTAAGGAGTTGGATTCCTTTTAGTAGTTATTTTCAAACACTTTTCTACAGTGTCCAGCTCTTTACCCGTGAATTTCCAGTGTTTTCAAACACATTTCTATTTAGTTTCTAGCTCTTTACCAATGAATTCCTGTGTTATCAAACCGTTTGTACCTGAATTCATGCTCTTAACCAGTGATTTCCAAGTGTTTAGAAACAGTTTTATAGAGACTTATAAGCTTTTTAGCAGTTACTTCCAAGTGTTTTCACACACTTTACAATGTCCAGCTCTTTACCAGTGATTTCCATGTATTTTCAAACACTTTGCTACACAGTTTTCAGCTCTTTACCAGGGATCTCCAAGTATTTTTAAAATCTTTTCTACACTGTTTTTAGCTCTTTACCAGTGAATTACTAGTATTTTCAAACACTTTTCTCCTTGTTTCCAGTTCTTTACAAGGAATTCCAATGTTTCCAGCTCTTCACTAGTGAATTTCAAGGCTAGGCCTAGGGTTAGGTTTAAGGTTATCAGCTGCGTCATGGGCTGCACTTTGGAATCACCTGGAGAATTAGGGTTACGGTTAGGTTAGGGCTAGGGCTACATCTAGGATTATGGTTAGGTTTTAAGGTGGGGTTAGTATTAGTATTATGGCTAGGGTTATGGTTAGTGTTATGATTATGTTTAGGGCTAGGGCTAGTGCTAAGATTAGGATTAGGATTAAGGTTAAATTAGGGCTAGGGCTAGGGTTAGGTTTTAGAGTTGGGTTAAGGTTAAGGTTAGGGTTAGCCTTAGTGTTATGTATTGGTCTAGGGCTATGTTTAGGATTAGGGTAGGATTAGGGTCAGGGTTGGAGTTAGATCAAGGGCTAGTGCTAGGGTTAGGTATAGGTTTAGCATTAAGGTTTAGTTTAATTTAGGGCGAGGGCTAGGGTTGGTATTAGGGTTAGGGTTATAAATATGGCTTGTAGGGTTAGTGTGCCACACCAGCACAGCCAAGGGTTCGGCGAGCCTGAGGGAGGGCTGGCGAAGGATGAAGAAAAGACAGATAAAGAGAATAAGCTGGGTCTAGGTGGATCTTCTGTGCCTGGCTGAGACCACAGAACAGATCCAGACTGCAAGCTGAGCCATTTTATAGTCAGAGGTAAACAAGGTAATTTACAATGTTCTTGTAAGTTTCACTTGTTTTGGCAGCATTTGCTGCACCTCCCACAGCCCATTAGCTACCCAGGAAAGATCTAGGGAGCAGTCACAAGATCAAGCTTAATTATGCTAAGAGGGCTGTGCCCTCTAAGCTGGGACTTGTTTGCAGCTTTGCCAGCAGGTCAGTCCAAGGCTTAACCCTATAACCGCTCCCTACAGGTTAGGGTTAGCTTTAGGATTAGGTTGGCTTCTGAGTCCTTGGCTGCACAATGTATTCACCTGGATAGTATAGTTAGGGTTTTGGTTATGGTTAGGTTTAGGATTAGAATTAGGGTTGGGGTAAGAGCTAGAACTAGGGTTAGGGTTAGGTTTAGGTTAGGGTTAAGGTTAGTCTAGGACTAAGGTTAGGGTTAAATTTTATGGGTAGGTTAGTGTTAGGGTTAGGGCTATGTTTAGGGTTATGGTTAGGGCTAGCATTAGTATTATGGTTAGGGGTAGGGCTCACGTTATGGTTAGGGCTCGAGTTAGTGTTATGCTTAAGGTTAGGTTGGATTTTGTGCTAGCATTAGGGTTAGGGCTAGGAGTAGGATTTCTGTTAGGGTTAGGGACAGTGTTAAAATTTGGCTAGTGCTATGGTTCAGATTAGATTTAGGGTTAGGATTAAGGTTAAGGCTAGTGCTAAGGTTATCATTAGGGTTAGGGTCTTGATACGGTTCCTTTTAGGCTTATCATCCAATTCCTTGGCTTCACATTGAAATCACCTGGAGAGTTTTGGTTAGGGTTAGGGTTAGGGTTAGGTTTAGGGTTAAGGCTAGGGTGAGGGCGAGGGGTCGTGTTAGAGTTAGGTTTTCCAGTTGGGTTAGGGTAATGGTTAAGATTAGTGTTATGGTTTAGGCTAGCATTGTGGTTAGGGTTTGGGTTAGGGCTAGTGCTAGAATTAGGGGTAGGTTTCGTTTAGGCTGGGGCTTGATTTAGTTTTAGTGTTAGGGTTAGCATAAGGGTTAGGGTTATGTTTAGGGTTAGGGTTAGGGCTGGTGTTAGGGTTAGCATCCAGGCTGCACATTGGAATCACCTGGAGAGTTTGGGTTAGGGTTAGGGTTAGTTCTAGGATTAGGGTTAGCATTAGAGTTAGGTTGTAGGATTCGGTTTGGTTTTGTGTTAGGGCTAGGGTTAGTGTTATGCTTATGGTTATGGTTGGGGTTAGGGCTAGAGTTAGGAGTAGGATTAGGAGTAGGGCTTCAGTTAGGGTTAGGGATAGTGTTAAGATTTGGGCTTAGTGCTAGAGTTATGGTTAGGGTTAAGATTAGAGCTAGGGCTAGAGTTAGTGTTAGGGTTAGGGTTAGAGTTAGGGCTATGGCTTGTTTTAATCTTAGCATCGACATTGTTGGCTGCACATTGAAATAACCTAAAGAGTTACAGTTAGGGTAAGAGTTAGGATTAGGGTTAGGGTAAGGACTAAGGCTAGGAATAGGATTAGGGTTAGGTTAGGGTTAAGGCTAGGACTAGAGCTATGGTTATGTTTCTGGCTAGGGTTAGGGATAGGTCTAAGGCTACTGTTAGAGTTAGTGTTAGTGTTAAGATCAGTGCTAGGACTAGGGTTAGGTTAGGATTATTTTAGGGTTAGGGCTAGGATTAGGGTTAGCTTTAGAGTTAGGTTTTAGGGTTGAGTTAGGTTTAGGGTTAGGGCTAGTGTTAGTGTTATGGTTAGGCATAGGTGTAGGAATAGGGTTAGGGTTAGACTTATGGTTAACATAGGGGTCCTTGGCTGCACATTGGAATCACCTGGAGAGTTAGGGTTATGGTTAAGGTTATGGTTATAGTTAGGGTTAGGTTTAAGCTAGGACAAGGGCTAGGTGTAGGGTTAAGGTTAGGGTTATAGCTGGGACTAGCATTCAATTTAGGGCTATGGTTAGGATTAGGGCTTTGGGTAGGTCTAGGACTAGGATTAGGATTAGGGTTAGAGATAAGGATCAGGTTGTTGCCAAGGCTAGGTTTAGTGTAAGGGTTATGGTTATGTCTACTGCTTGGGTTAGTGTTAGTTTTAATGCTAGTGTTAGGGTTAGGGTTGGGGCTAGGATTATGGTTAGGGTTGGGCTAGGGTTAGGTTTAGGGTTAGAGCTAGGGCTACAGTTAGGGTTTGGGTTAAGATTAAGATTAGAGCTAGGGCAAGGGTTAGGGTTATGGCTAGAGCATGGTTAATGTTACTGTTAGGGTTAGGGTCAGGGCTAGGGCAATGGATAGTTAGTTAAGTTTTAGGTTTAGGTTTGGGTTAGTGTTAGGGTTTAGGGCTAAGGCTAGCATTAGGGTTAGGGCTATAGTTAGGGTTTGGTTAGGGCAGTGATGGCGAACCTCTGACACGCGTGTCAGTGCCATTTCTGATGACACGTGGCCGCCAAGGCGGCTGCATGCCGAGGATCAAACATTTATGTTATTTAAACTATAAATATCGTGAAATAATGTTTTTTTCTCAAAGTGACAAACTACCCGAGTTATGCTCAGTTTTTGGCGAAGTTTGACACACCAAGCTCAAAAGGTTGCCCATCACTGGGTTAGGGCTATGGTTAGGGTTTAGGTAATTGTTATGATGAGTGCTTGGTCTAGGGTTAGGATTAGGGCTAGAAATAGGGTTAGAGGTAGGACTATTGCTAGGACTAGGGTTAGGGTTAGGTTATGTTTAGGGTTAGGACTATTGCTATGATTAGGTTTAGGGTTAAATTAGGTTTATTGTTAGGGCTAAGGTTAGGGTTAGGTTTCAGAGTTGGGTTTGGGTTATGGCAAGGGTTAGGGTTAGGGTTTGGGCTAGGACTATGGTTATGGTTAGGATTAGTGTTAAGATTATTTCTAGGGTTATGATTATGGTTAGAGTTTTAGTTAGAGATAGTTTTAGGACTAGGGTTAGGGTTAGGGTAATTGTTAGGGTTAGGGATATGTATATGTTTAGTGTTAGGGTACAGATAAATTTAGGGTTAGTGTTTGGGTCCTTCACTGCACAGTGGAGTCACATGGAGAGTTAGTGTTACCATTAGAAATACATTTAGGATTAGGGCTAGGATTAGAATTAGGAATAAACCCTAACACTAGCCATAGCCCTAACAATAATCTAATCCTAATCCTAATCCTAGCCCTAACCTGAAACCTAAATCTAACCCTAACCCTAACTCTCCAGGTTATTCCAATGTGCAGCCAAGGATATAGACACTGACTATAACCCTAACACTAACACTAACCCAAGCATTAGCCATAATCCTAACACTAACTCTAACCCTAACCCTAGTACTAGCCATAGCCTAACCATACCTCTAACCCTTATACTAACAATAGTCATAACACTAAACCTAACACAATCTTTACACTAACTCTCATCCTAACACTAATCCAAGCCCTAACTCTTGCTCTAACCTAACCCTAACCATAATTGTAGCCCTAGCCCTAAACATAATTTTCTAGATTTTTCCAATATGCAGCCAAGAATCTCAATGCTAAACATAACCAAACAGTAGGCATAGTCCTAAATCAACCCTAAAACCTAACTCTAAACCTAGCTTTAGCCCAAGCCCTAAACCTAACACTAACCATAGCCCTAATCTTAACCCTAACCCTATCCTAACCGTAACCCTAAACCTACCCATAGCCCAAACTCTATTCCAAAACCTAGCCCTAACCATAACCCTAACACAACCATAAAACCTAACCCTAACCCCAGGCCTAGTCCTAGCCCTAACCCTAACTCTAACCCTAACCCTAACTCTCCAGGTGATTCTAATGTGCATCCAAAAACCCAGATGCTGAGCTTAAACCTAACCCTAAATTTAAACCTATCCTAACACTAACCCAAGCCCTAGACTTAATCTTAACACTAACTCTAACCCTAACTGTAGCCCTAACCCTAACCCTAGCCATAGCCCTAACCATAACACAACCCTATCCCTAAACTGAAGGCTAACATTAACCTGAGCCCTATCCCTAATCTTAATTATTGCTAACCCTAAATCTAGCTCTAAAAATAATACTAACCCTAACCCTAAACTAACCCAATCCTAAAACCTAACCCTAAACCTAGCCCTAGCTTTAACCCCAAACCTAACCATGACCCCAAACCTAGCCCTATAGCCCTAACCTTAACCCTAACCCTAACTCTAATCTTAACCCTACCCTGAATATTAACATGAACCTAACCCTAATTATAACCCTAGACATACCCCTAACCCTAAACAAACCCCCAAACCAAACGTAACCCCAGCCCTAGCCATAGCCCTAACCCTAATCCTAACACTAGTCCTAGCCCTATCCCTAACCCTAAGTGTAACGCTAACCCTAATCCTAATTTATCTGATGATTGTAATGTGCATCCAAGAAACCAGATGATAACCCTGACACTAATCCTAAACTTAAACCTAATGCTAACCCAAACCCGAGCCCTAGGCCTAATCTGAACACTAACAATAAACCTAAATGTAGCCCTAGTCCTAACCTTAACCCTAACCCTAGACCTATGACTAACCCTAACCCTAGCCTTAGTCCTAAACATTCCACTAACCCTAACCTTAACCCTAGCACAACCCAAACCCTAACCCAACCCTAAAACCTAACCATTACCCTAGCCCTAACCATAACACTATCCCTAGTTCTAGCCCTAACCCAAATCCTAACCCTACTAACTCTCAAGCTGATTCCAATGTGCATCCAAGAAACCAGACACAAACCTTATCACTAATCCTAAACCTAAACCTAATGCTAACATTAACCCGAGTCCAAGCATTGATCTTAATACTGATCTTAAACCTAACTATAGCCCTAGACCTAACCCTAGCCCTAACACTAACCCTAAACCCTAACCCTAGCCCTAATACAACTCTAAACCCTAGCCCTAGCCCTAATCTTAACACTAACCCTAACCCTAGCCTTAATCCTAACCATGAGACTAACCCTAAACCTAACCCAACCCTAACACTAACCCTCTCCCTAGCCCTAGACATAACCCTAACCCTAACCTATCTTAAAACTTAATCCTAGCCCCACCACTAATCTTAACACTAATCCTAACCCTAGCCTTAACCCTAACCCTAACCCTAACCCTAGCCCTAACCCTAACCACCATTTTTTGTTAGTCAACCTATGGTTCTCCATCCCCCAATTCCTCTGTGGGTGACATTACCTATTCCTACTCATCATTGAAAGCACAGGTCACTGCTCCCAGGAGGTCTCTTTTGACCTTCACCTCCAGCTCCAACCAGGTAGGGGAATGGGTCCTACAGCACCCTGAAACCTTAGAGTGTCCACAATATGCTCTCACTGCTCTGTAATGTGAGACCTCCATCAGAGGACTCACTTTTTTGCTCGTTAGAATCAGCAAGAATCTCTTTGAATACCCAGAACCCTGGCCACACTTCAGACCAGTTAGTTCAATCTATGGGGGTAGGACTAAGGAATCCAGAGTTCTTAAAACTCTCCAGGTGATTCCATTGTGCAGCCAGGGCCCCAGATGCTAATCCTAAACCTCACCCTAACCCTAACCGTAGCACTAGCTTTAACCCTAAATGGAGCCCTAGACTGAACCTTAAAACTAACCCTAACCCCAACACTAGACCTACTTCTAAACCTACCCTAACCCTAACCCTAACCCAAACCCTAATCCTAACCCTAGCCCTAACCCTAAATGTAACCCTAACTCTAAACATATCTGTAGCCCCAACCCAAACCATAAATCTAGCACTATCCCTGTCCATAACAGTAAGCCTCACAGTAACCCTGGCCCTAACCCTAAACCTAACTCTAGCCCTAGCCCTAGCCCTAACCCTAACCCTAGCCTTATCCCAAACCTCAACCCTAATCCTAACCCTATCCCTAGCCCTAATCTTAACACTAATTCTACCTTTAACCATAGCCCAAGTCTTAATCCTAACCCTATCCCTAAACCTAACTGTAGCCCTAGCTCTAACCATAACACTAAACATAACCTTAACGCTAATCCTAACCTTAACCCAACTGCTGGAAGCTATCCATTGTCAACACTATCATGAAAATGCAACATGGAACTTGGACGGCTGATGGACCTTGAGCTTTAGCAAGAGCTAAAGCTATGCACCGATTGTTCTGTCGAGATAATGGTGGCTCAAGCAATTTCCTGACATTATAGTCTCAAAGGAAATCTTTACTAATATTTACTGACCTTTAAGATAGTCTGTCTGCTACCGGATTGCCTGCCTAACTGAGGGCAAGATGTGTATTCTAAAATTGAATAAAAGCTAACAGGGCCAGGGCTTCAGAGAGCCTCTCCACTAGAGAAAGGTTTTCCACATGCCCCCCCCCCCCATGCCTTCTAAATTCATATTTCTTGTCATATTTCTTGTATTCATTTGTGTGTGGCCCCTTTTCCAGATCCTGAACCCTAGCTGCAAATGAATGCAGCATTCACATCTGGTGCACAAATAGGCATCTGGAGAAGAAGATTCACCTGAGCGAAAAACAAAGAAAAAAGGAAATTCACCAGAAAGTTGGGAGGTTCACTGAAAAGGTGGGGAAATTCACCACGCATGAAGCCCATGCCAGCTTCAAAGTCGTGAACCATAAGTGGGTGAGAAAGTCTTTTATTTCAGCCAGGCTATAATGGGGATGAATTCGAGTAAAAGGCAAAAACATCATTGTAAATTTTTAGCTTGCATGCTCAAGGATAAAGGAATTAAAATGTCAAAAGTTACTCTCTTAAATCAGGCTCAAGGAAAATGAGTGCCCTTGTCATCTTTAACTAGATGGGCTCTTGTTTGAACTGCATTATAACCAATTCATATTGGGGATCAAAAGTCTGTAATACCTAAGGCCCCAGATCCTCTGCCTCCAGTGTGGAAAGGCTCAACAGCTAGAGAAAATGGGGCTAACCGTCCTATCCTTTTACAAAGGGACTCTTTAATGCTTTGTCTGAAAATTATATCTGAAAAGAACTCTCATTTATTAAGTCTTGTCTATGTGTTATGGGTGCTTGTCTGTTGATTGTTGTTTTATCTGTCTTTATTGTTTGGTTTAATTTGTTTATCATTATTCTATTAAGCATGCCTTTAATTTAATTTAATAGAAAAGAAACAGTAAATGGCTAAACCATTACTAAATTTCCCCAAGGCAAACAGAATGTGGGGATGGAGAGAAAGAATATAAACAATACACCTAGAACCTGTGGCCGATAACACAGGTTCTAGGAAAATTCTCTAGACAAAGGGAAGTAAAAAAGGCCCCAGCCCATTAATTACTAGTCTTTTGCTGATCCTGTAAAATGGACACCCACTCTCGAGAGTGTTATTAAAAGTCTCATTTTCGCCATGTTTTTTTTTTCCCAGTCGTCATTTGAAATTTGAATAGATGAGACATTTCTCAGAATTTAGGGTTGTGTCTGGGATTTCTGTACCCATGAAGAGAAAAGGGCTAGCTTAAGAGAAGGTGTGCCCTGCCTGATTTTGTGTGGCCTCTTGGACTGAACCCCATCTCTTCACGGATGCTATAGAATAAACCCAAGACTGTTTTTTTGTTTAAAAGATGCCGAAAATGACCCAAGGAAAATATGCAGGCTGTGTTTGGGCAGTAGAATAAGTGTTTCCATAATATTGGGTAGTTCTTGATTAATAATGGACTGTATTCCAAGGTTGCCTCACAGATCCCAGGGGCACTCGTGTTTTTATAAAATAAAATAATACTTTAATATTACAGCCACTGAAAGTCAGTGAGTTATCTCTATTACAGAATTTGCAAAAGGAAAAGCCTGGGATAATAATAATTGGCTTTAAAATATCAAAGTTATTAAAACATAAATAAATAAATGTAACTAACATAAAGGATTTGTAATAAAGCTTTTCAGTAATAATTATAAATATATTATTAATGTCACTCAAGAGGAGACTGGCTGTATTCTTTATTAGAGGAAAGGGCCAGTCCCATAGAAGCTGCAGCCACAACCTTAGATGTTATCTCTGAGGAAGAACGTGGCAGTTATAAAATTCAAATGGATTAGAGGCCTGCTTCCCTTTCCCCCTGCCTTTTCACCAGAAACATAGTTTTTCAAAGTCTTTGGTAACTTAAAACTTTAGAACACTGGTGAATTAAATAATAAAAATTATTAAATATCTAGGTATTTTAAAATGACAAAATAATATTAATACTGAAATATTAATCTGAGTTTGCCTCATATGAAAAATCTAGAGGACAGAATTGAATCTATTAATTAAATACATCTTGTATTTTATTTGAAATATATCCTTAAAATATAAAAATATTACCAATCTGAGAAATGCTAAGTATTTAATTTGCCACCTAAAATTTAAGACTTCTAAAAGTTTAAAGTTCAAATTAAGTTGGAAGAGATTATATGGTTGTGATAACAAAATGCATAAAGTATAGAAATTCATTTTTGAGAAAAATAATTCTTATATTTTCTCTGGAGAAATTAGTAGTTCAAAATATGCATTATAGTCCTTATATGTACTACATGTGGTAAAATTTCAACCTAGAATATATTATTTTATTGGCCTAATTAAAAAATAGGATTAAGGAAGATGGCTGCTGACAGGAAGGCAGACTGCAAGATAATGTGTCAGTGAGAAAACAAAGGGAGAATGTGTGGTCGCACGGGGAGTGTTGGTGAGTTGAGGGACAGCTATACTCCAGGAGACTGTGGAGGACTGCTGGACGGGGCTCCCCTGACCAGGCAGCCCCCATTGCTGCTGGGATCCCTCCCAGAGTGACTGGCTTGGACGCGGAGACCCCGCCATCTTGAAGGGGAAAGTGGATGTTATCGGAAGCCTGAGAAGCCCGTGGAATCTACAACTATGGCACCCACTGAACAGCTGCGAACCCGAGAACACTAGTCCCCAAGTGCCACAAGCACACGGATTCAGAGGAGCTCTACACTCCCTCACAAAAAGGTCAGATTTCGCCTGGGATAGGGTGAGGTCTGTGTTCCCAGCAGGAGAGAGAATCGCGCACACAGGAGGAGCTGGAGACCTGGGGAAGTCTGCGCCTAGAAAAATCCATGGCTGTTGGGGCTGGCATGATCTGTGAATGTGGAAGGAGGTCCGCAGAGCTGCTAACAGAAGGGAACTCTAAAAAAGCAACCCATTTTGACCTGGGCGCAAAAGGACAGCCTAAAAATTTTAAGTGTGCTGGCTGCTTAGACTCAAGGGGAAAAAAGACTGCACAGACTTGCATGCAGCCCCAGAGTTTACACACTTACTCTGACTCTTTTTTTTTTCTCCTTGAATCTTTGCTTCTGATTGCTGGGCCCAATACATAGGATCACCCAATTGGGGACAATCTAAGAGACTGCAGGGGAAAGTTGTTTTTCTGGAACCTGGGGATCGGAGCAGAGAATAATCATCAGAGAACCAGCTCTGGGGCAACCCACTTTCCCAAGCCGGTATTGGGTGCCACAGGGAAAACAAAACTGAAACACTAGCTAGAGAGGACCTATAGACCTGGAGGTCAATCCAGAAACACTGCCACCCAGGGGTTGAATCACAAATTGACTCTTGTGTAAATGTAAACCCAAATAAACTGCCTGCTTAAAAATCAGGACTGGCTTACAACACTGAGGAGCAGTGGAACACAGGGAACTTCAATACCGTCCTGACTAGGAAACAGGTGTGCCAAACAGAACAGTAGAGGAAGTGAATGACCTTCACTACTGCACATTTTTTTTATTTATTTCATCTTTTACTTAATAAACTAATTTTTTTCTTTTTTCCGCACTTGATTTTACCTTTTTAGGTATTACATTTTTATTTTCAATCAGTATTATTACTACTACTATTTTACCTTTTTTTTTTTTTAAGTGTCATTTTATTTTCTCTTTATTTTACTTTGGGATTAGTGTTCTACATTCTATTTTCATCTTTCCTTTGGCATCATTTTACTCTATTTCAACTTTACCTTTATGCCAACATTCTCTTCCTCACTTTTCCCCTTTTGTTGTCCTGTTTCTCTTACCCTATTCCTGCTTTAGATTTTCCCTATTCCTACTTTTTACCCCCTGATAAAATTTCACCCTATTTATATATCTAATTTCCAATCCCCTGCTCCAAGTCCATACACACCTCTCTCTTCTCTTTCATCACTATCCAAAATTTTTAAAATTTATTTTTATTTTTTTCTCTCTGTTCTTTTGTTGTTGTTTGCTTGATCATTGATTTTTTAGCTTGTTTGCGAGATTGTTTTGCTTTTTCTTTTTGTTTTTTTCTTTCATTTTTGTTTGTTTTTTGCTTCTGTTTTCCCTTGCCCACTTGATATTAGTTGATGTTTGTAGTTTGCATTCATCTCCAGGTACTTGTTGCTGGCATGTGTTGGGATCAGTGGCTATTCTATTGGAGTTTTCTCCTCATATGTATAGTTTTTCCCCCTCTTCTTTCTTATTCTATTTTCTCTCTTACTTTTTTTTTCCTTTTCCCAATTTCATTTTTGCACTCTTTTTTTTCTGTCTTCCCCTTTCTCTCCTATCCTCTAATTCACCTTTCTCTGGTGGTCACCTTTACTTGGGGTTATTAATATTGTGAATACATTTGTGTGTTGCTTTGTGTGTTGTACCTTGTTGTGTTGTATTTTGTGACTTTAAATCAATGCAGAAGAGAGAGAACTACATAACCAGACAACCAGAGAAGAGAGATCATGGGGAGACAAAGAAACAGCTTGCATATGAAAGAAAAGCAGGCATCACCAGAAAAGGAAGTAAATGAAATGGAGGCCAGCAACCTGTCAGAGAAAGAATTCAGAGAATTGATCATAAGGTGGATGAAAAGAATGGAAGACAAATTCGACAATATGTGTAAAAAACAAGAGGAAATGAATAAGAACCAAGAAGAAATGAAAAATGACATCACTGCTGTAAAGAACTCAATAGAAAGCATCAAGAGTAGATTAGAAGAAGCAGAGGACCGCATCAGTGAGCTAGAAGACAAAGTAGGAAAAAATACCCAAGTAGAGCAGCTTCTATAAAAAAAATTAAAAAGCAGGAGGAGAGCCTAAGGGAACTTTGGGACAACGTGAAACAAAACAACATCCACATACTAAGGGTGCCAGAAGGAAAGGAAACTGAGCAAGTAATAAAAAAACCTGTTTGGAGAAATAATGACAGAAAACTTCCCTGATATAGGGAAGAAAAACCCACACAAATCCAAGAAGCTCACAGGGTCCCAAACAAAATGACCCCAAAAGATCGACGCCAAGACACATTATAATTAAACTGGCAAACACCAACGACAAAGTAAGAATCTTAAAAGCGGCTAGAGAGAGACAGAAAATTACCTACAAAGGATCCCCCATCAGACCAGCGACTGATTTCTGAACAGAAACACATCAGGCCAGAAGGAAATGGAATGAAATATACAAGGTCATGCAAAGGAAGGGTCTGAATCCAAGAATACTGTACCCAGCAAGGCTATGAATCAAAATTGAGGGTGAAATCAGGAGCTTCACAGATAAAAAAGGACTAAGGACGTTTATACCACCAAACCAGCAATGCAGGAAATGCTAAAGGGTTTGCTGTAAAAAAAAAAAAGGAATAGGAAGTGAAGAAGGAACACAGAGGTAAAAAATAAAAATGGCGACAAACAAGTACCTATCAATAATAACTTTAAATGTAAATGGCTTAAATGCTCCAATCAAAACACATAGGGTAACGGATTGGATAAGAAAACATGATCCATAAATTTGCTGTCTACAAGAAACCCACCTCAGAAAAAAAGACGCACACAAACTGAGGGTGAAGGGATGGAAAAAGGTTTTTCAGGCGAATGGAAATGAAAAAATAGTGGGGGTAGCAATACTTATACCTGACAAATTAGATCTCAAAGTGAAGGACATAAAAAGAGATAATGAAGGCCACTTAATAATATTAAAGGGAACAATCCAGCAAGAAGAAATAACTCTGGTAATCATATACGCACCCAATACAGGAGCACCCAAATACATAAAAAAATTCCTGGAGGATATCAAGGGAGAGATTGACAGCAATACAATCTTAGTAGGAGACTTTAATACCCCACTATTACCATTGGACAAATCCTCTAAACAAAAAATCATCAGAGAAACATCAATCCTAAATGACTCACTAGACCAAATGGAATTAATTGAAATCTTCAGAACATTTCACCCCAAAGCCACAGAATATACATTCTTCTCAAGCGCACATGGGTCATTTTCAAAGATAGACCATATATTGGGTCACAGGCAAAGTCTCTTCAAATTCAAGAAGATAGAAATCATATCAAGCACCTTCTCAGATCACAGTGGCATAAAAATGGAATTCAACTACAATAAAAACAATCCAGAAAAATCAAACACATGGAGACTAAATAGCATGCTATTAAACAATTACTAGTTTACCAGAGAGATCAAAGAAGAAATAAAAAACATCATGGCAACAAACAACAATGAAAACACAACAATCCAAACTCTATGGGACATGGAGAAAGCAGTCTTAAGAGGGAATTTTATAGCTCTACAAGCCTACTGTAAAAAAACAAGAAATAATGGCAATAAATTACCTAACCCTACAACTCAAAGAGTTAGAAAGAGAGCAACAAGAAAAGCCCAGTGTAAGGAGAAGGAAGGAAATAATAAAGAACAGAGTGGAGATAAATGATATGGAGACCAAAACAACAATACAAAGAGAGAGAGCAGATAGACTTTAGTGAGTGAAACTAATTAAGCAATTAGGAGATGAGAGAGGTAAAACAAAAGCAAACAAAAATTAACTAGTGAAGAAAGAGAAAAGAGAAGGGTGCATGGACTTGGTGCAGGGGAGAAGAAATTACATATATGAGTAAGCCAACAGAGAGTACAATAAAAATAATGCATAAATAAAGCAGATAAGAAGATCAATTTTTAATCTCCTTTTCCAAAAATAGATGAACACATAGATGAATTATTATTTTCTTTTTATATTTTTATTTAGTGATTATTTTGTTTTTTTACCTTTCTTCTTATCCACTCATTCTCATTCTACCTCCTCTATACTGAACCATGGCCATTCTCCTATTCATTCAGTTCCTTACCATACTTTCTGGATATAAGCTGTGCCTGTATAAATTTTGCCCCCACTTTTTTTCTGGGTGCTTGTTATTTGCATTTTTTTTGTTTATTTGTTTGTTTTGTGGCATTTTCTCCATTTTTCCTTCTTTTTCTTTTCTCTCTTACCTTTTCTCAATGTAAGTTTTCTCTCTCCTAATTCTCTTTTCCTGTTGATTTATTAGGATTATCAGTGTCGTGAGAACACTAGTGTTTTATTCCCTTTGTGTCATGTCTTGTCAAATTGTACTTTGTGTTGTTGGTCAATGTGGTAGAGAGTGAGCCACATAACAAGACACCCGGAGAGGAGACTCCATCCATGAATGGGACAATAACACTCAAGACCCAACTATACCAAGAGAATGCAAATAAACCAAGTAGGGGTCATCCCTAGAACACCCAGCCCAGAAGACCTGAGAGATTACACCACTGGGTCCTACAAAACATCTACTGTATAATACAAACTCAAAAAAATAATGGTGATATAAAAGTTTGATCTAATACATAGGAACAACCACAAAGGAATAGCAAAAAATGGGAAGATAAAGAAACAACCACCATAAAAAGGAAAATGAGGAGTCACCAGAAACTAAAGTAAATGAAATGGAGGCAAGCAATTTGTTAGAGAAAGAATTAAGAGCAATTATTATAAGGATGCTGAAAAAGATGGAAGACAAATTCAACAACATGTGTAAGAATCAAGAGAAAATTAAGAAGAAACAAGAAAAATTAAGAATGGCATAGCAGCAATAAAGAAAAATAAAAAATATCAACAGTAGACTAGAAGAAGCTGATGATCGCTTCACCAAGCTAGAAGAAGGTAGAGAAAACACACAAGCAGAGCACCAACTGGGAAAAACAACACTTAAAAAGCAGGAGGAGAACCTAATAAAGCTTTGGTATAACACAAGACAAAACAACATCCTCATAATAGGGGTTCCAGAAGGAGAGGAAACTGAGCAAGGAATAGAAAACCTGTTTTAAGAAATTATGACAGAGAACTTCTCTGATATTGGGAGGAAAAAATTCACACAAGTTCAAGAAGCACAGAGTCCTAAACAAGATGAACCTAAAAAGACTTACACCAAGACATATCATAATTAAATTGGCAAACATAAACAACAAACTAAGAATCTTAAAGGCTGCCAGAGAGAGACAGAAAGTTGCCATTAAGGGATCTTCCATTAGACTATCAACTGATTTATCAACAGAAACACATTAGGCCAGAAGGGAATGGAATGAAATATACAAAGTCATGCAAAGCAAGGGACTGAACCCAAGAATACTCTATCCAGCAAGGCTATCATTCAAAACTGAAGGTGAAATTAGGTTAACAGATAAAAAAGGGCTAAGGGAGTTTATTACCACCAAGCCAGCAACACAAGAAATGCTAAAGAGACTGCTGTAAAAAGAAGAAATGGGAAGGGAAGAAGGAACACAAGTATAAAGAATAAAAAGGGTGACAAACAAGTACCTATCAATAATAACCTTAAACATAAATGGAGTAAATGCTCCAGTCAAAAGATATAGGATAGCTGAATGGATAAGAAAACATGACCCATATATCTTCAGTCTACAAGAGACTTACCTCAGAACAAAAGACTCACAGAGACTGAGAGTGAAGGAAAGGAAAAATTTTTTTAGGCAAATAAAAATGAAAAAAAAACCCACAAACACAAACAGCTGGGGTAGCAATATTTATAACTGACAAAATAGACCTCAAAGTGAAGGCCATAACATGAGATAAGGAGGGACATTACATAATACTAAAGGGAGCAATTAAACAAGAAGATATAACTCTAAGAAACATATATGCACCCAATACAGGAGCACCTAAATACATAAAAAATGTTCCAGAAGATATCAAGGATTTGCTCAAGACCAATACACAATGGGGACTTTAATACCCCATTGTCACTACTGGATAAATCTTCTAAATAAAATGAACAAACAAACAAAAACAAACAAAGAAACATCAATCATAATTGACTCACTAGATCAGATGGAATTAATTGACATCATCAGAATGTTTCATCCCAAAGCTACAGATAATATATTCTTCTCAAGTGCACATGGAATGAGACATTTTCAAAGATATTAGATCACATATTGGGACACAGGCAAAGTCTCTTCAAATTAAAAAAGATACAAATCATATCAGGCATCTTCTCATACCACAATGGCATAAAATAAGAAATAAACTACAAAGAAAACAATGAAAAAAACCAAACACTTGGAGACTAAATAGCATGCTATTAAACAATGATTGGGAAACCAAAGAGATCAAAGAAGAAATAAAAAGCATCCTGGTAATAAATTACAATGAAAACACAACAATCCAAAATCTTCAGGACTCAGTGAAAGCAGCTCTGAGAGGGAATTTCATAGCTCTACAGGCCTACCTCAAAAAACAAGAAAAAATGGTAATAAGTTATCTAACTCTATAACTTAAAGAATTAGAAAAAGAGCAGTAAGAAAAGCCCACAGTAAGCAGAAGGAAGGAAATAACAAAGATCAGAGTGGAAATAAATGACACAGAAACCAAAAAAAAAATACAAACATTAATAAAACATGAACTGGTTGTTTAAAAGGATAAACAAGATTGATGAACCTCTAGCCAGGCTCACCAAGAATCAAAGAGAGATGACCTAAATAAACAAAATCAGAAATGAAAGAGGTGAAGAAATAACAGACCCCACAGAAATACAAAGACATATTCTTAGAAAAATGCAAGCTTCTAAAACTCAACAGGAAGAATAAAAAACCTGAACAGATTGAGACCTACTGATGAAATTGAAGCAGTAATCAAAAACTTTCCAGCAAACAAATGCCCTGTTGCAGACGGCTTTACAGGGTAGTTTTACCAAACATTCAAAGAAAAACTATCCTCCTCAGATTATTCCAAAAAAATCATGAGGAAGGCAAATATCCAAGCTATTTCTATGAAGCCATCGTCACCCCTATTTCCCAAACCAGATAAAGACAGTGAAAAGAAAGAGAATTACAGGCCAATATCTCTGATTAAGATAGATGCTAAAATCCTCAACAAAATTGTAGCAAATCGGATCCAGCATTACATTGGAAAGATCATACACCATGACCAGGTAGGATTCATTCTGAGGATACAAGGATGGTACAATATCTGCAAATCAATAAACATGACACATCACATAAACAAATTGAGAGACAGAAAGCTCATAATCATATCAATCAATGCAGAAAAAGTATTTGACAAAATCCAACACCCTTTCTTGATAAAAAAAAACAAAACAAAACAAAAACTCTCAGCAAAGTGGGAATAGAGGGATCATACTTCAACATAATAAAAGCCTTATATGACCAACCTACAGCCAACATCATACTCAAAGGGCAAAAATAAATTCATTTGCTCTAAGAACAGGAACAAGACAGAGATGCCCACTTTCACCACTACTGTTCAACATAGTACTGGAAGTGCTAGCCACAGCAATCAGACAAGAAGAAAAAATAAAAGGCATAAAAATTGGAAAAGAAGAAGTAAAACTGTCATTATTCACAGAGGACATGATACAGTACATAGAAAACCCCAAAGATTCCATAAAAAATCGACAAGACTTAATAAATGAATTTGGCAATGTAGCAGGATACAAAATTAACACCCAGAAATCTATGGCTTTTTATACACCAACAATGAACTGACAAAAAGAGAAACTATAAAAACAAACCTAAAAAAAATTAAGATACCTAGGAAAGTTAACTAAGGAGGTAAAAGATCTGTACGCAGAAAACTACAAGACATTGAAAATAGAGATAGAGGAAGACATAAACAAATGTAAGAACATACAATTTTCATGGATTGGTATAATCAACATCATTAAAATTTCCATACTACCCAAAGCAATTTATAGATTTAATGCAATCCACATTAAAATACCAATGGCATATTTCACAGACCTAGAACAAACTCTCCAAAAATTAATCTGGAATAAAAAAAGACCCCAAATAACCACAGCAATCCTGAGAAAGAAGCATAAAGTTGGAGGGATCACAATACCAGATATCAAGTTATATTACAAAGCCATAGTTCTTAAAACTGCATGGTACTGATACAAGAACATACGTATAGGCCAATAAATATAATAGAACTCAGAAATTGCCCCAAGCCATTATGCTCAATTAATATTTGATAAAGGAGTCAAGAGCATACAATGGAGTCAAGACAGTCTCTTCAATAAATGATATTGGGAAAATTGGTCACATATATGCAAAAAAAATGAAACTAGACCCACAACTTCACAATAATAAACTAAAAATGGATAAAGGACTTAAACATAAGATGGGAAACTATAAAAATCTTAGAAGACTCCATATGCAGCTAAATAATAGACATGTGTAAGAGCGATATCTTTACTGATACAGCTCCTAGGGCAATGAAAACTAAGGAGAAAATAAACAAATGGGACTACATAAAAATAAAACCTTCTGCACAGCAAAATAACCATAAACAAATCAACAAGAAAGCCCACTGTATGCAAAAACATATTTGCTAATTTAATAAGGGTTTAATCTCCAAAATTTACAGGGAATTCATATGACTTAACAAAAGCAAGATAAACAATCTAATAAAAAATGCGCAAAGGACCTAAATAGATACCTTTCAAAAGAGGACAATCAAAAGGCCAGGAGACATATGAAAACATGCTCAAAGTCATTAATCATCCAACAGATGCAAATCAAAACAACAATGAGGTACCATCTCACACCTGTCAGAATGGCTATCATCAACAAATCAACAAACAAAAGTGCTGGCGAGGATGTGGAGAAAAAGGAACCCTCATGCACTGCTGGTTGGAATGCAGACTGGTGCAACCACTGTGGAAAACAGTATGGAATTCCCTCAGAAAATTAGAAATGAAACTCCCATTTGACCCAGTAATCCCACTTCTTGGAATATATCCTAAGAAATCAGAAACACCAATCAAAAGTGATATATACACCCTTATGTTCACAGCAGCATAATTCACCATAACTAAGATTTGGAAAAAGCCTAAGTGCCCATCAGCAGATGAGTGGATTAGAAAACTGTGGTACATGTATCCAATGGAATACTATGCTGTTAGAAAAAATAAGGAACTCTTACCATTTGCAACAGCATGGGTGGACCTGGAGAGCATTATGCTAAGTGAAATAAGCCAGTCTGAGAAAGATAAATATCACATGATCTTAATCAATTGTGGAATATAATGAACAACATAAAGGAATGAACAAAAATAGATCCAGAGTCAGAGAAACACCAGACTGTCAAACCCCAGAGGGAAGACAGGGGGAGGGTGTAAGAGATCAACCAAAGGACTTGTAAGCGTGCATAGCTAGTGGACACAAACATTGGGGAGGTGGGGGCTTTTTCTTGGGTTTGGGAGTGGCTGGGCAGGGGTCGATGGAGTCTACATATGTAATACTTTAAACAATTAATAAAAAAGAAGCAAATTATCTTCCTGTCATGTCAATTCATTGTATTGGATATGGACTCAGGAACTCTCCAATGTGTACCTTCTCTAAGCAAACTGCCTGTTAATTGATTTCACCTGAAGTTCATCTTTCCAATCATCTTCATGATCTTGTTGATTTTTCAAAACTTTGAGAATACATTACAATTGCATAAATGGACATTTTAACCAAACAGTTATAATTAAGTATTCAGCAGTAATGGTCCTCTGTGTTGACTATTCCACTAAGTGAGTTTCTACACCAATGAATTTCTAAGTACAGTTTTTCTTCAGATATTAAAAATAAAATACCTTTTTCTTTAACTTTTTATATGTATACTTGACTGCAATTTTAAGTTTAATAATACATATATTTTGCTTTTTAAAACATTAATTTCCCTAAGAAGTAAAACTGAGGTGCATTTATGTGGAACAATAATAATAATAGTAACTAACATTGATTGAGTGCTTATTACATACAGAAGGTGTTCTCCTATAATTTCATCTATCTCTTTGATTTTTTAATAGGAAGGAATTAGGGAATATAAGTAACTTATTTATATTATCCAACATGACACAACTGCTGAGAAAATGCACATATATTTGCATAATTCAATTTTAATAAAAGAAAGAATACATTATCATAATCTCAAACCATATCTCAAAGTACAGTCTAAAAGTAATCTAACTATACACTAAAAACCTACAAATTTAGCCTTGATTTAAATCACTTTCAAAGATTACATAAAATACAGTGACAATCAGGGAGTTTTCAGTGCATTTTTACTCTCTTCACAGATAAAAGCCCTTAATTATTTTGCATTTCTCAAAAAACAGGCTGTAAATTCAAGTTGGATTCTAATTTCAATTCTATATAAATCAATTGAAGAAAGAAACATAATGGTTAACTATGTTTTAAACAAATCTAAGAGGTATCATCAGAGATCCCAAAAGCCATAATTGGCAGAAAAGATCCAATTTATTTGATTTACTTCAACTGTCCACTCCACATCTTATTTAGGATAAACACAAACCTTGCTCTTCATATCAATTTCATAAGATATTAGAAATAAGACTTTAGGATCCAAGATGGCGGGCAACAGAATGGCAGCCGCCAAGATAGTATGTGAGTAAAAGAGAGAAAGGAGAGTGCATGGATGTGTGGGGAATGTCCATATTTGTGAGTGAGGGAGAGTTATATTCCACAGGACTGTTGGAACTGGTGGACCAGGCTCCCCTGGCTAGGCAGCATCTACTATTGCTGAAATATCTCCCAGAGTGGCCAGCTCTGCCACAGAGAATGTGCCATTTTGAAGGAGAGAGAGGCTGTGATTGGAAATCTAGCCTTTTCTTCAACCAGGGAGACCTCAGATACCTACAACCACAACACCCAGGGAATAGCAGCCTCAGTTGCAAACCCATGAACACTGAGACCCCAGCCTACCTGGCCATGGGAGCCTAAAAAGTTCGTCCAGGGGGAGACATGGAGGCAGCCAAATATGCAGTCGGGCCCTGCACTTTCTCACAGAGTAGATAGAAGGAATAGCTGAATCAAATAACACCCACCTGGAATTGGCAAATTAAACATGGATGTTGAGGCAATCCATGGTTGGAAATGTCAGAGATAACATGGAGACATTCAATGCAGGGGAGAGAGAGCTACATAACCCGACACCCTGAGAGAAGCAAACATAGGGGACAAAGAAACAGCCCACATATGAAAGAAAATGAAGAATCACTGGAAAATGAAGTAAAAGAAATGGAGGCAAGCAATTTGTCAGAGGAAGTATTCAGAGCAATGGTCATAAGGATGCTGAAAAGGATGGAAGACAATTTCAACAATATTTGTAAGAATCAAGAATAAATGAAGAAGAACCAAAAAGAAATGAAGAATGACATTGCTGCAATAAAGAACATAATAGAGGAGAAACCAAGATGGCGGCATAGGTAAACACCTAAACTGTAACCTTGCACAACAATTTCAAAAATACAACTAAAAGTCAAAACGGACATCATCCAGAACCACAGGAAAGCTGGCTGACTGAAACGCCCACAACTAGAAGGAAAGAGAAAACCAGAAGGAAAATCAGAGGAGCTGTAAAAGCCTGAGGTACGGAGACACGGGCAGAGACACGGGCGCGCGCGCGTGCAGGGAGGACGGAGCCAGAGAGGATGGGGCGGCTGAGTGCCTGGCCGGTGTTCTCTAGCGGGAAGGAGATAAAAGCTCCAGATTGCGCTGAACCCCAGCTCCAACTGCACTGAACCCCAGTTCCGGGTGAGACCCTGGGGACCCAGGCTCATACTGGGGGAATCTGGGCTATAAGGCGGAAACTCAGGGGAGCGGCGAAAGGCAGAGCTCCGGAGGCGCGCATGTGAATGCGCGCAGAGGACGGACTGTTGACTGTGCCGCTGAATTGCCTTAGCGTGAAGGAGACAAAAGCTCCGGACTGAGCTGAGCCCCAATTCCGACTGCACTGAAACCCAGTTCCGGGCGAGAATCTGGGAATCCAGATTCATTGGGGGAGAGACTAGACTGTTTGGCAGTGGGCGAAACTCCAGGGGGCCTTTCTCTCAGAAGTGCTTGCAGGGAGTACAGAGGGACACTGAGGGACACTGGGACCCAGGAACATCATAGGGTGGGGCTGACAGGAAGCCAAGGCTGTAGGCTCCACCCTGAAACTCCGCCCCATCCAAGCTGAGCACATAGGCTTTTACAATTTTGCAAGTCTTGTTGAATAAGGCTGTCTCCTGGCGTAGACACAGCTGATCCTCACAGCCAATTGGCCTGGAGGTCAAGTCCTCCCAGTGTACCAACAGCAATCAAGGCTTAACAACACCAAGACTTTGCACTCAGCCAACAAAGGCGGGTACCAAGAGCGACCACCGAGGGAGATTGGGGAAGCTGAGCTACTGGCTCCTATAGGTCACTGATGACACAAAGCCACTCCACCAACACAGGGAGGCAGCCAAAATGTGGAGACACCGAAGCAGGTCACGAATAGAAGAGATGGAGGAAAGTAAACTAATGGACGACACAGTATTCAGAACCACATTTATAAGGTTTCTCAAGAATCTTCTAAAAACAGCTGATAAACTTGAACAGACCTTCAAGGACCTTAATGAGAATACAAAAAACAAAAAACAAAAACAAAAACGGAAAAGGACCAGTCAGAAATTATGCATACACTTTCTGAAATAAAGAATATACAGAAACTCAACTGTAGATCAATGTACCCCAAGAGTCAAACCAAAGATCTGGAACATGAGGAAGCAAAAAACACACAACCAGAGAGGCGGAAAGAAAGAAGAATCCAAAAGTGTGAGGATAGTGTAAGGAGCCTCTGGGACGGCTTTAAGCGTACCAACATCCGAATTTATGGGGTGCCAGAAGAGAGAGAGCAAGATACTGAAAACCTATTTGAAGAAATAATGACAGAAAACTTCCCCCACCTGGTGAAAGAAATAGACTTACAAGTCCAGGAAGCACACAGAACCCCAAACAAGAGGAATCAAAGAGGACCACACCAAGACACATCATAGTTAAAATGCCAAAGGCAAAAGACAAAGAGAGAACTTTGAAAGCAGCAAGAGAAAAACAGTTACCTACAAGGGAGTACCCATACAACTGTCAGCTGATTTCTCAACAGAAACTATGCAGGCCAGACGGGAATGGCAAGAAATATTCAAAGTGATGAATAGCAAGAACCTACAACCAAGACTACTCTACCCAGCAAAGTTATCATTCAGAATTGAAGGGCAGATAAAGAGCTTCATAGATAAGAAAAAGCTAAAGGAGTTCATCACCACCAAACCAGTATTATATGAAATGCTGAAAGGTATTCTTTAAAAAGAGGAAAAAGAAGAAAAAAGTAAAGATAGAAATTATGAACAACAAATATCTATCAACAAGTGATTCTAAAAATCAAGTGAATTCAAAATCTGAGGAACAGAATAAACTGGTGAACATAATAGAATCAGAGGCATAGAATGGGAGTAGATTGATAATTCTCAGGGGGAAAGGGGTGTCTGTGTGGGGGGTATGGGAAGAGACTGGACAAAAATCATACACCTATGGATAAGGACAACGGGGGGGGGGGGAGGGAACCGGGTGATGGGGAGATATGGGGGGAAAAAGGAGAAACAATTGTAATAATCTGAACAATAAAGATTTATTTAAAAAAAAAAAAGACCGACAGCAAGACATATTATAATTAAACTGGAAGATACCAATGACAAAGTAAGACTCTTAACACTGCCAGAGAGAGACAAAAAGTTACCTACAAAAGATCTCCCATCAGACTATCAACTGATTACTCAACAGAAACACATCAGGCCAGAAGGGAATGAAATATACAAAGTCATGCAAAGCAAGGATCTGAATCCAAGAATACTGTACCCAGCAAGGCTATCAATCAAAGTTGAGGGTGAAATCAAGAGCCTTCACAGAAAAAAAGGACTAAGGGAGGTTATTACTACCAAACCAGCAATGCAAGAAATGCTAAAGGGTCTGCTGTAAAAAGAAGAAATAGGAAGGGAAGAAGGAACACAGGCATAAAGAAAATAAATTGTGGAGACAAAATGATGGCAGAATAGATGCATGTGTCCCAAGTCTTGTACTGGAGCAGATAGAACGAGCAACTAAATCAAATAACATCCATCCCAAATTGGCAAAGTAGACACAGCTGGTGAGACAATCCACAGCCGGGAAGGGCAGAGGTCACCTGGAGAAAGGTAAAGCCAGGGATCTAGGCTGGAGAGAACTGTAAGATCTCTGAGCCCAGAGGGTCAGAGGGAAACTGCATGGCACCAAGTCCATGTCCCTTGAGACAGGCACAGTGTCTGACTATGGAATGGAGGTCTGCAGGACTGCTGGGGTTAGGGGATTCTAGATACAGTCCACAGCCACGAAAGACTGAGCTCAGAGGGCGCAACCTGGATGGCTGCACAGGCTGCACTGAGCCAGGAGGAGAGGGTGCAGCTCTTTTCCTTCTTTTTGCTCTTAGCTTTTGTTCACTGAACCTAGTTCAAAGGACCTTTTAGATACGGACACTCACCCGTGGCTCAGGTGCAGGAGGAGGTGTGGACTTGTGGAGTCTGGGGAGAGGCTGGGAGAGGAGAGGGTCCAGGAGAAGTAGCAGCAAGTCTGGCGCTGAGTCATACCTGACACGCGGTACTTAGGTAGCCATTTTTCTCTGAAGAGATAGTCCCTCCCTGCAGTGTCCAGGCAACCAATACAGCCACACTCAGACTACTCCCTGAGTGCTACAAAGGATAAAAAAACAAAAAAAATCTGAATAGTCCCTGAGAATCCACAGGGACTGGCCTAAAGAGAGGCCTTCAGTCCCAGCAACAGAAAACTGAGAAGCCACAGACAGTACAGAAGAGTGGGATCTTAAACCAGCCAAAGGAATGACACTTTACTTTTTCATTTTTATTTTATGACTATTTTGTTATCCTTTTTCTTTATTTTCCTTTTTTCATTTGTTTCTTTATTTTGTATTTCTTTTCGCATTATTTTTCTATCATTCTAATTTATTTTATTTATCTTATTTTTAATTAATTAAAAATTATTATTATTATTTTCTTCTCTTTCTCTTTCTTCATATCCACTCATCCTCTTTCTACTTCCTCTATACTGAACTGAGGTCCTCCCCATATTCATCTAATTCTTAACCTTACTTTCTATATATAAGATTCTGCCCCCATCCTCTTTACTGGATATTTGGTATTTATATGTTATGGTTTACCTGTTTGTTTTCTGATGTTCTCTCTCTCTCTCTCTCTCTCTCTCTCTCTCTCTCTCTCTCTCTCTCTATATATATATATATATATATATATATATATATATATTCTATTTTATTTTCCTTTTTCTTCTTTTTCTCTTCTCTCATACCACTTTTTCTCTCTTCGATATCATTTGTGTTCTCTTTTCTCTACCCTAATTCTCTTTTCTCTGGTGGTCAATTATATTGGGGTTATCAGTATCATGAGTACATTCGTGTTTTGTTCCCTTTGTGTAGTGTCTTGTCAAGGTGAATTTTATCCTGTTTGGCCAATATGATAGAAAGCAAGAAACATAACCAGACACCTGGAGAGGAGACTCCATCCACAAATGGGTCAATAATACTCCAGACCCAACTACAGAGTCAGGAAGAAGGCAGCAGTGAGGGAGAGAGCATTAGTGAGTGAGGAAGCAAAAGAGGAGTGTGTGGTTGTGTGTGGGGTGTGTGTGTGTGACTGAGGCATAATTAGATTCTGCAGGACCTTTGGGGGCAGGCTAACTGGGTTTGCCTAACTAGGCTGTATCTGCTATCATTGCAAACACTCCCGGAGTGGCCGGCTCTTCCTCAGAGGCCTCGCCTTTTTAAAGGGGAGAGCTGCTGTGACTCGGAGGCCAGCCTCACCTCCACCCAGTGTACCCTCAGATAACACCTGGGATTCTACAGCCACCCCGCCAGGGACCTGATGCCCTGGCTGTGGTCCCATGGTCACCGAGACTCCAGCCACCCTGGGAGCAGGCTCCTGTGAGTTCTGAAGTGCCCCCTTTTAACTGGCCCAATGCTTTAATCCAGGGCACTGCAACCACATGAGCAGCAGCCCCGCGAGCAGCCCACCCCAGACCGAGGAGCGGCACCCTCACATGGCCTGCTCCCATCCAAGGATCAGCAGCTGCATGAGCAGCCCACCAGTTTCCGAGGAGCAGCCCACCCCAGCCTGAGGAACAGCAGCTGTGTGAGCTGCCCATCTCTATCTGAGGAGCTACAGCCATGCGAGCAGCCCACCCACATCTGAGGAGCAGCAGCCCCATGAGCAGCCTGCCCCATTTGAGGAGCAGCAGCCGCACGAGCAGTCCACCCTGTTCAAAGAGCAGCAGCCGCACGAACAACCTGCCACCATCCAAGGAGCAACAGTTGCATGAGCAGCCCATCTCCATACAGGAACAGCAGCCCTGAGAGCAACCTTCCCCTGTCCGAGGAGCAGCAGCCTCACAAGTAGCCCGCCCCTGTCCACAGAGCAGCAGCCACACGAGCAGTCCACCCAAGTCTGAGGAGTGGCAGCCCTGCAAAGCCTGCCTCCATCTGAGGAGCAGCACCCACACACAGCCCACACCCATCTGAGGAGCAGTAGCCATGAGAGCAGCCCACCCCCAACTGAGAAGTGGCAGCTGCAAGCACCACCCCTGTCTAAGTAGCAACATCCTCATGTGCCGCTTACTCCTGTCTGAGGAGCAGCAGCCTCATGAGCAGCCTGCCCCTGTCCACAGAGCAGAGGCAAGCAAGCAGCCCACCATCATACAAGGAGCAGCGGCTGCATGAGCAGCCTGCCCCCATCAGCCAGAGGAGCCACCACTGCTGAGAACAGTGCCCACCAGAGGAGCCTCTGCAAACTGGAGATGAGCCGCTGTCACAACTGCCCTAGGAGCAGCATTGCCCGAAGAGCCACTGCCACCCAAGGAGCAGCCCCTGCACGACTCGACACCTAGATCCTTCAGTGAGAGCAAAAATGGATAGACAAAGAAATCCCCAAAGGAAAGAAAAGGAGGGATTGCCAGAAAATCAGCTAAGTGAAACACAGGCATGCAATTTGTCAGAAAAAGAATTCAGAATAAGGGTCATATAGTTCATAAAATGCATGCATGGAAAAAAACAACAACAACTTATATAAGAATCAAACAACTTATATTACTCAGAAATAAAGAGTAATATACCTGCAATAAAAAACACTATGGAAAGTTTCAACAGTAGACTAGGAGAAGCGGAGGACCAAATAAGTGAATTAGAAGACAGGGAAGCAAAACACACCCAAACTGAACTGTAATTGGAGAAGAAAAAAAAAAAAAGACAGGAGAGCCTCAGGGAGCTTTGGGACAACATGAAATGAAGCAACATACAAATAATAAGGGTGCCAGAACAACAGGAAGAGGAACAAGGGTTAGAAAACCTATTTGAAGAAATAATGTCAGAAAACTTCCCTGATGTGCAGAAGAAAACAGTCACACAAGCACAGAGAGTCCCAAACATGATAAACCCGAAAAGACCCACACTAAGACACATCATAATTATGATGCCAAATGTTCAGGACAAAGAGAGAATCTTGAAGGCTGCAAGAGAGAGACAGAAAGTTACATATAAGGGATCTCCCATTAGATTATCAAATGATTTCTCAACAGAAACACATCAGGCCAGAAAAGAATGGAAGGAAATTTACAAAGTGATGCAAAGCAAGGGATTGAATCTAAGAATACCTTATCCAGCAAGGCTGGATAATTCAATATTGAAGGGGGAATAAGAAGCTTCACAGAAAAAAAGGCTAAGAGAATTTATCACTACCAAGCCACCATGCAAGAAATGCTAAAGGGACTGGTGTAAAAAGAAGAAATAAAAAGGGAAAGAAGGAACACAGGCACAAAAAATAAAAATGGCTACAAACAAGTATGTATCAATAATAAGTTTAAATGTAAACGGACTAAATGCTCCAATCAAAGGATATCAAGTGGCTGAATGGATTAAAACACATGATATATATATATATATACTGTCTACAAGAGACCCACCTCAGAACAAGGCACTCACACAGACTGAGAGTGAAGGGATGGAAAAATATATTTCAGGGAAATGGAAATGAAAATAAAGCAGGGGTTGCGATACTTATATAAGACAAAATAGGCCTCAAAGTGAAGGCCATAACAAGAGATAAGTAAGGCCACTTCATAATACTAAAGGGATTAATATAAGAAGAGGATATTAACCTGTTAAGCATATATGCACCCAATGCAGGAGCACCTAAATACATAAAAAAAAATCTCCTGAAAATATCAAGGGAGAGATCGATGACAATACAATCACAGTAGGGTACTTTAATACCCCACTGACATCACTGGATAAATTCTCTAGACAAAAAATCAGCAAAGAAACAGCAATTCTAAATGACTCACTTGATCAGATGGACTTCATTGACATCTTCAGAACATTTCACCCCAAAGCTACAGACATTCTTCTCAAGTGCACATGGGACATTTTCAAAGATAGACCACATATTGGGTCACAAGCAAAGTTTCTCCAAATTCAAGAAATTTGAAATCATATCAAGCATCTTCTCAGATCACAATGGCATAATATTAAAAATAAACTACAATAAAAGCAATAAAAAAATTAAAACACTAGAAAGCTGAATAGCATGTTATTAAATAATGATTGGGTTACCAAAGAGATCAAAGAACAAATTAAAAACGTCCTGGAAATGAAAGACAATGAAAACACAACAATCCAAAATCTATGGGACACAATGAAAGCAGTCTGGAGAGGGAAGTTTATAGCTCAACAGGCCTACCTAAAAACAAACAAACAAACAAAAAGCAAGAAAAAAATGGTAATAAATCATCTAACTCTACAACTTAAAGAATTACAAAGACAGCAACAAGAAAAGCCCAGCGTGAGCAGAAGGAAGGATATAATAAAGATCAGAGCAGAAATAAATGACATAGAGACAAAAAACAAAACAATACAAAAGATAAATGAAACCAAGAGCTGGTTCTTTGAAAGGATAAACAAGATTGATGAACCTTTAACCAGACTCACCAAGAAGCAAAGACAGAGGACCCAAATAAACAAAACCAGAAATGAAAGAGGCAAAATAACAACAGACCCCACAGAACTACAAAATATTGTTAAAAAATACTATGAACAACTCTATTTAAAAAAAAAAAAAAAAACTAGACAACCTGGAGGAAATGGACATATTCCTAGAAAAATACAACCTTCCAAAACTCAATCAGGAAGACTCTAAAAATCTCAAAAGGCCTATAACTATGGAAGAAATTAAAGCAGTCATCAAAAAGCTTCTAGCAAACAAAAGCTTGGGCCAGACGGCTTCATGGGGAAGCTTACCAAACATTCAAGGAAGAATTAAAACCTATCCTCCTCAGACTACTACTAAAAATTTAAGAGGAAGAAACACTTCCAGGATTATTCTATGAAGCCAAAATTACCCTAATACCAAAACCAGATAAAGACAACACAAAGAAAGAGAATAACAGGCTAATATCCCTCATGAACATAGATACCAAAACCCTCAACAAAATTCTAGCAAATCAGATCCAGCAGTACATCAGAAAGATCATACAACATGACCAAGTAGGATTTATCCCGGGGATGCAAGGATGGTACAATATCCGCACATCAATAAACATGATACATCACATAAACAAATTGAGAGATAAAAATCACATGATAAAATCAATTGATGCAGAAAAAGCATTTGACAAAATCCAACACCCTTTCTTGATAAAAACCCTCAGCAAAATGGGCATAGTGGGATCATACCTCAACATAATAAAAACTTTATATGACAAACCTACAACCAACATCATACTCAATGGGCAAAAACTAAAACTATTTCTGGTAAGAACAGAAAAATGACAGGGGTGCCCACTTTTACCACTCCTGTTCGACATAGTTCTGGAAGAGCTGGCCATAGCAATTTGACAAGAAGAAGAAATAAAAGGTATCCAAATTGGAAAAGAAGACATAAAATTGTCATTATTCACAGATGACATGATTCTGTACATAGAAAACCCTTAAAACTCCATCAAAAAATTATTAGACTTAATAAATTAATTTGGCAATTTAGCAGGATACAAAATTAATGCAAATAAATCTATGGTCTTTCTATACACCAATAGTGAACTTACAGAAAGAGAGACTAAAAAAACAATCCCATTTACCATCGTACCAAAAAAAGTTAAGATACCTAGGAATAAACTTAACTAAGTAGGTAAGAGAACTGTACTTGACAAACTACAGGACACTGAAGAAAGAGATAGAGGAAGACATAAATAGATGGAAGAACATACCGTGTTCATGAACTGTTAAAATCAACATCATTAAAATGTCCACACTACTCAAACAATCTATAGATTCAATGCAATCCGCATTAAAATACCGACAGCATATTTCAAACACCTAGAATGAACTCTCCAAAAATTCATCTGGGATAAAAAAAAATACCATGAATAGCTGCAGCAATCCTGAGAAAGAAGAACAAAGTAGGAGGAATCTCAATACCAAATATCAAGCTGTATTACAAAGCCATTGTTCTCAAAACTACCTGGTACTGGCACAAGAACAGACATATAAACCAATGGAATAGAATAGAGAACCCAGAAATTGACCCAAACCACTATGCTCAATTAATATTTGACAAAGGAGGCAAGAGCATACAATGGAGTCAAGACAGTCTCTTCAATAAATGGTGTTGGGAAAATTGGACAGATACATGCAAAAAAAATGAGACTAGACCACCAACTTACACAATACACAAAAATAACCTCAAAATGGATAATGGACTTAAACATAAGATGGGAAACCATAAAAATATTAGAGGAATCCACAGACAGCAAAATTTCAGATATATGCTGAAGCAGTTTCTTCACCGATACAGCTCCTAGGGCAATGGAAATTAAAGAGAAAATAAATAAATGGGACTACATCAAAATAAAAAGCTTTTGCACAGCAAAAGAAATCATCAACAAAACAACAAGAAAGCCCACTGCATGGAAGAACATATTTGCCAATGTTATCACTGATAAGGTTTTAATCTCTAACATTTACATTTAACTCATACAATTTAACAAAAGGAAGACAAACAACCCAATAAAAAAATGGGCAACGGACCAAAATAGATACTTTTCAAAAGAGGACATAAAGAAAGCCAAGAGATATATGAAAACATGCTCAAAGTCATTAATCATCTGAGAGATGCAAATCAAAATGACAATGAGGTAGCATCTCACACCTGTCAGAATGGCTATCATCAACAAATTTACAAATGACAAGTGCTGGCAAGGATGCAGAGAAAAAGGAACCCTCGTGCACTGCTGGTAAAAATGCAGACTGGTGCAGCCACTGTGGAGAGCCTTATGGAGTTTCCTCAAAAAAACTAAAAATGAAACTCCCATTTGACCCAGTGATTCCATTTCTAGGAATATATCCCAAGAAACTAGAAACACCAATCAGAAAGGATATATGCACCCCTATGTTCATAGCAGCACAATTTACCACAGCTAAGATTTGGAAAGCAGATTAAAAAATGTGGTACATCTACACAATCAAAGTGTAATATGCTAATGATATGCCCCAATCAAAAGACATCGGGTAGCTGAATCGATGATAAATGATGACCCATATATCTGCTGTCTACAGGAGACCCACCTTGGAACAAAGGACTCACACAGACTGATGTTGAAGGGAAGGAAAAGGTATTCCTTCCAGTGTGTTTTTTATTTGTGCTATGTCATTCTTTATTTCTGCTTTCATAGTTAATATATCTTTTCTCATGCTGTTGAGCATCTTCACCATCATTATTTTGAACACTGTCAGATAAATTTCTTTCTGTTTTTAATTCTTTATTGTTTAAAGTATTACATACAGTATTACATGTGTCTCCCTTTTCCCCATTGACCTCTCCCCAGCCACCTCCACCCCCCAGTGTCTGTGTCCATTGGTTATGCTTATATGCATGCATACAAGTCTTTTTGTTGATCTCTTACCTCCCACTCCCTGCTTCCCTCTGAAGTTTGACTATCTCTTTGGTGCTCCTGTCTCTGGATCTATTTTTGTCCATCAGTTTATGTTGTTCATTATATTCTACAAATGAGTGAGTTCATGAGATTAAGCATGCATATAATCAAACTGGCATTTTAATGTGAAAATAAAATCATCTATAATAATAAAGGTGTAATATGTTAATTAGACTGGATGAAACAGGGGTTGCAGCTACAGGATCAAGCAAGTCACCACGGCTGCCAGGGTGGGATCCAGGCAGCCCCTGTGGCTGCGAAGGCCTGCTCTTACATGAATTTTGTGCATTGGGCCTGCAGTTAATAAATAAAGATGAAAGTATGCTTTATACATTTACATTATAGCAAAATGATTATAAACTCCCTACATATTTTCTAATAAATCATAATGAGCATTCTCTCTATTATTTGAGAATATGCGAATCTCCTATCAAGTAGTGGCTCGAAATTTGCGCACATCAAAAGGTAATTAATTAGAGAAAATATTTTAATATTGTTATTTGCCCTTTCTCTATAATAGAAGTGTCAGAGATGAAAGGAAATTAGTAAAATGTATATGAATGCAGGCAGCTTCACTTCCCAGGCCAGGGACACAGGCAGGCATCTTCACCTCAGCACTGGGTGGGGACACACGCAGGCAGTGCCATGTCCCAGGCCAGGACATACACAGGCAGCATCACATCCCAGGCCAGGGATGCAAGTACGCAGCTTCACCTCAGCACTGGGTGGGGACGCAGGCAGGCAGCATCACCTTAGTACTGGGCAGGCCTGCGCGTGCCTATGCCAGTGGCCACCTCTGACGGGTGCTTCCCCCAGGCCAGGCAACACGGTTGGTCTGTGTGCACCTCTGCCGGTGGCCACCTCTGCTGGAGGCAGCCCCCGGGCTGAGCAGCCTCTCGGCTGGGCAGCAAGGCAGGCCTGCACATGCCTCCGCTGGTGGCCTCCTCCACCATTGGCCTACCCCGGGCCGGGCAGCCTCTGGGCTGGGCTGTGCAGAGGATGCCTCTGACAGGGGCTGCCCCAGGCTGCATGGAGGCCCTCTGGTGATGGTAGTCCCTTCCAACCTGCTCCTGCTGTGTATGCCTCCTGCTGAGTTGTCGTGAAGTTACAGCATCCTGGATAATTTTCATATTCCTCTATTATTATACTAGATGCCTGGTGCAAAAAAATCGTGCATGGGGGGGTGTGTCCCTCAGCCCAGTCTGCACCCTCTCCATCTGGGACCCCTCGAGGAATGTCCGACTGCCCGTTTAGGCCTGATCCCAGTAGGATCAGGCCTAAACGGGCAGTCGGACATCTCTCTCACAATCCAGGACTGCTGGCTCCCAACTGCTCACCTGCCTGCCTTCCTAATTGCCCCTTACCGCTTCTGCCTGCCAGCCTGATCACCCCCTAACCACTCCCCTGCCAGCCTGATTGATACCTAACTGCTCCCCTGCCATCCTGTTTGCCCCTAACTGCCCTCCCCTGCAGGCCTGGTCCCCCCCAACTGCTCTCCCCTGCAGGCCTGGGTCCCCCAAACTGCCTTTACCTGCAGGCCTGGTCACCCCCAACTTCCCTCCTCTTCTAGCATGGTCACTCCTAACTGTCCTCCCCTGCTGACCTGATAACCCACAACTGCCCTCCCTTGCAGAACTGGTACCTCCCAACTGCCCTTCCCTGCTGGCCATCTTGTGGCAGCCATCTTGTGTCCACATGGGGGCAACCATCTTGTGTGTTGGAGTGATGGTCAGTTTGCATATTACTCTTTTATTAGATAGGATAGAGGCCTGATGCACAGGTGGGGGCTGGCTGGTTTGCCCTGACGGGTGTCCCGGATCAGGGTGGGGGTTCCCTTGGGGCATGGGGTGGCCTGGGAAAGGGGCCTGTGGTGGTTTTCAGGCCGGCCAAGCCCCCCCTTGACCCAAGCGGAGGCCCTTGTATCTGGGATTTATTTATCTTCTATAATTGAAACTTTGTAGCCTTGAGTGGAGACCATGGAAGGCCAGGGCTGCGGGAGCATGGCTTCCTCCATCAACGGGGGCAACTCAAGCCTCCTGCTCTCTCCAGTTCCGTGGCTTCTGCCATTTTTAATGGTGGGAATGCAGTTGGGATTTATTTACCTTCTATAATTGAAACTTTGTAGCCTTTTGTGGAGGCCTGGTTCAGCCAGGGTGTGCAGAAAGCTTGTCTTCCTCCATTGCTGGGGAAACCCAAGCCTCCTGCTCACTCCTTAGCTGCAGCCATCTTGGTTGGGTTAATTTGCATCCTCGCTCCTGATTGGCTGGTGGGCATGGCTTGTGGGTATAGCGGAGTGATGGTTAATTTGCATATTACTCTTTTATTAGATAGATAGGATACTAATAAAAGAGTAACATGCTAATTAGACCTGATGTCTTCCAGACGTCCTTCTGCACAAAGCCTGGTTGATAGAGCTGAGGCAGAGGCTGTTAGGGGCGATCAGGCTAGCAGGGGAGAGCAGTTAGGGGGATCAGGCCAGCAGGGGAGAGCAGTTAGGCAGTTAGGGAGATCAGGTTGGCAGGAGAGAGCAGTTAGGCAATTAGGGGGATCAGGCTGGCAGGTGAGAGCAGTTAGGCAGTTAGGGAGATCAGGCCAGCAGGGGAGATCAGTTAGGGGCTATCAGGCTGGCAGGGGAGATCAGTTAGGGGAGATTAGGCTAGCAGGGGAGCAGTTGAGGGTATCAGGCAGGCAGGCAGAGGTAGTTAGGGGCAATCAGGCAGGCAGGCAGGTGAGCAGTTAGGAGCCAGTGGTCCCGGATTTTGAGAGGGATGTCCAACTGCCAGTCAGACATCCCCTGAGGGGTTTCACATTGGAGAGGGTGCAGGAGGTCGGGCTGAGGGATACCCCCCCATGTACAAATTACATGCACCAGGTCTCTAGTGTATGTAAATAATAAAGACAAAAATTTACATATTTAAAAAGGAAAAGTATTTCTAGATCAAGGGGAAATACAATAAAATTTCAGCCATAGTTTTATGGTTTTAGCTTTCACAAATTTAAATCATTCTAAACTACTGTATATTTACATGTACAATGGTTTTTAAACCACTTGTGTTGGACTAAAATGAATAAAGAGAGACAACATTATTCCAAACAATGAGAGGAATTATCAACATGGAAGATGTCCTCTGTGCATTATTCAGTATCATTTACTAACAATAATCTTATGTCATGTTTTAGCCATTTGAAACACACACACACACACACACACACACACACACACACACACACACATTATTTTCTCCTGTTAGGAAAATAATTTTAAATTTGAATTAAAAATTGTTTTTAAGTTTCTTTTTCTTTCTCAAAGCAAGCTAAATATCATGAATATAATTTAATCTTGTTAGTCTTTTTAAAGTATTTGTCACTTTTTCCTTTTTACTGGATGTGCTAAAATATAGGGCAGAATACATTCATTTGTTTTTCAGAGGGGAAACGGTGCAATCTGGAGAGGTCAGTTAAATTTTCTGACCGTGAAATAAAGACATTTTATGTTCTCTTCACGTTTTTTTTTTCTTTTCATTTTTGTCCCTTCTGGATTTGTTAAGTGGAGTATTATGTGAACATGAGTTTACACTTACAGGTCCTTTGTAAATTCTTAAGTTATAAACATTCCACTCTGACTCCAACTGAACTTGACAAACATTGAGAAAGTTATCACCATGACATCATTTTAAGGTTTTATCTCTACAAGCAGAAACATTGGATTTACAAATTTGTGATTCCTTTTTAAGCCTGAAAAATGGCCTTGCAAATACTTTGCTTAATTAAAGGCATCAGTGTCATAATTTGTATATTTAAATTGTGTATCTTTATTTTAAAATTACATGGGAATTTCATGATGTTTCAAATTAAAATAGTCCTCAATTTTTATCATCTTCAAATGTGTAATAAACATCCATTTCTAATATCATTTAGAGAAAGTCTGAAATGGAATTTGTCTGGAACTACGAACTAGGAAAAATAGAGTTGTTAAATACTGCCAGTCTTCAGAAGGTTTTGCCAATCACAGATATGTAGAATGTGATAACTTCATGGTTATCTTTGCATTATATACTTCTCGCTTCAAACTACCCTTACCCTTACTCTTACTTCATAAAGGGTATTTTCTCAAAAATTGTCTACCTTTTGGAAGGCCATTATCCTGGAGGAAATCTACTTGGCCATAATATAAATCCTAATCCATGCATCTATGTCACAAATCAAAAGCCTAGATAAAGTACAGGGTGTCTTAAAACTTAACAAGTGAAGTAGAGATGGTTCAATATTTGGTGTTCTAAATATTCCAAGGCCAATCTGAAGAAAGTACAGAAATATATGGCTATTTCAAATTAATGTCGGTCTCTCAAATTCACTTTCTCTGGACTCATATTTTGCCTGTGTTAGGTCTGATAAAATAATTGAATCAATACCCCCTCCCCTGGGAACTGACCTTTAGATCACTTCACAGTCAACATTGTCTTTTGCTTAGATTACATTTCACTTGCTAAGACCACATTCCACTTGCTGAGACCATTATCTTTCCCCTCAGGACCTGCCCAGAGAATTCTCTGCCCAGTAAAAGCCTGCTTAGAGTCCTTTAAAACCTCTGACTCCCAGTCCCTGGGTGCTGGCACCATTTTGAAGTTCAGCCCATCTGGGTTTCAGATGACCTAATAAATTCGTAATTCTTTACCCCTTTTGGCCTTGTGCATTCCTCCTTTGGAGGCCCTAACATTTGGTGCTGAAAATCCAGGGGGGTTCCATGGGGAAGGCGAGACATCACACCAGCTTTGGTCACCTGGACTTTCCTACTCAGAGAGCAGTAGGCAGTGGCAACTGGCCTGGGCTTACCTTCGAATCCTACTCAGGTGACATGATTGCCAGCCTCAATTAGGCTTCCCTCCCTTCTGGCATACTCCTTCCCTCCAGAACCAGCCAAGGAGTATGCCAGATCGGGGACCTCTCTTTCCCATTGCTGACCCTGCACTCAACACTGGCTCATTTACCGGTCATCTCCAGTAAGTGACAATTGGATCACCCTTCTGGATTTCTGATTTGCCTTCATCTCAGACAAAAGACATAGCACTAGGGCAGAAATCCTCTCCAGTCCAGCTTCAGCCCTAGTTCCGGGTCCCACGGTCTACCTTGTCACAGGGGATGCCCACCACGTGGATTAGACTGTCCTCTTCTCTCCAGAGCCTGATTAGATGGCAGGGTCAGGCCCTCCCTCTAGTCTTGCTCCTGAGGTCTCTCTTTGTTGTTTACCTTCTCTTCTTAATTTATACCACGGGGATTTTTTTCCCATCCCCCTAAAAAACACTCCTCTAGGATGTGTCCTCCATAATCTTAACACACTCAGCCTTTCCACAGAGGTACGGCCAAAGCTCCTTATCCACACATAAATTAGACAATGATTCACATTGGCCCAAAATTTTAACATTCTCTGGGACTTAATTTCTGTCACATCAATGGGAAGTTGTCAGAGATCCCCTACATTCTGGCCTTCTTTATAATCCTCAATCATCCTTCCCTCTGCAAAACTTGCTCTACTTATCAAATCCTACTTTTCCACTTAAAGCTCCCTTCTGCCAACCCTGGACCTTTCTACCCTGAGGCTTCTGATCCATCCTTTCCCAACCCATCAGGTCCCTCAGACTTGCTCTTTGATCCTCTGGTCACTCAATCCTTCTGATCACTTGATTCCCCATTCCCCTCAGGGTCCCTGGAACCCACCTCCTTATGTCCTTCCTCTGACTGACCAACCTCTGTCTTCAGACTTCATGTCTTCTTCCAGTCCCTTGACCTCCTTAGCAAGCCCCCCTCTTACTCTCCCCAAGACAGCCCAGCCTCCACCCCCATCTTGTCCCTTTGAGAGGTGACTGGAGCCTAGGGTATTGTTTGGGTGCACATCCCATGCCCGACCTGCACAGAATGAGAGGTGTCTCAAGTCTTTTTCCACTGACATCACCACCTTTACTAAGGAATTTGAGTACCCTACCCAGTCCTATGATCTGACCTAGCACAGCATCTATGCCATCCTGTCCTCCTTTCTAACCCCAGAGGAGAAGAAGTGCATCTGGCTAGCAGCTCAGGACCATGTCCATGCCCTCCATAGACAGGATGTGGTGGCAAACACAGTTGGCTCTGATGTGGTCCCCTGAACTGACCTGAGATAGGAACTATCAGGTTAGTTCTCCAGGGTACTGGTTCTGTAGCCATATTTTGCTGGACTCAAAAAGGCTGCCCATAAGACAGTCAACTATGACAAACTTAATGAAATCACTCAGGGCCCTGAGGAAACTCAGCTCTCTTCCTCTCCCATCTCACGGAGGCCTTACAGAAATTTACTTCCTTATACCCTACCTCCCCAGAGGAACCCTTTTTCTGAACACCCATTTTATATCCCAATCAGCCCCCAACATATGTCACAAACTTTAAAAAATAGATACAGGTCTACAAACCTCTCAAAAAGACCTCATTAACCTGGCCTTTAATGTCTTTAATAATAGAGACGAGGAGACCCAAATCCAAAAATAAAAACAAGATCAGGCCAAGGCTGAGGCCCAGATGGAGGCCTTTCAGCTCCTAGCCACCACTCTCATGAACCCCAAAGTGCCGGTCCTCCAACCAACGGTAAGTCAGGGGCTAAGCCTCCTTCAGGCCCATGCTTCAAATGCAGCAAGGAAGGACACTGGGCCAAGTCCTGCCCAATTCTGAGGGCTCCGCCTGGGCCCTGCCCACAGTGTAGAAGGGAAGGCCACTGGAAATCAGACTGTAGTCTGGCTCATCCAGGCCAGACCTCAAGCAGTACAGCAAGGCCATCCTCCGGATCTGGTTTAGAACTCCCAGACTTCCTGGGACTGGCCACAAAGACTGAAGCGGCCCAGGCCCTGACAAGGCCTCACAGACTTACATCACCAGGACAGACCCTCAAGTAGCAATTGTGGTGGTAGGTGACCCGATCCCCTTTATAATTGAAACTGGGGCCACTTATTCTGCCCTCCCAAATTTGCTGTGACCCTTGTCCCCTCCTCAGTCTCTATTATGGGGGTTGACAGATTAGTCTCGCATTCATTAGCCACCTCACCTCTACACTGCATCTTACTAAATACTCCCTTATCCCTCTTTTATTGTTCTACCTTGGTGCCTGACCAGGGCTACCGCACATCCCCTCAAAAAACCCAGTTGTCCTGAACATAGTCATGGACCTCAGTTTCACTTTCACCCTGTTATCTCTAAGGAAAAATGTGGCAGTTTTAAATCCAAGCAGCTGGAGGCCTGGAACTGCAGTCCTAGCACAGGCTTTGGGGCCTTGTCCCTAGTGAACCCTCCCATCCCCCACTGCCTTTTCTCCAGTCTCATATGCTTAATTGGTAACTTAAATTGGAGTATTTCTGGGTTAAATGATAAACATCTAAATATTTCAACAAGTTTTAAGTTCACCTGATTTTAGCTTCTGTTACAGAAAATCTATAAAGTATATTTGGAACTGTTAATGTAATATCTTTGTTGAAGGTGTGTTTCTTGAAAGTGTGTTTCTTGGTTATCATTGGAAAATTAAGGTTTTTAAGAGTTAAGAATTCTAATTAAATTGAAAAAAAGTTGTATGGTTTTGATAATAGAAGGCATGGGGCATGAACTTGCATTTTGAAGGCAAAAGAAAGTGAGTTAACATTGTAAAAATGTTTGTGAAAGTTGTAGGAATGTTTGTGAAAGTTGTAAGAAGGTTATAGAAGGTTTGTAGGAAGAAATGTTAAAGGAAGTTATATAAATGACACAGGCCAGTAAGCCAGGACAAGCAGAATAGAGAAACTGAGACAGTAAAACAGAAGTTTGCAACCATCTAGAAAATCCAGATGCCAAGCAATCTGTAGCCATCTAGTAAATCCTATCTTCCTAAACCAAGGACAAATGAAATTAAGATAATAAACTTAATTTTGGTATATTAGACTACAATACTCCAAACTAATATCTCTTTCCTTCCACTTGTCATAATTCTTATTGTTGTAGCTTTTGCCCCAGGAATACTAAAATGTATAAAACAGTTTGTCTCCACCAGGTTAGGCAGCTTAGACCCCTAATCGTTTCGTCCCTAAAGATAACATGTAGGCCTCAGTTATATTTCAGCTCCAGGCCCACAAAAGCAACAAAACAAGACAAGTGATGTGGAAGCCTCAGGACAAGCTTTTACCTCCCAAGTCACTCAATAGGACCACTGCCCAGCCTTCACAAACCATTCTCTTGGGGAAATCATGATGCTGCAACCCCTTGCTCTAACCACAAGGAATCTATACAGTGTTCCAGCCAACTACAATCAAAGGCCATCCCCCTTTGGTCTCGGAAGCCCCTTCAGCAGGAAGTAACTATGGATGATATGACCTTCATCCCTATTCCATAAAACAAAAAGGCTGGAATGTTAGCTCTAATTGAATAATTGAATCAACACCCAGTCCCCTGGGAACTGACCTTTATATCACTTCACACTAACATTTCCTTTTGCAAAGACCACATTCCACTTGTTGAGACCATTATTTTACCCCCTCAGGACATGCCCAGAGAATTCTCTGCCCAGAGAAAGCCTGCCTAGAATCCTTTAAAATCTCTGACTCCCAGTCCATGGGTGCTGGCACCATTTTGGGGCTCAGCCATCTGGGTTTCAGATGACCTAATAAATTCATAATTCTTTACCCTTTGGGCCTTGTGCATTCCTCCTTTGGTGACCCTAACAGCCTGGACCAGGGAAAGTTTTTTCATCTAGAAGACAAGACCCTTCTCTTGAAAAGTAACCCTTTAAAAAAAACCTCTAACTTTCTCTCTCTCTCTCTCTCTCTCTCTCTCTCTCTCTCTCTCTCTCTCGGGGGAGGGGGTATATTCACACATTAGCCATAGTTTTCTTCTTTTACTGGTAGAGTCACATTGTCTTTTCTTCCCCTTCCAAATAAATGTGTTAAATGCGTCTGAATCAGTGGCATATATTTCTTTTTTAAAAATATATATTTTATTGATTTTTTACAGAGAGGAAGGGAGAGGGATAGAGAGCTAGAAACATCGATGAGAGAGAAACATCGATCAGCCACCTCCTGCACACCCCACACAGGGGATGTGTCCGCAACCAAGGTACATGCCCTTGACCGGAATCGAACCTGGGACCCTTCAGTCCGCAGGCCGACGCTCTTGCTCTATCCACTGAGCCAAACCGGTTTTGGCCAGTGGCATATATTTCAACATAACTTTGAGTTTATAGATAAACTAGTGACCCGGTGCATGAAATTTGTACACGGGCAGGGCTGGGCGGGGGGGGGGGGGGGGGGGGGGCGTCCCTCAGCCCGGCCTGCACCCTCTCCAATCTGGGACCCCTTAAGAGATGTCTGACTGCCAGTGTGGGATCGGGCCTAAACTGGCAGTCAGACAACCCCCTCGCAATTCGGGATCACTGGCTCCTAACCGCTCACCTGCCTGCCTGCTTGATCGCCCCTAACCACTCTGCCTGCTGGCCTGCTTGCCCCTAACTGCACCCCCCTGCCAGCCTTATCACCCCCAACTGCCCCCCGCACCGGCCTGCTTACTCTCAACTGGTCCCCTCTGCTGGTCTGCTCGTTCCCAACTGCCCCCCCTGCCAGCCTGATCACCTGCAACTGCCCTCCCCTCCTGGCCTGATCACCCCTAACCACCTCTGCCTCAGCCCCGCCACCATGGCTTTGTCCGGAAGGACATCCGGAAGGTCTCATGGTCTAATTAGCATATTACCCTTTTATTAGTATAAATAGGCTATGACATACCACCATAACTATAACATATCTACCAGTATTACTCTATGAGAATACGTACTTCATGCGATAGGAAGGCATGTAATATATTACATTGTGTATGTTGTAAGTAGTAGGAAATAATATAATTCGTAGTAATAATATACACCCTGTGACTTCCCTTCCTGATTTGGGAATGGTTCCCCAGTTCTTTGAACTGACCCCTGATGTGTTTTGTTTTTTTTTTGTCATTCAGTGTAACTTTATTTACTGTTTATTGCACATGATTTGAGGACTTTAATTTCTAACCACCAAACATTCAAAAGACTATTTTTTCCATGAAGTTTAACATTAACATTAGTGAATTCATGTATCCATGTGTTTTTATTATAAACATCTGAATTATTCACATTGTCATAGATCCTGAACTCATAAGCATGGACCATGCACAGGCTGGCAGCAAGCCAGGAAGCCACTCTGCAAGCAAACAGATACTCTGCATAAGGAGAAAAGTCATAGCACAACATTTAATGTCCAACCTGAGTCACCTCAGAATGTTACATATATTGACTTCTTAATTCATATAGTATCGGGAACTCAACTGCTTGGTTGGTGATGGGGTTGACCTGGTTTCCGGAGGATTATTCCTGAAATAATTAAGGAAAGGGGGGGCTCAATCTTTCTTCTTGGTTGCTTGCTCCTCCCCAGCACCTTCATCTTTCTTCTTGTCCTCAGCTTCTTGGGCATCTCCTCCTTCACCTTCACCTCCTTCTTCCTCCTTTGCATCCTCAAATTCTTCCTTGGCACCTTCTTCCTTTTCCTCTCCTTCCTCTTCCTCAGCCTCTTCCTTCTCCTTCTCCTCCTCTTCAGCTTCTCCTTCAGAGGGGGGGGGGGTCATCCTTGGCTTCCTTGGCTTTTGCACCCTCAATGGTCTCCTCCACCTCGATCTGCTCCTCCTGGACATGGCTGGTATATTAAGAAAGGAAGGAGCGAGCGTACATCAAGTAGGAGCTGGTCTGTAAACCACTGTAGGCAGATCGGCCAAAGACTTGGGAACTCTGGGAGTAGCCATTGGCTATGCTTCCCACGCTGGTGAAACTGAGCCGGGTCTCCTCACCTTCCAAGAGTTTCCTGTAAGCTGCAATGTCAATATCCAAAACTATCTTCACATTGAGGAGGTCCTGGTATTCTTTTAAATATCCTGCCATTTCACTCTTTGTAGTTCTCAACCCATTTTCAAATTTGTTGATTGTGTCCTTCCTGCATAGCACTAATGTTGGTGTACTGCTTATCCTCCAGCTCTTGCAACTGCTTTTCCAGCGCTTTGTTCATACCCCGGCTTGCTTTAATCTCCAGGGTCTTGGCCTTGAGCAGGCAGTGGCTCTCTGACACCTCGTCCTTGGCGGTGCGCACGGCTTCAGTGTTTTTGGCAGCGCTCTCGGTCAGCAAGGTGAAGTGGCTCTTGTACCATCCTTCGGCATTCTGCATGTTCTTGGCAGCCAGCTTCTCCTACTGGGCGTGGATGTCTGCGGCGGAGAGGTCGGGCTTGGAGAACACGTCCATCTCCACAGAGATCTGAGCATACTGGATCTGCTCCTGCAGCTCCACGATCTTCTCTTCATGCACCTTCTTCAGAAAGGTGATTTCGTCCATCAGGCTGTTGATGTGCTTTTCGAGCTCAGCACAGGCGAGAGCCGCCTCATCTGCACCTTTGCGTGCCTCCAGCAGCCAGCCGACCAGTGTCCTGGCGGTTCAGCACCTCTTCCTCATAGTATGCCTGCAGGTTGCTCCCAGGCCCTCCCAAGCCCCGGTGCCTCCTAACAGGGTCCTGAGGCTGCACCCCCGATCCCGCTGCCCTCTCCTCGTCAGGGATGGGGCGCGGTGGGGCGGGGCACAGGCGTCCCCCTTTCATTAAAATGTTCAACCCGGCCCACTCCACAGGTGTCTGCAGGTGGCCCGGGGGCAGTGATCCCAGAGGTGCTGGCCGCCCCCGTGAGAACTCAGCCAGGATGGTCCGGGGTGAGACAGCCCCACCAGGCCTCGTGGCTGCGACTTGGACCTGCTTCCTTAACCAGAGACCTGGCGCTGGGCAGGCGGCAGTAATGCTTCCTCCCCAGTGCGGTGGAGCGGGTCCCTGTGGTTTCAGAACCGAACTCCGAAGGCCTCCCAGGGCGGCAGAGGCCCTGAGCCCGCCTGCTCTCCCTCTATACCACCAAGGCTTGCTCCTCACACTTGCTTCTCACACTTGCTGAAAACCTTCCCTGTCCACTTGCCATAGTAATCAGTTTGGGCTGAAAGGACTGGGGACTCCGGCAGACCTGAGGGGACTGGGCACCACCATATTTGTGTAGGAGTGGTGGTTAATTTGCATATTACCCTTTTATTAGACAGGATTTCTCCAAAGAAAACAGATGGTTCAGAAAGCTGGGTCTTACAGAAAGATATACTATAGTGAGCAATCATTTAATTCCTCTTGTGGTGCCTTGCATAAGAAATAATCTTTTAATTCTTATTTATCTTTATTGTTGAGAATATTACAGATGTCTCTCATTTTATCTCATAACCCCATTCACCAGGTTCCTGACCCTCCCCAAGCCTTTAACACACTAATGTCTGTAACCATGGATTATGCATATATGCATGTAAGTTCTTTTGGTTAATCTGACCCCCTTTCTCCCCCCTCAACTCTGAGATCCATCAGTCTGTGTCATACTTTCATGCCTCTGGCCCTATTTTGTTCATCAGTTTATTTTGATCACTAGAATCCAGATATAAGTGACATCATGTGATACTTGCCTTTCTCTGACTACCTTCGTTTGCTTAGCATAATACTCTCTAGGTCCCTCCATGTTGTCTCAATGGTAAAAGATTCTTCTTTTTTATCCACTTATCTACTGATGGGCACTTGGGCTGTTTCCAGATCTTATCTATTGTAAATTGCTCTGCTATGAACATAGGGGTGCATATAATGTTTCTGAGTCCTTTGCCCATTTTTTAAATTGATTATTTGTCTTCCTTTTGTTCAGTTGTATGAGTACTTAATATACTTTGGAGATTAACCCTTTATCAGATATATCATTAGAAAACATGTGCTCCCAAACACTGCATTCCCTTTTCATTTTGATGATGGTTTCTTTTCTGTGCAGAAGCTTTTTATTTTGATGTAGTCCCATTTGTTTATTTTTTACTTTGTTTCTCTTGCCCTAGGCATTGTATCAGTGAAAATTTTGCTATGTGAGATGTCTAATATTTTGCTGCCTATGGTTTCTTCTAGGATTTTTATGGTTTCACGACTTACATTTAATTTATCCATTTTGAGATTATCCTTGTGTATGGTGTAAGTTGGTGGTCTAGTTGCATTATTGTTGTTTTTTTGCATGTAACTGTCCAATTTTCCCAAAACCATTTATTGAAGAGACTTCCTTGACTCCATTGTATGTTTTTGCCTCCTTTGTCACATATTAATTGAGCATAGTGGCTTGGGTTGATTTTTGAGTTCTCTGTTCTGTTCTATTGATCTATATGTCTGTTCTTGTGCCAGTGTCAGGTTGTTTTGATTATAAAACTTTGCAGTATATTTTGGTACCCAGTATTGTGATCCCTCCCACTTTATTCTTCTTTCTCAAGATTTCTGTGACTATTTGGGGTTTGTTTGTTTGATTTCATAGAAGTTTTTGAGTATATATTTGTGAAATATGCTGTTGGTATTTTAATAGGGATTGCATTGAATCTACAGAATGATTTGGGTAGTATGGACATTTAAATGATGCTAATTTTTCCAATCCATGAATATGGAGTATGTTTCCACTTGTTTTTATATTTCTCTATTACTTTTTCCAATGTTTAATAGTTTTCTGAGTACTGGTATTTTACCTCCTTGGTTAAGTTATTCCTAGATATCTTATTTATTTTTTTGTTGTGAAGGTACACAGGAAATTATTTTTAAGTTCTCTTTCAGAGAGATCATTATAGGTGTGTAAAAATACCATCAATTTCTGGATGTTAATTTTGTGTCTTGCTACTTTGCTGAGTTAATCTATCAACTCTAGTAGTTTTTTGGTGAATTCTGTATGGTTTTCTATGTACAACCTCATGTCATCTGAAAACAATGACAGTTTTACTTCCTCTTTCAAATTTGGATGCCTTTTAATTTTTCTCCCTTTCTGATTACTGTGGCTAAGACTCCTCATTCTATGGTGAATCAGAGTAGTGAAAGCAGGCATCCCTGTCTTGTTCCTATTGTTAAGGGAAATGTTTTTAGTTTTTGCCTATTGAGTATGATGTTGGCTTTAGGTTTGTCATATATGGCCTTTATTATTTTGAGGTATGATGCCTCTATTTCCATTCTGATGAGAGTTTTTTAAAAATATATTTTACTGATTTTTTTTTTTTTTACAGAGAGGAAGGGAGAGTGATAGAGAGTTAGAAACATCCATGAGAGAGAAACATCAATCAGCTGCCTCCTGCACACCCCTGAGTGGGGATGTGCCTGCAACCAAGGTACATGCCCTTGACAGGAATCGAACCTGGGACTTTTCAGTCCGCAAGCCAATGCTCTGTCCACTGAGCCAAAACAGCTAGGGCTCTGCTGAGAGTTTTTGTCAAAAAATGGGTGCTGGGTTTTTTCCAATGCTTTTTCTGCATCTATTGAGATAATCATGGGATGTTTTAATCCTTCATTTTGTTAATGTGATGTATCACATTTATTGATTTGCTAATATTGTACAAGCCTTGCATCCCCAGAATAAACCCCACTTGATCATTGTGTATGATATTTTTAATATATTGCTGGATCTAATTTGCTAATATTTTGTTGATGACTTTAGTCTTTATCTGGTTTTGGAATTATGATAATGCCTACCTTGTAAAAAGTGCTTGGGAATCTTCCTTCCTTTTGAATATTTTGGAATAATTTGAAGAAGATAGATGTTAGTTCTTTGAATGTTTGGCAAAACTCCCCTGTAAATACATCTGGTCAGGACTTTTGTTTGGTGGGAGTTTGTTTATTATTGCTTCAATTTCATTAGTTGCCATCAGTCTACTCAGGTTTTCTTCCTGACTGAGTTTTAGAAGATTTTATGTTTCTAGGAATTTGTTCATTTGTCCCTGGTTGTCCAATTTGTTAGCATATAGTTGTTCATAGTATTTTCTTTTTTCATTTTTTTTATTGATTAAGGTATTACATATGTGTCCATATCCTATTACTCCCCCACCCCACTCTCATACATGCCCTAACCCCCATTGTCTTGCGTCCATTGGTTATGCTTATATGCATACATACAAGTCTTTTGGTTGATCTCTTACATCCCCCGCCCCAGCCTTTCTGCTGTAATTTGACAGTCTGTTCACTGCTTCTCTGCCTCTGTATCTATCTTTGTTCATCAGGTTATAATGTTCTTTATTATCCATAAATGAATGAGATCATGTGGTATTTTTCTTTCACTGACTGGCTTATTTCACTTAGCATAATGCTCTCCAGTTCCATCCATGCCGCTGCAAATGGTAAGAATTCCTTCTTTTTTTAAAGCAGCAGCATAGTATTTCATTGTGTAGATGTAGCTCAGTTTTCTAATCCACTCATCTGCTGATGACACTTAGGCCGTTTTCAAATCTTAGCTATTATAAATTGTGCTGCTATGAACATAGGGGTGCATATATCCTTTCTGATTGGTGTTTCTAGTTTCTTGGGATGTATTCCTAGAAATGGAATCACTGGGTCAAATGGGAGTTCCATTTTTAGTTTTTTGAGGAAACTCCATACTGCTCTCCACAGTGGCTGCACCAGTCTGCATTTTTACCAGCGGTGCACGAGGGTTCCTTTTTCTCTGCATCCTTGCCAGCACTTGTCATTTGTAAATTTGTTGATGATAGCCATTCTGACAGGTGTGAGATGGTACCTCATTGTCATTTTGATTTGCATCTCTCGGATGATTAATGACTTTGAGCATGTTTTCATATGTCTCTTGGCGTTCTTTATGTCCTCTTTTGAAAAGTATCTATTTTGGTCCGTTGCCCGTTTTCTGATTGGGTTGTTTATCTTCCTTTTGTTAAGTTGTATGAGTACCCTGTTGGAGTAAATGTTGGAGATTAAACCCTTATCAGAGATAACATTGGCAAATATGATCTCCCATGCAGTGGGCTTTCTTGTTGTTTTGTTGATGTTTTCTTTTGCTGTGTAGAAGCTTTTTTTATTTTGATGTAGTCCCATTTGTTTATTTTCTCTCTTTTTTAAATTTCTTTATTGATTAAGGTGTCACATATTTGTCCTCTTCCCCCCATTCCCATCCCGCACCCCTCCTCACGGATGCCCCCACCCCACTGTGGTCCTTAACCATTGGTTAGGCTCGTATGCATGCACACAAGTCCTTTGGTTGATCTCTCCCCCCTACCCCCACCTTCCCCTACCCACCCTCTGAGGCCCGATAGTCCGATCGATGCCTCCTTGTTTCTGGGTCTGTTCTTGTTCATCAGTCTATGTTGTTCATCATTTCCCCTAGATGAGTGAGATCATGTGTTACTAGAAATATACTTATAAGAACCGAATGTGAGACGAGCAATAATAGTTATGCTGACAGGCAAATGAATCAGTCTGTAGTGAGTTTCTTTCTGGACCAACAGTTCTTTTGAGACCCAATTTCAATGTCCACCAGTTCCTTATGTGTACATGTCGGCACTGACTTTTCAGCTCTGGATGGTGGACAAATGGTGGTAATGCAGGTCCGACTCCCTCTAGTTTGGTCTCGCCCGAACCCAGGGGCATGGCTTCACCCGGACTCAGGGGCGCGTGGCCTCACCGGACCCAGGGGCGCATGGCCTCACCCGGACTCAGGTGCGCGTGGCCTCACCCGGTCCCGGAATCCAGCCTCACCCGGACCCAGGGGCGTGCGGCCTCACCTGGACCCGGGCTCCAGCCTCACCCTGACCCAGGGGCACGGGGCCTTCCCCGGACCCAGGGGCACGTGGCCTCTCCCGGACCCAGGGGCACGTGGCCTCTCCCGGACCCAGGGGCGCGGCCTCACCCGGACCCGGGACCCAGCCTCACCCGGATCCAGGGGCGCATGGCCTCACCCAGACCCGGGATCCAGCTTCACCTGGACCCAGGGGCGCGTGGCCTCACCTGGACCCAGGGGCGTGTGACCTCTCCCGTATCCAGGGCCTTGGCCTCACCTGGACCCGGGACCCAGCCTCACCTGGATCCAGGGGCGCACGGCCTCACCTGGACCCGGAATCCAGCTTCACCCGGACCCAGGGGTGAGCGGCCTTGCCCGGACCCGTGGGCGCGCGGCCTCACCCGAACCCGGGACCCAGCCTCACCCGGATCCAGGGGCACACGGCCTCACCCGGACCCGGGATCCAGCTACACCCGGACCCAGGGGCACGCGGCCTCACCCGGACCCAGGGGCATGCGGCCTCACCTGGGCCCGGGACCCAGCCTCATCCGGACCCAGGGGCACGCGGCCTCACCCAGGCCCGGACCCAGCCTCGCCCGGACCCAGGGGCGTGTGGCCTCACCTGGACCCGGGACCCAGCGCGGCTTCATCTTCTTGATCCCAATTCCTGTCGGTCAATACCCTCTCAGCAATTCCTTCGGCCATTTTCTCAAAGCTCCAGGGCGGCTGCCGCGGAATTTGTTGGGCGGCGGGCTCGGCGAAGCTCCGCTGAGCCCGGTGCACAGCGGCGGGCTGGTCCGAGGTCGTTGTGGCGGCACTCAGGTCTTCAGCGGCGACCAGTCGCCGGGCGAGCGCTCCTAGATCCAGGACCCAGCGGGGCCTCATCCTCCCAATCCCAACTCTCATCGGTCAATTCCTTCTCAGCAATTCCTCCGGCCATTTTCTCAAAGCTCCGGGGCGGCTGCCGCGGAACTCACTGGGCAGCGGGCTCGGCGAAGCTCTGGTGTGCCCGGTGCGCGATGGCAGGCTGGTCCGGGGTCGCTGCATCGGCGCTCGGGTCTGCAGCGGTGGTCGGTCGCCGGGCGTGCACACCTGGCCGCTTCCAGGGCGCTGAGATTCTCGAAGGACTCGGAGGTCAGCAAGCGCGGAGTCTCCCACCCCATGTCTCCCAGCGGCTCGTCTGTCCATGCTCAGCAGCAAGTGGAGCTGTCCCCTCAGCCGGAGACTGCCGGGGGAACTGCGCCGAGCACGTTCCAGGCCGCCATTGGGTCGTCAGAGCCGTAGTTCTTAAAGTGTGATCTTTGGCTCACCGGCATCAGCATCATCCCGCGTCCCCCTCTCTTTTATTCTAGTTGTAGAGCATCTGCTCAGCCAGCCCTCCGGTGGTTCTGGATGGTGTCTGCTCTGTTCTCCCGCTGCAGTTTCAAAATTGTTGTGGTAGGCAACAATCAGGCATCCGCCCTATGCCTCCATCTTGGTCCTCCTTTGTGTAGTTAAGTCTTAATTGTTGTTGGTGTCACTGGGAGGAATTTTCCTCCAGGCCAATTGGCTGTGAGGACCCGCTGTGTCTATAAAAGGAAGAGTTGCTGTGCAGGAGACACATTTATGGGCTGGGACTTGTTCCAGTAGGGCTTTGGCGCTCACTGAGTCTGCCTCTTGAATGTGTCCCTTATGTGAGTGGTTGAAATCTGGTGTCGTCTCACACCGACCACTAGATGCCCTCGTTTCTGGGTCTCCAATTGGGTGCAGGTCAGCTACTGTCTGAGGCCACTCAGCAGGAGTTACAGCAAAAACTGCAGTTTTCTCCTCTTGCTTGAGTGGTTTTGAAGCAGTCTGACTGGAACTGCAGTTTATTTGGTTAAGCTGCCACAGGGCAGGCCATTTATATGCAAAAGCTGCTGTTTGGAGCCTGGGTGGGTTTGTAGAATGTGCGTGGTGGGTCTCAGGGCGGGGCGGGTCTCAGGGCGGGGCGGGGTCTCTGGGCGTCACTAGGCTAGGGCGTGGCAAACAGCAATGGCTGCAAGTCTGCTTTTTCTGCCTTTCCGCGTTTCCAAGTCCCCTCGTCCCGTGCTCCAGCACAGTAAACACGGATTGCTGGATGCACCTCTGCAAGAAAGTCACTCTCACTTTCCGACACAATGGCCGAGAGTCCAGCTTCTCCCTGTAGGTGTCTGGGTCTCCCGCGCGTCCCCAGAAACTGGATTTCAGAGTGATGGGGAGCTTATCTCCCTTAGGGTTGGAAAAAAAGCCGCACGTCCCATCACCCGCCATCAGCCCGATTCACAGGCCTCCGCACCTCAGCCCCTTCGCGTTTGCTCTTTCCTCTTCCCTCTTAGTTGTAAATCTACCATTCAGCCAGCTCTCCTGTGGTTCTGGGTGGTAGATGCTTTGTCTTTTAGTTGTATTTTTAAAATTGTTGTGTGCGGCACAGTTTATTTGTTTAAATATGCCGCCATCTTGGTTCTCTGTTTATTTTCTCTTTAATTTCCATTGCCCTAGGAGCTGTACCAGTGAAGATATTGCTTCAGCATATGTCTGAGATTTTGCTGCATGTGGATTCCTCTAATATTTTTACGGTTTCCCATCTTACATTTAAGTCGTTTATTCATTTTGAGTTTTTGTGTATGGTGTAAGTTGGTGGTCTAGTTTCATTTTTTTTTGCATGTATCTGTCCATTTTTCTCAACACCATTTATTGAAGAGACTGTCTTGACTCCATTGTATGCTCTTGCCTCCTATGTCAAATATTAATTGAGCATAGTGGTTTGGGTCGATTTCTGGGTTCTCTATTCTATTCCATTGATCTATATGTCTGTTCTCGTGCCAGTACCAGGTAGTTTTGAGAACAGTGGCTTTGTAATACAGCTTGATATCTGGTATTGAGATCCTTCCTACTTTGTTCTTCTTTCTCAGGATTGCTGCAGCTATTTGGGGTATTTTTTTTTTTATTCCAGATGAATTTTTGGAGAGTTCATTCGTGGTCTTTGAAATATGCTGTTGGTATTTTAATGGGGAGTGCATTGAATCTATAGATTGCTTTGGGTAGTATGGACATTTTAACAATGTCATTTCTACCAATCCATGAACACAGTATATTCTTCAATTTGTTTATATAGTCCTCTATATAAACATGAAAAGAAAACAAGAGGAAATGAAGAATGACATAAGGTATTCAGTGTTCTTGGGGTCTGTGGCTGATGCTGCATGACTGAGGTGTTCAGAAGCCAGCACCTGGGGTTGGGGGAGTCACTGGGTCTGCAGCTAAAGTGGAGCAGCATTTGCCAAAGAGGTGCCATTCACTGAGGGGTCCAGGATCCGGCATCCCTGAGGCATGAAGTGCCAGGATTTGTGACTGAAGTATGCTCACACTGCTGGAGAGGCACATTCTGTGACTTACCAATGGGTCCAGAGGCCAGCAGCTGTGGAGGCAGGAGTCCCGGGGTCAGCATGTTGTTGGATGCCAGTCTGGGTGGTGTTAAGGCTGGGCTCTTAGTCATTGAAAGTCTCCCCTTCATGATGGTGTGGTTCCTGTGCCAGAGCCAGACCACCCAGCTTGTGCCCACAGTGGTAGTAGGGCCTGCCAGCCCCTGAGCCTCCTTAAGGATCTAACTGTCCCCCTCTCTTTCACACACACACACACACACCATGCACATCCACACTCCCCTTTCACTCCCTTACTCACTCACAGTCTCTTCCTCATTGCTGCTGTCCTCCATCTTCCCCTCCTCTGACATAAATACAAAGATTTTTTAGTGAGCTAAGGACAGAGGAGGGAAAGTTCTGAAAGGCAAAGGTGGTAAGTGTGTTAAGATGACTAGATGGCAAACTATAGAATAATTCTTGAGAAATGATTGACCCAGAAAAGGAAAAGAGCATGCAAGCTTCTTCAAAATACATGAGGAGATGCCACCAATTCAATGGGCTAGAATCATAGTGAGTTGCTGCAGAATTTGGATCTAGGAATGAGGGTTAGCACAACTTTTGACTTACTAAAGGAAAATATTTTCTGTTATATAGAGCAGTGATTTTCAACCAGTGTGCTGCAAGAATTTTTAAAATATGCAATACCTGATTATTTAGTCAGGGCCACTTACCTACTTTCCATTAGATTGTAAAATAAGTAAGTAAGTAAGTAAGTAAGTAAATAAATAAATAAATAAATAAATAAATAAATAAAAATAAAAAGCCCTGGATGCTTTGGCTTGGTGGATAGAGCGTTGGCCTGCAGACTCAACAGTCCTGGGTTTGATTCCGGTCAAGGGCATGTACCTTGGTTGCGGGCACATACCCAGTAGGGAGTGTGTAGGAGGCAGCTGATCAATGTTTCTCTCTCATCCATGTTTCTAACTCTCTATCCCTAGCCCTTCCTCTCTGTAAAAAAATCAATAAAATATATTTTTAAAAAGCCAGTGCAAATAAATAAAATTTATACTTATTTTTGTCAGATTAGCAAAAATTATTTTTTTGGTGTGCCACAGAATATTAGTAATTAGTTTATGTATGCCATGAGATGAAAAAGGTTGAAACTTGCTGATCTAGAGCTATCCAACTAGGAAAAAAAACTATTCATGGGGTAATCTCTAACAATGAAAATACTTAAGTATTGTTCACTCAAAAATATTAATTGAGAAACTGAAATCTGCCAAGGTCCATGATAAGCATTCAGAAAAAAACTGAACAAAATGATCTGTCAAAAATGACCATAGGGTTCTTCACTATTTATTTTTAGATTCTTATATAATGCTTGCCATATTCTAGGCATGGTTTGAAAATATTAACAAATATTAATTTACTTAATACTTAAAACAACCTTACAAATGGAGAAACTGAGAAAAACAAAACAAAACAGTAACTTGCCTAAGAGCAAGCACACAGTAGTAAGTGTCAGCATTGGCATTCAAGTCCAGATAGCCTGGCTCCAGGATGCTGGCTCTTGGCCACTATGCTGCTTCCACATGCCCCACTGAGCAGACTGGGCTGCAGACTGATCAGGAGCTTCCACTGCCTCACGCTCACATGGCTCTGAGCACACCCATAAAATGGCAGAAGACACTGAAGCCTTTTTTTGCCCATTTTATCATGTTCCTAGTGACTAAACTTGATTAGGTTTTGTTGTTTACTTTTTCTTCCAAATATGAACACACACAGCCAAAAAACACACATATATAACACTATTCCAGGGTATTTTTCTGTCTTACTAACTAACCCCTTTGATATAAGTAAGTCTGGGTGTCTATGGGAAAGTATGGAAATTGATTTTGTTACACAGGATTTATTTTTTAAAAATCTATAAAACGTTAAGATTTATTTCTTCTGAGTATGAAAAGGGGAGGATGAGAATAGGGATGAAATGGTGATTTTTACATTTTATAATTTTATACTATTTTTATAAGCACCCTTACTTTCTTAATTAAAAATTTACAGAAAATTTGTGTAAGTGAAATATAAAACAAAATAAGAATGTCATTTTCTGCTCATCTAGAAGTGAAAGTAAAAATTTAGAATTGTGAACAAAAGGCATATGATTGCCTCTAGTTCATGTAATTAGAGAATGTTGGAGCTAGGAACATGATAATCATTTATCATCTAACCACCTTATTTTATAGTTAGGAAAACTGAGACCAAGGAAGTTTACAAAACTGGGATAGGGCCTGATTAAAAGCACATAAAAAGCACATGAAAATCATTGAACCTATGAAGCACTGTACAAGTACAAGCTTACACATAATTAGTGCCATAGCCAGGCCTAGAACTAAGCTTTTCTTGTTGGCTGGTCAGAGCTTCTGTTATCTTCCCTTACATGTTTCCAGAGTGGCGTGCCATTGTGACTTACTTAGATACTAGGGAACATAGGACCCTGGGCTAATTCATTTAACATTCTTAGTCACATTTTCCACATTTGTAAAATGGGGATAAACTACCTGCATCATACTATTGTTCTGAAGATCAAGCAAGAAAAGTCATGGGAAAAACAAAGCCTGAAATACAGTTAGCACACAATAAATGTTATTGACCTTTATTATTACTACTAGAGGCCCGGTGCATGAAAATTCATGCACTGGAGGGGGGCGGTCCCTGAGCCTGTCCTGCCCCCTGTCACAGTCCGGGAGCCCTCAGGGACAGGAGGCGACCAGCAGAAGGCAATGCCCCATCACACCTCTGCTGCTGCCACTGCTGGCAGTGCAAGCCTCGGCCGGCTCTGGTTACCTGAGCTTCAGGTGGCCCTGGGTGGCTGGGCAGCTGACATCTGAGGCTTGCCTGTGCCTCGGGCATTGGCTGGGAAGCCACCATCCGAGGCTTGCCTGCGCCTGGAGCCAGCCCTGGGCAGCTGGGGGGCTGAGGGGACTGGGGGCCTCTGGAGGCAAGTGTGCAGAGCCGCCCCTGTGGGGCTGAGGGAACTGGGCGCCACCATCTTGTGGCTGTGGGCTCCACCATCTTTGAGGGTGGGACAGTCAATTAGCATATTCCCTCCTTATTGGCTGTGGGTGCCACCATCTTTACAATGGTGTGAGGGTCAATTAGTATATTCCCTCTTTATTAGATATAATTATTATTATTAGTTACAAAATAATATAACATCTACTGCAACTAGCTTCCCACAGCCAAATTATATTTTCATAGTACCATGTGTTTTGAATGCTCTGTGGTTCACACAAACTGCATACTATTGAGAAAGGGCCCAAGGGTCAGCAAGATTATTGCACATGGATGATAGGTTTGCTTCTCTATGCAACTATTTGACTGAGGTAACCTGTGTTCATGCGTAGAAGCAGAAGAAAAAAGAGATAAATCAAGAATTCAATACCCCTCTTCTGGGAAGGAATTTAATACTCCTCCCTGGGGAAAAAAATAGGTGGAGACCAATTCAGGGGACCCATACTAGTCATTGGTCAATTCCAATCCATGTGTAATAGTTGAGAGAAGAAAATGTGAAATGGCCATGTGGCTTTTATCCATTATTTTATGTAAAATAAAAGGAGGAAAACATTAGATATTGATCTTAAAAAGAGTTTGAGTTCTTGTGTCAATCCAGAATAGTTTTTCTAAAAGAAATTCATCAGGAGGATAATGCCCAACTATGGAGCCAAAGGGGTATGTGAATACATGTTGAAAGGATGAAGAAAGACCTGTGGAGGGCTAAGGTGGAAATGACTGATGATATGTGGGCTTTGATGTTTTCCTGACATTTATTATCAAGGATTCCAGCATCCAGTTAAAGAGATAGGACTGAGTAAATAGAAAATGATAAAATACATGGAATAGAAAAGCAAGTGATTAAGAGAATTTCAATTCAGCACTTCATTTGACTTACAAAAGTATTTTTCAAAGTCTGGTCTCTAGATCCACAAAGTAAGTTTACCTATTGCATGTAGATTTTAGAGGAAAGTATCATCCTCCTTCTAACTTTTATTCTAATTTATAATGCCTTCTTGTTATATCCCTATCTGAACCAGAAAGGTAGGAGACAGGCAAATTATTTATAGTGTATATACTAATTTGTAGTAAAAGTGAAGGCTAACAATTTTAATCACAGTAAAAAATATTTGTCATGCATAACTTTCACAAAAGAATACACATATTAGTCCAATGGAATAAATAACCAGATTAGAACAATTCAGAAGAGTATCTGTAAGTGTAAAGGAAATGGCACTTGATGGGTTGAACAATAAGCTGGAAATGAGATGCCTTGACAGAAGCTTCAATTCCACCCCATCACTGAAGGAAATTACGTGCTGAGCCCAGTTGGTCCTATACTTAATGGAAAATGAAGTATAAAGACTGTTGCAGGTTTGTCAGAGGCTCAAAAACAGCAAAAGACAGCATTATCAGAAAATTTTTGTAGTAGAAGTAAATAAAAACACTCACTACTGGCAGGGCATCAGGGTGAATTTTTACACACCTTGCCTCACTCATTTCCCACCTAACAAACTTTTAGCTATAGCTTTTAGTGGTATGAAGCTTATCTTTAGTCACCTTAACCAGGAGGATTCTCCTTCAGATACTGTGATGCCAAGATCTACTTTAAACTTATTCATTGAAAATGGGCACTTTTAACTGCCCATAAGATGAGCCAGCATAGGTGCCAAAAGTTTCAAATGAGGCTACTTTTATTGTGTGTTTCATAAGTCCCATGGGCTCAACATATTTAAGGAGATCTGAAAATATGGAGCCATACTATTGCATTCTGTGTGTCCCTCAGCCCAGCCTGTACCCTCTCCAATCTGGGACCCCTCGAAGGATGTCCGACTGCCTATTTAGGCCTGATTCTGGTAGGATGGGCCTAAAAGGGCAGTTGGACATCCCTCTCACAATCCAGAACTGCTGGCTCCCAACTGCTCACCTGCCTGCCTTCCTGATTGCCCCTAACCGCTTCTGCTTGCCAGCCTGATCACCCCCTAACCACTCTCCTGCCAGCCTGATTGATGGCTAACTGCTCCCCTGCCAGCCTGATTGCCTCTAACTGCCCTCCCCTGCAAGCCCGGTAGCCCCCAACTTCCCTCCTCTGCCGGCCTGGTCACCCCTAACTGCCCTCCCCTGCAGGCTTGATCGCCCCCAACTGCCCTTCCTTGCAGGCCTGGTTCCTCCCAACTGCCCTTCCCTGCTGGCCATCTTGTGGTGGCCATCTTGTGTCCACATGGGCACAGGATCTTTGACCACATGGGGGCAGCTATTTTATGTGTTAAAGTGACAGTCAATTTGCATATTACTCTTTTATTAGATAGGATAGATGCCTAGTGCATGGGTGGGAGCTGACTGGTTTGCCCTGAAGGGTGTCCCGGATCAGGGTGTGGGTTCCCTTGGGGCGTGGGGCAGCCTGGGCGAGAGGCCTGTGGTGGTTTGCAGGTCGGCCATGCCCCCTGGAGACCCAAGTGGAGGCCCTGGTATCTGGGATTTATTTATCTTCTATAATTGAAACTTTGTAGCCTTGAGCAGAGGCCAGGGCAGGCCAGGGCTGTGGGAAGCTTGGCTTCCTCCATCGCCAGAGGCAACTCAAGCCTCCTGCTCTCTCCAGCTCTGTGGCTGCCACCATTTTTGTTGGGATTTATTTATCTTTTATATTTGAAACTTTGTAGCCTTGAGCGGAGGCCAGTGTGGGCCAGAGCGGGCGGGAAGCTTGGCTTCCTCCATTGCTGGGGAAACCCAAGCTTCCTGCTCGCTCCTTGACCGCAGCCATCTTCGTTGGGTTAATTTGCATACTTGCTCCTGATTGGCTGGTGGGTGTGGCTTGTGGGCATAGGGGAGGTACGGTCAATTTGCATGTTTCTCTTTTATTAGTGTAGATGTTTCTCATTCACTTTTGTAGTACTTTGAAAAATTAGTCTATACAACTTTCATGGCAGCATCAAAGCATTAAAGTGTAAATAATAGAATGAAATGGCTTGAAATGAAAAAAGTTATTGAGATTATGCTGGTTACAATTAAAATGGAGAGCAAAGAACTAAGAATCAAAGAAAAACATTTGAGAAAGTACTTTTTAAATTTTGTTATTTATTAAATTGATTGGGCTGACATTGGTCAACATGAACATACTAGAGGCCCAGTGCACAAAATTCATACATGGGGGGGGCAGAGAGGGGTGGTCCCTCAGCCTGGCCTGTGCCCTTTTGCAATCCAGGACCTGTCAGGGGATGTCCAACTGCCGGTTTAGGCATGCAGGGATTGGGCCTAAACCAGCAGTCGGACATCCCTCTTGCAATCTGGGACGCTGCGTGCACCAGTGACCATACTTTTCATACAGGTGAAAGGCATCTTACTGTAGTGTGGGCAGCTACATTTTGCCCTGATTATAAAAAGTAGTACATAACATGGTCCTTCAGAAGCAGTAGTACCATTTCCCCATCTTATGGGTGGAAAAACTGAAGCAGAGAGAAGTAAAGTAATTGGCTTTGTCACACAGTTATAAGTGTCAGAATCAGGGCTGACCACAAAATGTGCAAGCCACAGTCCATGCATGTCATCACTGCATCATCCTGTTTTTTCAGTGTTAGAGTAGCCTTGCCAGGTTTTAATTTTTAAATCTAAGAGACTGTTCCCAATATATAGGAATTCATGTTATTCCCCATGTAGAATAAACAGGATGTGGACAGTTTGGAGGTTCTTCTGATGAATTAGGACCAAACAGCCACAGATCTTTTTCAAATATTGCAGAAGCCACCTTCCTTGTTTAACTGTGTGTGGGGTGTAGCAGTTTATATGTTATGACATAGTCACTTGCAATCCGGGACCCCTTGGGAGATGTCCAACTGCTGGTTTAGAGGTTAGAAAAAAACCTTGTGAGAGAAAACAAAACAAAACAAAACAAAACAAAGGCCACTCCAGCGAGGGTGGGTTCTGAGGAGCTAGGGTTAACTTTCTGCGTGAAGATTCGCCAGGCCAGGGAAGAGGGGAGGAAGGAGTGTGTGTGTGTGTGTGTGTGTGTGTGTGTGTGTGTGAGAGAGAGAGAGAGAGAGAGAGAGAGAGAGAGAGAGAGACACTCCCCAAAGACTCCAGACTCTGAGTGTGTGTGTGTGTGACGCCCCCCAAAGACTCCAGACTCTTTTATTCTAAAGCACAAAATTTGCTTTCCCCACGTTTTATGCATGTCTAAACACAAACCATCCTATACTTCAAGAAACATGTATTAGGGAAGGAGAATGCAGCCTTAAAGCAAAGGGTGGGTGTGTCAGAAGTGAGTAACTCCTCTCCTCCCCCCAGCTGAAGCTTCTCAGGGTCCTGCCTCTTTGTGAATCCACATTTATCTCTTGGTGTGGGAGGTTAGAGAGTGCAGCATTATCCCGGGATGGGGAGGTCACGGGGACTGCACCTGTGGTACTCGCCCCAAGTTTCATTTCCTCACCCTCCCGGGTCGCTTTCCACCCCGCCACTGAGCCAATTAATGGGGTCAGAGGTCTGCAGCTGGATGCCTCCAAGCAGAGAGCACACTGGGGGCCAGGTGGTCCAGCTCTGAGGACCCAGCATCTACACCCCACCCCCACCAATTTCCCACCTGTGGGCAGTGGCTCTGGGTGTTCCACCCCACCATGCGCCAAACTCAATCCAGCTGGATGCGGGAGAGATTGGGTGGCTCCACGGTGGGCGGCTCCGCGGCAAGCGCCTTTGAATTGTGCACTGCTGGTGGGAAAAGAAAAGCCTACCAGAAAAAGGTTTTCCAAAGCCTTCAGGACAAAAACCACCCACAGTTAAACAGCAATCCAGGACCCCTCAGGGGATGTCTGATGGACACTGTTCACACTCATCCCGGCCTCTGTGACTGCTGTGGCTACTTGGTAGCGCTGCCTCGGAGTCAGGAGAAGCTCTCACCACTATAGCTGTGCTCGCCAGCCATGAGCCCAGCTTCTGGCTGAGCGGCACTCCCCTGTGGGAGCCCATTGACCACCAGGGGGCAGCTCCTGCATTGAGCATCTGTCACTGGTGGTCAGTGTGCATCATTGCGACTGGTCGACTGGTCGTTCTGGTCATTCTGGTTGTTCCACTGGTTGCTGGGCTTTTATATATATGGATAGGTTTCAAGTGTGGATTTCTGTGTTATTATGATAACATCTTAATTTCTGATTTTGTTTCTATGCATATTTTCCCTTTTTTCTTTAATGAATCTAGCCAGAGGGTTGCCAGTTTTAATAATCTTTTCAAAGAACCAGCTCTTTGTTTTATTGATTTTTTTGGTATAGTCTTTTTGTTCTCTATTTCATTTAATTCTGCTGTAATTTTTATTATTTCCTTTCCTCTGCTAACTTTGGGTTGTTTTTGTTCTTCTTTTTCTAGTATTTTAAGATGTGATGTTAGATTGTTTACTTGGGATAGACCTGTAATTATACCAACTTCCCTCTTACTACTGCTTACACTGCATCCCAGAAGTTTTGATATGTTGTGTTATCATTCTCATTTGTCTCTATGTATCTTTTGATCTCATATTTTATTTCTTCTTTGACCCAGTCATTTTTTTAGTAGTATGTTGTTTAATTTGTATGTATTTGTGGGTTGTTTTTTTTTTTACTTCTTTTTTGCAGTTGATTTCTAATTTCAAGGCATTGATTGTGGTCAGAAAATATGCTTGGTATAACTTCAATCTTAAAATTTGTTGGTGCTAGTTTTGAGATCCAACATATGGTCTACCCTTGGGAATGTTCCAGGGGTAGTGGAGAAGAACATATAATCTGATGTTCTGGGATGAAATGTTCTGTACATGTCGATTATATCCATTTGGTCTAGTGTTTCACTTAAGGCTAATATTAGTTGATTGATTTTTTTCTTTGGTTGATCTGTCTAGGTCTTTCAATGGAGTATTAAGGTCTCCAAATATGATTCTGTTTTGATCTGTGTCTACCTTTAGTTCTGTGAGTAGCTGTTTAATATACTAGTATTTTGGTGCTCCTGGTTGGTGCATAGTATTAAGAAGTGTTATGTTTTCTTTATGTAATGTTCCATTTATCATTATAAAGTGTCCATCTTTGTCTCTTGTTATCTTGAGGTCTATTTTGTCAGATTAAGTATAGCTACAAATGTTTTTTGTGTATGTTATTTGCTTAGATAATCATTTTCCATCCTTTTGCTTTGAATCTACCTTTGTCTTTACTGTTTAAATGTTTCTCTTGTAGGTAGTATATAGTTGGGTTTTGATATTTGAATCCACTCTGCTACTCTATGCCTCTTTACTGATGAATTCAGACCATTTACATTTAGGATAATTATTGATGTATGAGGATTTCTTATGGCCACTTTATCTTTTATAAGAGGTTTTTATTTTATTTTATTTTATTTTATTTTATTTTATTTTATTCCAGTAGATGGCACTGAATTGAAAGATTTTTACTTCTGTGACCTCACAGCTTTGAGCTCTGGGACTTCTGTAGTACAGTACTGCCTCTGCTGCTTGAGGGTGGGGTTTGTTTTCCCCTCACAGTAATGGCAACTCCTGACTTCTGCAGGCCAGCCCAAGCACCCCTCCTGGGGTTCAGTCACAGAGGGAAACAGTGATTCTACCACAACAGCTTTTGGTTTACAGATAATATATTCCTGGAGCCAACTCCAAGAGCAATGGGAGGCGAGTTTTGGGAGTCTAATCAGCCGCAGGGCTCTGTGATTTACTTTCTTTCTCTGAAAGACCACCACCTGGCCCAGCAGTGGGGAGCCGTTTGGCAGCACCCAGTGCTGTGTAGGGTAGGCATTTGCTGACTCAGTGTTCACTCTTGCTGCTCCTGTGCTTGACTCAATCCCTATTCACAACGTGCCTGCAATTCAGACACTACACTCTCTCACTGTATTGGCAACCGCACAATTCAGACAGACAATGTCCGTTCTTGCCACTGGCAGCTCACTGGCTTGCTGCTCACAGATTTCCCTGCTGGGCTGCCGCCTGCAGCTATCTGTTCCTCCTGGCTGGTTAAAAAAAGTGCCTGCTACCACAGCTGGTTTTCTCCCCTTTCTGGGCCAGACTGTGAGTTCCCAGCTGCGCTGAAGATGCACTGTGCTATAGGGCTGCTGCATCTGTGGCTAGCCATGTCTGCCCATCCCATCTCCCCACTTATTTCAGGAATCCCAGCTTATGTGTTTCTGTGTTTGGGTCTCTCAGGTGTGAATCTGTGTTTAGCAGGGACTTCTTTGTTGAATTATAGATGGTTAACTTGTTGAAATGTCAGGAGGGAGAGAAAAGGACATGCCCCTATGCTACCATTCTCTGACATTCCGGGGAAAATACTTTTGGAAAGTTGTTTAAAGATAGTTATACCATCTCTTTTTTTTATATTTTATTGATTTTTTACAGAGAGGAAGGGAGAGGGATAGAGAGCCAGAAACATTGATGAGAGAGAAACATCGAACAGCTGCCTCCTGCACACCCCCTACCGGGGATGTGCCCACAACCAAGGTACATGTCCCTGACCGGAATCGAACCTGGGACCCTTCAGTCCGCAGGCCGACGCTCTATCCACTGAGCCAAACCAGTTTCGGCGTTATACCATCTCTTAAATAAAGTTATGTAATGGCAGTGACTGGATTTGTTTTTACACACTGGGCAGTCCTGGTAGGCAAGTCCATGTATAGCTAGGAGAAGGTATAGGGTTTTTATCAGGATGGGAATAAGAAACCTTTGCAGGACCCCCCAGTTTTTATAAATAGCATGTTAGCTTCTTAGCCAAGATCAGGGTTAACTGGTGTTGGAATTCTCAGTGTCTCCAGGGAAGTTGGGGCAGAGTGTGTACAGGTAGAAAGCTTGTAGCTAAGGGAGCTAGGTGTTCGGTGCTGGGGTCCGGGCAGATTTGATGTTGAGTGGAAGAGGAATAAAAATGGTGTGAGGGAGGAGTTTAGAGTGAAAAGGAGAACTAAGGAAAGCCATCCGGCTACCAATTATGCTAGAATAGAGAAGAGTTCAGTTGCTTTGCTTGTAAATTCTTTTGACCCCCTACCTGATTGATAACCATGGACACCACAGCATTTCATGAAATTGGTTTATTTGATAGGAAGTAGACTCAGCAAATCCCAGAGCCACTAAGGTTTGTGTGGCAAGTGGAAGCTCATGATACATTAGTATTGAAACTTTTTCTAGGCACTTTCATTTTTCTCAAACAGTTTTCTTTGATGACACTCTAAGTTTTTCAGAGAAAAACCTTTGCCTACTTGAAATATCCCCACTGCCTCTGTTTTAAAGACTCACTTGAAAACATGGACAGAATGCATATGACTTTGAGTGTCCAATCTTCCATGTATGATGATTTACTGACTTGAACAATAGAAATATTAATATTAAGATCATAATCCTGCAAATCTCTTTAAGCAACAGACCTGCATATTAAACTGTCTCTTAGAGATTACCCCTGGGAAGACTTTAGCTCACAGCACACATTTCCTAAGGGACTTTGCCATCTTTCCCCAAACTTCCTGTTCTCTCTGGGAGCTGAAAAAGACATTAGAAAAGCAACCTCCTGGTGTGGGAGAAGAGCATGCTGAAAGTTCGGAAAGCTGAGTGACTCACCTTCAGCTAAGAAAGAGCAGATCTGAGCCTCGAGTTCTGGTTTTCTGATGACCACATAGTGCACCAACCACTTGTGGTTATTTTACAAGTAGCACACACTGAGAAGTCAGCTACTGGTAGATGTCATGGCAGGTGCAGGGGTATATTAGCTTCCCCAGTGAGAGCCACTCTGGGAGATTCCAGGCTCACCAGTGAAAACATGAAGATGATGCACACCCTTCCCAATGTATCATATCTCTAATGATAATCTGTGCCCAGTATGAGAGACAGACATGACTTGGTTCAACAGTCCAAAAAGTAGCATGATCATGAAACTAATGCTCCTAAAGTTATATCATTGAAGAAATGATGCTGCCTGTCCCCTACAAGTATTAGTTGTTCTTTGGGCCACAGGAATAGAGCTGCCCATTCATATAGTCATTTTGTGACTCATTCAGCAAGTGTCTATTGAGTTAGGTGTCATAATAAATAGTGGAGCAAACAAATTGAAATCTCTGCCCTCATAGGACTGACATTGTGCAAACCTTTTGATGATTTTTTCTGATGCTGGTCTTCAGGCTCCACTCCAGAGTTTAAAAATGCATTGATATAACAAAAACTAGTTATGTTCATTAAAAGACTGGCAAAAACTAGCATGATGTTTTTTTATGGGAATTTACTTAATTACAGCAAAGTATATGAAAATGAATCCCCCTAGAAAACCAACAGATATATCTTCTTAATAAATTGAATATAAACACTTTTTTAAAAAATTGAGATAAAAGAGAACAAATGCTTTTAGGACACAACACACTTAACACACAATAATGAGAAATTGAAGTAAAATACAACAGTTTGTTTCTCCTCTGATTTAAATGAGAACTCTGGCTTTCAGATGGCGCAGATACAGAGTTCTACATCTCTTATTTCCCATCCATTTTATGTTTTAGACTAATTAAATAGATAATCATTTCTCTGAGCTTTCTTTCTTAATATATATTTTCTCAAACTTCTTAAATCTGGTCACTTTTTCATTGATGCACCGATTCAGTGAAGTGACCCAATCCCAAGGTCCCTGTTCAGTCCTTAATAGCTTCCAAGTGTTTTCTAAATGAACATATCTGAATGTGCCATTATTCCTCAAATTACTTTCTCTCATCATTTTCTCTTATTAGTCTGTGATTAATCCTGACTGCCCACTCCAAACACCTTTCTTTTCTTACATTCAATTTTTAAGTTAGCATGTGTATACCATATTCTTTCCACAGCATTTAAACTATCTTACAAAGTAAACATTATATCAATGGAGCAACTAGGAACAAAATAGAATTTTTACCATATGCACAAATTAAAGGAAAGTAGACAGTACCCTCTGTTAGAAGTAAGTGGCAGTTTAAGTCAGGCACTGAAGTGAGTTTTATATTTCCTTCCAGTAGAAACACAATGGAGAACATGTTGACCTGCTTTCTTTTCATTATCTGACAAAAGTACACTTGTCTCTGTAGTCTGTGCTACCTCCAGGAATGAAACTCAAGCAGGAATTTATGTTATGGAACCTTGTAGAAAGGACACCAAGATAGCATCACTTCAATTATGTGATTACAAAAATTCTATTCAGACTCCCTTTGTAAAAACAGCAAGTATAAAGCTAGAGTATAAGAAAGGCTTTGGGAGGGAAGGTGAGACAAGGTAGCCTAGGCTTCACATTCTTAGGACCTAAATTAATGCAGGGATAATCTGAAACATTGAACACATGAATTATAGTTTCATACATACCAGATTCCTTAGGCAATGCTGGCTGAGGCGAGGTTTTATCAAGCCATGATTAAACTCACAAAAGCTGTGGTGCAAATATTCTGAGTTGTCAGCCAGAATAAAACTTACTTGCTTTAGTTTTAGTAAAGATTTGTCATGTTTGTCAACAACCACATTTGTTCTGATAAAAATAAATAAATAAATAAATAGTCACACTACAGGAGAGATGCCAGCCTAACAACAACTGTTTTCTTATAACTGGCCTTGGGTACATTCTCAGCAGAGACTATCTATATCTTCTAACTTCAAGAAAAGACTTTTCCTCTGAAAGTTTATTTTTTAAGCCTAATTGATTAAGTTGTTTTCTGTTGTTTTTGTGATTGCTTATTCTCATCCATAGTAGAACCCCAGTGTAATGTCAAGTAAAAATTATATAGTAAGAATAGGTGACCCTGCTGCAGACACCACCACAAATGGCGCAGGAAGGCAGATGACAGTGGTACTCTAAGTACCTGCAGCTGACACCTTCAGAACCAGCTCTGTGGGAGAAGGGAATACAGCTCAGAACTTGGACAATCAAGCATGGGACTCAAGGCAGACCCAGCCTCTGGGCTAAGGAGTCCCCAACCACTGGACAACCAGGGGTTTCAACCTCTGGGACCTCAATCAGGTTGCCCAGGGCCAGAAAGGGACAGTGACTCACATTCATCTGCACTAGTGAAGCTCCCAGGAGGCCCAGGATAGACACACCAAGGGACCAAACTCACCAACATCAGAGCAAAATCCAGCGAGCGCCACGAATAATGGACCCAAAGGTTTTTCAGTGTATGAGTGTGTGCAGTTTTATTTTTTGGTATGTGTGCGTTAGCATATTTTTTTTTCCTGTTTGTTTATTTTTCCCTTTTTTTCTTTCTCCTCTTTTTTTTTTCTTTTTTTCCTAGACTAGTTCTTTTAGCTTACTCCTTATTTCCCTATAACTATTTTTTCATCTTCTTCTTTCTCCCTTTTTCTTTATATCTTCTCTAAGTCTTTGGTCTAATATCTTTTAGTATTCTTTTTACTTTTACTTTGATTTCTCTTCTTTTTTCCTTCTTAGTCTTTCCTGTTGTTGTTGCATAGAGAAGCTTGATTTTCATGGTGCTTTGAATTTGGCCCTGTTGGGTCTTATTCTGTTCTGTCAGCACTTGTATAATATCTAACATGATGACCTAGGGTCTGAACCTCAGGGGTAGCAAGTTAGAGGGGAGATCCCTCCCATGAACAGAACATCAACAATCAAATCCCAATTACAACAGGATAGCTCAAATAATTCACACAAAGGACATTCTTAGAGCATCCAGCTCAAATGAACAAAGAGACTTCACCACTGGACACATCGAAACACTTTCTACATAAGGTCATCCCACAAAGACTTGGAGGCACAATAGTTATATGTGATATATAGAAGCAACCCCCAAATAAGAGAAAAGAAGGAATCTCCAGAAAAAGGACTAAATGAAATGGAGGCAAGCAAACCTATCAGACATAAAGTTAAAAGCAATGGCTATAAAGATGCTTAAAGAACTTAGTGGAAATTACAACAGCAAAAAAAGGGAAACAGAGGCTATGAACAAGAACCAGACAGAAATAAAGAATGATATATCTGACATCAAGAACACACTGGAAGGTAGATACTAAAAGTAGATTGGATGAAGCAAAGGATCAAATCACTGATATGGGAGACAAGGTAGAAATAAATACCCAATTAGAGCAGAAAATATAACAAAGAATTATAAAGCAGAAGGATAGCTTAAGGGAGCTCTGGGACAACATGAAATGTAACAACATTTGCATTATAGAAATATCAGAAGGGAGGGTGAGCAAGGAGCAGAGAACCTGTTTAAAGAAATAAAGAAAAATCTCCCAACCTAGGGAAGGAAAATGTCACACAAGTTCAAGAGGCACAGAGAGTGCCAATCAAGATGAACCCGAAGTTACCTACATCTAGTCCCATTATAATTAAAATGGCAAGCCTTAAGACAAAGAGTGAATCTTAAAAACAACAAGGGAGAGACAGAAAATTACCTACAAAGGAGTTCTCATTAGAATGTCAGTTGACTTCTCAATAGAAACATTTCAGGACAGAAGAGAGTGGCATGAAGTACTCAAAGTAAGAAAACCAAGGGCCTAAACCCAAGATGACTATATCTAGCAAGGCTAACATTTAAAATTGAAAGTGAAATAAAAACTTTCCAGACAAAAAAAAAAAAGTTAAAGAAGTACGTTAACACCAAACCAGCTCTATAAGAAATGTTAAAGGGATAGCTTTAAGAAGAAGAAGAAGAAAGAAGAAGAAGAAGAAGAAGAAGAAGAAGAAGAAGAAGAAGAAGAAGAAAGAGAGAGAGAGAGAGAGAGAGAGAGAGAGAGAGAGAGAGAGAGAGGAGTCATAAGCATAAATAAAATAAAATGGCAATAAATAAATATCTATCAATAATAAACTTAAATATAAATGAATTAAATGCTCCAGTAAAAAGACTTATGGTGAATGAATGAATGAATGAATGAATAAGAAAACATGACCCATATATATGCTGTCTACAAGACAACCACCTCAGAAAAAAGACACACACAGACCGATAGTGAAAAGATGGAAAAATATATGCCATGAAAATGGAATAGAAAAAAAGGCGGGGGTAGCAATTTCATATCAGACAAAATAGACTTCAAAACAGGCCATAACAAGAGACAAAGAAGGCCACTACATAATACTAAAGGGCATGGTTCAGAAAGAAAAGACAAGTCTTGTAAACATATATGCACCCAACATAGAAGCCCCCAAGTACATAAAAACTTCTTGAGAGATTGACAGCAATATAGTCATAGAATGAGACTTTAACAACCCACTAACATCACTGAATAGATCTTCCAGACAAAAAATTAATAAATAAACAGAAACCTTAAATGCCACTAGATGGATCTAACCAATATTTACAGAACATTTCACCCTAAAGCAACAGAATATACATTCTTCTCAAGAGCATGTGGACCATATTCAAAGATAGACCACATGTTAGGGCACAAAACAAGTCTATACAAATTCAAGAAGATTGACATCATACCAACCATCTTCTCTGATCACAATGGCATGAATTAGAAACCAACTACAATAAAAAAAAAACACCCTCAAAATCACTCTAATACATGGTGCTAAATATCATGTAATGGGTTACAATAAATGGGTTACCAATGAGAACAAGAAATTAAAAACTTCCTGGAAATGAATAAAAATGAACACACAACCATTCAAATATATGTTACATGGCAAAAGCAGTCCTGAGAGGAAATTTCATAGTACTACAGGCCTACCTCAAGAAACAAGAAAAATGACTAATAAACTAAATTAATTTAGAAAGAGAACAGCAAGAAAAGCCCAGATTAAGAGGGAGGAAAGAAGTAATAGAGAGCAGAGTGGAAATAAATGACATAGAGACTAAAAAAACATCACAAAAGATTAATAAATTGAAGAGCTGGTTCCTTGAAAAGATAAACAAGATTGATGAATCTCTAGCCAGAGTCATCAAGAAACAAAGAGAAATGACCCAAATAAATAAAATCAGAAATAAAAAAGGTGATATAACATAGTACACCACAGAAATACAAAGGATTGTAAGGAAATAATATGAACAACTATATGCCAACAAACTGGACACCCTGGATGAAATGTACAAATTCCTAGAAACATACAATCTTCCAAAACTCAATCAAAAAGAATCAGAAAATCTGACTAGCCAATAAAAACTGATAAAATTGAAGCAGTAATTAAAAAACTTCTAGGGAACAAAAGTTAGGAATGGATGGATTTACAGATGAATTTTACCAAACATTCAAAGAAGAACTACCACCTATCCTCCTCAAATTATTCCAAAAAATTCAAGAGGAAGGAACACTTGCAAGCTTTTATTTTTTTAAAGCCAGCATTATCCTAAATCCAAAATGAGATAAAGACATTACAATGAAAGAAAATTACAGGCCAATATCCCTGGTGAACCCAGTTTCTAAAATCCTCAACAAAATATTAGCAATTTGGATCCAGAAATTTATTAAAAAGAAAATACACCATGATCAAGTGGGTTTTATTCTAGGGATGCAAGGCTGGTTCAATATTTGAAAATGAATAAATGTGATATATCACATAAATGAATTGAAAGATAAAAATCTCATGATCATATCAATAGATGCAGAAGAATATTGGACAAAATCCAGCATACTTTTTTGATATAAACTTTCAGTAAAGTGGGAATAGAGGGATCATAATTCACAATATTAAAGGCCATAAATGACAAACCTACGGCCAGCATCATACTCAATGGGAAAAAACTGAAAGTGTTTTCATTAAGAACAGGAATAACACAAAGATGTCCACTTTCACCACTCTTATTCAATATGCTACTGGAAGTCCTAGCCACAGCTATAAGACAAGAATAAATAAATGACATTCAAATTGGAAAAGAGAAAATACTATTGCCATTATTCACAGATAACATGATATTGTATATAGCAGGATACAAAGTCAACATCCAGAAATTGATGGCATTTTTATACACCAATAATGAACTCTCAGAAAGAGAAACTAAAAAAACAATTTCATTTACTCTTGCAACAAAAAAATAAGATATAGAAATAAAGTTAACTGAGGTGGTAAAATACCTGTACTTGGAGAACTATGGGACATTGAAAAAATAAATAGAGTAAGATACAAACAAATGGTAGGGTATACCATGTTCATGGATTAGAATAATTAACTTCATTAAAATGTCTATACTACTCAAAGCAATCTATAGATTCAATGCAATCCCCATTAAAATACCAATGGCGTACTTCACAGACCTAGGACAAATACTCCAAAACTTTATATGGAACCATAAAAGATCCCGAATACCCTCAGCAATCTTGAGAAAGAAGAACAAACCAGATATCAAACTATACTACAAAGCCATTATAACCAAAGTAGTCTGATACTGGCACAAGAACAGATAAATAGACCAATGGATCAGAACAGAAACCCCAGAAATTGACTCACACCATTATATTCAATTAATATTTTACAAAGAAGGCAAGAGCATACAATGGAGTAAAGAAAAGTGGTGCTGGAAAAACTAGACTACCAACTTACATCACACACAAGAGTAAACTCAAAATGGATAAAATAGTTAAATGTAAGGCATGAAACCATAAAAATCTTAGAGGATAGCATAGGCAGTAAAATTTCAGATATCTTACATAGCAATCTGTTTACAGACACAGCTCATAGGGCAAGGGAAATTGAGGAGAAAATTAAAAAAAAAATGGGACTACATAAAAATAAAAAGCTTCTAGACAGCAAAAGAAACCACCATCAAAATTAAAAGGGAACACACTGTATGGGAGAAAATATTTGCCCAGGATACATTTGATAAGGGTATAATATCCAAAGTGCATAAAGTATTTATACAACTCAGTGAAAGGAAGACAAACAATCCAATTAAAAAATGGTCAGAAGACATGAACAGACATTTCCCCAAAGAGGATATAAAAATGGCCAAGAGACATATGAAAAAATGCTCAAAGTCACTGATCATCAGAAAAATGCAAATTAAAGCAGCCTCATGTGCATCTCACCCCTGTCCAAGGAGCAGCAGTCCTGTGAGCAGCCTGCCCCTGCCTGAAGAGCAGCAGCCACATGAACAGCCCGCCCACATCCCAGGAGCAGCAGCTGCATGAGCAGTCCAACCCTGTCCAAGGAGCAGCAGCAGTGCACAGCCTGCCCCCATCCAAGGAACAGTAGCCTCATGAGCAGCCTGTCCCCACCCAAAGAGCAGCAATTGCATGAGCAGCCTGCCCTGTCAGCCAGAGGAGCCACCACTGCTGCAAGCAGCCTTCCCCTGCCAGCCAGAGGAGCCACCACTCCTGTGAGCAGCACCCACCAGAGGAACTGCCACCAACTGATGAACAACCACTACCACAACCACCTGAGGAGCAGCCACCACCTGAGGAGCTGCTGGTGCCTGAGGAGCACCCCTGCACAACTCTACACCTAGATCCTTCAGTGAGAGCAAAAATGGGTAGACAAAGAAACCACCAAAGGAAAGAAAAGGAGGAATTGCCAGAAAACCAGCTAAGTTAAACGGAGGCATACAATATGTCAGGAAAAGAATTCAGTATAAGGGTAATACAGTTCATAAACTGGATGGATGAAGAAATCAGCAACTTATATAAGAATCTAGAAGAAATAAAGAGTGATATAGCTGCAATAAAAAACACCATGGAAAGTTTCAGCAGTAGACCAGGAGAAGAAGAGGACTGAATTAGCAAATTAGAAGACAGGGAAGCAAAACACACCCAAACTGAACTGCAATTGAAGAAAAAAATGAAAAGACAAGAGGAAAGCCTAAGGGAGCTTTGGGACAACATGAAACGAAGCAACATACGAATAATAGGGGTGCCAGAACAACAGAAAGACAAACTAGGGTCAGAAAACCTATCCTAATATATAAAAACTCAGGTTCCATAATGACCGAACGGATGACCAGTCCATCCCCCGGCCCTCAGGCTCAATTGATCAGGGAATGACTAACGGGGGAACCAGGGTCCCACAGGCTCAAATCAATCTGTGGCAGCAGCGACTGGTGAGTGGGCAGAAGGCAGACCGCTTGGTCCCTCCCCAGGCCCACAGGCTCCAATTGATCAGAGGATGTTAACAGGGAACCAGAATGAGTGGCAGGGGGACTGGCAAGCAGCTGGAAGGCAGGCCTCTTGGTCCCTCCTCCTGGCCCTCAGACTCTAATCAATTGGTGACGGAGGCGGGGCAGAACTGGCGACTGGCTTCCTTAGTAGTCCTATAGGTACAATCTCCAGAGGACAGGATAGGCACCAATGGACCAGTGCCTCTGGGACGATCCTGACTGTGCTGTCGGCCTCCTGGAACTCTGCCTCGGGCACTGCGGCCACTTCCCCTCCCTAGACACTCCACAAGGAAGAAAGGATACCGCCAGCAGCTCCCGGGGCGACCAGAGGTGACTGACTGCTCTCCCCGTGCTTCCTCCAGGTCACTTGAGCCGGCCCCTGCCTGCCCCGCTCCAGATGAAGTGTGATCACTGCACACAGAAGGAATGTAGTAAAAAAACAAAAACCAATGACCAAGAGAATGCCTCAGTCAATGTCCAGAGTCCGGCTCAGGAGAACAGAGAGAAGGAAGAATTCCATAAGTTGGCCGATGCCAAGATATTTCTGAGTGACTGCCTGGTGTGTGACAGTTGTGTGACCACAGAGGAAGGAGTCCAAGATTCTCAACAGAACACCAAGGATTTCTTCCGTGTTCTGAACTTTAATAAGGAACGTGATACCTCACAGCACAAGGTGCTGGCAGTGTCCGTGTGTCCTCAGTCTCTGCCTTATTTTGCTGCTAAATTCAGCCTCAGTGTCACTGATGCATCCAGAAGACTCTGCAGCTTTCTCAAAAGCCTTGGGGCACACTGTCTTTGACATGAAATAGTTGTGGACTTCAGCATCCTGGAGAGTCAGAAGGAATTTGTGCATCGGTACTGCCAGCACCATGAGGAAGAACCCCAGCTACCCATGCTGACCTCTGCATGCCCTGGCTGGGACCAATATGCAGAGCATGTGCTGGTCACCCATCACCCCCACCTCTGCAAGGCCAAGTCTCCCCAGCAGATCATGGGCTCTCTGGATTACTTCAACAGATGGAAGAACCTGTCCCCCAGACAAGATTTTCCATATCATTGTGGCCCTGTGTTATGACAAGAAACTAGAGGCCATTTGAGAAGATGTTCCCACAGCTTGGGCGGCGGTGGGGGGGGTGACTACCCTAGGCCCAAGAGGCCCTGCACATTGCCTAGCAGGACCCAGGGAAGCCTGTCAGGACATCAATTAGTAAAAGTCCAGCAGATGCCCAGCCTGCAGGCCGCCTGAAGAGGGGTGTCAGACATGTGAAGGAAAGGCTTAGTATCTCTGTCATCTCTTTGATTTTCAGAATTACTTGTTACCCATCTGTAGGCTCCCTCCCTCTGAGGGGTGCTGTCATCATCACATGGGTGCAACTGGAATATTGCATCTCAAGAGGGTTGCCCCAATGTATGTATGCTTTTATCCGATGATGAAAAAATCCCAAAGAATAAGAATGGAGACAGACTACTGTCCTTTAGGCTTAAAAAGACCCCAGAAGTGTCCTGTGAAGAGCTGAGACTTGGTTCTGTCCACACACCTCAGAGATTGGATGAGGAAATGGCCTGGTTTGGCCCTGACTTTACCCACTTATGTTACTCTTGAAGGTGTCTTTGCCACAATGTGAATAAACTGCCACCTTTTGGAATAGGTGCTCATAGGAAAGTCTGCATTCCCAACATGTCTCGAAACAGATCTATGTTCTGCAGCTGTGGCCACCATCCTGAGATCAGGTCCTGTCGACCAGTTTCTGTTGCTGGGAATCAGGGGGCACTGGAGTGGACCCCCCCATGCCCTTTTACATTCATGGATTGAGCTGAACTCACTTTGGGGGAGGCCTGGCAAGGGTGACAGGTGTTACAGATGGAAGGATGGAGAATGGAGAGGTGGAAACCCTGCTTGGTTCCTCCCTGGATGGGTCAGGCAGATGAAGGCCAGCCAGCCCTTCCCAAAATTGGGTGAGATAGCGTCCTCTGTGTCCACCTCTCACCCCATGGGCCCGGCCACTCCCCTTAGCTCTAGGCACCCCTCTGCATTCCATGACAGTGTGCTCTGCCCTCACATGCTGCTCGCCCTAAGTAAGAAGGAAGAGAGCAGTTTTCCCACAGACAGCTACACAGAAAGATAGTACTCATGGCTGGTGAGTGCAGTGGCAGAGACGGGAGCCTCTCCTGCCTCCATGGCAGTGCTAATGAACAGCGAGCTAAGTGGTAAGGAGCAGTGAGCAGGTGGGTGGTAAGGAGCAAGGGGTTCCAGACTGAAAGAGGGATTTCCAACTGTTGGCTTAGGCCTGTTCCCCTGGGGAAACGGGCATAAGCTGGCAAGTGGACATCACCTGATGGGTCATGAACTGTGAGAGGGTGCAGGCCGGGCTGAGGGACTTCACCCCCCAGGGCACGAATATCATGCACCAGGCCTCTAGTTTGAAGAAATAATATCAGAAAACTTCCCTGATTTGGGGAAGACAAAAAATCAGCAAAGAAATAGCAATCCTAAATGACTCACTAGATTAGATGGACTTAATTGACATCTTCAGAACATTTCAATCAAAAGCAATAAAATATACATTCTTCTCAAGTGCACATGGGACATTTTCAAAGATAGACCACATATTGGGACACAGGCAAAGTCTCTCCAAATTCAATAGGATTGAAATCATATCAAGCATCTTCTTAGACCACAATGGCATAATATATACTAATAAAAGCTTCGGTGGCCCTCATATACAACGTCCTCACAAGACGGCCGCCACAAGATGGCCACCACAAGATGGCTGTGCACACAGAGAAGGCGGGGCCCGGTGCCTGCTCTGTGCAGTGAGGCCTAGGGGTCCCGCAGCTTCACACAACACAGAGGAGGCCAGTCCTGGCATCTATGCCACCTTGCACAGAGGAAGCGGGTCCTGGTGGAGAAAGCAGATCGTGGCTGGGATGGCAGTTGTGGGCAATCAGGCCGGCAGGGGAGGGCAGTTGGGGTGATCAGGACAGCAGGGGAGGGCAATTGGGGGTGATCTGGCCGGCAGGCAAGGGCAGTTGTGGGTGATCAGGCTGGCAGTGGAGGGCAGTTGTGGGTGATCAGGCCAGCAGGGGAGGGCAGTTGGGGGTGATTGAGCCAGGAGAGGAGGGCAGTAGTGGGTGATCAAGTTGGCAGGGGAGGGCAACTGGGATGATTAGGCTGGCAGAGGAGCAGTTAGACATCAATCAGGATGGCAGGATAGCAGTTAGGAGGCAATCAGGCTGGCAGGCAGAAGTGGTTAGGGGCAATCAGGCAGGTGAGCGGTTAGGAGCCAGCATTCCCAGATTGTGAGAGAGATGTCCCAGATTGGAGAGGGTGCAGGCAGGGCTGAGGGACACCCCCCCCCCCCATGCATGAATTCTGTGCACTGGGCCTCTACTATTAGAAATAAACTACAATAAAAACAATAAAAAAAATTCAGACACTTGGAAGCTGAATAGCATGCTTTTACACAATGAGTGGGTTACCAAAGAGATCAAAGAAGAAATTAAAAACATTCTAGAAATGAATGACAATGAAAACACAACAATCCAAAATCTAGGGGCCACAGTGAAAGCAGTCCTGAGAGGGAAGTTTATAGCTCTAGAGGCCTACCTCAAAAACGAGGAAAAAAATGATAATAAATCATCTAACTGTACAACTTAAAGAATTAGAAAGAGAGTAACAAGAAAAGCTCAGAGTGAGCAGAAGGAAGGAGATAATAAAGATCAGAGCAGAAATAACGGACTTAGAGACAAAAAAAAAACACAACAATACAAAAAAACAATGAAACCAAGAGACAAAAAAAACCAACAATACAAAAAAAACAATGAAACCAAGAGCTGGTTCTTTGAAAGGATAAACAAGATTGATGAACCTCTAGCCAGGCTTATCAAGAATTAGAGAGAGAGGACCCAAATAAACAAAATCAGAAATGAAAGAGGTGAAATAACAACAGACCCCAAGAAATAAAAAAGATTGTTAAAAAATACTATGAACAACTCTATTCCAACAAACTAGACAACCTGAAGGAAATGAACATATTCCTAGAACAATACAACCTTCCAAAACTCAATCAGGAAGAATCTTAAAATCTCAATATGTCAAAAACTATGGAAGAAATTGAAGCTGTCATCAAAAAGTTTCCAGCAAACAAAAGCCCAAGGCCAGATGACTTCACAGGGGAGTTTTACAAAAAATTCAAAGAAGAACTAAAACCTATCCTCCTCAGACTATTTCATAAAAATTCAAGAGGAAGGAACACTTCCAAGCTCTTTCTATGAAGCCAGCATTACCTTAATACAAAAAAACAGATAAAGATAACACAATAAAAGAGAATTACAGGCCAATAAACGTCATGAAAATCCTTAACAAAATTCTAGCAAATCAGATCCAGTGTTACATCAGAAAGATCATACACCATGACCAAGTAGGATTTATCCCGGGAATGTCAGAATGGTACAATATCCACAAATCAATAAATGTGATACATCACATAAACAAACTGAGAGACAAAAATCACATAGTAATATCAATTATGCAAATAAAAGCATTTGACAAAACTCAAAACCCATTCTTGATAAAAACCCTCAGCAAAATGGGAATAGTGGGATCATACCCCAACATAATAAAAGCCTTATATGACAAACCTACAGCCAACATCATACTTAATGGCCAAAAACTGAAACCATTTCACCTGACATCAGGAACATGACAGGGATGCCCACTTTCACCACTCCTGTTCAACACAGTCCTGGAAGTCCAAGCCACAGCAATTACACAATAAGCAAAAATAAAAGGTATCCAAATTGGAAAAGAAGAAGTAAAACTGTCCTTATTCACAGATGACATGATACTGTACATAGAAAAATCCTAAAGACTCCATAAAAAATTATTAGACTTAATAAATGAATTTGACAATGTAGCAGGATACAAAATTAATGCCAAGAAGTCTATGGCATTATTATACAAAAATAGTAAACTTACAGAAAGAAAGATTCAAAAACAATCCCACTTAACATTGCACACAAAAAATTAAGATACCAATGAATAAACTTAACTAAGGAGGTAAAAGACCTCTACTCAGAAAACTACAGCATGTTGAAAAAAGAGATACAGGAAGACATTAACAGATGGAAGAACATACCGTATTTATGGAGTGGTAGAATCGACATAATTAAAATGTCCATATTACCCAAAGCAATCTATAACTCAATGCACTCCCCATTAAAATACCAATGCATATTTCATAGACCTAGAACTAACTCTCCAAAAATTCATCTGGAATAAAAAAAGACCCTGAACAGCTGCAGCAATTCTGAGAAATAAGAACAAAGTAGAAGGGATCTCAATACCAGATATCAAGCTGTATTACAAAGCCACTGTTCTCAAAACTACCTGGTACTGGCACAAGAACAGGCATATAAACCAATGGAATAGAATAGAGAACCCAGAAATCAACCCAAACCACTATGCTCATTTAATATTTGACAAAGGAGGCAAGAGCATACAATGGAGTCAAGATAGTCTCTTCAATAAATGGTGTTGGGAAAATTGGACAGAGACATGCAAAAAAAAAAATGAAACTAAACCACCAACTTACACGTTACACAAAAGTAAACTCAAAATGGATAAAGGACTTAAACATAAGATGGGAAACCGTAAAAAATATTAGAGGAATACACAGGCAGCAAAATTTCAGACATGTGCTGAAGCAATATCTTCACCGATACAGCTCCTAGGGCAATGGAAGGTAAAGAGAAAATAAACAAATGGGACTACATCAAAATAAAAAGCTTCTGCACAGCAAAAGAAACCACCAACAAAACAACAAGAAAGCCCACTGCATGGGAGAACATATTTGCCAATGTTACGTATCTCCAATAAGTGTATAATTTCCAACATTTACAGGGCACTCATATAACTTGACAAAAGGAAGTTAAACAACCCAATCAAAAAACGGGCAACAGATCTAAATAGATACTTTTCAAAAGTGGACATACAGAAGGCCAAGAGACATATGAAAACATGCTCAAAGTCACTAATCATCCAAGAGATGCAAATCAAAACAACAATGAGGTACCATCGCACACCTGTAGGAATGGCTATCATCAACAAATCAACAAATGAGAAGTGCTGGAGAGGATGCAGAGAAAAAGGAACCCTCGTGCACTGCTATTGGGAATGCAGACTGGTGCAGCTACTGTGGAGAACAGTATGCAGTTTCCTCAAAAAACTAAAAATGGAGCTCCCATTTGACCCAGTGATCCCACTTCTAGGAATGTATCCCAAGAAACTAGAAACACCCATTAGAAATGATATATGCACCCCTATGTTCATAGCAGCACAATTCACCATAGCTAAGATTTAGAAATAGCCTAAGTGCCCATCAGCAGTTGAGTGGATTTAAAAACTGTGGTACATCTACACAATGGAATACTATGCTGCTGTAAAAAGGAACTCCTACCATTTGCAACAGCATGGATGGAGCTGGCGAGCATTATGCTAAGTGAAATAAGTCAGTCAGAGAAAGATAAATATCACATGATCTCACTCATTTTTGGATTATAATGAACAACATAAACTGATGAACAAAAACAGATCCAGAGACAGAGAGCATTGATCAGATGCTTAAACGTCAGAGGGATGGTAGGGGAGGGGAGGGGTAAGTGGGAGATATCAACTAAAGTACTTGTATGCATGCATATAAGCCTAACCAATGGACCGAGACACCAGGGGGGCGGGCATGAACCATGAGTGGAAGGGTCCAGTGAGGGGGATAAGAACACATGTAATACCTTAATCAATAAAGAAAAAAAGTATAAATATTTAAAATTAAAAAAGAATGCAATAGTTATAAACGAGGCAAGGAATTTAAAGAAATGTATGTCCCTAAATGCATATAAAAATAAGTCAATTGCACATAGTATTTCTAAAAACATAAATCAAAAGAATGTCTGCATTTTGACAAATTAACAAAAGTTTAAAAAGTACAAATTGTTGAAATAATTGAGAATAATTGTCAAATAAACTGCTATAAAAACATAAATTGGGATATAAATATATTATGGAAATATACACATTGAATCATATTTCCTGAGATTGAAAACAGTAATTCCATTCACAGAAATCTAAATTAAAGGAATTATAAGAAATCCAAAGCAAAATGTTAAAAATAATATATTGCAGCACTGTTTAAATGGAATTAATTTAAAATCCAACAATAGGAGACTGGTATATTTAGTACAATGCATTCAAATTTTAAAATATTAGAGTCTAATTTTCATTTCTAGTTTCACTTGAAATCTTGTCCCTATCAAAGGGCTTGCTACAAATCCTGTATGAGTTTAGAAACCAGCTGGCCAAATTTTCTCTATTCTAAGAAAGGGCAATTATGCAGTTTTTAAAATTAATGTTTAAAATTGTATTTATTTTTTATATTTTTAATTTATTGGAGTGATACTGGTTAATAAAATTATATAGGTTTCAGGTATGCAATCCTATAATACATCAGCCATATTGTGTGTTCACTACCCCAAGTCAAATCTCCTTTCATCACCATTTACTTCTTTATTCTCTTCTCCCTCCCCTTAGCCCCTTTTCCTCTAATAAACACTATACTTCTGTCTGTGTCTATGAGTTTGTGTGTGTGTGTGTGTGTGTGTGTGTGTTTGCTTAATCCCTTCACCTTTTTCACTCAACTTCCCAACATCTGTTCTGTTTCCATGAGTCTGTTTCTATAGTGTTTGTTAGTTTATGTTGTTCATTTGATTCAACATATAAGAGAAATCGTATGCTACTTGATTTTCTCTGACTGTCTTACTTTACTTATCATAATATTCTCCAGGTCCACATGCTGATGCAAAAGGTAAGATTTTCTTCTTTTTTATGGCCGAGTAGTATTCCACTGTGTAAATGTACCACAGCTTTTTTATCCACTCTTCTACTGATGCACATGTGAGCTGTTTCCAGATATTAGCTATTGTAATAACACTGCTATGAAGATAGGGGTGCATATATTCTTTCGAATCCAAGTTTTACGATTCTTCAGATGTATTCCCAGAAGATGAATAAGAGTATCATAAGGCAGTTCCATTTTTAATTTTTTGAGAAAACTCCTTACTGTTGTCCACAGTGGCTGCATCAGTCTGCATTCTCACCAACAGTGCATGAGGGCTTCCCTTGCTCTATATTTTTGCGATTTATCTAATCTGTGCTTAAAGTCTGGAAGTATCTCTGGAACAGAAGAATGAGTTCTGTTTCTCTGGTTTTCTGTGTGCATCCAGTCTGTTATGTATCCAATCTGGCCTGGCTTTTTTGCCTTTCTTCATTCTTTCCCCAGGGCTGTGGCATTCTCTGCAGGTGGAAGTAGACACTGAGTCATCAGGAAGGGTTAGTAGTGTATTATCTTACCTAATAATAGACAAATATGTAAATTGACTGTACCTTCGCTATGCCCACAGCCAATCAGAGTGAGTGAGTATGCAAATTAACCCACCAAAGATGGCGGTTAATTTGCATTCGAAGGCAGGGCAGGCAGCACCATGGCCTGCTTCTGGGGGTACGGGTCCATCAGAAGTGGAGGACGCCCTGCGGGCAGCGCCGAACACCGCCCACAAGGTACCGGTCCATGGCCAGGGAGGCAGTGGGGTGGGCAGTGCCACATGGCATAGGAGGGGTCCGGGTTCATCGCAGGCCCCAGGAGGGGCAGCGGCCTGTCTAGCCGCTCCCGGTGGTCCCTGAAAGCATCACCACCCCGGAGAGGTGAGGCCGGACCCGCTTAGCCACTCCCATGGGGCTTTGGGAGCATCGCCGCCCCGGGGAAGCAAGGCTGGACCCGCCTAGCCACTCCCGGGGGTCCCTGGGAGCATCGCCACCTGGAGAGGTGAGGCGGGACCCGCCTAGCTGCTCCTGGGGGTCCCTGGGAGCATTGATGCCCGGGGAGGTGAGGCCGGACTGCCTAACTGCTCCCAGGGGTCCCTGGGAACATTGCAGGCATGGGGTTGCTGAGACCCAGACCTGGCCTTTGGCCACAGATTCATAGCTTCGTGGAGATCAAGAGGATCTGCCTCATCTGCAGAGAGACAGAGGTTCTGCAGTGTCCCCAAGACACAGGTGGGCCCAGCCAGGGATCAAGGGGCATGGAAGGACTCCCGGGCAGAGGGGCAAGGACCCTCACCCCTGAGGCGGGAGTTGAGGGGTGGTGCAACCTCAGTGGAGGGGTGCTGCACTGCAGGGTACTGGACTGACTGATGTAATTCAGAGAAGCTCCCAGTGCTAACAGGCCTCGCTCAGGCGGGGCCTTCACACTTCAAAGGCAGTGACTCCTGCTCCTGCCTTGACCCAAAAGTAAGCCTGCAGTGCCCTGCCCCATGGCAGAGCATGCCAAGGCAGTGAGTGAAAAGCCTTCCACCTGCTCCAGAGAAGTAAAGAATGGGGGCAAGGGATGGAGAGAGGAAAGAATGTGGAGCATCCGCAATGAAGAGGTGCTTGAGAAAGAGGCTCAGAAACCTGACTGGAAGGTTTGTTCTGTTTGCTGGGCGGCTGCCCCTTAGGAAGTGCAAAGAGCATGGTTTTGAGGGCTTCCTGTGTGCTGAGTCAAGTTCCACAGCCAACTGGAATTGGCCTCAGTTTCCTGGTCTGTAAAATGGATTAAGCGTGTCCCAGTGCCTTCACTGAGCTTTGATGGCCAATTGAGATACTATATAAAGAAAATGAGGGAAGAATTGAGAAAGAAAAGGAAGGACGAGCAACACAAAAGAAAGACTGAAAGGAACCTGTAATCCCATTGTCACTTAAATAGGGAATATAATCAATAGTATTGTAATGATGGTATGATGCCAGGTGGGTACTAGAAATATCGGGGAACACTTTGTAAAGTATATGATTGTCTAATCACTATTCTGTAACTAACATAAAACCTGAAACCAATACAAAATAATATTGAATGTAAAGAAATGAAAATTGGAGTGAAATTTTTATAAATTTCAAAGTTTAAATAAAAGCTGTAAAGGAAGGAAGGGGAGAATAAAAATAGTGTTTTTCATTTTAAAGAGTTGTCTTTATATGGTGCTTTTATACTTTTATACTTTTCTAAGTCATTATCTCATTTTAATTTCCGGGCAATTTAAAGAGAAGATAATTATTCCCTCGACTATTCAAGGAAAGGGAATCTTGGTGTCTGGTCCTAATGATTCAATCGTCAAGCCCTTATTATAAAGCAGGGTTAGTAAAATTTTCTGTGCAGGTTCATATCTATACTAATAAAAGCCTTGGGGTGATCAGGCCAGCGGGGGGGGGGTATTTGGGGGCAATCAGGCCAGCAGAGGAGCAGTTAGGTGTCAATCAGGCCAGCAAGGGAGCAGTTAGGGGGCAATCAGGCAGGCAGGCGAGTGGTTAGGAGCCAGTGGTCCCACATTGTGAGAGGGATGTCCAACTGCAGGTTTAGGCCCGATTCCACAGGGATCGGGCCTAAACCTGCAGTTAGACATCTGCCAAGGGGTCCCATATTGGAGAGGATGCAGGCTGGGCTGAGTGACACCCTCCCTAGTGCACGAATTTCATGCACCGGGCCTCTAGTCTTACCTAATAATAGAGAAACATGTAAATTGACCGTACCTCTGCTATGCCCACAGCCAATCAGAGTGAGTATGCAAATTAACCCAACAAAGATGGCAGTTAATTTACATATATACCTGGGTCCCGGAACCTCCTTGGCACCCAGGTCACTCCCAGCCGGCCATGCCCCCTTCTAAAGCCTTGGGTGGAGGCTTTAAGCTTGGGAAGGGTCCAAGCCTGCGATCGGAGGGGCCGGGGGGGCTGTCCCCGTTCCCAAGCCTAAAGCCTGGGGCGGAGGCTTTAGTCTTGGGAAGGAGCTGAAGAGGCTTTAGGTTTGGGAAGGGTCCGAGCTTTTGATCAGAAAGGCGGGGTGTGGGGGTCGCCATCCCCAAGCCTAAAGCCTGGGGCAGAGGCTTTAGGCTTGGGCAGGGGCCAAGCCTGGGATCAGAGGGAAGGGGAAAAAAATTAATGAAAACATATCCTCAGGTGAGGATATAAAGAAAAATAAAGAAAGAAATGTCATATCCTATGAAAGACACATCTTGAAAATGCCTAAAAAAAGTTGTCATTTTTTCATGGTGAAGGGACTGGAGTCCATGTTGATGAAAATACCTTGGCGGCTGCAGTGACTGGCAGTGGCTGCAGCAGAAGGGTGATAGGGCTGGCGCCTTCCCTTGATCAGCCCGGTTGCCTCCCACAAATGGAGCCAGACTGAGGGCTCCCAGTGTGTGAGAGGGGGCAGGCTGGGCTGAGGGACCCCTCTCCAGTGCACAAATTTTGTGCACCAGGCCCCTAGTTTTTAGATAATAGCTGATGTAAAATTTACTCATTAGAATAAGATGCAATGTCATAAAAATTTGGGGGGTGGTTATAATAGCAGATACCATAGAGTCATATTCACAAAAAGGAATTAAGAAGTAATTCTGTTGATAATATAACACCATGCCTAAATTATATTATCTAAACATGTTAGATTTTACAGTCCAGAAAAACATGGCTTTCAGATCTGGCAACTAGAACAACATTTCTTTATCATGATTCATGGATTAAATAATAAATTACTAAACAGAGCCTATTCAAGTTTTGCAGTGGTTCTTATGCAGGTGTAAGACTGTGAGCATTGACTAGAACAATGAGCTCCATGGGACACACTTTTCTTGTACAAAAAAACAACAACACAGTAACCCTACAACTCAGTGATTGGCTCATGCAACTCTGGAAGCCTCCAACAAAATAAGTAACATCATGTAAAGGATTGAATTCGTTGGCATTTGAAAATATTACTGTTGACTACTATTTTCAAAATTCACTTTTGGTCTGCAGATATTTATTAAGAATTTAACTTGATTAGTAATGTAGTAGAGACTAAATAATAGCATTGTCCTCATTCTTGAGTTGATCACCATCTTATAGAAAGTAACTGCTTACACTTTTTTGTTGTTGGTATAAACACTTCATACCAAAATATCTTAGAGGGAAGCAAGGAGATAATAAGAAAAGCTTAGGTTCAACCAGCTCATTTTTCTTCTTTGCTCTTTATTTAAATCTATTAAGTTAACATGAATTCAATGTCTTAAACCATTACAGCATTAAGTCCTAATGTTTGCATAAAGGCTAATAAAATACCAAATATAGTTTAACAAAAAGTGGATCATAAAGGAATTATTTATCTTCTTTATTTTTTTATTTTTTAAAACTTCAGGCATGCAGACTGAGTTAGACACCATCCATTTTGGTCTGCTAGCATGTTTGAAAACTTCTCTTCTACTTTATTTTAATGTGTTTCTGTCCCCTTTAGCACTCACTGTAATATATTTAATTCATGTCCTTATTGTATACTAGAAACCCGGTGCATGAAATTCATGCACGGGGGTAGGGGGGGTGGGGGGGAGGTTGTCCCTCAGCCCGGCATGCACACTCTCAAATCCGGGACCCCTTGGAGGATGTCTGACTGCTAGATCGGGCCTAAACCAGCAGTTGGACATCCCTCTCGCAATCTGGAACCACTGCCTTCTAACTGCTCACCTGCTTGCCTGCCTGCCTGATCACCACTAACTGCCTCTGCCTCACCCTCACCACCGTGGCTTTGTCCGGAAGGACAACTGAAAGATGTCTGGTCTAATTAGCATATTACCCTTTTATTAGTATAGATGCGTATCCTGAGATATATAGTATTCCTGTGTGTGACATTTAATTTACATGAGTTAAATTGCACGATATATTTTAACACTTCTTTTTTGCACACTCAACACTATACTTTAAAATGCATGTGTTGTGTCTAATTTGTGATGATTTCTTCTAATACAGCCACACCAATTCCATCATGTGAATACACTATATTTTTCTTATCTACAACCCTCATGAGTATGTGTAGGTTGCCTTCAACTTTTGCTCCTACAAGCAATGCTATAGTGAATATTTTACTACATGTCCCCTCATGGACTGGCAAAAGGTTTTCCCTGACAGAAATTCCCTGGAATAGTATTGCTAGCATATGATGTAAGCATATTAGTTTGTCTAATTACTGACAGACTGATCTTTAGAATGATGGCAACAAATTTACCATCTTACCACTGGAGCACAAAATATCCCTACTGCCCCCCACCCATTTTCCTAAATATCTCATATTATCCAAGTTCTAATCTTTTAAAATCTACTGGGATAAAGAAGAATTCATTGTTATGATTTCATTTCTCTGAAATATGATGTTACAGTAAAGTTGAACATATTTCTACATACTTAGTCATTGGGGTTTGGTTTCTGCTTGAAAAAGTGTGAGGCCTGCCCAGCAATGGGGGTCTTGAGTGAGTTTCACACATCAAGAACCTGCTGCCAAGACCTACTTCATACCTTTTGCCTTCAGAGATCAAGAGGAAACCAAATGTGTTCAGAATTGCAGAGGCCAACCCTAGCCCTTGATGTGTCTGTTCTAAATCTCATCCCTCAGTGTGTCCCTCATCTTCTAGCTCTAATTGAATCCCGGATCCCTTAAGAAGACACTATATCCCAGCAGCTCTCACAAGGGAAGACTTGTTTCTCCCCAATCCTTGGATCCCACCCAATGTTTGAAGGAGGTGGACGTGTTTTCTCAGGTGCTGGTTGCTGGTTCCAGGACATCTTTCCCTCTTTTCTAAAATACTGAGTCTCTGACTCCCCGTTGCCACAGTTCATCATGCACTACTACTCATGGCTGCTGGCCTCTCCCACGCCTCTGTCACTCACAGAGATGATGTGTTTTCAACTTCTCCTTTTCAACTTTTCCCATTTTTTTCTCACAGTGGACCTTGCTTTCTACTTTGCTGATAAAATGGTCTCATAACTTTCTTACCTTTTCCACATCTACCCAGCACCTGTGAGCACACACTTGACCTTACCAGTAGTGAAGTGGGTGAGCTCTTCAAAGGGATATTGGAGATAAGGCCCTCCAACATGCACTAGATGCCACCTCTTCCCAACTGCAAGGATGGTGCTCCAGCAATTCTCTTTCCACAACTTGTATTAACAATCTTCCCTCTGTAGGGATAATTCCTAAATGTACACTCATACTAGTATTTCTTCAAATCTAAATTGTTTTTTTTTTTAAAAGCATGCTTGAATCACTTTTGTCTCCAGCCACTGACAGATTTCTCTATATCCAGTTATAGCAAAACTGCTTGAAAGAGTTGTCTATACTTACCATCTCTGATTCATCTCCCCCGTTTACCTCAACCCATTCAAGATAGATTTGTCCTATGATCACAAAAGGCTTTTCTTGTCAAAGTCACATTGGCACCTAGGTTGCCAAATATAATGGTCAATTTTCAGTCCTTATTTTATTGGCACTATCAGCAACATTTTGCACAGTAGAGCATTTCTTCCTAAAGTAACTTACTTTAATTTGAATCCAGGACACCACTCTTTTGGTTTATTTCTTATCTCAATACTAGAGGCCCCGTGCATGAAATTTGTGCACGGCGGGGGGGGGGGGGGGTTGTCCCTCAGCCCGACCTGTACCCTCTCCAATCTGGGAGCCCTAGGGGGATGTCCAACTGCCAGTTTAGGCCTGATCTGGGAACGGGCCTAAACTGGCAGTTGGACATCCCTCTCACAATCCCGGACATCTGGCTCCTAATTGCTCACCTGCCTGCTTGCCCTAACCACTCTGCCTGCCTGATCCCCTTACCTGCTCTCCCCTGCTGTTCTGATCCCCCTAAATGTCTTGCCCTCCAGCCTGATCCCCCTAACTGCACTCCTCTGCTAGCCTGATCCCCTAACTGCCCTCGCCTGCCGACCTGGTCACCCTTAACTGCCCTCTCCTGCCAGCCTGGTCGCCCATATTAACTTTTTTTTTTTAAATCTTATCCCTCCCTTAACACACAATTGTATTTGACTTCCTTATTGGCTTCTCCCTGTCACACAATTTTTCTCTCTCCTTTATGTAACACTTTTTCCTACTGATTCATCACTTATAAACCTTTCTTTCCTCATTTCCTACTTCTGTTCCATCATCCTTCTTCCCATCTTTCTCCTACCCTTCCTCCCTCCTAACATTCCTTCTTTCCTTTATCTTTACCCCTCTCTTCCCTCCCCTTTTCCTTCCTTCCCACCTTACTTTTTTTTCTTCACTTCCTCCCTCAGACCTGCTTTGCTCCCTTCCTCATTTCTTCCTTCTTCCCATTCTCCTTTTAAGCTCTGCAGGCTCCCCTTTAAAACTTTTCTTCCCTCCTTTCTCTCTCATCCACATTCTTCTCTACTTACTTCCACTGTTTTCATATCTATCTACCTGTCTAATTATTCACTATCATTTATCTTTTTTCTTTTCTGACTCCTACTTTTAATATCTGTCCCCAGTACATAACTATACTTGATTTTCATTATAGCTCTTACAGTTCACTCACACATCCTCTTTCCTTTTTTAACTCTGCTCTCTAATGACTCCTTTATAAAGTTCTTCCCTCCCTCCTTCCCTTCTTAAAGCTTCCATTGTGGGGGGTGTTAACCCACAGCCCAGGGTTCAGCCCCAACCAGGTGTTCGCTGCCCCCCTCGGTCACCACCCCCTTCCAAGTGCAGTTTCCTTCCCTTTTCCATTCCTGCGTCTTTTTTTTTTGTTCCCTTTCTATATTTCTGTTCCTCCTCTTGGCCTGTCTGCATGCAGGCCTGCCTTCTTCTCCCTCTCCTTTCTTATCCCCTCCTATCGTATCCTATCCTACACCGGGCCTTGCAGCTGCCTGAGCAGAGGGCAGGGACACAGCCTGCTGATCTGGTCATGACATGACACTGTAATGGACAAATTTGCATATTCCTCTATTATTAGATTAGATTCCTTCTCAGTTTTTTAACGGAGTTTTTCATTTATATTTTGTATTTTTATCATTTAATGTTTTTTTATTTTATTTTTCAATTACAGTTGACATTAAACATTATTTTATATTAGTTTTAGGCGTTAGTGGTAAGAAAATTATATAATTTACAAAGTAGTCCCCCAGATAATCCCAGTACCCACCTGTCAACAAACATAGTTATTAAAATATTATTCACTATATTCTCTATGCTGTACTTTACATCCCCATGACTTTTTGGTACTTCTTAACTACCAATTTATACTTATTAACCCTTCAATTTTTTAGTCCAGCCCCCCAACACCCTTCCCATATGATAACCATCAGTTTGTTCTCTGTATCTATGAGTCTGTTCCTGTCTTGTTTGTTCATTTGTACTGTTCTTGAGATTCCACATATGAGTGAAATCATATGGTACTTGTCCTTCTCTATTTGATGTATTTCACTGAGCATAATGCCCTCTAGTTCCATCTATATTGTTGCAAATGGTAAGATTTCATTATTTATATGGCCAAGTAATATTCCAATGTATATATGTAGCAACTCTTCTTTATCTATTGATAGGCACTGGGTTGCTTCCATATCCTGGCTATTATAAGTAACACTACAATGAACATAGGGATGAATATGTCTTTTCCAATTAGTGTTTTTGGGTTTCTTTGAATATATACCCAGAAGTGGAATTACTAGGTAATTCTATGTTTAATTTTTTGAGGAATTTCCATACTGTTTTCCATAACGGCTACACCAATTTTTATTCCAACCAACAGTGCATGAAGGCTTAGCTGGCAGTTTTTCTAGTAACATCTCTGAAACATTACAGTTACTTAATTTTACTGAACCTCAGTGTGTCATTTACCTTGCATAGTAACTATAAAGATTCAATAAAATTATATATTTACTAGAGGCCCGGTGCATGAAATTCACTCATGGGGGAGGGTCCCTCAGCTTGGTCTTCACCCTCTCCAATCCGGGACCCCTCGGGGGATGTCCAACTGGCACCTCACCATCTGGGATCACTGGCTCCTAACTGCTCACCTGCCTGCCTGCCTGATCGCCCCTAACCCCTCTGCCTGCCTGCCTGCCTGATCGCCCCTAACCCCTCTGCCTGCCTGCCTGCCTGATCGCCCCTAACCCCTCTGCCTGCCTGTCTGATTGCCCCTAACTGCTCCCCTACTGGCCTGATCACCCCTAACTGCTTTTCTGATGGCCTGATTGCCCCTAACTGCTTCTGCCTCTCCCTATACCCAAGACCTAGGATTCCCTCCTCTGGCTGGCCACAGGCACCCGGGACCCGGCCTTCCCACCCTCTGGCTGGCCACAGGCACTCAGGACTTGGGCTGGCTTAGCCCAAGCTGGCCACAGCTGCAGGGGACCCTGGGCGGAAGATTTACTGGGGCCACAGCTGCACGTGCTCAGAACCATGGGGCGGGTAGCTTGTCCCTCTCCCAGGCTTCAGCCCCAGCCACTGGCACCTGGGACCGCGGGGTGTGCGCTTGTCCCTCTCCCAAGCCACAGGCACAGGTTCAGCCACTCCACCTGGGAATACAGGCTTGTCCCTCTCCCGGGCTGCAGCCCCAGCCACTGGCACCCAGGACCGCGGGGTGGATGGCCTGTCCCTCTCTAGGGCCTCAGAATCAGCTGCTGGAGCCTGGGACTACGGGGTGGGCAGCTTGGCCCAGTCCCAGGCCACAGCCTGGCTGGTCTCCATTCCTCTCTCACAAGCTTATTTGTGCCTGGCTGGTCACCATTCCTCTCTCCCTAGTGTTGAGTGTCTGAGCCATTACAGCATGATGGCATGAGGGCATGACATCCATTTGCATATTAGTTCTTTATTATATAGAACTGGAGGTCTGGTGCATGAAATTTGTGCATGGGGGGCGTGTCCCTCAGCCCAGCCTTCACCCTCTCCAATCTGGGACATCCCTCTCATAATTCAGGACTGCTGGTTCTCAACCGCTCGCCTGCCTGCCTGCCTGATTGCCCATAACTTCTTCTGCCTTTCAGCCTGATCACCTCCTAACCACTCCCCTGACAGCCTGATCGATGCATACTGCTCCCCTGCCAGCCCAATTTCCCCTAACTGCCCTCACCTGCCGGCCTGGTCACCCCTAACTTCCCTTCCCTGCAGACCTGGTTGCCCCCAACTGCCCTCCACTCCTGGCCCGGTCACTCCTAACTGCCCTCCCTTGCCACCCTGGTCACCCCTAACTTCCCTCCCCTGTTGGCTTGGCCATGCCCAACAGCCCTCCCCTGCAGGCCTGGTCCACCCAACTACCCTCTTCTGCTGGCCTGATCACCCTTAACTTTCCTTCCTTGCCAGCCTGGTTGCCCCTAACTGCCCTCCCCTGCAGGCTTGGTCCCCCCCAACTGCCCTCCCCTGCAGGCCTGGTTCCTCTCAACTGTCCTTCCTTGCAGGTCTGGTTCCCCCCAACTACCCTCCCCTGAAGGCCTGGTTGCTCCCAACTGCCATCCCCTGCTGGCCCAATCACCCCTAACTGCCCTCCCCTGCCAGACTGGTCATCCCTAACTGCCCTCCCCTGCAGACCGGGTCCTCCCCAACTGCCCTCCCCTACAGGCCTGGGTCCCCCCGCAACTGTCCTCCCCTGCAGGCCTGGTCGCCCCCACTGTGCTCCCCTGCTGGCCTGATCAACCACAATTGCCCTCCCCTGCTGGCCATTTTGTGGCGGCTATCTTTTGTCCACATGGGGGCGGCCAACTTTGACCACATGAGGGCGGCCATCTTGTGTGTTGGAGTGATGGTAAATTTGCATATTACCTCTTTATTATATAGGATGAAAATAGTTATATAGATCTAGGACTATACAGAGAGACATCAATCATAAAGCTTGAATAACAGGCACTTAATTAGTGACAGCTGTTACAATTAGTAGCAGCAAACATGATATCATAGGTCAATTAGAATTCCCTGTTACTTAATAAAGATGATGTGTATACTAATTACCAGTCATCTTTCCCTAGGAGTGAATAAAATGAATGGGCACACATTTATTCTTTAAAAGAAACATATGCCAATAAAATAAAGACAAATTTTATCTATACTAATAAAAGGGTAATATGCAAATGGTTGGGATACCCTCACATGTAACAACTGATCAGCTGGAGGCTGCTTGTGCAGCAGGTGTGGGTGGGCAGGGACTTGTAGTGTCAGGGATGGGGGTGGGGCTGTGGTGGAGGCCTCTGAGTACCTGCCCCAGGTGTCCCCAGGCCTCTGCCATGGCCCGGCCCGGGGGGCCCTCAGCTCCATGCAGCCAGGCCTGGGGGTCCCTCGGCTCCACGTAGTAGGGCCTGGGGGTTCTGCAGCTCTGCCTATCTCTTTGGGGCAATACATCGAGGATCCCCAGGTGGGTCGGCAGGGCCTACCTCTTTGGGGGGATGGGTTGCAGGGCTCCTGCACTGTGACAGGGCACAGGCCAGGCTGGGGGAACCCCTCCCCCCAAGTGCACAAATTTCATGAACCAGGCCACTAGTTTATGGATAAGAAAATTTCTTGTTTTAGCACTTAAATAATGTTACCTTAAATAGATGATCATAAGAACACATTTTAAAAACACCAACATTCTATCATACCAACATATAAGCCAAAATTATGAAGGGTAAATGATATACTTTTTTTAACTTAGAATGTCCAACAAACAAAAAAAGAGTATAGTTTAACAAATTTTCATTGTATTATATATACTTTGGTAAACTAAAATTCATGTTTGGTGACATTTTTTTTTCAATTCGGAATTTGTATTTTTGTTACTAATTTGTAGAAACAATTTTGATATTCTGGGTAACAACTTTTGTTTGGTAAATAGTTTTCCCTTATAACACAGGGTTTTGATGTTATATGTAGTACACTTCATGGATCCAAAACTTCACTTATTGTGTGTTGCTTAGAAAGTTTCCTGTCACTAGATTAACCCAATTACTATCCTATTCTTTCTTCAAATCCCATCTTTTAAAGTGAGATTCATTGAGGTATTATTTACAGAAACTAAAATCCATTTTCATTTTAGTGCACAAATTTTAACAAATGCATGAAGTCATGGTATCACCACCACAATCAAAATGCAGAACAGTTCCACTTCTCATACATATTCTCTCATGCCCCTTTGTCAACCCAAAAACTGGCAACTACTGATTACTTTTCTGTTCCCATAGTTTTACCTCTTGTATAAAGCCATATAAATGAAATCATACACTACGTAGCCTTTTGAGTCTAGTAACTTTCACTTAGCATAATGCACTTGTGACTCAACGCGTATAATTGGAGGTAGCAGTACATGGTCTCTTTAAATAAAATATCCTATCTAATAAAGAGTGAATATGCTAATTTACACTCGTGCCATTGCAAAGATGGTGGCACCCACAGCCAATAAGGAGGGAATATGCTAATTGACTGCCATGCCCTCAAAGATGGCAGAGCCCACAGCCACAAGATGGTGGCACCCAGTCCCCTCAGGCCCACAGGGGCAGCTCCTCAAGCCTGCCTCTGGAGTCCCCTAGTCCCCTCAGCCCCCCAGCCACCCAGGGCCAGCCTGAGGTGCAGGGAAGCCTCAGATGGCGGCTGCCCAACTGCCCAGGGCCACCTGAGGCTCAGGTAACCAGGGTTGGCCGAGGCTTGCACTGCTGGCAGTGGCAGCAGCAGAGGTCTGATGGGGCATCACCTTCCCCTGATTGCCGGGTTGCCTCCCATCCCTTTGTATTTCTGTGGGGACTGTTGTTATTTCACCTCTTTCATTTCTGATTTTGTTTATTTGGGTCCTCTCACTTTGCTTCTTGGTGAGCCTGGCTAGATGTTCATCAATCTTGTTTATCCTTTCAAAGAACCAGCTCTTGGTTTTGTTGATCTTGTGTATTGGTTTTTTTTTTGGTCTCTGTGTCATTCATTTCTGCTCAATGTGGGTTTTTCTTGTTGCTCTCTTTCTAATTCTTTGAGTTGTTGAGTTAGATGATTTATTACCATTTTTTCTTGTTTTTTTTTTTTTGAGGTAGGCCTGTAGAGCTATAAACTTCCCTCTCAGGACTGCTTTTATTGTGTCCCATAGGATTTGCAATGTTGTGTTTTTATTGTCAGTAGTCTCCAGGATGTTTTTAATTTCTTCTTTGATCTCATTGATAACCCAATCATTGTTTAGTAGCATGCTATTCAGCTTCCAAGTATTTGAATTTTTTGGAATGTTTTTATTGGAGTTTATTTATAATATTATGCCATTGTGGTCTGAGGAAATGCTTGATATGATTTCATTCTTTTTGAATTTGGGGAGACTTTGCTTTTGATCCAATATGTGCTCTATTTTTGAAAATGTCCTATGTGCACTTGAGAAGAATGTATATTACGTGGCTTTGGGGTGAAATGCTCTGAAGATGTCAATTAGGTCCATCTGATCTAGTGTGTTATTTAGAATTGCTGTTTCTTTGCTAATTTTTTGTCTAGAGGATTTATCGAGTGATGTCAGTGATGTATTAAAGTCCCCTACTATGATTGCATTGTTGTCGATCTCTCCCTTGATATTTTTCAGGAGATTTTTTATGTATTTGGGTGCTCCTGCATTGGGTGCATATATGTTTACCAGAGTCATATATTCTTGTTGAATTGCTCCCTTTAATATTATGTAGTGGCCTTCCTTATCTCTTATTATGGCCTTTACTTTGAGGTCTATTTTATCAGATATAAGTATCACAACCCCAGCTTTTTTCTCATTTCCATTTGCCTGAAAAATCTTTTTCCATCCCTTCGCTCTCAGTCTGTGTGAATCCTTTGCTCTGAGGTGGATCTCTTGTATACAGCAAATATATGGGTCATGTTTTCTTATCCATTCAGCTACTCTATGTCTTTTGATTTGTGCATTTAATCCATTTACGTTTACTGTTATTATTGACAAGTACATGTTTGTTGTCATATTTTTCCTTAGTGTTTGTGTTTCTTCTTGCCTTTCTCTTTCTTCTTTTGACAGCAGGCCCTTTAGCATTTCTTGCATTGCTGGCTTGGTAGTGACAAACTCTCTTAGCCCTTTTTTGTCTGTGATGCTCCTGATTCCACCTTCAATTTTGATTGATAGCCTTGCTGGGTATAGTATTCTTGGATTCAGTCCCTTGCTTTGCATCACTTTGTATATTTCATTCCATTCCCTTCTGGCCTGGTGTGTTTCTTTTGAGAAATCAGTTGATATTTTAATAGGAGATCCCTTCTAAGTAACTTTCTGTCTCTCTCTGGAAGCCTTTAAGATTCTTACTTTGTCGTTGGTATTCACCAATTTAATTATGATGTGTCTTGGTGTTGGTCTTTTGGGGTTCAACTTGTTTGGGACTCTAGGTACTTCTTGGACTTGCATATTTTTTTTTCTTGCCAATATCAGAGAAGTTTTCTGTCATTATTTCTTCAAACAGGTTTTTGATTCCTTGCTTCTCTTCCTCTTCTTCTGGTATCCCTATTAAGCGAATGTTGTTTTGTTTTGTGTTGTCCCAAAGTTCCCTTAGGCTCTCCTCTTGCTTTTTAAGTCTTCTTTCTAGTTGCTGCTGTGTTTGTGTGTTTTTACCTACCTTGTCTTCTAATTCGCGGTCCTCAGCCTCTTCTAGTCTACTGTTTAAGCCTTCCATTGTGTTCTTTATTGCAGCTATGTCATTCTTCATCTCTTGGTTTCTTTTCATGTTGGTGACATTCTCATTCAGCTCCTTATAGTTCTCATTGAGTTGTGTGTATTTGTCATTGACTTGTGTGTATTTGTCATCCAGCCATTTAAACATCCTTATAACCATTACTCTGAATTCTATCTCTGATAAGCTGCTAGCCTCGAATTCATTTAACTCCCTTTCTGATGGTTCTTCTTTTTCTTTCCTTTGGGGATTGCTTTTTTGTCTTCCCATGTTTTCCTGTAATGTTTTAATTGTAGATCCGATTGCTTTGCTGCCAAGGTTCTTTTGGGGATGGTGCTACTGGAGTAATCTCTCAGTTCTCCTGGGCTTGTTAATCTAGTGTAGCTCCCTACTTGAGCTATTTGGGTTCTCTTGATGTAGGCCTGCGAGCTTGAGAGGCACAACTGCGGTGTCTAGAAGTCAGCCTCCATGGAGGAGAGTGTCCCAATTTTTGCTGTCTTGCACCCTTAATTGAAATCATGTTTGCCCAGCATGGACTCACAGTGGCACCCAGGAACCATCTGTTGGGGTGATGGGGCTCAGGGGGCCTGCTCTCTGGAAAGGCGTGACTGTGGTGCCCAGAGTTCTGCAGTGGTGGGGTGGGCAGACCCAGCTTTTGCTGCTGTACCTGTGGTGGATAGGTGCTTACTCCCAGTGGCGGCTCACAGGAGCACCTGTGATACGTTTGCTAGCGAGGCACACTGAAGGACTCTGAAGGGCCCTGGTATTGTAGCCACACAATTGAGGCGCTGCTGCCGAGCGGTGCACTTTTGGAGGTGGAGGTCCCAGGGTCCACGCATCTGCAGCTGGGGTAGCAGGATTTTGGCTGGAGTGGCTGCTGGGTTGCGGGGCAGTTCCAAGGCCTGTCTGGTTGGTGGTATTGATGAGTTCCTAAAAAAGGCCTTTCTCCCCTTCAAGATGGTTTGTGCTCCGTGCTGGAGTCCCACCATCTGGGGAGTGCCCACAGTGGTGGTAGTCTCTTCTTGTCAAGAACAGCCTATCTGCCAGCTCCTGCTGCTCCTGCGAGATTTAACTTTCCCTTACTCACTCACACACACACCATGTACATCCACACACTCTCCTTTCATACCCTCACTCACTCACTTCCTCTCCCTTACCTCCGTCCTGCCAGCCACCATCTTTCTCTCTCCCCACACAATAGTTTCTGTGTCCATGGGCAATTCATATCCTATCTAATAAAAGTGTAATATGCAAATTAACTGTCACTCCATGACAAAATAGTGGCCCCTATAGCCACAAGATGGAGGCACCCAGTCCCCTCAGCCCTGATACTGGAGTGTTTGGGCCTTTCGGCCCTGTCAGGGGTCATGGAGACCAAGCAGAGAGTTGGGATCCGCCCACTCTTATAGAGGATCAAGCCTTGCTGCTCTGCAGCCTCTGGAGTGTCTGGGGCTGAGCAGCAAGGCTGGATCTGCCAGGAGGGGGTGGATCTAGCCTCACCACTCCACCGCTGCTTCTGGAGTGTTTGGTCCTGTCGGCCAGCCAGGGGTCGCACAGGATCCACCCACTTCGGTAGTGGATCACACCTCGCTGCTCTGCCGCTTCTGGAGTGTCTGGGGCTGAGCAGCGAGGCTGGAGTGTTTGGGCCTATTGGCCAGCCAGGGGTTGCGTGGGATCCGCCCACTCTGGTGGCAGATGAGGCCTGGCTGCTCTGCCACCTCCGGAGTGTCTGGAGCTGAGCAGCGAAGCTGGAGTGTTTGGGGCTGTTGGCCAGCCAGTGGTCGCATGGGATCCTCCCACTCTGGTGGCGCATCTGGCCTAGCTGCTCTGTCGCCTCTGGAGTCTCTGGGGCTGAGCAGTGAGGCTGGAGTTTTGGGCCTGTCGGCTGGCCAAGGGTCGTGTGGGATCCGCCCACTCTGGTAGAGGATCTCGCCTCCCTGCTCTGCTGCCTCTGGAGTGTCTGGGGCTCAGCAGGGAGGCTGGATTGTTTGGGCCTGTTGGCCCAGCCAGGGGTCATGGGGACCAAGGGGAGAGGTGGGATCCACCCACTCCAGCGGGGGATCCAGCCTCACTGCTCCCCAGCCTCTGGAAGTGTCTGGACCTGTCAGCCCCTCCATGAGGGTGGATGCTGCTTCCAGGGGGCACATGCAAGTGGGCAGGGAGTTGACTCTGGGTCTTTTGGCTCAGGGGGACTTGATGCTGTGTCTCAGTTTGTGCTGGCCCAGACTGTGACAGCAGGGAGGAGGAAGTCCCACCCCCACAGAATCAGCCAGAATCAGTCATTGGTCAGACAGCTCTCAGTGACCTGACAGCCATCTGACAGCAGGGAGGAAGAAGTCCCACCCCTAGAGGATCAGCGATTGGTCAGACAACTCTCTGCCACCTGACAGCCAAGAATCTCATTCCCCTGACAGCAGGGAGGTGGGACTATGTCTAAACATCTACTATTGATACAAGGTAGCTCTGCAGCCAAAAGAAGCCGGCGTTATCAACAGAAAATGTCTGAAGACCAACGTGCATCTGATCTTGAAGGCAGGCAGGTGAGAAGTTAGGAGCCAGTAGTCCTGGATTGTGAGAGGGATGTCCGACTGCCCATTTAGGCCCCATCCCGTGTCCGGGCCTAAATGGGCAGTTGGACATCCCTCGAGGGTTCCCACTTTGCTGGGAGTTTTTTTTTATCAAAAATGGGTGCTGCGTTTTGTTGAATGCTTTTTCTGTGTCTATTGGTATGATCATGTGATTTTTATATTTCATTTTGTTTTGTAATTACATTTATTGTTTTGTGAATATCATACCAACCTTGCATCTGTAGAATAAATCCTTCTGGGTTATGATTTCTGATCTTTTTGAAATATTGCTGGATCTGATTTGCTAATATTTTGTTGAGGGTTTTATCATCTACGTACATCTGGGATATTGGCCTATAATGTCTTTCTTTGTAGTGTCTTTATCTGGTTTTCAATTAGGATAATGCTGGCCTCATAAAAATAGCTTGGAAGTGTTCTTTTCCCTTGGATTTTTTGGAATAGTTTGAGGAAGAAAGGTGTTAGTTCTTCTTTGAATGTTTGGTAAAACTCCCATGTGAAGGCATTTGGTCCAGGACTTTTTTTGCTGGGAGTTTTCTTTTTCTTTTACTTTTGTTTTTACTGCCTTAATTTCTTTAGTTGTAATTGGTATATTCAGGTTTTTTATTTTTGTGGTTGAGTTTTGGAAGATTGTATATTTCTAGAAATTTGTCCATGTCACCCAGGTTGTCCAGTTTGTTGGCATATAGTTGTTCAAAGTATTTTCTTATAATCCTGCATATTTCTGTGGTCTCACCTCTTTCATTTCTGATTTTATTTATCTGGGTTCTCTCTCTTTTTTTCTTGGTGAGTCTGTCTAAAGGTTCATCAATCATGTTTATCTTTTCAAAAAACCAGCTCTTTGTTTCATTGATCTTTTATATTATATATTTTAGTCTCTATATTATTTATTTCTGCTATGATTTGTATTATTTCCTTCCCTCTACTTGATCTCTTTCCAGTTCTTTTAGTTGTAGGTTTAGATAGTTTATTAAAGATTTTCTTGTTTCTTGCTGTAGGCCTATAATGCTATGTACTTCCCACTCAGTACTGCTTTCTCTATGTCCCATAAACAGGGTTGTTGTGTATTCATTTTCTTATTTTTCATATTTTTTTCTTTTTTTTTCTTCTTAAAGAAGACCCTTTAACATTTCATGTAAATATTGGTTTGGTGGTGATGAGCTCCATTAGCTTTATTTAATTTGTCTGGTAAGCTCTTTATATGTCCTTCAATTCCAAATTATAGCATTGCTGGGTTGAATGTATGTCCTTGTTTTTCATCACTCTTAATATTTTTGTCCATTCCTTCTGACCTGAAAAGTTTCTGTTGCTAAATAAGCTGACAGTCATATGGAAGTTCCCTTTTAAATAACTAAATGATTTTCTCTTACCACTTTATTTTTTATTTTTTGGAATTTGAATCCATTTTTTTTTTGTTTAAATTTCTTTATTGATTAAGGTATCACATATTTGTCCTCATCCCCCCATTCACATTCCACACCCCTCCCCACGCATGCCCCCACCCCCCTGTTGTCCTTGACCACTGGTTAGGGTCATGTGTATGCACACAAGTCCTTTGGTTGATCTCTCCCCTTTATCCCCACCCTCCCCTACCCTCCCTCTAAGGTCCAACAGTCTGATCCATGCCTCCTTGTCTCTGGGTATGTTCTTGTTCATCAGTCTATGTTGTTCATCATTTCCCCTAGATGAGTGAGATCATGTCCTACTAGAAATACACTTATAAGAACCGAAAATGAGACAAGCAATAATAGTTATGCTGAAAGGCAAATGAATCAGTCTGTAGTGAGTTACTTTCTGGGCCAACAGGTCTTCTGAGACCCAATTTCAATGTCAAACAGTTCCTTATGCGTACATGTCAGCAATGATATTTCAGTTCTGGATGGTGGACAAATGGTGGTAATGCAGGTCCGACCCTCTCTGGTTTGGTTAACTTCCCATGCCCAGCTCAAATCGGGACCCAGGTAACAGACAGAGACTTGGCCAACAGCAGCTGCCCTCTCATTGCAACAAGACTTGTTTGAGTTGTCTTGTACTCATGGTACGGGGAAGTGGGTTTTTGATATCTAAATCCAGCCTAGCACCAGGAATGCTCAGGGCCTACTCAAGAAGGCAAATAATCCTTTCCACTAATATTTACAGGGTAAAATAAGATTGTTGTTAGAGTAATAAATTTGACAGTAAAATAGTAGTCAAGTTTTCAGGCTAATTTAAATTGGCTAATTGAAATAAGCAAATATTCTAGAAAAATTAATTGTACTGGACAAAAAGCAGTTCCTAAAGTGTTAACTAAAATTGTTATTGGTAGTTCATCGCATGATAAAATTGCATAACATGTAATGAACCTAAAGCTGTCATATTATAGTGCAAAAAATTAAAATTTAAAAGCTATCAAGACTACATTATAAAATTTTCAAAAGCCTCCTAATATTTAAATCAAAAAAGGAGGGATAGTAGAAGAATATCATGTAAGGAAAAATACCCTGGAAATAAATTACATCTAGAAAATTTGTACTTCAGCAAATTAATTGTAATGCTAACAGCAAGACACCCATGAAAAACACACATGGTGTCAAAACAAGCCAGACGAAAATCATTTGGGCAAAAAATGAAAAAGGATCCCAAGTAACATTTATAGAAAATATTTCTTTATTAACTTTTGGTCGAGAATATGTTTGTATATTTTCAGAAAACAACTCCGAGGCCATGTGGATTCCGGCAACAGAGAGGAATTGACAGGACTACTCCAACCATGAAGACAGAAGAGAAGCAGTCCAGAGATGGAAGATGCTGACGTCGCCTTGCCATACTAGCAGTCAGCAGCTGTGCGTCTCTTACTGCTTTTAAGATTCACTCTTTTTCTTTAACCTTTCAATTTTAATTACGTGTCTTGGTGTGGCCCTTTTGGATTCATCTTGTTTGGGACCCTCTGAACTTCCTGATGTTGTACGTTTATTTTTTCATTAGGTTAGGGAAGTTTTCCATCATTATTTTCTCACATAGTTTTCAATTTCTTGCTTCTTCTCTTGTGCTTCTGGCACCCCCATGATGTGAATGTTGGGATGCTTGAAGTTGTCCCTGAGGTTCCTTACATTATTCTCATTGGTTTTCATTTTTTTTGTTGTTGTTGTTCTTTGCTTCCTTATATTCCACATTGCTCTTTTATTTCTTGGCTTCGTCTACTTAACTATTAATTCCTGTCAATTATCCTTCATTTTAGTTAGTGTGTCCTTCATTTCAACTGGTTATTTTTAATGGTTTCCATATTCTTTTTGATGCTGTTGAAGTTCTAAGTTTATTTACTCTTCTTCTAAGCATCCTTATAACCAGTGTTTTGAACTCTGCATCTAGTACATTGCTTGTGTCCATTTTGTTTATCTCTTTTTGTGGGGTTTTGTTCTGTTCTTTTATTTGGGACATGTTTCTCTGTCTCCTCATTTTGGCAGCCTACTTGTGTTTGTTTCTATATACTAGGTAGAGCTGCTACATCTCCCGGACCTGGTAGAGTGCCCTAATGTATAGGTGTCTTACAGAGTCGTCCAGTGGCACAGCCTTCCTTTTCACCTGAGCTGGGCACTCCAGGTGCACACCTCCCCCCGCCCCCGGTGGGCTGTATACATCTTCCTCTTGAGCCTTGATTTACCCCTAGGCGTATTAGCTATAAGGACTGGCTGTAACCATCGTTGATAATCAACTGTGCGGGAGCCCTTGCCATGGAACAGGACTTACTTCAGCTGGGCTCTGCTGCTCACTGAGTCTGTTCTTTGAGAGTGTTGCTTGGGTGGTACTTTGATGTAGGTCTGAGGCTGTCAACCAGGTACGCTGTCTCTGGGGCCTCCAGATGGTGCAGGCCAAGGTCAGCTGCCACCTGAGTTCTGCTTGGGGACACTTGGCATGATCTGCAAAGCAATCTACAGATGGCTGCTACTTGTGCTGGGCTTAGAGGTGCCCAGGAGAGGCCAAGCTATGAACCAAGAACAGTTACCACTAGTGCCAGGCCTTGGGCTGCTTAGTGAGAGGTACTAGGCATGCCAACACCAGGTGCTGCTTATTGGAGAGATTTAAAAAAAAGTCAGAAGCATGAGCCAAGACAAGCTATTTGTACGGAAAAGCCACTGGAAACAGCTTGGGTTGGCTCAAAATCTGGTGGAGTCTCCATAAATCACCAGAGTGGGATAAATAGTGTAAACCAGATTGATGGATACTCAGACATGGCACATGCCCATTGGCTCTGTAGAAGGGCTCAGAAAAGGAATAATGGCCTCTGCCATCACTTCTGTCTGGGAGAAAGCTGCCCTTCCAGCTCTTGTCCTGATGCCAGGAACTTCATTACTCTGTCTATGTCCCCCAGTGCCTTTTGAGCTGCTGCCCCAGTGCTGGAATTCAGAGGGAGTGAATTCGAGTTAGTCTGTGCTCAGGTCATTTAAGATAAACTACCTGGATTTCCAGCAGCCCTTCAGCTCACTCAATAACTGTTGGTTTTCATAGCCAGAAGTTATAGGACTTCTCTTCCTGGTTCTGGAACCCTTGACTGGGGGCACTGGTCTGAAGCTGAGGCCTCTTCAATCCTCAAAGGGGCCTCCTATTGTCAAGATTTCCCCCTCCATGTTTATATGGCACACATGGGTGTGGGACCATCCCTTTCTGCATTTCTGCTCCTCCTACCAGACTCAGTGTCACATCTTCTTTATATTTTTAGTTGTAGGACTTTTGTTAAACTAGATTACAGGTGGTTATGAATGATGGTTGTTCTGTTGTTTAGTTGTATTTTTAATGTGGCTGTGGGAAGATGTGAGTACCCTGGTTACCTATGATGCCATCTTGACCGGAAGCCACACTTCCATCTTATTTTTGTCCAGAGTTCAGTTCCTATCTCTTTTCTCTCTTTCAGAAATTTATAGTTTATTTATGGCATGCTTATTTTCCTGTGTGTGTGTGTGTGTGTGTGTGTGTGTGTGTGTATTAGCAAAATCTTTTTTAGTTAATTTCATAAAATATACTTGCTCACTGTGGTAACTTGAATGCAATTATTGCTTGCTTTCAAATGCTCTTCTCCTGACTTGGTATTTTTCATGAGTAAAACTTTTTTTGAAAATCATGTAAATTTTGGAAAAGTACATATATAACATTTTTGAAAACAAAATCCCATTTTAAACATACTAAGTAATTAGTTGTATAGTACAAATTCAAAATAACCCAAACAAGTAACTAACAAGTAACTAACTATAGTATGCTTTCTATATTATTTTCATTGGGTTTTGGTATAAGGATAACTCTCAGAAAATTCATGGAGGTTGGAAGTTTCATTTTTTTTACATCTGTAAAAATTCATCTAATTATCTGGTTCTTATAGGTTGTTAGATTTTTTTCCATTAAAATTAATTTAAGCTAGTGCCAATAATAGAAGCAAATTCCAATCACTATTTCACATTTTTTAGTGACATTGGTCTATCCCAGTGTTTGGCTCTTCTTGAGTTAATGTTAACTAAAATAATTATTTATTTGATCAAGGTTTTCAAATATCTTTCATTAAGCTTTTTACTGGATTTTTAAATAACTTTTAATTGCTTCCATTTTTGCTGTTATATTTTCATTGCTTTTGTTCTCTAATTTTCTGTCAAACTTGTCAAAAAATGTCTTTTGATAATTATTTTCTAAATACCAGGTTCTGGTATTTAACATATTTTTGAAAGTTTTCTATCTTTTTAATTTCAACTTTCATATTTAGTCATTTATTTCTACTTTTCTTAATTTTATTATGCTGTAAAAACTTACTGAGAACTCCTGGTTCATAGGTTGATGTTTAATCACTGAATGCACTGGCTGGGTTTCCCATTGATTTTTCTTTGTTTTAGAGAGAGAGATTGGAAGGGAGAGAGGAGAGAGGGGGGAAAGAGAAAGAGAGAAGCATCAATGTGAGGGAGACACATCGATTGGTTGCTTACCGCATGCACCCCGACCGGGTTTGAGGATCTATCCTGCAACCCAGGTATGTATCCTTGACCAGGAATTGCACCCACGACCTTTCCATACTTGGGCCAAAGCTCTAATCACTGAGCACCCTGGACAGAGCAATACCACAGGTATTTAAAAATAAAGTCATTCAATGCCCTGGCTGGTGTGGCTTATTTGGTCCCATGCACCAAAAGGTCACTGGCTTGATTCCCAATCAGGGCACATGTACAGGTTGTAGGTTTGATCCCAGTAGGGGTACATATGGGAGGCAACCAATTTATGTTTCTCTCTCACATCAAGGTTGAGTTTTTTTTTCTGTCTCTCCCTCTCTCTATATCTAATATTAGAAAAAAAAACTACACATATTTTTAAAAATAAAGTCATTTGATACAAATAATTGATTTGAGAACAAAACCAAAACTTGATATGTATGCCTGTGTACAAAAAATCAAGATGACCTCGTGGGAAATCAAACTGCATGGCTGCTAAGAAATCAGAGAGAAAGCCTTAAAGACATTATCTTAAAGGTATGTTGGTGTCATTATTCTAGCCTTCACCATTTTCAAATAAATATTGAAATATTGTAGTTTTGAATTATTTTTTTTGTTATTTTATCTTTGGATGTGAAACCCACATTATCTTATTTCTTACCATAACTTCTAAGTCTGGAAGCACAGGAGCCATTAGAAAAGTGGACACTTTTGACATAGGAGACAGACCAACACAAATTAGGAGATCATATACAATTTGTCTGGATTAAGTGATATTTCTTTGGAGAACCATTTGCAATATTTGATAGCAAATAGTTAAGTTAAAGCTAAATCCTTCTCCAAAATGGAAAATGGCTCTCCATTGGATTTGTGACACTTTAACCCACTAATATAGGAGTTATATCTATAACAAATATAAGTTGGATAAAGGGGAAATTACTTTGCAAACATAGATAAGTTACCTCTATTTCTTCAGGCCACACCAGTCTGGAGGCAGAAATGAAGTCTCAGGATTTGTAATAAACAACATTATTCTGGCTTTCATTCCCCAGGCACATGAGGATACCACTTGCCTCGATTCTCACAGTCACCTCACACCTATTCCAAGTCTCTAAGGATCAACACTGGTGGGTAGCCACTGAGTCCAGAAGCCTCAGCTACTCCCAGTGGTACATGAAGACGCTTTATCTGCCCTATGGGAAGCAGGAAGGCAATGAGGCCATGCCAAAGACTGTGACTCCCCACTCCTTCAAGCCCATATCTCTTTCAGTACTGATGTGACATGGCTGAGGGCCTCTATCCCATTGTGGCCTTGGACTTCTCACTGCATTTCACCTGGGTTATCTGAACCTGCACTTCACTCAAGCCAGGTGCTCCTTGCCAAAGTGGAGTTTGCTTCCCTCCACCTTTATTGTTATGTCTATTATCCTCACCCCAAAGAAAAGCTGCTTTTTGATCCTCATGTTTCATATAAATTTTGTGTATAAAGATAATTCCTTTGTTTTATTTATGTGCCATTGTCCCCCTAGAACTTACTTTCCACACACTATAATGCATGAGAGTCACTTCTTCCATCTAATGGCAAAAGCATGGCTATATATTAGACCAAGTCCATGAACCCAGTTCTCTACTCCATAGGAGACATTTTCTTATAAGACCCCTCAACTCCTGATGCAAAGAGACCCCTAGCATCTGCCCCATATTCTACCAGTGATGCACAGGTCTTTAAATCCAAATGGATATGCAGCTCAGATAAACCGAGGCCATTCCTATAAAACATAAACTATCTTTAATCCCCTGGAAAATTAGCAAAGAAAATATGGAATAAGTAATAATCTTTTTGGATAAGCAATCAATGGAAATTTACATAGAGCAGGTACCTGATGTTGCACAAAGCAGTGGTTTATTTGCAAGGCTGGCTGATGTCATAAACTAGAGAGGCCAGTGGGAGAAATTTATAGGCAGTAGCAGTTCTCTCAGAGTAAATTATGGCAGTGTGTTCATTCTGGGACATTTACTACTTTTTCCCATAAATAAAATTAATGTGCTGAATTTATTTTCAAAGCAAAAAACAGAGTTATAACTTACCTTAAAGTTTTCAATGAGGAAGCATATAAAACAAATACAAAGGAAATTATTTGGCACTGGCTTATTGAAGAATTTAACCACTATCTTCATACTCCTTTTGGAGACTGGGGCACACATAAGCATAATTTTCTTTTAGGATGTCTCACATTTTCAAAAGCTTTAGAGAAAAAGTAGATACTCAATTACTACTTCCTCTTAACTTTATCATTCCTGCTTTTCCCCCAAGATCTGAATATGACTTAAACATGGTGCTTTTTTTTTTATAAGGAAGATTGTCATCATGCATAGAACATGTTTACAAGTAACCATAAGCCATGGAAAGTCCTTAAATTAGTTTCCAATTTTCTAAAAATATAGTTAAAAGAAAACATTCACAGAAGTTTACCTGAAGCATACAGGATTTTTTTCAAGTTCTTTCAAGTCTTTAGATATCCATCAAGATGCCTAATTTGTACTATTTTTATATTTTACTAGAGGCCCAGTGCATGAAGATTCATGCACTCGGGGGGTCCCTCAGCCCAACCACCCTCTCACAATCCCGGACCCCTCGGGTAGGGTCCCTAGGCCTGGCCTGAGATCAGGGCCTATCGGGTCTTTCCTTCCCAGGTCTGCAGGAAGCTGGCCCCACCCCCGCCACTGCCACTGCTTGCCATCTGTGCAGTGCTGCCTCCCCTCCCCTGCCACTGGTGGCCTCCCTCTGCAGGCAACAGTCTGGGGTGCAATGGATTGGCTGGCCTGGGCCTCCCTCTTTCTTTGCTGGGGGGTGGGGCCAGCCATGCAAGGGGTTGTCTGCCTACCTGATTGCCCCTAAGTGCTAGCCTACCTGCCTGATCACCCCTAACCACTGGTCTGCCTACCTGATCACCCCTATCCACTCTGCCTGCCTGCCTGATTGCCCCTAACAGCTTGCTTGGGGGCGGGGCCAGCCCAGAGAGGGTCTGTCTGCCTACCTGATCGCCCCTACTGCTGGTCTGCCTACCTGATCTCCCCTAACCACTTGCCTGCCTATCTGATCACCCCTAACCACTGCTCTGCCTACCTGATCACCCCTAACCCCTCTGCCTGCCTGATTGCCCCTAACTGCTTGCTTGGGGGCGGGGCCAGCACTGACTTCCAGTTGGTCAGCCTCTGGTTGTGGCAGGAGCCGACCGCCAGTTGCCTGCCATCCTTCGCAGGCTCTCTGCTTTTGTCCAAGGCCGGAAAAGCCTCCTTGCAGGAGCCGACCGCCAGTTGCCTGCCATCCGTCACACCCCAGCATCGCCAATCGGCCACCCCAAGTCCCGCCCCCTGCGCCTCCGCTGGCCCAATCGTGGGTGTAGCGGAGTGATGGTAATTTACATATTACTCTATTATTAGATAGGAATGTCTAAAAACACAACAACACAAAATCACAGTGACTTGTTTTCATTGATTTAAAAGCTAAAAGTACAGTGAAAGAAATTTCTTACAGATTTAGTCTCTCTTTACCAATATATATTCTCTTTCCTTTGTCTTTCAAGCAATCTCAATATTCATTCTGCAGTATACCATCAAGAAGGGGACAAACTCAGAATGGATAAAGGACTTAAACATAACACGGGAAACCATAAAAATCTTAGAGGAATCCATAGGCAGCAAAATCTCAGACATATGCCAAAGCAATATCTTCATGAATACAGCTCCTAAGGCAATGGAAACTAAGGAGAAAATAAACAAATGGGAGTACATCAAAATAAAAAGCTTCTGCACAGCAAAAGAAACCATCCACAAAACAACAAGAAAGCCCACTGCATGGAAGAACATATTTGCCAATGTTATCTCCGATAAGGGTTTAATCTCCAACATTTACAAGGAACTAATACAACTTAACAAAGGGAAGATAAACAACCCAATCAAAAAATGGGCAACGGACCTAAATAGATACTGTTCAAAAGAAGACAGAAGGAAGGCCAAGAGACATATGAAAACATGCTCAAAGTCACTAATCATCCAAGAGGTGCAAATCAAAACGACAATGAGGTACCATCTCACACCTCTCAGAATGGCTATCATCAACAAATCAGAAAATGACAAGTGTTGGCGAGGATGCAGAGAAAAAGGGACCCTCATGCACTGCTGGTGGGAATGCAGACTGGTGCACCCACTGTGGAGAACAGTATGGAGTTTCTTCAAAAAACTAAAAATGGAACTCCCATTTGACCCAGTAATCCTACTTCTAGGAATATATCCCAAGAAACTAGAAACACCAATCACAAAGGATATATGCACTCCTATGTTCATCGCAGCACAATTTACAATAGCTAAGATTTGGAAACAGCCTAAGTGCCCATCAGCAGATGAATGGATTACTATGCTGCGGTAACCCCAAGAAGCTATGTGCTGTAAAACCCAGTTGTATAAATAAGTTTTGATTTTCCTGGAATATAAATGTAGATGCTTTGGGCACTTGCGTGAGCTGTGTCTCCTTGCTGATGTGGCTCCCAGATGCTCGGCCAGCTCCTTCCAGCACTACATGCCCAGCTCCTGCTATGCTGGCCCTCCGGCTGCTCTCAGAGAACACTCAATGTTGCTGTGTGCACCAGCACGCCCTCCCAGACTCTCCTCCTGTCCTAATGTTTAGAAACGCAGCTCGGGCCACCTCCAGCTTTTTAGCAAGATTCTAATTCCTACAAAAGGGTATAGGAGTATCTGTATCATTTCATTCATGATTTTATTCAAAACACATTCGTAAACACTGATGATTCAGCAATGCACATAACAGACTGCATCTGCTCTCACCAAGTTGATATTATACATAGGTAGGATCACCTCAGCCATTGGTAAGAACTATAAGAAAAATAAAACACAAAGGCATAATTGAGGGTTAATAACGTGGGCAGTTAGCAGGGAAGGAGAGGCGTAGTGGTGGCTCACTTCACATACAGCTCTGCTGAGCTGTGACCTATAGGAGCCTTCTAAAAAATAGGCAGTGGGAGAGTCAGTTTGTAGGCAATAGCAAAAACAAGCTCCAATGCCCATCATAGCAGTTCTCAGATGGCACTCTGTCTCCCTCATGACAGTCTGGATTTCTGCAGGGAAGTATTATGTCTTATTTATTTTTACATCACCAGCACATACCTTAGTACATGGCAAATGGACATTTTGTAAATGCTTGCTAAATGACAGATGATAAAAAGATTCCTAGCCTTAAAGAAAAAAATCACATGAACATCTTTACATGTGGAACATTGAGCAGCATAGAGGACAAAAGGTATCCTAGGTCTACAAATCTGATACTATGGCATCTTCCCGGAGCCAGAACTATGGAGAAGCCAAGTTAGACACATCCATCCTACATTAATCCGGTTGTCTCTACTGATGTGCACAGAAGTTTAGAAAATTTTCGGGAAGAGAAAAAGAAGCCTTCCAGAAACAGCAGTGATGTGCACACAAACCAGTCAGTCTCATGGCCCAGGGACTTTAACTGAAGCCAGGCTGTAGACGAGAACCATGGAAGCCTCAGAAGAGAACTTTCTATGAAGAAGAAAGAAATCTGGCTACCAGTCCCCAGTGAGGTATGTGTATCAAAGGGAAGTGATGGTTTCTGGCCACAAAAACCTTTCCTAAGCCAAGAACTCTAGAGACCCTCAAGAGAATGGTTGTAACAAAGGAGATGAAAGGACACTCTCACTGAGCTCCACGCTTGTGGCTCAGACACCCTGCTGAGGCAAACCCTAACAGCATAGAGCTTTCCCTCCACATTTAGCAAGATTCTAATTCATCAAAAAGAGTACAGGAATATCTGCGTCATGATTTTATTCAAAACTGCATGAACTGCTACAGTGCTGACACTAGTAGAATGAAAGTAGCTTAGTTAGTGGGAACCAAACTTCAGCCCAGAGACAGTGAACTCTGCCACAGAGAACTGGGTTGTGGAAATCTGGCTGGCTGTGTGCTATAGTAAGCAACAAGATCACCGAATTGGTAAAAGCACATTTACATCTCCTAAAGAATCCTAGAAAATCTTAGAGATGGGAAAATGTGCAAAGTATATTTCTGTATCCAAGTATGCAGAGATTTGTGAATATTGAAGTTAATGTTAAGTTGTGGAAATTGGTAGGGCAGGATTAATTTAACATATCTAGTTATCTCTAGACCATAACATAAATTAGATATTTCTTATGGTTGAGTTTATTGTAGACTTCAAATTTTAATCCTCATTTAAATTATTCGTATTTCATAAACTAACATTTCTCAGTAAATGATGAGTTATTGAAATATATCTTAGTCACCACGGAGTCAGGTCCAGTTTCAATTGTGATATTAAGGTGGCCATCAAGTGGATTAAGGCCTCTGGCTCCATATAATTAGCCCAGCTCATGAGAGCTAATGATTGATGCTGGGGTTTGGAGCCAAAGCCTGGCCTACACACCTGGGCATGTTTCTCACTCAGAAATCATTTGTGGAAGAAACTTAGTGGCAGCATGAAGGTAGAAAAATACTTGGAATCCTGGCTCCCAGCCTTGTTTGAGTCTGTTCCATCTCAACACTGCTTATGCTACCACTTAGATTGGAGATAAAAGAAGAGAAGAAAGAGGGGAATAATACATTTTTATGTTCAACTAGTGGCCTGGTGCACGAAATTCATACACTGGGGGGGGGGGGGGGATGTTCCTCAGCCAGGCCTGCACCTGCTTCAATCTGGGACCGCTGGCTCCTAACCATTCACCTACCTGCCTGCCTGATCACCCCTAACCACTCTGCCTGCCAGCCTGCTTGCCCCAAACTTTACCCCCTCCAGCCTTCTCACCCCCAACTGCCCCCCCCCCCCGTTGGCATGCTCACCCCAAATGCCACCCATGCTGGCCTGATCGCCCCTAACTGCCCTCCCCTCTTGGCCTGATCACCCCTAACTGCCTCTGCCTTGGCCCTGTAACCATGGCTTTGTCCGGAAGGACGTCCAGAAGGTCTCCCAGTCTAATTAGCATATTACCCTTTTATTAGCATAGATAGTGGTAGTGTTCACTCGCTTAGGAAACAGGGAGACACGATTTCATGCCCCGGATCTAGTACTTACAATATGCCCTTGGCCAAGGTGCTTAAAATCTCTAAGCTTTAGTTTCCTAAGCTATAGAATAGTGAGTACCAGTAGCCTTTTACTGGTATAATGAGAGCTAATTTAGATCCATTTTCAAATGAAGCACGCATAAGCACCACCTGGAGGGATTGTTGAATCACAAATTGCTGAACCCCACTTCCAGAGTTTCTCATGCTAAGAGTCTGTGGTGAGGCCTAAGGAGTTATAGTCTTAAAAAATTACCAGATGATACTAATGCTGCTGGCCTAGAACAAGACTGAGATCCACTAATTAAAATAATGCAAGCAACTGAGCACAATTCTTGTGAAATAGCAAGCAAGCAGTAAATATATTTTAGTTATTCTTTTTAAGCCACACTTTTTATTTAATGCAAAAAAAATGTACATTTTAGAGTTTTTAAAATGAAGCAAGTTTTATATCATGTATAATACTGGCATAAAGTTAGTCCTGACATTAGCCAGTCACCATTCTTAATGCCATTACAGTTCCATATCAAGGCATCTAAGAGGTTTCTGGTGATAGAGCAGTCTTCTGTGACATGTTTATTAGCCAAAATGACTGAGTTGCTAAATCTATGTCTAGAAAATATTTACTTGACCATCTCCTTACTTTGATTATTTTTGTGTTAGGAAATCTAAACTCTATTGTTAGCCAAGATGGGCAGTTCTTAAGCAATTGGGTTCTTGAGTACCTACCTACCTACCTAACTAACAAAATGACCAGATCTTGTCATCTTGCAAAGAAATAGTTCTGCACAAACTGGGATAAAATGAATCCTCATCTGGTCTCTTCAATCATAGTGTATCCCTCTCTTCATTAGGACTAAGTGCATTACTCTTCTAGATGAATAAGTTCCGAATGCCCCTGGTACAGCCTCAGATCACTTTTGCATTCAAGATTTTATATAACCCACAAAATGCCATGGAGGAAATTCCCTCCTCACTGTACTCACAAATGAGAGAATAAAGACCTGACTGATTATGAAAGAAAGAAAGAAAGAAAGAAAGAAAGAAAGAAAGAAAGAAAGAAAGAAAGGAAGGAAGGAAGGAAGGAAGGAAGGAAGGAAGGAAGGAAGGAAGAAAGGAAGGAAGGAAGGAAGGAAGAAAAGAAAGAAAGAAAAAGAAAGAAAGAAAGAAAGAAAGAAAGAAAGAAAGAAAGAAAGAAAGAAAGAAAGAAAGAAAAAGAAATGCTTTTCATAATTCAGAATGGGCAAACCTGCATTTGAAAGTGTCAAATGAAATAAGAAAATATGGGTATGTTATTATTTCTATTAAAATACAAAGGAAATTAAATTGATGGGGTCCAAAATGGAACTAGAAGCACTGATCAAGCATTTTTCTGAAATACCATTCATTGACCTTGTTAGAGAGAAAACCAGATCCAGACCTCAGAATGAGTCATTCCAAAAGCCAGATCCCTAAACAGAGTTGCTCCATCTCTCTGCCTCTATGAGTTTATGGCTCAGTGTGGGCAACTTAGTCATTAAAATCTGTAAAGGACAAAGCCTATTTTATTGACCAGTCATGTTTCTCAGGTCAGGAAACAGAACAATATAAGGCATGGCAATTTTTAAAAAGTAGACAAGCTATTATGTCTACATTCAAATTCCTGGAGGAGATTGCACAAAACTGCTCATTAATTCTGGCGCAGGAAGGATACGGATTATGCTAAGCCAAATGTGGCTAAGCTTTGGGATCTTGAATGCATTTTTGAATACAAGTGTTTTTTGCAAGAAAATAAATAAATAAATATCCCCAAACTGATATTTTATTGAATTGTGTACTGCTTAAACTAATTTGGGCTAAACTAATAGGATGAATTAATGACTCAGTAAAGGAATTTTGAACATTATCAGTCCTTTGCAAATGTAACTTTTCATCCAGAAACAGCAGATGTTGTATGTCATCCTTTGGTCTTGGTTTGATTCTTCTAGCCCTTACTCAGTCTCAACAGATATTTTTTCCTAACCACTGTTTGACACTGTCTTGTTCTTTTGTTTTGTTTTGTTTTTGTTTCCAGACCTATGTTTTTTGAATTGGGAATTATTTTGTACCACTTCCTAAAATCACAGCATCACAGCATTGTTAACTAGATATGTTGAAGTTTAGTTAAGGTAGAAAATAAGGTAAGTTATGAAGGTAAATAGAATGTAAACATTGCCTATATTTTTTTTCTTTCCCAAACTTAAATATGCTGAGGATTTTCCAGATTATTCCCCCTTCTCCTTAGAGTTAAACGAAGAAAGCAGCAAGAAGGTAACATACCTGAATAGGAATTCTTGGCCAGAATGGAAGGTACTTGTCCTAGTGGTTTTATACTGATACAAGAAAGGCACATATGCAGGCCCCTGCTCCCAAAGAACAGATTCAGAGATGCACAGGTCCCTCTGAGAGGAAGATTCAGGTCTTCTTTTCTCCTCTGAAGGAAATGGGTCATTATATTGCAACTTCATTCCTACTCCTCAATCTAGTTCTGAAACACCTTATATTTTTCATTCATGGTTTACTTTTTTTAAAATCATGTTTTCAGGAGCCAGTAAAACTTTATAGACAAGATGTAAACCAGATGTCTGTTTAGGGGCACAGGCAAAAACATTCAGCAGACTCAATTTTGGGGGGCTGTAATCTCTCTCTCTCTCTCTCTCTCTCTCTCTCTCTCTCTCACACACACACACACACACACACACACACACACACATCTCACTTTCATGTAGCTACAGATAGCAAGGGAAATGGTGGAATCATATATTCAAATGCAACAGTCTTCATTTCTTCCTTTTAGTTGAAGATTTTTTCCAGCTGATTTTACCATAAAATTTTGCCCCAAACGAGCAAATAAATAAAAGCTAAAACATCATGCAAACTCTTCTAGGATAGTGGGGGAAATGACTTAGAATAAAAAATAATCAAATATTGAAAACATTCTAAAGAATTATAAAATACCATGTGCCCATTGTAAGTTTCCCAAATAATTGCATTCTGTTCAGTACAAGCTCAGTAGTTTCCAGGACCATATTATTTATTTGTTGTTCTCATTGGAAACCCTAAATAAAAATGAAATATACTATGACTACTATCTCTTTATGAAAATGTTTTCTTTCAAGAGTAATCCTTCTAAGATACTTATATAGTTGATGCACCAGGAGCCACTCAAGTTTTACTTGGCCCAGATTATAGTTACAAAATACATAAGAATTCACTAGTGTAGATTATTTGGGGGAAGACTAACTTTAAATGAGAAAGTTTTCATTGAAATTTCATTTTGTTATCATGAGACTATATGCATAAATAGTTATCAAAGTACTGCCAGACTTGACAAGATGCATCTTTAATTATGGACTTATTTATTAAGTCTGTAATATTCCTTTCTCAGACATTTCTCTTTTTTTTAAGTCTAAAATCTATGCTTTGGCCTGAGTAACACAAGTAGTCATCACTTTATACATAGAAGATTAAAAACTAAAAATATGTCATGACATGGCCTCTAGTAAAAAACAAACAAAAAACACTAATCTATTCCATCCACTGATGGCCCTAGTATATTTTCAGTTGTACCCTTTTGAACATTAGTTGCCTGGAGAACATAATCTGGACATAAATGCTTATAAGATGATTTCCTTCTTCTTTGATGGAAAAGCTTTGCAGGACATGCAGGTGAGGGCCTCATATCACCAACTCATTATAACACTAAAGATTTGGAAGAGGACTACAACCCAGGTATTTTTAAAATTTCAAAGGATAGTGATATTCTTGAGAAGTAATAAAAAGCTAAATATAAATGGTCATAGGCAGGATTGCTGCATATCAAGTATAATCACAAGCCAGCTTTGAATAAAAAATATAATGACTTTTTCAGCATGTTAAGTACAATATGTTGTGCACTGCACACAGGCAAATGGTTTTTACATCTATTTTTTGGAGCTAAAGTGGCTACTTCAATCCCAAGATCTTTCGCTTTGAATGAAAAATAAGTCTAGCCCAGGTTCTTCAAATCAATTTGTACAGCATGCAATCTACAATGGAAAACAAGTTGCCAATGAGAAATATATGATTATTTATATTTAAGTTACTGAAAAGAGACGTTAATACCACTAGCTCAGGTTATACCTCCTTCCTGCTGTTATCATATCACTAGAGCCCCGGAGCACAAAATTCGTGCACACGGTGGGGGGAGGTGTCCCTCAGCCCAGCCTGCACCCTCTCCAATCTGGGATCCCTCTCACAATCCAGGACTGCTGGCTCCCAACCTCTCGCCTGCCTGCCTGCCTGATTGCCCCTAAGCACTACCCCTGCCAGCCTGATTGATGCCTAATTGCTCCCCTGCTGGCCCAAATGCCCCTAACTGTCCTCCTCTGCAGGCCTGGTTGCCCCCAACTGCTCTCCCCTGCTGGCCCGGTCATGCCTAACTGCCCTCACTTGCGAGCTTAGTCGCCCCTAACTGCCCTCCCCTGCTGGCCTGGTCACCCCCACTTCCCTCCCCTGCAGGCCTGGTCACCCCCAACTCCCCTCCCCTGCAGGCCTGGTAACCCCCAAGTGCCCTCCCCTGCAGGCCTGGTAACCCCCAACTGCCCTCTCCTGCTGGCCTGGTCACCCCCAAGTGCCCTCCCCTGCTGGCCTGGTCACCCCCAAGTGCCCTCCCCCACAGGCCTTGTCCTTCCCAACTGCTGTCCCTTGCAGGCCTGGTCACCCACAACCCTCTCCCCTGCCTGGCATCTTGTGGTGGCCATCTTGTGTCTTCATGGGGGCAGCCATCTTTGACCACATGGGGTGGGCATCTTGTGTTTTGGAGTGGTGGTCAATTTGCATATTACCTCTTTATTATATAGGATGAGGATGTTTGATAACTGCATGGAGTATTCAGTTGAAAGAGCTTCAAGCTTCCCAGCCTAATCTGAGCTTCTCTGATTGGAGAATCTTTCAATAGTGTTTCCCATAAAAGGTTTTTCAGTTAGGCAAGAGCAGACTTTTAACCTCAGGAAATTAAATTACCATGATGCTCATCCTTGAGCACACATCAGAGTTCCATTTCTCATCTACAAAACAAAACAAAACAAAAAACATTTAAAGAAAAATTACTATTCTTTTAAGAAAAAAAGAACCTGACCAATTTTTAAAAAATGTGTTTTTAAACTAAAACATGAAAAACTAAAAGCAATAGAATAATACTAATAACTATGCTTGTGGCAGGAATAATGAGAAACATACCAATGTCATTAAAAAAAATGTATTTATTGATTTTTTAGTGAGAGAGGAGAGGAGAGGAGAGGGGACGAAGAGGGAGAGGGAGAAAGGAAGAGAGCGAGAGTGAGAGAGCGAGAGAGAGAGAGAGAGAGAGAGAGAGAAACATCAATCTGCTGGCTCCTGCTTTCCCCCTACTGGATCGAGCCCATAATTCAAGTGCACCAAGAATTAAATGGGCGACCTTTCAATTAATCATGGGACAATGCCCAATCAACTGAGCCACACTGGCCAGGCCCATTCCAGTGTCTTAAGGGAATTATTGCTTTTTCAAAAATAACTGAGCCAGGTACAAATGAATCATACTTGCCTGGCAAGAAGGTATTTGTGTTCTGGCATAGTCAATAACTAATTCTATTCTGGAACTATTTTATAGAAAAATAAAACTCTTTTCAACCCTGATTGACATTATTTTTGCCCCATTACTTTAAAAGCATTTTTCCCTTGTCACTGGCCAGAGTTTAATCATTCATTGCCTTGAGCAGAATTTGGAACATAGAACTGAGGTTTATACTTGGAAAAAAAATTGCATGGGTAAGAGAGTCAAGAGAAAAGTAATAGAGAAAATTCTCATCATTTGGCTTTTACTTCATGGAAACTCATGACTTGTAGCTTGGAAACCACAAACCTACATATCCTATCTAATAAAGAGGGAATATGCAAATTGACCATAACTCCGCAACAAAGATGGTGGCACCCACAGCCTATAAGGAGGGAATATGCAAATTGAGGGTCACTCCACGACAAAGATGGCAGTGGCCGGGCCGGGATGCTCACGTCCTTTTGAGAGTGTCTGGGTGTTCTGCCCCAACCCACCCACAGCACACTGCCCAAGGTGACGAAGCCAGGCACCGCACTCCAGGCCAGTGGGCAGCACGCGCAGGTGCGGGGTTATCAGAGGGTGGGGCAGGATGCCTGCCTTCGTTGCCTTGGGTAGTACGTTCCAGGTGGGTGGGCAGCACATGCAAGCACAGAGCGACTGGTGGGCAGCACACTCTGGGCCTGTGGGCAGCGTGTGAGGAGAGCCTCTGGGCGGGGGAGGTGGTCCAGGCGAGGGCGGCCTGTACTCCCCACATGGCAGCAGTGGCAGCCGTGAATGCACCAAGCAGAGCCATAGGCCGAGCTGAAGTAGTGACTGCAGGCCATCAGCATTAAGAGGTGGCTGCGCAAGTCCCACCTCCTGGCCTAGAAGGTGCGTGATCGCAGGGACAGTCACCGTGGTGGACCAGATTGGTGTCCTCCTGGCCACGCCATGGGGTTTTGCGGATCTGCGCAGCCACAGGCTTCCAGTGCACACATCCTCTCCTCCCCCACAACATGAGAACATCCCCCAGTGTGCTGTCACCCACGTGTGCCTGCAACAGTCCCAGACCATGGTGCATGCAAGTTTCCCAACCCCTCCACCGCACTTCCATTAACCCCAGCATGTCTACATCCTCCACAGGACGTGTTCACATCCCCTCCAGCATGCTCATGTCCTTTGGAGAGTGTCTGGGTGTTCTGGGTGCTGAGGGTGAGCACCTGTGAGATGACAGTGAGAGGGAGAAGTGGTGATGTCCTGTTCCTGTGGAGGCCAGTATAGTGACGAGATCACCTCCATGGGGCTAATGCACGTGCTGAGGTGGGAGCAGGTATGGACAGACACACCTGGTGGGCATGGGTGGCCCTTGCTGAGGTGCCTTCGGTCAGCATTCAAGATCAGGAACCCAGAGGAGGCAAGGAGTTCCGTCCTCTCAGTGAAACAATGGGATATTCAGGGTGACTTCAGAGGAGGAATGTGCACTTTGGGTGCTGGCACCCATGAGCGAAGGCTGCCCTGACTGAGCCTCGCTCGCTTGGGGCCTAGCGCACTCCTGCCGGGCAGCGGGTGACAGGATGTGCTTTTCCAAGTTAATGAGAGAAAACATTGATTCTCCTACTGCCCGCGAAGGTGGAAAGTAGATTGGGGAGACATGCGGGGAGTGAACGAGATTCCCTGTCTGGGTGTTCCAAGTCTGCTGTTGGTTCTTTTCACCACTGACTAGGGATATACACAGTGTCCCCCCAAAATGTATACACACTTTGAATACCTACTAATTCCAATGTATTTAAGCATGAAAAGAAAGAAACAACAATGGAGCTGTCATCTGTTAAAAGTGTGGATACAAACCAGCAGTTGGACATTCCCAAAGGGTCCTGGATTGGAGAGGGTGCAGGCCAGACTGAGCTCCCTCCCGCCCCCCGTGCCATGCGTGAATTTCATACACTGGGCCTCTAGTAGAGGTATAATTGGCTCTGCTCTAAAGCATTGTTTACCTTACCAAGCATATGACCCAGAAAGATTATTGCAAAAGATTTTAGCCCAAGAAGGTGGAAAATTGTTGAAAAGAGAATTAATTTAACATAAAATACATACAGCTTTTCCCCAGGAGAAACACTGTTATGAAGAAATATCAAGCAGTACATATACATGGCAAATCCTTATTTGCTCAGGATTAACAGGTAATCTGTAATGGTTCTCATAAACAAAGTTTTCAGCCATTTAAGAACTTTACACATTTTCCTACCTTTTAAGACATTGAATATATTCTGTTTTGTTTTTCTCAAGATTCTTGGCATTAATTGTTTTAAAGTGATATAACTTTGAGGCTACTTAACATAATGTTGTTGTTTTAAGGACTTTTGACTGTTTCTAATAGTTTTTTTTCATAATTATATTGGCCAAATTATCATCCCTCCTTTGCTACGTGGGCAAGCATTTAAGTTTCTGTAAGGGTCTAATAAAATGCCTCTCTTTCTAATTGGTTACTCTAATCTGTGTAGTCTCTGGGAACCAGCTAAAGAAGCTTGTTAAAAGTAAACTTACACTCTCCAACATCTATAGACATCTTATTCAATTTAATAAAAGGAAGATAAATGATCCAATAAAAAAAATGGGCAACGGACCTAAATAGAATCTTTTCGAAAGAAGACAGAAGGAAGGCCAAGAGACACATTAAAACATGCTCAAAGTCACTAATTATCTGAGAGATGCAAATCAAAACGACAATGCGGTACCATCTCACACCTGTCAGAATGGCTATTATCAACAAATCAACAAACGACAAGTGTTGGCGAGGATGCAGAGAAAAAAGGAACCCTCATGCACTGCTGGTGGGAATGCAGACTGGTGCAGCCACCGTGGAGAACAGTATGGAGTTTCCTCAAAAACCTGAAAATGGAACTCTCATTTTACCCAGTAATCCCACTCCTAGGAATATATCCTAAGAAACTAGAAACACCAATCAGAAAGGATATATGCACCCCCATGTTCATAGCAGCACAATTTACAATAGCTAAGATTTGGAAACAGCCTAGGTGCCCATCAGTAGATGACTGGATCAGAAAACTATGGTACATCTACACAATGGAATACTATGCTGCCATAAAAAAAGAAGGAATTCTTACCATTTGCAGCAACCTGGATGGAACTGGAGAACATTATGCTAAGTGAAATAAGCCAGTCAATGAAAGAAAAATACCACATGATCTCACTCATTTGTGGATAATAAAGAACATTATAAACTGATGAACAAAAAGATAGATACAGAGACAGTAAAACATCAAACAGACTGTCAAATTACAGTAGGAATGTTAGGGAGAGGTGGGGGAGATAAGAGATCAACCGAAGGACTTGTAAGCATGCATATAAGCATGACCAATGGACGCAAAACACTGGGGGGTGAGGGCATGTATGGGAGTGGGGTGGGGTGGCCAATGGTAAGATATGTACACATATAATACCTTAATTTAAAAATGGGAAAAAATTAAAAATAAATAAAAGTAAACTTACAGTAAGAATAAGTGAATGCTAGGAGAGTGCTGAAGACTAAGTACAGTAGTTAGCATAAAAAAATGTGAGAAGTTCATCAGAAGGCTGATGGACACCTTCAGCAGGCTGAAGATCTGCATATTATTGCCTGCTGCCAGACAACTGAGGGAAGTTTCCCCAACCTGATGGTTCTTTACTGTTTACCAAACCTTACCTTTGATATATATATATATATATATATATATATATATATATATATATATATATATATATATATGCTTTGCTAAAGGGAAAAATGTGTGAATAAAATGATTCCAGAGATTCGGGGAACTAAGTCAATAGAGCTAAGTTTCTGCCTGGTCTTCCCTCAGCCTTCCAAATTTATATTTCTTGTCTAGTTATTAATTTATGTGCAGCCCTTCTCCAGATTCCTGAATCCTTGCAGCTGCGAAAAGACTGTGGCATTTATGGCACCTCAACGAGGGACATCTGGAGAAGAAGATTATTCACCTGAGCGAAGGAAAAGGACCAATCGAAATAAGTGAATATTCATGGGAACTTAGTTGTACTAGGCAAAAAACTATACCTGGAGCATTAACTAATTTTTACTGATGGTTCATCTCATAGTAAAGCTGTTTATAATCCAATGAATTCAGACCAGTCATATTCCTGTGCAAACATTTGAATTAAAAGTTATCAAGACTGTATTGCAGGATTTCCAAAAGCCTCTTAATATTATTTGAAACAAAAAAGGGGATAGTAGAGTAATCTCCTATAAGTAAATTACATCAAGCCTTAATTACTTAAAATTTTTTACTTAAACATTTTTTCACTTGTAATCCTGATAGCAGGATACCCATGGTGTCAGAATAAGCCAAAGGAAAATGATTTGGCTAAATTAAAAGATCCCAAGAGTCGCCAAAACCGGTTTGGCTCAGTGGATAGAGGGTCGGCCTGCGGACTCAAGGGTCCCAGGTTTGATTCCGGTCAAGGGCATGTACCTTGGTTGTGGGCACATCCCCAGTAGGGGGGAGTGCAAGAGGCAGCTGATCGATGTTTCTCTCTCATCGATGTTTCTAACTCTCTATCCCTCTCTCTTCCTCTCTGTAAAAAATCAATAAAATATATTTTAAAAAAAAGATCCCAAGAGTCTAGTTTATAGAAAGGATCCCTTTATTAACCTTTGGTTGAAGATATGCTTATATATTTCCAGAAAACTCCTCCAAGCCCATGTGGATTCCTGCAACAATGGATCCAAGAGAGGAACTGACCAGACTACTCCAGCCACAGAAAGCAGTGGCCCCAAGCAACATGCTGACTGACGAGACAGAGGAAAAACAGTGCAGAGATTGGGGATGGTAAAGACACCTTGCCATGCTAGCAGTCAGCAGCTGTGTGTGTCACTGCAGGTTGCCTGGGACCAACCAAAGAAGGTCGGACCTGCATTGCCATTGCTCACCATTTGTCCACCATCCAGAACTGGAATATCATTGCTGTCATGTCACAGGGGACAGTGATTGGGAAGGGAACCCATAAAAAAACTGTTGGACAGTGATTGGAAAGGAGACTCAAAGAACTGTTGGCCCAGAAAGGAGCTTAGTACAGACTAGTTCCTTTGATGCCTGGCTACAATTTAAAAGAACATGAAAGAACTCAATCCTTTCCATTGAATTTAAAAATCTTAAAAGGACCCGAGCTCTGCAAATGACATACATTCTTGTTAAATTTATTAAATCAAAAAGGGGGATATGCTGGTGGCTAAGTACAGTAGTTAGCATAATAAAATGCGAGAAGTTTATCAGAAGGCTGATGGACACCTTCAGCAGGGCTGAAGATCTGCATATTATTGCCTGCTGCCAGACAACTGAGGGCAGTTCCCCCAACCTGATGGTCTTTTATTGTTTACCAAATCTTACCTTTGATATGTATATCTGCTTTGCTAAAGGGAAAAATATGTGAATAAAATGCCATGGGTCCAGAGATTTGGGGAGCTTTGTTACTAGAGCTAAGTTTCTGCTTGCCTTTCCCTCATGCCTTCCACATTTATATTTCTTGTCTAGTTATTCATTTATGTGCAGCCCTTCTCCAGATTCCTGAACCCTTGCAGCTGTGAAAAGACTGTGGCAGGTGAGGAAATTTTTTGTTGTTCTTGGCCAATACCATAACATTTTGGCTGCTCAGAATCCTTTCTAAGCCTTACTTTTAGCTGCTTGACCATTTCCTGAAATGTAGAATGTGCCATTTAAACAACTTTCACATAAGGAAGGAATTGCAGGGTATGTGTGCTTCTTTGTGAGTTGTGTTTTTATTCAAAGCAAGTGTGATCATTCCAATAATTTTTAGTCCAACAAAATTAGCAGCAAATCTTTCAAATTATGCTGTACATGCATTTTAGATTCCAATGACCTTCTATCATCAAACTAAATTAACTTAAGACAGAATATGTAATAGGGATGAAGGGAATGTTCTCACACATTTAGAATAAGCCAAGATCAATGTTTGACTTCAGGTCACAATCTCAATTGATATGAGTGTAATTCTGTGCAAGTTGAGTGCACAAACATCTCACATTGTGTGCATGCACTCATGCCTACACTGACCTTGGAGGCCCATGTGATTTGTTATTCTAGCAACTAAATTCAGTTCCCTCTCCTAACCTGAGTACAATCAAGACTGACTCTCTTCACTCCCCACATTCTACTTATAGTATGTTGCATAGGTGTTGCTTTATTTTTATAATTATGAAAAGCAAAAGATTCTTGGAACTAACAAATTGATGATGTCCTCATTGCATTTTGGCAAAGTGAAGGAAGCAGAACAGAGCAGTGTATTGAAAATAAAAAATGTCTATGATTCCTTTAAAGAAAATTCAAAATCTAATTTTAACAGTCTATTCATTTTTACTCCACTTCTAGAAATGATTTTTTTTTACATTTATGACCCTCTCTCCTATTTATTTATTTATTTATTTATTTATTTATTTATTTATTTTCATTTTTAATGAGAACATTCTGCTCTTTTCTAGCTAATATTGAAAGTACTTTTAGGCAATGAGATGATTAAAGGCTGCATCATTACTCTAGAGAAAAACAGAAAAGCATTAACTGACTAATATCATGCCAAAAAAGAAAATACTTAAATAACTGCTGAGTTAAGCCATAATCTTTATTGCCTAGATGGTTGCTGTCCAAACAGAGATCCACTCATCTACTTATCTTCAAATATGTATATTAGAATCTTCTGAAGATTATATCTAATCAGTGACCATCTTGGAGCACAGAGTAAAAATATGAGGCCTCTTACATACTGATCTTTAGGCTGGGATAGAGCTTCATCTAGTCCAAACTGCTGCTGAGTACCTCTGAAATGAGGCAATATCATCTCTACTAGTAAAAGGATCAATTAATGTTGAAGCTCCAAAAACACTTTGAGTTACTTATGCACATTTAATATTATTGTATATTTCAACCAGTCACATGCCCTAAGAGAATTGACATCAGCCTGTAGACACTAAAATATTCTTGGGACTTTTTATTTCTCCCCAATCTCCCATTTCTATCCCTTCACTCACTGGTTAATTTGAATAAAAACTTAGAAACTAAATTTCAGGATTAAATGTCAAGCCAGAATTTAGAGAATATCAATTTTTTCTAATCCCCCATCCATTCATTAAACATCCTAATAATAAAAGCCCACAGTTGTAACTTGTAATGACTGATCATGACCAAAGGCTGACCAACCGGAAGTCAGTGCTGGGTTGCCGTGGTGACCTTCAAAGCCGCTACCACATGCTGTGGGCTCCACTGGTCTGCTCCCCCCAGCCCATAGGAAACTGGCGAGCTGCAGCTGGTGGAAAGCAGTGAGCCCAGGCTGAGCCGCCCCGCAATCCTGGGGCAAGAGCCCAGGCCGAGCTGCTCCTCAATCACGGGGTGAACCGGCCAGGCCGAGCAGCCCCACAATCACGGGACGAAGAGTCCAGGCCGATCCGCCTTGCGATCACGCGGTGAACAGGCTAGGCCAAGCCGCCCCACTATCACAGGGTGAACAGGCCAGGCTGAGCCTGGCCAAGCTGCCCCTCAATCCCAGGCGAAGAAGCTGCTCCTCTGACCAACCTGCGCTATGGACCTGTTCGAGCGTGTGGCATGGAGTCCAGGGCCTCTAGCCTGCAGCCACAGGAAGTCTCCGTCCCCCCAGAGTTAGAAGCACCAGCCCAGGTCTACCCAGCAGCCTGGTCCTGTCTATGGGGGTGAGTTCCTGTAGGTTGGGGTTTGATCCCCACGCATTAGCAGTAGGAGACCAGTGCCTTTGTTATTGCTGTGTGTCCGGGTTTTAATTGGACAAATGCCCGGCGTCCCGGGTGCCAGCTTAGCAAAATCTTTTAGGAGGAGAATTCTGTCTGGGTTTCCTTAAATTCCCTCAGCCCATACTCACCCCTCTGTAAAGGCACAGAACAAGTGAGGCCCCTTAAATAAAAATCAGAGGTCTCCAGCAACGGTGGGCCTCTCTCATCACAGTCATTTGGACTGGATGGCATTTGAGTATTTATCTAGGCACCATGACAGAGAAACACAAGTTCAAGTCATGATCTCTGCCCTTAAAACATTCACAATCTTACTAGAGTGAATAGATGATAAAAGCACAGTAATGACATCAGAATGTAAGGCAACAATACAGAGAGGAACAGAGGCAATTGCTACGATGATTTTCCAATAATTAGATTTTCCAATAATTAGTAAAAAGAGTATGTGCTGTGAATTAAATAAAAAAATATATGTGGAAGTAGCTGCTTCATGAGTATGGCATCCCTTCCTGTTTTAAAGGAAGCTGAGTTCCATGTGAATTGTGTGCTATGCTATGATATCTGAGGCACAGGACAAGGAAGGCCCTAAGTGTACTATGCTTTGATATTTGAATCATTCTTTATTGTTTAATGTGATTTATTTCTGTACACCTCAGTTTTGTAATAGTTAAGTTACTAGAATAATACATCTTGCTATAAAATATTACTAGAAGATCAACGATCAGGTGACATTTATTGTTATTTTCTATAAATGAACACAATCTCTGGTATGCTAAAGTGATAGGTATTATAGAAATATTCAGATAGGGAGACCTACAGGCTTGATTACAAGTGAGGCTTACTATCACAACCCAAATTTATTGCTTAAAAAAAAAAAGCAGGGAGCCAACTAGAAACTGAACCAAATATAAGCCCTTGAAGGGCAAATGTAAATTGGATAAGCTTTGCTATTATAAGAGTAAGAAGAAAAATTTCAGATGCAAGAATGAAAACCACATTGCATCCACTCTAAGTAGCTGTTAATGAAAAGGAATGATATGCTATGAAAATACTTAATACAGATTGTAAAGACATTTGTTCAAAGAGGATTTCTTAGAGTTGGTGATATTTCAGTTAATTTTTTTAAATGTGAAGAGGTTAGATAGATAAGAAAAAGATGTAGGGGTCCTGAATTGCAGAGGGTGAAGGCGGGGCTGAGGGACACCCCCTCCGTGCATGAATTTCATGCACCAGGCCTCTAGTGTATTAATAAAAAACACACAGACTAAAGGAAATGGCCTAGAGATGTGTATTCTGCAGTAGAGTGCAGAGAAAAACCAAAACTGGGGAGGGTTTTGGGAATAGATTTAAATAAGTGATTTGCTTTTGTAATCTCCTCTTCTCACCTCAATTACTCCTTGTCTTTCTTTACATTCACCCACTCTTTCTTCACCAAACACTCTTGGGGAAACTACATGTTTACCAAAAGCTTTTGCCTGATGCTTAATTTCTTTAGACCCAAACCTGTTTGTCACTAACTGAAATTACCTCTTTTCTTACCTCCAATAAGCTCCTCCTCTACCTTCCCCCTTCTTTTTTCTTTCTCTTTTCTGTCACCGTTTCTTTCCTCAGTTTCTTCCTCCTTCTTTCTGTTGATCTATTTATTTTTCTTACAGTTTTGTTAGCAAGAGAGAGTAGGAGCACATAATGGAAACTAATGAAGATGTACAGAAAGAAGGAAGAAAGGGAGTGAGAGCAGGAGACAGAGAATCTGCTCAAACTCAACCTGACTTCTCAACCCAGAACACCTCAGTTCCTAGAGCCTCTCTTCCAATTCAGCTCTCTTCCAATTTTCACTCTAATATGTAGAGTAGAAAAAAAAAATAGTATGTTAGAAAAGTGGAAGTATTGAGATATTCTCTTTTTGGTTTCAAGAAATAATGATTTTATGACTGAGTTTACTTTGTAAGAAGAATTTCAGAGTTGAAAGGAACCAACTCCTGTTCTTTGGTGTTAATTAGCCCGTTTGGTTTCCATTTATGTGTGATCCTCATTCATCATATTCTTCAATTCTCTGAATTAAAATTCTTCTACTATGACAGTATATTTCCTTTTGCTATTTTACAAAGAGCCATCTTTTTCTGTTAAAGGAAACCAGATACATTTCAGGCCCTGATGAGACCCTGTCTTCTAGATTTTGCTTTCTGTGGCCAGAACCCCATCAGTGTGCCCCAGTGAAGGCTCCACTGAGCTGACCTGGGCTCATAGTGACTGAGCAGTTCCTCAACACCTGAGACCTATTCTTACTATTTTATCTTCTCCAGCTTCCCTTCTCTTGCAGTTGTTTTGAGTCATGAAAGAAGCTGCTAATACAGCTAATCATCGTAATGTTACCCTTGGAATTGAGGAAATCATACAACATGTCCAAGTACCCCAGAAAGAGATGGCATTAAGTTTTGAGATAATCTATACACTATCTAATAAAGAGGTGATATGCTAATTGACCCTCACACCATCACAAAGATGGTGGCACCCACAGCCAATAAGGAGGAAATATGCTAATTGACCACCACACCCTCAAAGATGGCAGTGCCCACAGCCACAAGATGGCGACGCCCAGTCTCCTCAGCCCTGCTGGGGCAGCAGGCACACAGCAAGGTCAGGTCCACCCCCAGCAGGCCCAGCCTGGCCTCACACCTGCCTCCAGAGTCTCCCACTCCCCTCAGCCCCCCAGTCACCCAGGGCTGCCCGAGGCTCAGGTAACCAGGGCCAGCCGAGGCTTGCGCTGCCAGCAGTGGTGGCAGCAGAGGTGTGATGGGGTGTCGCCTTCCCCTGATCGCTGGGTAGCCTCCAGCTCCTGAGGGCTTCCGGACTGTGAGAGGGGGCAGGCTGGGCTGAGGCACGCCCCCCTCCAGTGCATGAATTTTCATGCACCGGGCCTCTAATATATATATATATAAAAGCCTAAGCAACTGAAGGACTGAATGACTGGTCAAATGGTTGCTATGACACGCACTGACCACCAGGGGGCAGACGTTCAATGCAGGAGCTGCCCCCTGGTGGTCAGTGCACTCCCCAGCAGGAGTGTGCTCAGTTTACCGACCCGTCCCGGTGGCCCACCAGCCAGGTGGCAGGCACTCATTCCCTCAGTAGTCCTGCAGGTCTAATCTCTGGAGAACGGGCCAGGCACCCACAGACCAGTGCTGCTGGCATGATCCTGACAGCACCGCTGGCCTCCTAGAAGTCGGCCTCGGGCACTGCTGCTGCTTCCCCTCTCTAGATGCTCTGCAAGGAAGAAAAAACATAAAAGCAGCGGCCAAGTGGCTCCCAACAACCAGTGCGAATGTCAGCAGGATGGATCCAGATCCCAGGCCAACAAGGGTGGCCCACGACCCGCCTGGAGGGCCGATCATGTCCTGGCCCCACCCCCAAACCCTCTTGGGTGGGTGCCAGACACAGGGCTCACAGCTGACAAGTGCTACTGTTGTGGCATGAACCTCTCCCTATTGGGACTGACTGAGAGCCAGCCCCTAGCAGGCACAGAGGGGCCGGGATGAGTGGGAGTGGCAGGCAGGAGTGACAGGCGGCATTGGACTGTGGGTTTTGGCCTGATCCCCTCAGGCTACCCTGAGGTATCCTACCAGCGCATGAATTCGTGCTCTTGGTTTCTAGTATAGTTAATAATCACTACAGTTTCAACTAACAAATCCACTAATGGAGGCATTCTTTCTGCTTAATCACTCTTTCTTTGCATTAGTAAGTTACTTCTGGGTAGAAACCCAATAATTGTTAAGCTGATACATTACCTTACTTTATTTCTAAGTATTTTTACCTGGAGTGGATTTGTGAAGATTCATACAAAACAGCCAAAAGTATCTTGTCTCTAAAAAAAATATTTGGGCTCTGGAATGAACCGAATCTCTGAACGTAGCGTTAGAGATACTGACAGCATCAGTTCAATATTTTTAGGGGAATGTTCTTTTTAATCTCTTATAAGTTCAGCTACCAGAAACATCTTGGCAGCCAGTCTGCAAAGCAATCTAAAACTCGTTCCACTGAATCTCATGTCACTCTGCTTTATCAGGATGAGATAAACAGGCAAAGCTCTTTTATCACTGAACTAAATAAAGGAAATCATTTATCAGAGAGATGGTTTTGACTTATCTAAGAAATTACTACAGCCTGTCATATTTTTTTTTCCTTTGTTAGTAATTCTGAGCATTTATTAGCGATGATATTTTCATGGATTCCTAATAAAGAAGAAATTTCATTTCTTAAATCTTATGCTTGTGCTGCATTATAAGATGTTGCTTGAGAGCCTGAAGTATTTTTTTAAATCCTAAAATTAGAAAGCACTTTGATTTGAATGAAGAATAGCTCTGTTTAGTTCAACAGTAATTCTTTGTATAGAAACATACTAGTATTCCCATTAGTATAATAATCAATACTTTAATATGAATATTAATAAAAATAAATCCTAATTATTAAAATAGAAAGCATAAGTGGAATATGGTGCTATTTATAACCACAATATTCTATATATCTTAACAATAGAGATATATTATAAGAGAAAGAGACCAGATTAAGATGGCTAACTGAACTCATTCAAATTTGTCAACAATATAGTTAGATATTTAAGTAAATTAATGTTAAAATTGCCAAAATAAGAAATGTCCAAACCTGTAGAGAATTTTTATGAATTTATTTGAGACAAACTGATGACAATTGCCAAGAAGCAAAATCTCAACAGACTAATAAAATACTACAGAGAATGCAGTTTTGCACCTTTTTTTATACATTAGAATCAAAAGAGAAGAATGCCTGCCATATATACCTGCCACCCAGACCATTCATATCTTTTCTTAAAGAGTCATTCCTGTGCCATAGACCCCTGGAGTGGGCATGTGTCCTGGGCTGGGTTGGGGTAGGAGAGAGATAAGACCTAAGGGAGTTACGTGAAATCTATTGGTGGTTTGTTAGGGAGGCAGTAGAAAGCAAAGCAGGGAAACCTGTGGGATTAGATAAAGAATAAAATGAAGAGACACATACATCTTTTACAATGGTGAATTCATGCACGGGTGTGGTCCAGCCGGCCAGGTCCCAATCAGGGCAGGTTGGGGCTGGGCCTGTCAGGAGGAGAGGGCGGCAGGAGGTTGGCCAGCTGGCCCGCCCAGATAGAGGGCTTGATCAGGCCTGGGCCAGCTGGGGAAAGGGGCTATGGGTGATTGGCCAGTGGGCCCCACCCCCAATTGGGGTTGGGGGCTAATTGGGGGCGAGGCCAGCCAGCCCCACTCTAGAATGGAGTGGGTGGGGTGTGAGTGTTCCCCCCCACACACACACGTCCTGCGTGGTTCAGGGTTGAGGTTCAGAGTTCAGGCTCTGGAGGAGGCTGCACGCAAATGAAAGAGACTAGAAAATATTAATTTGGAAATATTGGAGGCCAGGTGGGAGGCCAGCTCAATAGAAAGGACTCCGCCTTGCTCTAGCCTAGCGATCCCTTTTATTCAGGTTTGGGATCCACCCACAGCTCTTAGGCAGGCAATTCCAGTAACAGCTCCATGATAGCCCATCAGCAAGGATTTACATAAGACTAAAAGGTGGAAGTTGCTTCAGCTCCCTTTGTCTCAACTAGACAGTGGGTGCTTGGCTCTGACCTTTCAGAGTCTTCAAGGTTAACCAGCCTTCCGGGTTTCTTGTCCACACCTCTCTGCTAGTGAAGGCAATAGACGGCTTCCAACAGTGGGGGGTACCGCCCAGGGGCCAGCAGCCTGGGGGAGGGGCTATGGGTGGTTGGCTGGCCGGCCCTGCCCCTGATGGGGTGGGGAGCTGATCTGGGGTGGGGCTGGCTGGGGGAAGGAGCTGCAGGCCGATCAAGATGGTGGGGGCCCATCAGGGGCATGGCCGACTGAGGGAGGGGCTGCAGGAGGTTGGCTGGCCAGCCCTGCCTTTCATTAGGGTGGGAGGGTGCAATCAGAGGCGGGCTTCCCAAGAGGAGGGGCTGCAGGCCTACCATGGTGGGGTGGACTGATTGGGGGTGCAGCTGGCAGGGGGAAAAAGACGGGGCATTTGGCCAGCAGGCTTCACTCTTGATCGGGGTGGGAGTGTCCGATCAGGGGAAGGCTGGCAGGGTGGAGGGGCCTTGAGGTTGGGTGCCTACCACACCCCTGATCGGGCTGATTCGCTGACCACAGTGGGCATCATAGCAACTGATTGTTAGGTCGTTATGGCCATTATGGTAGCTGCCTTTTAATATAGAGATAGAGATGGTATGCGGGAACAAGATAACAATAAGGGGTTCCATGGTCTCCTGCTCTGGTGGGATATTGTGCCCTGAGGAGTCTGGAATAAGGGGACTACTCTGGTATTCAAAGGTATGTTATCGTAGATGCAAAAAAGAAAATAGGCTCAGTTAGGGTAAAGACTGACTTTGTCAGGGAAGATACCACCTAGGACATGACTACCCACCATGATTCAATTTTAGTTAGGAAGTTTTTATTTCAGACCATCCTTTGTGGTTACTGTAGGTCTCTGAGTTTGCAAGGCCACCACACAGGCCTCCCCTGAGCATGTCAGGTTTAGTATGTGGTTCCTTCATCCACAAAATATTTTCATAACATCACTAAACAATAAATATTGTCCATAGGGAATCAGATTCATTTTGGATGAATCTGAAAAATAGAAATCAAAGAGGCCACAGCAGATAAATGCATACTGGCAGGACTCCTGCAGAGCTGAGGGCAGCTCCAGGGGATCCAGACCATGAGGTACTATTTTCTGAATTCATGAGAGGCCCTGGGGCAATTAGTAGAAATGAAAAATTGTGTTAGAAGCAAGTATACTGCTGGTCTCCTGTTTCCTTCCACATCTGTGCTGAGCACCTGCAGCAGAAGCAGGAGTCTGTAAAGGACAGCAGCAAGGATGTGCCCACTTCATTGTAGACCACCTGAAAGCAAGCTTAAGTTAAAATGCACATACTGCCAAGCTCACACACCCATCACAGTCCCTGCAGACAACCTTTGCCCATCAAATAGCTTCCAGCAACAGCATAGTAGCAATTCTCAGATAGAAAGATTAACAAGTGACTGAGAATCACTATGTGGTTGAACACCATGAAAAATAGGCACATATAACAAACAACACCCCTCCCCCCTCAAAAAGTAGAGGTACCATTACTAGTACACTGTTGGTGAGAATGCAGACTGGTGCAGCCATTATGGAAAACAGTATGGAGTTTCCACAAAAAATTTAATATGGAACTGCCACTTGACCCTGCAATCCCACTTCTAGGAATATATCCTAAGAAACCCAAAACACAAATCAGAAAGTATGTATTGCACCCCTGTGTTCATAGCAGCACAATTTATAATAGCTAAGATCTGAAAACAGCTCAAGTGCCCATCAGTAGATGAGTGGATAAAAATGTGGTAGTACACTTATACCATGGAATACTATGCAGCAGTAAAAGAGAAGGGTATCTTACCCTTTGAGACAGCATGGAGGAACCTGGAGAGTATCATGCTAAGTGAAATAAGTCAGTCAGAGAAAGATAAGTATCACATGATCTCACTCATAAGTGGAATCTAAATAACAAAGTAAACTAATGAACGGAGTGGATCCAGAGACATGGAAGCATGGAACAGAGTATAGAATCTCGGAGGGAATGCAGGGAAGGGTGGGTGGGTGGGAAGTAATCAACCAAGAATCTTGTATGCATATATACATGGCCTATGGCTACAGACAATGGGGCGGTGAGGGCCTGGGGTGGGGGGCAGGGGCAGGCTGGAAGGGGTTAATGGGGGAGAAAAAAGGGGGCATATGTAATACTTTCAACAATAAAGAATTATTAAAAAACAAAACAGAAGTAACTTCAAAATAAGAACAATTGATATATTCAGGGAGAGATGAAAAGAAAATGAATTTAGGAAAAGAAAATAACTAGAGATTACAAATATTTAAAATATGATTATAAAAAATAAAATTGGTAAAAAGTTTAAATATCAGAATAGAACAAAATAAAGAAACTAGAGAGAAAGAAAGTATGAAAAATAGTTAAGAGACATGAAGGATATAATAAGAGATCAGAGAGGCTAGATATAAAAAAATAAGAATTTTAAAAAAATATTCCCAAACCCTAGAGCACTATGTCTTTAGTTTAAAATGACCCATCCAGTACCAAGCAGAATATTTGACAAACTTCCCTACCCACCAAAATATCATTCTGCAATTTCAAAGCACAATAAAGCTTTAATGAAGGAAATACTTGACCTTTCTTAGAAATCTATACTTTTCTTAGAAATCAACAAAGTATGTAGATAAACAAAAAATAGTAAGATTTAGATTAACAAACAACCTTGATTTAATAGAGATATATGGAACTCTCTCTTAAACATAAAGATATTCTAGCTTCAGAAAGAAATCAACAAAATTTCATTTACTTTCTGAAGTTTTCAATAATTGTTGATGATTCAAAACCAGAAACCTCACCTTAAAATACAGAAATAAATAAAATATAAAAAGGCTTAAGATATACTTAGCATAATCTTAGAGGATATGGAAATGACTTTTTAAAATCCTCCTCAAAATCCAAGATTTGAATGGCTCTTCTAGGGAAGAAAACACACACACACACACACACACACACACACACACACACACACACACACATCTTTCCCAAAACAACACTCAAAGAATACAATGTTCTCATTGCCACATTTGTTTCCTAAACAAAAAGAGAATATTGCCGCAAATAAAAATCCTTCAAAATCCTGCACAGAAACAAAATATTTATGATAAAGCAAGCCACTTAGAGAGTAACCAAGCTCTTTGGTAAAAGCCAAAATAAAATAAAAAATGATGATACAGATGCTGTTATAATTAACTAGTTATTAATAACAAGAAAGGAGAAAGGAAAGGCCAGATATTATAGGCATGTCATTTGTGCAGTTTCACTAGGAAGCTAAATCTTTTCACTCTCCAGGGAGTCACGGGTCTCCCTGCAGATGGCTCAGGGAAGGACTGGATGCAGAAGAGAATAGACACATGCCCAGTAAAGTTAGGGTTACGTTGGGAAGGTACTTTTCAGTCATACCTGGGAACAGGTAATTGGCCAGAATAGGTATGGTCATTGTAAGTGCAGGAATATTTTGGATACTTAATTCCCTGAACAAAGAAACTTGCTCTCTTAACTCTCTTGGGACTCTTGTTGGAGGGGACATGCTCTCTTGGTTCCCCTGCATCCACCCACATGGCCCAGGGTATATGGGACCCCCCCACACCCCCCGCTCCAAACAATGTCCTAATAGACTGTAATGAGTCTGATGCTGAACTGGACCTGGCTGCAACATGGAACAGAAACTCTGGACACTGCCTTTGCTTTTAGCTTTACTGAAACCCTAGCTACACTTCTTCTATGACTGGAATCGGATTTTGAAAACCCAGGGATGTAATTCCATGCAAATGAAAGTCACTCATCCTGAATGTGAGCCTCAGAAAATTCTTTTATTCTTATTTCAAGCGTGTAAGAACTCCTCCACAACACCCAGCAGTGGGAAAGAGGACATCCCAATTTCTCTAATAACAACACCACTGATAAGTCAATTTACAGCCACACACTGTCCTAGCACAACCATTCTGAACTCTCTTCCCCTACATCAGAATTTGAAGTGGTTGTGCAAGTTTCTGTAGAGGCCAGTGGATATTAAACAAATTCAGAGAAGCAATCTGGAAATTAGCAAGACCCAGCCTCCAGCTTAGTATATTAGGCTTCTCAGCTAGACCTCCTTCTCCAGGCCTCCCTGGAGGAGATGGTTTTGCTTTATATGGCTTCTGAATTGTAGGAGCCAGAAAATCAAAATGTATGCATTCCCAGAATGATCTAGCAGCAGACTCATTGATTTTAAGTTAGCAGGAAGGAGAGGAATGGGATTCTCAGCTGAGGCTGGTGGAAGGGTGTCCACTTTTCAATAGCCTAAGTCCTTGTCTTCTGTGGTTTCATCAAAAAGAATCACAGAAGGGGTACAGGTGCAGCATGTTTATTGAAACCTCAGCTTGCAAGACAATAACCAAACCTACAGAGATTGGTCAGAGATGAGTGAGTGGCTGTGAGAAAGCTGAACTTCATATCTACACTAATAAAAGAGAAAGATGCAAATTGACGTACCTCCATGATGCCCACCAGCCAATCAGGAGTGAGTATGCAAATTAAACTGACAAAGATGGTGACAGCCCTGCCCCCCAGCCACTCCGGGCCTGTGGGAGACGGAGAAGTCAGCTGCCAGCGCCTGAGGCTGGCTGCGGCCAGGGAGACCAAGATACCACCTGCCCTGTGACCCCAGGCCACAGCCAGCTGCAAAAGCCGCCTGTCCCACATCCGCCTGCTCCACATCCGCCCGCCCCACATCTGCCCACCCCATGTCCACCCATCCCACGTCCTGGGGGAGATGGAGAAACCAGGTGCCAGTGCCTGAGGCTGGCTGCAGCCTGGGAGATGAAGAAGCTGCCTGCCCCATGATCCCAGGCCGCAGCCAGCTGGAGAAGCCGCCCATGGTGTATCCCAGGGAAGACTGAGAAGCTGCCCACCCCACAGTCCCGGGCACCAGCATCTGCGGCTGGCTGTGGCCCAGGAAATGGAGAAGCTGCCCACTCCGTGGTCCTGGGTGCCAGCAGCCCAGGTGAAGCCACCTGCCCACCATCCCCTGCGGCTACAGCCAGTCTGGGTGAAGCTGGCCTGGGTCTTGGGTGCCTATGGCTGACCAGAGGGAAGGAAGCCGAGATCCCAGGTACCTGTGGCCAGCTGGAGGAGGGAATCCTGGGTCCCAGGTGCAGGGCCAAGGCAGAGGTGGTTAGGGGCAATCAAACCTGCATGGGAGCAGTTAGGGACGATCAGGCTGGCAGGCAGAAGCAGTTAGGGGCAATCAGGCAGGCAGGCAAGTGGTTAGGAGCCAGCAGTTCTGGATTGTGAGCGGGATGTCCGACTGTCAGTTATCCCCCGAGGGGTCCCAGATTGGAGAGGGTGCAGGACTGGCTGAGCGACACCCCTCCCCCATGCACAAATTTCATGCACCAGGCCACTAGTGTGGTGATATCTTGTTTGGCAAGCATGTAGGTTAGTGGCAGGCACATGAGATTTTAAATTCCCAATAAATTAAAATTAAGAGATTACTGAAAGCATTTTTAAAATCCTGAACTGATTCTAATATAATAAATTAAATGTGATATGTATATGAATTTATAATGTAATATAACATAACATCACATAATATCCTATCTAATAAAAGAGTAATATGCAAATTAACCATCACTCCGTGACAAAATGGCGGTGCCCATAGCCACAAGATGGCGGCGCCCAGTCCTCTCAGCCCCGCCGGAGTCCCCCAGTCTCAGGGAGGGCTGCCGCTGAGAGCCTGTAGAGTAAGCGGCCTGGTGGAATGCTGCCCAGAGGCTCTCCTGACCCTTTATAAAAAACAAAAACAAGTTCACTCCCCACGGCATGATCCCCGGCCAGCAGCGGAAGCCTGGGGTCTCAGCCTGGCAGGGGCGTGCACCCCCACGGTGCGATCCCCTGCCAGCGGTGGCAGCCTGGGGTCTCAACCACTGAGTCACACCAGCCAGGCAGATATGGAGGAATCTTAAATGTTTCTTTTTTAAAAAAAATATATTTTATTGATTTTTTACAGAGAGGAAGGGAAAGGGATAGAGAGCTAGAAACAGCTATGAGAGAAACATTGATCAGCTGCCTCCTACACACTCCCCACTGGGTATGTGCCCCCAACCAAGGTACATATCCTTGACCGGAATCGAATCTGGGACCCTTGAGTCTGCAGGCCGATGCTCCATCCACTGAGCCAAACCAGTTAGGGCTGTCCAATATGTTAAAGAAAAAAACCCTATCTAATAAAGAGGGAATATGCAGGGATGGGCATTGGGGGGTGACCGGGTTGTCAGGGGAGGGCAGTTGGGGATAATCGGACTGGCAGGGGAGCAGTTAGGCGTCGATCAGGCTGGCAGGGGAGTGTTTAGGGGGTGATCAGGCTGGCAGGCAGAAGCGGTTAGGGGCAATCAGGCAGGCAGGTGAACAGTTGGGAGCCAGCAGTCCTGGATTGTGAAAGGGATGTCCGACTGCCTGTTTAAGCAGGCAGTCAGACATCCCCCAAGAGGTCCCAGATTGGAGATGGTGCAGGTTGGGCTGAGGGACACCCCCCCCCATGCACCAATTTTGTGCACTGGGCCTATAGTAATATAATATATGGATATGATTTTTAAAATCATATTATAGGAATGGCCAAACAAGTGCAATCTCATTCACCAAGGCCATACTAGCCCCAGCTGGTTTGGTTCAGTGGATAGAGTGTTGGCCTGCAGACTGAAGGGTCCCAGGTTAGATTCCAGTCAAGGGCACATGCCGCATTTTGGGCTCAATCCCCAGTAGGGAGCATGCAGATTCTCATCATTGATGTTTCTATCTCTCTCTCTTCTCCCTTCCTCTCTGAAATCAATAAAAATATATTTTAAAATAGCAATATCAAAAGCTAAGGGTGCTAACTGGAGTCTCTTAAAATAAGTAGATAATTTTGTCTGTAATAGAATGGACTCAGAAAAGCCATGTTATTTTTGCAATTATATTAACAGTTTTATAAAAAAACTTGAGAATCCTCACTAATTTTAAATGTCTCATTTTCTATAACCATAAAATATATAATTCTCAGGAACAATTTGAAAGACATAATAATTTTTAAAAATGGGAAAATGTCAATAAATAGTGTTAATAAAGTATCATTAATTAAGGTCCTTAAGAAAAATCATCAAGGAATAGGTACAAAACACCCTTAGGACTGTTTGATTGGCAGGTAAGAGTGGAAGCCATTCACATAGTTTACATGTAATGGTGATTATATTGGCTTTAATTATAACAGGAAATGTTATTGTTTGTAAATTAAGGAACACATAAAAAACCAATACAAATAATCAAATGTAGGAACAGATGAAAAAGGTAGATTGAATAATGTATAGAAGTATGGAAAAGTATACAGCTAAAGCCCAGGTGTGAGTTACCAAAATTTCACAAAATCCACATCCAAGTATTTAATAAAAAATAAAATCAGTAAAAATAAAAAAATACAAGAAATACTTCATAAGACACAAAAGGAATATAACTAGAAATGACAGACAAAATAATCAGATACAAAATGGAAAAAAACACAATAGGAACCTCTATTTTGGGGTATTAAAACTCAGCTAAGCCAAAATCTGGAAAGTCAAGCTAAAGGGAGCAATCTAGCTGGAAGCTCTCACAAAGGGAAATGATGGGTTTTACATGTATGCAGTGGGATACTGCCAGAGGAAGTAAAGTCAACATGGGAGTCTAACATCTTCCCATAACCATTTAGTTCTATTAGAACATCCACTGATAAAGCATGACCATAAAAATCAGAGGCTGTTTTCCCAGGAAGAAAGTCAACACTTGTTCAGTCCTGCAACTGGATTCATTATGCAGGCCACAGTTGGAATCAAAAGGTGGCAAGACTGTTCCAGCAGTGGGATTTCTTCTCCCGGTTACATTTTCTTTCTCTCCTTCCTTAAAAAAGAAATTAATTTGTAGATTAGAGGAGAGACTCCAACATGGCAGCCACCAGGACCTAAAGGAGGGAGAGGGAGTGAGGGAGAGAGTGTGAGTGAGGGAGTGAGGTAGAGGGTGTGTGTATGGACTTGTATGTGTGTGTGTGTGTGGGGGGGGAGTTAGTCAGATCATGTGGGGGAGTCTCAGGGGCAGTTGGTTCGGGCTCTCCTGACCTGGGAGTCACTGCTACCTCAACAGCTACTCCCTGTGCTTGTGTCCAGCTTGGAGACTGCACCATCTTGAAAGTTTCATAAGGTCCTACTCAGGAAGTGGCTGCACAATCTTACCACCACTGGACTGGCCAGCACCGGACCCAAATCCACACACACACACTTCCCTAAACCCCATATTCCCTCCAAAGACATCTCCTGGACCCACGACCACCACTGACTTGTTAGGACTCTTGTCCCTGCTGTGGATTTACCCACTGCTACTGCTACTATGCTGCAACCACCTCCCCAGAGCCCAGCTGCTCTGCTCTACCATCAGGGCTTAGGGATAGGAACTGTGCTGAAGGCCCAGAAAATTAATTTAGGCTTCCCTGCCCTGGACCTACTAGAACTGAGGACCTGAGGATACTGAAGAGGCGGGTGAGCAGAAAGGGGAATGGACAGGAGTACCAGGAAGGAGGATCAGACCTGCCCACCTGAATGCAGGGAGGTATCCTCTTTCCCACTGGCAAAACAGCTGCTTCTGATCTGACCAGCAGTAACCTGAGGTAAGAGGGAACACCCAAGTCTGGAAATCTGTGTCCCTGCAGGTGGCAGCAAGGAGAAGTTATCAAGCCATACAGAGCTGAAGCATTGGAAGGAGAGGAAGTACCAGCTCCCCCCTCCTATAAACTACTGGCACCACTCCCAATGCTAACCTGATCAAACCAGCCCAGCCAAGACTAGGATACCCCTGCAGACCCCAATTCAGTGGGAGAAGGAAGAACAGCTCAGAACAGGGACAATCAAGGCAGCCTTGGGGTAAGGAGTCCCTGACCCCTGGACTACTAGGGGCTTAAACCTATTGGACCTCAATCAGGTTGTCCAGAGCCAGAAAGGAACCTTGAATCATATTGGCCTGTTCCAAAGAAGCTCCCAAGAGGCCCAGGATAGACACACCAAGGGACAAGATTCAACAACATCAGACCAAATTCAGTGAGCTCCATAAATAGCTGACCCAAAGGTTTTTGACTATGTAAGGTTTTGTTTTTTGTGTATGTGTCTGTGTGGGAGTGGCTTTTTTTTTTTTTGTCTGTTTTTCCCACTTTTTTCTTTTCTTTTTTCTTACATACTCTGAATTCTCCCTATCCTTTGATTCTATTCACTTTTTGTCTTTTTATTATTATTATTAAATTTTATCATTTTATTTTCTTTTTATCTGCTTTTTCAATTTAACTTTTCCTATCTATATCTTATACATTCATTGTTACTACATATTAAATTCATTATTATTTCATTTATTTTGTTTTCTTTTCTTTTTCATTCCTGTACTAGTTATTTTAGCTTCCTTCTTTTTCCCATATTGCCATTTTTTTCTTTTTATTTCTTTCTTCTGTATATTCACTAAGTCTTTGGTCTTGTGTTTTTTAGTATTTTTTTATTTTTTTTCTTTGCTTTGCATTATCTTATTTTTTTCCTTCTTAGTCTTTCCTGTTGATGCTTTGACTCACTTAATTTTTGTGGTGTTTTGGTTCTATCCTATTGTTCTGTTCTATCAGTACCTGTATAACAACTGGCACAATAAGGTTGGGTTTGAGACTCACTGTCAGCAAGTTAGAGGGGAGATACTTCCCAGGAATGGGAAATAAATAATCAAGTCCCAATTATAGTAGGAGATCCCAAATAATGCACACAATGGGCAATCCTAGAGCATCAAGCTCAGGAGACCAAAAAGATTGCACCACTGATCCCCTAAAGATACTTTCTACATAAGGCCATCCCACAAAGACAAGGAGATATAACAGTTTATCTAATACATATAAACAAATACAAAGAGAGAGCTAAAATGAGGAGAAAAAGAAATAACTCCCAGTCTGGGTGAAGCTGGATCCTGGGTCCGGGTGAGGCCGTGTGCCCCTGGATCCGGGTGAGGCTGGGTCCCGGTCCCGGGTGAGGCCGTGCTCCCCTGGGTCCGGGTGAGGCCACGCGCCCCTGGGTCCGGGTGAAGCTGGATCCTGGGTCTGGGTGAGGCCGTGTGCCCCTGGATCCGGGTGAGGCTGGGTCCCAGGCCCGGGTGAGGCCACGCGCCCCTGGGTCTGGGAGAGGCCACGCGCCCCTGAGTCCGGGTGAAGCCGTGCCCCTGGGTCTGGGCGAGACCAAACCAGAGGGAGTCGGACCTGCATTACCACCATTTGTCCACTATCCATAGCTGAAAAGTCAGTGCCGACATGTACACATAAGGAACTGGTGGACATTGAAATTGGGTCTCAAAAGAACTGTTGGTCCAGAAAGAAACTCACTACAGACTGATTCATGTGCCTGTCAGCATAACTATTATTGCTCATCTCACATTCAGTTCTTATAAGTATATTTCTAGTGACACATGATCTCGCTCATCTAGGGGAAATGATGAACAACATAGACTGATGAACAAGAACAGAACCAGAAACAAGGAGGCATCGATCGGACTATCAGGCCTCAGAGGGAGGGGAGGGGAGGGTGGGGGTAGGGGGGAGAGATCAACCAAAGGACTTGTGTGCATGCATACGAGCCTAACCAATGGTTAAGGACAACAGGGGGGTGGGGGCATCCGTGGGGAGGGGTGTGGGATGGGAATGGGGGGATGAGGACAAATATGTGACACCTTAATCAATAAAGAAATTTAAAAAAAAAGAAATAACTCCCAGATGAAAGAAAAGGAGCAATCACCAGAAAAATAACTAAATGAAATGGAGGCAAGCAACCTATCAGACATAGAGTTCAAATCAATGGCTATAAAGATGCTTAAGGAACTTAGTGCAAATTACAACAGCATGAAAAAGGAAATAGAAACTATGGATAAGAAACAGACAGAAATGAAGAATAATATATCTGACATCAAGTATATTATTGTGTAAGAAATTAAAAGTAGATAAGATGAAGCAGAGGATTGAATAAGAGATTTGGAAGACAAGATTGAAATAAATACCCAACTAGAGCAGCAAAAATAACAAAGAATTATAAATCAGAGGGATAGCTTAACAGAGCTCTGGGACAACATGAAATGTAATAACATTCACATCATCGGAATACCAAAAGGGGAAGAATGTGATCAAGGGATAGAGAATCTGTTTGAAGAAATAATGACAGAAAGAGAAAGGCACACAAGTTCAGGAGCACAGGGAGTCCCAGTGAAGATGAAGCCAACAAGACCCATGCCTCATAATTAAAATGGCAAATATTAAAGACAAAGAAAGAATATTAAAGGCAACGAGAGAGAGAGAGAGAGAGAGAGAGAGAGAGAGAGAGAAAATTACTTACAAAGGAGCTCCCTTTATAATGTCAGCTGACTTCTCAATAGAAATACGTCAGGTCAGAAAGAAATGGCATGAAGTATTCAAAGTAATGAAAATCAAAGGCCTGAATTCAAGACTACTGTATCTAGCAAGGCTATCACTTAAAAATTGAAGGTGAAATGAAAAGCTTTCCAGACAAAAAAAGGTTAAATAAGTACATTACCACCAAACCAGAAATGCAAAAATTATTAAAGTTACTTCTTTAAGAAGAAGAAAAGGAGGGAGAGAGAGAGGATCATGGAAATAAAAAAAAATAAAAATGGCAATAAATAAATACTTATCAATAATAACCTTAGATATAAATATATTAAATGTCCCAATAGAAAGACATACTGTGACTGAATGGATAAGAAAACATGACCTATACATATACTATCTACAAGAGACCCACCTCAGAAACAGACTGAAAGTGAAAGGATTGTAAAAATATTCCATGCAAATGGGAAAGAAAAAAAGGTGGGGTAGCAATATTCATATCAGACAAAATAGACTTCAAAACAAAGGCCATAACAAAGAGACAAAGAAAGCCACTAAATTATACTAAAGGGAATTACTCAACAAGAAAATATAACACTTTTAAACATATATGCACCCAAAAAAATGAGTACCCAAATATATATTAAAAAAACAAAACAAAACTCTTGATGGACTTTAAGGGACAGAGCAACAGCAGTACAGTCATTATGAGAAATTTTTAACACCCTACTGACATCACTTGATAGATCTTCCATACAAAAAATCAATAAGAAAATAAAGGTATTAAATGACACACTAATTCAGTAGGATCTATCTGATATTTACAGAACATTTCACCCCAAAGCAATAGAATATACATTCTTCTCAAGCACACATGGAACATTCGCAAAGAAAGACCACATGTTAGGACAAAAAACAAGTCTATACAAATTCAAGGAGATTGATATACCACGCATCTTCTTGGATCCAAATGGCATGAAGCTAAAAATCAACTACAAAAACAAAAAACAAACAAACAAACAAAACACTGAAATACATGGAGTTTAATAGCATTGTATTAAACAATGAGTGGATTACCAATGAAATCAAGCAAGAAATAATAACCTTCCTGGAAACGAATGAAAATGAACACACAAACATCCAAAACATATGGGACACAGCAAAAGCAGTCCTGAGTGAGAAATACATAACATTACAGGCCTACTTCAAGAAACAAGAAAAAGCACTAATAAAGTATCTAACCCTATGACTAAATGAATTGGAAAGAAAACCCCAGAGGAAGTAGAAGGAAAGAAATAATAAAGATCAGAACAGAAATAAATGACATGGAAATAAAAAAAAACACACACACAACAATAACAACAACAACAAAAGTACAGAGGATCCAAGATAGCGGCAGACAGGATGGCAGTGAGGGCAAGAGTGTGAGTGAGTGAGAGAGCAGAAGGAGAGTGCATAGACACATGGGGCACGTGTGTATGTGTGAGTGAGGGACAGTTATATTCTGCAGGACTGTTGGGGATTGGAGGACCAGGCTCCCCTAGCCAGGCAGCCTCTACTACCCCTGAAATCTCTCCTGGGGTGGCCGGTTCTGCCACAGAGACCATGCTATCTTGAAGAGGAGAGTGGCTGTGACTGGGAGCCCAACCTCAACTCCACCCCGGGAGACCTCAGACACCACCTGGGACCCTACAGCCACACCGAGCAGGGACCAGCTACCTCGTCTGCGAACCCACGAACACTGAGGCTCCAGCCTCCCTGGCTGCACACTCCTAAAAAGTTTGTCCAGGGGGAGACAAAATGGTGGCCAAATAGGTGGACTGGTCCTGCACCTTCTCATGAAGCAGATAGAAGAAACAGCTGAATTGAATAGCATTCACACGGAATTGGTGAATTAAACACAGCTGGTGAGACAATCCATGGATGGAAAGGTCAGAGGTCACCTGGAGAGAGGTGGGATCTGGGCTGAAGGGAGAAACACAGGCAGCTGGGACTAGAGTGCCAGAGGGAGACTGCGCTACACCAAATCCATGTCCCTTGGGGACACGTGTAGCACTTGACTGTGGAAGGGGGTCCACAGGGCTGCTGGCCGTGAGCGACTCTAGATCTAAGCCCACAGCCATGAAATGCTGCACCCAAAAAGGCAGCCTGAAGTTCTGCACTGGCCGTGCAGTGCTGGGGGAGAGAGATGTGCAGCCGTGCAGTTGTGCTGTCTTTATAACTTCCTTGCCTTTACTTGCTAAACCCAGTGCATAGGATCTTTCAATTACAAACACTCACCAGGTAGGCAGCGATGCAAGGGAAGGGGGTTTTGTAGAAGCTGGGGAGCAAAATAGGGAGAGATGATAGGGAAGCCAGCTCTGAGACAGTCTGATACCTCCAACCCTGAACAGACATTTTTCTCCTGGAAACCAGACCCCTCCTAGCAGCACAGCCACACCCAGCCTTGAGCTCAGCAAACAAAAATTCCAAATAACCCAGGGAATCCTTGGGGACTGCGTTGAGGGGCCATTTGGTCCCAGAAACTAATACATAAACATTGCCACCAAGAGGCCGTGTCGGAAATAGACACTTGTGTAAATATGACTGAAAGCAAGAAGAAAAACAAAGGGGTAGATTGAACCCACCTAGCTGAAACCAAGAATGTGGCATCTGACACAGAGGAATGGTGGATCACTGGGAAAATGAGACGTGGCAGACAGAACAGTAGAGAGGGGTCTTAAACCAGCCCCCATGGGACATTAAAACTCAGCTGAAGCGAAAGAACTTCACTACTTCACTTTTTTATTTTTTATCTTTTACTTAAGAAACTAAATTTTTTTCTCTTTATTTTAATTTTTAATTATTATTATTTATTTTACCTTTCTTTTTTTGATTAGTGTTCTACATCCTATTTTAATTTTTATTTTTATCATTATTTTACTCTATCTCATTTTTTCCTTTATGCCAACCCTTTCTTCCTCACTTCTCCCTTTTTCATCTTGTTCCTGTTTTAGTTTTCCTCTCTCCTTTCTTTTTACTCTTTGTTAAAAATTGATCTTTATCTGCTTTATTGATGCATTACTATTATAATAGACTCTGTTGGCTTACTCATATATCTAATTTCCTCTCCCTTGCTCCAAGTCCATGCAACCTTCTCTTTTCTCTTTCTTTACTACCCAATTTTTTTCTTGTTGTTGTATGTTTGTGTTTTTGTTTATGTTTTTTTTTTTTTATTTTATGCTTTTGTTTTTCCTCTCCTGGCTTGTTCTCTTCTTCTACTAGTAGCTTAATTAGTTTCACCCACCAAACTCAGGCCTATCTGCTTTCTACTCTATTCTCCTTTTCCAAAAATAGATGAATATACAGATAAATAGATTAAAGAAAGGGGAATATATATGTATATACCATATTTTACGGCGTATAAGACGACTTTTTAACCCAGGAAAATCTTCTCAAAAGTCTGGGGTCGTCTTATATGCCGGGTGTCATCTTATAGGGAGGGTATATCCCAAAGTCTATATTTTAACTGGAAAAGATGGGGTCATCTTATACACCCAGTTGTCTTATACGCTGGAAAATACGGTATATATGTATATATATATTAATTATTATTAATTATCATTTTTTACCTTTTATTATTTTTATTGTTTATTATTTTTAATTGAGTATTTTGTTTTTTACTTTTCTTCTTATACACTCATTCTCTTTCTACCTCCTCTATACTTAATCGTGGCCATTCCCCCATTAATTCAATTCCTTTACCTTACCTTTTGGAAATAAGCACTGCCTCTTCAGATTCAGCTCCCCTCCTTTTTTCTGGCTGTTTGTGTTTTGCATTTTTTGGATTAGTTGAGTTTTCTCCCTACATATGTATATTTTTCCCCCTTTTTTTTCTTTTCTCTCTTACCTTTTTTCCTTTTATCAATATCATTTTGCACTCTTTTCTCTACCCTAATTCTCTTTTCTATGGTGGTCACCTTTACTTGGGGTTAATGGTGCAATTAATACATTTGTGTTTTGTTCCCTCTGTGTTGTGTCTTGTTGAGCTGTATTTTGTGCCTTTTGGTCAATGTGGTAGACAGTGATACACATAACCAGACACCCTGAGAGGAGTGAAAATGGGGAGACAAAAAAAAAAAAAGGAGGAATCACACGAAAAAGAAGTAAATGAAATGGAGGCAAAAAATTTGTCATAAAAAGAATTCAGAGTCATGGTTATAAGGATGCTGAAAAGGATAAAGGCAAATTAAACAACATGTGTAAGAATCAAGAGGAAATGAAGAATGACATAGCTGCAATAAAGAACACAATAGAAAGCATCAAAAGTATACAAGAAGAAGCTAAAGATCTCATCAGTGAGCGAGAAGAAAAAGTAGGAAAAAACACCCAAACAGAATAGCAACTGGAAAAAAAAACAACTTAAAAAACAGGAAGAGAGCCTAATGGAGTTTTCAGAAAACATGAAATGAAAAAACATCCACATAATAGGGGTGCCAGAAGGAGAGGAAACTAAGCAAGGAATAGAAAACCTATTTGAAGAAATTATGACAGAAAACTTCCCTGATATTGGGAAGAAAAATCTCACCAAGTCCAAAAACCTCAGAGTCCAAAACAAGATAAACCCCAAAAGACCCACACCAAGCACATCATAATTAAATTGGCAAACACAAATGACAAAGTAAGAATCCTAAAGACAGCAAGAGAAAGACAGAAAGTTACCTATAAGGGATCTCCCATTAGACCAGCGGTTCTCAACCTGTGGGTCGCAACCCCTTTGGGGGTCAAACGACCCTTTCACAGGGGTCGCCTAAGACCATCAGAAAACACATATTTCCCATGGTCTTAGGAACCGAGACACTGCTCCTCTATCCATCTCCAGGCGGGTCCGCCCACATGCAGATATGCCCACATATGAGTACCCGGTGTGATGACATCATCGTGCTAACCCCATCACATACACCCCATACAAATACAGGTGTATGTGACAGGGTTGGTACCATAATGTACTTATGCGGACCAGTCACACATGTGTAGAGAGCAGCTACTGTGTAGAAAGCAGCTGTTGTGTTGAAAGCAGCTACTCTGTTAAAAGCAGCTACTGTGTTGAAAACAGCAGTATTGGAGGTAAAACGACACTTCATGAATTACAATTACTGGGTAAATGTAAAATCATGTACTGTAAAATCATCAACTGCTTCAAAAAAAAAATCTGTACCATGGGAACTTAATCTGGATGCTAATCGGTCTTTTTATATTCAGCTGTGGTTGATGTGAATACTGCCCCCTTGTGATAGTAACAGGTATATAAAAAAAACAACACAGAGAATGGGAAATCATAGGAAACTTTAATGAACTGTATTAACTGAACTATGCCATGTATCATCTTTTGTATTATTAAAGTTATTGTTATATATTATTTTCATTAGCAAACCATCCCATGACAATGAATTGTGTAGAGAAGAACGTTAAGAAAAGAAAATATAGTGAGGATTTTTTACAGTATGGTTTTACCTCAATAATTATAGCAGGAATTGAGAAACCACAATGTGTTATTTGTTGTAAAGTTCTATCAGCCGAATCTATGAAGCCAAACAAACTAAAACGCCATTTTGATAGCAAGCATCTGAGCTTTGCTGGCAAGGATACCAACTATTTTAGAAGCAAAGCTGATGGACTCAAGAAAGTCAGACTTGACACTGGTGGCAAGTACCACAAACAAAATGTAGCAGCCATTGAAGCTTCATATTTTGTGGCACTCAGAATCGCCAGAGCTATGAAACCTCACACCATTGCTGAGGATTTACTGTTGCCAGTGGCCAAAGACATTGTTCGAGTTATGATCGGAGACGAATTTGTTACAAAATTGAGTGCAATTTCCTTATCTAACGGCACTGTCTGCAGAAGAATCGATGACATGTCCGCTGATATTCTTGATCAGGTAATCCAGGAAATTAAATCTGCCTCACTTCCATATCCAGCTTGATGAATCTACAGACGTTGCAAACTGTTCACAGTTACTGGTTTACGTGAGGTATATTAATGATGGCAACTTTAAAGTTGAGTTTCTTTTTTGCAAACCTCTTGAAATGACAACTACTGCAGGTGATGTATTTGACACAGTTGGTTCATTTCTGAAAGAGCATAAGATCTCTTGGGGAAAGGTTTGGGGTGTTTGCACAGATGGTGCTCCAGGTATGCTAGGATGTCGATCTGGATTTCAACGTTTGGTACTGAATGAGTCACCAAAAATCATTGGAACTCACTGTATGATTCATTGGAAAATATTAGCAATGAAGACGCTGCCACAAGAGTTACAAGAAGTAATGAAAAGCATCATAAGTTCTGTCAATTTTGTAAAGGCGAGCACTTTAAACAGTCGACTGTTTTAGCAACTGTGCAGCGAGTTGGATGCGCCGAACAATACTCTGCTATTTCACACTGAAGTGAGATGGTTGTCGAGAGGAAAAGTTTTAAAACGTGTTTTTGAGCTTTGTGATGAACTCAAACGTTTTTTAATCAGAAAGCAAGACAGCAGTTCGAAGCACTTTTCAACAATAAAAGTGAACTGCAGAAAATAGCTTACTTGGTTGACATCTTTGCCATTTTGAATGAGTTAAATTTATCACTGCAAGGACCAAATGCAAAATGCCTAGATTTGTCTGAAAAGATCTGATCATTGCAAATGAAACTTCAGCTTTGGCAAAAAAAAATTGGATGAAAATAAAATTTACATGTTGCCTACCTTATCTGCTTTCTTTGAGGAACATGACATTGAACCAGACAAAAGGATTACAATGATAATTTCTGTGAAAGAACACTTGCATATGCTTGCAGACGAAACTTCATTGTACTTTCCAAATCTACCTGACACCCCATTTGCACTTGCCAGAAGCCCATTCACAGTCAAAGTTGAAGATGTTCCTGAAACAGCACAAGAGGAGTTCATTGAACTTATTAACAGCGATGCAGCGAGGACTGATTTCTCTACAATGCCAGTTACAAAATTCTGGATCAAGTGTTTGCAGTCATATCCTGTTCTGTCTGAGACTGTGTTGCACCTTCTTCTTCCATTTCCAACAACATATCTTTGTGAAACAGGGTTTTCCAGCTTGTTGGTTATCAAGTCTAAATACAGAAGTAGACTTGTTGTGGAAGATGATCTTCGTTGTGCTCTTGCAAAGACTGCCCTGAGAATTTCTGATCTGGTGAGAAAGAAGCAATCTCAACCTTCGCACTGACGTTGGCTTTTTGCGCATACTGTCGCAAAATGTAGCAATGTAGTTTACTGTTGTTATAATAAGACTGTTACCTATGCTATACCATGCTTCAAGACAAAATTTCATTTATTTGTAATTAGAAATAAATATTTCACAATATGTAATTACATATTGTTTTTGTGTAATCACTATGCTTTAATTATGTTCAATTTGTAACAATGAAAATACATCCTGCATATCAGATATTTACATTACGATTCATAACAGTAGCAAAATTACAGTTATGAAGTAGCAAAGAAAATAATTTTATGGTTGGGGGTCACCACAACATGAGGAACTGTATTAAAGGGTCGCGGCATTAGAAAGGTTGAGAACCACTGTTCTACAAGGTCGGGTCTTAAAGACTCAACATAGAGATTCTAGCAAAACACCCAAGGGATCAGATATGTTTGGAAAAGTCAAGGTAGGGGCTGCTGCCTTTGGAAATGTCACCCCAAGATCTCCCGACCTTTTGAAGAATCCTCTTTACAGACATTCCACCCAAGTCCCGTGCTTCCCCACAGATAGATACTTGTTTGTTGCCATTGTTATTCTTTATGCCTGTTTCCCTTCTTCCCTTCTATTTATTCTTTTTACAACAGACTCTTTAACCTTTTGCATTCGGATGTCGAGTGTGACTCGACATGGTTAGCATCAGTAGCAGCTCTTTTTATACTCTTTCAATGTGTCAATAATTTGAAATATTAAAAAATCCAAATAAATAAGTTTGTATGAAAAGAAACTCCAATTTTTTATTCTACTGCTAAGCTTTGTAAAATCTGGGGTATTTAAAAAATTAAATCCCGAGTAGAATAAAGGAATCGAGAAAAAAGCAAGCGAGTGCAAAGGGTTAATATTTCTTGCATTGCTGGCTTGGTGATAATAAACTCCCTTAGCCTTTTTTTTTCTGTGAAGTTCCTGATTTCACCTCCAATTTTGAATGATAGCCTTGCTGTATAGAGTATTATTAGATTCAGTCCCTTGCTTTGTATCACTTTGTATACTTCTTTCCATTCCCTCTGGCCTGATGTGTTTCTGTTGAGAAATCATTTGATAATCTAATGGGAGATCCCTTGTTGGTAACTTTCTTTCTCTCTTGCAGCCCTTAAGATTCTTTCTTTGTCATTAATGTTTGCTATTGTAATTACAACATGTCTTGGTGTGCGTCTTTTGAGGTTCATCTTTTTGGGGACTCTCTGTGCTTGTGTGAGGTTTTTCTTCCCCAAGACAGGAAGTTTTCTGTTATGATTTCTTCAAATAGGTTTTCTATAACTTGCTCTTCTTCTTGACCATTCTGGTACCCCTATTATGAAGATGTTGCTTTGTTTCATGTTGTCCCAAATCTCCCTTAAACTATTCTGCTTTTTAATGTGTTTTTTTTTTCCAATTGCTGTTCAGATGAGGTGTTTATATCCAGTCTTATAACTTGCTGATTTGGTCCTCTGCTTCTTCTAGTGTTCTGTTTAAACCTTCCATTGAGTTTTTTTATTGAAGGTATATTATTCTTCATTTCCTCTTGATTCTTATATATGTTAATTTTCTCATCCAGACAGTTTAGAAACTTTAAGAACCTTACTCTGAATTCTTTCTCTGGCATATTGCTAGCCTCCATTTCATTTAGTTCCTTTGTTGGTGATTCCTCCTTTTCTTGGGGGTTGTTTCTTTGTGTCCCCAGTTTTGCTGTCTCTTTCTTGCCCTGGGCACCCTGCTTGGGGTTTGAGAGGTTGAAGACCCTATCAGGCCAATGGTCTGGAAATTGTTAGCCCAGATCTGGGTCTGCCTTGAGTCTCATGCTTTTATTTTCTCTGCTCTGAGTTGTATCCTCTTCCCCAAGGATCTGGATCCTTAGTTGTACTCTTTAGATTCTCAGGGTGGTGGGTGCATAGGCACAGTTCCTCTGTTGTGCGACTCCCTGTGAGGATCCAGAGCCCCCTGTCATGCGATTTGCTGTGTGGCTCTGACACCTGTGGCAGGGTGGCACTCTAGTTCCCTCTGGCATTGCACTTGTAGCATGGTCCTGTGGCCTCTTGCTGGGCACAACCAATTGATCTGGGTTGCCCTGGCAGCACTCTCCTGTGTTCTGGAGTGGGGCGTGTGCTGGGTTGCTCCTGGTAGCTCCAGTGGGACTGTCCCAGGGGATGGGATGGAGCGGGTGCTAGTTGATCTGCATCACACAGTCAGAGCTCTCCTGTGTCCTGAAGTGGGATGCTGCCGAGTTACTCCAGGTTGACTCATCAGCAACTCCCTGGGCTTGAGGTGAACTGGGTACTAGTTGCTCTGGGTTGCATAGTCCACACTCTCCGGTGGCCCAGTGTGGGGCACACACTGAGTTGCTCCAGGTATCCCTGGCACCAGGTTCAAGGTCTCAGGGTGAAGCAGGTGCCAGGTGGCTCCAGGTCAGACTGGTAGCTCAGTTCTGGGGCCTTGGATGGGGGCAGGACACAAGGTTCCCCTGGCTTGCACTCTCTGTGGGTTCTGGAGCTGGATCCTGGGATGCTGGGACCTGGCTGGCTGGTGAGGAGGCCAGGTGTGGGAGGTCACTCTGGCGAGCGCTCACTGCAGATGTTTGGGAGCCTCCCAGGAGGTATTGCACTATTCACTCCCAGAGCACAGTGGTGGTTCCAGGAAAGTTATGGCTGGCAAGTGGCATTCTTCAGGCATTCTCTGCCCTTCCTTATTAAAAATTGTCTCCTTGGCTGTGTCTAATTTGTTAATTCTTGATGGATGCTCTCCAATTTAGTTGTTTTTTCAGCCTGGCCCCAGGAGGGGGTGTGCAACACTTCTGCCCATTCAGCTGCCAATTTGAAATCCATGACCATCTCTTATGTGCACTCCCTGGACAGATCAGAGTTTAATTACAGTTGTATTTTGCAGTCCATATGAGGCCCCTGCATGTCTTAGGGTTAAGTCCCAGACACCTCTGTGAGGTCTTTACTCATGTAAGAACATTTGAGACCCTGGAACCAGAGAGAGGAATTTGCCTCTTTGATCTTTGGAGCCTGAGTAGGGATCCAAGCACTCATTCAGTTGTTGGTCATATTTTGCTTTGAAACTGGTGAGAAGTCTACTGCTTTCTAACTCAGTCCAACCACCAGTTTATCCTTCCATGGGAGCCTTTTTATGTGGCAGTCGCCCTAATGGCTTTTAACTGGCTGACCCATACCTGCTTTTAAATGGCCCAAAGGCCAGAGACCGCATTTGGAAAGTGAAAGAGAAAAATGACCACTGGAAATGGCAGCCTGATTAAGTGACTAAGAGGCACTTGGCAATGCCTCCAAAATTACAAAGGAAACATCAAAAGAAGTGATAGGGTCCATAAGCACACCATTTGATGTGGAGAGTTTGAATCCTGGACCAAGCTCCCAAAGCTGATAACTGGAACCATGAGCCAAGGGTTTTTCCCAGAGTTGTGTCTCACAATGCTGAAGAATGAGCACCACGAACCAGAAGACTTAAGCAAGAATGTGGAAATTTTATTATAAGAAGATTCAGACTCCCCAATGGGGAAGTGGCCCAAATGATGGATTGACAGTACTAAGAGCAGTACTAAGCTGTCAGTCAAACATATGAAGAAACTACAAGTTTAATAGCCTCAGGAAAATTTTGTAAAACCAACTGTGGTGGATTTTTAGCTTTTTGCTGTTGTGGTTTACATTTTACATTTGTCTTTAGACTGTCAATAAAAAGAAATCCAAAATGGGTATTTTGTTGTTTGGATTAGATTTTTTTGTTTATTTTATTATTTTTTTTATTGGGAGATGTGCTAAAAAGGTAGGAATGGAATTTGAGGTGGTGGGAGTTTGTGACACAAAAAGCTATTTTTTTTCACTTTCTTTTTAACTTTTTCTATCTTTAAAATAGCCTCACACCAACCTAATACTTCCTAAAAGTAACATTAATAAGTGTTTAACCACCAGCACACCAAGGGCACCAATTAATTAGGTTCAGACATCACTAATTAGTCAAGATTCTGGTCAAAGTTCTTGGATTTGGAGAAATGTGATAAATGGTACATTGGCTGAATGTCAATGTTTTATAATTCATGAGTTCTAGTATTTTCTGAGCACTGTTATGAAATTAATGTATCTGCCCCAAATTCAAATGTTAAAATCTTAACCTCCAATGTGATGGTAGAGCTATTAGAAAGTAACTAGGGCATAAGGGGAGCCCTCATGAATGGGATTAGTGCCCTTGTGAAAGAGACCCAGAAATGCTTGCCCCTTCTGCCATTTAAGAACACAGTGAGAAGATGGCAACATTACTGAAACCAAGCTCTCACCAGACACCAAATCTTTCAGCACCTTGACCTTTGACTTCCAAACCTCTAGATATATGAAAAATAAATGTTTGTTTTTTAAGTAACACAGTATATGGTATTTTTATTATAGTAACCAGAAAGACTAATCAGGCACTTATTTTGAATGGGTAACTCTTTTACAAACACATTATAGTACTTAGTCATCCCAACATTGCATTTTACAGATGAGAAAATTGAGGCCTAGAATGGTTAAATACCTGCCAAATATTTCCAACTAGTAATAGGCAAAGTTGGAATATCTATCCAGTTTCTGCAACTTCATGATCCATAATATTAAGCATATAAAATTGCCTCATAATATGATGAGATAATAAGATATATTTAACATTGATAAAAACATTTAATAAATTAATTTGTCAATGTAACAGGATACAAAATCAACACCCCAGAATTTATGGCCTTTTTATACACCAATAATGAATTCTTAGAAAGAGAAACTAAACAAACAATCCCATTTACCATTGCAACAAAAAAATTAAGATACTTAGGAATAAACTTAACCAAGTAGGTAAAAAACTTGTACTTGGAAAAACTATAGGTTTTTGGGGGAAAAAGGTAGAGGAAGACATAAACAAATTAAAGAATATACCTTCCTCATGAATTGGCAGAATTAACTTTATTAAAATGCCCATACTACCCAAAGGCAATATACAGATTCAATGCAATCCCTATTAAAATACCCACAGCATATTTCACAGATCTAGAACAAATACCTAAAAATTGTATATGGAACCAAAAAAAAAAAAAGACCCTGAATAGCCACAGCAATCTTAAGAAGAACAAAATAGGAGGATTCACGTTTACTTCAAACCACTGTATTCAAAACAACCTGGTTCTGGCAAAAACAAACAAACAAACAAACAAACAAACAAAACAGGCATATAGATCAATGAAACAGGACAGAAACCCCAATCGATCCAAGCTATTATGCTCAATTAATATTTGACAATAGTTCTTGAAGAGTCAAGACAGTCTCCTCAATAAATGGTGTTAGGAAAACTGGACAGATACATGCAAACAAATGGAGCTAGACCAACTCACACCATACAGAAGAATAAACACAAAATGGATAAGCAACTTAAATGTAAGTATTGAATCCATAAAAATCCTGGAAGAAACCATAGGCAGCAAAATTTCAGACAACTCTCATAGCAATATGTTTACAGATACATGTCCTAGGGCAAAGGAAGCTAAGGAGAAAAATAAACAAATGGGACTACATCAAAATAAAAAGCTTCTGTGCAGCAAAATAAACCACCAACAAAATGAAAAGGGAACCCATTGTATGGGAGAACATATTTGGCAATCTTACATCATAAAAAGGGTTAATATTGAAAATATATAAGGAACTCATACAACTTAACAAGAGGAAGACAAACAATCCAATTAGAAAATGGGCAAAGGACCTAAATAGACACTTCTCCAAAGTGGACATACAGATGGCCAAGAGACATATGAAAAAATGCTCAAAATCACTGATCATCAGAGAGGTGCAACTTAAGATGACAATGAGGTATCACCTCACCCTGTCAGAATGGCTACCAGCAACAAATCAACAAATGACAAGTACTGGTGAGGATGTGAAGAAAAGGGAATCATCGTACACTGATGGTGGGAATGCAGACTGGTGTAGCAGTCATGGAAAACAATATGGAGTTTTCTTTAAAAAATTAAATATATAACTGCCATTTGACCCAGTGAACCTATTTCTAGGAATATATCCCAATAATCCCAAAACACCAATCAGAAAGGATATATGCTCCACTATGTTCACAGCAGCACAATTTGCAATAGCTAAGACCTGGGCAAAGCCCAAATGCCCATCAGTAGATGAGTGGATAAAAAAAGCTGTGGACTGTAGACTGGCAAGAAGGTAGGTAGGGAGAGTGTGAGAGAGTGAGGGAGTGATAGAGGAGTATGTAGACGTGTGTGTGGTGTGTGTGAGTTAGAGCTAGGGACAATTAGATCCTGCAGGTCTTCCAAGGGGCTGCCAAACTAGGCAGTCTTAGACAGAAAAACCCCTCTGCCATTGCAAACACTCCAGGGAGGACACCGCCGGCACAGAGACCACGCCATCTTGAAGAACAGACTGCTTGAGACTAGGATCCTAGCCTCGGCACTACCCAATCTGGTCTCAGTCACAAACCAGGACTCTACAGCCACTCTGGTAATAGACCTGTGACCACAGCTGCAGACCCACAGACACCAAGACCCCAAGCACCCTGGCCACAGATTTCTGTGAGTCACAGACCCAATCCCCAACTCCACTGGCCCCGCAGCAGTGGCATAGGAACTGCCAGACCCTCTCCGCACAAACAGGCATCCTGTCTACACACAGCAGCAGTGGCTTTACCTGAATTTGAGCCTGGGTGTATGGACATGGGAAGTTTGTTTCCTGCAAACAGGCCACAGGCCCATGCAGAGAGGCTGTGCTGAATTTGAGCCTGGGTGGGTGAACTCAGGAGACTTGTCTGAGCATGCGAACTCAGGGAGTTTGTTTCCCATGACCAGACCTGGCACCCACGCAGGGAGGCTGTGCTGAATTTGAGCCTGGGTACACGGACACGGGAAGTTTTTTTCCCGCAGTGCACACCTGCGTGACCATACCACATGCCCACACAGGGCAGCAGTGCCACCTGACTTTGATTCAGGGAAAGCACACACAGAAGGCTGTTTCCACAGGGCAGGAGTGGACCTCCTGCTGACACAGTGCAACTGTGCAACCCGGTCCCCCAAGCAGACCAGGGACCCTGATTCTCCATGCAAGAGGCAGCACTGAGCACCAGTGACTTGACTCTGTTTCTCATTGAACATGCCTGGGATCTCTGATTCCCAGTGCATTCACACTAAGAGCCAGTGAATCCAATTCTCGGAGCATGCGCACACAGGGAACCTGATTCTCGGCGTCAGGTCGCACCAAGCAACAGAGACTCTGATACTCAATTCTCGGCATGGATACAGGGGGTCTCTGATGCCTGACACATGCTAGGGGACTCTGTTTCAGTGCAGGCAGGGTTCCTGATTCTAGGCATGCACACAAGGCTACACTAAGCTCCTGTGACCATGATCCTGGGAGAGCATGGCTCACACCAACCCATGGCAGCCACACGTGTTGGTGTCAGAGCTATTCAGTGACACGGGGGGGGGGGGGTGGAGGTGCGTGAAGCTCCCACTGCACATGGCACAGGCCCCAAAACTCGATATTTGAAACTTCTCTTCTGGTGGTAGTCAGAATGGTGAGACCACAAAACAATCCCCAAAGGAAAGAAAATGAGGAATCGCCAAGAAAGGAAATAAGTGAAACAGAAGTAGGCAAAATGACAAAAAAGGAATTCAGATCAATGGTCGTACAGTTCATATACCAGAGGGATGAGAAAATCAACAACCAATGCAAAAATCAGGAAGAAATCAAAAATGATATAGCTACAATCAAAAACACCATGGAAGGTTTCAATAGTAGACTAGAAGAAGCAGAGGACCGAATTAGTGAGTTAGAAGATAAGGTACAGAAACAAGCCCAATCTGAACAGCAACTGGAGAAAAAAATTAAAAAGCAGAAGGAGAACCTAAGGGAGATTTGGGACAATGCAAAACGAAGTAACATACATATAATAGGGCTGCCAGAAGGACAAGAAGAGCAGCAAGGATTAGAAAATATATTTGAAGAAATAATGACAGAAAACTTCCCTGATATGGGGAAGAAAAAAGTTAAACAAGTACAGAGATTACCAAGAAAGATGAATACCAAAAGAACCACACCAAGACACGTCACAATTACAATGGAAATGTTAACGACAAAGAGAGAATCTTAAAGGCTGCAAGAGAGAGACAGAGAGTTGCTACAAATGATCCACCATCAGATTATTAAATGATTTCTCAACAGAAACACATCAAGCCGGAAGGGAATGGAAGGAGGTATACAAAGTGATGCAAAGAAAAGGACTGAATCCAAAAATACTCTATCCAGCAAGACTATCAATCAAAATGGAAGGTGAAATCAGGAGCTTCGCAGACAAAAAAAAAGAAAAGGCTAAGGAAGTTTATCACTACCAAGCCAGCAATGCAAGAATTGCTAAAGGGAATGCTGTAAAAAGAAGAAATAGAAAGGGAGGGAGGAACACAGGAATAAAGTACAGAAATGGCTACAAAGAAGTACCTATCAATAATAACATTAAACGTAAATGGATGAAAAACTCCAATCAAAACACACTGAGTGAATGAATGGATAAGAAAACATGACCCTTATATATGCTGTCTACAAGAAACCCACCTCAGAACAAGGGACTCACACAGACTGAAAGTGAAGGAATGGAATAATATCTATCAGGCAAATGAAAATGAAAAAAAAAAAAAAAAAGAAAGCTGTGGTAGCAACACTTATATCTGACAAAACAGACCTCAAAGTGAAGACCATGACAAGAGACAAGAAAGGCCACTTCATAATTCTAAAGGGATTGATACAACAAGAGGGTATAACTCTGGTAAACATTTATGCACCCAACGCAGGAACACCCAAATACATAAAAATACATCTGGAAGATATCAAGGGTGAGATTAACTTCCACACAATCATAGTAGGAGACTATAATACCCCATTAACATAACTGGGTAAATCCTCTAAACAAAAAAAAAAATAGCAAAGAAACTTCAATCCTAAAGGACTCACAAGATCAAATGGACGTAATCAATAGCATTAGAACATTTCACCAAAAAACTACAGAATATACATTCTTCTCAAGCATACATGGGACATATTCAAAGATAGACCATATATTGGGACACAGGCAAAGTCTCTCCAAATTCAATAGGATTGAAATCATATCAAGCATCTTCTCAGATCACAATGGCATAAAATTAGAAATCAACTACAGTAAAAACAATCACAAAAAGTCAAACACTTGGAGGCTGAATAGCGTAGTATTAAACAATGTGTGGGTTACCAAAGAGATCAAAGAAGAAATAAAATACATCCTAGAAACAAACGACAATAAAAACACAACAATGAAAAATCTTTGGGACACAGTGAAAGCAGTCCTGAGAAGGAACTTCATAGCATTATAGGCCTATCTCAAAAAACAAGAAAAACTAGTGTTAAGCCATCTAACTCTGCAACTTGAAGAATTAGAAAGAGAGCAAAACGAAAAGCTCAGAGTGAGCAGAAGGAAGGAAATAATAAAGATCAGAGCAGAAATAAATGACAAATAGACCAAAAAAAAACCAACAAAAAAACACAAACAAACAAACAAAAAAAATCAATGAAACCAAGAGCTGGTTCTTTGAAAGGATAAACAAGATTGATGAACCTCTAGCCAGGCTCACCAAGAAGCAAAGAGAGAGGACCCACATAAACAAAATCCGAAACAAAAGAGGTGCAATAACAACAGACTCCACAGAAATCCAAAGAATAATAATAATAAAAAAATACTATGAGCAACTCTACTCCAACAAACTGGTCAACCTAGAAGAAATGGACAGATTCCTAAAAAAAGACTGACCTTCCAAAACTCAAAAAATCTTAATAGGCTGATAACTATGGAGGAAATGGAAGCAGTAATAAAAAAATCTTCCAACAAACAAAAGCCCTGGACCAGACAGTTTCACAGGGGAGTTTAAAAAAAACATTCAAAGAAGAAATAAAACTATCTTCCTCAGACTATTCCAAAAAATTCAAGAGGAAGGAACACTCCAAGCTCTTTCTATGAGCCAGCATTACCCTAATCCTAAAACCAGATAAAGACAATACAAAGAAAGAGAATTAAAGGCCAATATCCCTCATGAACTTAGAAGCCAAAATCCTCCACAAAATTCTAGCAAATTGAATCCAGCATTACATTATAAAGATCATACACCTTGACCACGGGATTTATCTCGGGTATGCAAGGATGGTACAATATCTGCAAATCAATAAATGTGATACACCATATAAACAAACTGAGAGATAGAAACCATATAATCATATCCATTGATGCAGGAAAAGCGTTTGACAAAATCCAACACCCTTTCTTGATAAAAACCCTCATCAAGGTGGGAATAGAAGGATCATACATCAACATAATAAAAGCCATATATCATACTCAATGGGCAAAAGCTAAAACCATTTCCACTAAGAACAGGAACAAGACAGGGATGCCCACTCTCACCACTCCTGTTCGACATAGTACTGGAAGTACTAGCCATTGCGATCAGATAAGAAGAAATAAAAGGCATCCAAATTGGAAAAGAAGAAGTAAAACTGTCCTTATTCACAGTTGACATGCTATAGTACATACAAAACTCCAAAGACTCCATTCAAAAAATACTAGACTTAATAAATGAATTTTGCAATCTAACAGGATACAAAATTAACACAAAGAAGTCTATGGATTTTCTATACACCAATAATGAACTCACAGAAAGAGAAATTTAAAAAGCAATCCCATTTACCATTGCAACAAAAAATTAAGATACCTAGGAATAAACTTAACCAAGGAGATAAAGGACCTGTACTCAGAAAATTCAGAACGCTGAAAAAAGAGATAGAGGAAAACATGAACAAATGGAAGAATATACCATGTTCATGGATTGCCAGAATCAACATCATTAAAATGCTCATACTACCCAAAACAATCTATAGTCTCAATGCAATCCCCATTAAAATACCAACAGCATACTTCGAAGACTTAGAACAAATTCTCCAAAAATTCATCTGGAATAAAAAAAGACTCCAAAAAGCAACAGCAATCTTGAGAAAGAAGAACAATGTTGGAGGGATCACAATATCAGATATCAAGGTATACTACAAAGCCATTGTTCTCAAAACTGCCTGGTACTGGCACAAGAACAGACATATAGACCAGTGGGACAGAACAGAGAACCCAGAAATCAACACAAGCCATTATGCTCAATTAATATTTGACAAAGGAGGCAAGATCATACAATAGTCAAGACAGTCTCTTCAATAAATGGTGTTGGGAAAACTGGACAGATACTTGCAAACAATGAAACTATACCACCAACTTACACCATACACAAAAATAAACTCAAAATGGATAAAGGACTTAAACATCAGATGGGAAACCATAAAATCTTAGAAGAATCCATAGGAAGCAAAATAGCAGACATATGTCGTAGCAATATGTTTAACGATACAGCTCCTAGGGCAATGGAAACTAAGGAGAAAATAAACAAATGGGACTACATCAAAATAAAAAGCTTCTGCACATCAAAAGAAATGAACAACAAAACAACAAGAAAGCCCACTGCATGGGAGAACATATTTGCGAATGTTACCTCCAATAATGGTTTAATCTCCAACATTTACAGGGAACTCATACAACTTAACAAAATAAAGATAACAACCCAATCAAAAAATGGGCAAATGACTTAAATAAACACTTTTTGAAAGAGGACATTCAGAAAGCCAAGAGACACATGAAAACATGCTCAAAGTCACTAATCATCTGAGAGATGCAAATCAAAACAACAATGAGGTACTACCTCACACCTGTAAGAATGGCTATCATCAACAAATCAACAAATGACAAGTGCTTGAGAGGATGCGCAGCAAAAGGAACCCTCCTTCACTGCTGGCGGGAATACAGACTGGTGCAGCCACTGTGTAAAACAGTATGGAGTTTCCTCAAAAAACTAAAAATGGAACTGCCATTTGACCCAGTACCACCACTTCTAGGAATATATCTCAACAAAATAGAAACACCTATCAGAAAGGATATATGTACCCCTATGTTCATAGCAGCACAATTTACAATAGCTGAAATTTGTAAACAGCCTAAATGCCCATCAGCAGATGAGTGGGTTAGAAAACTGTAGTACATCTACACAATGGAATACTACACTGCTATAAAAAAGAAGGAATTCTTACCATTTGCAGCAGCATGGATGGAAATGGAGAGCATTATGCTAAATGAAATAAGCCAGTCAGTGAAAGAATAATACCACATGATCTCACTCATTTATGGATAATAAAAACATTATAAACTGATGAACAAAAATAGATACAGAGGCAGAAAAGCATTGAACATACTGTCAAACTACAGCGGAAAGTCTGGGGAGGGTTCGGGCGGGGAGGTAAGAGATCAACCAAAGGACTTGTATGCATGCATATAAGGATAACCAATAGACGCAAGACACTGGGAGGATGGTGAGGGCATGTGCCGGAGGGTGGGGTGGGTAGGGGAGGCTGGGTGAAGGTAAATTAGAAAGAAAAGAAAAAAGGAGACATATGTACTACTATTTGTAGTACTTTAAACAATAAAAAAAAGCTGTGGTATATTTATATCATGGAATACCTGCAGCAATAAAAAAAGGATTTCTTACCCTTTGTAAACAGTATGAAGAGACCTGAATAGTATTATGCTAAGTGAAATAAGTGGGTCGGTCAGAGAAAGACAAGTATCACATGATCTCACTCATATGTTGAATCTAATGAACAAAATAAACTGATGAACAAAATAAGTCTGGAGGCATAGGCTGTGAAATCTCAGTGGGAAGATGGTGGAGGGTTGGTGGGTGAGAAGTGGCTAGCCAAAGGACTTGTATGCATATATGCATAACCCATGGACTCAGACAATAGGGAGGTTAAACCTGAGGCAGGGGAGGGGGACAGACTAGAAGGGGTCAATGGGGGGAAAGGGGATTTATCTAAAACTTTCAATAGTAAATTTTTTTTTTAATTGGAGGAAACATGCCCTAGCCGGTTTGGCTCAGTGGATAGAGTGTCAGCCTGTGGACTGAAGGATCCTGGGTTTAATTCTCAGTCAAGGGCACATGTCCCGGTTGTGGGCTCAATCCCCAATGGGGGCCATGTAGGAGGCAGCTGATCAATGATTCTCTCTCATCATTGATGTTGCTCTCTCTCTCCCTCTCCCTTCCTCTTTGAAATCAATAAAAATATATTTTAAAAAATTAGAGGAATCACACTACCTGATATCAAACTATATTATAAGGCTATAGTAATCAAAACGGTATAGTACTTGCATAAAAACAGACATACAAATCAACGAAACAGAATAGAGAGCATACAAATAAATCCATACCATTATAGTAAATTGATATTTGACAAAGGAGGCAAAAACATACAATAGGCTAAAGATAATCTATTCAATAACTGGTGCTGGGAAAATGGGACAGATATGTGTAGAAAATGAAAAAAGACCACCTTCTTACACCATATGCAAGAATAAACTAAAAATGGCTAAAACTTAAATGTTAGACAAGAAACTATAAAAATCCTAAAAAACATAGGCAGTAAAATTTCAGATATTTCTATTAGCAATATTTTTTTCTGATATATATCCTCAGACAGCAGAAACGAAAGAAAAATAAGCAAAGGAAACCACACCAAAATATTTTTTTCACAGCAAAGGAAACCATCAGCAAAACAAAAAGAGATCCTACTGAATGGAAAAACATATCTGCCAGTGATACATTTGATAAGGGATTAATATCCCAGATTAATAAAGAATTTATAAATCTCAACACTAAGAAACCCCCCAAACAATCCAATTAAAAAATGGGCAAAAGACCTGAATAGACACTTCTCCAAAGAGGACATGCAGATGGCCAATCCTATATAATAAAAGGGTAGTATGATAATTTTCCCCCTGACTGGGAGTTCGTTGGGGAGTTTGACCAGGGCGTGGAGCTGGCCAGAGGAAGGGAGGGAGGCCTCACTGGTGGCAATGGTGGTGGCAGCAGGAGGCCAGAGGAAGTGAGGGAGTACCCAGGCAGCAGCCAGCAGTCACTAGGAACCCTAACAGTGCATGAATTTCATGCACTGGGCCTCTAGTAGATATATGAAAAGATGCTCAACATTTCTTATTATCAGAGAGATGCAAATTAATACCACAATGAGATGTCATCTCACACCTATCAGAATGGCTACTATCTATAAATCAACAAACAACAAGTGTTGGCAAGGATGTGGCCAAAAGGGAACTCTTGTGCGCAGATTGGTACAGCCACTGTGGAAAGATGTATGGAGTTTCCTCAAAAAATTTAAAATGGAACTACCTTTTGACCTAGTGTTTCCACTTCTAGGAATTTATCCAAAGAAACCAGAAACACTTATTTGAAATAATATATATACCCCTATGTTCATTGCAGCATTATTTAAAATAGCCAGGAGGAGACAAAATGGTGGCAGAATAGACAGACGTGTCCCAAGCCTTGTCTGGGAGCAGATAGAATGAGCAGCTGAAACAAATAACATCCAACCTGAATTGGTGAAGGAGACTCAGCTGGTGAGACAGTTTGCAGCCGGGAATGGCAGAGGACCCCTGGAGAAAGGTAAAATCAAGGATCTGGGCAGGAGAGTCTGCCAAACCTCTGAGCCCAGAGGGTCAGAGGAAATCCGCACAGCACCAAGCCATGTCCGTGGGGACAGGCACAGCATCTGACTGTGGAAAGAAGGTCCATAGGACTGCTGAAGGGAGGGGATTTGAGATCTGGGTCCACAGTCACGAAAGGCTGAGCCCAGAAGGGGCAGCCTGAAGGGTTAACCAGACCATGCAGTGTTAGCAGGAGAGGAGCGCATAGAGGCACAGTCTTTCTCCTCTCTGTGGCCTGTGCCTTTCTTCACTGAACCTAGTTCATAGGACCTTTCGGATACAGACACTGACCCATGGCTGAGGTGCAGGAGAATGTGCAGATTTGTGGAATCTGGGGAGAGGAGGGAATCCAGCAGAAGTGACAGCTAGTCTGGTGCTGAATCATACCTGAGCCTGGGACCTGGGCAGCCATTTTGTCCTGCAGAGACAGCTCCTCCCTCCAGTCTCTAGGCAACCAATACAGCCACACCCAGATTCCACCCTGAATGGTGCAAAGGATTAAAAAAAAAATCTAAATAGTCCCCGAGAGTCCAAATGGACTGGCCTAAAGAGAGACCTTCAGTCCCAGCAATAGAAACTGAGAAACAGTACACTACAGAAAACTGAAATCTTAATCTAGCCAAAGGAATGACACTTCACTTTTTCATTTTTTTATTATTATTTTGTTATCTCTTTTTTTCTTTGTTTTCCTGTTTTTGTTTGTTGCTTTATTTTCTATTTATTTTTACATTATTTTTCCATCACTCTATTTTATTTGCTATTTTTATTTTTATACCATTTTTGAAATCATTTTTTGTAAATTTATTATTATTGTTACTATTATTTTCTTCTTGTTCTCTTTCTTCTTATACACCCATCCCCTTTCTACTTCCTCTATACTGAACTGATATCCTCCCCATATTCATCCAATTCTTAACCTTATTTTCTGTATATAACCTCATCCTCTACAGATTCTGCCCCCACCCTCTTTGCTGGGTGTTTGTATTTTTTTTGGTTTATCTATTGGTTCTGTGGTGTTATACATACATACATATATATATATATATATATATATATATATATATATATATATATATATATTCTCCTTTTTCTTCCTTTTTCTTTTCTCTCTTATCTTTGTCTCTCTCTTCAATATCATTTGTGCTCTCTTTTCTCTCCCCTAATTCTCTTTTTTCAGGTGGTCACTTATAGTGGGGTTACTGGTGTTGTGAGTACATTTTTGCTTTGTTCCCTTTGTGTTGTGTCTTGTCGAGGTGAATTTTATCCTGTCTGACCAGGTGCTAGAGAGTGAGCCACATAACCAGACACCTGGAGAGGAAACTCCATCCACGAATGGGTCAATAACACCCCAGACCCAACGACAGAGGCAAGAAGAAGGTGGCAGTGAGGAAGAGAGCATGAGTGAGTGAGGGAGCGAAAGAGGAGTGGATGGTCATGTGGTGTGTGTGTGTGTCTGTGTGTGTGTATGTAACAATTAGATCCTGCAGGACCTTCGGGGGCAGGATAACTGGGCTCACCTAACTAGGCAGCCTTTGCTACTGTTATAAACAGTACCGGGAGGCTGGCTTGTCCTCAGAGGCCTAGCCTTTTTGAAGGAGAGAGCTGCTGTAACTGGGAGCTCAGCCTCACCTCCACCCAGAGTGCCCTCAGATAACACCTGGGACTCTACAGCCACCCCTGCCAGGGAATTGCTACCACAACTGTGGTTCCACAGTCAACGAGTCACCAGCTACCCCGGGTGCAGGCTCCTGTAAGTTCTGAAGCATGCTCCCCTCTGACCGGCCCAATGCTTTAGCCCAGGGCACTGCAACCACGCGAGCAGCAGACATGTGAGCAGCCTGCTCCTGTCCAAGGAGCAGCAGCCCTGAGAGCAATGTGCCCCAGGCCTAAGAGCAACAGCCTCACATGGCCTGCCCCTGTCCAAGGAGCAGCAGCTGTGTGAGCGGCCCGCTGCCCCATCCAAGCAACCACACAAGCATCCCACCCTGTTCGAGGAGCAGCAGCAACATGAGCAGCCTATTCACAATTGAGGAGCAGCAGCCCCACGCAGCACACCCTCGTCTGAGGAGCAGCAGCTGCAAGTAACCCGCACCCTGCACCTGTCTGAGGAGCAGTAGCTGAGCAAGCAACCTTCCCCTGTCCAAGGAGCAACAGTTGTGTGAGCAGCCCACCCCTGTACGAGGAACAGCAGCACCACAAGCAGCCCGCCCCCATTCAAGGAGCAGCAGCAGCCTGAGCAGCCCACCCTGGTCTGAGGAGCAGCAGCCACACGAGAAGACCGCCCATGTCCAAGGAGCAGCAGCCACATGCAGCCTGCACCTGTCCAACAAGCAACAGCTGGGTGAGTGGCCTGCCCCTGTCCAAGTAGCAGCAACCATACATGCAGCTCACTCCCGCCCAAGGAGCAGCAGTTGTGCAAGCAGACCATCCCCATACGAGGAGCAGCAGCCGCAGGTGCAGCTCACTCCTGCCTGAGGAGAAGCAGCCACCCAAGCAGCTCACCCCAGTCTGAGGAGAAGCAGCCACATGAGCAGACCGCCCACGTCTGAGAAGCGGCAGCACTGTGCAGCCCGCATGGGTCTGAGAAGCAGCAGCCACACGCAGCCTACACCTGTCTGATGAGCAGCAGCTGGGTGAGTGGCCTGCCCCCATCTGAGGAGCACCAGTCACATGTGCAGCTCACTCCCATCTGAGGAGCAGCAGCTACGCAAGCAGCCCGCCCCATCTGAGGAACAGCAGCAGTGTGCAGCCAGCCCCCAATCCAAGAAGCAGCAGCCACATGAGCAGTCCGCCCCCATCAGAAGAGCAGCAGCCATGTGACCAGCCCGCCACCATGCAAGGAGCAGCAGCCACGTGCAGCCTGCCCCATCCAAGGAATAGCAACCTCATGATCAGCCATCCCCATCCAAGGAACAGCAGCTGTGTGAGCAACCTTCCCATCCAGCCAGAGGAGCCACCACTGCTGTGAACAGCACCCACCAGAGGAGTCACTGTCAACTGAGGAGCAGCCACTTCTGTGACTGCCCGAGGAGCAACCACAGCCCAAGGAGCCACTGCCAACCAAGGAGCAGCCCCTGCACGACTCGACATCTAGATCAGTATGTGAGACAAAAAATGGGTAGGCAAAGAAACACCCAAAGGAAAGAAAAGGAGGAATTGCCAGAGAAGCAGCTAAGTGAAACAGAGGCATGAAATATGTCAGAAAAAGAATTCAGAATAAGGGTGAGGAAAAAATCAACAATTTATGTATGAATCAAGAAGAAATGAAGAGTGATATAGCTGAAATAAAAAACACCATGGAAAGTTTCAACAGTACACTAGGAGAAGCAGAGGACCGAATTAGCGAATTAGAAGACAGGGAATCAAAACACACCCAAACTGAACTGCAATCGGAGAAAAAAATTAAAAGACAGGAGGAGAGCCTAAGGGAGCTTAAAGCAACATACGGATGATAGGGGTGCCAGAACAACAGGAAGAGGAACAAGGGTTAGAAAACCTATTTGAAAAAACAATGTCAGAAAAAAATCCCTGAGGAAAGTCACACAAGCACAAAGTCACACAAGCACAAAGAACCCCAAACAAGATGAACCCGAAAAGACCTACACCAAGACACATCATAATTATGATGGCAAATGTTCAGGACGAAGAGAGAAGCTTAAAGGCTGCAAGAGAGAAACAGAAAGTTACATAAAAGGGATCTCCCATTAGATTATCAAATGATTTCTCAACAGAAACACATCAGGCCAGAAAAGAATGGAAGGAAATTTACAAAGTGATGCAAAGCAAGGGACTAAATACAAGAATATTCTATCCAGCAAGGCTATAATTCAAAATTGAAGGGGAAATAAGAAGCTTCACAAACAAACAAAAAAAGGCTAAGGAAGTTTATCACCACCAAGCCAGCAATGCAAGAAATGCTAAAGGGACTGGTGTAAAAAGAAGAAATAAAAAGGTAAGACAGATCACAGGCACAAAAAATAAAAATGTCTACAAACAAGTCCCTTTCAATAATAACTTTAAATGAAAATGGACTAAATGCTCCCATTAAAAGACATTGAGTAGCTGAATGGATTAAAAAAAACACATGACCCATATACACGGAGTGGCCAGATTATTATGATCTCTGAACACATAATGATCTGGCCACTCAGTGTGTGTGTGTGTGTGTGTGTGTGTGTGTGTGTGTGTGTGTTAGAGGCCCAGTGCATGAATTAGTGCATGGGTGGGGTCCGGCCAGCCTGGCCAGGGAGAGGGAACATGGGCGAATGGCCGGCCTGCCTGCTGGTTGAACTCCTAGTTGAGGGGACAATTTGCATATTAGCCTTTTATTATATAGTATATACACTGAGTGGCCAGATTATTATGAGCTCAAAGATGATAATAATCGGTCCACTCAGTGTATATACTGTCTACTAGAGACCCACCTCAGAACAAGGGATTCCCACTGAGTGAAAGTGAAGGGATGGAAAAATATCTTTCAGGTAAATGGAAATGAAAAAAAACCTGGGATACCAATACTTATATCTGACAAAATAGACTTCAAAATTAAGACCATAAAAAGAGATAAAGAAGAGTACTTAATAATACTACAAGGATTGATACAAAAGGATATAACCCTGATAAACATATATGCATCCAATGCAGGAACACCCAAATACATAAAAAAACTCCTGGTAGATATCAAGGGAGAGATCGACAACAATACAATCATAGCAGGGCACTTTAATACACCACTGACATCCCTGGATAAACCCTCTAGAAAAAAAATCAGCAAAGAAAGAGAAATCTTAAGTGACTAACTAGATCAGGTGGATTTAATTGACATCTTCAGAACATTTCATCCCAAAGCCACGAAATATATGTTCTTCTCAAATGCACATCGGACATTTTCAAAAATAGACCACATATTGGGACACAAGCAAAGTCTCCCCAAATTCAAGAAGATTGAAATCACATCAAGCATCTTCTCAGATCACAATGGCATAATATTAGAAATTAACTACAATAAAAAGAAATTCAAAAAATCCAAACACTTGGAAGTGGAGTATCATGGTATTAAACATTGATTGGATTACCAAAGAGATCAAAGAACAAATTAAAAACATCATGGAAACTAATGACAATAAAAACACAACAATCCAAAAACTATGGGACACAATGAAAGCAGTCCTGAGAGGGAAGTTTATAGCTCTACAGGCTAGCCTAAGAAACAAACAAACAAACAAAAAACAAGAAAAAATGGTAATAAATCATCTAACACTACAACTCAAAGAATTAGAATGAGAGCAACAACAACAACAAAAAAGCCCAGAGTGAGCAGAGGGAAGGAGATAATAAAGAGCAGAAATGAATGACATTGATAAAAAAAAAAATACAAAAGATCAATGAAACTAAGAACTGGTTCTTTGAAAGGATAAACAAGATTGATGAACCTCTAGCCAGGCTCACCAAGAAGCAAATAGAGAGGACCCAAAAAAAACAAAATCAGAAATGAAAGAGGTGAAATAACAACAGACCCCGCTGAAATACAAACGATTGTTAAAAAAATACTATGAACAACTCGATTCCAACAAACTGGACAACCTGGAGGAAATGGACATATTCCTAGAAAAATACAACCTTCCAAAACTCAATCAGGAAGATTCTAAAAAACTCAATAGGCCAATAACTATGGAAGTAATTAAAGCAGTAATCAAAAATCTTCTGGCAAACAAAAGCCTGGGGCCAGATGGTTTCACAGGTGAGTTTTACCAAACATTCAAGGAAGAACTAAACCCTATCCTCCTCAGGCTATTCCAAAAAATTCAAGAGGAAAGAACATTTCCAAGCTCCTTCTATGAAGCCAGCAATACCCTTATACCAAAACCAGATAAAGACAACACAATGAAAGAGAATTACAGGCCAAAATTCCTCATGAAAGTAGATGCCAAAATCCTCAACAACATTCTACCAAATTGAATCCATCAATACATTAGAAAGATCATACACCATTACCAAGTAGGATTTATCCCAGGGATGCAAGAATGATACAATATCTGCAAATCAATAAATGTGATACACCATATAAACAAACAGAGATAAAAAACATATTATCATATCCACTGATGCAGAAAAAGCATTTGACAAAATCCAACACCCTTTGTTGATAAAAATCCTCAGCAAGGTGGGAATAGAAGGATCATATCTCAACATAATAAAAGCCATATATGACAAACCCACAGCCAACATCATACTCAATGGGCAAAAACTAAAACTATTTCCCCTAAGAACAGGAACAAGACAGGGATGCCCACTCTTACCACTCCTGTTCAACAAAGTAGTGGAAGTACTAGCCATTGGAATAAGACAAGAAGAAATGAAAGCCATCCAAATTGGAAAAGAAGAAGTAAAACTGTCCTTATTTTCAGATGACATGATATTGTACATAGAAAACCCTAAAGACGCCATCAAAAAATTATTATACTTAATAAATGAATTTGGCAATGTAGCAGGATACAAAATTAATGCCAAGAATTCTTTGGCATTTCTATATACCAATAATGAACTTATAGAAAGAGAGACTAAAAAAGCAATCCCATTTACCATCGCACTAAAAAAATTAAGATACCTAGGAATAAACTTAACAAAGGATGTAAAAGATCTATACGCGGAAAACTATAGGAGACTGAAAAAAGAGATAGAGGAAGACATAAACAGATGGAGGAACATACCATGTTCATGGATTGGTAGAATCAACATCATTGAAATGTCCATACTATCCAAAGCAATCTATAAATTCAATGCACTTCCCATTAAAATACCAATGGCATATTTCACAGACCTAGAACAAACTTTCCAAAAATTCATCTAGAATAAAAAAAGACCCCAAATAGCTACAGCAATCCTGAGAAAGAAAAACAAAGTAGGTGGGATCTCAATACCAGATATCAAGCTGTATTACAAAGCCACTATTCTCAAAACAGCCTGGTACTGGCACAAGAACAGACATATAGATCAATGAGAACCCAGAAATCGACCCAAATCACTATACTCAATTAATATTTGACAAAGGAGGCATGAACATACAATGGAGTCAAGACAGTCTCTTCAATAAATGGTGTTGGGAAAATTGGACAAATACATGCAAAAAAATGAAACTAGACCACCAACTTACACCATACACAAAAATAAACTCAAAATGGATAAAGGACTTAAACATAAGACGGGAAATCAAAAAAATACTAGAGGAATCCACAGGCAGCAAAATCTCAGACATATGCCAAAGCAATTTCTTCACTAATACTGCTCCTATCACAATGGAAACTAAAGAGAAAATAAACAAATGGGACTACATAAAAATGAAAAGCTTCTGTACAGCAAAAGAAACCATCAGCAAAACAACAAGAAAGCCCACTGCTTAGGAGAACATATTCACTAATGTTATGACCAATAAGGGTTTAATCTTACTGGGAACTCATACAACTTAACAAAAAGAAAATAAACAACCCAATCAAAAAATGGGTAATGGACCTAAATAGATACTTTTCTATAAAAGACAGAAGGAAGGCCAAGAGACATATGAAAACATGCTCAAAGTCACTAATCATCTGAGAGATGCAAATCAAAATGACACTGCAGTATCATCTCACACTTGTCAGAATGGCTATCATCAACAAATCAACAAATGATAAGTGTTGGTGAGGATTTAGAGAAAAAGGAACCCACGTGCACTGCTGGTGGGAATGCAGACTGTTGCAGCCACTGTGGAGAACAGTATGGAGTTTCCTCAAAACTCATAATGGAACTCCCATTTGACCCAGTGATCCCACTTCTAGGAATATATCCCAAGAAACTAGAAACACCAATCAGAAAGGATATATGCACCCCTATGTTCATAGCAGCACTATTCACCATAGCTAAGATTTGGAAACAGCCTAAGTGCCCATCAGCAGATGAGTGGATTAAAAAACTGTGGTACATCTTCACAATGGAATACTACACTGCGGTAAAAATGAAGGAAATCCTACCATTTGCAACAGCATGGATGGACCTGGAGAGCATTATGCTAAGCTAAATCAGTTAGTCAGAGAAAGATAAATATCACATGATCTCACTCATTTGTGGAATATAATGAACAACATAAACTGATGAATAAAAGCAGAACCAGAGACAGAGAAGCATCAATCAGACCATCAAACCTCAGAGGGAAGGTAGGGGAGGGTGGGGGTAAGGGGGAGAGATAAACTAAAGGACTTGTATGCATGCATATAAGCCTAACCAATGGACACAGACAACAGGGTGTTGAGGGGAAGGGGAGGATAATGTGGGGATAAGAAAAATAAAATAATAAAAAAATAAAAATTATCATATTGGAACATGAAAATAAATAAATAAATAAAATATCCAGGTTTTGGAAGCAGCCCAAGTTCCCATCAGTAGATAAACATGCAGCGGTACATTTTCACAATGGAATACTACTTGGCTTACAAAAGGAAAAAAATTTTACTCTTTGCAGCAGCATGGATGGACCTGTAGGACATTATGCTAGGTGAAATAAGCCATTCAGAAAAAAAAGCAAGTACTATATGATTTAATTCATATGTGGAATTTAATGAACAAGCTGAACTACCAAGGAAAATATAGACAGACTCATAGATAAAGAGCAGACAGACAGCCCTGGTGGGGTGTGGATTGAGCAAAACAGAAAAAAGAAAAGAGAGAACTCATGGATATGGACATTGTGATGGTGGGGTGGGGGAGGGTGGAAGGGGATGGATGTGGAAAAGGGCATAAAGGGAATAAGTGGTTATCCTATATAATAAAAGCATAACATGCTAAGTGTCCAACCATTCATTTGACCGTCCATTCAACCATTAGTTCGACTGTTCCACCAGTCGCTATGACACACACTGACCACCAGGGTGCACATGCCCCAGCTGGTAGGTTAGCTTGCTGCTGGGTTACAGCTGATCAGGACTGGGCGAGATGGTCCAGACATGCCCTGGAGTCCAACCACGGTCCCTCCCTGAACTGCCGGCCCTCGTTGCCCCTGATCAGCCCCTAGTGGAAAAAATAACGTAATAAAAAAGAGCTAGATGGATGTACAGTAACATCAGTGTAACATTAAAATAGTGTTAAGTTTCTGTTCATCAAATTAGGGACAAATGGCATGGGAGGTGGGGCAGGGGAGTTAGAGAGCAACCAAAGGACTTAAAGGTCTTGAATGCATGCATATTATCATAAACAATGGACACAGACATTGGGGTGGTGGGGGCTTGCCCAGGATGGGAATGGCTTTGGTGGGGAGGGTCAATCAGGGGAAAAGGAGACAAATGTAAATCTTTAGACAAATAAAAAAAGACAAGCAAAAAAATAGTGTTAAGTTTTAAAAAGTTAAGGGAGATCTATCCTACCTAATAAAAGAGTAATATTCAAATTGACCCTAACTCTGCTAGAACCACAAGCCACGCCCACCATCCATGCCCACCAGCCAATCAGGAGCAAATAAACCCAACCAAGATGGCTACAGCCACAGACAGCAGGAGGGAGGCTTGGGTTTCCCTGGTAGCAAAGGAAGCCAAGCTTTCCGCATGCTGTTGCAGGCCTAAGCCTCCACTCAAGGCTACAAAGTTTCAATTATAGAAGGTAAACAAATCCAAACAGAAATGGCGGCAGCCACTGAGCTGGAAAGAGCGGGAGGCTTGGGTTTCTCCCGGCAATGGAGGAAGCAAAACTTCTGCAGCCCTGGCTGGCCTAGGCCTCCGCTCCAGGCTACAAAGTTTCAATTATAGAAGAACACAAACCCCAAAAGAAATGGCTGCCAGCCACGGAGCAAGCAGGAGGCTTGGCTCCACTCCAAGCTACAAAGTTTCAATTGTAGAAGGTAAATAAATTCCAGATACCAGGGCCTCTGCTTGGATCGCCAGGGGGCATGGCCAGCCTGCAAACCACCACAGGCCCCTCGCCCAGGCCACCCCACACCCCAAGGGAACCCCCACCCTGATCTGGGATACCCTTCAGGGCAAACCAGCTGGCCCCCACCTGTGCACCAGGCCTCTATCCTATCTAATAAAAGTAATATGCAGATTGACCATCACTCCAACACACAATATGGCTGCCCCCATGTGGTCAAAGATCCTGCCCCCATGTGGACACAAGATGGCCACCACAAGATGGCCAGCAGGGGAGGGCAGTTGAGAGGAACCAGGCCTGCAAGGAAGGGCAGTTGGGGGCAACCAAGCCTGCAGGGGAGGGCAGTTAGGGGTGACCAGGCCAGCAGAGGAGGGAAGTTGTGGGTGACCAGGCCTGCAGGGAAGGGCAGTTGGGTGGGAACCAGGCCTGCAGGGGAGAGCAGTTCGGGGGAATCAGGCCTGCAGGGGAGGGCAGTTAGGGGTGACCAGGCCTAAAGGGGAGGGCAGTTAGGGGCAAACACGCTGGCAGGGGAGCAGTTAGGCATTAATCAGGCTGGCAGACAGAAGTGGTGAGGGGCAATTAGGAAGGCAGGCAGGTGAGCATTTGGGAGCCAGCAGTCCTGGATTGTGAGAGGGATGTCCGACTGCCCATTTAGGCTCGATCCCACCAGGATATGGCCCAAACGGGCAGTTGGACATTCCTCGAGGGGTCCCAGATTGGAGAGGGTGCAGGCTGGCCTGAGGGATACCCCCACTTCTCCCCCCCATGCATGAATTTCGTGCACCAGGCTTCTCGTAGAATAATGTTTATAGAAATTTAAGGTAGATACTCAAAAAATAATACTACAGATTTTACAAGGATACAGACCTATTGAAGGACAGATATCAAACATATCTGAGTGGAATTTATAATTCCACTGGTGGAATATATAATACCTGTGGTGGAATTTATAATTATATGGGGGAAATAAATTAAGGACAAAACCTTATATAGTAAAATGAGTTAGTATATTATGAAATGAAGAATATTATTAAATGAACTCTCAGCACTAGCTGTTCAATGGGGGTTGGGGGAGAAAGATCATTGGATATCTTAAATTTACATTTTCACTAGGTGTTTGACAAATTGTTATGGTGAACACTTGCCTGGCACTGAGCAATCTCAACATTTGTGAATAGATTTTGTAACATAAGTTGCTGATAACTTCCTAATTATGATAGGCTATCCTGTAATAAAGGAGGTAATATGCAAATTGACCATCACTCCAACAGACAAGATGGCCGCCCCATGTGGTCTAAGATAGCCACTCCCATGTGGACACAAGATGGCCACCACAAGATGGCCAGCAGGGTAAGGCAGTTATGGGTGATCAGGCCAGCAGGGGAGGGCAGTTGGGAGCAACCAGGCCTGCAGGGGAGGGCAGTTGGGAGGGACAAGGCCTGCAGGGGAGGGCAGTTGGGGGCGACCAGGCCAGCAGGGGAGGGCAGTTGGGGGGGACCACGCCTGCAGGAGAGGACAGTTGGGGGCGACCAGGCCAGGAGGGGAGGGCAGTTGTGGGGGACCAGGCCTGCAGGAGAGGGCAGTTGGGCGGGACCAGGCATGCAGGAGAGGGCAGTTGGGAGGGACAAGGCCTACAGGGGAGGGCAGTTGGGGGCGACCAGGCCTGCAGAGGAGGGCAGTTTGGGCGGACAAGGCCTGAAGGGTATGGCAGTTGGGGGTGACCAGCCCTGCATGGGAGGGTAGTTGGGGGCAACTAGGCCAGCAGGGGAGGGCAGTTAAGGGTGATTAGGCAGGCAAGGGAGGGCAGTTCAGGGTGACTGGGCCAGCAGGGGAGGGCAGTTAGGGGTGACCAGGCTGGCAAGGGAGGGCAGTTAGGTGTGACTGGGCCAGCAGGGGAGGGAAGTTGGGGTGACCAAGCCTGCAGGGGAGAGCAGTTGGGAGGGACAAGGCCTGCAGGGGAGGGCAGTTGGGGGCGACCAGGCTAGCAGGGGAGGGCAGTTGGGAGGGACAAGACCTGCAGGGGAGGGCAGTTGGGGGGGACAAGGCCTGAAGGGGAGGGCAGTTGGGGGTAACCAGGCCAGCAAGGGAGGGCAGTTAGGGGTGACTGGGCCAGCTGGGGAGGGCAGTAGGGGGTGACCAAGCCTGCAGGGGAGGGCAGTTGGGGGGGACCAGGTCTGCAGGGGAAGGCAATTGGGGCGGGTGGGGGGGACAAGGCCTGAAGGGGAGGGCAGTTGGGAGGGACAAGGCCTGAAGGGGATGGCAGTTGGGGGTGACCAGCCCTGCATGGGAGGGTAGTTGGGGGTGACCAGGCCAGCAGGGGAGGGCAGTTAGGGGTGATCAGGCTGGCAAGGGAGGGCAATTAGGAGTGACTGGGCCAGCAGGGGAGGGCAGTTGGGAGGGACAAGACCTAAAGGAGAGGGCAGTTGGGGGGGGACCAGGCCTGCAGGAGAGGGCAGTTGGGGGGGACAAGGCCTGAAGGGGAGGGCAGTTGGGGGCAACCAGGCCTGCAGGGGAGGGTAGTTGGGGGTGACCAGGCCAGCAGGGGAAAGCAGTTAGGGTTGACCAGGCTGGCAAGGTAGGGCAGTTAGGGGTGAATGGGCCAGCAGGGGAGGGCAGTAGGGGGTGACCAAGCCTGCAGGGGAGGGCAGTTGCGGGGGACAAGGCCTAAAGGGGAGGGCAGTTGGGAGGGACAAGGCCTGTAGGGAAGGGCAGTTTGGGGGGACCAGGCCTGCAGGGGAGGGCAGTTGGGGGGGACAAGGCCTGAAGGGGAGGGCAGTTGGGGGCAACCAGCCCTTCATGGGAGGGCAGTTAGGGGTGACCAGGCCAGCAGGGGAGGGCAGTTAGGGGTGACCAGGCTGGCAAGGGAGGGCAGTTAGGGGTGACCAGGCCTGCAGGGGAGGGTAGTTGGTGTGACCAGGCCAGCAGGGGAGGGCAGTTGGGGGTGACCAGGTTGGCAAGGGAGGGCAGTTCGGGGTGACTGGGCCAGCTGGGGAGGGCAGTTAGGGGTGACCAGGCCAGCAGGGAAGGGCAGTTGGGTGGTCCAGGCTTGCAGGGGAGGGCAGTTGGGGGTGACCAGGCCTGCAGTGGAGGGCAGTTGGGGCCAATCAGGCCAACAGGGGAGGGCAGTTAGGGGTTACCAGGCTGGCAAGGGAGGGCAGTTAGGGGTGACTGTGCCAGCAGGGGAGGGCATTTAAGGGTGACTAGGCTGACAGGTGAGGACAGTTAGGGGCAATCGGGGCGGCCGGGGAGCAGTTAGGCGTTGATCAGGTTGGCAGGGGAGTGGTTAGGGGGTGATAAGGCTGGCAGGCAGAAGTGGTTAGGGCAATCAGGCAGGCAGGCAGGCAAGCGGTTGGGAGCCAGCAGTCCTGGATTGTGAGGGGGATCCCAGATTGAAGAGAGTGCAGGCTGGGCTGAGGGACACCCCACCTCCATGCCTCTAGTAAGTTATATAAATAATCAAGAACTTGTTCACTGAACTTCTATAACACTAACTGAGCTCCTTTTTTTTATCACCATAAGTAATCAAATTATTTTGTTACCATTATCCTTGGAGAATCTGCATTATTTCTCCTTGAACTGTACCTAGAACCTATGACTCTTCAACTTGCTTTCAGGTGATGGGAAGTGTGTACAGTTCAAATTGTTAACCAGCATTCTCTCCTCTCAGATTAATAGGTGATGGTGGGACTGACATGTCAGCCACTGATGGCTTAGGCATTGAAGCTCCTCATTTATTTATTTATCCTGGCAAGGCTGTCCTGCTCCTTTCTTGAGCCTTTCCTTACAAATGGCCAAAATGATTGAGTCAGGAGGCATTGTTAAATGGCATTATAATCAACTCAACATGCAAGATAAACAAATAGGGAAGATGTTCAAGAATTTCAGTGCAAGCACAGGGATACAGTTTTACAACAGTGACATGAACATTCACAGCAGGCTTTGATAATGCTATAGTAATTTAAGCCTCTGAATGGCAATTGGTTGTGACAGACATGGTGGCAGACATCAAGGCGCACCACTGAGTTCCCTTCAAGAAATGACTCACTGCCCAGCTGCCAAGACTGATTTTAGATAGCCTCCAGCTTGTGTCTGCTTTGGGATCCCCTTAAGCATTATCACCAAGCCTCACTGTAGCCAGGAGGAGACTGCAGTTGGAGACTCCTCTAATAGGCAATCTTTGCTCAAAAATCTCGAATTCCTCAACTCTACATAATTATCAGATGCCTTCGACCTGCCCAACTCTATTTCCTTCCCTTTTATTTATGCAAGTGTTACCCCTCTAAAAATACAAAACAAAACAAACAAACAAAAAAAAAAACCCTGCAATACTTCTACCTGCATCTGAGATCTGCTTCAGAGTATCCTATCTGTGACACTGGCAGTGCTGGTGAAAAGTGTCATTTACATATTTTCATATTCCTGGGGAATTTGGTCAGACTCTAAAGGAAGGAAAGTCTGCAAAAACCCTAAAATTGTATAAAAAATTTGTGTGTGCATATGTGAATTTTTCTAAAGAGTTCTTAGGTTTTAAAAAGTTTCTTAGCCCAGCCTGTGTAGCTCAGTGGTTGAGTGTCAACCTCTGAACCAGATGGTCACAGTTCAATTCCTAGTCAGGGCACATACCAGGGTTGTGGGCTCAATCCCCATGTAGAGCATGCAGGAGGCAGATGATCAATGATTCTCTCTCATCATTAATGTTTCTATTTCTCTCTCCTTCTGCCTTCCTTTCTAAGATCAATAAAAATATATTTTTAAAAAGACTCTTAAAGGCATCTGTCACATAGAATGATCATTATCAACTCTTTCAATATCTATTCTTTCCTTGACTTTTAGCAGAGAACAGAAATGTCAGAATAAAGACTCATTATCTAACTTCCATTTCAACAAGGCCTCAACAGGTAGCCACGTTACTAAACAGGAAGAGCTAATATCCACCCTCCTTCAATCAGCATCACGGCTGTTGCTTGGACAGCCAGCTTGGACTATATGAGGTAGAAGTCAATTGTTGAAGAAAGGAAAATAAATTAGAAGCCTATGTCCTTGAGCATCATGAAGGCAACATTCTAGTTACAGACAGACTAGGTTGGTAGAAAGGAGAAACAAACTATCACCTTTTGGGGGTTTTCTGCCACTTACAGCTGAATCTAATTCTAACCAATCCAGAGTTCACAACTCCAAAAGATTGGTAATATTTCCTTAAATTAATCTAACTTGCAAATGTCTTGCATTCAGAATTATCTCTTTATTTAAATATTTTATTGATTTTTAGAAGAGAGGAAGGGAAAGGGAGAAACATGGATGTAAAAGGGAAACATAAATTGGCTGCTTCCTACATGCCCACTATCAGGGATTGACCCACAACCCTGGCATGTGCCCTGACCTGGAATCAAACCAGCAACCTTTAAGTTGGGATGATGGGATGATGCCCAACCAACTGAGCCACACAGGCCAGGGCCAGAACTATTTCTTACTTATACTGTATACCACCATACCTGGCACCCATTTGAAATTCAATATGTATTTTGATCTTGAAAATGTATGGTAGCTATCTGGGCCCCATTGTCGTTTTGATTTGCATCTCTCTGATGATTAGTGACTTTGAGCAAGCAAGTTTTCATATGTCTCTTGGCCTTCTGTATGTCCTCTTTCAAAAAAGTGTCTATTTAAGTCATTTGCCCATTTTTTAGATTGAATTGTTTATCTTCTTTTTGTTAAGTTGTATGAGTTACCTGTAAATGTTGGAGATTAAACTTTTATCGGTGATAACATTGGCAAATATGTTCTCCCATGCAGTGGGCTTTCTTGTTGTTTTGTTGATGGGTTTCCTTTGCTGTACAGAAGCTTTTTATTTTGATGTAGTCCCATTTATGTATTTTCTCTTTAGTTTCCATTGCCCTGGGAGCTGTATCAGTAAAGATATTGCTACGACATATGTCTGCTATTTTGCTGCCTATGGATTTTTCTTAAGATTTTTATGGTTTCCTGTCTTACGTTTAAGTCCTGTATCCATCTTGAGTTTGTTTTTGGGTATGGTGTAAGTAGGTGGTCTAGTTTCATTTTTATTTTGCATGTATCTGTCCAATTTTTCTAACACCATTTACTGAAGAGACTGTCTTGACTCCATTGTATAATCTTGCCTCCTTTGTCCAACATTAATTGGGCATAATGGCTTGGGTCGATTTCTGGGTTCTCTGTTCTGTTCCATTGGTCTATATGTCTGTTCTTGTGCCAGTACCAAGCAGTTTTGAGAACAGTGGCTTTGTAATATAGTTTGGTATCTGGTATTTGGGGGAACTTTGTTCTTCTTTCCCAAGATTGCTGCTGCTATTAATGAAGTACCAATTATCTGAGAGATGCAAATCAAAACAACAATGTGGTACCATCTCACACCTGTCAGAATGGCTATCATCAACAAATCAACAAACAACAAGTGCTGGTGAGGATGCAAATAAAAAGGAACCCCCTTGCACTGCTGGTGGGAATGCAGACTGGTGTAGCCACTGTGGAAGACAGTATGGCATTTCCTCAAAGAATTAAAAATGGAACTTCCATTTGACCCAGTAATCCCACTTCTAGGAATATATCCCAAGAAAACAGAAACACCTATCACAAAGAATATATTCACCCCTATGTTCATAGAAGCCCAATTTTCAATAACTAATATTTGGAAACAGCCTAAGTACCCATTAGCAGATGAGTGGATTAGAAAACTCTGGTACATCTACACAATGGAATACTATGCTTCTGTAAAAAAGAAGGAATTCTTACCATTTGCAACAGCATGAATGGAACTGGAGAGCATTATGCTAAGCATAATAAGCCAGTCAGAGAAAGATAAATATCACATGATCTCACTCATTTGTGGAATATAATGAACAACATAAACTGATGAACAAAAATAGAACCAGAGACACAGAAGCATCTAACAGACTGTCCAACCTATGAGGGAAGGCGGCGGGTGAGGGGGTAAGAGATCAACCAAAGGACTTGTATGCATGCATATGAGCACAACCAAGGGACACAGACAGTAGGGGGAGTGAGAGTATGTGCTGGAGGGTGGGAGCGGCTGGGAGAGGCCAATGGGGGAAAGGAGACTCATGTAATACTTTAAACAAGAATTTAAATTAAATAAAAAAATATATCTATGGGCCCCACATATTGTTGTAAACTACACATTTCTGCTCAAGTCTTTCCATTTAATTTATTTCTGATTCGAACAAAAAGCCTCTTAGGCTATAAATCTCAGCATGTGAGCTTTTGCTGTCGAACTGTTGAATATGTCCCAATATCGGCTTTAACCTTAGAATCTCATCTGGTTTCAATATTATTTCAGGGTTGATTTAAACTGTATATAGTTATCCAGCTTTTTAAAAATTGAATTGCCTTTTAATAATGGAAAAGATGTTCTCTTTATTGAATCTCTGTGAAAGCACTAGGCAGCTGACGAGCAGTCTGTCCCAAGATAGAGCTTTGACTGAGAATTGACTATACATTAATGAACAACCCCTTTTTCTACACTGACCAAATCACAGCGCCCTAGGAATTCAAAAGAGCTAAAATAAGAATATTGAAAGTAGATATTTCATGATAATCATAAACATTTTGAAGTTTTCTTTTAAGTCATCCATACCTTATTCTTAGTCTATTTCCCACTATCCCACTAAATACCATCTCTGGGTTACATGTGAGGTATAAATTCTCCCCAATTGTCTATTGTTGAATACACATATGTCATTAAGATAAAACAAGCTCATTCTGAACCAAAAGCCTCTGGCTAGTTTTGTATCTTTCAGGGAAAATCTGAAATTTGAGTAAGCAATCATTTCAGTAGAGGCTTTGGAAATGAGTACTTTTCCTTTTATGGAACTTATTCCAGTCACTTCTCTGTTCTCTGGCAAGTCCAAACAACAGCTTAACCACTTTTGTACTTTGTTCAAAGCTTAGATGAGAGAAGTTATTCAAGGACATGGATCTAACTCTTGAAGTTCCATCACTTTCCTCACAATGAATTACAAGCTCTGCAAGATGCAGAAAGGAAATCACCATCCCTGATGTCTTAACTTCCTCCCTGCCATCCTGGCCACCACAGAAGCCTCTGGATGCTGGCAGCTGTGTCAGCAAAGCCACATAAGGTTCCCCCGAGTTGACTCTGCCTCAGGATTCTCACAGGGCCAGGTCCCAGACCCACATCGGTTGTCATGTTTGTCACATTTGGCTCCGGAGGCCCCTGTGCTGATAGACATGAGGACATGTCAGCAGCACCCCTGCTGCTTTCTTGGAGCTTCATACTGTGCTTGTGACCAAGCTGCAGAAAACACCAAGGGAAGCCATGTACTTCAGTTATATATTTTTTTCTTTCTTTAAATCTTTATTGTTCAGATTATTAGGAATCAGTAACGCTTTTAAAGGGAGGGAGAGAAATTGCCCAGAACTCCCTGTGTAATGCACCCCCTGAAGAGGGCAGCCTAGAGCCAGGCAGACTGAGTTTGCCCACAGTAAGTCACATGCCTCCCATGACTTACCTTCTGGATCTGTGAATTGAGGATAATAGGACTTAACTCTTAGGACTAATATAAAGAAAAAAGAAGTTAAAATGTGTAAAGCACTTGGAACAATGCATGGCACATTGTAATAATTAAATAAATGTTTGTTATATACATTTTTTGTTTAAGTTTCACCTAATAAAGGATCCATCCAAATTTTGTTTCTTACATAGAAATGGGCCTTTAAATTAATGGATGTGTTCTCACAAGATTTTAGTCCTGTTTCTATTTTCTAATTTAGAGTTCACCTCACTTAAATAAGATTCTATTGAGCTCATTTCAGCTGCCTCACACAGTGCCATCCATGAACAAGGCCCTGGGCATGCAGAGTGGCTGGCTGGTGAGCCATGCCCACCCTCAGGACATGCTCCTCTGGTGGAAGGATGTAGTGTCAGCACAGCTGTCACTTGAGCTTGGCTGCACATGTCCTTGTCTGTAACTAATGCATCTAGCAGCTGTCATCCACCTTTAACCATCTATAAACACATAATTTAAGATAAAAATCTGGATGCATTGCCCTAAAGGAAAAATGAAATGGGTTGTGGTGCCCAAAGGAGGGAAGATCATTTGTTAGCCTTTCTCTGGGTTTAGTTATAATTATTATGCATACTGTCTAATCTTAAAATATTGTCTTTCCTTTATCCATTCAAAGTATTTAAGGCATGCAGATTAGGGTCTGGGAAGAATTGCTTAGTATAAATCAGTATAATTTAAATTATTAGATATTTTCTAATTTTCATAAATGAGCTTTAAAAATGGAGTTTATCAAGTAGAAGTCTTTTTTTAACAGTAGAAGGGACTGTTTTGCACTTAGCCTAAGTCACACAGTTCTCTATCTTAGGGAATCTAACTTGCCTTAATTTGGTTCCTATCAACTTACGCAAGCGCTCTGACCCACTGCACCCTCCCTGTCCAGGGTGTCCTAAGAAGGGGTCTCACAAGTGCTCAACCACCAGCCTACTCTCCACCACCTACGCTGCTTCACGAGCTTCTGCAATGCCTATCTGGAAACAGCTGTCTTCCTGTCAGCCGGGAACGGGTCTTCAAGGTATGGACTTTACTTATAAAGCATACCAAAACACCTTTATTCTCAAAGGAATGTGACAAACCAATAAGTAGATGCCTCTCCACAGATCTTGAGCTTTGATTATAAATTATGTTTATAGTATTCTTCCTGTATAACTCTTGATCCCTTACTACTATACAGGCACATAGTAAAAGTCAGTAACTACTCAGTCTTTCTTGTACTGTCCCTTGTGTCAGTCTGCGTTTGCTATGGTGATACTGCACGTGGGTGTGCTGTGTTGTAAACATGGTCCTGCATCTGAGTCTCACAGCACTGATTTGTCTGAGGAAATGCATGTGAAAGCAAAATGGAGGGAGTCTGCTGGGGCAGCCTTGACTCTCATGGGCTTGTTCCTGAGGAGAGGACCAGGCTGCATCCTTTCCCTCCTGGCTGCAAGGGGCAGGATCGGGGCTCTAACTTTATTCTCTTCTCTCATAAAAGATGCATTTCACATGACAGCTAGAAAGGAAAGGAAGAAAAAATGATCCCTGAAGAATCTGCAGAGCTCTATGTTGGGTGCATAAATGTTTACAAGGGTTATATCTTCTTGTTGGATTTTTTATTTTATCATTATGTAGTGTCACTGTCTCTTACTATAGCCTTTGTTTTAAAGTTTATTTTTTCAGATATAAGTATTGCTATCCCAGGTTTTCTAAAATTTTCATTTGCATGAAATATCTTTTGCATTTTTTTTTTTTTTTTTACTTTTAGTCTATGTATCTTTCATTCTGAGGTGGCCTGAAATATTTATTTTGAGAAATCAGCTGAAAGAAGTAGGGGAGTGCCTTTGTAGGTAACTAACTGTCTTTCTCTTGCTGCTATCATTTTAATTATGATGCTTCTTTGTTTGGGACTCTTTGGTTCATCTTGTTTGGGTCTGTCTGCACTTTATGCATTTGTGTTTCTATCTCTTTCACCAGGTTAGGCAAGTTTTCAGTCATTATTTCTTCAAATAGGTTGTCAATCCCTTGCTCTTTCTTCTCCTTCTGGTACCCCTATGATATGGATGTTGTTATGCTTTATGCTGTCCTAAAGGTCCCTTAAACTATTCTCATTTTTTAAAATTCTTTTTTCTTTTTGCTGATCTGATTGGGTGTTTTCTGCTACCTTGTCTTCCAAATCATTGATTTGATCTTCTGTTTCATCCAACTGACTTTTTAGTTCCTTCTAGAGCTAAAAAGATTTCAGATATTATATTCTTTTTTATAGTTTCAGATATTATATTCTTCATATCTGACTGGTTCTTTTTTATAGTTTCTATGTCATTTTTTCATGCTTATTATCTCTTTTTTTAAGTTATCATTTATTTCCTCCATTCTTCCCCTAAGTTCTTTGAACATCCTTATAAATATCATTTTGAACTCTCTATCTGGTAGATTGCTTGCCTCCACTTAACTTAGCTTTTTTCTGAAGTTGTCTCCTGTTCTTTGATTTAGGGCATGTTTCGTTGTGCCCCATTTTGGCTACATTTTTGTGCTTAATTCTATGTATTAGGTAGATCTGCTATGTCTCCCAGTCTCAGTAGGGTGGCCTTATGTAGCAAGTGTCCTATGGGACCCACTGGCTTCTTTTCCTTGATCACCTGAGTGGGGTACTTCAGGAATGCCCCTTGTATGGGTTATATAGTCCCTCCTATTGTAATTCAGTCTTGATTTCTATTGATCTGATTGTAAGTGTGGTTGACCCTTGAGCTGCATGACTGTGAGAGTCAACTCTGACCATGGTGTATGAGGCACTTTGTATATGCTGACCACACAGAGTACAACCGAGATCTCCCTTTGGATATGCCACTTGTGAAGCTGGTCATTGGGTGCTTTAGTTCTGGGGCCTCTTGGGAAGGACTCTGGTGCTGGCCAATGTAAGATGCTTCCCGTGACTGGCCTTGCAGGTCCAAGCACAACACCAATGCTGACTTTTACCAGTACTTGGCCCAAGGGCAGATCATCAAAGGTCCCAAGATACTCTGGGATCCACCTCCACCTTCTGAGTCACTGAAAGAGCTTTTGGTAGTACTCAAGTGGAGTATATGTTCAATAGATTGATACAGGTTCAAACTCCGTGTCAGTGCTGGGTATGAGGCCACTCAGCAAATGTCTTAAAAAATACTAAGTCTAACTTCCACCTACTATATGCTCACACACCTTTAAGCAGTGTACAAAGAACCCAAACCCAGCTTTCATTGTAAGAATTGAATTAAAAAGTCTAAAAAGGCCACATTCCAGGACTAAGGTGCCAGGATATGTACTCTGAGATTAGCTGTGTGACCTCCAGGGCTCCAGGGAGGGTCTGTGGATTCTCAGAGACTAGGGAGCTGCTTCCTGCTATGAGTGATTTATGGGTACCCTGAGTTGTGGCATGGGAACAAGAGCATAGCGATTCTATCACCATGTCATGAAAAATTTCATTTGATTATGAGTGAATGATCCTAGCAGATGCCTCCCTCCATTTTCTTCCTAACAGAACTACAGTTCTGTTCAGATGTCTGAACAAATGCATGTTCATTAGTTGCATGGGCAGCACCCTCCCATCCTTCTGCTCCCAGGGCAGAGTGAGCCAGGATGGCTGAAGTGCAGGGGAGGGCAGACAAGTGGATGAAGGGCCCTCAGGTGGGTTAAAAATGCTTTTAAAACCATTAAAGCTTTAAGACACAAGAATGACATGATCTGATTTTATTTTATTCTATTTTAGTTTTAATACCTTTTATTATTTTTTTTGAGTCAACATTCATTATTAGTTTTAGGTGTACATCATAGTGGTATATATGCAACTTACAAAGTGATCCCCTTGATAATTTTTGGCTCAGAAATGAAATTTGCCTTCTGAAGGTGAAATTATGAGAACTAAGAAACAAACTGAGTGTGGCTCAGTTGATAAAAATCAAATAAAACTGTTTTGCAGAATGCTTCTATTCTGTGAGTCTTGCACTGTGTGAGTGTGGACAGGAAGTGGGAATGACAGGTACAGTGGCAGATATTAGGCTCCAAAGTGTGTGTTTTGATGGCTGACATTTCAGCCACTGCTCCAAAGCCCCGCAAAGAGTAGCTGCCAGCCTCTGTTGTGTTTGCAGGAGTTGCTCCCTGAAATGCATTTGAATAGGACCCTGTGGTCCAGGCCTGAGGGCTGTTGGCCTAGGAAAAATGGAGAGGATGCCCTGCCTTCATGGCCTGGGGTGTTTGTTTCTTTTGTGTGGCTGGACCTGGCTGAGCAAGGCCAGGTGCTCTCAGCTGTCCCCGTGTCCCTGAGCAGCTCCTGTTGACTGCCATGCAGAGCTCAGATCTGAGAAGAGGCTGTCATCATCCACAAGTCAACTTTTGTTTCAAATAAATCACTTCCCCAACAGAAGCCAGGAATTGGGCCCTCATTTCATACCTGAGATTGATAACAATAGCTACTGATTTCCTGTCCAAAGCCGGTACTGCAGCAAAATTAAGAGTTATATCTCTAGGAAAATAATACTGTAATTCTCACTCACCCCCATCTCCGGCATGACTCAAGCATTTTATGTTTCTTGTCCCCTCAACACCTACACAAGCTTTTCATTTCCTCTCTGTCTATTCCTGTCCCATCATGCCTGTAAACCAGGTTTTGATCATAAAAGCCCTGTGTATGGTCTGCACAACCTATCCCTATGACCTTTACAACCTCCCTCTCTGACCTGAACAACCTCCCTCTCTGACCTATACAAACTCCCTCTCTAACCTGCACAACCTCCCTCTGTTCTGTACAAACTCCCTCTCTGACCTGTACAACCTCCCTGTTTGACCTGAACAACCTCCCTCTCTGACCTGTACAAACTTCCTCTCTGACCTGCATAAACTCCCTCTCTGACCTACACAACCTCCCTCTCTGACTTGCACAACCACCCCTCTTTGATCTGTACAATCTCCTTCTCTGACCTGCACAAACACCCTCTTTTACCTGTACAATCTCTTTCACATATGCACAACTTCTTTATTGAGAAGAGACAGCAATAGCAATGTGTTGGGTGGGCATCGGTCCATTTTACAGATGAAGGGTTTCAATATATTTACATAATTTGGCCCAGCTGGAGTCTTCAGATGGCAGTGGAAGAGGCAGGAAGAAACCTCATTCTTCTTGTCCACATCCTTTGACACCAGGACACACAACTATCCCCTCTTCCTCCTACCATCCCCTGGAATTGACAACACATGCAGTTGGGGCTTTGCCTGTCCTGTGCCATGGGACAATGCCAGCCCTAGTCCTAGGCCCTTCATGGTCCTTTCTGAGAGGGTGGCATGAAGGAATGAATTTGTCATCCATCCACACTGCCTAAGCCCAGATGGTCCCTAATTTATAGATAATGAGGTCCTTATGAGGAGGTAGAGAAGAATCATGTTTGGGTGGGGGACAAGTCCACAACAGGGGTGCAGGTGGGGCAGGGCAGACAAGAGAAGGTGCTATCTCCATGAGAGAGACTAGATCCATGACAGGGCTGGGCTCTGGGACATGGGGCTCCTTGCTCCAGTCATGCTGATAGAGACCTGGGACCTCCTCTCCGAGGCCCTCTGATTCCTGGACAAGGAGCACAATATGTCCAGCCGGGTGCTGGGACCTCTGGAAAATTGCTACGCATGGAGCCTCAGTTTTTTTATCTGTAGGACAGGGCTAGCAGCACTGCTGACCCCAGGGCTGCTGTGATGCAAGGACACAGGTGAAGCTTCTGCTACTGTCTTTTCTCAGGTGTCATGTCTTCAAGGGCACAGCAGGCCTGGCTGGACCAAAGGCATGTGTATGTGTGTGGCGGGGAGGGGTAGCACGTTCCCCCTTCTCCATTTGCCCAGGGATAGGCTGACTTTGCTGTTGCTTAATCATTTCTAGAATCCTTTGTCCTCCTATCCTTACCCAGGCAGGACCCTGCTGGCAGCCCTGACTTCAGGCACCCACACAGAACTCTCTAGATTGTCTGGGTGTCTCTGTGACTCTGGGTCAGCATCTGGGTGGTAAATCCCAGCCCCACTAGGGCAGCTATTTTGTTTTTGCTGGACTTATTCCAGACCCATTCACTTGCCTCCTCTTCTTGCCATTGCAATTCTTTCTAAAGAATGTGGGGTGTCAAAACTTTCATTCCTCTTATTTCCCGCAGATACTAGCAATAAGCTAATAGTGCACAGTGACAGTGATTCATGTCCTGCATTGCCATCTGCTTGGCGGCCAGCCCTCTGGTCTCTGAAGCCACTGTGATACTCTGGAAAAGATGGCTTTCCAGACCTGGATCCCATGGGCACGCAGACATGTCCTCCAACAAAATTTGTATTTTTCTATATTCATTTGGATTTTGTAATTGAACAATGAGACTGACCTTAGAAAATATTTTTTAGTGTAAAAAAATATTTATTGGTGGCATTTTAGTTTTTCTGAAGGTTCCCGAATAAAGACTGAGAATATAGGAATACCTACTCCTAGGTCAGAAATTATTTTTGTTCTGACTGGTTAATTTTCACTTCAAGTTTGTGTAGATGCTATATCCTGTCCTTCCTATTTAAACCCAAATATAAACTGATCTCTCCCACTTGTGGGGCTTCTGACTATAAGAATGACTATTTGTACTGTTAACGAAAAAAAAACCATTGAAACCTGTAAAGAATTTTAGTGAGTTTATTTGAGCCAAACTGTCGACATATGTCGGGAAGCAGAACCTCAATGAATTGAGATAATGCTCCGGAGAATGCAGGGTTACATCTGTATTTATACATAGCAATCAAAGGAAAGGGACGTAGGTGAGTTACATGAAATTCACTGGTGACTGATTAAGGAGGTGGGACAAAGCAAAGCAGGGAAACCTCTGGGATAGGGCAAAAAGTGAAATGATGGACATGTGCTTCTTTTACAGAGATGGATACAGGATACTTTAACGTAATTAACAGTTGACAATTAACTTGATAACAATAACAATGAGGGAATGTCCCGGCGCCATTTGTTGTACCCTGAGGGGTCCGGGGTAAAAAGGAAGTTACAAGTTACCCAGATGTCTCACAGATACCTTATCTTAGAGGCAAAAAGGCAAATGGGCTCAGTAAAGAAGACCTAAGTTGATCTTTGTCAGGGAAAATATCGGCCTAGGACATGACTACCCACTATAACCTGTTTGTAGTTAAATATTTAATTTTCAAACCATCTTTTGTGGTTATTTTAGTTCTCTGAGTTTGCAAGACTGCCACGCAGGCCTCCCCTGAGCTTGTCAGGTTAGCATGTGGCTCCTTTCGTCCACAGTACCAATTTTCTAGAGCTTTCATCCTATGCCGTTTCCTCTCCCACTCCCTGTTTCTCCCCTTCCTTCTCTTTCTCTCTCAGGTTAGAAACACAAACCTTATAGACACTTTTTACCAGTATGAACAGGCATGGAACTGCCAGGCCAGGTGAAGGCTGCCCGCATCCTGCCGATGGACTGGGTGGGAAGGGTTGCAGCCCTGAATGCTGTAGATTTACAAAGTGCAAGCCCCAGAGATAGCTTCTGCCTTAGATATGGTCCTGGGTGAGTTTGAGGGCACTGGGAACAAGCACATTTTGTCTGAAAGCCCCTCCTTTCTCCACGTACCCCCACAGGTGTGGCCTTCAATAACCAGAACATTGCAGCCTGCAGCCATGGGTCAGAAAATTGCTGCAGTGGGTCTCAGAGAAGCCTGACTGATAATTGCCACACTATTTCCAAAGGGCTCTGTTGTGGGAGGACTTGGGAAACCTGGAATTCAGGGGGTTGTGGGTCAGAACAGAGAGAACCTCCCTGCTTTATGGAGGCTGGTTCTGAAGACATTACCAGAAGCCACGGTGAAGATCCCTTGTTAGGGAAAGTGTGGATGGCTATGAAAAATGGGCCTTGAAAGGTCGGCTCCATCCTGTCCCCTTGTCCTCCACCTGAACCATAGGCACTCCACCTTGTTCCCATAAATGTTGTGAGAACTGCCTTTTAAAGTTTTCCTATGAGTACAGATGGTCCTTTGTTCTGTTAATTCCAGAATGTAAGTAAACCAGATAAGTAACTATGCTATTTCTAGCTTCTGCAAGCACGTGTTACAGAGATTCAGATCAATCAAACAATGCAGGAGGCCGAAACCGGTTTGGCTCAGTGGATAGAGCATTGGCCTGCAGACTGAAGGGTCCCAGGTTCGATTCTGGTCAAGGGCATGTACCTTGGTTGCGGGCACATCCCCAGTAGGGGGTGTGCACGAGGCAGCTGATCGATGTTTCTAACTCTCTATCCCTCTCTCTTCCTCTCTGTAAAAAATCAATAAAATATATTTTTTAAAAAAAAATGCAGGAGGAAAGTTTGGAGAGATTCACTTTATTCACCGCGGTGGGCTTAGAGAAAATGAATTCAAATTCTAAGCAAGGCTACAAGCAGAACTTCCCTTTTTATTAAGGAGCCAGCCCTAGGTGCACTTGGTGGTTATCTCGCTGCTGGCCTTGAAAACAACACAGTTCTATCCAATTAAAAAATGCACCTGGCATGGCATTGAAATTATGGGCATATCTAGTGTCTGGCCTACAAGGTCAGGCAGCTAAGTTTATCTTCCTCATTATTCAAGCAGGCTAGAAAGCAAAGTTACTTTTTTAGAATAAGGGTCTGTCTAAAACAACAGCAGAGAATTCCAAACAGTAGTTTTACAAAATAGGGGTTTTCCTTCTCACACGCTTGCTTAAATAATGGGAAAATAAGACATTTTTGGAAGGGGGGCAGGGGGTGCTGGCAATCTGAGTCTGTGCCGGTAATCTAATGTACATTCTTATCGGCCTATAGTCTAGTTACTACTCCCTTTTAATTGTCCGGTCTTGTAAGACCTGTTTACTTAAGCAATACTCCCATTTTGGAAAGGCTGTAAACCATGAACAATACAACCCCCAGACAGAGTTGTCAGGGCTGGCGCAAGGCCAGGCCTTGAGATATGGTCTCACTGCACCCATCCCAGAGTTTTTTTTTCTCTTTTGCCTTAATAAGCTTACCCTTAATCTCATTTCGGGGCCACGAGGTTTGGAGAGGTGTAAGCCCTTCCTGGCTATCGGCTTTTGAAATAAAGACTCCAAATTCAACCCTCCAGCTGTGGCGTCTTCTGGACTTGCTGAATTCCAATATAACAGCTAATGTTCAGAATCCATGCCTCATCCGTTCATGCTCACAGGTACTGATTGTTCATTAAACAGAAGAGAATATGATGGTGGTGAATCCTCGCTACTAAATAAGCCAACTTTTTAGTTTTTCTAGGGGCTGTTATTTGGAACCACAATGAAAAATTTAGACAATGATTTGATAACTGACAGACTTACCAAGATCAAGAGCTCGAAAGGATGACTGGAACCATAGCCGCTGTCTTCCATGGAGGTACACAGTGTAGCATTTTGCAGTTTATACTTCGGTAGTTCCATGGAGAACTGGCTTGTGTGAAATGTACTTTTTCTGTTTTCCATTTCATTCTGCTTTTTATTATTTCCTACATTCTACTAACTTGGTGTTTGCTCTTCACTTTCTAGCTTCTTAAGGTGGAATCAAAGGTCATTGATTATACCCCTTTTCTAAGGTAACAAAGTTACAAAGTTTCTCTTGAAGCACTGCTTTAGCTGCATCACCCAAATTTACACATGCTGTGCTTTTTTTAAGATTGTAATTTCTTTTCTAGGCTTTCTTAAGGTATACTTGATATACATACAATAAGCTGCATAATGTTTTCACATGTGAAACCATCACTACAACCAAGATCATGAACAATGCAGTCAAAGCTCCCAGTTTCCTCATGGTGTCCTTGGGTAATCCCTCCCTCCCTGCCAGCAATCAAGGCAACTTGCTTTCTGTTACTATAGTTTATTTTGCATTTTTAAATTTTATATAAATGTAATTTTACAGTATGTATTATTTTTCTGGCATCTTTCACTCAGCATGATTATTTTACAATTTATCCATGCTGTTGCATGTACATACTTAATTCCCTCTTTTTTTTTTTTTTTTTGCTCAGTTTTCCATCCCATTGATGAACATTTGGGTTGTCTGCAGTTTTGTCTATTAGTAAAGCTGCTAGCAACGTCCATTTATATATGTGTATGAATGGATATATGCTTTCATTTTTCTTGGGTAAATAGTTGTGGATTCTCAGAGTCATATAGTAAATAAATTTAACTTTTTATGAAATTGACAAACTTTTCCAAAGTGATTATATTATTTTAAATTTTCACTAATAGTGTATGAGAGTTTCAGTGGTTTCACATTCTAACCAACATTTGATTCAGTTGTGTGCACGTGCGTGCGCGCGTGTGTGCAATCTTTTTAATTTGAGACATTCTAAAAGATATATAATGGCAGCTCATTGTGGTTTTAATTTTCATTTCCCTAATGACTATAATGTTGAGCATATTTTCATATTATCTTCCTTGCCATTTATATATATTAGTAAAATGTTTTTGTTTAAATATTATATTGACTTTTAAATTGGGTTGTTTGTTATCTTATTGTTGAGCTTTTATTATTAAAATATAATTCACATACAATAAAATTCACTAGTTTGAAGGTGCAATTAAGTGGTTTTTAGAATATTCACAAGGTTGTGCAACCATCACCACAGTCTAATTCCAGAACACTTTTATTACTGCAAAAAGAAACCTTGTGCCCTTTAGCAGTCACTAGCCATTCAGTTATAAAAATAAGTACTTCCACAGTAGTCTTTTTAAGAAGTATGACACCCTAGTGGCTTTTAAGATAAATTCCTATGCCATAATTAAATATTGATTTTCATGCAATGATTCTACAGCCATTCAGAATTCAAAAAGGAACACCAGCTTGTGATGTACCCAGTCCACCAATCTCCCTCCCCAGAACCAGACATAGTGTTTAGGCTGTAACTGTCCCTGCCTTGAAATTTAATTTATATTATTTGATATATATCTGTCTAGCAGTCAAAAAAAGAAAAATTAACCTCTAGATATTCTGGAAAGTTGTCTGGTTAAGTGTAGTTTGCTTAACTATATTTCTGTAAACATGCTACCTGAACAATGAACCCTACAGAGAGAAGAGGATTTATAATCTGTGGAGGAATCTAGGCCATCTGAGAGATGGATGAGAAAATGTCATGCCCTCTGCCACTGAAGAAGGGCTGGATGGAAGGAAAAGATACAATGCCATTCTGTATTTATTTTCATCAATATGGTTTTTTCAAAAGGATGGGCAAGGGTTGAGGACAGGAAGAAAGCAATGTTCCAGAGTAGCCGTGGCCACAAATTACCAGTCAGTGAAGCTGAGAGAATGTGTGCCCACTCCTTGCACGGGGCACCTGAACTTCAGGGCTTCATATTGAATTGGTCTCTTCATTTGGTCTGTTTTCTACAGCAAGTATGTACATAGAAGCCAGCAAACTGAAGGAACTTTCAAATAGTGAACATACATGGAAAGCTAAGAGTCCACTCATGTTTTTGAGCATAGTAGTCCTTAATAAAACTATCATAATTGGAGTGGGGATGGTTCTTCATTCTTTTAAGGAAATTAAACTGAGCTTCTAAGAGATGAGGGGTGAAAGACGAACTGATAGAATAACAGAATATGATGAAAAGGAAATCTCATAGAACTAAAAATAAATAAAAATTAAAAAATGAAGGGAGAAGTAATAATCTCAGGGAACCTAAAACCACATTGGCAACAGCAAGAAATAGAGCAGATATTACGAAAAACAGAGACATGTAAGAGAGGAAAAGGACAAAGAAAGAATTAGCATATGGTAGACAACAAGGACAAGTTCACAAAGACTGGGTTGGGTACAAGTCAAGCAAGACAGTCTTAATAACTAAAAGATCTTGAAGTAATTAAGACCTGAATGGCATTTCAAAAAGCAAAGTTAAATGCTATGATAAACCTTATGGAAGTACTAAAACCTTTAAGAATGAAGAAAGAAATCTATGTAGGTGCCTGTAGAAAAAGGATTTGAATTATAAAATAAAATTATATTAACCACAGACATCAATAACAATAGGTACCAGAAGAAAATGGATGGTGTCAATACAGAGAATATTGATGAGAGAACATGGGAAGGGGGGGCTGGCCACAGGGAGCATTTGGATACATGTAAACATTTTTATTATGTCTAAGTAATCAGGATAATAAAGTTTAGGAAACAAAAAAAGTGTTATTAATGTTGGAAAAAAGCTCTATAGTGTAAAAATAATGTAATTAGTAAAAAAAATTATATAAAACTAGGGGCCCGGTGCACGAAATTCGTGCACTGGGGGTCGGGGGTCCCTCAGCCCAACCTGCCCCCTCTCACATACTGGGAGCCCTCAGGGGATGTCCTACTGATGGCTTAAGCTGCAGTCTGGCCTCCCTTTGTGGGAGGCAACTGGGCTGATCAGGGGAAGGCACTAGCCCCATCACTCCGCTGCTGCAGCCACTGCCAGTCACCGCAGCCACCAAGGTGTTTTCATCAACATGGTCTCCAGTCCCTTCACCAAGAAAAAATGACAACTTTCTTTAGGCATTTTCAAGATGTGTCTTTCATAGGATATGCATTTATTTATTTATATTTTATCCTCACCTGAGGATATGTTTCCATTGACTTTTAGAGAATGTGGAAGACAGAGGGAAAGACAGAGAGAAACATCAAAGTGAGAGGAACACTTTGATTGGTTGCCTCCTGCATGAGCCCTGATCTGGGCCCCAGCCAGGGAGGAGCCTGCAACCTAGGTACATGCCCTTGATCAGAATCAAACCCAGACCCTGCTGTCTGCAGGCCGAGGCATTATCCACTTAGTCAAACCAGCTAGGGCAGGATATGACATTTCTTAGCCTTCCAGCAGCGGACCTTCATTTTTTTCTCCAGAAGTGTGGTGGAAAAAACCCTAGATCACCTTTTTGGATTCTTATTACCCAAGTTACTAAGAATATTACCAGTGGCATACAGGAAGCTTAGCCAATGTGCAATCAGAAAAGGTGTTTCCTCTATAGTTCACACCAATCGAGGGCTGGGCCCTGCCCAGGCCTAAAGCCTCTGGCCGAAGCTTTAGGCCTGGGCAGGCCTCTCCAGCTCCTTCTGATCACTGGCTCAGCCCCTGCCCAGGCCTTCCCAGACCGAAAGACTCTTGGGCAGGAGCGGACCCCCAGCTCCCTGCAATCAATCACAGGGGGCCCGCTCCTTCCCAGACTGAAAGCAGACCCCCAGCTCCCTGCCCAGGCGATCGATCGCAGGGGGTCCACTGGTGCACCAGGCCAAAGCAACCCCCAGCTCCCTGCGATCAATTGCAGGGGGTCTGCTTCAGCACCAGACCAAAAGCCTCTGCCGAAAGGCTTTTGGCCTGTTGCCGGAGCAGACACCCAGCTCCCAATGATCGATTGCAGGGGGTCTGTTCATGCAGCACGCTGAAGCAACCCCCATCTCCCTGCAATCGATTGCAGGGGGTCTGCTCCGGCTCCAGGCCAAAATCGAGGCTTTCGCCCTGGAGCCGGAGCAGACACCCAGCTCCCTGCGATCAATCGTGGGGGGTCCACTCAGGGCGCCTATGTATGCAAATTAACCGCCATCTTGGTTGGGTTGATTTGCATACTCACCCTGATTGGCTGGTGGGCGTGGCTTGGGCATAGTGAAGGTGTGGTCAATTTGCATATTACTCTTTTATTAGGTAGGATTATGATCAACTGGGAAGAAGTCAAGGAAGTTTCATCCAAAAGTTGAGGGTTATATGTAGGGTCAGTTAATATAAGGACAATCAATGTATTATTTAAAGTTGACAAATTAAGAAATAGACTTAAATATTGATTTTGTTATGTTATTAAAAATAAATTAGATTTCAATATCTTCCATAAAACCATAGCAGAATTATTGCTGGACAGATAATGTAATAAATAAAAATGAAAGGAAAACAAAATAAATTTTTAAATGTTAATTTTTTTTAAAAAATGGAACTTAATCTAATAAAGAAAAAATATTTCTAGGCCTACTCTATCCAACAATATGAGTGGATTTTTAAATATGGTTTTTAAATTGATTTCAAAGAGAGGAAGGTAGAGGGAGAGAAGGATAGAAACATCAATGGTGAGAGAGAATCATGTATTGTCTGCTTCCTGCATGCCTCCTACTGGGGATGGAGCCCACAACCAGGAATATGTCCTGACTAGGAATCAAACCATGACCTCCTGGTTCAAGGGTCCACACTTGACCACTGAGCCACACCGGCTTGGCTGAGTGGATTTTTTAAACTCCCCATTCTGTTTATCTGGACAGTATTTGAAAATTCTTTGGTAGCTTCTAGAATGGGTCAAAAAGCTATAAACTCCAATATATGCTATAAGAAATATGCCTAAAGCAAAGGAATTCAGAGTTATCACTATCATTTATCTTTAAGAGATTACTACCTTAACTTTTTTAGAAATAAATTGAATGTTTATAGTAAGACTAGAGGCCTGGTGTACAAAATTTGTGCACTTGGGGAGGGCGGTTACTCAGCCCAGCCTGCACCCTTTCACAGTCCAGGAGCCCTCAGGGGATGTCCAACTGACAGCTTAGTCCCACTCCTTATCGCTGCGCTTGCCAGCTGTGAGCCTGGCTCAGGGCTTCTGGCTGAGTGGCACTCACCCTGTGGGAGCACACTGACCACCAGGGGGCAGCTCCTGCATTGATCACCTGCCCCCTGGTGGTCAGTGTGCATTATAGCAACCAGTCGTTCCATCGTTTGGTCGATTTGCATATTAGCCTTTTATTATATAGGATTCTTCTAGCCACCAGTGCTACCGAAATAATAAAATAGTCCTCATGGGTTTGCATTCTAGCAGAGAAAACTTAAAATAAAAAATGATTATAGAGTTAGTAATGTGGTGTTGGCAGGAGTACAGAGTACCAAGATGATGTAGCACTAGGGAACCTTACCTAATTGTCTGGGCAGTGTGGGGAGTAAAGGGATAGGAGGAACTGTCAAAGAAGACTTATTTGAGGAAGTGAGGTTTAAGTTGAGACCTATAAGTAGAAGAAACCCCTTTCAGTAAAATGGATAGCCATTTGGATGAAAATGAAATGGAATTCCTGCTTTAAACCTTATTACACAAAAATGACTTTCATGTGAATCAACAGTGTTGATAGAAATAGTTTAAAGGAAAAGCCTAAATGATGGATGAATTTTTATAATCTTAGGGTATAGAGATCTTTTAAAGCTTGATTATGAAATCTGGAAATCACAATGGGTTGCAAGATAATTTGTCTACATGAAGATTACAAGTGTCAATTAAACATCATTAAACAAGTTTGGAAGGTAAGTTAGAAACTGAGGGATGAAAGCAATCCATGAGATAAAGGCTTACTCCTCCTATTTACATACTGAACTCATAAAATGATAGGAAGATCTTCACAGAAAACCTTGTTCTGCCTCATCAATAAAGAAATGCAAGTCTAGATGTATTTTCTCCAAACAGATGGACCAAGATGTTAACCTAGGATTGTTTATATGTGGAACAGTTGAATGTCCCTCAGTATAAGGTTGCTTAAGTAAATTATACATACTTACCAATTTGAGTACTGAAGCTACCTGCTTAAAACTATTCCCTTATAACTTTCTCAGTGCCTTCAGTATTATCTAACAGTCTCAACGAATTAGAGCTGAAAATCATGACTGGATATTTGCAGTGTAAAATGTGCTTGCACTTGTGACTGATGATAGCAACCTACTATTCATTCCTTCATTCATTCAACAGAACAGGCACTATTCTAAGTGTTAGGAACACATCTATACTAATAAAAGGGTAATATGCTAATTAGACTGGATAGAACAGACATCTTCCAGATGTCCTTCCTGACAAAGCCAGGGCCCAGGCCAGCCCAGGCGGTGCCACCCGGGTCCTGGGTGCCTGCAGCCAGAGGGAGGGAAGCCTGGGTCCAGGTTACCTGTGGCTGACCAGAGGAGGGAAGCCTGGGTCTCAGGTGTGGGGGCCAAGGCAGAGGTGGTTAGGGGCGATCAGGCAGGCAGGTTTGCAGTTAGGGGCAATCAGGCATGCAGGAGAGTGGTCAGGGGCTATCAGGCAGGTAGGTGAGTGGTTAGGGGTGATCAGGCAGGCAGGCAGAGGGATTAGGGGTGATCAGGCAGGCAGGCAGGCAAGTGGTTAGGAACCAGCAGTCCTACATTACAAGAGGAGTGTCCGACTGCCAGTTTAGGCCCGATGCAGGATTGGGCCTAAATCGGCAGCCAGACATCCCCCGAGGGGTCCCGGATTACAAGAGGGTGCAGGCTGGGCTGAGGGACACGCTCTGTCCCCACCCCACCCCCCGGGCATGAATTTTTTGTACCCGGCCTCTAATTAGAGAATAAAGGTATAAGTGCCTGTGTCAGAAAATCTACAGCTTAGCTGAGCAGATATAAAATGTCATTTTAGAAAGAATGGTAAGCCTTTGCCAGTGTGGCTCAGTTGCTTGAGTGTTGACCTATGCATCCTAGAGGTCACTGGTTCCATTCCCCATCATGGCTCATGCCCAGGTTGTAGGCTCAATCCCCACTGGAGGTTCTGCAAGAGCAGGTGGTTGATGTTACTCTCTCTCTTTCATCTTTCCCCCCTCTCTAAAATCAATAAAAACATATATTTTTAAAAATGAATGATAAGAGCTTTGATAGGGCATGATACTGTGGGGACAGGTTGGAGAGACCCCTACCCTCTTTTTGGATTGGGGAAGACTTCACACAGAGACTGACATTTGAACTAAGCCCTATAGGGGTGGTAGTTAGAAAGGTGGCTACGCTCACCACTATACCACCAATGCTGTTGGTGGTTTGGAAAATGTCACAATACAGAAGCCAAAGGAAGAGACTATACTCCCAAGAATAGCAAACAGTACTCAAAGCTTTAGTGAAAATAATTGAAAATTGTAATTCACATGAAGTTTACTGATGATTTGGGATGTTATTTTTAGTAGTGTGATAATAGTGTGGTAAGATGTAAAACATACTGCATTGGCTGAAGAGTCATTGGCTTGAAGGTGGGAATAGAAGTGGAGGCAGTAAATATAAACAAGTAACTCTTTCAAAGAAAGTTTGGCTAAGTGGCAGGACAAGAAAGCATACAGAGCAACATGAATTGAAAGAAAGTTAAAGAGTTATGGAAACTGCCAAGCATTTTGAAATATAATCATGATGAAAACTAGGACTTATTTTCTCATAGTTTTTAGACTACTGAAGAAAGATAATTTGAACCTCTTCAGTTTTGGAACAAAATGTCACCTGCGATTCTTCATGGGACCTTTATTAATTAGACTAGAGGCCCTGTGCACAAATTCATGCATGAGTGGGGTCTCTCTGTTTGGCCTGTGGGTATTGGGCCAAAACTGGCAGTCTAATGCCACCTGCAGCTCCTTCCTGCCACTCCCACACATCCAGGCCCTGCTGCGCCTGCTGCAAGCTTGCGCCCAGTCAGTCCTGATCAGGAGAGGCTCACGCCACCATGATGGCACTCACCAGCCATGATCCCTGTGTCTGGTGCCCATCCTGAGGAGGTTGGGGGGCCGGGACACGATTGGCCTGCTGGGCAAGTGGTAGGATACTGTTGCTGGCCCAGGATTCAGATCCATCCCACTGACATTCTCACCAGTTGTTGGGAGACACCTGGCGGCCGCAGAGCATCTAGGAAGGAGAAGCAGCCATGGTGTTTTGAGGCTGACTTCTAGGAGGCCAGCGGTGCTGTCAGGATCATGCCAGTGGTGCACTGAGCAGCTGCCCCCTGGTGGTCAGTGCATCACAGCAACAAGTCGACAAGTCGTTCAGTCTTTTGGTCATTCGGTTGCTTAGGCTTTTATATATACAGATGAGTGATTTCTTTATTTGTATAACTCCTATGTTTCTATTTCCACTACTCTCTTCAAACATTGATACCTGTGCTTTGTTAATGTATATCTACAATACCTTTATCCTTCTAGAAAGCTACTTTAGCTTTACACAGTGCCACATGAAGACAGGTTTTGTTACTAAATGCTCTGATACCTTGGTTTATATAACACTTTGGAGTTAACTATCCTGGGGGGTAGTTATCTGAGACTTTGGATTTCTTTTTTTAGTTGATAGATCTCTCCTGCCCAATGGCAACTTTATAATGATGTTGTTTTAAATCAAATCAATAAGATCCAGCTCTACTAATAGGTTGGGCTACATTATCTGATTTTTATAAAATAAAGAATTCGTATTTTTTAAGAATAAAATTTGTTAAATAAGTAAAGGAAAAGGTAAAGATGGTTAGGGCAGTCTACTCTGCATCCCCAACTGAGCACCTCTGAATCTTTCCTCTCCTAGGTACATTAAAAACATGTGACCTAAGTCCAACCCTACCTTCCTTTCAACTTATTGAAATTTACAGTCAAGGGAACTGATATTCTGATTATTTTCTCAGTTTTTATACATAATATAGCTTCAAATTTAAAGATTATATGGACAACTTCTGATGGAGGAAGATAATTTTAAATGTTCTTAGTACTGTTTGTAAAATGGTGGAGATAAATGAAACCTTTAAGAATGAGTATTGTTCTTTCAGTTCTTTTTTCTTCAGGACCATTATTTTTGTTGTAGCTCAGTGGTTAGATTGTTGACCTGCACACTGAAGAGTTGTGGGTTTTGATTCCCAGTGGTCAAGGGCATGTACCTGAGTTGCAAGTTCTATCCCCAGCCTTGTCAGCGGGGCACATGTGGGAGGTAACCAATCAATGTGTTTCTCTCACATCAATGTTTCTCTTTTTCTTTCTCTCACCCTTCCTCGACTGAGGATTAACCAATAAAGAAAAACCATTTTAAAATTGGTAAAATAGGTAAAGAGTGTGCACAGAAAAAAATATGTAACCTTAAATCTCTTTTCAAATTTTTAAACTTCACTCATAATTAAAGAAATTAAAATCAGAGCTAATGAAGTTGATTCATTTTAACCTGCTCCATTGGCAGAGATTAAGGAGTTAGATATATACTATGTTGACATGGGTATAAGAGCCAAGTTGTCTTGAACATTATCAATTTCTGCAACATTTTTGAACAAAGTTTGAGAATAATATATTAAATTGTGAACATATACTTATTATATTTCATTTGTAACAAATTTTCCTAAGATACAATTAGATGGTCACAAACATGCACATACAGTTAATACAGTAGCATAATAGGCAAAAAAATAGTCTAAATATCCATTAAATCTATTATATAATGGTAATTTTTTAAAACTAAGATACAGAATAGAGTGTGTGGTACTCTTACCTGTATACATTAGAATATCTTTAGAAGATGATGTAAGATATTGGAAATATGAATATTTCTATGAATAGAGGAGAGGATAAGGATGGGGATAAGGGAGACTTATTTTTCAATATAAACTCATACTCTTAAATAATTGTTTTTAATCATGAGCCTATATTACTTATTCATTTAAAAATAATTTAGGATTCTGAAGATGGCAACTGGCAGGAAGGGAGGGAGGGAGACAGTGTGAGAGAGTGAGGGAGCAATAGAGGAGTGTGTGGTGTGTGTGTGTGTATGAGCTAGGGTCAGTTAGATTCTGCAGGTCTTCCAAGGGGCTGCCTAACCGGGCAGTCCTAGACGGCGGAGCTCCTCGCACAAAGCGGACACTTCACGGTGGCTGGTGCGGACGCGGAGACCACGCCATCTTGAGAAACAGAGTTGCCTGAAACTCAGATCCTGACTTCTGACACAAACCAGGACCCTGCAGCCACTGGGGACAGAGAACTGCTATCACAGCTTCAGACCAACAAACAACAAGAATCCAGACTTCCCGGCAGATTTCCGTGAGTCAAAGAGCCTATCCCCCTCCCCACAGGCTTGTGGATAGCGCCATAGTAACTGAAAGACCCGCCCCTTGCCCAAGCTGCAGAGCTTTGCATAGGGACGCGCTCCCCCTTAGGGAATTTGGCACACAGGACAGAAGCAGCTCCCCTTCGGGGAAATCTGTCAGTGCGCACAGAGGGCTCCCCTTCGGGGAATTTGGGGGAATTTGGCCTGCGGGTCACAACTCCCCTTCGGGGAATCTTAGAGCGTACACAGAGGGGCTTCCCTTTGGGGAATTTGGCGCGCAGGACGGACTCCGCCCCCCTTCGGGGAATCTGGGAGAGTGTACGGAGGCAGCTCAACTTCAGGAATTTGAGAGTGTGCGCCCTAGCCAGTTTGGCTAAGTAGAGAGAGCACACACAGGACGCAGCTCCACTTCAGGGAATTTGGCATGCTGGACACAGCTGCCTGGGACTCCTGACTCACAGCACATTCACACTAAGAGCCATCGACCCCAATTGTTGGTGCATGCACACACAGGGACCCTGATTCTCAAAGAGAAACTGCACAAGGGAAGAGAGACTCTGACACTCGATTCTTGGTGCAGACACAGGGAAACTCTTGACTCCTGGCACATGCTAAGGATCTCATTTTCAGCACATACCAAAAGTGTGGTGCAGACAGGGCCCCTGATTCTAAGCGTGCACACGAGACCACATGGAACACTGGGGACACTGACCCTGGGTAAGTCTGTTTCCCACCAACCAAAGGCAGCCACACGTCCTAGTGTCAGAGCACTTCAGTGAAACTCGGGTGGAGTGGAGTCCCCACAGCACACGGCCCAGGTCCACGCAAACTGAAGCTTGAGCTTTCTGGTGATAGCCAGAATGGGGAAACGAAATAACTCACAGAGGAAAGAAAAAAAGGAGTCGCCAAGAAAGGAAATTAGTGAAACTCAAGCTTGCAACATGACCGAAAAAGAGTTCAGAGTAATGGTCGTGGAATTTATACATTGGATGGATGAGAAAATCAACAACTTATGCAAGAATCAGGAAGAAATGAAAAGTGATATAGCTACAATCAAAAACACCAAGGAAAGTTTCAACAGTAGACTACAAGAAGCAGAGGACTAAATTAGTGAGTTAGAAGATCAGGTATATAAACAAGCTCAATCTGAACAGCAATTGGAGAAAAGAATTAAAAAGCAGGAGGAAAGCCTAAGGGAGCTTCGGGACAACATGAAACGAAGTAACATGTGTATAATAGGGCTGCCAGAAGGACAAGAAGAGCAGCAGGGATTAGAAAATCTATTTGAAGAAATAATGACAGAAAACTTCCCGGATATGGGAAAGATAAAAGTTACGCAAGTACAGAGAGTCCCAAGCAGGATCAACACAAAATAAACCCACACCAAGACATGTCATAATTTCAATGGTAAATATAAATGATAAAGAGAGAATCTTAAAGGCGGCAAGAGAGAGACAGAGAGTTACCTACAAAGGAACACCCATCAGATTGTCAAATGATTACTCAACAGAAAAACAACAGGCTAGAAGTGAATGGAAGGAGGTATACAAAGTGTTGCAAAGCAAAGGACTGAATCCAAGAATACTATATCCAGCAAGACTATCAATCAAAATTGAAGGGGAAATCAGGAGCTTTGCAGACAAAAAAAGGCTCAGGGAGTTTATCACCACCAAACCAGCAACGCAAGAATTGCTAAAGGGAATACTGTAAAAAGAAGAAATAAACAGGTAAGAAGGAATACAGACACAAAAATAGATATGACTACGAACAAATACCTTTCAGTAATAACTTTAAATGTAAACGGACTAAATGCTCCAATCAAAAGACATCGAGTGGCTGAATGGATAAAAAAACATGACCCATATATATGCTGTCTACAAGAGACCCACCTCAGAACAAGAGACTCACACAGATTGAAAGTGAAGGGATGGAAAAATATCTTTCAGGCAAATGGAAATGAAAAAAAAGCTGGGGTAGCAATACTTATATCTGACAAAATAGACCTCAAAGTAAATGCCATAACAAGAGATAAGGAGGGCCACTTCATAATACTAAAGGGAGAAATCCAACAAGAAAAAATAATTCTGGTAAACATATACGCTCCCAATATAGGAGCACCCAAATACATAAAAAAACTCTTGGAGGATATCAAGGGAGAGATTAATAGCAATACAATCATAGTAGGAGACTTTAATACACCAATATCACCATTGGACAGATCCTCTAAACAAAAAATCAGCAAAGAAACAGCAATCCTAAATGACTCACTAGACCAGATGGAATTAATTGACATCTTCAGAACATTTCACCCCAAAGCCACAGAATATACATTCTTCTCAAGTGCACATGGGTCATTTTCAAAGATAGACCATATGCTGGGTCACAGGCAAAGTCTCTTCAAATTCAAGAAGATACAAATTATATCAAGCATCTTCTCAGATCACAGTGGCATAAAACTGGAAATCAACTACAATAAATGCAATCCAAAGAAATCAAACACATGGAGACTAAACAGCATGTTATTAAACAAGGACTGGGTCACCAGAGAGATCAAGAAAGAAATAAAAAACATCATGGCAACAAATGATAATGAAAACACAATCCAAAATCTATGGGACACAGCAAAAGCAGTCTTGAGAGGGAAGTTCATAGCTCTACAAGCCTATTGCAAAAAACAAGAAACAATGGTAATAAATTACCTAACCCTACAACTCAAAGAGCTAGAAAAAGAGCAGCAAGAAAAGCCCAGTGTAACCAGAAGGAAGGAAATAACAAAGATCAGAGTGGAGATAAATGACATAGAGACCAAAGAAACAATACAAAAGATCAACAAAACCAAGAGCTGGGTCTTTGAAAGGATAAACAAGATTGATGGACCTCTAGCCAGGCTCACCAAGAAGCAAAGAGAGAGGACCCAAATAAACAAAATCAGAAATGAAAGAGGTGAAATAACAACAGACCCCGTTGAGATACAAAGGATTGTTACAAAATACTACGAACAACTCTATTCCAACAAACTGGACAACCTGGAGGAAATGGACATATTCCTAGAAAAATATAACCTTCCAAAAATCAATCAAGAAGAATCTAAACAGCTCAATAGGCCAATAACTATGGAAGAAATTGAAGCAGTCATCAAAAAGCTTCCAGCAAACAAAAGCCCGGGGCCTGATGGCTTCACAGGAGAGTTGTACCAAACATTCAAGGAAGAACTAAAACCTATCCTCCTCAGACTATTCCAAAATATTCAAGAAGAAGGAACACTTCCAAGCTCCTTCTATGAAGCTAGCATTACCCTAATACCAAAACCAGATAAAGACAATACAATGAAAGAGAATTACAGACCAATATCCCTCATGAACATAGATGCCAAAATCCTCAACAAAATTCTAGCAAATCGGCTCCAGCAGTACATCAGAAAGATCATACACCATGACCAAGTAGGATTTATCCCAGGAATGCAAGGATGGTACAATATCCGCAAATCAATAAAAGTGATACATCACATAAACAAATTGAGAGATAAAAATCACATAGTCATATCAATTGATGCAGAAAAAGCATTTGACAAAATCCAACACCCTTTCTTGATAAAAACTCTCAACAAGGTGGGAATAGAAGGCTCATACCTCAACATAATAAAAGCTATATATGATAAACCCACAGCAAACATCATACTCAATGGACCAAATCAAAAAACATTTCCCCTAAGAACAGGAACAAGACAGGGATGCCCACTCTTACCACTCCTGTTTGACATAGTACTGGAAGTATTAGCCATTGCAATGAGACAAGAAGAAGAAATAAAAGGCATCCAAATTGGAAAAGAACAAGTAAAGCTGTGTTTATTTGCAGACGACATGATATTGTACATAAAAAATTCCAAAGACTCCATTAAAAAACTAATAGACTTAATAAATGAATTTGGCAATGTAGCAGGATACAAAATTAACGCCAAGAAATCTATGGCCTTTCTATACACCAATAGTGAACTTACAGACAGAGAGACTAAAAAGGCAATCCCATTTACCATCGCACCAAAAAAATTAAGATACCTAGGAATAAACTTAACTAAGGAGGTAAAAGACCTATACACGGAAAACTACAGGACACTGAAAAAAGAGATAGAGGAAGATGTAAACAGATGGAAGAACATACCATGTTCATGGATTGGTAGAATCAACATCATTAAAATGTCCATACTACCCAAAGCAATCTATTGATTCAATGCACTCCCCATTAAAATACCAACGGCATATTTCACAGACCTTGAAAGAACTCTCCAAAAATTCATCTGGAATAAAAGAAGACCCCAAATAGCCACAGCAATCCTGAGAAAGAAGAATAAAGTAGGAGGGATCTCAATACCAGATTTCAAGCTGTATTACAAAGCCACTATTCTCAAAACAGTCTGGTACTGGCACAAGAACAGACATATAGATCAATGGAATAGAGTAGAGAATCCAGATATTAACGCAAACCACTATGCTCAATCAATATTTGACAAAGGAGGCATGAACATACAATGGAATAAAGACAGTCTCTTCAATAAATGGTGTTGGGAAAATTGGACAGATACATGCAAAAAAATGAAGCTAGATCACCAACTTATGCCATACACAAAAATAAACTCAAAATGGATACAGGACTTAAACATAAGACGGGAAACCATAAAAATACTAGAGGAATCCACAGGCAGCAAAATCTCAGACATATGCCAAAAGAACTTCACCGATACTGCTCCTAGGGCAATGGAAGCTAAAGAGAAAATAAACAAATGGGACTACATCAAAATAAAAAGCTTTTGCACAGCAAAAGAAATGATCAACAAAACAACAAGAAAGCCCACTGCATGGGAGAACATATTTGCAAATGGCATCACTGATAAAGGTTTAATCTCCAACATCTACAGGCAGCTTATACAACTTAATAAAAGGAAGATAAATGATCCAATAAAAAAATGGGCAACGGACCTAAATAGAATCTTTTCCAAAGAAGACAGAAGGAAGGCCAAGAGACACATGAAAACATGCTCAACGTCACTGATTACCCGAGAGATGCAAATCAAAACAACAATGCGGTACCATCTCACACCTGTCAGAATGGCTATCATCAACAAATCAACAAACGACAAATGTTGGCGAGGATGTGGAGAAAAAGGAACCCTCGTGCACTGCTGGTGGGAATGCAGACTGGTGAGGCCACTGTGGAGAACAGTATGGAGTTTCCTCAAAAAACTGATAATGGAACTCCCATTTGACCCAGTAATCCCACTCGTAGGAATATATCCTAAGAAACTGGAAACACCAATCAGAAAGGATATATGCACCCCTATGTTCATAGGAGCACAATGTACAATAGCTAAGATCTGGAAACAGCCTAGGTGCCCATCAGCAGATGACTGTATCAGAAAACTATGGTACATCTACACAATGGAATATTATGCTGCCATAAAAAAAGAAGGAATTCTTACCATTTGCAGCAACCTGGAGGGAATTGGAGAACATTATGTTAAGTGAAATAAGCCAGTCAATGAAAGAAAAATACCATATGATCTCACTCATTTATGGATAATAAAGAACATTATAAACTTGAACAAAAAGATAGATACAGAGGCAGTAAAGCATCAAACAGACTGTCAAATTACAGCAGGAAGGTTAGGGAGAGGTGGGGAAGATAAGAGATCAATCAAAGGACTTGTATGCATGCATATAAGCATAACCAATGGATGCAAAACCCTGGGGGGTGAGGGCATATATGGGAGTGTGGTGGTGGGGGGGGGCAATGGTAAGATATGTACACACATAATAGCTTAATAAAAAAAATTGGAAAAAAAATAAATAAGTAAAAACTCAAAAAAAATACCCCATTAATAACACTGGATAAATACTCTAGTCAAAAATTAGCAAAGAAACATCAATCTTAAATGACTCAGTAGATCAGATGGAATTAATTGACATCTTTAGAACATTCTACCCCCAAACTACAGAATATGCATTCTTCTCAAGCACACATGGGACATTTTCAAAGATAGACCACATATTTGGACACAGCAAAGTCTTTCCAAATTCAATAGGACTGAAATCATATAAAGCATCTTCTCAGATTACAATGGCATAAAATTAGAAATCAATTACAGTGAAAACAATCACAAAAATCCAAACACTTGGAGGCTGAATACACACTATTAAACAATGAGTGGGTTACCAAAGAGATCAAAGAAGAAATAATACACATCCTGGAAACAAACAACAATGAAAATGGAACAACCCAAAATCTTTGGGACACAATGAAAGCAGTCCTGAGAGGGAAGTTCATAGCATTACCTCAAAAAAACAAGAAAAACTGGTAATAAACCATCTAACTCTGCAACTTGAACAATTAGAAAGGGAGCAAAAAGAAAAACCCAGTGTGATCAGAAGGAAGGAAGTAATAAAGATTGGAGTGGAAATAAATGACATAGACAAAAAACAAACAAACAAAAAAAACCAAAAGATCAATGAAACCAAGAGCTGATTCTTTGAAAGGATAAACAAGATTGTTGAACCCCTAGCCAGGCTCACCAAGAGGCAAAGAGAGAGGACCCAAATAAACAAAATCAGAAATGAAAGAGGTGAAATAACAACAGACCCCATAGAAATACGAAGAATCATAAAATAAATAAATAATACTATGAGCAACTCTACTCCAACAAACTGGTCAACCTAGAAGAAATGGACATATTCCTAAAAACATAGGACCTTCCAAAACTCAGCCAGGAGGAATAAAAAAAATCTGAATAGGCCGATAACTATGGAGGAAATTGAAGCAGAAATCAAAAATCTTCCAACAAACAAAAGCCCTGGACCAGATGGCTTCACAGGGGAGTTTTACAAAACATTCAAAGAAGAACTAAAACCTATCTTCCTCAGAATATTCCAAAAAATTCAAGAGGAAGGAGCACTTCCAAGCTCTTTCTACAAAGCCAGCATCACCCTAATCCCAAAACCAGATAAAGACACCACAATGAAAGAGAATTACAGGCCAATATCCCTCATGAGCATAGATGCCTAAAATCCTCAACAAAATTCTAGCAAATTGAATCCAGCAATACATTAGAAAGATCATACACCATGACCAAGTGGGATTTATCCCGGGGATGCAAGGATGGTACAATATCTGCAAATCAATAAATGTGATACACCATATAAACAAACTGAGAGATAGAAACCATATAATCATATCAATTGATGCAGAAAAAGCATTTGACAAAATCCAACACCCTTTGTTGATAAAAACCCTCATCAAGGTGGGAATAGAAGGATCATACCTCAACATAATAAAAGCCATATATGACAAACCCACAGCCAACATCATACTCAATGGGCAAAAACTAAAACCATTTCCAGTAAGAACAGGAACAGGAAAAGGATGCCCACTCTCACCACTACTGTTCGACATAGTACTGGAAGTACTAGTCATTGCGATCAGACAAGAAGAAGAAATAAAAGGCATCCAAATTGAAAAAGAAGAAATTAAACTGTCCTTATTTGCAGATGACATGATATAAGTTTTGTGTGGACATGTTTTCATTTCTTTTGGGTGTATACTGGAATTGCTGGATCATATGGTAACTCTGTGTTCAATTTGAGAAACGACTTGAGTGTTTTCCAAAGTTCCTACACTATTTTACACTCCCACTGCAGTGTATGAGGGTTCTAATTTTTATACATGCTTGTCAACACTTGTTGTTATCTGTGTTGTTGTTTTTTAATACCTGACCTAGTAGGTAGGAAGTGGTATCTCATTGTGGTTTTGATTTATATTTCCCTGTGGCTAAGGATATTGAACATCTTTTATATGCTTGTTGGTGTATGACATGTTCTAATATTTAAGACAAACTTATCTGTCTTTCCTAAAAATTATAATTATTATAGATACACTTCTCATTAATTTAGGTTTTATGTTCAATGTATTTGTATGTCTAGATTCACCACTAAAAGTTCATTTTAGGGTCCTATCTAATCTTGCCAAAATGGACATTTAAGCCAGTATGAGAAATGTGATCCAATAGAGACTTATTAAGTCACTATCAGAGACTTTTCTGATAACATCTTTCAAAAGTCTATGTATTACTTTTGTTGCAATATTTCACTAGCTTAGAACATGGACATAAGTTTTGTATGCTGGAGCAAATATTGAACTACCAAGATAATGGAGGAAGGTAACTATGCCATTTTCTAAATTTTATTTTTTGTTGAATTTCCTAGTGTTTATACTCTTGTACAAATATAAACAGGTGAAGCATTCTAGATTATGATTTGCATGAGAATTTTTTTCTACATTAAAACAACTAAAAGATAATCGAGGCTTTTTTCTATTTACAATGTGACATCCCCATTAAAGGTCCAGTTCTTGTAACATTTTCTCAGTAGTACTGCCCTTTGTGGATATCAGGCTAAACTTGTTGAGCAGTTTTATCACATCTCTTCCTTTGCTTTTCAAGTTTTATATTGGAAAACCAATTCAGGTCAGCAGTTTCAGGGACATTACAGTGATAAGCCTATTCATGCACATGCATTTCCTTTGGTAGGAAAGGAGCAATTAAGATTCGTAAATGCTGAGGTATCCTCAGAACCTAGCAATGTGCCTGGCTATGGGAAGCATTCAGTATCTATTTGTTGAATGAAAGCAGCTTAATTTTTAATCTTTTTAGGACTATTTAGTGTCTGCTCATGGTTGTGATATCTTAATGGAGGACAACACAGTTGTGTAAGTTCTTTTGATAGATTCTGCATTGATTAGTTTACTCAACCAAATTAATTTTTGTTCAGCACTCTCAAAGGAGGTGAAATTTTTTAAATTCTGAAGATATTTTCTAATCGATATTCCTTTGTAACACAACGGCCCATTTGAAACTCGGTTTAATGTCCAGTCACTATTCTGGTAAACTTGGCAATACATGATGGTAGATTTCGGAAACCCTGGAATTAGAGGATGGGACCTGTCAGTGTGCCAGCTGAGTTCCTCTGGGGAGCAGATGGAGGCAGAGGTAAGAGGGAGGGAGGCTCACTGGGTCAGCATCTGTGCAGGAGCAGGCGCTTCTTCCACTACTTCCCAGTCACCTGAGGACATCAACCCTGCGATGCGGACAGAAAGCAGGCAACGTTGGACAGGAGAGAATGGCACTGAAACAGATGCCCAGCAACAAATGCTTTGGGCTTGGCAGAAAGGTTTTGAACATGACAGTGTTGAGCTGAACTGCACAATGATATCTTTTGCGGGCTACCTCAGAACATGACCTTGTTGTCACTGCTCCAGGTATATTGATATCGTGGCTGTGATATTAAAGAGAAGGTGAGAGCAGAGACACTGGCACTGGTGCTGGGCTTTGTGTGGATACCACCAAAGGTCCTTGGAAAACCAACTACAGAATGTACTCTTAGGAAGTGGGGGAGCTACTCCAACTCACAAATGCCAATATTTCCCAGTGGACCCCAAAGCATATCTGTTTTGGCTACTCAGTGGGAGACCAAGGAGCTCTGACTGTGCTTTAAAGAATCCTGGAAAATACAAATCTGTGTCAGCATTTGCTCCAATTTGCAATCCAGTGCTCTGTCCTTAAGGCAAAAAAGCATTTTAGTATTTCCAATTTAGGGCAGTTTTATAATCATAGCATTGAAATTTTATTTTATATATGTGGAAAATACTCTTGGCTGAAACTTCCTAGTAAACTACTTTAATTCTTGTTTTTTCAGGTGCCTGATCACAGATGCAAACGTTAAATTAAAGTATCAACATTTAATAACAATAGCTTTGTAGAGGTAAGTGATTTCTCTTAAGTTTTCCTTTTTTAAAAATCAATTCTGTTTATTAATAGAAATATTAAAGTTTTATATAAAATATTCTGGACAATAAGAGACACTTTTATCATAACATGGGTTGTGATACCTATTGTGATGTTAATGACAGCTTCAAACACCTGGGCTACCGGTTCTGCCCCCACCTGGTGCCATTCACCGGAGTTCCCCAGACTTCACACCCTGCTCGGTGCATCTGGGGTGTATGGGTCTGCAAGGGGTCAGACTGTGTGCTCATTACAGCAAGATGGGAGGGAGGCAGTTCTGCCCTTCCAGTCACTTTAGACACTATTGGAATGTTCCAAAAAGCAATATTTTAGGTCCAAAAATGTTTTAAAGTTTGGTAAAATAGTTCTTTTGGGTGTTGGTTACACATTGCTCTTCCTCCCAAGGACCTGAAGGTGCTCTCAGCGGTTAGATAACAATCCCCATCCTGCACTCCCAATGCTACTTCCTTCCAATCACTGCTAAAGGCCTCTTTGCCAGGCCTGGCTTGCTCAGGCAGGCTTGTGGCCTTAGGATGAGATCTCCCTCTGTGCATAGATCTCTGTCAGGACATTCATCCATTCCCCTACATGGAGGTCCTTAAATTTGGTAGTGACACAGGTTAAATCCTTTCCCAGGCATCTCTTCAACCCTCAAAAAAATAGGCTTGATATGGTAAAGCTCAAGCTTTAAGAAAATCCACTTGATATAAGCCAAACCTCAGGTAAACCTGTAGAGAGGTAGTTGGCCAAAAGTAGGAGGAAGGAAAAATATAAAGAAAGTGTAGAAGCTTGATAGTTATTTCTCCAAAATCCATTCCCTCCTTTCGAAATTATGAAGGTTCTGCTGAGCATGAGGCTGCCCAGCCATGAATACATGGCCCTTACTCCCTTGTACCCAGGAGTCACCATGTGGGCTGAGTTCTCACCAACAGAACAGGAGCAAAAGTGGTCTGTGAAATACCAGTGCCATTCACTTAAAATGAAATCTATACTTCCTCTCTCCCCTCATTCCCACTGAGAAACCAAGCTTCATCCAAAGGAAACAAAGATATGGGAAGGAAGGAAGAGAGGGAGGGTAGGAGCAAGGGAGAGAATGGGAAAGAGAGTTGCTTTCTTAAGCACCAGAGTTTATGGATTGAGATGAATACCTACCTACCACAACTGCTTATTAAGAGACAATGTTAATAATACTGTATTATATACCTGAAAGTTGCTAAGAGAGTAGATAAATGTTCTCCCCCCCCCACCCACACACACAGTAATTATGTGTTAACTATTAACAAACCATTTTGTGTTAACTAACTATATTGGGTTGTTAACTAATCATATTGTGGTAATAATTTCTCAATATATGCTTGTATCAAATCATGTTGTAAACCTTTAACTTACACAATGTTATATGTCAATCATATCATAATAAAACTGGAGGGGGAAGAAAGAGACACCACTGCAATCACAATGAGCTAGATCAACAAAAGTGTAAGAACATCTCATGAGAGAAAACCTCTTTCCCTGGAAGTTGAATATATGTGCTATTGATTCTTAAACTCCAATGTGAGTGTGGATCAGCTGAGGAGATTGTTAGCACAGATTCTGAGCTTCATCTGGAAATTCTGATTTTAATTCATCTTTGGTGGTGGTTTTAGGAGTACATTTCTAAAACACTGTTCTCACCCTTGCTGGTTTGGCTCAGTTCATAGAGCATTAGCCTGAGGACTGAAGGGTCCTGGGTTTGATTCTGGTCAAGGGCACATGCCTGGGTTGTGAGCTCGATCCCCAGTAGGGGGCATGCAGGAGGCAGCTGATCAGTGATTCTCTCTCATCATTGATGTTTCTATCTCTCTCTTTCCCTCTCCCTTTCTCTCTGAAATAAATAAAAATAAATATATTTTCTAAATAAATAAATAAATAAATAAATAAATAAATAAATCACTGCTCTCAGTAACCACAGCTACACCATCTAATACCCAAAAATGTCTGCGGTGGCTAGATTAATATTTCTATAATATTTCTATAGGTGGTTTCAGATGGAACGTGCACTGATTTCTTTTGAGGGTGTGTGTATACTCATAATTAAGATTTTTATCTTTATTAGATACAGCCAATGGTTTTCTAAAGCATTCAGCTCTTTGCAACAGGAAACCCACTAAGACTGGCTTCACTATATAAAGTTTCTTGTTCCACATAACAAGACTTTGAGAAAAGGGTGTCCTGGGCAGGAATAGCACCTAAGCAATGTCATGAGGCCCACCCCCATGTATCTTAATGTGCAAGCCTTCATCTTCATCCTCATGGTCACTAGGTAGCAGCTTTCACTGCCAGGTAATCAGTCTCATTCCAGGTGGGATGAAAAAGGAAGTGAAGTGTGAGGTCTGACCAGTAGTCCCAGAAACATCATTGTGAAATTTTATAGCATAATTTAAAATGAAAAAACTAAAACAGTGTGAAATCAGTTGGCTTTCTCTAGGTGACCCATCTAGTTATATTTAGATCAAGAGTAAGTCCTTTTAGTCCTTGGGCTGATGCCATTGCTATTGCACCCATCACTTTCTAGCTGTTGGATGGGCTTCTTTGGAACACCAACGATGATAATATTGGTGCCTCTCCATACCCTGAAGGAGAAAGGTTAGGAAAGGGTTGGGTCACTGACTCATAAGAATCTTTAAGTGTGGACACCAGACCCGTGGGACATCCTGCTCTATAATCCCATCTTTCTCCATCATCCACAGAATCAGCTCCTGGATACTCAGCATTGATAGGCCAGAGCATAAAGAAGTCTTGGGGAAGAGCAGTGGTCACAGCTCTGATGACCATTGTGGTGAGTGTGGTGGAGGCTGTCTGGTGAAGGGAATAGGAAGTGAAGGTTTGAATTGGAGAAAAGAGAATCAAATTAATTTTAAAATATGGAGGTTCTTGCTATCTTTTTCTCAGTTTTGTACAGAGACTGATGCAAAGGTCTTATTTGACATCCTATTACTACACAAAAAGAGAAGAGAGCTCATAACTATAATTAAAATTATAGAGATGGCATAAAGCTTTAACCACTACCAAACAGCTGACTGGTTTGACAGAGACCAGCACCAAATTCCTTTTCCTGGTATCAGAAGTGGGTCATGCTGCTCAGTAGGATGAAATAAGTTGAGAGGAGCCATGCAGTTAGTCAGAATTCTTCCTGAGAAGCCAAAACACATGCCCTGTGTGCCAGGACAGATGGCCTTAGCATGCCTCCATGCTTGTCAGGATGGTGTGATTCAGAGCCAAAGAAGCTGCTGTAGAGCTAAGACCATCGGAAAACACAGATATTTACATTACGATTCATTAACAGCAGCCAAATTACAGTTATGAAGTAGCAATGAAAATAATTTTATGGTTGGGGGTCACCACAACATGAGGAACTGTATTAAAGGGCCGCGGCATTAGAAAGGTTGAGAACCACTGATAACCGTTCATAGTCTCAGTGCAGGCATGGGTCTGTGGCTGACGGGGTGGGGGTCAGACCAAAACAAAACAGCAGAAACACCCTGCCCACCTCAGCGGGTGCAGCTGCAGTCCACGCAGGCCTGTGCAGTATCTAACTGCCAGTCTCCCGGGTCCTGTGCTGGCACCGCCGCCTCATTCACCCTCAAGCCCCCCTGAGTCCTGACAGGGAAGTGTGTAGGGCATCCTGCAGGAGTTGTGCTGTTCTAGGTGCTTTTGCCCAAAGACACCCTTTGGGATGAATTCAGAGCCACATCTCACTTCCCATGAGACTGGAAGAACCATGTAAAAGTGGAACAAAAGCTTTCCACATCTCTGTTTATTCTTTTGAATCCATAAAATAACCTTAAAAAAAGCATTCAGGCCACCTAAGGGAGAATGCACTTTCTGGCCAGAGCATGCAGGATTCTTTTGCCCAACAGGTTAAAGGAAGCAGAGAGCTGGCACAGTGGAAATGGCCCTGGTGCCCTATGAGGAGACGTGGGAATGGGGTTGCAGAAATTCCACAAGCCTCTTGCCATCTTCTCCTTCGCAAACCACACCATCCAGATCCGCCAGGACTGGAGGAAACTGGAGGTCGCAGCTGTGGTTTGGGACACGGCAAGCAAATGCTGGGGGGCCTCTGAAAACATCTGCAATTGATTATAAGACTGGTCTTTATTTAAAAAGAAATAAAAGAACAGCTTTGTTGAGATATAATTCATATATTGTACATATCACCTAAAGTGTGCAATGAACTGGTTTTTTAAAGTAAATTCAGAGTGGTACAACCATCATCATGCTCAATTTTTAAATATTTTCATGACCCCAATCCCCTCCAAAAAAAACTTCTACCCACTAGAATCACTTTCCTGATCATCTTCCCCAAAATAGATTGTATTTTAAGGATGGGTAAAGGAAAGTTGAGGGAAGTTAAAATACTGCACAAAGGATATTGTAAAATGACAAAGCCCACAGTGAAGATCATGTGTTTTCTTTTTTAAAAAATATTTTTTATTTATTTCAGAGAGAAAGGGAGAGGGAGAGATAGAAACATCAATGATAAGAATCACTGATAAGCTGCCTACCACAGGACCCTTACTGGGGATCGAGCCTGCAACCCAAGCATGTGCCCCTGACCAGAATCAAACCTGGGACCCTTCAGTCCACAGGCCGATGCTCTCTCCATTAAGCCAAACTGGCCAGGGCCATGTGTTTTCTTTAAGTTCTGTGTGGTTGTAATGGTCCCCAATCTGTACTAATAAAAGGGTAATATGCTAATTAGAGTGGACGTCTTCTGGAAGTCCTTCCAGACAAAGCTGCAGTGGCAGCAAGGGCCTAGGCTCAGGCAGCTATGGGCGGCTGTGAAGCGCTGAGGCTCAGGCTGACAGTGGCAGCAACAGCAGGGTAATGGGGGCGGTGCCTTCCCCTGATCCACCAGGTCACCTCCCTGTAAATTTTGGAGATTAAACCCTATCTGAGATAGCATTGGCAAATATGATCTCCCATGCAGTGGGATTTTTTGTTGTTTTGTTGATGGTTTCTTTTGCTGTGCAGAAGCTTTTTATTTTGATGTAGTCCCACTTGTTTATTTTCTTCTTAGTTTCCATTGTCCTAGGAGCTGTATCGGTAAAGATATTCCTATGACATATGTCTGATATTTTGCTGCCTATGGAGTCTTTTAAGATTTTTATGGTTTTCCACCTTACATTTAAGTCCTTTAACCATTTTCAGTTTATTTTTGTATATGGTGTAAGTTGGTGATCTAGTTTCATTTTTTTTGCATGCATCTGTCCAATTCTCCCAACACCATTTATTAAAGAGACTCTCTTGACTCCATTGTGTACGCTTACCTCCTTTGTCAAATATTAATTGAGCATAATGACTTGGGCCAATATCTGGGTTCTCTGTTCTGTTCCACTGGTCTATATGTCTGTTCTTGTGTCAGTACCAGGCAGTTTTGAGAACCGTGGCTTTGTAGCATAGCTTGATATCTGGTATTGTGATCCCTCCAACTTTGTTCTTCTTTCTCAGGATTGCTGTGGCTATTTTGGGTCTATTTTTATTCCAGATGAATTTTTGGAGAGTTTGTACTAAGTCTGTGAAATATGCCATTGGTATTATAATGGGGATTGCATTGAATTTATAAATTGCTTTCGGTAGTATGGACATTTTAATGATGTTGATTCTACCAATCCATGAACACGGTATGTTCTTCCATTTGTTTATGTCTTCCTCTATCTCTTTTTTCATAGCAGCACAATTTACAATAGCTAAGATTTGGAAACAGCCTAAGTGCCCATCAGCAGATGAGTGCATTAAAAAACTGTGGTACATCTACACAATGGAATACTACACTGCTATATAAAAGAAGGAACTTTTACCATTTGCAACAGCATGGATGGAACTGAAGAGCATTATGCTAAGCGAAACAAGCCAGCCAGAGAAAGATAAATATCAGATGATCTCACTCATATGTGGGATATAATGAACAACATAAACTGATGAACAAAAATAGATCCAGAGACAAAGAAACACTGAACAGACCATCCAACCTCTGAGAGAAGGCAGGGGAGGGGGGCGTTGTAAGAGATCAATCCAAGGACTTGTATGCATTCATATTAGTATAGCCAATGGACATGGCCACTGGGGCGGTGGGGGCTTGTTCTGGGAGGTGGGAGTGGCGGAGGAGGTCAATTGGGGGAAAAAGGAGACATATGTAATTCTTTAAACAATAATAAATAAAAGTAAAACAAACAATATGTATAGTATTATCTCATGTGAAAAACTAAAAAAAAAACCAACAACACCTTATTACCTATAGTTATTAAAATGTTATGATCAGATGCTATTCATCATCACTCAATATGCTTTCCTTTCATATCATTATTTGTATTAGTGAAAGCCATTTAAAAATGAAATCCCATTTCAATTTATCTTTGTCTTTAAATTGTTAGTCTAATCTAAGAAGAACAAAAAAGTTTAATCCCCTTACAAATGAAAATTGCCTTCCTGTGTTCTGAACTAATTTAATCTAAATTGTTAGCTCTGCAGAAGGTACATTCAGAAGAGAGAAATCTCATCCCAAGAGCTATAAGGGTAACAGGTTTGTCTTACTTGTGCCCTAATTTGTGAAGACTATGAAACTCTAGACTTGACCACTCATAGCTCACAGCCAGCAGCAGGCCCCTTTGTTCAATATATTCTGCAGTGTCAAAACATAAGCTCAACCCAAGGAAGTGTCCAGGACAAATACAGACTAAATGCCAGAGCTAAGAGAAACCTTTAGGAATGGGAAGGGAGTAGCTGTTCAATATCATGCAAGTGCCTGGAGTTGAAGTCTGGGAGGCAGGAGGAAGGGGACTTGCACTGCGTGGATAGCACTTTCACTTTGCCAGCTTGTGAAGGGAAAGGCAGCTTCCATTGCAAACTGATCCTAGTCCTAAGTGTGAGTCTGCTAGTCCTACATAAAATGGCTGAAATCTATTTACCAGTAGTTATGGGTTTTAGACTCACATCAGCAAAAATAAACACATAGCCAGTAAAGTTTTATGTTTGGAGAAAAATACAGTAAAACCTCGATGTAACAGACTAATTTGGGTGAGGGTTGTCAAATAAAGTTGAAAGTCCATTATATAATAAAGTGGGCTTTCCTAATGCATATGTTAAAAACTTAACAAATTGGTGTCGGGTTACACTGGCTCAGCCCGCCCTGGAGTGACATCCACACGTGCCCGGCCCAGGCTCTGATTCTGAGTGAGACCGACTCCGCCCAGGCTGGAGGAACTGGGTGCTCCTGCCCTCTCTCCCCTCACGCCACAGGACTAGTCTCAGAGCTCCGTGTCCAGCATCTCCCAGTGCCGACTCATTGCCTATAGAAGAAATAGTCAAGTTAATGAAACTCAATGTAATGGGTGCACCAAGCCAGCTGTAGTTCTTGACATAAAATAAATGATAAAATCTCTTTATGTTATCGGAGAGAGAGAACTACATAACCAGACGCCTGGAGAAGAGAGACCATGGGGAGACAAAGAAACAGCCCGCATATGAAAGAAAAGCAGGCATCATCAGAAAAGGAAGTAAACAAAATAGAGGCAAACAACCTGTCAGAGAAAGAATTCAGAGAAATGGTCATAAGGTGACTGAAAAGAATGGAAGACAAATTCGACAATATGAGTAAGAACCAAGAGGAAATGAAGAAGAACCAAGAAGAAATGAAAAATGACATCGCTGCTTTAAAGAACTCAATAGGAAGCATCAAGAGTAGACTAGAAGGAGCAGAGGACTGCATCAGTGAGCTAGAAGACAAGGTAGGAAAAAATAACCAAGTAGAGCAGCTTCTAGAAAAAAAAATTAAACAGCAGGAGGAAAGCCTAAGGTAAGGTGACCAGACGTCCCGCTTTTGGCGGGACAGTCCCGATTTTTAACAATTTGTCCCGCGTCCCACAGCATTTTAAAAAAGTCCCGATTTTTGGAAAGAATGCACGACAACCTAGGGAACAGCGGGAGAACGGGGAGGGAATATACGGTTTTTGGCGGCCATGTGGCTATTTAGCCAGGATATGAGATTTATATTATTTTTCTTAATTTTATAATGTTAAACTTTAATAATAACAAATAATTGTTGAGAACTGATTATAGAGAACTGCTTACAAAGTTTGCATTGTCGATCAGTTGTTAGAATTTGAACACCATTGTTTGGACTTAATGAACAATGGCATTTTTTGGGATTGGCAACAACGAAAACATTTTGTAACTGTCTCTCAGATGATACACATCGTACTGCATGCTAGTAAGCTAGTTAAACAAGTGATGTCATTACAAATCAGCTATTCAGATAATTTAGGTAAGTAATTTATTTATTTATTTCATAAATACATAAATTTTCTTGAATTTAGCAGACAGTACTCGTATTATTTATATTTTATAGTGGCGGCAAAAAGTCTAGCACTGGCCTTGAAAGTGACACTTACGACTTACGTTATGGCAAATTCAGAGGAAAAATAATACAAGTTAGTATTGTTATTATTTAGAAAGAAATATAGGATTAAAATAATTTTTAAATTTATAACAAATTAATTTAATTTATAAACTAACAATAAAATATGTTCATATAATTACGTACCTGCTGTGTTTTTAAGCAATAGGTATATAATAATTTATAATATAATTTTAAATTATTTTTTATTAGATTTTTAACATAATGAGTAAGAAAAGAGGATGAAAATTCAGCGATGATCTAAGAAGTGAATTTCCTTTTATTAAAAAAACCAAAAGCGATTACAATATAGACCAAATTTTTAATCAAGAACCCCCTCCCCGGGCCGAAACCGGTTTGGCTCAGTGGATAGAGCGTCAGCCTGTGGACTCAAGGGTCCCAGGTTCGATTCTGGTCAAGGGCATGTACCTTGGTTGTGGGCACATCCCCAGTAGGGGGTGTGCAAAAGGCAGCTGATCGATGTTTCTCTCTCATCCATGTTTCTAACTCTCTATACCTCTCTTCCTCTATGTAAAAAAATCAATAAAATTTATTAAAAAAAAAGAACTCCTCCCCCCCCCGCCCCCTCCCCCCGGTCAATGGTGTCCCACTTTACCAATGTTAAAATCTGGTCACCTTAGCCTAAGGGAACTTTGGGACAACACAAAACAAAACAACATCCGCATAATAGGGCTTCCAGCAGGAAAGGAAACTGAGCAAGGAATAGAAAACCTGTTTGAAGAAATAATGACAGAAAACTTCCCTGATATAGGGAAGAAAAAACCCACACAAACCCAAGAAGCTCACAGAGTCCCAAGCAAAATGAACCCCAAAAGACCGACACCAAGGCATATTATAATTAAATTGGCAAACGGCAACAACAAAGTAAGAATCTTAAAAGTGGCCAGAAAGAGACAGAAAGTTACCTAAAAAGGAACCCCCATCAGACTAGCAACTGATTTCTCAACAGAAACTCATCAGACCAGAAGGGAATGGAATGAAATATACAAAGTCATGCAAAGGAAGGGTCTGAATCCAAGAATACTGTACCCAGCAAGGCTATCAATCAAAATTGAAGGTGAAATCAGGAGCTTCACAGACAAAAAAGAACTAAGGGAATTTATTACCACCAAACCAGCAAAAAGAACTGTTAAAGGGTCTGCTGTAAAAAAAAAAAAGAAATAGGAAGCGAAGAAGGAACACAGGGGTAAAGAATAAAAATGGTGACAAATAAGTACCTATCAATAATAACTTTAAATGTAAATGGATTAAATGCCCCAATAAAAAGACACAAGGTAACGGGTTGGATAAGAAAGCAAGACACATATATCTGCTGTCTACAAGAAACCCACCTCAGAAAAAAAGATGCCCACAGACTGAAGGTGAAGAGATGGAAAAAGGTTTTCCAGGAGAATGGAAATGAAAAAAAAACTGGGGTAGCAATACTTATACATGACAAATTAGATCTCAAAGTGAAGGACATAACAAGAGATAAGGAAGGCCACTTCATAATACTTAAGGGAGCAATCCAACAAGAAGAAATAACTCTGGTAAGCATATATGCACCCAATACAGGAGCACCCAAATACATAAAAATACTCCTGGAGGATATCAAGGGAGAGATTGACAGCAATACAATCATAGTAGAAGACTTTAATACCCCACAATCACCACTGGACAAATCCTCTAAACAAAAAATCAGCAAAGAAACATCAATCCTAAATGACTCACTAGACCAGATAGAATTAATTGACATCATCAGAACATTTCACCCCAAAGCCACAGAATATACATTCTTCTCAATTGCACATGGGTCATTTTCAAAGATAGGCTATAAGTTGGGTCATAGGCAAAGTCTCTTCAAATTCAAGAAGATAGAAATCATATCAAACATCTTCTCAGATCACAATGGCATAAAACTGGAAATCAACTACAATAAATGCAATCCAAAGAAATCAAACACATGGAGACTAAACAGCATGCTATTAAACAATGACTGAGTTACCAGAGAGATCAAGGAAGAAATAAAAAAAATCATGGCAACAAATGACAATGAAAACACAACAATCCAAAATCTATGGGACACAGCGAAAGCAGTCTTCAGAGGGAAGTTCATGGCTCTATAAGCCTACTACAAAAAAAAAAAAAAAAAAAAAAAAAAAAACAAGAAACAATGGTAATAAATAACCTAAACCTACAATTCAAAGACTTAGAAAGAGAGCAACGAGAAAAGCCCAGTGAAAGCAGAAGGAAGGAAATAATAAAGATCAGAGCGGAGATAAATGACATAGAGACCAAAGAAACAATACAAAAGATCAACAAAACCAAGAACTGGTTCTTTGAAAGGATAAACAAGATTGATGAACCTCTAGCCAGGCTCACCAAGAAGCAAAGAGAGAGGACCCAAAAAAACAAAATCAGAAATGAAAGAGGTGAAATAACAACAGACCCCACTGAAATACAAAGGATTGTTAAAAAAATACTATGAACAACTCTATTCCAACAAACTGGACAACCTGGAGGAAATGGACATATTCCTAGAAAAATATAACCTTCCAAAAATCAATCAGGAAGAATCTAAACAGCTCAATAGGCCAGTAACTATGGACGAAATTGAAGCAGTCATCAAAAAGCTACCAGCAAACAAAAGCCCGGGGCCTGATGGCTTCACAGGAGAGTTTTACCAAACATTCAAGGAAGAAATAAAACCTATCCTCCTCAGACTATTCCAAAAAATTCAAGTGGAAGGAACACTTCCAAGCTCCTTCTATGAAGCCAGCATCACCCTGATACCAAAACCAGATAAAGACAATACAATGAAAGAGAATTACAGACCAATATCCCTCATGAACATAGATGCCAAAATCCTCAACAAAATTCTAGCAAATAGGCTCCAGCAGTACATCAGAAAGATCATACACCATAACCAAGTAGGATTTATCCCAGGAATGCAAGGATGGTACAATATCCGCAAATCAATAAATGTGATACATCACATAAACAAATTGAGAGATAAAAATCATATAGTCATATCAATTGATACAGAAAAAGCATTTGACAAAATCCAACACCCTTTCTTGATAAAAACTCTCAACAAGGTGAGAATAGAAAGATCATACCTCAACATAATAAAAGCTATATATGATAAACCCACAGCTAACATCATACTCACTGGACAAAAACTAAAACCATTTCCCCTAAGAACAGGAACAAGACAGGGATGCCCACTCTTACCACTCCTGTTCGACATAATATTGGAAGTATTAGCCATTGCAATTAGACAAGAATAAGAAATAAAAGGCATCCAAATTGGAAAAGAACAAGTAAAACCGACCTTATTTGCAAATGACATGATATTGTACTTAAAAAACCGAAAAGACTCCATCAAAAAACTAATAGACTTAGTAAATGAATTCGGCAACGTAGCAGGATACAAAATTAATGGCAATAAATGTATGGCATTTCTATACACCAAGAGTGAACTTACAGAAAGAGAGACTAAAAAATCAATCCCATTTACCATACACCAAAAAAATTAAGATACCTAGGAATAAACTTAACTAAGGAGGTAAAAGACCTATACACGGAAAACTACAGGACACTGAAAAAAGAGATAGAGGAAGAAGTAAACAGATGGAAGAACATACCATGTTCATGGATTGGTAGAATCAACATCATTAAAATGTCCATACTACCCAAAGCAATCTATAGATTCAATGCACTCCCCATTAAAATACCAACGGCATATTCACAGACCTAGAAAAAACTCTCCAAAAATTCATCTGGAATAAAAAAGACCCTGAATATCCACAGCAATCCTGAGAAAGAAGAACAAAGTAGGTGGGATCTCAATACCAGATTTCAAGCTGTATTACAAAGCCACTGTTCTCAAAACTACCTGGTACTGGCACAAGAACAGACATATAGACCAATGGAATAGAATACAGAATCCAGATATTGACCCAAACCACTATGCTCAATTAATATTTGACAAAGGAGTCATGAACATACAATGGAGTCAAGACAGTCTCTTCAATAAATGGTGTTGGGAAAATTGGACAGATAAATAGAAAAAAATGAAACTAGACCACCAACTTATACCGTACACAAAAATAAACTCAAAGTGGATACAGGTCTTAAAACATAAGACGGGAAACCATAAAATTACTAGAGGAATCCACAGGCAGCAAAATCTCAGACATATGCCAAAAGAACTTCTTCACTGATACTGCTCTTGGACAATGGAAGCTAAAGAGAAAATAAACAAATGGGACTACATCAAAATAAAAAGCTTTTGCACAGCAAAAGAAACCATCAACAAAACAACAAGAAAGCCCACTGTATGGGAGAACATATTTGCAAATGTTATCACTGATAAAGGTTTAATCTCCAACATCTAGAGGCAACTTATACAACTTAATAAAAGGAAGATAAATGATCCAATAAAAAAATGGGCAACAGACCTAAATAGAATCTTTTTGAAAGAAGACAGAAGGCCAAGAGACACATGAAAACATGCTCAAAGTCACTAATTATCCGAGAGATGCAAATCAAAACAACAATGCGGTACCATCTCACACCTGTCAGAATGGCTATCATCAACAAATCAACAAACGACAAGTGCTGGCAAGGATGCGGAGAAAAAAGAACCCTCGTGCACTGCTGGTGGGAATGCAGGCTGGTGCAGCCACTGTGGAGAACAGTATGGAGTTTCCTCAAAAACCTAAAAATGGAACTCGTATTTGACCCAGTAATCCCACTCCTAGGAATATATCCTAAGAAATTGGAAACACCAATCAGAAAGGATATATGCACCCCCATGTTCATAGCAGCACAATTTACAATAGCTAAGATTTGGAAACAGCCTAGGTGCCTGTCAGCAGATGACTGTTTCAGAAAACTATGGTACATCTATCTACACAATGGAATAATATGCTGCCATAAAAAAGAAGGGATTCTTACCATTTGCAGCAACCTGGATGGAACTGGAGAGCATTATGCTAAGTGAAATAAGCCAGTCAATGAAAGAAAAACACCACATGATCTCACTCATTTGTAGATAATAAAGAACATTATAAACTGATGAACAAAAAGATAGATACAGAGGCAGTAAAGCATCAAACAGATGGTCAAATTACAGCGGGAAGCTTAGGGAGAGGTGGGGGAGATTAGAGATCAACCGAAGGACTTGTATGCATGCATATAAGCATAACCAATGGACGCAAGACACTGGGGGTGAGGGCATGTATGAGGGTGGGGGACAATGGGAAGATATGTACACATGTAATACCTTAATAAAAAATGGAAAAAAATAAAGAAAAAACTTAACAAATTTAACTAAAACTACTTAAGAATAACAGTTAATTAATAAGAAAAAATAACCTGTTAATTTAATTATAAGCAAATCTTGGTTAAAAGTGTTTTATTCAAAGAAGAACTAAAACCTATCCTCCTCAGACTATTCCAAGAAATTCTAGAGAAAGGCACACTTCCAAGCTCTTTCTATGAAGCCAGTATTACCCTAATCCCAAAACCAGATAAAGACAATACAAAGAAAGAGAATTATAGGCCAATATCCCTCATGAACATAGATGCCAAAATCTTCAACAAAATTCTAGCAAATAGGATCCAGCATTATATTAAAGGTCATACACCATGACCAAGTGGGATTTATTCCAGGGAAGAAAGGCTGGTACAATATCCACAAATCAAACATGATACAGCGCATAAACAAATTGAGAGACAAAAATCACATAATCATATCCATTGATGCAGAAAAAAGCATTTGACAAAATCCAACACCCTTTCTTGATAAGAACTCTCAGCAAACTGGGAATAGAGAGGTCATACCTCAACATAATAAAAGCCTTATATGACAAACCAACAGCCAGCATCATACTCAATGGGCAAAAACTAAAACCATTTCCACTAAGAACAGGAACAAGACAGGGATGCCCACTTTCACCACTTCTGTTCAACATAGTACTGGAAGTGCTAGCCATAGCTATCAGACAAGAAGAAATAAAAGGCATCCAAACTGGAAAAGAAGTAAAATTGTCATTATTCACAGATGACATGATATTTGTACACAGAAAACCCCAAAGACTTTATCAAAAAAACTACTAGACTTAATAAATGAATTTGGCAATGTAGCAGGATACAAAATTAACCCCCAGAAATCTATTCCTTTCTTAAACACCAATAATGAACTCACAGAAAGAGAAACTTTAAAAATTCCACTTACCATTGCAACAAAATAATTAAGATACCTAGGAATAAATTTAATGTAGGAGGTAAAGGACCTGTACTCAGAAAATTACAGGATGCTAAAAAAAAGAGATAGAGGAAGACTTAAACAAATGGAAGAATATACTGTGTTAATCGATTGGTAGAATCAGCATTATTAAAAGGTCCAGACTACCCAAAGGAATCTATAGATTTAAAGCAATCCACATTAAATTACCAACAGCATATTCACAGGCCTAGAGCAAACTCTCCAAAAATTCATCTGGAATATAAAAAGACCCGGAATAGCTACAGCAATCTTGAGAATGAAGAACAAAGTTTGAAGAATCACGATACCAGATATCAAGCTGTGCTACAAAGCCACAGTTCTCAAAACTGCCTGGTACTGGCATAAGAACAGACATGTAGACCAATGGAACAGAACAGAGAACCCAGAGATCGACCCAAGCCATTATGCTCAATTAATATTTGACAAAGGAGGCAATAGCACACAATGGAGTCAAGACAGTCTCTTCAATAAACAGTGTTGAGAAAATTGGACAGATACATGCAAAAAAAATAAAACTAGACCACCAACTTACACCATACACAAAAATAAATTGAAAATGGTTAAAGAACTTAAATGTAAGGTGGGAAACCATAAAAATCCTAGAAGAAGCCATAGGCAGCAACATCACAGACATTTGTAGTAGCAATATCTTTACCGATACAGCTCCTAGGGCAATGGGAACTAAAGAGAAAATAAAAAAAGTGGGACTACATCAAAATAAAAAGCTTCTGCACAGCAAAGGAAACCATCAACAAAACAACAAGAAAGCCCACTGCATGGGAAAACATATTTGCCAATGTTATCTCTGATAAGGGTTTAACCTCCAACATTTATAGGGAACTCATACAGCTTAACAAAAGGTAGATAAACAATCCAATCAAAAATGCACAAAGGACTTAAGACACTTTTTGAAAGAAGACATACAGAAAGCCAAGAGATATATGAAAACATGCTCAAAGCCACTAATCATCCAAGAGATGCAAATCAAAGGGACATTAAGGTACCATCTCACACCTGTCAGAATGGCTATCATCAACAAATCAACAAATGATAAGTGCTTGCGAGGATGCGGAGAAAAAGGAACCCTCCTTCACTGCTGGTGGGAATGCAGACTGGTGCAGCCACTGTGGAGAACAGTATGGAGTTTCCTCAAAAAATTAAAAATGGAACTTCCATTTGACCCAGTAATCCCACTTCTAGGAATATATCCCAAGAAAACAGAAACACCAGTCAGAAAGGATATATATCACATGATCTTATTCACTTGTGGAATATAATGAACAATATAAACTGATGAACAAAAATAGATCCAGAGTCATAGAAGCATCAAACAGACTGTCCAACCTATGAGGGAAAGCAGGGGGTGAGGGGGTAAGAGATCAACCAAAGAACTTGTATGCATTCATATGAGCATAACCAATGGACACAGACGGGGTCGGGAGGTGGTTTGAGGGCATGTGCTGGGTGGTGGGGGCGGCCGGGGAGAGGTCAATGGGGGAAAAAGGAAACTTATGTAATACTTTAAACAATAAAGAATTTTTTAAAGGGCATTTTAAAAGCAACAGGGTGTTAATTTTCACATATGGCATACGAAGCAGAAATTTTGTTCATTAAATCCAAAATCTGTTTATTCAAACTCTGCAAAATTGAGGATTTACTATACTGAAAGCTCTCTTAAAGGAATCCACCCAAGATCTATTTCTTAGTTAGGTGTCCAAAGAAAGCCCCACATTGGTGCCAGCTCACTTTTTCCCACTCTCCATGGAATGCAGCATTCTATTTGGGATTCAGAAACCAGGTCCTGACAGGCATTTAAACAGCGTCAACACACCTCTGATCTCTAGGGAATCAGTTCCTTGCATGCTTCCTCTTTTTTTATTTTTATTTTTTTATCTATTTTGTTCATTAGTTTGTTTTGTTCATTAGATTCCACATATAAGTGAGATTTTATGGTGCTTTATCTTTCTCTGACTGGCTTACTTCACTGAGCATGCCACTCTTCCTCTTAAAGCTTAGCCGGTGACACAGAAAATCAGAAACCCCATTTGACCAGAATGTAGTAAAAGATTTCCTCATAACTTGTTTTCTAATTTCAATATTGAATTGAAGGACACATAGCTAAAATTTTCCCCACACCTAGACCTTAAATGAAGTGTCATCCCAGGCAAGTTTGTTCCTGCCTCAATGCTTGTTTCATGGCCCTGGAAAAAGATCTGTCAAAATAATGCTGTTGGGCAAATTCATGGTTAAGAGCCTTGGTAACTCCACCTCCAGAAGCAATCATGGCAGCCACTACAAGTAATGCAGAGAGCCAGCAAAGTGAGAGCAAGAATGAGCACTTGGAATGTTCCTGCTCCCTGTGGGCAAGATAACTGATCAACCAGATAACCAAACTCCTGAATACTTGACTAACTGAAGCAGCTCAAGGATCAAGTGAGAAAATATTTGATGTGCTTTATCCCCCAGGCTGGGGTATTTAAGGAAGTCTACATTCACCCATGAATTCAGTGTAGGCAGGCCTGTCATGATACCAGCTGGGTCAGAGCATCCAGGAGAGCTGCTCCTGCTCAGCAGATAGCACAAGATCAGGGAGGTTACAAATATAACATGATGTGATTGCTGAAAATTGAGATTGTTAAAGCTTCTGCTACTTGGACATGTTTTTAAGCTCTTACAAATTTCCTCATCTGAGAAATATGGACAATAGTACCTCATGAGATTGTTGCCAGGAGTAAGTAAACTAACACACAAAGTATTTAGCACAGTGTCTCATTTACAGAAGGTGCTCTACAAACCTCCCTCCCTATCCACATTAAATAATCCTCCTCTTTCCCATGGGAGGCTCAACAATGAACCCTCCAAAAGGTATCTGTATCTTAATGCTTGGAGCCTATAAATGTAAGGGTTTTCTATAAAGAGTCTTTGAAATTGGAATGAAGTTAAAGATTTTGAGGTGAGATTTTCCTAGATTAGCAGGGTTGGTGTTAATCCCAAATAGCCTTGTAAAAGAGAGTCAAATGGAGAAGACATAGAAGAGGAGGTGGCAACAACCACAGAGATGGAAACAGGAATGCTGCAGCCACCAGAAGTAGGACTTGGAGCCTCCAGAGGAAAAGCAGCCAATATTTGGCCAGTTGAACTAATTTCTGATCTGGGCCTCCAGAACTGTGAGCAAACACATTTCTGTTGTTTGAAGCCACTAAGTTTGTTACAGAAGCTATCCTAATATATAAAAAACCAGGGTCCGTAACATCCAAATGATTGAAGGCTCAACAGGCCAGAAGTCAGTGCTGGATTGCCGTGGTGACCCAGCACTGACTACCCGCCACTGTGGGCACTGCGATTCAGCACTGACTGCTGAGAGGACTGTGGATCAGGCCCTAAGAGAGGCCTGGAGAGAGAAGCAGGGTCTGATCCGTAGCCTCTGTGGCAGCTGTTGATCAGCCCTTGCCTCGTTCTTTCTCTCGGGTCCTGGCCATCAGCCACGCCTCTCTTTCTCTCAGGCCTCCACTGGGGCTGCTGACCAGCCCCACCTCTCTAATCAGGCCCATTGATAGGCCCAGAGATGCTGACTGGCATAGAAACTGACCAATCAGAACCAAATCTGGGTGAACTGTGAGGAGCCAATGGCTGCCTAGGAGGCGGAGCTTTTGATGCTGACTGGCATAGAAACTGACCAATCAAAACCTAATCTGGGTGAACTTCAAAGGCAGAACCTAAGGTAGGGGCTGAGGAGGGGTTTTAAGGGCAACAGCTGTTTGGTGTAAGGTGTAAGAAAGCAGTTCAATTTTTTAATGACCAGTTTGGCAGTATAGTGCATATGGCTGGCTATCAGTCCAGATATAAGGATTATGTATTTTTGTCTGCCAAGAGCATCTCCTTCTGATAAAAAAAGGCTTTCTCCTCCCATTTAAGCAACCCTATTCTATATAATCTATCTATACTACTAAAGGGGTAACATGCTAATTAGACTGGGTCAACTGGCCATCTTCTGGACGTCTGACTTCCTTCCGGACAAAGCCATGGTGGTGGGGGCCAAAGAAGAGGCTGTTAGGAGCAATCTGGCCAGCAAGGGAGGGCAGTTGGGGGTGAGATCAGGCTGGAAGGAGAGAGCAGTTGGGGGTGAGATCAGGATGACAGGGGAGGGCCATTGAGAGCAAGATCAGGAAAGCAGGTGAGGGCAGTTGGGGGCAACCAGGCCTGCAGGGGAGGGCAGTTGGAGGTGATTAGGCTGGCAGGGAAGGGCAGTTGAGGACCATTGGGCCAGTAGGGAAGGGCATTTGGGAGCAATCGGGCTGGCAGGGGAGCAGTTAGGCATCAATCAGGCTGGCAGGGGAGTGGTTAGGGGGCAATCAGGCTGGCAGGCATAAGCAGTTAGGGTAAATCAGGCAGGCAGGCAACAATTTATTGAAATTGGCTCATAACAGTTTAACAGAATAAAAAAGCCCTGGAGACATGCAGAAGTTACTTCATTTAAAAAAATTAACCCTGAATTTATACCACTGGGATTTAATAACCAATGGTAATGCTTGCCCAAAATATACAAGATCAAAAAAGCACCATATGGAAGGAGTGAAGAGAGGTGGAGGAGAGTATAGGAGGGTAAATGGTGATGGAAGGAGACTTGACTTGGGGTGGTGGACACACAATACAATATACAGATGATGTATTATAAAATTGTACACCTGAAACCTATGTAATTTTATTAACCAACATCACCCGCAATGAATTCAATAAAAAAGAATGACATGTCAAAATAAAGCCCCCCATGCATTCAATTAATAAAATTAATTCATTCAAATTATAGGGAACCCAGGCTTAAAGAAACTATTAATTTATGTTTGTATGGACTTGAACATCTATGGACAGATTCAGCTTTAAACAAATATCTAATGATTCTTATCAGATTAAAAATATCAGTTAAACCACACATAAAAAAAGTATCATGTGGCTTGATTATAATCATCAATTAGGAGAGATTTGGGAAGTAATGGAAACAAAGAAGTTTAGGCATGGCAGCATTGTAACAGATCCCTTCATCTAATTTCTCCAGTTTATTCTTCCCAATTCCCCATTGCTTTATCTCCCCAAAATTAAAGTCCTTTATCTAGGCTACATATTTAAATATTATAGCTGAAAGTCAATATTCCAGTTCAAAGTACAAAAAAAGGAGAAACCAAGATGGCGGCATAGGTAAACACTTGAACTTGCAGCCTCACACAACCACTTCAAAACTACAACTAAAAGACAAATGGACATCATCCAGAACCACAGGAAGGCTGGCTAAGTGGAAATTCTACAACTAGAAGGTAAGAGAAAAGCATACTGAGACTCAGAGGAGCTGCAGACCTAAAGTGCAGAGGTACAGAAGCACGAGTGCACAGAGAGGGCTGGCAACTGAGTACGCAGCTGGCTTTTTCAATCCGCAGGGAGACACAAGCTCCCAATTGCTCTGAACTCCAGTTCCAGGTGAGACTCTGGGGACTCAGATTCATACGGGGAGAAACTGGACTGTCTGGCATTGGGCAGAACTCAAGGGCGGCTTTCTCTCAGAGGTGCTTGCAGCGATTACTGCAGGACACTGAGACCCAGGGGCCTCTTAGGGCAGGGCTGATAGGAAGCCATTGCTGTTTGCTCGGCCCTGAGACTCTGCCCCATCCAAGCTGTGAGCAGAGGCTTTTGTATATGAATGGCCTGGTCCTTTGAAATCTAAACTTAACTTATAAACTGCAGCTGAGTCAGACAGACCAAGAACATCCAAAAGAAAGCCCAAGGCCCCACAGCAGTTTGCATTGCTTCACAGCTGGGCCTCATCTGGGCACCTCCAAAACACAAACAAAGAAGAGGAATCTGCAGATCTCTCCATAGCTCCTGCTGGGTGGCCTCAGGCAGAGGCTAAATTAGCACCTCCTTGGAGATCCAAGAGCCAGTGTACCCAAGGGTGAGAGTAGGACCATCCAGATTACAACACCTCAGATCCATAAGGGACACACTCAGGGGGCAGACTCAGTGAGCACCAAAGCCCCACTGAAACAAGTCTTGCCTCATAAGGGTGTCTCCAGCATAGAAGTTCTCCCATCATAGACACAGCTGATCCTCATAGCCAAATGGCCTGGAGGTAAATTCCTCACAGTGATACCAACAACAATCAAGGCTTAATTACAACAAGATTGTGCACACAGCCCACAAAGGGGTGCACCAAGAGTGTCCACCTCAGGTAACTGGGGAGGCTGAGCCACTGGGCCCTATAGGACACCTAGAACACAAAGTCACTCTATCAACTCAGGGAAGCAGCCAAAATGCGGAGACAAAGAAACAGGTCACAAATGACAGAAATGGAGGAAAGCAAACTACTGGATACAGAGTTCAAAACCAAGGTTATAAGGTTTTTCAAGAATTTTCTAGAAAAGGCCGATAAATTTAATGAGACCCTCGAGGATATGAAAAAGGACTAACTAGAAATTAAGCATACACTGACTGAAATAAAATATAATATACAGAGATCCAACAGCAGACTAGAGGATTGCAAGAATCAAGTCAAAGATTTGAAATACAAAGAAGCAAAAGACACCCAACTGGAAAAGAAAAAACAATCCAAAAATATGAAGATAGTGTAAGGAGCCTCTGGGACAACTTCAAGCGTACCAACATCTGAATTATGGGGGTGCCAGAAGAATAGAGAGAGCAAGATACTGAAAACCTATTTGAATAAATAATGACAGAAAACTTCCCCCACCTGGTGAAAGAAATAGACTTACAAGTCCAGGAAGGGCAGAGAACCCCAAACAAAAGGTATCCAAAGAGGACCACACCAAGACACATCATAATTAAAATGCAAAGAGCAAAAGACAAAGAGAGAATATTAAAAGCAGCAAGAGAAAAACAGTTACCTACAAGGGAGTACCCATACAATTGTCAGCTGATTTCTCAACAGAAACTATGCAGACCAAACGGGAGTGGCAAGAAATATTCAGAGTGATGAATAGCAAGAACCTACAACCAAGATTACTCTTCCTAGCAAAGCTATCATTCAGAATTGAAGGTCAGATAAAGAGCTTCACAGATAAGAACAAGCTAAAGGAGTTCATCACCGCCAAACCAGTATTATATGAAATGCTGAAAGGTATTCTTTAAGAAGAGGAAGAAGTAGAAAAAGGTAAAAATCAAAATTATGAACAACAAATACATACCTATCAATAAGTGAATCTAAAAATCAAGTTAATAAAAATCTGAAGAACAGAATAATCTGGTGAACATAATAGAATCAGGGACATAGAAAGGGAGTGGACTGACAATCCTCTGGGGGAAAGTAGAATGGGGGATGTGGGAAGAGACTGGACAAAAATCATACACCTATGGATCAGGATAGTGCAGGGGGAGTAACAGTATGGGGTGGGGTGGGAACCGGGTGGAGGGGAGCTATGGGGGGAAAAAAAGAGGAATAACTGTAATAATCTGAACAATAAAGATTTAAAAATAAATAAATAAATAAATAAATAAATAAATAAATAAATAAATAAATAAAACAAAGTACAAAAAAAAAGACAAAAGAAATTCTAATGGGTGGTAATGCAGGTCTGACCCGCTCTGGTTTGGTCCTGAATCCAGAACCTAAATATGTATTACATAAGATGAAGAGGCTAATATTCTTTTTGTTATTACTTTATTGATTAAGGTATCACATATTTGTCCTCACCCCCCCCCATTCCCATCCCAAACCCCTCCCCACACATGTCCCCATCCCCCTGTTGTCTGTGATCACTGGTTAGGCTCATATGCAAGCACACAAGTCCTTTGGTTGATCTATCTCCCTTGTCCCCACCCTCCCCTACCTTCCCTCTGAGGTCTGACAGTCTGATCGATGCTGTTCTTGTTCTTCAGTCTATGTTGTACATCTTTCCCCTAGGTGAGTGAGCTCATGTGATACTAGGAATACTCTTAAAGGAACCGAAAATGAGACAAGCAATAATGGTTATGCTGAGAGGCAAATGAATCAGTCTATAGTGAGTTTCTTTCTGGGCCAACAGTTCTTTTGAGTCCCAATTTCTATGTCCAACAGTTCTTTATGTGTACATAACAGCAATGATATCTCAGTTCTGGATGGTGGACAAATGGTGGTAATGCAGGTCTGACCCGCTCTGGTTTGGTCCTGGGAAATCTGCAGTGACGCACATCTGCTGACTGCTAGTATGGCAAGGCATCTTCAGCGTCTTCCATCTCTGGACTGTTTCTCTTCTGTCTTCATGGTTGGAGCAGTCCTGTCAATTCCTCTCTGTTGCAGGAATCCACATGGTCTCGGAAATGTTTTCTGAAAATATACAAACATATTCTCGACCAAAAGTTAATAAAGGAATCTTTTCTATAAATTTGACTTGTGATCCTTTTTCATTTTTTGCCCAAACGATTTTCCTTTGGCTTGTTTTGACACCATGTATGTTTTACATGGGTGACTTGCTGTTAGCATTACAAATGAAAGTTAATTTTCTAAAGTAAAAATTCTCTAGATGTAATTTATTTACAGGATATTTTTCCTTACATGATATTGTTCTACCATCCCCCCTTTTTTGGTTTAAATATTAGGAGGCTTTTGGAAATTTTATGCTGTAATCTTGATAGCTTTTAAATTTTACTTTTTTGCACTAAAATGTGAATGCTTTAGGTTCATTATATGTTATGCAATTTTACCATGAGATGAACTACCAATAAAAATTTTAGTTAACACTTTAGGAACAGCTTTTTGGTCCAGTACAATTTATTTTTCTAGAATATTCACTTATTTCAATTCGCCAATTTAAATTGGCCTGAAAACTTGACTACTATTTTACTGTCAAATTTAATACTCTAACAACCATCTTATTTACCCTGTAAATATTAGTGGAAAGGATTATTTGCCTTCATGAGTAGGCCCTGAGCATTCCTGGTGCTAGGCTGGGTTTAGATATCAAAAACTCCAGTTCCCTGCATCATGGGTACAAGATATCTCCATCAAGTCTTGTTGCAGTGAGAGGGCATCTGTTGTTGACCAAATCTCTGTCTGTTACCTGGGTCCCGATTTGAGCTGGGCATGGGAAGCTAAGCAGCCATGGGAGCAGGAGACTTCCCTCAGCTGGGGTGAGGGTTCAGGCCCCTGCAAAGTTAGGGGGGTGAGGGTCTGTGCCCCACCTCTGTTGACCCCCAAGTTCTCTCCTGATCGACCCTCTGCGACTGTGCCTGTCTTAGGATGTTCCTTCCCTGAGGAATCTTACCCGTCTCTGGCTAACCAGCCATCCTCCGGGGCCAAGCAGGGTGATGTGAGGTTTAGTTCTGTCTCCTTGGTAGCCTACGCCCCCATGGCCTCCACACCCAGCACCTGCCTTGGGATCCCCTCGCCTACTGGCAGGGCCCCAGCACTGATCACATATATTGGGAACTCAGGTTTCTTCTCCAAGGAGGCCCAGCTCACCCCACTGGGCAAGAGACAGGTCCATGGTACTAGCCATCATGCGGCTTCAACCTCGGCATGAACAGAAAGCTCAGGCAACAGCTGTGGACAATTGGATTGTGACAAGAGGGTCCCTCTTGTCCAAAAGGACAAAAGGGGCCAATATAGAATGAAGAGGTAATATTCTTATTACATAAATAATTCCCTACTAATAATTACAAAATAAATAGCCCAAAGGGGAAATAGAGAAAAGATATTAATTGGCAATTCAAAGAAGAATCCATAGGAATTCTTGAAAAATGTTCAATTTTAATAGAAATCAAAGAAATGAAAATGGAGACAGTAAAATTCCATGTTCACCTATCCACTGAAAAATATTTTTTAAAAGGTTAATATTCAATATTGCTGAGGGTTATGAAAATGGGTTCTTCTATAGGCTGCTAATATTCATGAAAACCTGTATAAACTTTCTGAAAAGCAAGTTAACAATATGTCAAAATTCTTTTAAAAAGGGCATGTCCTTTGGCCTACTAATTTAATTTCTAACCATTTATCTTAAGAAAGTAATTACACCAATAATTATTTAAAAGGATGTTTATTGCAATGTTATAGTATTAAAAGCTGGAATCAATCTAAATGTCCAATAGTAAGGATGGCATAAGCACGTTTGTAGATTTTATTTACTTGACTGCTACCCAGCAATCAGGTCTGTGACAAAGTAAATTTAATGCTACAAAATGTTTACAAAAATATTAGGTTATATAAAAAAGGTACAGTGTGATTTAATAAGATAATATATCAATAAAATATGTTTTGAAAAATGAAAACTAAATATCAAAATTTTGAGCAATTTCTTTTCTTTATTATTTTCCATAACTCTAAAAATCTTTACCAATGAACATGCATTACCTAAGACAGAACCTAAACAATTCAAATGACAACACAGAATCTATGAAGATAAATCTTGTTCACAGCTAGGAAGCAGACTTTTATAATCTCTAGGATCCCTTCCAAGGACATCATTCTATAGTTCAAAACTGATCTTTCAGAAAACCACACACTCGAATGAATTCTGCTTCAATGAGAATAAGGCAAATTATTGCACATAGGCAAGCATGTGCATACATGCAACACAAACACACACAGGGAATTATTTTAATACTTTATTTAACCTTTGGAGGTGTTGGGAGATGGGGGTTAGGGAGAAGGATTCAGTGTCCCTTTAAATCTCAAGCATCACTTTGTAATTTCATGGCATGGCTGAAACAGGGTGTCTGGTTTAAATGCCTTTAGCAACTGATTAGCTAGTAATCAGAGAAGAATTCAACAGCGTTTCTGCTTCTGAGCTAGTAATCATCATTCTAACACAGAATTCAACTTTTGGTAGGCATCAGGCATGCTGCTATCACTATTATACTCCGCTCCACACTCCAATTCATTTGCAGTTTCTGTCTGGGAAAAATGAAAAAGTACCCTAGTGAAGATTTTACCTAGACCAGACTGTTGCTGGATTTGTTTTTGTTTTGTTTTGTTTTGTTTCTTTCACTGCCTCTGTATTCATGGGTGATGTAATTTATTATTGATGAAAGCAAAGATAATCTTTTAAAAACTAGTGTGTAGCTGAGGAAAATATTAAGCATTATTAAACTAATGTCATAACTATAAAAAAAGAGGGGATTTTGAAAAGACTATTGTTTTGTAAGAAAGATCCCCAAAGTAGCATAGGAAAATTTGAAGAGCTGATTTTCTCCTTTCCAATTTTGAGCATTGTGCCTGCAATCAAACATGTGTACCAAACTTTCTAAAGCTATTAAGGGTCCTTTGGGAAAACACTAGTAATAAGTCAATTGCCATTCACATTTGGAATGCAAGTAACCATATTGCCACTGTAAGCCCATTCTTCCACTCCCAATATTGAATTGTGCCCCCCCCCCCCGAAAAAAAGGTAAGATAATCACACAAAAAATCTTAAAATTCTTGCTAATGAAAGGATGGATAAAGCCATACACTTATGAATACACAAACAAGAAAACAAACAGACAAATACAGTGCATTGTGGGAACTCTGTATTGCATGGGTGGTCTTGACCTGTGCTGAACCTCTAGAGTGAGGCCGCTTCTCATTATAGTGCCATACCTTTGTGCCCACTGACATTTACTGTCTTCTAATTACAATCCTTATATATGGAGAGCCAGGCTTAAGAAGCATTTTTTTAAAGTAGTGCAAGCAATTTCAGATTCTGTGATGCAAATGTTCCTTTACAAGCCTTTAAATAGATATCCTGTAAACGGCCATTTCCCCTTTCTTTCTGATGCCTGAGAGAGAGAAGGAAGTATATGTGTGAAGTCCTATGTCAGTGCAGCAGCGACATCTCAGGAGTCGGTGCCAACGTTCAGCAGGGTGACTGTGCCTTTGTGTACAAGTATAAGACAAAGAGTGTGAGGATGAGGTAAACAGGTTTTCTCGGGATCTGGCATGGTATTTATTAGGATTACTCTTAAAAATGCTCAGAAGGTTGTTAAAAAGAATTTTTGGAGTTTAAATTATTGTAGCAGTGAAGACGTCAGAGACATACCACAGTAGTCAGCATAGTTTATAAAGCATGTCCAGTTTTCCATCTTCCAGGAACTTTCAGGAATCTCCATGGGTAGAGCCATGGGACTATTTTTAGTCAGTGAGACACATGATCAAAGGAAATGTGCCATTTCCAGACCAGACCAGAGCATTAATGGTCAGTGGGAGACACCCAAGATTCCTTTTCCCTCTGGCATTGGTGGTTGGCCACATTCTAGATGGCAGCTACTCTCTCAATGTGTGTTCCTAAAGAGTTATTATGAATCCAACCCCTAGGGATTCACAATATATATTATTGAATGAGAAATAGAAATTGGTTATTTGATGCCACAGATATTTTGAATTGTTACCCAGCATAACCCAATATTCTGACTGATATACAGGGTGCCCAAAAAATGTATACACACTTTGAATAATGATTAACTCCAATGGGTTAAATCTGAAAAGAAATAAACATCAATTGAGCTGCCAGGTGTTAAAGTTTGGAATACTCTGTATATAGACTTTCAAATACATAAAGCTGAAAAATAAAGCTTTTACTGGCCATTCAAGAAATCAAATATGTAATAAAAGTCATAAAAAGATACAAACGCCATAAAGATCCTAGAACAGTAGAAGTGAACGATGTAAACAATCAAAAAACAGCAAAGCATTTCAGGGGTAATCTGCTGGTGGAGAGAAGTGGGGAATGAAGAGCTTTAAGCACAAAACCAATAATTAGAAATGTCCTTATGTTTGTTACAGTTCTTCCAGCAAAATTAAAATGGTACATAAAATCATGTATTTTCATAAGCATTCAGACATAATTTTCTTACTTTTGGTACATGGTTCTACACACTAAATGCACCATTCCATTACTCTGACTCTTTTGACATTTTTTTGTGAATTATCAATTGAAAGCTATAGGATCATGTTTTTATTATATAGACAAAATAAACAAATTTTCACAAAATATTTATTTATATTTTTCCTTAATAACAAACAGTCTCTATAAATTTTGAGAGAGAGAATTTGTACTACTTAAATTTTGTGCCCTCAGCATAAAAGTACATAAAACTATGACATCTAGGACACTCTCATTTTATAAGTGAAGAGAGTAGCATCATGAAGCCAACTAAAATACATTTAGGGATCCAGCTTTCAGTATTATTAAAAGTTTCTAAAATACTTGACATTTATTTGGTCACTCAATAAATATATAATGAGCACTTACCATTCACCAGATATTGGGCTATGTGAGCAAGACACACTCTAATGGAAAAGGCAACCATCAATGAGTTATTAAAAAACAGAATAGAAATCCCTATTCTTGAAGTGAGCGGTGTGGCCACACAAAAGGCCCTGAAACCCGGGGATAGGGGACCAGGGAAGGCTTCCTAGTCATGATTTCTAAAATGAGACCACACTAAAGTGGCTGAGAGCATAAACTTTCTAGGAAGAATAAAAAAGAGAGAACCATATGAAAGACCTGAAGCAAGAGAGAGCATGGTGGGCCTTGGGTCAGTAAGTTGGGATCCTCAAAGCAATCTGAGAGTAGCTGAAGTTAAAACCAAGAGATTGATTTGACAGGATTCAGATCTGAAGCTCCTTTTAGATCATCTAAATGGGGTTGTGTTTTTTGATAAAAACCAGTAAGCCATTGAAGTATTTTAAAGCAGAGAAATTACTATAATTATATTTGAGGTTCAGCAAGTTCACTCTGTGGTACAGAAAATGAATTGGACAGAGTAAGCCTGAAAGCAGAGTGGATGGTTGGGAAGTATTTTATTTTATTTATTTTTGATTATTTATTTATTTATTTTCAATTTTTTTTAAGGTATTATATGTGTACATATCTTACCATTGCCCCCCCAACCCACTCCCATATATGCCCTCACCCCACAGACTTTTGCGTCCATTGGTTATGTTTATATGCATGCATATAAGTCCTTTGATTGATCTCTTATCTTCCCCACCTCTCCCTAACCTTCCCGCTGTAATTTGACAGACTGATGCTTTACTGCATCTGTATCTATCTTTTTGTTCAACAGTTTATAATGTTCTTTATTATCCATAAATGAGTGAGATCATGTGGTATTTTTCTTTCATTGACTGGCTTATTTCACTCAGCATAATGTTTTCCAATTCCATCCAGGTTGCTGCAAATGGTAAGAATTTCTTCTTTTTTATGGCAGCATAGTATTCCATTGTGTAGATGTACCACAGTTTTCTGATCCAGTCATCTGCTGATGGGCACCTAGGCTGTTTCCAGATCTTAGCTATTGTAAATTGTGCTGCTATGAACATAGGGGTGCGTATATCCTTTCTTATTGGTGTTTCCAGTTTCTTAGGATATATTCCTAGGAGTGGGATTACTGGGTCAAATGGGAGTTCCATTTTCAGTTTTTTGAGGAAACTCCATACTGTTCTCCACAGTGGCTGCACCAGTCTGCATTCCCACCAGCAGTGCACGAGGGTTCCTTTTTCTCCACATCCTCACCAACACTTGTCATTTGTTGATTTGTTGATGATAGCCATTCTGACAGGTGTGAGATGGTACCACATTGTTGTTTTGATTTGCATATCTCAGGTAATTAGTGACGTTGAGCATGTTTTCAGTGTCTCTTGGCCTTCCTCTGTCTTCTTTGGAAAAGATTCTATTTAGGTCCGTTTCCCATTTTTTTATTGGATCATTTATCTTCCTTTTATTAAGTTGTATAAGCTGCCTGTAGATGTTGGAGATTAAACCTTCATCAGTGATACCATTTGAAAATATGTTCTCCCATACAGTGGGCTTTCTTGTTTTGTTTTTTTTCCAATTTTTTTTTATTAAGGTATTATATGTGTACATATCTTACCATTGCCCCCCCTACCCCACTCCCATACATGCCCTCACCCCCCAGAGTTTTGCGTCCATTGGTTGTTTGTATGCATGCATACAAGTCCTTTGATTGATCTCTTATCTTCCCCACATCTCCCTAACCTTCCCGCTGTAATTTGACAGACTGTTTGATGCTTTACTGCCTCTGTATCTATCTTTTTGTTCAACAGTTTATAATGTTCTTTATTATCCATAAATGAGTGAGATCATGTGGTATTTTTCTTTCATTGACTGGTTTATTTCACTCAACATAATGTTCTCCAATTCCATCCAGGTTGTTGCAAATTGTAAGAATTCCTTCTTTTTTATGGCAGCATAATATTCCATTGTGTAGATGTACCATAGTTTTCTGATCCAGTCATCTGCTGATGGGCACTTAGGCTGTTTCCAGATCTTAGCTATTGTAAATTGGGCTGCTATGAACATAGGGGTGCGTATATCCTTTCTTATTGGTGTTCCCAGTTTCTTAGGATATATTCCTAGGAGTGGGATTACTGGGTCAAATGGGAGTTCCAGTTTCAGTTTTTTGAGGAAATTCCATACTGTTCACAGTGGCTGCACCAGTCTGCATTCCCACCAGCAGTATACGAGGGTTCCTTTTTCTCCGCATCCTCGCCAACACTTGTCCTTTGTTGATTTGTTGATGATAGCCATTCTGACAGGTGTGAGATGGTACCGCATTGTTGTTTTGATTTGCATCTCTCGGGTAATCAGTGACGTTGAGCATGTTTTCATGTGTCTCTTGGCCTTCCTTCTGTCTTCTTTGGAAAAGATTCTATTTAGGTCCGTTGCCCATTTTTTTATTGGATCATTTATCTTCCTTTTATTAAGTTGTATAAGCTGCCTGTAGATGTTGGAGATTAAAGCTTTATCAGTGATGCCATTTGCAAATATGTTCTCCCATACAGTGGGCTTTCTTGTTGTTTTGTTGATAGTTTCTTTTGCTGTAAAAAAGCTTTTTATTTTGATGTAGTCCCATTTGTTTATTTTCTCTTTAGCTTCCATTGCCCTAGGGGCAGTATCGGTGAAGAAGTTCTTTTGGCATATGTCTGAGATTTTGCTGCCTGTGGATTGCTCTAGTATTTTTATGGTTTCCCGTCTTATGTTTAAGTGCTGTATCCATTTTGAGTTTATTTTTGTGTATGGCGTAAGTTGGTGATCTAGCTTTATTTTTTTGCATGTATCTGTCCAAATTTCCCATCACCATTTATTGAAGAGACTGTCTTTATTCCATTGTATGTTCATGCCTCCTTTGTCAAATATTATTAATTGAGCATAGTGGTTTGGGTCAATATCTGGATTCTCTATTCTGTTCCATTTATCTATATGTCTGTTCTTATGCCAGTACCAGACTGTTTTGAGAATAGTGGCTTTGTAATACAGCTTGAAATCTGGTATTGAGATCCCTCCTACTTTATTCTTCTTTCTCAGGATTGCTGTGGCTATTCGGGGTCTTTTTTTATTCCAGATGAATTTTTGGAGAGTTCTTTCAAGGTCTGTGAAATATGCCGTTGGTATTTTAATGGGGAGTGCATTGAATCTATAGATTGCTTTGGGTAGTATGGACATTTTAATGATGTTGATTCTACCAATCCATGAACATGGTATGTTCTTCCATCTGTTTACGTCTTCCTCTATCTCTTTTTTCAGTTTCCTGTAGTATTCCGTGTATAGGTCTTTTACCTCCTTAGTTAAGTTTATTCCTAGGTATCTTAATTTTTTTGATGTATGGTAAATGGGATTTCCTTTTTAGTCTCTCTGTCTGTAAATTCACTATTGGTGTATAGAAAGGCCATAGACTTCTTGGCATTAATTTTGTATCCTGCTACATTGCTGAATTAATTTATTAAGTCTATTAGTTTTTTGACGGAGTCTTTCGGATTTTTTATGTACAATATCATGTCGTCTACAAATAAAGACAGCTTTACTTGTTCTTTTCCAATTGTGATGCCTTTTATTTCTTCTTCTTGTCTAATTGCAATGGCTAATACTTCCAGTACTATGTCAAACAGGAGTGGTGAGAGTGGGCATCCCTGTCATGTTTCTGTTCTTAGGGGAAATCTTTTATTTTTGGTCCATTGAGTATGATGTTTGCTGTGGGTTTATCATATATAGCTTTTATTATGTTGAGGTATGAGCCTTCTATTCCCACCTTGTTGAGAGTTTTTATCAAGAAAGGGTGTTGGATTTTGTCAAATGCTTTTTCTTCATCAATTGATATGATTGTGTGATTTTTATCTCTCAATTTGTTTATGTGATGTATCACGTTTATTGATTTGCGGATATTGTACCATCCTTGCATTCCTGGGATAAATCCTACTTGGTCATGGTGTATGATCTTTCTGATGTACTGCTGGAGTCGATTTGCTAGAATTTTGTTGAGGATTTTGGCATCTATGTTCATGAGGGATATTGGTCTGTAATTCTCTTTCATTGTGTTGTCTTATCTGGTTTTGGTATTAGAGTGATGCTGGCTTCATAGAAGGAGCTTGGAAGTGTTCCTTCCTCTTGTATTTTTTGGAATAGTCTGAGGAGGATAGGTTTTAGTTCTTCCTTGAATGTTAGGTAAAACTCTCCCATGAATCCATCAGGCCCCGGGCTTTTGTTTGCCGGAAGCTTTTTGATGACTGCTTCAAGTTCGTCCATAGTTATTGAGCTGTTTAGATTCTTCTTGATTGATTTTTGGAAGGTTATATTTTTCTAGGAATATGTCCATTTCCTCCAGGTTGTCCAGTTTGTTGGAATAGAGTTGTTCGTAGTATTTTGTAACAATCCTTTGTATCTCAGCGGGGTCTGTTGTTATTTCACCTCTTTCATTTCTGATTTTGTTTATTTGGGTCCTCTCTCTTTGCTTCTTGGTGAGCCTGGCTAGAGGCCCATCAATCTTGTTTATCCTTTCAAAGAACCAGTTCTTGGTTTTGTTGATCTTTTGTATTGTTTCTTTGGTCTCTATGTCATTTATCTCCGCTCTGATCTTTGTTATTTCCTTCCTCCTGGTTACACTGGGCTTTTCTTGCTGCTCTTTTTCTAGCTCTTTGAGTTGTAGGGTTTGGTAATTTATTACCATTGTTTCTTGTTTTTTGCAATAGGCTTGTAGAGCTATGAACTTCCCTCTCAAGACTGCTTTCGCTGTGTCCCATAGATTTTGGATTGTGTTTTCATTGTCATTTGTTGCCATGATGTTTTTTATTTCTTCCTTGATCTCTCTGGTGACCCAGTCCTTGTTTAATAACATGCTGTTTAGTCTCCATGTGTTTGATTTCTTTGGATTGCATTTATTGTAGTTGATTTCCAGTTTTATGCCACTGTGATCTGAGAAGATGCTTGATATAATTTCTATCTTCTTGAATTTGAAAAGACTTTGCCTGTGACCCAGCATATGGTCTATCTTTGAAAATGACCCATGTGCACTTGAGAAGAATGTATATTCTGTGGCTTTGGAGTGAAATGTTCTGAAGATGTCAATTAATTCCATCTGGTCTAGTGAGTCATTTAGGATTGCTGTTTCTTTGCTGATTTTTTGTTTAGAGGATCTGTCCAATGGTGATAGTGGGGTATTAAAGTCTCCTACTATGATTGTATTGCTATTAATCTCTCCCTTGATATCCTCCAGGAGTTTTTTTATGTATTTGGGTGCTCCTATATTGGGAGCGTATATGTTTACCAGAATTATTTTTTCTTGTTGGATTTCTCCCTTTAGTATTATGAAGTGGTCTTCCTTATCTCTTGTTATGGCATTTACTTTGAGGTCTATTTTGTCAGATATAAGTATTGCTACCCCAGCTTTATTTTCATTTCCATTTGCCTGAAAGATATTTTTCCATCCCTTCACTTTCAATCTGTGTGAGTCTCTTGTTCTGAGGTGGGTCTCTTGTAGACAGCATATATATGGGTCATTGTTTTTTTAATCCATTCAGCCACTCGATGTCTTTTGATTGGAGCATTTAGTCCGTTTACCTTTAAAGTTCTTACTGAAAGGTATTTGTTTGTAGTCATATCTATTTTTGTGTCTGTATTCCTTCTTACCTGTTTATTTCTTCTTTTTACAGTATTCCCTTTAGCATTTCTTGCATTGCTGTTTTGGTGGTGATAAACTCCCTGAGGCTTTTTTTGTCTGCAAAGCTCCTGATTTCCCCTTCAATTTTGATTGATAGTCTTGCTGGATATAGTATTCTTGGATTCAGTCCTTTGCTTTGCAACACTTTGTATACCTACTTCCATTCACTTCTAGCTTGTTGTGTTTCTGTTGAGTAATCATTTGAGTAATCCTTTGTAGGTAACTCTCTGTCGCTCTCTTGCCGCCTTTAGGATTCTCTCTTTATCATTTATATTTGCCATTGAAATTATGACATGTCTTGTTGTGGGTCTTTTGGGGTTCATCCTGCTTGGGACTCTCTGTACTTGCGTAACTTTTATCTTTCCCATATCTGGGAAGTTTTCTGGCATTATTTCTTCAAATAGATTTTTCTAATCCCTGCTGCTCTTCTTGTCCTTCTGGCAGCCCTATTATACGCATGTTACTTCATTTCATGTTGTCCCGAAGCTCCCTTAGGCTTTCCTCCTGCTTTTTAATTTTTTTCTCCAATTGCTGTTCTGGTTGAATTTGTTTCTGTACCTGATCTTCTAACTCACTAATCCGGTCCTCTGCTTCTTGTAGTCTACTATTGAAACTTTCCATGGTGTTTTTGATCGTAGCTATATCACTTTTCATTTCTTCCTGATTCTTGTATAAGTTGTTGATTTTCTCATCCATCCAATGTACAAATTCCACGACCATTACTCTGAACTCTTTTTCGGTCATGTTGCAAGCTTGAGTTTCACTAATTTCCTTTCTTGGCGACTCCACATTTTCTTTCCTCTGTGAGTTATTTCGTCTCCCCATTCTGACTATCACCAGAAAGCTCAAGCTTCAGTTTGCGTGGACCTGGGCCGTGTGCTGTGGGGACTCCACTCCACCCGAGTTTCACTGAAGTGCTCTGACACTAGGACGTGTGGCTGCCTTTGGTTGGTGGGATCCAGGCTTGCCCAGGGTCAGTGTCCCCAGTGTTCCATGTGGTCTCGTGTGCACACTTAGAATTAGGGGCCCTCTCTCACCACACTGTTGGTATGTGCCAAAAATGAGATCCTTAGCATGTGCCAGGAGTCAGAGTTTCCCTGTGTCTGCTCAAGAATCGAGTGTCAGAGTCTCTGTTGCCTCGTGCAGTTTCTCATTGAGAATCAGGGTCCCTGTGTGTGCATGCACCAATAATTGGGGTCACTGGCTCTTAGTGTGAATGTGCTGTGAGTCAGGGATCCCAGGCAGCTGTGTCCTGCATGCCAAATTCCCCAAAGGGGAGCCCCTCTGTGTGCGCTCTAAGATTCCCCAAAGGGGAGCTGTGTCCCGCAAGCCAAATTTCCCCAAATTCCTCGAAGGGGAGCCCTCTGTGCACGCTGTCAGATTTCCCCGAAGGGGAGCTGTGTCTGTCCCGTGCACCAAATTCCCTAAAGGGGAGCACGTCTGTGCGCGGGCGCTCTACAGCTTGGGTGAGGGGCGGGTCTATCAGTTACTATGGCGCTATCCACAAGCCTGCGGGGAGGGAGAAAGGCTCTTTGACTCACAGAAATCTGCTGCCAGGAAGTCTGGATTCTTGTTGTCTGTTGGTCTGAAGCTGTGATAGCAGTTCTCTGTGCCAGTGGCTGCAGGGTCCTGGTTTGTGTCTGAAGCCAAGATCCTATTCTCAGGCAGCTCTGTTTCTCAAGATGGCGTGGTCTCCGCCCGCACCAGCTGCTCAGACGTGTCCGCTTTGTGAGCGGGGCTCCGCCGTCTAGGACTGCCCGGTTAGGCAGCCCCTTGGAAGACCTGCAGAATCTAACTGACCCTAGCTCATACACACACACACACAGCACACATGTCTACACTCTCCTCTATGGGTTCCTCACTCACACACTCTCTCTCCCTACCTTCCTGCCAGTCGCCATCCGCTTGGTTTCAACTTAGTCTTTCGGGAAGTATTTTAAATACTCCTTGTGAAATAAGTGTCCTCCAAATTAGGACAGTAGCAGCAAGGTAGAGAATTTAGGACAGCTTAAGAGAGAGAAAATAAAGTCAAGAGAATGTTCATTGATCAAAGGATGGGAAGAAAGGTCAAGGACATCTCCCCCAGTGGTTCTGGGCTCACTTGCCTGGCTTGGTACCAATTATTACTTAGTGACCTTGAGGACCTTTTCCCAATCTCTTTTGCAATAGTCTCCTCATGTAACAAATAGAAATAAAAATCATACTTGCCTTATAGATTGATTTGAAGTGAGTGGTCCATTAAGGTCTAACACATAATAAGTTCTCAATAAATATTAGCTATAAGGTTGCGAAGGAAATTAAGTAGAATAGGATTGGAAATATCCATTAACTTAATGACTTTGGGGAAAGTATCATTGGGGCGTGAGAAGTGAAACCATATTGGAGTGATCTAAGGAGTAAAAGAGACAAAGAGGAGAAATGCAAGTGTGGATTAGTCTTGGAAGAAGAGGGGATAAAAGGTAAATGATTTCCAGAGGGAAATATGAGACCAAAAAGGACTTTTTAAAATATATATTTATATATTTTTATTCATTTCAGAGAGGAAAGGAGAGGTAGGGAGAGATAGAAACATCAACATGATCTGCTGCCTCCTTACATGTACCCCTTCCCCAAATGAGAATCAAGACCTCAACTCAGGCATGTGACCTTACTTGGAATTGAACCATGACCTCCAGGTTCATAGACCAAAGCTCAACCACTGGACCACACCAGCCAGGCATATTTTTTTTTAAGAAGGTGATATCAGTGTATGATTAAGAACTGACAGGAAAGAGACAGTAGAGAGAGTGAGTTAGAAGGTTCAGGAGAGCAAGGTCATGTATGATGGTAGGAGCTCCACTAAAGGAGAAATCAAGGTCCAGAGCACAGCTGGAAGAGGAAAGCACAGGGAAGAGAAGGGTGCTCCTTCAGATCTGAAAACACCTCTTCTTTGCCCTCCCTAAGACAGCTGTTTACACAATCAACAGAACATTTTGCTGTATCTCATCACTAAGACATGGAACACATATTGCTTAACTAAAAAAATCACATAAATGTAAACAAAGTGAACAAGCCGAAACCGGTTTGGCTCAGTGGATAGAGCATGGGCCTACGGACTGAAGGGTCCCAGGTTCGATTCCGGTCAAGGGCATGTGCCTTGGTTGCTGGCACATCCCCAGTAGGGGGTGTGCAAGAGGTGGCTAATCGATGTTTCTCTCTCACTAATATTTCTGGCTCTCTACCACTCTCCCTTCCTCTCTATAAAAAAAATCAATAAAATATATTTTTTGAAAAAAAGTGAACAAACCAGGATTATAGTTTCCTTCCAGCCCCATCCTGCCAGCTTCCACCCAGGTCTTCTGCACATCACTGACAGGATAACATTAGGTCGCTGCTGAAGGAATCCTTGTGAGGTCAGGGAGAGGAGCCAATCCTGGATTATTGAGCAGCCAAAGGGACTCGGCAATTTATCAATTGCCAGACCAAGAAATATATATAGATCCAGAAATTAAACTCAGAAAGCAAGGATTTATAATATCAAGAGAACAAAAGGCTTAGATACAGTGAAGGGCTAGGACAAGAACCAAGGTGGACTCATGTACAAAATTATTTCTCTATATGAAACATTTATCAATATGAAAAAGTCTATATTTCCTCAAAAAAATACTCTACCAGTCCTTGTTAAAAAAGCCAAGGCTCTTAGTAAGCCTAGACTCCAGGGTCAACACTATATCAGGAAAGCTATTCACTGAAACTCAGGCTTGGTCATCTGCAAGCCTGTTGGCAGTGTAGCAATACAAAAGCCAGTGGTATGCAATTGCTTTTCAAGACCAGAGAGACATATGACAAACCTCACTCCTTATACAGGACTCTTTTTTTTTTTTAATCCTCACCTAAGGATATTTTTCTATTGATCTTTTAGAGAGAGTAGAAGATAGAGGGAAAGACAGAGAGAAACATCAATGTGAGAGAAACACATCAATACATCAATTGGTTGCTTCCTGCATGCTCCCTGACCAAGGCCTTTGCCCAAGCCAGGGAAGAGACTGCAACCAAGGTACATGGCCTTGACTGAAATCAAACTCAGGACTCTTGGGTCCATAGGCCGACGCTCTATCTACTGAGCCAAACTGGCTAGGGCCAGGACTCTTTCTGATTCCTCTATAATGCACATGTTAGAAAACTACTTGAATAAACTTGTTTTATATTTTTCATAATTTTTTTCTAGTGGATCTCTCCTTGAATTATGAGGGAAACATGAAAAATGTCCTTTACAATGGTAACAACACAAAAATAATTATAACTTTGGAATTTTAAAAGACCAAAGGGATTAGAATCACAGAAGTATTATAAGTAATTTTTTTGATAAGTTATTGTACTCATAACTGTTAACAAATTTAAAATCAAGTTAATGATATGCCTGCTAACTTATTAGGGATGAAACATACTAATATCTGCAACTTCTTTTGAAGTGCATCAAGAAAATAAGATGTTTTGGTGGATAGATAAAACAAAAAGAGGGAATTTAGCAAAATATTAATTGTAGAATATAGGTGACAGATACATGACTGTTGACTTCACAGGTTTTTAACTTTACTGCATGTTTTAAAATTTTTATACTAAAATTTTGTAAAAATAAAACACTTATGAGTAACATTTCACTCAAGTTCTTGGTTTCATCAGCTACCATACTCTCAAGGGTCTTGTTTTATCAATTACCTCCTTTTGGTTTCTGTCTTATACTACTTTCTCCCTGCTAGATTTTTCTTCCTTTCAGCACTCTTGAGAGAAAGAAAGAGAGAGAATCTGTGGGGTGTGTGTGTGTGTGTGTGTGTGTGTGTGTGTGTGTGTGTATAAAAAATAGAAACTTATTCCAATTAGCCTTAGAGAAGAAAGGTTTGTACCACTCACAAGTTCAGAACTAACACAATCTTACTTAAGCAGAAGTAAGTGAACCCATGAGCTTAAATCATATAAATAATCCACCTTTTCCTATCTCTATGCCCTTCTTTTACTATGTTGGTGTCTTTTCAGCCACTGTAAGATTATTTGATAAGCAGTTGTGTGAGGGGTAGGATTATAATATTATCTGACATGCTTATTTAAAAATCCTCTTAAATTCTGGAAAAATTCCACCCTTTAGCTGTCTCTCTTTCTAGCTATCACAATAATAAGTACGACACATTTTTAAAGCTTCGTCTCTATGCATTCGTCTTCCTCCTCACCTCCAAACCCCTGCATTCTCTACAATCTGGATCCTGCTGCCATAGCCTCACTGAGATTGCTTTTACAAAAGTCACTGATACCTTCCATGTCCAGGAAGCTGGGAGACTTCCAGTTCTTACCTCACTGGTCCTCTGGGAAGCATTTGACCACTTACTCTGTTCTTACTTTGGATTATCCAAGTAACAGACCCTGAGACCAGGATTTGGATCTGAGTTGTTAATTTAAAAGATAGTCTCAAGGAGCACATGTAAGAAATAGAAATATGTGACGGGGAATAGACAAATGCTAACAGAAATGCATTTATAAAAACAGATCTTCATCAGTTTTCCTCTGGACTGTGACAACAGTCCCCTAATGGGTCACACTTTGCCTGGGTGTTTGTTGCCTCTCTAAATCTATCCTTCAACCTGCAATCAGGAAAATCTACAGAAATCTGACATCCTTCTCCCCCCAAACAAGTCTTCATTGTTCCTTACCAGGAACAATCCAGTCTACTTAGCACTCAGCACAAGACTTCCTCCCACTTATCCCTTATTTGCCTTTCTCATCACTTCTTACCCTAGCCTCCACCTGTAGTTTTGAATTCCAGTACTCAACTACTGCAAGACTGTCGAAAAACCATGCTCTTTCACATCATCTTGTCTTTGCCAAGGATATAGATAGCCGTCTGCCTGGAGTACTCTTCCCACTCTCCGTGCCTGAAATGTGTTTTGCGTCCTTCATGACCGGATCAGACAGTCTTCCTCTATGCCCCACTGCATCTTGAGCAAACCTTTACATTGGCTTAATTCCATGTTATTAGAGCAACACAATCTTCTCCCTTTTCCATAGCCCATACCAGACCATAAGGACCTCAAAGGCAAAGCCATTTATTATTGGGTAGGCAATTAAATCTTGAATCATTACTAATGCCTCTAAATTCAAGCATATAAAATCGATTACAATTTCTTTTTGGACATAAAATTACAAGAGCTATTTACTGAAGGACAAAGAACACAGCAAGGAAAACTGTTATACTCTGCATGATAGTACGTTGGAGCTAGCCAAATGGCTATGGTGATATGTGGCACCAGTGAAGTGAAGAGGCCAATAAACCCCTCTGTACTCCTTGGCACCTCTTTGGAGAATCTGTTAGGGTTTCCAAGATCTGAAACTGGCATCAAGCCCCTGGGCTGAATATTTGCTGTCATAATGGATACCAAGAATTGAAATTGCCTAACTAGAAGTTATCTTCTACCACAATGGGGCACTTGATCTTAGCTGTGGAGTTTCTCAGAAGTCTGTTAGTAGAGAACTCTTTAGTCAATATTCATTCAAGTAATAGTTTGTTTTGTTTTAGTTATTATTTGAAAAATAAAATATTTATGTGTTATAAATATTTTGTTTTAATTTTTTTATTAAGGTATTATATGTGTACATATCTTACCATTACCCCCCCACACGCCACTCCCATATATGCCCCCACCCCCCAGAGTTTTGCGTCCATTGGTTATGCTTATATGCATGCATACAAGTCCTTTGATTGATCTCTTATCTCCCCCACCTCTCCCTAACCTTCCCCTTGTGATTTGACAGTCTGTTTGATGCTTTACTGTCTCTGTATCTATCTTTTTGTTCAAGTTTATAATGTTCTTTATCATCCATAAATGAGTGAGATCATGTGGTATTTTTCTTCCATTGACTGACTTATTTCACTTAACATAATGTTCTCCAATTCCTCCCAGGTTGCTGCAAATGATGAGAATTCCTTCTTTTTTATGGCAGCATAGTATTCCATTGTGTAGATGTACCACAGTTTTCTGATCCAGTCATCTGCTGACGGGCACCTAGGCTGTTTCCAAATCTTAGCTATGGTGAATTGTGCTGCTATGAACATAGGGGTACATATATCCTTTCTAATTGGTGTTTCTAGTTTCTTCGGATATATTCCCAGGAGTGGGATTACTGGGTCAAATGGGAGTTCCATTTTCAGTTTTTTGAGGAAACTCCATACTGTTCTCCACAGTGGCTGCACCAGTCTGCATTCCCACCAGCAGTGCACGAGGGTTCCTTTTTCTCCGCATCCTCGCCAACACTTGTCGTTTGTTGATTTGTTGATGATAGCCATTCTGACAGGTGTGAGATGGTACCGCATTGTTGTTTTGATTTGCATCTCTCGGATAATTAGTGACTTTGAGCATGTTTTCATGTGTCTCTTGGCCTTCCTTCTGTCTTCTTTGGAAAAGATTCTATTTAGGTCTGTTGCCCATTTTTTTATTGGATCATTTATCTTCCTTTTATTAAGTTGTATAAGCTGCCTGTAGATGTTGGAGATTAAACCTTTATCAGTGATGCCATTTGCAAATATGTTCTCCCATGCAGTGGGCCTTCTTGTTGTTTTGTTGATGGTTTCTTTTGCTGTGAAAAAGCTTTTTATTTTGATGTAGTCCCATTTGTTAATTTTCTCTTTAGCTTCCATTGCCCTAGGGGCAGTGTCAGTGAAGAATTTCTTTTGGCATATGTCTGACATTTTGCTGCCTGTGGATTGCTCTAGTATTTTTATGGTTTCCCGTCTTATGTTTAAGTCCTGTATCCATTTTGAGTTTATTTTTGTGTATGGCGTAAGTTGGTGATCAAGCTTCATTTTTTTGCATGTATCTGTCCAATTTTCCCAACACCATTTATTGAAGAGACTGTCTTTATTCCATTGTATGTTCATGCCTCCTTTGTCAAATATTAATTGAGCATAGTGGTTTGGGTCAATATCTGGATTCTCTATTCTGTTCCATTGATCTATATGTCTGTTCTTGTGCCAGTACCAGGCTGTTTTGAGAACAGTGGCTTTGTAATACAGCTTGAAATCTGGTATTGAGATCCCTCCTACTTTATTCTTCTTTCTCAGGATTGTTGTGGCTATTCGGGGTCTTTTTTTATTCCAGATGAATTTTTGGAGAGTTCTTTCAAGGTCTGTGAAATATGCCGTTGGTATTTTAATGGGGAGTGCATTGAATCTATAGATTGCTTTGGGTAGTATGGACATTTTAATGATGTTGATTCTACCAATCCATGAACATGGTATGTTCTTCCATCTGTTTACGTCTTCCTCTATCTCTTTTTTCAGTGTCCTGTAGTTTTCCGTGTATAGGTCTTTTACCTCCTTAGTTAAGTTTATTCCTAGGTATCTTAATTTTTTTGGTGCGATGGTAAATGGGATTGCCTTTTTAGTCTCTCTATCTGTAAGTTCACTATTGGTGTATAGAAAGGCCATAGATTTCTTGGCGTTAATTTTGTATCCTGCTACATTGCCGAATTCATTTATTAAGTCTATTAGTTTTTTGACGGAGTCTTTCGGATTTTTTATGTACAATATCATGTCGTCTGCAAATAAAGACAGCTTTACTTGTTCTTTTCCAATTTGGATGCCTTTTATTTCTTCTTCTTGTCTAATTGCAGTGGCTAATACTTCCAGTACTATGTCAAACAGGAGTGGTGAGAGTGGGCATCCCTGTCTTGTTCCTGTTCTTAGGGGAAATGTTTTTTGATTTGGTCCATTGAGTATGATGTTTGCTGTGGGTTTATCATATATAGCTTTTATTATGTTGAGGTATGAGCCTTCTATTCCCACCTTGTTGAGAGTTTTTATCAAGAAAGGATGTTGGATTTTGTCAAATGCTTTTTCTGCATCAATTGATATGACTATGTGATTTTTATCTTTCAATTTGTTTATGTGATGTATCACGTTTATTGATTTGCGGATATTTTACCATCCTTGCATTCCTGGGGTAAATCCTACATGGTCATGGTGTATGATCTTTCTGATGTACTGCTGGAGCCGATTTGCTAGAATTTTGTTGAGGATTTTGGCATCTATGTTCATGAGGGATATTGGTCTGTAATTCTCTTTCATTGTGTTGTCTTTATCTGGTTTTGGTATTAGGGTGATGCTGGCTTCATAGAAAGAGCTTGGAAGTGTTCCTTCCACTTGAATTTTTTGGAATAGTCTGAGGAGGATAGGTTTTAGTTCTTCCTTGAATGTTTGGTAAAACTCTCCTGTGAAGCCATCAGGCCCCGGGCTTTTGTTTGCCGGAAGCTTTTTGATGACTGCTTCAATTTCGTCCATAGTTATTGGCCTATTGAGCTGTTTAGATTCTTCTTGATTGATTTTTGGAAGGTTATATTTTTCTAGGAATATGTCCATTTCCTCCAGGTTGTCCAGTTTGTTGGAATAGAGTTGTTCGTAGTATTTTGTAACAATCCTTTGTATCTCAGCGGGGTCTGTTGTTATTTCACCTCTTTCATTTCTGATTTTGTTTATTTGGGTCCTCTCTCTTTGCTTCTTGGTGAGCCTGGCTAGAGGTCCATCAATCTTGTTTATCCTTTCAAAGAACCAGCTCTTGGTTTTGTTGATCTTATGTATTGTTTCTTTGGTCTCTATGTCATTTATCTCCACTCTGATCTTTGTTATTTCCTTCCTTCTGGTTACACTGGGCTTTTCTTGCTGCTCTTTTTGTAGCTCTTTGAGTTGTAGGGTTTGGTAATTTATTACCATTGTTTCTTGTTTTTTGCAATAGGCTTGTAGAGCTATGAACTTCCCTCTCAAGACTGCTTTCGCTGTGTCCCATAGATTTTGGATTGTTGTGTTTTCATTGTCATTTGTTGCCATGATGTTTTTTATTTCTTCCTTGATCTCTCTGGTGACCCAGTCCTTGTTTAATAGCATGCTGTTTAGTCTCCATGTGTTTGATTTCTTTGGATTGTATTTATTGTAGTTGATTTCCAGTTTTATGCCACTGTGATCTGAGAAGATGCTTGATATAATTTCTATCTTCTTGAATTTGAAGAGACTTTGCCTGTGACCCAGCATATGGTCTATCTTTGAAAATGACTCATGTGCACTTGAGAAGAATGTATATTCTGTGGCTTTGGGGTGAAATGTTCTGAAGATGTCAATTAATTCCATCTGGTCTAGTGAGTCATTTAGGATTGCTGTTTCTTTGCTGATTTTTTGTTTAGAGGATTTGTCCAGTGGTGATAGTGGGGTATTAAAGTCTCCTACTATGATTGTATTGCTATTAATCTCTCCCTTGATATCCTCCAGGAGTTTTTTTATGTATTTGGGTGCTCCTATATTGGGAGCGTATATGTTTACCAGAATTATTTTTTCTTGTTGGATTTCTCCCTTTAGTATTATGAAGTGGTCTTCCTTATCTCTTGTTATGGCATTTACTTTGAGGTCTATTTTGTCAGATATAAGTATTGCTACCCCAGCTTTTTTTTCATTTCCCTTTGCCTGAAAGATATTTTTCCATTCCTTCACTTTCAATCTGTGTGAGTCTCTTGTTCTGAGGTGGGTCTCTTGTAGACAGCATATATATGGGTCGTGTTTTTTTATCCATTCAGCTACTCGATGTCTTTTGATTGGAGCATTTAGTCCGTTTACATTTAAAGTTATTACTGAAAGGTATTTGTTTGTAGTCATATCTATTTTTGTGTCTGTATTCCTTCTTACCTGTTTATTTCTTCTTTTTACAGTATTCCCTTTAGCAATTCTTGCATTGCTGGTTTGGTGGTGATAAACTCCCTGAGGCTTTTTTTGTCTGCAAAGCTCCTGATTTCCCCTTCAATTTTGATTGATAGTCTTGCTGGATATAGTATTCTTGGATTCAGTCCTTTGCTTTGCAACACTTTGTATACCTCTTTCCATTCACTTCTAGCTTGTTGTGTTTCTGTTGAGTAATCATTTGACAATCTGATGGGTGTTCCTTTGTAGGTAACTCTCTTTCTCTCTCTTGCCGCCTTTAGGATTCTCTCTTTATCATTTATATTTGCCATTGAAATTATGACATGTCTTGGTGTGGGTCTTTTGGGGTTGATCCTGCTTGGGACTCTCTTTACTTGCGTAACTTTTATCTTTCCCATATCCGGGAAGTTTTCTGTCATTATTTCTTCGAATAGATTTTCTAATCCCTGCTGCTCTTCTTGTCCTTCTGGCAGCCCTATTATACGCATGTTACTTCGTTTCATGTTGTCCCGAAGCTCCCTTAGGCTTTCCTCCTGCTTTTTAATTTTTTTCTCCAATTGCTGTTCAGATTGAGCTTGTTTCTGTACCTGATCTTCTAACTCACTAATTCGGTCCTCTGCTTCTTGTAGTCTACTGTTGAAACTTTCCTTGGTGTTTTTGAATGTAGCTATATCACTTTTCATTTCTTCCTGATTCTTGCATAAGTTGTTGATTTTCTCATCCATCCGATGTATATATTCCATGACCATTACTCTGAACTCCTTTTCGGTCATGTTGCAAGCTTGAGTTTCACTAATTTCCTTTCTTGGCGACTCCACATTTTCTTTCCTCTGTGAGTTATTTCGTTTCCCCATTCTGGCTATTACCAGAAAGCTCAAGCTTCCATTTGCGTGGACCTGGGCCGTGTGCTGTGGGGACTTCGCTCCACCCTAGTTTCACTGAAGTGCTCTGACACTAGGACGTGTGGCTGCCTTTGGTTGGTGGGAACCAGACTTGCCCAGGATCAGTGTCCCCAGTGTTCCGTGTGGTCTCGTGTGCACATTTAGAATCAGGGGCCCTGTCTGCACCACACTGTTGGTATGTGTCGAGAATGAGATCCTTAGCATGTGCCAGGAGTCAGAGTTTCCCTGTGTCTGCACAAAGACTCGAGTGTCAAAGTCTCTGTTGCCTTGTGTGGTTTCTCATTGAGAATCAGGGACCCTGTGTGTGCACGCACCAACACTTGGGGTCGCTGGCTCTTAGTGTGAATGCGCTGTGAATCAGGGATCCCAGGCAGCTGTGTCCGGCGTGCCAAATTCCCTGAAGTTGTGCTGCGTCCTGTGTGTGCTCTCGCTACTGAGCCAAACCGGCTAGAGCGCACATTCTTAAAATCCTGAAGGTGAGCTGGCTCAGTGAACTCTCCCAGAGTCCCGGAAGGGGGGCGGAGTCCGTCCTGCGTGCCAAATTCCCCAAAGGGAAGCCCCTCTGTGCACGCTCTAAGACTCCCCGAAGGGGGAGCTGTGACCCGCTAGCCAAATTCCCCCAAATTCCCCAAAGGGGAGCCCTCTGTGCGCACTGACAGATTTCCCCGACCGACGGGGAGCTGCTTCTGTCCCACGCGCGTGCGCACGCGCCAAATTCCCTATGGAGGAGCGCGTCCCTGCGCAAAGCTCAGCAGCTTGGGCGAGGGGCGGGTCTATCAGTTACTATGGCGCTATCCACGTGCCTGCGAGGAGGGGGATAGGCTCTTTGACTCACGGAAATCTGCGGGGAAGTCTGGATTCTTGTTGTTTGTTGGTCTGGAGTTGTGATAGCAGTTCTCTGTCCCCAGTGGCTGCAGGGTCCTGGTTTGTGTCAGAAGCCAGGATCCGAGTCTCAGGCAGCTCTGTTTCTCAAGATGGCGTGGTCTCCGCGTCCGCACCAGCCGCCGAGAAGTGTCCGCTTTGTGCGCGGGGCTCCGCCGTCTAGGGCTGCCCTGTTAGGGAGCCCCTTGGAAGACCTGCAGAATCTAACTGACCCTATCTCATACTCACACACACACCACACACATCTACACTCTCCTCTATGGGTTCCTCACTCACACTCTCTCTCTCCCTACCTTCCTGCCGGTCGCCATCTTTTTTCGTGTTATAAATATTAAATGGTAAGAAAAGGATCCATGTTATCTAAAATATTATTCTGTAATAACAGAAATGTTCTGTGTCTGTGTTGCCTGGTACAGCAGCACTATCCACATGTAGCTAGTAAGGCTTGAAACATGGCCAGTACAACCAGGGAATGGAATTTTTATTTTATTTCATTTTAATTAAGTTATATTTAAATAACTTCATGATACTAGTGCCCAATGCTTTAGATCATGCAGGAAAGACAATAAAATCTCTTTCCCACCCAGCCAGTATGGCTCAGTGATTGAGCATCGACCTATGAACCAGGAGGTCACAGCTCAATTCCCAGTCAGGGCACATGCCCAGGTTGTGGGCTTGATCCCCAATGGGGGCATGCAGGTGGCAGCTGATTAATGATTCTCTCTCATCATTGATGCTTCTATCTCTCTTTCCCTTTCCCTTCCTTTCTGAAATCAATAAAAATTTAAAACAAAACAAAACACTTCTTTTCCTTGTGCTTCCCCTCATGCACCAAGTTCCTCTCCTCAGGTGTATCTATTACTATCAGATTCTTGAACACATTTCCAGTGATATTCCATACAGTTACAGTTATAGATGCACTAGAGGCCTGGTGCACAGATCTGTACACTGATGGGTCCCTCAGCCTAGCCTGTGCCCTCTCATAATCCAGGACTCCTGGGAGGATGTAGTAGTGCACAAAGCAGCAGGTGGCCAGAGAGGAGCCCCAAGCCCGGGCCAGGAGCCTCACTGCTCCTGCTCATCTAGGCCCCACTGTGCCTGATGCCACTGCTTGGTAAGCTCACTGAGTGGTGCTCCCACTGTGGGAGTGCACTGACCACCAGGGGTCAGCTCCTGCATTAAGCGTCTGCCCCCTGATGGTCAGTGTGCGTCATAGAGACCGGTTGACCAGTCAATTGGTCAACCGGTCATAAAGGTCACTTAGGCTTTTATATATATAGACTAGAGGCCTGGTGCACCAAATTCGTGCATGGGCGAGGTCCTTCAGCCCTGCCTGCACCCTCTCCAATCTGGGACCCACAGGGATCGGGCCTAAACCAGCAGTCAGACATCCTTCTCTCAATCCGGGACTGCTGGCTCTTAACCGCTCACCTGCCTGCCTGCCTGATCACCCCTAACCCCTATGCCTGCTTGCTGATTGCCCCTAACTGCCTCTGCCTGCCAGCCTGATCACCCCTACCTTGCCCCCCTGCCAGCCTGATCACCCCTAACCACCTCTGCCTTGGCCCCCGGCCTAAGCTGCAGTCTGGCTTCCTTCTGCAGGAGGTGACCTGGTGGATCAGGGGAAGGTGCTGCCTCATTACCCCGCTGCTGCTGCCACTGCAGACCTGAGCCTGGGCCCTTCACAGCCACTGTGGCTTTGCCTGGAAGGATGTCTGAAAGGTCATCTGGAAGACATCTGCTCTAATTAGCATATTACCCTTTCATTAGTATAGATATGTGTGTGCAGTGAAGATAATTTATAATGCATATTTCACAAGTCCCCAATCCTATATAATAAAGAGCTAATATGCAAATGGTCATCACACCCTCACGCTGTCATGCCCTAAGGGCTCAGACACTCAACACTGGGGAGAGAGGAATGGGGACCAGCCAGGCACAAATGAGCTCATGAGAGAGGAGTGGGGACTAGCCAGGGACAAATGAGCTTGCAAGAGAAGAATGGGGACCAGTCAGGCACAAATGAGCTCACGAGAGAGGGATGGGGACCAGCCAGGGACAAATGAGCTCTCAAGAGAGGAGTGGGGACCAGCCAGGCTGTGGCCTGGGAGAGAGACAAGCCACCAGCCCTGCAGTCTTGGACGCCAGTGGCTGTGCCTGTGGCCTGGGAGAGGGACAAGCCACCAGCCCCATGGTTCTAGGCACCAGTGGCTGGGGCTGTGGCCCAGGAAAGGGACAAGCTGCCCACCCCATGATCCCAGGCAACAATGGCTGCACCTGTGCCTACAGCCCGGGAGAGGGTTAAGCCACCTGCCCTGTGGTCCCGGGCGCCTGCAGCCGGCCAGAGGGAGGGAAGCCCAGGTCCCAGGTGCCTGCGACTGGCCAGATGAGGGAATCCTGGGTCCCAGGTGCAGGGTGAGGCAGAGGCAGTTAGGGGTGATCAGGTCAGGAGGGGAGCAGTTAGGGGCAATCAAGCTGGTAGGGGAGCAGTTAGGGGCAATCAGGCAGGCAGGCAGAGGGGTTAGGGGCAATCAGGCAAACAGGCAGGCAGGCGAGCCAGCGGTCCCATATTGCGAGAGGTAGTTGGACATCCCCCAAGGGGTTCCAGATTGGAGAGGGTGCAGGCCGGGCTGAGGGGACCCCCCCCCCCCTCCGTGCATGAATTTCATGAACTGGGCCTCTAGTATCTTCATATTTCCTAATCATCAATATAGTTGTGCTCACAGCTAAGATTTCTCACAGCTGAAAGATACATCAAGGGGAAAGATACAAGTAGAGTCTGGAGAAACCCCAGGCTTCCGGTGTTCCCTTCCTCCTATAGAGGACACCAGCGTGTGGCATCCCTTCAGCAGCCAAACCTGCAATAGCATGTGCCCTGCCTCTGACCAGAGAAACCCATGAGAGACTCCATGCCAAGGTTTTCACTGTGGACTGGTCACATAGATCCTTCCTGCCTAGCAACTATCAAAATTCTAAATTTCCAGAAGGAAAGCAGTCATTCATTCCCCAAGTGGGTAAAAGAGAAAATGTTTCATATCAGTGTAGGGAACCATTTACCAGCCAAGTTTCCAGATACCTTGTAAGCAAGCCCTTCTAAACTAGCAGCCCAACCTGCTAGGTTAACTGTTTTCTGCCCAATGAATATTTTTGCATATACCTGATTTTTCACATGTGCAACTATATCTTATACTCCTGTATGAGGCAATCCTGATAAGAAAATATTGACAAAATATCTTGTTAAGGGGAAAACCAGGATGTGGAGTGGTTTGTATAACTTGTATGCAGCTATTTTTCATGTGTGCAACTATGGGGTAAATACCTAGATGCAGAAATGTTACCAGGAAACCCCTGGGTGGCTCAGGCTGTCTGTCGCTGTGTCTAATAACAAAAGCAGACTTGAATCCTATAAGGCGTTTATTGAGAAGGCTAGGCAACCAAGAAGACAGCGTGCTTACAAGCATTCAAATCCTGTCTTACAGCAAGGTGCAGGAGACAGGATTATATAGGGCAGTGATGGCGAACCTATGACACGCGTGTCAGCACTGACACACGTAGCCATTTCTGATGACACGCGGCCGCTGAGGTGGCTGCATGCCGAGGATGAAACATTTGCGAAATAATGTTTTTTTCTCAAAGTGACACACTACCCGAGTTATGCTCAGTTTTTTGGCGAAGTTTGACACACCAAGCTCAAAAGGTTGCCCATCACGGATATAGGGGAAGGTCTAGGGTGAGGCTGAGAACGGAATGCAGCTGCATGCAGTCCTGGAGGTCCCCAGGTGTCAGCTATTGTCCTTAATCATCAGTCGGTGAGATAATGTGATGAGATGATGTTTTGACTCCTGGTGGGTCAGTCTGACCATGTTTATCGGTTCTGCTTGCTGGATTCATAGCTGAATCACCTCCCTTCACCTAGAATGTAGGTTTCTGCCTACATTCTATAGGAAGGAAAGAAGAAATGAATAAGTAAATGAGTAAGTGAACAAAATAACTTCAAATAATGGTAAACCACATGAAGAGAGTAAAATTAGATCACACTGGCCTTGAAATGGAAACTTAAGAAAAACTTAACCCCCTATCTATAATAATAAAAGCGTAATATGCTAATTAGACTGGACGTCCTTCCATCCTTCCGGACAAAGCCAGGGCTGAGAGGGAAGCCTGGGTCCCTGACAGCTACTTGAGGGAAGCCTGGGTCCCGGGTGCCTGCTGGTGGCCAGAGGGAGGGAAGCCAGGGTCCCAGGTGCTGGAGGGAAGCCCAGGTCCTGGGTGCCAGAAGAAAGCTAGTGCCGGCAGCCGGGGGAAGAAAGGTCTACTCTTGCACAAATTTCATTTCTAGTTCATATATAAGAAACTTAACCCCCTATTCCAGTGGTCGGCAAACTCATTAGTCAACAGAGCCAAATATCAACAGTACAACTATTGAAATTTCTTTGGAGAGCCAAATTTTTTAAACTTAAACTTCTTCTGACACCACTTCTTCAAAATAGACTCGCCCAGGCCATGGTATTTTGTGGAAGAGCCACACTCAAGGGGCCAAAGAGCCGCATGTGGCTCGCGAGTCGCAGTTTTCTGACCACAGCCCTATTCACATAAGTATATGTGTTCTAAGATTTAAAATAATATGATTATTTTTCAAATTAATTCAGGTGCTCTATCAGATTATGTCCTCCTATCAGAAATGCTGCATCAAAGAGAATGCACATTTCTAATATTAACAGACATTGCTGAACCGCAGCAATTTATTCTTGCACCTGCAGTGTAGGAGACTGTTTCTCTAAATTTCACAAATGTGGTGAAACAAATATTTTCAAATAGTAACTATGTACAAGGCAATGTTCTAGGCACTGGGAATGTAGCACAAGTGAACAAAATAACTTCAAATAATGGTAAACCACATGAAGAGAGTAAAATTAGATCACATAATATATCAGGGGGAGACTATTTTGGATTTAGTAGGAAGTTTTCTCTGATGAAATGATCCTTGAGATGAGATTTCAATTATGAAAAAGAGACAACTGTCCCAGAGCTGGAAGCAGAGCCTTATCAGACAGGCTTGAGGAAATAGTCCACAGGCCCCAAGGCAGGACCACAGTGAAGATCTCTATGGCCAGAACACAGTATGGGATCAAGGAAGAGAGTCGTTCAAGTGGAAATCAGAGAGAATAACAGGGGCTTTCTATGTCAATGCAAGAAGTTTTGGTTTCATTCTGAGTGCTATTGGGAAAGGTAGTCTCATGCATACAATCCTTTGACCCCCTCTAGCCACATAAGAATGGACCCTGGGCCTGGAACCCTTCTTTACCAAGAGCCAAAGAGTTTCCATAACCTCACAGCCTGTGCTGGGCTTATCTTTCCCTGTTTCAGACTCAATGTGAATTCCTTTGTTCTGTTCAAGTGTGTGTGTGTGTGTGTATGTGTGTTGGCATCTGTTCAACCCCATTATTATTATCTGTCCCCTGTGGGGAGGGGGCAGGGTTCTTCTGCGGCAGCAAAAGAAGGGTACATGCAAGCCAACTGCTCTGTGTCCGATGGCAGGAGGGACTTGCCGGCAATGGGGTATAACACCCACGACTGAAGCTGATCCTGCTCTCTCTTCTCTGTGTGAGTGAAGTGCTGTTTCTTCCAGTGCTCAGACTGGGTTGTTTTCCTTGGTGACTCCGATGCTTAGATACATGCTCAGACTTGTACTCTTGGTGATAGATGGCACATGCTACTTGGATGACAATACAATGTCAAACTTTTGGAATATTTTAAGTAAGGGACCAAGTGACCAGTTAGCAACTATGTAGAGAATGGATTGTGTATGCATACAAGTTCATTGGTTAATCTCTTTCCACCCACCCACCCTCCCCTGCCTTCTCTCTGGGGTTTGACAGTCTGTTTGATGCTTCTATGTCTCTGGATCCAGTTTTGTTCATCAGTTTATATTGTTCACTAGATTCCACACATGAGTGAGATCATGTAATATTTATACTTATATGACTGAACTATTTTACTTAGCATAATGCACTCCAGTTACATCCGTACTGTTGTAAATGGTAAGAGTTCTTTCTTTTTTACAGCTGCATAGTATTCTATTGTGTAGATATACCACAGTTTTTTTAATCCACTCATCTGTTGATGGGCACTTAGGCTGTTTCCAAATCTTAGCTATTGGACACAGACAATAGAGGGGTGAAGGCCTTGGGTTGGGGGGAAGGGACAGGCTGGGAGAAGTCATTGGGAGAAAATAGAGACATATGTAATACTTTCAACAATAAAGATTTTAAAAATAAATAAATAAAAATATTATTTAATATTTTAACACTAGAGGCATGTAATTAGAGAGAAAAACTTCATCTTTTTAATATTAGAGATGTATTGTTTTTAAAATGACTTTTACTTGTACATTTGGTCTTTTCATCTCATAAATGTTCTAACAAAAGGATTGTGCCAGTAATTTTAGTATATTTCATTATTCATATAAGACCCAGCAATTTCAATATACAGAGTAGAAGCTACATAGAGAATGTTAATATTACTCATATACTTTTATATGACATATGCATGTCAAGATTTATCTTTTGGTTGTGATCTTCCTCTAAAACATTATTTATTATTCATAATAGCTATGAAGGTGTTAAAGATAACAGAGATAAAAAGGGAAAGTATTTCTTGTAAAAAAAAAAAATAACACAGTCAATAAAATTCCTAAAGAAAAGAAGATTACTCAGCCCAGGTCCTGAAACCCTGTAAATATCCTCCCTTCTGAGATACTGTTGAGATTGTTAAAGTAGCTTTCTACTTTACTATGGAAGGGCTAATATGCTTAGCTTTGCTTGATCAATAGCTTTCGCATAGTGTCTTTTGTAGAGTTGGAAGTCCAGAGTTTATTGGGACAAAGGGAGGAAGAAGCAAAGAAAGTGTTATGGAAGATGACTCACCTACCTTTATCATTTTAAAGTTCCGAGACTTAGCATGAGATCCAAGTAGAATGAGTCCTAGATTAAAATTCAAAGTGCGTGGTCTATGGCAAATCCATTGACTTAAGCCTCTCAGTGCAAGATTCTATTCTACTAATTAATGTAAAAATAAAAATATTAAACTCCGATCCACCTTCAAAAATATAAAGTAATATTTGTAAAACATTGAGTAGTTGAAGGGAAAATTTAACTTCATAAAGTAAAGAACTGTATTATTTTCTGATTAAAGTGGAACTTTTAATTCACAAACAACCATCTATCCCTTTGAAGTACCAGATGAGATTTTCTGATTCCTCAGGAAGTGCCTTGAAACCAACCTAATTATGCTTTACATTAATTTAATAGACATAATCCTAAATTACACAGAATAATGATATATAAAAGAAGGAGTACATATATTGGATGATAACCATACAAGGCTTTATTTGGGTTATACAAATTGAATTTTAAAATATTGCTTTTCTCAAAAGACCCACAGCATGCTTGTTGTCACAGATATATTAAAATTCTGCTAACTTTGAAATGCATAGAAATTTATTGGTTCAAAAGAAGAGAAAATACCTACACTTCTCTCTGGTTTGAATTTCCCTTCGGTGATTATTTTCTCATCATCTATTTGTTATTTCCTTATACATTGCATGGACCAGTGCTACAACATACCAGTATAAATATTTCCAGTAAAAACCTAACAGACACTCAGAAAATGAGGGTCTAGAAACCATAAGTTGTGCCGTACCATCTTGCAAAATCTAATAGAGTGCTGGGTCAACTCCTTGAGGTCACTAAATAGAACTGTTGGCAACTCCAGACAATTACTTTTTGTATTTTTCTCCCTGACCACTTTGACCATCTGTCTTCATGCCTGATCTCCCCAATCACTGTAAACAGTTCAAAAATGGAGGAAGGAAAAAAACTGGCAAGCCCATATGCCAAACTAAATCATCCAGGAGGTCAAATGCCTTCGGAATCCAAAAAATGGTTATTTATAGACTTGTAATTAGTGATTAAAACTCCAGGGAGTATTTTGCTTTCCTTTTAACCTAAACTCCTCTTAGCTCCCATGTACTCACACTCTAAATGTGATGCCATACACCTGTGCCACTAAGCAGGAAGCAGCCTAGAAATTACTGTATGAAATGTGTCCTTCACAGCATGTCTACTTTGCCTTGTGTTTTTAGTGGCTAATTAATCTTTAAAATAAGATCAGAACCTAATTCTATATGGTCAACAATCAGAAACTTCACCATGTAGAAATTAGAACATACATTAAAAATGAAAGCAAGTTTGAATTGGCAGTGATATTTCTGGCATATTTAAGCTGAAATGGTAATATCTAAGAAATGAGTATTCAAGTAGGAAAACCAGTCAAGCATTATTACATTACCACAGATTTAATAAATGAGAAGTAAGTTATATTAAAAGTACACTTCTCTATTAAAATTATTCTGAATATTTAACTATTCAAAGACTATACATTTGCTTAATTAAAATTTGTTCAATATAAACAGGCACTTCACCTCTAGCATTGAAAAATAGATATCAGAAAACAAAACAAAATAATAATGATTTGAGATCCATGCAATTTATTTTCAAATAATTTATGTAGATGCTCTGCTGTCAAGGAGAAGGAACATAATGCCCATGGCTTCTGTGTGGGCTGTATGTGTGACTTCCTCGCAAAGAGCCCAGAATGGAAAGGGGGAACTAGAGAGTAACTTGATGGTGGAGAAACCTGACAAATACCACCTCAGCCAGGTACCCAAGCCAATGTCAACAGTGAAGATGCCTATTGATGGTATGTACACTTAATGTGATATGATGAAATAACACTGCACTTTGGATATTACATCCCCAATCCATAACCCCAATCTAATTATGATAAAAACATCAGACAAATTCTACTGGAGAGACATCCTAGAAAATTCTTCAAAACCATTAAGGTCATCAAAAACAATGAGGAGAAATATGGCAGCTGATAGGATGGCAGGGAGGAGAGAGTGTGAGTAAAGGAGTGTGATGGGCATGTGTGGACCTGTGTGGTGTGTCGGGGGTGGGGAGTGAGGGAGAGTTAGACATAACAGGAGTCTGGGGGACTGGTAGATCAGGCTCTCCCGGATGGGAAGCCCCTGCTACCGCCACACACACTCTCAGGCCAGTGCTGCTTTAGCGCAGAGCCCATACCATCTTGTAGAAAGCAGCAGTGGAAGCCAGAAGTGTAGCCACACCAACACCCACAGCAGCTTTGGACACCACCCCCCAACTTGTGCAGGGAGCTGGTTGCCAGCCATAACCCAAGTGGAACCACCACCATGCCCCAGGCAGTGAACAGTGTGGTACCACACCTGGGGCCCAGATATCTGCAATGGGTGCACACCAGGGAAACCTCTCAACTGTGCCTCCAATTCAGAGCCAAAACCCAGCATCTCAGGATCCTGAGCTACAACTCCCCACACTATGAGTGCAAACCAGGGATGCCCCACACCCCCCTGGTCCCCAAGTCTGATTTCAGAGCCCAAGATCAGTGCATGCCATGCCCCTCCCAAGGACAGACAGAGCTTTTGGGCAGGCTCATGCTCTGAACCCGGAACAGATAGAGCCTTTCTGCTGGTGCAGGCTCTGCCCCAGTCACAGACAGGGCCTTCAGGAGGCCCTGACACAGACAGAGCTGTCACCAGGTGCATGCCCTACCCCTGGCCCAGCTCAGAGCTGCTGGTGCAACCTGGTGTGCCCAGCCACAGGTCACAGGACCATGCTGCATGTGCACTGCCAGAGGGTCATAGGACACCATCTTGCCTTGGGTGCCAGGGCTGCACAGTGAATTGCATGCCAGAGGGCTCTGGGCCCTCATAGGGAGTTGAACACAAGAAGAACTGTGCAAGTGCCCCACCGACCCCAAGAAACTAAAGTGGGCAATTGAGGGACCACAACCATAGTAAAAAGGAGTACAACTCAGAGCAGAGATAATAAAGGTGTGAAACTCAAGGCAGATGCACCCTCTGGATTAGCAAGTACCAGATAATTGAGCCACTAGGGGCTTTAACCCCATGGACCCCAAGCAGGGAGCCCAGGGCCAGAAAAAGACAGCAAAAATGGGGAGACAAAGAAACAACCCCCAAAGGAAAGAAAAGGAGTTGCCAGAAAATAAAACTAAATGAAATGGAGGCAAGAAATATGTCAGAGAAACAATTCAGAGTAAATGTCATGCAGTTCCTAAATATGCTGGATGAGAAAATCAACAACATATGTAAGAGGAAATGAAGAATAAATAACAATAAAAAAACAAAGGACAGTTTCAATAGTAGACTAGAAGAAGCTGAGGAACAAAGCAGCGAGCTATAAGACAGGGTAGAAAAACACACCCAATCTGAACAGCAATTGGAAAAAAAATTAGGAAGCAGGAGGAGAGCCTAAGGGACATTTGGGACAATATGAAATGAAGCAACATCTGTATAATAGGGATGCCATAATGAGTCAAAAGGAGGAGCAAGGATTAGAAAACCTATTTGAAGAAGTAATAAAAGAAAACTTCCCTTATTTGGGGAAGAAAAAAACTCACAAAACACAGAGAGTCCCAAACAAGATGAAGCCAAAAAGACCCACACCAAGACATATAATTACAATGGCAAACATTAACAACAAAAAGAGAATCTTAAGGGCTGTAAGACAGAGACAGAGACTTAGCTACAAAAGATCTCCCATTAGATCAGTGATGGGCAACCTTTTGAGCTTGGTGTGTCAAACTTCGCCAAAAAACTGAGCATAACTTGGGTAGTGTGTCACTTTGAGGAAAAAACATTATTTCGCAAATGTTTCATCCTCAGGAGCAGCAAATGTTTCATCCTCGGCATGCGGCTGCCTCAGCAGCCGCGTGTCATCAGAAATGGCTACGTGTGTCAGTGCTGACACGCGTGTCATAGGTTCGCCATCACTGCATTAGATTATCAAAAGACTTCTCAACAGAAACACATCAGACCACAAGGAAATGGAATGAAGTATACAGTGATGCAAAGCTAGAAACTGAATTCAAGAATACTCTATCTAGCAAGGCCATCAGTCAAAATTGAAGAGGAAATCAGGAGCTTCGCAGACAAAAAAAAAGTCCAAGAGAGTTATTACCACCAAGTCAGCAATGCAAGAAATGCTAAAAAGACTGTTGTAAAAAGGATAAATAGAAAGGGAAGAAGGGGCATAGGCCATAAAGGATAAAAATGGCTACAAACAAGTACCTATCAAGAATAACCTTAAATGTAAATGGATTAAATGTTCCAATCAAAAGACATAGGGTGGCTGAATGGATAAAAAACATGACCCTGTCTACAAGAAACCCACCTAAGAACAAGGGACTCACACAGACTGAGAGTGAAGGAATGGAAAAATATCTTTCAGACAAATGGAAATGAAAAAAAAAAAGCTGGGGTAGAAATAATTATATCTGACAAAATAGACCTCAAAGTGAAGGCCATACAAGAGATAAGGAAGGAAATTTCATAATACTAAAGAGATGGATACAACAAGAGGATATAGCTCTGGTAAACATATACACACCCAATGCAGGAACACCTAAATACATTTTAAAAAAAAAACTTCTGAAAGATATCAAGGTAGAGATAGACAGCAATACAATCATAGTAGGGGAATTTAATACCCCACTGACATCACTGGATAAATCTTCTAACAAAAATCAACAAAGAAACAGCAATCCTAAAGGACTCACTAGATCAGATGGACTTAATTAACATCTTCAGAATATTTCACCCTAAAGCTACAGAATATACATTCTTCTCAAGTGCACATGGGTCATTTTCAAAGATAGACAACATATTGGTACACAGGCAAAGTCTCTTCAAATTCAAAAAGATTGAAATCATATCAAGCATCTTCTCAAATCACAGTGGCATAATATTAGAAATCAACTACAATAAAAACAATAAAAAATCAAACACTTGGAAGCTAAATAGCCTGTTATTAAACAACTAGAGGCCAGGTGCATGAAATTTGTGCACAGGGGGGGGGTGTCCCCTCAGCCTGGCCTGCACCCTGTCACAATCGAGACCACTGGCTCCTAACCACTCACCTGTCTGCCTGCCTAATGCCCCTAATTACTCCCCTAACTGCCTGATTGCCCCTAACCGCCTCTGCCTGCCTGCCTGGTCACCCCTAACGGCCCTCCCCTGCCGGCCTGGTTGCCCCCAACATGCATATGACTGGGATCCCTCAGCCCAGCCTGTGTCCTCTCATTGTCTTGGAGCCCTCAGAGGATGTCCTAAGCCAGCAGTCAGACATCCTTAGCTCTGCTAAGGAGGCAGGAGAGGCTCCCGCCACCACTGCTGCGCTTTCCAGCTGTGAGCTCAGTTCAGGGCATCTGGTTGAGTGGCACTCCCCCTGTGGGAGGGCACTGACCACCAGGGGGCAGCTCCTGCATTGAGTGTCTGTCCCCTGGTGATCAGTGTGTGTCATAGCAACTGGTTGTTCCACCGTTTAGTTGATTTGCATATTAGCCTTTTATTATATAGGATGGGAGGGACTGACAGAGGTCAGAGGGGAGGGGGATGGACATAGACAAAAGTGTGGTGATGGCCAGAGGTGGGGGGCTGGGTGGAGGAGTGTAAAGGAGGGGGGAAGGGAAACATCTATAATAGTGTCAACAATAGAATAAAAACAACAATGATATACCACTAACACTCCACACCTATTAGGGGGAAAAAAGATACATTATGAACTATGTATTTACTACTTTGATAAAGTTAAAATATTTAAAAAGAAAGAATTTTGTCCAGAAAGGAGTATTGCTGAAATTTTTTGTTGGTGGTGGTGGTAGGGGGGGGGGGGTTTGTTGTTGTTTTTGTTTGTTTTATGGTAAGCTAAGGAAGCTTCAGAGGGCTGGATTTGTTCTGGGGGAGATAGCAAGCAAGTTGCAACCAGCAGCATTTTGGATAACCTGCCTGAAATGATTTAAAAGTGAAAGGGACAGATTCCCCAAGCCTACAGTTATTTGTAATTTATTTTCATATTCTAAATAAAGTCATTTTTGAACCTTATTAACCCTCCCCCCCTAAAATTAGTCCTTCAGATTCAGTAAACTTTAGGCCTCACAAAACCTGTGTTAGTCCCTGAGTGTTGGGGTCCCCAAAGGAGTTCGAATTCATTCATTATATTTATTTGCTCCTTTTAATTCTTGTTCTAGAGGGAGAGTGAGGACAGTCTTTTATTCAGTAATTTTTATAATAAGAATTGTATTGGAACCTGCTCCTCCTTTGGCTGTTTACGGGTTTACCTTACCAAGAACTCACAGAGACTTTAAGCCCTTTGAAGATGGGGACAGAGCTGAATTGTGTTTCTATAATACAGGCACAAAGTTAATACAACTTTTATAAATATTTGTTGAAGAAACTGATAAATTTCAGTGCCATGAGGCATTACTTTTCCTTCTGTTCCATCTCTTTATTGAGACTTTTGTGCAAGCATAAGGCTAAGGGGATGAGCCAGTAGAGTGGAGAAATGTTGCTTTTTCCAAACCCTAGATACCATACTTTGATTTTACATAGTAGATGCATTTCTGAATGACATTTTGAATTGGGTATATTAGATTTTGCTAATATCAATCCCTTTACTCATAGAGATAATTTTTAATGATGTTTAAACATTTCATACTATGAGGTGCAAAATATTTTGCTTATTTCAAGAATCTTTGCATTCTTTCTGTAGTAAAGTGAATTATCAACATGGTAAGCCTGTTTGGGGGGTCTGCTTAAAATGGGGCACACCAGTACTAAATTCGGCTCTAACAATGACTAATTCACACACCACGTGTGGAGTTAGATGGCTATTGTACGTAACCATTTTTTTTTTTTTGGTCCCTTTGCTCCCACAGCACCTGCTATAACAAGAAGCAGTGTCTTGACCCTCCATGACCTCTTTGTCATGGCAACTGGGGGGCGTCTACTGCCTGAGGCCTTGGCAGTCAGCCAGCCTTTGACCTTCCCAAGATGGCAGCAACCCTGACAAAAGCTCATCAGGGTCAGGGTCCCATTGGCACAGGCGGGGCAGGGAGGCACCTGGGGAAAGTTTTCGGGCAGACTGGCTGAACCATATAGAGTCACACCAACAGCTTCCCTCCTCCTCTCCTCTCCTCCCATGTGATGGGCTGATGGCTAAGGGGAGAGGCAGCCACTGGCGAGGGCAGGTGCAGGTTCACAAGGGTGGGGAGCCTGAGGTGCTGGTCCTGGCTGGGCGGGTGGGCAGGCACTTCTTCCAGGGTTTTGGAGGGTGTTGGGGGCTGGAAAGGAGGGAGGATGCTCTCTTCCCCACTGCTAGGTGGGACGTTGGGAAGGAGGGGTGAGCAGCTGCCAAGAGCCGCCCCACCCCGCCACTGGGAGGAGCAAGCAGCCCCGCCCAGCCCCACTGCCAGGAGCCAGGAGTCCACCGACTTTTCCCAGCAATACCTCCAGTCAGCACTGAGGACATTGGGCAAGCTGGAGGAGGAACACATGGTGATCATTCTAGTGAGAGACACTGCCTAGCTTGGACTGCTTTTCCAGTTCCACATTTGTGTCACAAAAGCAGTTATTTTAAAATCTGATCTGCTGCCTCAGTCCTACACCCTTGGTTTTAATTTTCTGTACCTGGAGCCATGAGCCATTAGCCACCCTGCCCCACTGCCAGAATCTGGGAGCTGCCCCACCCCGCCCCACCTCGCCACTGGGAGCCGCCACTCACAGGCAGGGGGGTGAGGGGGGAGGAGAAAGGAAAGGGGGGAGGGAGGGTGGGACCAAGAGGTGCTCAATGCACCTATTGGTGACTGGTCGTCCTCTGGTTGTTGTGGTCATTAAGGACACTGGTGGAGGGGTGCAGGCTGGGCTGAGGGACACCCCCCCGCATGCATGAATTTCATGCACTGGGCCTCTCACAATCCAGGACTGCTGGCTCCCAACCACTCGCCTGCCTCTGCCTGATTACCCCTAACCACTTCTGCCTGCCAGCCTGATCACCCCTAACCAAACCCCTGCCAGACTGATCGACGCCTAACTGCTCCCCAGCAGGCCCGATTGCCCCTAACTGCCCTCCCCTGCAGGCCTGGTCCCCCCCAACTGCCCTCCTTTGCTATCCCAGTCACCCCTAACTGCCCTCCCTGCTGGCCTGATCACCCTCAACTACCCTCCCCTGCAGGCCTGGTCCCCCCCAACTGTCCTCCACTGCAAGCCTGGTCTCCCCTAACTGCCTTCTCCTGCAGGCCTGGCTTCCCCCCAACTGCCCTCCCCTGCAGGCCTGGTTTCCCCCAACTGCCCTCCCCTGCAGGCCTTGTTTCCCCCCAACTACCCTCCCCTGCAGGCCTGGTCCCCCCCAACTGTCCTCCACTGCTGGCCTAGTCTCCCCCAACTGCCCTCCCTTGCAGTCCTGGTTTCCCCCCAACTGCCCTCTTCTGCTGGCCTGGTCACCCCTAACTACCCACAACTGCCCTCCCCTGCAGGCCATCTTGTGGCGGCCATCTTGTGTCCACATGGGGGTGGCCATCTTGTGTCTTGGAGTGACAGTCAATTTGCATATTACTTTTTTATTAGATAGGATGAATGGGTTACCAAAGAGAGCAAAGAAGAAATAAAAAACATCTTGGAAACAAATGACAATGAAAACACAGCAATCCAAAATCTATGGGACATAGTGAAAGCAGTCTTGAGAGGGAAGTTCATAGCTCTATAGGCCTACCTAAAAAAAAAAGAAAGAAAGAAAAACTGGTAATAAATTATTTAACTCTACAACTTAAAGAATTAGAAAGAGATCAACAAGAAAATCCTAGAGTGAGCAGGAAAGAAATAATAAGGATCTGAGTGGAAATAAATGATATAGAGACAAAAAAAAAATACAAAAGATCAATGAAAACAAGAGATGGTTCTTTGAAAGGATAAACAAGATTGATGAACCTCTAGCCAGGTTCACCACCAAGCAACGAGAGAGGACCCAAATAAACAAAATCACCAATTTTATAACAGAGATAACTTAACAACTTTCAGTGGCTTTAATGTGAAAGTATTATTTTATTTTCCTTTATAAAACAGGAGTGCCCCCCTCCTTCACTACGAGAGGGTACTTCTACAGATTTGTTCCTCCCAGTGTTATTGGGGAAAATAGGACATTGGGGACTAGTTATTGTTATGGGAAATATTAATTATGCTGTTAACCATGATTGGCCTTTCTGTTCAAAGAAAAGTTGTATTAACCTGGCTGGGAGTCATACGCCCCCGGGGACCTGGGAGTCAACCTTTGATTGTGGTCCATTCTTATTCAAGAATTGCACATTTATTACAAAAACATTAACCTTGTTGCCCAACCCAACCTGCATAGCTTACTTCCCCATGCCTGTAATCTCTACTTCCCCATGTAATCTTTGTCCCTATATTCATAAACTAGGGAAGAGCAAACCAAAATCACTAAAAGGTAGAAAGCCAAAATTACATTGCAGATATACAGACAGAAATCCCACTAGCTGTTTCTGGTGGCTGAAGCCCTGAGAGGAAGAGCAAGAAGAGCCCCCAAGATGAAGAATTCTTGGCAGCTGCTGGGACATTCCTGCAATCTCTCTCACACTTTCAACCTCACCACACACAACTAGGCTTCCCCAAAGTGGGACTTGCCTCCTATTTAAACAAATTAAACAAAGAGACACAAAACATCAGCACTCTTATATAGGCATGCACAACACACTAAATTTTACACCACAGGATGTCCGGTATTAAAAACTACCAAAGCAATGTCTTTTGTCTATGGTTAGGGAACTGCCCCTCTCTAGAACCTCAGCATTCTCCTAATGCACTATTTTTTTTTAAAAAAATGGGCTGGGGCCTTTTCTAGTTGCCACTACCTCCCTTTGTCTAGGGGAATCTTCCTAGCACATGTGCCATCAGCCACGTGTACCATTCATACACACTTTTTTCCTCACCCCCACATCCTCTTTGCTCTGGGGAAATTCAGTAATGCCCTGGCCATCTACTGTTTCTTTTCTATGGAGATAAATCAGAGGTGTGCTTCCTACAGGGAGGAAAATGTGGTGTAGGCATTTATTAACTTCAGAATAGTTTTGAGACAGCCTTTAAATTTTTTATTAATTTCCATTTTTTGAAGAATTTTTTTCCTATGCTTTTCCTTAGAAGCTTCTAATTTCCAAATCAAGATATGCTTCCCATACAGTCATTTAGTTTAATTTCAGAGCTGGCATTTTTCTAATTTCTTCATGCAAAATATTCATGTGGGTACTCAAAACAACTGCATTTTGGCCATTTCTCGAGTTAATATTTTCTAGTTAAATCTTCCCATTTCTGTAAAGTACTTGAAAGTAAAGGCTCCCTATCAGGGGTATTAAATGAGGGCTGGGGTTTGGGAGCTTCTGGCCTTGGAGGCACAATTTCCCATGTAAATTTTTTTTTTTTTTTGTATCTGTAGTCTGAGCAAATTTTCTACACATGTTTTGTACCAAGTCTTATGGTGACCTCCAAGACAGGACATTTAGTTAATTACTGTTGAGTTGGGACTCCCTATGGAGCTCCTGCACCTCTGACACCTCCACAAAGATTCTTAGTCACCTAAGAACACCCCAGAATCTGACTGGATGGAGGATGTGCCCCTTTATCTTTGGAGCTGAATGAGTTCAGCTCATTTATACAGTGAAGGTTTTTTGCTCAGACTCTCAGCAATTCCAATTGAAAAGCCAAAATCAAAACCAACCACCCATTTTTTTCCTCAAGTCTCACCTTAGCCTGGGTTCTGTCAACCCTTAACCTGGGTTCTGTCAACCCTGGATCCACCTTGAGGATTTTAAAACACAGCTCAAATAAAGTCAGACCCTCTACCAAAGAAAGGGAAATTCCTGGATCCAAGAGACAACTCATCAAGTTTATCCAATGGTCAGAGAACTAATGGGCGCAACAGGCCCTTTGCTGGATCCTACCACCTAGTCCAAGTCCAAGGGATGGTCCTGGGTGAGCTTCTTTGGAATTCTGCCATGACTACACCAAGTAATGTTAACGTAAAAACCATTGAAACCTGTAAAGAATTTTTGTAAGTTTATTTGAACCAAACTGTCAACATATTCCAGGAAGCAGAACCTCAATGAATTGAGATAATGCTCCAGAGAATGGCAGGTGACATCTATCTATACTAATAAAAGGGTACTAAGCTAATTAGACCAGAAGACCTTCCGGACATCCTTCTGGGGGGAGTGGGGGGACCATGGTGGCGGGGCTGAGGCAGAGGCAGTTAGGGGAGAGCAGGCCAGCAGGGGGGGGGCAGTTGGGGGCAATCAGGTCACCAGGGGGGAACAGTTGGGGGCAAGCAGGCTGGCATGGGGGGCAGTTGGGGGCAATCAGGCCAGTGAGGGGGGAAGTTGGGGATGAGCAAGCCAGTGAGGGGGGCAGTTGGGGGCAATCAGGTCACCAGGGGGGAACAGTTGGGGGCAAGCAGGCTGGCAGGGGGGGCAGTTGAGGGTGAGCAGGCTGTCAGGGGGGCAGTAGGGGGCGATCAGGCTGGCAGGGGCAGCAGTTGGGGGCAATCAGCCCGGCAGGGGGGGGGCAGTTGGGTGCAAGAAGGCCGGCAGGGGCCAGTTGAGGGTGAGCAGGCCAGCAGGTGGGGGCATTTGGGGGCAAGCAGGCCAGCAGGCAGGGGCAGTTGGGGGCAAGCAGGCTGGCAGGGGGGGCAGTCGGGGGTGAGCAGGCTGACAGGGGGAGCAGTTGGGGAGAGCAAGCCAGCCTGGATGGCAGTGGGGGCAATCAGCCCAGCAGGGGGAGGGCAGTTGGGGGCAATCATGCCAGCAGGAGGAGCAGTTGGGGGCAAGAGGCAGGCAGGGGGGGCAGTTGGGGGTGATCAGACAGGCAGAGTGGGGCTGTTGGGGGTGATCAGGCTGGTGGGGGGGCATTTAGGGGTGATCAGACCAGAACAGGGAGCAGTTGGGAGCGATCAGGCTGGCAGGCAGAGTGGTTGGGGGAGATCAGGCAGGCAGGCAGGCGAGAGGTTAGGAGCCAGTGGTTCCGGGTTAAGAGAGGGATGTCCGACTGCCAGTTTAGGCCCAATCCCTGTGGGTCCCAGATTGGAGAGGGTGCAGGCCGGGCTAAGGGACACCCTCCCATGCACAAACTTTCTGCACCAGGCCACTAGTATTTATATATTGAAATCAAAGGAAGGGACATGAAATCCATGGATAGACTAGAGATGCGGGAGAAAGGAAAGTGGGGAAACCTCTGGGATTGGATAAAAAGTAAAATGATAGACACTTAGGTGGCTACAGGAACAACTAACATGATAATAATGAAGGAATTTGTGGTATCTGTCCTGGCGCTTAGCACATTAGGTTGTGCCCCAAGGGGTCCAGAAAAAGGGAAGTTACAAGTTACTCAGACATTCAAGGGTATATTATAGATGCAAATATACACATAGGCTCAGTTAAGGTAAAGGTTGACCTTATCAGTGAAGATACCAGCCTAGGATGTAGCTATCCACTTAAACTTTTACTTAAAGTTTAATTTCAGACCATTCTTTTTGATTACTTTAGGCCTCTGAGATTGCAAGACTGCCATGCAGGCCTTCCCTAAGCTTGTCAGGTTAGCACTTATATATGGTTCATTAAAAAAAGTGAACTCATAGAAACGAAGAATGGATTGCTGTTTGCCAGAGGTTGGGGATGTTGGGCTTTTTTATTCTCCTCCTGTAATGGTTTCTATTTCTACGTTATTATTTTAACTCTTTTGTTTCATAAACATGTTACTTTGATGGGGACACTCAATTTCTTTTTTGAATTAGCTGGACTCCGATGTACATAAATATTTTAACTATTTCCAACTCTGGGAAACAATAAATGTGAAACTGATCATTTCACACAGACTGCATCATAATTAAGGGATAGCAGCACTCAGGGACTACACTATGCTACTTATTTTTAAAATAATTTAATGCATGTAGTATAAAATATACAGGGATTGACATTAGCCAAAAATATTGATATTCTGACATTTCGTACCTAATTGCAGTAATTTACCCAAGTTTTCTGGATGGATATCAGTAGTTTTTCAGTGGTGACAAAGCACCCTTAGCTTACAAGTTGATAATGGAAGAAGATACCAACTGTATAGGGAATTTGTTAATCTGAGAGTGGAGAGCAATATGGTATGGGGTTAGAAGCTTAGGCTCTGAGCATGAAGGAGTTCCCATTGATTTCACATGGGACAACATGAGAACTGAATTACATAATAAGAGTGATGATAATAACCCATTAAATAAAAGAAATCCAAGAGCTCAAAAGTATATCCTATATCCGTGGTGGGCAAACTGCGGCTCACAAGCCACATGTGGCTCTTTGGCCCCTTGAGTGTGGCTCTTCCACAAAATACCACAGCCTCGGCGAGTCTATTTTGAAGAAGTGGTGTTAGAAGAAATTTAAGTTTGGGAGGGGAAGATGGCAACCCGCAGGAAGGTAGGGAGGGAGAGTTGTGTGATCGAGTGAAGGAGTGATAGAGGTGTGTGTGGACCTGTGTGGGTGTGTGTGTGAGTGAAATAGGGACAGTTAGACCCTGCAGTTCTTCCAGGGGGCTTCCAATCCAGGCAGTGTTAGACAGCAAAACCCCGCGGCCGCTGCAAACACTCCGGGGAGGACACCAGCGGCACGGAGACCCCGCCATCTTGAATAACAGAACTGCTAGGGACTAGAATCCTAGCCTCGCCACCACCCAGTCTGGTCTCAGAAGCAAACCTGGACACTACAGCCACTCTGGTAGAAGACCTGCCACCCCAGCTGCAGATGCATGGACCCTGAGACCTTCACCTCCAAAGGTGTGCCGCTGAAAGCAGTAAGTACAACCTCCCCCTCCCCAGCGCTGGAACTCAGGATTTGCCGCATTCCCAGCCCTTAAGCACCCAGGCACTCCACTACCCAGGCAGTGCTTGGGAACCACTGAGAGACCCTGAGGGTGTGATTCTGCACAGTCAAGGATGCGCGGCCCTACAGTAGAATTTCTGAACTGCTTCTTCCTAAATAACTGCCCACGGACACCCCGGCTGTGCAACTTCAGTGCTAGAGCCCCTCAGAGTGCATCAGAGCTCTGCGCAGGCAAACGCACCACCAGTTCGCGTACACTTCCAAAGCCAGCAAACTCACGGCCACAGACAAGGGAAGGCACCCTGAGCCCATATATCCACAGGGTCCTCTGGGGAGCTGCTTCGAACCCCTGCTGGGTGTGATTCTGTACAGACAAGGACGTGCTGCCCCACAGCAAAAACTCTGAACTCCTTTCTCCTGAATAACTTCCCACATACACCCTACCTGTTTAACTTCAGTGCCAGGGCCCCTCAGAGTGCGTCAGAGCTCTGCACAGGCAAATGCACCACCAGTTCACGTACACTTCCAAAGCCAGCAAACTCACGGCCACAGATAAGGGCAGGCAGCCTGAGCCCATATATGCACAGGGTCCTCTGGGGAGCTATTTCAAGCCCCTGCTGGGTGGGATTCTGTACAGACATGGTCGCGCTGCCCCGCAGCAGAAATTCCAAAACCCCTCTTCCTAAATAACGGCCCACATTCACCCTAGCTTCTCAACCTCAGTGCCAGAACCCCTCAGAGCGCATCAGAGCTCTGCGCCTGCAAACACACCTCCATAGAAGCGAATTTCCAACAGGCAGTCACCCTGAGCCCATCTGCACACAGGGTGCTAGTGGGAGCCACTGTGAGCTCTCCCAACAGACAGTTCCTGGGTACCACTGTGAGTTCCCACTGGACATGTGCGATTTCAACTAAGGGTGCAAGACAGCAAAAACTGGGACAGTCCCCTCCATAGCTGCTGACTTCTAGACACCACACTTGTGCCTCTCAAGCTTGCAGGCCTACATCAAGAGAACCCAAATAGCTCAAGTAGGGAACTACATTAGATTACCAAGCCCAGGAGAACTTAGAGATTACACCACTAGCACCATCCCCAAAAGCACCTGGGTAGCAAAGAAAGTGGTTCTACAACTAAAACATTACAGAAAAACATGGGAAGACAAAAAGGCAATCCCCAAAGGAAAGAAAAAGAGGAATCACCAGAAAGGGAGTTAAATGATATTGAGGCCAGCAGCTTATCAGAGAAAGAATTCAGAGTAATGGTTATAAGGATGTTTAAATGGATGGATGACAAATAGCACAACTCAATGAGAACTATAAGGAGCTGAATGAGAATGTTGCCAGCATGAAAATGAACCAAGAGGAGATGAAGAATGACATAGCTGCAATAAAGAACACAGTGGAAGGCTTAAAAAGTAGAATAGAAGAAGCTGAGAACTGCATCAGCGAATTAGAAGACAAAGGAGGAAAAAACTCACAAACGCAGCAGCAACTGGAAAGAAGACATAAAAAGCAAGAGGAGAGCCTAAGGGAGCTTTGGGACAACACAAAATGAAACAGTATTTGCTTAATTGGGATACCAGAAGGAGAGGAAGAGAAGCAAGGAATAGAAAACCTGTTTGAACAAATAATGACAGAAAACTTGCCTGATATTGGCTAGAAAAAAAACATGCAAGTCCAAGAAGTACATAGAGTCCCAAACAAGTTGAACCCCAAAAAACCGACACCAAGACACATCATAATTAAATCGGTGAACACCAACGACAAAGTAAGAATCTTAAAGGCTGCCAGAGAGAGAGAGAAAGTTACCTACAAGAGATCTCCTATTAGGATATCAACCGATTTCTCAACAGAAACACACCAGGCCAGAAGGGAATAGAATGGAATATACAAAGTGATGCAAAGCAAGGGTCTGAATCCAAGAATACTATACCCAGCAAGGCTATCATTCAAAATTGAAGGTGGAATCAGGAGCTTCACAGGCAAAAAAGGGCTAAGAGAGTTTATCACTACCAAGCCAGCATTGCAAGAAATGCTAAAGGGACTGCTGTAAAAAGAAGAAAGAGAAAAGCAAGAAGAAATATAAACACTAAGGAAAAATATGACAACAAACATGTACTTGTCAATAATAACATTAAACGTAAATGGATTAAATGCACCAATCAAAAGACATAGGGTAGCTGAACGGATAAGAAAACAGGACCCATGTATTTGCTGTCTACAAGATACCCGCTCAGAGCAAAGGATTCACACACACTGAGAGTGAAGGGATGGAAAAATATTTTCAGGCAAATGGAAATGAGAAAAAAGCTGGGGTTGTGATACTTATTGCTAATAAAATAGACCTCAAAGAAAGGCCATAAAAATAGATAAGGAAGGCCACTACATAATACTAAAGGGAGCAATTCAACAAGAAGATATAACTCTGGTAAACTTATATGCACCCAATGCAGGAGCACCCAAATACATAAAAAATCTCCTGGATGATATCAAGGGAGAGATTGACAACAATACAACATAGTAGGGGACTTTAATACACCACTGACATCACTGTATAAATCCTCTAGACTAAAAATCAGCAAAGAAACAGCAATTCTAAATGACACACTAAATCAGATGGACCTAATTGACATCTTCAGAACATTTCACCCCAAAGCTACAGATTATACGTTCTTCTCAAGTGCACATAGGACATTTTCAAAAATAGACCACATATTGGGTCACAAGCAAAATCTCCCCAAATTAAAAAAGATTTAAATACTATCAAGCATTTTCTCAGACCACAATAGCATAATATTAGAAATAAACTACAATAAAAACATTCCAAAAAAACAAAACACTTGGAGGATGAATAGCATACTAATAAACAATGATTGGGTTATGAATAAGATCAAAGAAGAAATTAAAAACATTCTGGAGACTAATGACAATAATAACACAACATTGCAAATCCTATGGGAAACAATGAAAGCAGTCCTGAGAAGGAAGTTTATAGCTCTACAGGCCCACCTCAAAAAACAAGAAAAAATGGTAATAAATCACCTAACTCAACAACTCAAAGAATTAGAAAGAGAGCAACAAGAAAAGCCCACAGTGAGCAGAAGAAAGGAAATAATAAAGATCAGAGCATAAATGAATGACATAGAGACCAAAAAAACAATACACAAGATCAACAAAACCAAGAGCTGGTTCTTTGAAAGGATAGAAAAGATTGATGAACCTCTGGCCAGGCTTACCAAGAAGCAAAGAGAGAGGACTCAAATAAACAAAATCAGAAATGAAAGAGGTGAAATAACAACAGACCCCACCGAAATACAAGAGATTGTTAAAAAATACTATGAACAACTCTATTCTAACAAACGAGAAAACACGGAGGAAATGGACAAATTCCTAGAAAAATACAACCTTCCAAAACTTACTCAGGAAGATTCTAAAAATCTCAATAGGCTGATAACTATAGAAGAAATTGAAGCAGTCATCAAAAAGCTTCCAGCAAACGAAAGTCCGGGCCCAGACGGCTTCACAGGGGAATTTTACAAAACATTCAAGGAAGAACTAAAACCTATCCTCCTCAGACTATTCAAAAAAATTCAAGACAAAGGAACACTTCCAAGCTCCTTCTATGAAGCCAGCATCACCCTAATACCAAAACCAGATAAGACAACACAATGAAAGAGAATTACAGGCCAATATCCCTCATGAACATAGATGCCAAAATCCTTAACAAAATTCTAGCAAATCGACTCCAGCAGTACATCAGAAAGATCATACACCATGACCAAGTAGGATTTATCCCAGGGATGCAAGCATGGTACAATATTCATAAATCAATAAACATGATACATCACATAAACAAATTGAGAGATAAAAATCATATAGTCATATCAATTGATGCAGAAAAAGCATTTGACAAAATCCAACACCCTTTTTTGATAAAAACTCTCAGCAAGGTGGGAATAGAAGGATCATACCTCAACATAAAAAAAAGCTATATATGTTAAACCCACAGCTAACATCATACTCAATGGACCAAAACTAAAAATATTTCCCCTAAGAACAGGAACAAGACAGGGATGCCCACTCTCACCACTCCTGTTCAACATAGTGCTGGAAGTACTAGCCATTGCTATCATACAAGAAGAAGAAATAAAAGGCATCCAAATTGGAAAAGAATAAGTAAAACTCTCCTTATTCGCAGATGACATGATACTATGTATAGAAAACCCTAAAGACTCCATCAAAAATTATTAGACTTAATAAATGAATTCGGTAATGTAGCAGGATACAAATTTAACGCCAAGAAATCTATGGCATTTCTATACACCAATAGTGAACTTACAGAAAGAGAGACTAAAAAAGCAATCCCATTTACCATCACACCAAAAATATTAAGATACCTAGGAATAAACTTAACTAAGGAGGTAAATGACCTATACATGGAAAACTATGCGACACTGAAAAAAGAGATAGAGAAAGACATAAAGAGATGGAAGAACATACCATGTTCATGGATTGGTAGAATCAACATAATCAAAATGTCCATACTACCCAAAGCAATCTATAAATTCAATTCACTCCGCATTAAAATACCAACTGCATATTTCACTGACCTAGAATGAACTCTCCAAAAATTCATCTGGAATAAAAAAAGACCCCGAATAGCTGCAGCAATCCTGAGAAAGAAGAACAAAGTAGGTGGGATCTCAATACCAGATTTCAAGCTGTATTACAAAGCCACTGTTCTGGAAAAAGATGGCGACCGGCAGGAAGGTAGGGAGAGAGAGAGTGTGAGTGAGGAACCCATAGAGGAGAGTGTAGATGTGTGTGGTGTGTGTGTGTGTGTGTATGAGATAGGGTCAGTTAGATTCTGCAGGTCTTCCAAGGGGCTCCCGAACAGGGCAGCCCTAGACGGCGGAGCCCCGCGCACAAAGCGGACACTTCTCGGCGGCTGGTGCGGACGCAGAGACCAAGCCATCTTGGGAAACAGAGCTGCCTGAGACTCGGATCCTGGCTTCTGACACAAACCAGGACCCTGCAGCCACTGGGGACAGAGAACTGCTATCACAGCTTCAGACAAACAAACAAGAATCCAGACTTCCCGGCAGACATCCGTGAGTCAAAGAGCCTATCCCCCTCTTCGCAGGCGCTGATAGCGCCATAGTAACTGATAGACCCGCCCCTCCCCCAAGCTGCTGAGCGCCCACAGGCGTGCGGAAAGCGCCATAGTAACTGATAGACCCGCCCCTCGCCCAAGCTGCTCACAGGCGCGCACACAGACAGCGCCATAGTAACTGATAGACCCGCCCCTGGCCCAAGCTGCCGAGCTTTGTGCAGGGACGCGCTCCCTCTTAGGGAATTTGGCGCGCGCTCGCGCACGGGACAGAAGCAGCTCCCCGTCGGTCGGGGAAATCTGTCAGTGCGCACAGAGGGCTCCCCTTCGGGGAATTTGGGGGAATTTGGCTCGCGGGTCACAGCTCCCCCTTCGGAGATTCTTAAGAGCGTGCACAGAGGGGCTTCCCTTTGGGGAATTTGGCGCACAGGACGGACTCCGCCCCCCTCTGGGACTTTGGGAGAGTGCACTGAGCCGGCTCACCTTCAGGTTTTTAAGAATGTGCGCTCTAGCCGGTTTGGCTCAGTAGAGAGAGCACACACAGGACGCAGCCCCACTTCAGGGAATTTGGCACGCCGGACACAGCTGCCTGGGATCCCTGACTCACAGCGCATTCACACTAAGAGCCAGCGCCCCCAATTGTTGGTGCGTGCACACACAGGGACCCTGATTCTCAACGAGAAACCGCACAAGGCAACAGAGACTTTGACACTCGAGTCTTGGTGCAGACACAGGGAAACTCTGACTCCTGGCACATGCTAAGGATCTCATTCTCGGCACATACCAACAGTGTGGTGCAGACAGGGCCCCTGATTCTAAATGTGCACACAAGACCACACGGAACACTGGGGACACTGATCCTGGGCAAGTTTGGTTCCCACTAACCAAAGACAGCCACACGTCCTAGTGTCAGAGCACTTCAGTGAAACTAGGGTGGAGCGAAGTCCCCACAGCACACGGCCCAGGTCCACGCAAACGGAAGCTTGAGCTTTCTGGTAATAGCCAGAATGGGGAAACGAAATAACTCACAGAGGAAAGAAAATGTGGAGTTGCCAAGAAAGGAAATTAGTGAAAATGAAGCTTGCAACATGACCGAAAAGGAGTTCAGAGTAATGGTCATGGAATTTATACATCGGATGGATGAGAAAATCAACAACTTATGCAAGAATCAGGAAGAAATGAAAAGTGATATAGCTACAATCAAAAACACCATGGAAAGTTTCAACAGTAGATTACAAGAAGCAGAGGACCGAATTAGTGAGTTAGAAGATCAGGTACAGAAACAAGCTCAAGCTGAACAGCAATTGGAGAAAAGAATTAAAAAGCAGGAGGAAAGCCTAAGGGAGCTTCTGGACAACATGAAACGAAGGAACATGCGTATAATAGGGCTGCCAGAAGGACAAGAAGAGCAGCAGGGATTAGAAAATCTATTTGAAGAAATAATGACAGAAAACTTCCCGGATATGGGAAAGATAAAAGTTACGCAAGTAAAGAGAGTCCCAAGCAGGATCAACCCCAAAGGACCCACACCAAGACATGTCATAATTTCAATGGCAAATATAAATGATAAAGAGAGAATCCTAAAGGCGGCAAGAGAGAGAAAGAGAGTTACCTACAAAGGAACACCCATCAGATTGTCAAATGATTACTCATCAGAAACACAACAAGCTAGAAGTGAATGGAAGGAGGTATACAAAGTGTTGCAAAGCAAAGGACTGAATCCAAGAATACTATATCCAGCAAGACTATCAATCAAAATTGAAGGGGAAATCAGGAGCTTTGCAGACAAAAAAAGCCTCAGGGAGTTTATCACCACCAAACCAGCAATGCAAGAATTGCTAAAGGGAATACTGTAAAAAGAAGAAATAAACAGGTAAGAAGGAATACAGACACAAAAATAGATATGACTGCAAACAAATACCTTTCAGTAATAACTTTAAATGTAAACGGACTAAATGCTCCAATCAAAAGACATCGAGTAGCTGAATGGATAAAAAAAAAACACGACCCATATATATGCTGTCTACAAGAGACCCACCTCAGAACAAGAGACTCACACAGATTGAAAGTGAAGGGATGGAAAAATATCTTTCAGGCAAATGGAAATGAAAAAAAAGCTGGGGTAGCAATACTTATATCTGACAAAATAGACCTCAAAGTAAATGCCATAACAAGAGATAAGGAAGGCCACTTCATAATACTAAAGGGAGAAATCCAACAAGAAGAAATAATTCTGGTAAACATATATGCTCCGAATATAGGAGCACCCAAATACATAAAAAAACTCCTGGAGGATATCAAGGGAGAGATTAATAGCAACACAATCATAGTAGGAGACTTTAATACCCCACTATCACCACTGGACAAATCCTCTAAACAAAAAATCAGCAAAGAAACAGCAATCCTAAATGACTCACTAGACCAGATGGAATTAATTGACATCTTCAGAACATTTCACCCCAAAGCCACAGAATATACATTCTTCTCAAGTGCACATGGGTCATTTTCAAAGATAGACCATATGCTGGGTCACAGGCAAAGTCTCTTCAAATTCAAGAAGATAGAAAATATATCAAGCATCTTCTCAGATCACAGTGGCATAAAACTGGAAATCAACTACAATAAATACAATCCAAAGAAATCAAACACATGGAGACTAAACAGCATGCTATTAAACAAGGACTGGGTCACCAGAGAGATCAAGGAAGAAATAAAAAACATCATGGCAACAAATGACAATGAAAACACAACAATCCAAAATCTATGGGACACAGCGAAAGCAGTCATGAGAGGGAAGTTCATAGCTCTACAGGCCTATTGAAAAAAACAAGAAAAAATGGTAATAAATTACTTAACCCTACAACTCAAAGAGCTAGAAAAAGAGCAGCAAGAAAAGCCCAGTGTAACCAGAAGGAAGGAAATAACAAAGATCAGAGCGGAGATAAATGACATAGAGACCAAAGAAACAATACATAAGATCAACAAAACCAAGAGCTGGTTCTTTGAAAGGATAAACAAGATTGATGGACCTCTAGCCAGGCTCACCAAGAAGCAAAGAGAGAGGACCCAAATAAACAAAATCAGAAATGAAAGAGGTGAAATAACAACAGATCCCGCTGAGATACAAAGGATTGTTACAAAATACTACGAACAACTCTATTCCAACAAACTGGACAATCTGGAGGAAATGGACATATTCCTAGAAAAATATAACCTTCCAAAAATCAATCAAGAAGAATCTAAACAGCTCAATAGGCCAATAACTATGGACGAAATTGAAGCAGTCATCAAAAAGCTTCCGGCAAACAAAAGCCCGGGGCCTGATGGCTTCACAGGAGAGTTTTACCAAACATTCAAGGAAGAACTAAAACCTATCCTCCTCAGACTATTCCAAAAAATTCAAGTGGAAGGAACACTTCCAAGCTCCTTCTATGAAGCCAGCATCACTCTAATACCAAAACCAGATAAAGACAACACAATGAAAGAGAATTACAGACCAATATCCCTCATGAACATAGATGCCAAAATCCTCAACAAAATTCTAGCAAATCGGCTCCAGCAGTACATCAGAAAGATCATACACCATGACCAAGTAGGATTTATCCCAGGAATGCAAGGATGGTACAATATCCGCAAATCAATAAAAGTGATACATCACATAAACAAATTGAAAGATAAAAATCACATAGTCATATCAATTGATGCAGAAAAAGCATTTGACAAAATCCAACACCCTTTCTTGATAAAAACTCTCAACAAGGTGGGAATAGAAGGCTCATACCTCAACATAATAAAAGCTATATATGATAAACCCACAGCAAACATCATACTCAATGGACAAAAACTAAAGACATTTCCCCTAAGAACAGGAACAAGACAGGGATGCCCACTCTCACCACTCCTGTTTGACATAGTACTGGAAGTATTAGCCATTGCAATTAGACAAGAAGAAGAAATAAAAGGCATCCAGATTGGAAAAGAACAAGTAAAGCTCTCTTTATTTGCAGACGACATGATATTGTACATAAAAAATCCGAAAGACTCCGTCAAAAAACTAATAGACTTAATAAATGAATTCGGCAATGTAGCAGGATACAAAATTAACGCCAAGAAATCTATGGCCTTTCTATACACCAATAGTGAACTTACAGACAGAGAGACTAAAAAGACAATCCCATTTACCATCGCACCAAAAAAATTAAGATACCTAGGAATAAACTTAACTAAGGAGGTAAAAGACCTATACACGGAAAACTACAGGACACTGAAAAAAGAGATAGAGGAAGACGCAAACAGATGGAAGAACATACCATGTTCATGGATTGGTAGAATCAACATCATTAAAATGTCCATACTACCCAAAGCAATCTATAGATTCAATGCACTCCCCATTAAAATACCAACGGCATATTTCACAGACCTTGAAAGAACTCTCCAAAAATTCATCTGGAATAAAAAAAGACCCCGAATAGCCACAACAATCCTGAGAAAGAAGAATAAAGTAGGAGGGATCTCAATACCAGATTTCAAGCTGTATTACAAAGCCACTGTTCTCAAAACAGCCTGGTACTGGCACAAGAACAGACATATAGATCAATGGAACAGAATAGAGAATCCAGATATTGACCCAAACCACTATGCTCAATTAATATTTGACAAAGGAGGCATGAACATACAATGGAATAAAGACAGTCTCTTCAATAAATGGTGTTGGGAAAATTGGACAGATACATGCAAAAAAATGAAGCTTGATCACCAACTTACGCCATACACAAAAATAAACTCAAAATGGATACAGGACTTAAACATAAGACGGGAAACCATAAAAATACTAGAGCAATCCACAGGCAGCAAAATGTCAGACATATGCCAAAAGAAATTCTTCACTGACACTGCCCCTAGGGCAATGGAAGCTAAAGAGAAAATTAACAAATGGGACTAGATCAAAATAAAAAGCTTTTTCACAGCAAAAGAAACCATCAACAAAACAATAAGAAGGCCCACTGCATGGGAGAACATATTTGCAAATGGCATCACTGATAAAGGTTTAATCTCCAACATCTACAGGCAGCTTATACAACTTAATAAAAGGAAGATAAATGATCCAATAAAAAAATGGGCAACAGACCTAAATAGAATCTTTTCAAAAGAAGACAGAAGGAAGGCCAAGAGACACATGAAAACATGCTCAAAGTCACTAATTATCCGAGAGATGCAAATCAAAACAACAATGCGGTACCATCTCACACCTGTCAGAATGGCTATCATCAACAAATCAACAAACGACAAGTGTTGGCGAGGATGCGGAGAAAAAGGAACCCTCGTGCACTGCTGGTGGGATTGCAGACTGGTGCAGCCACTGTGGAGAACAGTATGGAGTTTCCTCAAAAAACTGAAAATGGAACTCCCATTTGACCCAGTAATCCCACTCCTGGGAATATATCCGAAGAAACTAGAAACACCAATTAGAAAGGATATATGCACCCCTATGTTCATAGCAGCGCAATTCACCATAGCTAAGATTTGGAAACAGCCTAGGTGCCCGTCAGCAGATGACTGGATCAGAAAACTGTGGTACATCTACACAATGGAATACTATGCTGCCATAAAAAAGAAGGAATTCTCATCATTTGCAGCAACCTGGGAGGAATTGGAGAACATTATGTTAAGTGAAATAAGTCAGTCAATGAAAGAAAAATACCACATGATCTCACTCATTTATGGATAATAAAGAACATTATAAACTTGAACAAAAAGATAGATACAGAGATAGTAAAGCATCAAACAGACTGTCAAATTACAAGGGGAAGGTTAGGGAGAGGTGGGGGAGATAAGAGATCAATCAAAGGACTTGTATGCATGCATATAAGCATAACCAATGGATGCAAAACTCTGGGGGGTGGGGGCATAGATGGGAGTGGGGTGTGGGGAGGGCAATGGTAAGATATGTACACATATAATACCTTAATAAAAAAATTGAAAAAAAAAACAAAAACCAAAGCCACTGTTCTTAACACAGCCTGGTACTGGCACAAGAACAGACACATAGATAAATGGAATAGAATAGAGAACCCAGAAATTGACTCAAATTCCTATGCCCAATTAAATATTTGACAAAGGAGGCATGAAATACAATGATGTCAAGACAGTCTTTTCAACAAATGGTGTTGGCAAAATTGGACAGATACATGCAAAAAAATAAAACTAGATCACCAATTTTCACCATACACAAAAATAAACTCAAAATGGATAAAGGACTTAAACATAAGATGGGAAACCATAAAAATACTATAGGAATCCACAGGCAGCAAAATCTCAGACATATGCCAAAAGAACTTCTTCACTGATACTGCTCCTAGGGCAATGGAAGCTAAAGAGAAAATAAACAAATGGGACTACATCAAAATAAAAAGCTTTTTCACAGCAAAGGAAACCATCAATAAAACAACAAAAGAAAGCCCACTGCATGGGAGAACATATTTGCCAATGATATCAATGATAAGGGTTTAATCTCCAACATTTACAGAGAACTCATACAACTTAACAAAAAGAAGATAAACAACCCAATCAAAAAATGGGCAACTGATCTAAATAGACACTTTTCGAAAGAAGACAGAAGGAAGGCCAAGAGACATATGAAAACCTGCTCAAAGTCACTAATCATCAGAGAGATGCAAATCAAAACAATAATGCGGTACCATCTCACACCTGTCAGAATGGCTATCATCAACAAATCAACAAACAACAAGTGTTGGCGAGGATGCGGAGAAAAAGGAACTCTTTTGCACTGCTGGTGGGAATGCAGAATGGTACAGCCACTGTGGAGAACAGTATGGAGTTTTCTCAAAAAACTAAAAATAGAACTCCCATTTGATCCAGTGATCCCACTCCTAGGAATATATACCAAGAAACTAGAAACACGAACCAGAAAGGATATATGTACTCCTTTTTCATAGCAGCACAATTCACCATAGCTAAGATTTCGAAACAGCCAAAATGCCCATCAGGAGATGAGTGGATTAAAAAACTGTGGTATATCTACACAATGGAATACTATGCTGTGGTAAAAAGGAGCTCCTACCATTTGCAACAACATGAATGGAGATGGAGAGCATTATGCTAAGTGAAATAAGTCAGGCAGAGAAAGATAAATATCACATGATCTCACTCATTTGTGGAATATAATGAATGGCATAGACTGATGAACAAGAACAGATCCAGATACTGGGAAACATTGATCAGAACCTCAAACCTCAGGGAAGGAGGGGGTTGGAGGGAGAAACAGGGAGAGATCAACCAAGGGACTTGTGTACATGCAACAAGACTAATTAATGGATACAGACAACAGGGGGGTGGGGCACGAGTTGGGGACGGGGGGTAATGGGGGAATAAGGACACATAAAAAAATAATAATAATAAAAATAAAAAATTTTAAAAATAAAAATAAAAAAGAAATTGTGAGGTAATCAGAACCCCAAGGATGTCTGAGAACATCTTTCTTGCCATGCTAGCAGTCAACAGCTGTACAGTAAGATTACCTGGGGCAAATGGGCAAGTATTTTGGACTTATGTTCCTGACTCTTCATGGGTAAGATCCCTTACGAGTGCTGATCCCCCTCCTAATGTATTCACCAATAATACCAAATACCTTGGTCATCCAGGAGAACCTTGGTTGGGGCAAGGAAGTATAATTACATAGGAGTCTCCATGCAGCTTCCTTTTTGTATGACACCAAATTGAACCATTGCTCCTTTGTATGTAAAATTAAAGAGAGGTTTTTGGCTTGTGTGGATACCAAAGAAAGGGACTACCACTACTTGCTCCTCGGAGAGGTGTAGAAAATGTAGCTAAGACCTTGTCTATACAAAAATAAACTGGCAGACAATTTGAAATGGAATTGCCATGGCCTAGAGCAAAGAATATCCTTACATGATATTATTCTACAATGCCATTACAATTTTTCCCAGATTTGTGTTACCACCATTACCTATAATAGTACCTCGCACCCTTGGGGATCAATAAAAAATCATCTTCTTGGTGCTTGGAGACAAAGGTAACACATCTCTAGATATTTTATAATTACAACAGCATAATATACAATTATCCCAAACAAACTTACAAACTAATTCTTTGAATGTCTGGCAGCAATTTAAAAAGGACATGAAAGGGTTTAATCCCTTCCACTGTGTAGAGGGCCCCCTGGGAAGGCACCTGAGCATTCTAAATTGGCCCCTCTTGCCCTTTTGGCCAAGAGGGACCCTCTCCTCACAAACCAATTGTCCACAGCTGCTGCCTGAGCTTCTGTTCATGCCAAGGTTGAAGCCTCATGATGGCTGGTACCCTGGATATGTCTCTCACCCAGTGGGGTGAGCTGGGCCTCCTTGGAGAAGAAACCTGGGTTCCACGAGATATGTGATCAGTGCTGGGACCCTGCCAGCAGGCGAGGGTTTCCCAAGGCATGTGCTAGGCGTGGAGGCCACGGGGGCGTAGGCAATCAAGGAGACAGAACTAAACCTCACATCACCCTGCTTGGCCCCGGAGGATGGCTGGTTAGCCAGAGACAGGTAAGATTTCTCAGGGAAGGAACAACCTAAGACAGGCAAAGTTGCAAATGGGCCATCAGGAGAGAACTTGGGGGTCAACAGAGGTGTGACACAGACCTTCACACCTCCAAGTTTGCAGGCGCCTGAACCCTCACCGCGGCTGAGGGAGGTCTCCTGCTCCCATGGCTGCTTAGCTTCCCATGCCCAGCTCAAATCGGGACCCAGGTAACAGAGACTTGGCCGACAGCAGATGCCCTCTCACTGTAACAAGACTTGATGGAGATGTCTTGCACCCATGATGCAGGGAACTGGGGTCTTTGATATCTAAATCCAGCCTAGCACCAGGAATGCTCAGGGCCTACTCAAGAAGGCAAACAATCCTCTCCACTAATATTTACAGGGTAAAATAAGATGGTTGTTAGAATATTAAATTTGACAGTAAAATAGTAGTCAATTTTTCAGACTAATTTAAATTGGCCAATCGAAATAAGTGAATATTCTAGAAAAATCATTGTACTGGACAAAAAAGCTGTTCCTAAAGTGTTAACTAAAATTTTTATTGGTAGTTCATTTCATGGTAAAATTGCATAACATATAATGAACCTAAAGCATTCACATTTTAGTGCAAAAAAGTAAAATTTAAAAGCTATCAAGATTACAGCATAAAATTTCCAAAAGCCTCCTAATATTTAAACCAAAAAAGGGGGGATGGTAGAAGAATATCATGTAAGGAAAAATATCTTGTAAATAAATTATATCTAGAAAATTTTTACTTTAGAAAATTAACTTTCATTTGTAATGCTAACAGCAAGACACCCAGGTAAAACATGCATGATGTCAAAACAAGCCAAAGGAAAATCGTTTGGGCAAAAAATGAAAAAGGATCGCAAGTCAAATTTATAGGAAAGATTCCTTTATTAACTTTTGGTAGAGAATATGTTTGTATATTTTCAGAAAACATTTCCGAGACCATGTGGATTCCAGCAACAGAGAGGAATTGACAGGAGTGCTGCAGCCATGAAGACAGAAGAGAAGCAGTACAGAGATGAAAGACGCTGACGATGCCTTGCCATACTAGCAGTCAGCAGATGTGCGTCACTGCAGATTTCCCAGGACCAAACCAGAGAGGGTCAGACCTGCATTACCACCATTTGTCCACCATCCAGAACTGAGATATCATTGCTGTTATGTACACATAAAAAACTGTTGGACATAGAAATTGGGACTCAAAAGAACTGTTGGCCCAGAAAGAAACTCACTATAGACTGATTCATTTGCCTCTCAGCATAACCATTATTGTTTGTCTCATTTTCGGTTCCTATAAGTGTATTCCTAGTATCACATGAGCTCACTCACCTAGGGGAAAAGATGAACAACATAGACTGAAGAACAAGAACAGCATTGATCAGACTGTCAGACCTCAGAGGGAAGGTAGGGGACAACCAAAGGACTTGTGCACTTGCATATGAGCCTAACCAGTGATCATGGACAACAGGGGGGTGGGGACTTGAGTGGGGAGGGGTTTGGGATTGGAATGGGGGGGGGTTATGGACAAATATGTGATACCTTAATCAATAAAGTAATTTTTAAAAAAGAAGAAGTTTAAGTTTAAAAAATTTGGCTCTCAAAAGAAATTTCAGTTGTACTGTTGATATTTGGCTCTGTTGACTAATTAGTTTGCTGACCACTGTCCTATATAATAAAAGCCTAATTTGCTAAGTGTCTGATCGTCCAGTCAGCCGTTCAACCAATCAAAGAGTAATATGCTAATGATATTCTAAGGACACTCAAGCACTTCCTATGATGTGCACTGACCACCAAGGGGCAGATAGTCTACCAGTCGACCAGTTGCTATGACATGCACTGACCACCAGGGGGCAGATGCTCCGACTGGTAGGTTAGCTTACTGCTGGGGTTTGGCTAATCGTGACTGAGCGAGATGGGCTGATCATGCCCTGGAGCTGTCCCGCGGTCCCTCCCTGGCTGGCCAACCTCCTGTGTCCCTCCCCAGCTCCAATTATGCACTGGTGGGTTCCCTCAGCCTGGCCTGCACCCTCTTGCAATCCAGGACCTCTTGGGGTATATCAGAGAGCTGGTTTCAGCCCGATCCCACAGGCCAGGCTGAGAGACCCCCACTGGTGAACAAATTCGTGCACTGGGCCTCTAGTAAACAAATACATGAATCGATGGAAAGTTTGATATGAAACAGAATATTTTAGAGTCTCACATTACCTTTGCAGAAATTACTTATTATTGCAAGATGAAAAGAATAATTTTAGAGTAGAGATGCTTGACAGATAGCACCTTAATCAAGTGATCAAAATAAAGATCATCAGAAGATCCTAGATGGCAGCCAACAGGACATCAGTGAGGAAGAGAGTGTGAGTTAGTGAGGGAGTAAAAGGGGATTGCAGGGCATGTGTGTATGTGTGAGTGAAAGACAGTTATATTATAAAACTTTTGGGGGCTGGCGGACCAGGCTTCCTTAGCTGGGCTGCCTGTCTTACCGCTGCAATCTCTCCTGGGGTGGCTGGCTCTGCCACAGAGACCACACCATCTTGAAGAGGAGAGTGGCTGTGACTGGGAGCCCAGTCTCACCTCCATCCAGGGAGACATCAGACACCACCAAGGACCCTACAGCCACACTGGCCAGGGACCTGATGCCTCGGCTGTGAACCCACAAACACCGAGTCTCCAGCATCCCCGGCCGCGGGCTCCTATATAGTTTGTCCAAGGATGCCGGAAACAAATCAGTTTCACTAAAAGAGAGATGTTGACAGGAAGCCAGGAAGGCTGGTCAACAACCTTAATTGCTCTAACCACTCACCCTTTAGTTGAGATATTGTTAGCTGAAGCAGCTTCCACCTTGGTTTGTCCCATTAAGTTTTTTGTTATTTCCTGCCTAAGGGCTACATGTATATTTCTGTTTATCTTGACTAAGATGTTTTCCCCAAAGCCTCAAATAAAAGGGATGGCAGAGCCAGAGCAGTTGTCAGTTCTCCCACTAGAGGTGGACTACCGCCTGGCCCCCCATTTCGCCAAATTGAATTTCTTCAAGTCTCCTTTCATTTGTGTGCGGCCCTTCTCCAGAACTCGAACCCTGAACCGGAACCCTGGACCACGCTGGACGTGGAAAGGGATTCCTACATTTCTGGCGACCACGAAGGGACTTCTGGAGGAGAAGGTATTTTTCGCCTAAGAGCGAAGGAAGGAAAAAGTACACCGAGGAAAGGTGTGGAAAAATTCACCGGAAAAAGGTGAGGGAAGTTCACCGCACACAAAAGCCCACGGCCAGCTGCAGAGTCGCGAACTGTAAGTAGGGTGGGAACTCCTTTTTCAGCCAGGCTAATGGGGAAGAATTAGGTTATAAATATAAAGAAAACTTTATTATAGACTTTTGGTTTGCATGCTTAAAGAATGTGGTTTCTTGTTCAAATTGGAATCTTGATTGATATTTGGAGTCTGAAGTCTGTAATGGGAAGTGGGACTCCACTGCTGAAGCCGCCTCTGGTGCAGAGAAATTCAAAGGTGGCAGGAGAGGGCAAGGCTATCTGCTCTCCTGCAATGATATTACTTAAGGTTTCATTTAAAAATTATAAAAGAATTCGCAGAGAGATGCAAGTCTTGGCCAAACTGGGTGTTAGTTATTACTTTGGGAAGCGAAAAAGAAAGAAAAAATTTGAGATCTGTTTTTATCTTTTAAGCATGAAAAGAAATTCAGCCAGATCTGTTGCTGATACTTCCCCGAAGTAAGTAGGAGGTGGGGAAGGAAGGGAAACAAGTGGAGATCCTATATGGAAGCCCACTCTCCCAGAATGCTAAGAAATGTGGTAATTTACATTCGAATAAACCAAACCTGGTTTTCCAGAGCCACTGGCAAATGAAAAGTAAAGTTTAAATTTGCCTCATAAAAAACCTAGAGGACAGAATTGAAGCTCTTAATTGATTATGTCTTGTATTTATTCTTAGAAATATAAAGTGTTATTGTGTTATTAATCTAGGACATGCTAAAAATATTTGACTTGCCAGCTTTACAAGTTCAAAGTGCAAATTAAATTAGGAGAAATTATATAGTTGTGGTAATTTAAATGCCTAAAGTATAAGAACTTACTTTTGAGAAAATAAAAATGTGTTTTCTCTAATAATTAGGAATTCAAAATAAGTTGCTTATTATTGGTCTAATTAAAAAAGGATTAATTTTGTGATTCCCAACCAAAATTTTCTATGCAAAAACTAGTTTAAAATCTAATTGATATCTTAAGATAATTATAAAAAATATTATAATCTGTAAATCATATATGGATATATATATATTTGATGGGTTTTTACCATGTTAAAATTTCAAGGTCTTAACAGAGATGATTCTTGGAAAGCTCCAAGGGCCCAGAGTAATACAAGAAATTTATTCTCTCTTCTTAAAGGAAATCTTTTTAAATTTAACATATCTAATATACTTGAAATTGCATGGAAAGCCTAATCAAATAAAAATTAATAAATATACTTTAAATGTTATGAAGGTTTTTGGCCCCAAAAAAGGCAAAACGGAGTAACTAAATAATTGACAGCCAGTTTGAAATTGAATTGCCATGGCCTAGAGCAAAGAAAATCCTTACATTATATTTTTCTACAATGTCATAATTTTTGATATTTTATAACAGCATATACCAAACAAACTTACAAACTAATTTTTTGAATGTTTGGCAGCAATTTAAAGCACATGAAAGGATTTAATTCCTTCCACTGTGTGGAAGGCCCCCTGGGAAGGCACTTGAGCATTCTATATTAGCCCTTCTTGCTCTTTTTGCCAAGAGGGACCTTCTTTTCACCATCCAATTGCCCACAGCTGTTGCCTGAGCTCTCTGTTCCTGCTGAGGTTGAAGCCTCGTGGTGGCTGGTACCATGGATCTGTCTCTCGCACAATGGCGTGAGCTGGGCCCTCCCTGGAGAAGAAACCTGGGTTCCCCAAGATATGTGATCAATGCCAGGGCCCCGCCAGTAGGCGAGGGGATCCCAAGGCAGGTGCTGGGCCTGGAGGCCATAGGGGCATAGGCTACCAAGGAGACAGAACTGAACCTCACATCACCCTGCTTGGCCCCGGAGGATGGCTGGTTAGTCAAAGACAGGTAAGATTCCTCAAGGGAGGAACAACCTAAGACAGGCACAGTCGCAGAGGGGCCATCAGGAGAGAACTTGGGGGTCAACAGAGGTGGGGCACAGATCCTCACCCCCCCAACATTGCAGGGGCTTGAACACTCGCCCCTTCTGAGGGAGGTCTCCTGCCCCATGGCTGCTTCGCGCTTCCCATGTCCAGCTCAGATCGGGACCCAGGTGGCCAACAGAGACTTGTCCAGCTCAGATCAGGACCCAGGCAACAGAGACTTGGCTGACAATAGCTGCCCTATATCTAAATCCAGTATAATATCAGGAATGCTTACAGCCTTCTCAAGGATGCAAATAATCCTTTACATCAATATTTACAGGGTGAACTAAGAATGCTGTTAGAGTATTAAATTTGATAGTAAAAATAGTCAAGTTTTCAGATTAAATCTAAATTGGCTAATTGAAATAAGTAAATATTCAAGAAAAATTATACTGGACAAAAAGCTGTTTCTACAGTATTAACTAAAAATTCTTTTGGTAGTTCATTTCATGGTAATATTGCTTAACATGCAATGAACCTAAAACAGTCATATTTTTGTACAAAAAATTAAAATTTAAAGTGATCAAGACTGCATTATAAAAATTTTCCAAAAGCCTCTTAATAATTATATCAAAAAAGGGGGGATAGTGGAAAAATATTATGTAAGGAAAAATATCCAGAAAAAATTTTTTTCTTTGAAAACTAATTTTCATTTGTAATAGTAAGAGCAGGACACCTATGAAAAAACACACATGGTGTCAGAATAAGCCAAAGGAAAATTGTTTGGGCAAAAAATAAAAAGGATCCCAAGTAAAAAATTATAGAAAAGATTCCTTTATTAACTTTAGGTCGAGAATATGTTTGTATATTTTCAGAAAACAACTCCAAGACCATGTGGATTCCTGCAACAGAGAGGAATTAACAGGAGTGCTCCAGCCATAAAGACAGAAGAGAAGCAGTCCAGAGATGGCAGACACTGATGACACCTTGCCATGCTAGCAGTCAGCAGCTGTGCATCGCTGCAGGTTGCCCAGGACCAAACCAGAGGTCGGACCTGCATTACCACCATTTGTCCACCATCCAGATACCATTGCTGACATGTTCTCAAAAAACTGTTGGACATTGAAACTGGGATTCAAAAACTGTTGGCCCAGAAAGAAACTTACTGCAGACTGATTTCATTTGAACTCTCAGCATAGCCATTGTTGCTTGTCTCATTTTTTGTTCCTATATGTTTATTTCTAGTCTGCATATGCAAGATTTTTTAAGAAAAGAAAACGGGGGAGATGCCGGAAACAAATCAGTTTCACTAAAAGAGAGATGTTGACAGGAAGCCCGGAAGGCTGGTCAACAACCTTAATTGCTCTAACCACTCACCCTTTAGTTGAGATATTGTTAGCTGAAGCAGCTTCCACCTTGGTTTGTCCCATTAAGTTTTTTGTTATTTCCTGCCTAAGGGCTACATGTATATTTCTGTTTATCTTGACTAAGATGTTTTCCCCAAAGCCTCAAATAAAAGGGATGGCAGAGCCAGAGCAGTTGTCAGTTCTCCCACTAGAGGTGGACTACCGCCTGGCCCCCCATTTCGCCAAATTGAATTTCTTCAAGTCTCCTTTCATTTGTGTGCGGCCCTTCTCCAGAACTCGAACCCTGAACCAGAACCCTGGACCACGCTGGACGTGGAAAGGGATTCCTACACAAGGAGAAACAAAATGGAGGCAAAATAGGAAGACTGGTCCAGTGCCTTCTCGTGGAACAGATAGAAGAAACAACTAAATCCAATAACATCCACCCTGAATTGGCAAATGAAACACAGCTGGTGCGACAGTCCATGGTCGGAAAGGTCAGAGGTTGACTGGAGAATGGTAGGATCAGGGATCTGGGCTGGAGGGAGAAATGCACGTAGCCAGGACTAGAGTCTCAGACAGAGACTGCACTGTACCAAATCCGAGTCCCTTGGGGACAGTGTAGTGCTCAACTGTGGAAGAGGGTCCACAGGGCTGCTGGAGGCAGGGGACTCTAGATCTAAGCCCACATGCATGGGAGGCTGCACCCAGAAAGGCAGCCTGGAGTTCTACACTGGCCGTGCAGTGCTGAGAAGAGAGAGACATGCAGCAACGCAGTTGTTCTGTCTTTATAACTTCCTTGCCTTTACACACTAAACCCAGTGCATAGGATCTTTCAATTACAAACAATCACCGAGGCAGCAATGCAGGGGAAGGGGGTTTTATGGAAGCTGGAGATTAAAATAGGAAGAAATTATCAGGAAGCCAGCTCTGGGACAGTCCGGTACCTCCAACCCTGAACAGACATTTTCTTCTGGAAACCAGACCCCTCCTAGCAGCACAGCTGCACCCAGCCTTGAGCTTGGCAGGGAAACAAAGATTCCAAATACCCCCAGGGAGCCCTTAGGGACTGGGTTGAGGGGCCATTTGGTCCCAGAAACTAATACAGCAACACTGCCACTTAGAGCCTGTGTCAGAAAGAGACACTTGTGTAAATAGGACTAAAAGCAAGAAGAAAAACAAAGGGGTAGATTGAACCCACCTGCCTGAAATCAAAGTTGTGGCATCTGACACAGAGGAGCAGTAGGATCGCTGGGAACTTCAACACAGTGCTGACTACGAACAAACTTCACTACTTCACTTTTTTATTTTTTTTTATCTTTTACTTAACACATTGCGGTCCAGTAGTTTTATTGCTAGCTTAACCCAGTGGCCAGATAAGTTTCTATTGTATGAGTACAAAAAACATTTTACATAAATGTTAAAGGCACACTTTAAAATTAAATACCTTTTGCATTTTGAAGTTATTTATTACATGTTCTTACAAGATAATATCTTTTTAAAGTATAATACTTTGTAAAACACTGTGTAATATGAAGTGGAACTAAACAAAGCTGGCAAATGTAATGTGTTTCTCTTCTCTCACTTTTGCATTCTTCGCAAACTTTAGTAGGATATTTCTTTTTATATAAAGTTTCTGCAATTGAAACACTACTGTAATAGTTATCTTGGTATATGTGATGCCCCAATTCCTAATATAGCCAAAGTAGTGACAGAATAGAGTCATTCAATTTTTTTCCTTCACCTGTGCAAATTTTCATATTGCAAATATACCTAGCCTTGCTCTCACATACCATTCTTACAAGTAAACTATATTTAATAATTTTAGATAAGCTGTAAGTTCAAAATAGAAGATGTCCCCTCCAGGGAATCATGCCTTCATCTAATGATAATTCTTGCATAGGTTTATACATTGTTTGAAATTTAATAGTAAAGTGGTCGAGTACAGATTGAATTTTAAATAGCCTGGATAAAGATTTAGTCATGTTTGCATTGTCACTGAAATTCCAATAAGTCCAGATTTGTTCAAAATGATTTCAACTCATTATCTGAGGAAATATTGGAACAGCTAGAACTAAATTTGTAGAATATTTTTTTCAAATATCCTTTCTAGTACACCCCATTAGCACTATAAGTCCTAACATTTTTTTCATATCTGTTGGAATAACAGGAGACCACTTTATTGCTTTCAAAGTTTTGTGCTTTCCCAAATTTTGGTTGTAATATATGTTCAATTAATGACAAAATAGTTCAAGCAGATTGTCGTCAAAAATCAAGTTGGTGACTTCAATTATGTTCTTAAAATCAGACAATATAACTGTAACCCCAGAATTACCTTCAAATTTTTCCAAATTAGGTTGAAAGTCCACTTTTGACCAATCATTATCTCAGCAACCCGAGGCAATTTACATTCAAAATCATGTGTGGAATTGTTCAAATTTTCAGGTTTGAAATCACTTGAAATTACTATTTTTTTTTTTTTTGCCTTTTTGGAGGAATAATTATATCACTGCCACTGTCAAAGCTTTCATCACTTTCACTTGGAATATCTGATAAATTGTCAGCAAATATATCCAGAATTTTATCATGTTCTTTGTCACTATCCATGGTTACTGAGCAAGTTAAAAGTATCAAATTGATATAAAAAAACAGTTATTTTTATTACTAATTACAAGAAACTAATCACTTTTAATTCTTTTTGTAATTTTAACTTCAGCAAATGCGTTTTCCATTACACTGTTTCTTTCTAAATGACAATGAAAAACAAGAATTCTCGTGATTGGCCACAAGCCTTAGAACAGAAATAATGAGCATTCTCGGGATCCGTACTCAATGTGTTACGAAACTAAAAATTTATTTTCATTATTTTATTTTTTGGTTATTATTTTTATTTATTATCATTATTTTTTTAACCTTTCATTTTTTTTGGATTAGTGTTCTACATTCTATTTTTATTTTTATTTTTATTTTTTATCATTATTTTACTCTATCTCATTTTTTTCTTTATGCCAACGCTTTCCTCTTCATGTCTCCTTTTTTCATCCTATTTCTCTTCTCCTATTCTTGCTTTAGATTTTCTCTCTTCTTTCTTTTTACTCCTTGTTAAAAACTGATCTTTATCTGCTTTATTAACACATTATTATTATAGTAGTCTCTGTTGGCTTACTCATATATCTAATTTCCTATCCCCTGCTCCAAGTCCATGCACCCTTCCCTTTTCTCTTTCTTCACTAGCAAATTTCTTTTTCTTTCTTGTTGTTGTTCTTTGTTTGATTATTTGTTTTGTTTTATTTTTATGCTTTTGTTTTTCCTCTCCTTGCTTGTTTTCTTCTTCTACTAAAAGCTTAATTAGTTTCATTACCAAACCCAGGCCTATCTGCTTTCTACTCTACTGTCCTTTTCCAAAAATAGATGAATATATAGATAGATAGATTAAAGACATGGGAAATTTTTTTATTATACATATATATAAATTTTCTTACCCTACCTAATAAAAGAGTAATATGGGAATTGACCGCAACCTCGCTATGCTCAAGCCACACCCACCAGCCAATCAGGGCAAGTATGCAAATTAACCCAACCAAGATGGCGGTTCATTTGCATACATAGGCACCCTGAGCGGACCCCCTGCAATGGATCGCAGGGAGCTGGGGTCCGCTCTGGCATCAGGCTAAAAGCCTCTGAAGGAGGCTTTCGGCCTGATGCATGAGCAGACCCCCTCCGATTGATCGCAGGGAGCTGGGTGTCCACTCCGGCACCAGGACGAAAGCCTCCGGCAGAGGCTTTTGGCCTGGAGCCGGAGAAGACCCCCTGCAATCGAACGCAGGGAGCTGGGGGTTGCTTCGGCCTGTTGCAGGAGTGGACCCCTGCGATCAATCGCAAGGAGCTGAGAGTCTGCTCTGGCACCAGGTCAAAAGCTTCTGCCAGGCTTTCGGCCTGATGCACGAGCGGACCCCCTCCGATTGATCGCAGGGAAATGGGTGTCCGCTTCGGCCTAGTGCACGAGTGGACTCCCTGCGATTGATCGCAGAGAGCTAGGGGTTGCTTCAGCCTGGTGCATGAGCGAACCCCCTCCGATTGATCACAGAGAGCTGGGTGTCTGCTCTGGCCCCAGGCTGAAAGCCGCTGGCAGAGGCTTTTGGCCTGGTACTGGAGCAGACACCCTGCAATTGATCGCAGGGATCTGGGGGTTGCTTTGGCCTGGTGCACGAGTGGACCCCCTGCGATCGATCGCCTGGGCAGAGAGCTGGGTGTCTGCTTTCAGTCTGGGCAGGAGCGGACCCCCTGTGATTGATCGCAGGAGCTGTGTGTCCCCTCCTACCCAAGAGACATTCGATCTAGGCAGGCCTGGGCAGGGGCTGAGCTGGTAATCAGAAGGAGCTGGAGGGGCCTGCTGAGACCTAAAGCTTTGGCCTCAATTGGTGTGAACTATAGAGGAAACACCTTTTCTGACTGCACATTGGCTAAGCTTCCTATATGTCACTGGTAATATTCTTAGTAACTTGGGTAATAAGAATCCAAAAAGGTGATCTAGGGTTTTTCCACCATACTTCTGGAGAATAAAAATGAAGGTCCGCTGCTGGAGGGCTAAGAAATGTCACATCCTGCCCTAGCAGGTTTGACTCAGTGGATAATGCCTCGGCCTGCAGACAGCAGGGTCTGGGTTGATTCTGATCAAGGGCATGTATCTAGGTTGCAGGTTCCTCCCTGGCCGGGGCCCAGATCAGGGCTCATGCAGGAGGCAACCAATCAAAGTGTTCCTCTCACTTTGATGTTTCTCTCTGTCTTTCCCTTTCTCTTCCACATTCTCTAAAAGTCAATGGAAACATATCCTCAGGTGAGGATAAAATATAAATAAAGAAATGCATATCCTATGAAAGACACATCCTGAAAATGCCTAAAGAAAGTTGTCATTTTTTCATGGTGAAGGGACTGGAGTCCGTGTTGATGAAAACACCTTGGTGGCAGCGGTGACTGGCAGTGGCTGTAGCAGCAGGGTGATGGGGCTGGTGCCTTCCCTGATCAGCCCGGTTGCCTCCCACAAAGGGAGGCCAGACTGTGGCTTAGGCTCACTCCCCGTGGGGCGCGGGCCTAAGCCATCAGTACGACATCCCCTGAGGGCTCCCATTATGTGAGAGGGAGCAGGTTGGGCTGAGGGACCCTCAACCCCCAGTGCACGAGTTTCATGCACTGGGCCCCTAGTATGTATATATATATATTAAGATATAAATTTAAATATCATTATTTTATTATCATTATTATTACTAGTAGCCGTGCACACAAATTCATATGCTAGTAGCTCTCTGAGGGGCCTGGCCACTCCCCGCCCATTGCCTAGAGGCTCTCCGCAGTCCAGAGGCCCATCCACAGCCAATCACAGAATGCTTGCCTTGTCGCCAGGGTGATGAAGCCAGCATTCCCCCACCCCCGGGCCACTCCAGGCCCACCACCCAGAGGCCCTTTGCAGCCAGAGTGGATCACTTGCCTTGTCACCACAGGGACGAAGCAAGCATTCAGCCAGGCCACTCACACTGACTGCTCTCAGCGGCTGACCCCCGGGACTGGGGGAATCTGGCAGGGCTGAGAGGACTGGGTGCTGCCATCTTGTGTCTATGGGCCCTGTCATCTTTGTGATGGAGTGAAGGTTAATTTGCATATTACCCTTTTATTAGATAGGATTAGTATTTTATTTTTTAATTGAGTATTTTGTTTTTTACTTTTCTTCTTATACACTCATTCTCTTTCTACCTCTTCTATACTGAATTGTGGCCATTCCCCATTCATTCAATTCCTTTACCTTACCTCTGGAAATAAGGTCTGCCTCTTCAGATTCAGCTCCCCTCCTTTCTTTTAATGGCTCTTAGTTGCTTGCATGTTTTAAATTAGTTGTTCGTTTTCTGGAGTTTTATCCCCATATAAATATTTTCCCCTTCTCTTTTCTTCTTTTTCTTTTCTCTCTTACCTTGTCTACTTTTCTCAATATCATTTTTGCATTCTTTTCTCTCCCCTAATTCTCTTTTCTGTGAGAGTCACCTTTATTTGGGGTTATTGGTGTTGTGAATACTTTCTTGTTTCCTCTGTGTTGTGTCTTCTCAAGTTTATTTATGCCTTTTGTCAACATGGTAGAGAGTGAGCCACATAACCAGACACCCTGAGAGGAGCAAAAATGTGGAGGCAAAGAAATAGCCCTCATAGGAAAGAAAATGAGTAATCACCAGAAAAGGACATAAATGAAATGGAGGCAAGCAATTTGTCAGAAAAAGAATTCAGAGCAATGGTCATAAGGAAGCTGAAAAGGATTGAAGACAAATTAAACAACATGTGTAAGAATCAAGTGGGAATGAAGAAGAACCAAGCAAAAATGAAGAATGACATAGCTGCAATAAAGAACACCATAGAGAGCATCAAGAGTAGACAAGAACAACCTTAGGACCACATCAGTGAGCTAGAAGACAAAGTAGGAAAAAAGACCCAAGCAGAGTAGCAACTAGAAAAAAAAAAACACCTTAAAAATCAGGAGGAGAGCCTAAGAGAGCTTGGGGACACCATGCAATGAAACAACATCTGCATAATAGGGGTGCCAGAAGAAGAGGAAATTGAACAAAGAATAGAAAAACTGTTTGAAGAAATAATGACAGAAAACTTCCCTGATATTGGGAAGAAAAACTCACACAAGTCCAAGAAGCTCACAGAGTCCCAAACAAGATGCACCCAAAAAGACTGACACCAAGACACATCATTATTAAATTGGCACACCAATGAGAAAATAGAATCTTAAAGGCAGCCAAAGAGAGACAGAAAGTTACCTATAAGGGATTTCCCATTAGACAATTAACTGATTTCTCAACAGAAACACAACACACCAGAAAGGAATGTAATGAAATAAGACAAAGTGATGCAAAGGAAGGGACTGAATCCAAAAATACTATACCCAGCAAGGCTATCATTCAAAAATGAAGGTAAAATCAGGAGTTTCACAGACAAAAAAGGGCTAAGGGAGATTATTACCACCAAGCCAGCAATACAAGAAATGCTAAAGCAACTGCTGTAAAAAGAGGAAATAGGAAGGGAAGAAGGAACACAAGCATAAAGAATAAAAATTATGATGAACAAGTACTTATCAATAATAACCTTGAAGGTAAATTAATTAAATGCTCCAATCAAAAGACATAAGGTAGCTGAGTGGATAAGAAAATATGAACCATATATTTGCTGTCTACAAGAGACCCACATCAGAACAAAGGAATCACACAGACTGATAGTGAAGGAATGGAAAAAATTTTCAGGCAAATTGAAATGAAGAAAAAAAAAGTGGAGTAGCAATCCTTATATCAGACAAATTAGACCTCAAAGTAGGGGCCACAACAAGAGATAAGGAAGGCCACTTCATAATACTAAAGGAACCAATACAACAAGATGATACAGCTCTAGTAAACATATATGCACCCAATGCAGGAGCACGCAAACACATAAAAAAGACTTCTGGAAGATATCAAGGGAGAGATCGACAGCAATACAGTCATAGTAGGGGACTTTAATACCCCACTAACACCACTAGATAAATTCTCTAAACAAAAAATCAGCAGAAACATCAATTCTAAATGACTCACTAGATCAGATGGAATTAATTGACATCTTCAGAACATTTCACCCTAAAGCTGCAGAATATACATTCTTCTCATGTGCACACAGGACATTTTCAAAGATAGACCAAATATTGGGACACAGGAAAAGTCTCTTCAAATTCAAGCGGATAGAAATCATATCAAGCATCTTCTCGGATCACACAAAGATATAATTATAAATTAACTACAATACAAACAATGAAAGAAATAAAAAATTTGGAGACTAAATAGCATGATATTAAACAATGATTGGGTTACCAAAGAGATTAAAGAAGACATAAAAAGCATCCTGGTAACAAACAACAATGAAAACACAACAATCCAAAATCTAAGGGACATAGTGAAAGCAGTCTTGAGAGGGAAGTTCATATTTCTACAGGCCTACCTCAAAAAAAAAAGGAAAGAAAGAAAGAAAAAATGGTAATAAATTATCTAACTCTACAACTTAAAGAATTAGAAAGACAGCAACAAGAAAATCCCAGAGTAAGCAGAAGAAAGGAAATAATAAAGATCAGAGCAGAAATAAATGACCAAAAAAAAAACAATACATAAGATCAATGAAACCAAGAGCTGGCTCTTTGAAAGGATAAACAATATTGATGAACCTCTAGCCAGGCTAACCAAGAAGCAAAGAGAGAGGACCCAAATTAACAAAATCATAAATGAAAGAGGTGAAGTAACAACAGACCCCACAAAAATACAAAAGATTATTTAAAAATACTATGAATAACTCTATTATTATAAACTCGACAACCAAGACAAAATGATCATATTCTTAGAAAAATATAAGCTTCCTTAACTCAACCAGGAAGAATAAAAAAACCTGAATAGGCCAATAAGTACTGAAGAAATTGAAGCAGTAATAAAAAATCTTCCAGCAAACAAAAGCCTGGGTCCAGACAGGTTTACAGGGAAGTTCTACCAAACATTCAAAGAAGACCTAAAACCTATCCTCCTCAGACTATTCCAAAAAATTCAAGAGGAAGGCACACTTCAAAGCTCTTTCTATGAAGCCAGCATTACCCTAATTCCAAAACCAGATAAAGACACCACAACGAAAGAGAATTACAGACCAATATCCTTGATGAACATAGATGCTAAAATCCTCAACAAAATTTTAGCAAATCAGATCCAGCGTTACATTGGAAAAATCATACACCATGACCAAGTGCAATTTATTCTGGGGATGAAAGGATGGTACAATATAAACAAATCAATAAATGTGATACATCACATAAACCAATTGAGAGACAAAAATCACATAATCATATCAAATGATGCATTAAAAAGCATTTGACTAAATCCAACACCCTTTCTTAATAAAAACTCTCAGCAAAGTAGGAATAGAGGGATTATTCCTCAACATAATAAAAGCCTCATATGACAAACTTACAGCCAACATTATACTCAATGGGCAAAAACTAAAAGCATTTCCCCTAAGAACAGGAACAAGAGAGGGATGCCCACTTTCACCACTCCTGTTTGACATAGTACTGGAAGTGCTAACCATAGCAATCAGACAAGAAGAAGAAATAAAAGGCATCCAAATTGGAAAAGATAAGTAAAACTATCCTTATGTGCAGACGACATGATATTGTACATAGAAAGCCCTAAAGACTCCATCAAAACCTACTAGACTTAATAAATGAATTCGGCAATGTAGCAGGATACAATATTAACCCCCAGAAATCTATGACTTTTTTATACACCAATAATGAACTCACAGAAGCAGAAACTAAAAAAAAAAAAAATTAAAAAAATCCCCTTATACTTGCACCAAAAAAAATATGATACCTAGGAATAAACTTAACTAAGGAGGTAAAAGACCTGTACTCAGAAAACTACAGTACATTGAAAAAAGAGATAGAGGAAGACATAAACAAATGGAAGGACATACTGTGTTCATGGATTGGTAGAACAACATCATTAAAATGACCATAATACCTGAAGCAATTTATAGATTCAATGCAATCCCCATTAAAATACAAACATAATGGAGAAGACAAAATGATGGCAGAATAGACAGACTTGTCCCAAGCCTTGTCATGGAGCAGATAGAATGAGCAGCTGAAATGAATAACACCCACCCTGAATTGGTGAAGGAGACTCGGCTGGTGAGACAGTTTGCAGCCGGGAATGGCAGAGGACCCCTGGAGAAAGGTAAAATCAAGGATCTGGCAGGAGAATGCTGCCAGACCTCTGAGCCCAGAGGGTCAGAGGGAAACCGCACGGCACCGAGCCGCGCCCTTTGGGACAGGCACAGTGTCTGACTGTGGAAAGGAGGTCCACAGGACTGCTGGTGGCAGGGGATTCTAGATCTGGGCCCACAGTCAGGAAAGACTGAGCCCAGAGGTGGCAGACTGAAGGGCTGACCAGACTGCTCAGTGCCGGCAGGAGAGGAGCTCACAGAGGCGCAGTCTTTCCCCTCTCTGTGGCCTGTGCTTTTCTTCACCGAACCTAGTTCATAGGACCTTTAGGATATGGACACTCACCCATGGCTGAGGTGCGGGAGAAGGTGCGGACTTGTGGAGTTTGAGGAGAGGCTGGGGAGAGGAGAGGGTCCAGAAGTGGCAGTGTGTCTGGTGCTGGATCATACCTGAGCCCGGAACCTGGGCAGCCATTTTTTCCTGAAGAGATAGCCCCTCCATCCAGGCTCCAGGCAACTAATACAGTCACACCCAGAATACACCCTGAATGGTACAAATCATTTTAAAAAATCTGAATATTCCCTGAGAGTCCACAGTGACTGGCCTAAAGAGAGGCCTTCAGTTCTAGCAACAGGAAACTGAGAAATAGTACAGTACAGAAGACTGGGATCTTAAGCTAGCCAAAGGAATGACACTTCACTTTGTCATTTTTATTTTTTATTATTATTTTGTTATCTTTCTCTTTTTTTCTTTTTTTGTTTTGTTTGTTGCTTTATTTTCTATTTCTTTTTGAATTATTTTTCCATCACTATATTGTGTTTTATTTTTATTTGTTATTTTTATACCATTTTTAAATCAAATTTTTGTAAATTAATTATTATTATTTTCTTCTCATTCTCTTTCTTATTATCCACTCATCCCCTTTCTACTTTGTATATATTGAATTGAGGTCCTACCCATATTCATCCAATTCTTAACCTTTTGCACTCAGATGTCGAGTGTGACTTGACATGGTTAGCATCAGTAGCCCATCCCTTCCCTCCCTCCATCCCTCCTCCTTTATTTGGACTTTTCTTACATTAAATAAATAAGTTTGTATGAAAAAAAACTCCAGTTTTTTATTCTACTGCCACACTTTGTAAAATCTGGGGTATTTAAAAAATTAAATCCCGAGTAGAATAAAGGAATCGAGAAAAAAGCAAGTGAGTGCAAAGAGTTAACCTTATTTTCTGTGTATAAGTTTGGCCTCTACAGATTCTGCCCCAGCCCTCTCTGCTGGGTGTTTGGTGTTTGTATTTTTTTTGTTTATCTATTTGTTCTGTGGTGTTTTCTCTCTCTCTCTCTCTCTCTCTCTCTCTCTCTCTCTCTCTCTCTCTTCTTCACCAATCAGAAAGGACATATGCACCCCTATGTTCATAGTTGCACAATTTACAATAGCTAAGATTTGGAAACAGCCCAAGTGTCCATCAGCAGATGAGTGAATTAAAAAACTGTGGTACATCTACTCAATGGAATACTACGCTGCTATAAAAATGAAGGAACTTTTACCGTTTGCAACAGCATGGATGGACCTGGAGAGCATTATGTTAAGCAAAATAAGCAAGTCGGAGAAAGATAAATATCACATGATCTCACTCACATGTGGAATATAATGAATAACATAAACTGATGAACAAAACAAGATCCAGAGGCTAAGAAACACTGAACAGACAGTCTAACTTCAGAGAGAAGGCTGGGGTGGCAGTGGGTAAGAGATCAACCAAAGAACTTGTATACTGGGGTGGTGGGGGCTTGTCCTGGGGTTGGAGGGAGTGGCAGGGGGGTCAATCAGGGGAAAAGAAGACATATGAAATACTTTAAACAATAAAAAGGAAGAAAAGAGAAGAGAAGGAAGAGAGAGAGGAGTGAGGAGCTCTTCCTCCAGCCTTCACCTTCAGGACTTCTGTTTCTGCCTCCAAGCAGCTTAGAGAGGGATATTTTTTTCCCTCCAAATTTCTCTTACAAAGAACATTTGTGTAACTATTAAGACAATAACCTTTACACAGACACATTTACATGTCTACCTTAAATATGTCTGCTTGTGTATATAATTTTATTATATCATTTACTCATTAAAGAGCCTATAAGAGGGACTAGAAGTGATAAATTTGACCATCAAAAGTTAGAAAGGTAAGATCTTGAAAGGCAATTGTAGAATGACCATCAGAATATCATATCATATCAATATTTGCTCATCTATAGATACACCACTGTGTTCTGTACTAATGTTATTAAGTACTAATAACATAATTTGTAGAATAAGAGAATGTGACCAAGAAGCTTCCTTCCAGAATTAAAAGGACAGGCCTATGCTTTTCAGGTAATGGGGAATTTAAAAAATGTGCTCTATATGGTTTGAGAGCAGTCTATTCTCAATCACATTGGTGAAAAATGAATAAATGACCAATATCTAACCTCAAAAATCTCAAAGTTTAGGAAAGAATTGTTCACCAACAAATGGAGACTGTTCAATAGAATAAGATAGGGTAACAGCAACATATGTGGAGAGCCATGGTAATGTAGGAAGGGGGATGACCCAGGGAATCTGAGAATGGCTAAGAGCAATATCTGGGTTTTATTTTTAACAATAAAGTGAAACTATCAGGAAAATGCAACTTAAAACTATGATGCCACTTCACACCCACTAGGATGGCTAGAATAAAAAATATAATAAATATTGATAAGGAAGGGAAGAAACTTATTCATTTGAAAACTTTATTCATTGCCAGTGGGAATTTTAGAAGGTGCAGATGCTGTATAAAACAATTTGGCAGTTCCTCAAAAAGTTAAATGTAGAGTTACCAAATTACACATGTGGGTATATACCAAAAAGAAATATCCACACAAAAACTTGTATACAAATGTTAATAACTCAAAAGTGGAAACATCCCAAATGTCCATCAACTGATGAATGGATAACTAAAATGCATGTCCATACAATAAAATATTATTTAACAATAAAATGAAGTACTGATACATACTACACAGAGATGAAACTTGAATACATTATGAAAAGTGAAAGAAATAAGTCACAGATGCCATATATTGAATGATTTCCTTTATATGAAATATTCACAGTTGGCTAATCCATAAATACAGAAAGTATATTAGTGTTTTCCTCAATTTTGTTTGAAAGTTCCTAAGTAAAGATTTGGAAAATTCTCAGCCTATGCAAAAATGAGATAGCTCATTAGGAAAAGAACATGATGTTGCAGTCAAGTGACCATTTGATGAAGAGATTAGCCTGAGTGTGAATAACAGACCTGGTTAGCGATCTCAACAGAAGCCAAACGCTATTCTCCAAGCGCATGGAAACATGAGCCGAAAGGCAATTCAGGTAGCATCAGAGCTGCCAAGTCAACCACAGGCCCAGGATGCAAGAGTTCGGGTGGGGTGGGTGCTAGAGCATCCTGGCAGTTTCAAGTGAAAAGACTGGTGCTGAGCCAGTGTGGCTCAGTGGTTGAGTGTCAACCCATGCACCAAGAGGCTACTGGTTTCATCCCTAGTCAGGGCACATGCCCAGGATGTGGGCTCTATCCACAGTAGGGGGCGTGCAGGAGGCAGTTGATCAATATTTCTCTCTCATTGATGTTGCTCTCTCTCTCTTTCTATATCTCTAAAAAATCAATAAAATAAAATAAAATAAAATAAGACTTGTGTCTGTGGAATGTCACACACACTGTCTAGTGCTGCCTTCATCCTAGGCTCTGCTCCTGGTATACCAGTGTGGCAGTCCTCAGCCACCCCAGGAGAAGCTCTGGTGGCCCTGGTGCAGCAATATTGCACTGAGTTTCTGGAGGGTGCAGTGAGTAAACTTTGACAGCCTCCATGTGGGGCTAAGAGGCATGGCTGAAGACTATCCAATAGAGCTCAGGACACCAACCAGGGAGAAGACCATTCAGAAAGCAGGGCCATCCCACTTAGGCATGGAGTTGACATTGCCACCATAATGGGTCTGGAGCATTGAGGCAAGGAGGATTATTTATAAGCTTTTAAGATCTTGCCCTAGCTATTTTGGCTCAGTGAATAGAGTTCCGGCCTGCAGACTGAAGGGTCCCAGGGTCTATTTTGGTCAAGGGTACATGTCTGGGTTGTGGGCTCGATCCCCAGTGGGGGGAGGGGGGAGAGAAGCATGCAGGAGGCAGCCAATCAATGATCTCTCTCATCATTGATGTTTCTATCTCTCTCTCCCTCTCTCTTCCTCTCTGAAATCAATAAAAATATATTTTTTTAAAAAAGATCTTATGGAGTTTGGACTCACTTGGGACAAGTTACGCCTTTCTTTTTTTTCTATTTCTCTATTTTGGAACAGAAAAGCCTATTTTGTGTCTTTTCCACAATTATATTTTGTTAAAAAAAACCTGAAGGTGAGCCGGCTCAGTGCACTCTCCCAAAGTCCCAGAAGGGGGGCGGAGTCCGTTCTGCGCTCCAAATTCCCCAAAGGGAAGCCCCTCTGTGCACGCTCTTAAGAATCTCCGAAGGGGGAGCTGTGACCCGCGAGCCAAATTCCCCCAAATTCCCCGAAGGGGAGCCCTCTGTGCGCACTGACAGATTTCCCCGACCGACGGGGAGCTGCTTCTGTCCCGTGCGCGAGCGCGCGCCAAATTCCCTAAGAGGGAGCGTGTCCCTGCGCAGAGCTCGGCAGCTTGGGCCAGGGGCGGGTCTATCAGTTACTATGGCGCTGTCTGTGTGCGCGCCTGTGAGCAGCTTGTGCGAGGGGCGCGTCTATCAGTTACTATGGCGCTTTCCGCGCGCCTGTGGGCGCTCAGCAGCTTGGGGGAGGGGCGGGTCTATCAGTTACTATGGCGCTATCAGCGCCTGCGAGGAGGGGGATAGGCTCTTTGACTCACGGAAATCTGCAGGGAAGTCTGGATTCTTGTTGTTTGTTTGTCTGAAGCTGTGATAGCAGTTCTCTGTCCCCAGTGGCTGCAGGGTCCTGGTTTGTGTCAGAAGCCAGGATCCGAGTCTCAGGCAGCTCTGTTTCTCAAGATGGCGTGGTCTCCGCGTCCGCACCAGCCGCCGAGAAGTGTCCGCTTTGTGCGCGGGGCTCCGCCGTCTAGGGCTGCCCTGTTCGGGAGCCCCTTGGAAGACCTGCAGAATCTAACTGACCCTATCTCATACACACACACACACACACCACACATCTACACTCTCCTCTATGGGTTCCTCACTCACACTCTCTCTCTCCCTACCTTCCTGCCGGTCGCCATCTTTTTCAATCCCTTTTCCACAATTATATTTTGGAAGCATATAACTTTTGTTTCAAATTCACAACTAGAGAGAAATTTGCCTTTGGATAAGTTGTACCTTAAGTCTCATCCATATCTATCTAGGTCAGTGGTTGGCAAACTCATTAGTCAACAGAGCCAAATATCAACAGTACAACGATTGAAATCTCTTTTGAGAGCTGAAAACTGACTTCTGCGCATGGGCCACGAAGTTTCAATCGCACTATATGTGCGCGCCCGCACGTGGTATTTTGTGGAAGAGCCACACTCAAGGGGCCAAAGAGCCGCATGTGGCTCGCAAGCCGCAGTTTGCCGACCACTGATCTAGGTAATATTTAGATGAAACTTTTGACTTTATACTTTTGAGTTGATGCTGATGAAGTTAAAATTTGGGGGGCTGTTGAAATGGAATGAATATATTTTGCATGCCAGATGAACATAAACTGGTGGGGGAGAGTGTTGGAATGCTATAGATTTAATATTGGTATGAACCCCAAAATTCATGTTGATTTTTAACACCTAATATATTGGTATTAGGTGGTGGAGCTTTTGGAAACTGAGTATTTCATGAGAGTGGGACTAATGTCCTTATGAAAGAGACCACAGAGAGTTCCCTGGTCTGTGCCATGTGAGAACACAAGGAGTCCATAATCTGTGAACCAGAAAGACGGCCTTCCCAAATCTTCACACCTTGATTGTGAACTTCCCCGTATCCAGACTGTGAGAAATAAATTTCTGTTGTTTATAAACCACCAAGTCTATGGTATCTGTTATAGCAGCCAAACAGACTAAAACATGAGTGTTTTTTTCAATAAAGCTCTTGCAATATAATCTCATCTTGGTATCTGCCTTTCAGAGAACCCAAAATAAAAAAGTGAGGGAAGTGAAAACAATGCTGTTTATTTCTTTAGCATTTTCATTGAAATTCAACTTTCACGTAGCAAGCATTTTTGAGCAACTATACATACAATGATCCATAGAGTAACTTAAATCAAATACCACTAAGAATGTCTTGGTAATAATTGTTTTCCAAGGTTCTGTGGTTTTGTGTTACATATTAATAACTTAGCCTTGCTTCATTACACTTTATATATTGTAGAGGAATATTGGTTAACATATAAAAAGAAACATCGCATATACTATTAAAGGAAAATAAATTAAAACTTTAAGGTTTTCCTAAATACTTTAAATGTATTTGTACAAAAAGAAAGAGAAAATACCAAAAAAAAATAACAATAACAAAAAATGTTGATTGCTGAGTGGTAGAATTATGGGTTATTTTCCACATTTGCTCTCTTCATTACATTATTCTACGTTATCCAAAATTCGTGTAATAAACATTTTGGTAAGATTTCTATATTTTTCTTTTCTTTTAATATTTATTGTTGAAAGTATTGCATAGGTCCTCCTTTTTCCCCCATTAACCTCTTACAGCCCATTCCCATCCTCCCACCCCCCAAGTCTCACCACCCCATTGTCAGTGTCCATGATGCATACATGTTCATTGGTTGATCTCTTCCCATCCACCCTTCCCTACCTTCCCTCTGAGGTTCAACAGTCTCTCATGCTTCTATGAGGCTGGGTCTATTTTGATCATCAGTTTATTTGGTTCATTAGATTCCACATATGACTGAGATCATGTGATACTTATTTTTCTCTGACTGGCTTATTTCACATAGCATAATACTCTCCAGGTCAATCCATGCCTTTGAAAATGGTAAGAGCTCTTTCTTTTTTATTGCTGTGTATTATTCCATTGTGTAAATGTACCATAGATATTCTATCCACTCATCTGCTAATGAGCAATTAGGCTGTTTCCAAGTCTTAGCTATTGTAAATTGTGCAGCTATGAACATAGGGGTTCATTCATTCTTTCTGATGAGTGTTTCAGGTTTCTTAGGATATATTCCTAGAAGTGGGATCACTGGGTCAAATGGAAGTTCCATTTTTAATTTCTTAATGAAACTCCATACTGTTTCCACAGTGGCTGCACCAATATGCATTCCCACCAGCAGTGTACTAGAGTTCCTTTTTCTCCACAACCTCGCCAACACTTGTAGTTTGTTGATTTGTTGATGATAGCCATTCTGACAGGTGTGAGGTGATATATTATTGTCATTTTGATTTGCATCTCTCAGGTGATTAGTGACTTTGAGTATTTTTTCACATGTCTTTTGGGTTTTTGCATGTCTACTTTGGAGAAGGGTCTATTTAGGTCCTTTGCCCCCTTTTTAATTGGATTGCTTGTCTTCCTTTTGTTAAGTTATATGAGTTCCCTATATATTTTGGAAATTAACCTCTTATCAGATTGGCAAATATGTTCTCCCATGTAGTGGGTCTCTTGTTATTTTGATGATGGTTTCTTTTGCTGTGCAGAAGCTTTTTATTTTGATATAGTTCTATTTGTTTATTTTCTCCTTAGGTTCCATTGTCCTAGGAGATGTATCAGTAAACATATTGCTATGAGAGATGTCTGAGATTTTGGCACCAATTGTTTCTTCTAGGACTTTTATGGTTTCACATCTTACATTTAAGTCTTTTATCCATTTTGAGTTTATTCTTGTGTGTGGTATAAGTTGATGTTCTAGTTTCATTTTTTTTGCATCCTTCAGGGGATGTAGGACTGCCAGTTTCAGCCGATCCCTGCAGGCCAGGCCAACGGACCCCACCAGTGCACAAATCCATGCACTGGGCCTCTAGTATATTTAATAAGAGACTTCCCACATACCTCTGAACTCCCTAGAGTTTTTAACGATATTAAAAGCATTTTCCCAATTCAAATATAAGTTTTAAATAATGTGTCTGACCAATATTGATCCAAAAACTTTTTACATATGTCAAAAATTCAGAAATAGCTAAATTAAAGCCACCAGATCAATAAATAGTATTTAGTAAGAGATTATTGAATATATAAGAACAATTCATGAACTGGGGGCTTCAGAGAAACAGATGCCTGCCTCTTTATTCCCGAATTGAAGAAAGTTTAAAAACCTGGTGGCAGAAAGTTACTGTAGGTATTCAAAAACAAATTTTGAGATGAGAAAATTCAATATTTTGCTTCTGAGATTAAGAAAAATTTACAAACACCACACTTTTTTTGCATATTCATATGCACTTTTCTCTTTTCTACCCAGACATATGCCCTCAAAAGTACTCTAACACTACTTATACAACAGAAATACCTTATCCCTGGCCAGTGTGGCTCAGTTGGTTGGAGCATCATCCCAGGCACTGAAAGATTACCAGTTTGATTCCTGGTTAGGGCACATGTCCAGGTTGTAGGTTCGGTCCTGATCAGGGTGCATACAAGAGACAACTACTCGATGCTTCTCCCTCACATTGATGTTTTTCTTTCTCTCCTTTTTGTTTCTTCTCTCTCTAAAATCAATAAAAGCATTTACTAAAAAAATAAAAAATAAAAAGGAGTACCTTAGTTCTACTCCAGTCAACCTTAAACCAAGGGTATCCTTTCTTTTTATCTGTTTTGCTTGCTTCAAAGGATATTCTTCATTGAAACAAAGAACTTTAAATAATTCAGTCATAAGTGAATCTGTTTTGTAATAACTTTAATTATAAAGGCTAATAAGGAAAATCACCATTTAATGAAAAGCATACTTAGCACAACTAAGATTGAAATGCCCAGGAATACCTTGTTTGATAACCTTACTGCCCCTCTTATTGAAAGCCTATAATTTTTTTCTTTTCTTTTTTTAAATATATTTTATTGATTTTTTACAGAGAGGAAGAGAGAGGGATAGAGAGTTAGAAACATCGATGAGAGAGAAACATCGATCAGCTGCCTCCTGCACACCCCCCACTGGGGATGTGCCCGCAACCAAGGTACATGCCCTTGACCGGAATCGAACCTGGGACCCTTGAGTCCGCAGGCCAACGCTCTATCCACTGAGCCAAATCGGTTTTGGCAATATAATTTTTTTCTTATACTGGACTTTTTGCCCCAATTGTTAAGATGTGACAGATTTTAATGCTAACAATAAGACACCCATGAAAAACACACATGGTGTCAAAACAAGCCAGAGGGGAATCATTTGGGCAAAAAATGAAAAAGGATCCCAAGTCAAGGTTATGGAAAATATTCCTTTATTAACTTTTGGTCGAGAATATGTTTGTATATTTTCAGAGAACAACTCCAGGACCATGTGGATTCCTGCAACAGAGAGGAATTGACAGGACTGCTCCAGCCATGAAGACAGAGGAGAGACAGTCCAGAGATGGAAAATGCTGACGACGCCTTGCCGTGCTAACAGACAGCAGCTGTGCATTGCTGAAGGATGCCCAGGACCAAACCAGAGATGGACAGACCTACATCACCACCATTTGTCCACCATCCAGAACTGAAATATCAATGCTGACATCTACACATAAGGAACTGTTTGACACTGAAATAAGGACTCAAGGGAACTGTTGGCCCAAAGAGAAACTCACTATAGGCTGATTCATTTTCCTGTCAGCATAACCATTATGGCTGGTCTCATTTTCGGTTCTTACAAGTGTATTTTTGTATCACATGATCTCACACATCTAGGGGAAATAATGAGCAACATAAAGGGATGAACAAAAACAGACCCGGAGACAGGGGAGCATCGATCAGACTCTTAAACCTCAGAGGGAAAGTAGGGGAGGGTGGGGGTAAGGGGGAGAGATCAACCAAAGGACTCGTATGCATGCATATAAGCCTAACCAGGGGTCACGGACAACAGGGGTGTGGGGGCATACATGGGGAGGGGTTTGGGGTGGGAATGGGGGATGAGGGCAATTATGTGATACCATAATAAATAAATAAATAAATAAATAAAAACATGTGACAGATTTTAATTTTGCTAAATGCCTCTTTCAACTTTCAGATTTTGAATGTTTTCATTAAAGTGAACTGTTAGCAGAACTTTGTTAAGATAACTTACTCAGTGCTGGGACTGACCAGCAGACCCTGAGCAACGGATGAATGGATTACTCTGACACACATTTCTGTGAAAGAGAGGGCCAAGAGACTGCCTGACTAAAGGAACCAGACAGCCCCTATCACCTGCTTCCTTAGGCTTTTATTGTAACAACAGCTTGGACTAAAATTAACCTCTAGATACAATCAGCATGGTAAGTATCTTTGAGAAAGCACATGCTTCTACAAGGTCAGGTCTGAAAAACTAAACATAGAGAAGATTCTAGTAAAACACCTGGGGGCTCAGACTTCTTTGCAAAAGTCAAGGCAGGGGCTGCCGCCTGGGCAAGATCCCCCTACAGGCCCCCAACCTTTTGGAGAATCCTCCTTACAGACTTTACAACCAAGTCCCATGCTTCCCCACATCTCAGCATCTCCTTTCATTACTATGGGCTCAGTTTCCAATAGGCCAGCAAATTACATTTGCAAAGTATGATAGCCTTCTCAAAAGATAAATTGCTTATTTTCCAAATAACAATTAATTTCTACCTTGATAATACAAGAATTTATCTGTTATTTTAAAAGTCTACCAACTTATTAAATCCAAAGAGTTTGTTCTTATTATTCAAGAGCTGATAGATATTTACTTTACATTTTTAGTTTGATGTCAAAGAAGCAGAATATTTAATTTATGCTTTAGTTTTACTTGCTCCCTAAATCTAGGGCAGGCCCAAATACAGACCACCTGGACTAGTATTTCCAAACACAATGCCTACCAGGGTCAAGATGGCTGAGAACATGGGGTTCCCCCTCAGCCCAGCCTGGACCCTCTCCAATCCAGGACCCCTCGGGGGATGTCCGACTCCTGGTTTTGGCCTGATCCCAGGGATCAGGCCTAAACCGGCAGTTGGACATCCCTCTCACAATCCTGAACCACTGGCTCCTAACTGCTCTCCTGCCTGACTGCCTGATTGCCCCTAACTGTCCCCCTTGCCAGCTTGATCACCCCTAACTGCCTCTGCCTGCCAGCCTGATTGCCCATAACTGCCCCCTCCCACCAGCCTGGTCACCCCCAGCCTGGTCACCCCCAACTTCCCTCCCCGCAACTGTCCCCCCACCAGCCTGGTCACCCCCAGCCTGGTCACCCCCAACTTCTCCCCCACCAGCCTGGTCGCCCCCAACTTCCCCCCTGCCAGCCTGGTCACCCCCAACTTCCCCCCTGCCAGCCTGGTCACCCCCAACTGCCCCCTCTGCCGGCCTGGTCACCCCCAACTGCCCCTCTCACTGGCCTGGCCACCCACAACTGCCCCCCCACCAGCCTGGTTGCCCCCAACTGTCCCCCTGCTGGCCTGGTTGCCCCCAACTGCCTCCCCCCGGCCAGACTTGTCACCCCTCACTGCCCCCCTCTGCAGGCCTGGTTGCCCCTCACTGCCCTCCCCTGCCAGCCTGGTCACCCCACGCAGCCTATTGCTCAGTCATTTGGTTGCCCCTCACTAACCCCCCTGCCAGCCTAGTTGCCCCACACAGCCTGTTGGTCAGTCATTTGGTCGTCCCTCACTAACCCCCCTGCCAGCCTTGTTGCCTCACGCAGCCTGCTGTTGGGTTGTTACTCTGAGGGCTTTGTGACCAATTTGCATATTACGCTTTTATTAGTATAGATTAGCAACTAATATTTTTTAAAAAAACAACCAATAATCTCTGAAGGTTAAGCCAAACAAACAAAAAGGCTTGTGGTCTATATCCAGACACTGTTTTGCTACTTCTGGTGTAGGAAACTCCTACTTGATGCAACTTTCCTCTGGCTGGGCCTGAAATTCCCACTGTACTTACTTCTTTAAAGATATAAATGATACTATTTAAATGAAACCATGCTATCTGAAAGGGAAAATATTAGTTAATACTGTATTAATAGTACAGTTATCATACTGAATTTATAAAATCAGAACATATTAATCTGAAACTGACATAAGTGAAACAAAAAATAGCTAGGTTTTCATGACAGAGATGAGAGAGGGCCTGGTTAAGAAAATTGCAGTGGATGAAGCAGAAGCAATTCTAGTTGTGAAAGAAAAAATGGTCAGGGATTTCTCACACAAATGGGGTACATGAGCTTAGGAGGTCCTGAGACCTAGAGGTTCCACAGTCCTAAGTACTAGGGATGGGGCTGCAAAGCTTCATTGATTTCTAAAAGATCCCAGAGGCCAGCTACACTTTCAAACAACTACTTCCATAAGCAATTCAGTACAATAAGCACTGAATCAAACAAGTACAGATTAAGGGGGAGAGTTGCTCATTTTTATTTTCATCAATCATGTTAAAATTAAGCATTATGCACAGTTCAAACATTTACGAATCGTTATTAAACCATTACCAAGACTTGGCAATCAAGACACAACAAGGAATCAAAGCAAAGGAGGAATTTTAATAGTACAGCAACTGGTGTGTCTTGCAAGCCAGTTTGTTTATAGCTGCTAAGTAGCAAACCAAAAGGTTCTCATAGGACTCAAAAGAGGCACAAATAATGAGATAAGCGCACTTCCAGATTCCAAATTCATATCCCAAGTACCATGAGGCCAAAAAACACCCCATATCCCACTTCAGTGACCTGTACTCTGCCTGTCCACGTTCATTCTTCTTGTTTCTTCTGATAAAGCACAAAATTCCCATGCACCTTTATTACACTTCCTGTAAAATGGCTTGTGCTATGGTTATTGTCTTCACTTGAACAACTGAAGGGGCAGGAAAAGGTTGTTATTATCACTCACATATCCAGCAGGGTCCCTGATAGGAAATACCGGCTCCATAAACTCTGATGTGAATCTGATTGATGGTGGCATTTCCTTAGTGCTTACTGGTAGTTCTCTTTACTTCAGCTGTTCCCAGTACACACCTGTTCTACCTTCTGATCGGGCTCTGCTGGCAGCCTTGCAAAGAATGGTCCCACTTCCCCCATCAGAATCTGTCATCTAGCAACTGTTTATAAAGTTTGATTTTCATAATACTCTTAAGCAGGCTCTAACGTGTGTCTTGATATAAAAAACTAGTGGCCCAGTGCACGAAATTCGTGCACAGGGTGGGGGCAGTGTTCCTCAGCCAGCCCTGCACCCTCTCCAATCTGGGACCCCTCGAAGGATGTCCTACTGCCGGTTTACAGGGATTGGGCCTAAACCGGCAGTCGGACATCCCTCTCGCAATCTGGAACTGCTGCTCCTAACTGCTCCCCTGCCAGCCTGATTGCCTCTAATTGTCCTGCCCTGCCAGCTTGGGTCCCCCCCCAACTGCCCTCCCCTGCAGGCCTGGTTGCCCCCAACTGCCATCCTCTGCCAACCCGGTCACCCCTAACTGCCCTCCCCTGCAGGCCTGATAACCCACAACTGCCCTCCCCTGACGGCCATCTTGTGGTGGCCACCTTGTGTCCACATGGGGGCAGCCATCTTTAACCACATGGGGGCGGCCATCTTGTGTGTTGGAGTGATGGTCAATTTGCATATTACATCTTTATTATATAGGATAACATTAAAGTGCCTTTATGGAAATTATTTTAATCGACATAAACCTATGTATCCATGGATGAGAAAAAGAATAAATTTTTAAGTTGAAAAATTTAAAGAATACACAATCAATTGTTTCTGTTCCAACATAGAAGAACCATCAGCCTTGTATTTGTTCCTGAGAAATGTTTTGAAATAGAGCTGAAGATTGAATGCTTTATGCAGATGAAGGTGCCCTGTCTCTTTCATAGGTTGTGTCAATAGAAACAGGAAGGATAGTATTGTGGGGTGGAACCCTGGAGTCAAAAATAAGACCACTGGAGGCTGCTGATTGATTTAAAAAGCAGGCAAGGATTTATTGGACTGGCCAGGACGGCCGCGAAGGCACCACATGCAGGTGGATTCCTCCCTCATGACCGCGCTGTCCCAGGTGTAGGCAGTCCTTTTAAAGATCCAAACCACAAAAATTTTCCTTTGTTCTAAATTCTAAATGCTGGGAACAGCCTGCAGGGGAGTTCCCAGCCCCTGCTGGACATTGGAATGTGGTCCTATCTTGCGAAAGCAGAATCAAGCAGAAGCAGAACCAAGTGGAGTCAGTAATCTCTAAAGGTTATCTACAGTTTCTACTCCTAGAGCTACCTAGTCAGTGGGAATCAATCTCCTGTAGTCCTGGTCCACAAGCACAGGAGTCTCCAGGTCTCAGTCTGGAAGCTGAGGTAACCACCCTATTGTCCAAGCAAGCAAGTGCGTGCAGAAGCCAGAATAGCAGGGTTAAAATTCAAACAGCAGTTTTTACCTAAGTATGGTTGCTACCATACTTCAGATAGATCAAGTCAACTAGAAATGAACCACATCATTAAGCAATGAAAACTATGAGCATTGACTCCGAGAATGGGAATCAGAGAAAGCACAATCACCATCTAGGATTCCCTCCTTACGCCCCTAGAATGATTTTGATTATAGATTCTAGATTTGCTTCTTTAAACAAAGGCTATGATGGTGATTTTTTCAACAATTATTTGGAAAAAGATTGCCTCACTTCTCAATTAGGCCAAAAAAGGAGGGGAGACAGGGAGAGAGATTCAATTTTACAATATTGACAGGATGATCTCAGCCAACTCCCAGGATCAGCAAAGGAGAGTGATAATAGGCAGAGACCATGAACCTCCTAATTAAGTGCACATTTAGTTTCCTAACATTTTCAGTTTGGGAGCACACCATGTCCTTCTCTGTGAGCACTAAAAAAGCTGAGAGTACCTTTACCAGGTAGCTCAGTTGGTTAGAGGGTCATCAAAATACACAAGGCTTCCAGGTCAGGGCATATTCAAGAATCAACCAATGAATGCATAAATATGTGGAACAACAGATCTCTCTCTCTCTGTCTCTCTCTCTCTCTCTCTCTCTCTCTCTCTCTCAAATCAATAAATTAAAAAAATTATAAAATATGAGACTAAAATTCTGTCTGAAATGGCATATTCTGGGCAATGTAGAGCAATGTAAGGGTCCTCCTATAACACTGACCATGTCTAAAGCTAAACAGCCTTAATCAATCTCACAAAATTCCCAGTCTGCTATGTGACTTCAAATTATCAAAAACACTCCCAGCTAACTTCAAGGCTCTGTCTTGGAGGGAACAAGCAGGAAATCATCAGGTATTAAACACACACAGGAAGCAAGTACTGGGAAGTTATATAAATCCAACTAACCCTTAAATCTCTGTTTTAGAACTAGAGTACTGGGATGGCCTCTTAGCTCCCAGAGGTGATGCAAGTTAGAGAGCTATTGTGGTGGATTGATTCCTCAGTGACCTGGAGGCTAGAGAGATAGCTCATTGGTGGAGAGCCCTGGAAGCCAGCAGCCTCTGTAATTGCCTGGCAGCTGAGGAACACAGCCCCAGAGTCAGGAACAGCCTCTGACAAGCATGAGCTATTTGCAGGTGCCCTCCACCATCCTTACAAGGTGCATATAGCTTCTGCCATGTGAGGGCTCTGCTCAGAGAGAAAGGTGAGTACAGCAAGGCACTTTCCCTGTTACCCTATTGTTTGCTTTATCTATAAGCACCACTCAACCCTCTGGCACTCAGAAAGCCCTCAGTTAGCATCTGTTGAAAAGGCACACAGCCCAGAACTGAGGATGGAAACATTTCAATAGATTAAAGAGCCAACAGATTCACTTATGAATTTTAAAAACTGGAATAAAGAACTGTAGACAGAGGTTGGCTTAGAGTTTGGAAACTAATCAAGCTACTATCAATATTATCCGGATTTTAAAGACGTGACATTTTCAGAAATTGACTTCTCTTAATTATGTAACACCCAAAGTTTTACTTTCTAGAAATTATTAACTCATGAAATAACAGATGTTCTAAATGCAATATTAAAAAGCATGTATTTCTCCTCTATTCTTGCAATAACATGAAGTCTGTTCTGTTTGAAAACACACTACCAAAATGCAGCTTTGTAAATATCACCAAAAATGTATGATCTTATATCAGTATCAGAAAATGGGCCTAGAGGAAAATCACAGAATATTCTTCATTGCTCACTCAGCAAAGGCCATTCATGCCCAAGACAGTCTCAAAATAATTATTTGTTAGACTAAACTATTACAATGTTTCATAACCCAGAACCCATTGGCAACAGTATAATACAAATATTTTAGAAAGCTTGATTACATGAGACTAGCTCACTAATTAGAACTTCAAAGTCTATTTATGTTTTAAATGTCATAAATATGTATATTGATCAATAAAATATTAGAGGTAGATTAGATTTTTTAACGTATTTGTATTTTGAAAAACATAAATATAGCTGTTGCTATTATAAGGCATTTTCTCTTCAATATCCTCGATCTGTTAATAAAGTAGGACATTACCCAAATATATGGAAAGAGATAACTTAAAGCAGGTGATGCCAGGTGTCAACAAATTTTTTCTGTTAGAAGCCGCATCAAAAATATTTTAGTCTTTGTGGGCCACCTGGTCTCTGTTGCCACTACCAACTCTGTAGTTGTAGCACAGAAACAGCCATAGACAGTATACAGAAAAGTGAACATGGCAGTAAGCCAATAAAATTTTATAAACTACTAGAGGCCTGGAGCATGGATTCATGCACTAGTGGGGTCCCTCAGCGTGGCCTGTGGGAATTGGGCCAAAACTGGCAGTCCAATGCCACCTACCACTCATGCCTGCCACTCCCGCTCATCCTGGCCCTGCTGCACCTGCTGCAGGCTCGCATCCAGTCAGTCCCGACCAGGAAAGCCGTGAGCCCTGTGTCTGGTGACCATCGGTCAGCTGAGCAGTGCTCCCACTGTGAGAATGCACTGACCACCAGGGGGCAGAGCCTGTATTGAGTGTCTGCCCCCTGGTAGTCAGTGCGCATCATAGCAACTGATCATTTGGTCACTTGGTTGCTTAGGCTTTTATATATACAGATAACAGGTGATAAGCCAAATTTGAAAACCCATGGACCATAGTTTGCTAACTCCTGAGTAAAGCCAAACCCCACTATAGCAATCAGATCCAGTGTTGTCGAGTAATTAGCATTTTATAATTATACTAAGCTCATGTTTTCACAAATATGTAGGGAATGAAAAATTATAATCAGTTTTTCAATGAATCTGTATTCATTAAATCAGAATGTGTCACTAATATGTAATATACTATTAGATTATATAGAAAATTTCATGAAAAGCCCATATTCAGCACTAAAGCCCTTGGTTGTGAGGACTGCACACCTGTGTCTTTGGGCTTTGCTATTCTATGAGTGTGTATTGATGTGGCCAACAATGGACAGCTGAATTCTAAATTAGTACCATGAAATAATGCAGTTGTTGCCATAATGTTGTAGAAATGTTTTCTGGCATGAAAATATTTTCACAGTATATTCATAAGTGAAAAAAGTAAGCTACTAAATGGTGTATATAGGCACTTCTTTCTGTGTGTACACTTTTTCAGTTTTCTTTATTACTTTTATAGTTTTAAAAGTTTAAGATTCTCTCTTCATTCTGATGTAGGCATTCAGGGGTTCAGGGACTCAAAGGTCCATGACCCACTGTGAGTTTTTGGTTTCAAACAAGAAAGAATTCAAACTCAAGCCAGCAAAGAGTTTAAAGTGAAAGAGAGTTTATTATTGAATGAGTGGGACAGAGGGAGGGCTACTCCATGGGCAGAGAAGCTCCTCCCTGTGAGATTTATTTCTTTATTGAGGGCCCTTTAATCAATGGGCAGAGCATTCAATAAGGAGGAGGAATATTCAGAGGTTTTCCAGGAAAGAGGTGGAGACATCTTGGAAGAGCCCCAGCAGTTAAGCTGTGCCTTTATATGAGCTTTCCATTTTCAATCATGGGGGCATGGGTTGTGCAGTTTAGTATGTTAATGTATTACAATGAGCATATAATGTGGTGATAACCAATAGGGCTACAAGGACTACCAAGGCAATAGCAAGATTTATAGCAGAAGACCAGCTTCAGCTTGATCCAACACAGAGATTAATTGCAATTTGCAGTAATCCCTTTGTTTTTCAAAGTGTTACAGATGTCCACTTTTCCCCTCTTTGACCCCTTCAACCCTGCCCCTGGCAGTCCCAGGCCTACCGAACTATTGTCTGTGTCCATGGGTTATTCATATATGCATATAGGTTCTTTGGTTAATCTCTTTTTGTTCCCCACTCCCCATTCCCTCTGAGATCCATCCATCAGTCTATTCCATGCTTCCATGTCTCTGGATCTATTTGGTTTGTCAGTTTATTTTTTTCATTAGATTCCACATATAAGTGAGATCATGTGATATTTGTCTTCCACTGTAGTTTAATTTTATGTTTTTACAGGAGGGGGATTAGTGGTTATACAAGAAAAGTCATGAGAAAATGATATCAGCTAATTTTAATTTTACAGGAAAAATAAAAGAGCTAATAAAAAATTAAATCTGTTTTTTAAATCTCAACTTTTAAACCAACTTCCCTCTCCCCACCTCCAAGTAATAATGACAAGGCAATCCCTTTGGAGGCATATGGGATAAGGGTAAAGAGAAAAGGTTCTGAAGTTAGACTAAAATTCTTGAAGAAACTTAAAATTTTTGGTCCTAAGTAGTTAAGGCCACATAATAATTTTTGTTATTTTCTTCATAAAAACCTGTTGCTGTTTTATTTCTCACAGATTCAGGACTCAGAAACTCTTAACTGTCTACACAGAAGAAGGAGAAATGGGCAGAAAGCAGTGATGCTTCTCAGATGAACATAAAGTTCCTGGGGCATCCTTTCTCCTTCTAATCCAAAAACAATAACTTACTACTCATAAAAATAAAATAATAAAATAAAATAAAATAAAATAAAATAAAACAAAATAAAATAAAATGATATTATTTTTCCCAAGCAGAAGTTTTAGCAATAGCTGCTGGTTGATTTAGTGAAGTTTAGAAATTATGGGTTTCCCCTTCAAATGGGGCTGCCACTGGCAGTGATTTCATTTTGCCTATATTTCAGCTTGGTAATGTTTTAAAAATGACATCTCGATAATCTTGTATCCTTAACAGAAACAAAGAGATTTAAACACTGCAGGGAAAAAATAGTAGTTTCGCAGTTAGTATTCCATAGCAAACACCACTGCTAGTAAATGCCTACTATGTGTCAGGTCCTGCACTCCTCAGGGGAGACCAAAATGAGTCATGGGACACATCTTAAAACAGGTCCCACAGCTGTAGGAAAATCATAGGAGTGAATAACAACAGAACAATGTGACTTGTAGTATGATGGGCAAATAAAATATTGTGGAAACACTGCAGTTGAACAGCTCCATCATTTTGGGGAATTACTCATGAGGTGACCTTTAGTTTTGCCCTGAAGAGCAGTCGAATTTTAATAGGTGAAGAAGGCAGAAGGTATCAATATTTCAAGGAGGAGGAACAGCAGGAGAAAGGGCATAGAGGAATGAAAGGCAATAATTTACTTTTGAGACTGATGATAATTCTTAGTGGCTGGAGAACATATCTCATGGGAGAAGGCTGGTGGAAAATGAGTCCAAAAAAGAGTGTGGGCATGACTCGAAGAACCTTGTAGGTCATTTTAAAGAGTTTATATTTTATCCCAAAGACAAATAGGAGGTTTCTTTTTTCTAAGTTTAAAAGCAAGCCAAATAACACTTTTTTTTAAATTGTAATTTTTAAAGATCACTCTGGTTGCAAAATGCGAGTGGATGTAAATATGGGAAGACCTGCCAGGAGAGTGCTGTAGTAATCCTAATGGAAGATAATAAGGGAGCAGCCAATGTGGTTAAGATGAATTCGGTAGCACTTCGTGATGCAGAATCAATGGGAACTGATGGCTGTTTGGTTAGTTGAGATGAGAGAAAGGGTGACTCACAGGTTCATGCATGGTTTTGGTCACTGATACCATTAGCTAAGGTAAGAAGTATAGAAAGAGATCAATTTACCCACAAAGAAAAATCTAAAAACATGCCTGGTACTCATGAAAGAAAGTGACAATGGGGAGTAACTGAATCAAATTGTTTGAATGCAAAGCACAGAGAGACTGGAGTGGGTAGCAGAATCAAAAGTGGAGGACACCCAGAATGAAAACAGCAGGAAGAGCTACATGTCTGTATAAGTCATGAGATGGCATAAAAACCATGCTTCTGAGAATAGAGAAAAGTCAATAGAAACAAGAACAGTGGAAGCAGGGATGGTGCTGGACATATCAGTGTCCTGTGGAGCCCCTCAGAGTAAAGATGCTGGCTTGCATGCCATGGCTTCTAGAGCTAGACTGTGTCCAGGAGTGCTGAGGTCAAATGCAGGACCACTGCTGTACCCAGAGTCCTGACCAGAGGGCTGTTCCAAGGATTGCACAAAGGGACTTTGTTTCTTCACTCTTTCCATGTATCCTGACAAGCTCCTATCACCAGAACCAGCATGAGTGCTTCCTTTTTCCTTGAAAAAAAAATAATAAAGTAAAATAAGAACATGGATGTAATGTGCAAAACCTTTGACAGTTTCAGGATGATAATACTTTTCAAATAGTAATTTATTTTATTTTTTATTGAATTTATTGGGGTGACATTGGTTAATAAAATTACATAGGTTTCAGGCGTATAATTCTGTAATACATCATCTGTACATTGCATTGTGTGTACACCACCCTAAATCATATCTCATTCCACCAGTTTGTTATTTTTTTGTGCTATTTTGTTTTGTCTTTGAGTAAGCTTGCAACACACATAAAAACAGCAACAACAAACTATGAATATTATTGATTCTAAGCTCCTGGCATTGATTTTCTTAGCAGGCACTATGAGATATGATATAGTAGTGTATGCTATGTCATTCTTATAAATTAATTTCTAAAACTGTTCATGCATTTGTGTTTCAAATTTCATGAGCATGTGTATATACTTTTAATGCCAATGAAACTTCAATATATAAAAGTTATCCTTTAAACACTGTACATGGCTTTCTAATTATATCTGCCCATAAATTATAATTCTTTTCCTTCTCACATTAGATCAGAGTAACTATAAGCTCTGAGGTTTTATTTGAATCAAAATTAATAAAGAACATGCTGTAGGAGAGTATAAAACAGATGATGTGGTTTCTTCAACAAATAAGTCACAAGGAAAAAAAGAAATCTATATAAAGACCATAGATTAAGAGAGGCTTAAAATCACGTTAATCAAAGTGTGTGGGTCTTATTTAAGTAACTAGAGGGTGGGTGCACAAAATTCGTGCCCTGGGGGCAGTCCCTCAGCCCACCTGCATCCTCTCCAATCTGGGACCCCTCGGGGGACATCCCTCTCACAATCCGGGACTTCTGGCTCCCAACCACTTGTCTTCCTGCCTGCCTGATTGCCCCTAACCGCTTCTGCCTGCCAGCCTGACCACCCCCTAACCACTCCCCTGCCAGACCAATCGTACCTAACTGCCCTCCCCTGCCAGCCCTCAACTACCCTCCCCTGCATATTCCCTCTTTATTAGATAGAGTTTTTTCTTTAACATATTGGACACTGTACCTGCCGTGGTCTTGACAAACCAGTAAAAATGTAAACCCAAACTAATAGTGTCATAAAATAAACTGCTTAAACAGGAATTTCATGAGACCTTGAAAAGGTGATATCATGTGGTTGTTTCCTCTTTTTGTCCTTCTCTTTCTTTTTCTTGATGTTTCATCTTTTATCCTTTCTTTCTTTTCTCCTTTTATTCCTTTTCTATCCTCTCTTTCTCTTAACTTTTCCATTGAATCTGTCTCGCTTCCGGAAGATGAAGAAGAGGGAAGCACACCGTCATCTGAAGAAAAAGATGATCTATGTTGGGATCGGTGGTGTTTCTGGTTTTGCTCTTTTCCCCATTTGTTTGTCATTTCTGCAGGCCCTGGCATCTTCAGGACTTGTGCGTAGGCACTTCTTATTTATGTCTACAAAACCTGCCTGTCTTGGTGAAAACTGTAGGGGAAAAGGCCTTCCTGGGTGGGCTCAAGCCCGGCTGGAGGTGCTGAGGAACCAGGGTGGGGAGCACCCCCCACCACTGCTGCAGAGCCAGACCTCCAGATCACGGGGTACTCTCCAGTAATGTAACTGCAATGTAGCAGTTTGCCTTCAGAAATTAGTTGTAAGTTACTTCTGATGTGAAACCCTACCTCAGACATTTCCTTTGCAGTTTGTAAAGATTTTAAACAAAACCCATTTACTTCCCTAACCTGGTCACAAGTTTCTGCCCAATAGGAGAGGTTTTCTGGGCAGTGTCGTCCAGATACCCCCTCCTGCTCCCCTACCCCCGCCACCCGCTCCAATCACTTGGCTGGGGGCAAGGGAAGTTCCAAGGCTGACTCCCTGAGGCTGCCTGTGGGGCAGGATCACTCAATGGGGGCACAGACGCTTCCAAGGCTGAGACCCTAAGGCTGCAGGTGTGTGTGTGGGGGATCACTCACTGGGGACGCACAAGGTTCCAAGGCTGAGACCCCGAGGCTGCCGCTGGGAGTGGATCGCTCCGTAGGGGCACTTCCGAGGCTGAGACCCTGAGGCTGCAGGTGTGTGTGGGGGGGGGAATCACTCCGTGGAGAGTGAATTTATTTTTGTTTTTTTATAAAGGGTCAGGAGGGCCTCTGGGCAGCATTCTGCCAGGCCACTCATGCTGCCCGCTCTCAGCAGCCACCCCCGCCCCTCCCCCACCCCCCGGGACTGGGAGACTCCTGAAGGGCTGAGAGGACTGGGTCACAGAGTGATGGTTAATTTGCATATTATTATTTTATTATATAGGATTTAAATAAATTCAAGTAAAATGAAAACAAATACAGTACTAAAAACTATGACATTTATGAGACACTTGGAAATTTGAACACTGCCTGGATTTTGATGGCAAGAGTAGTATTGTTAATTATATTTACTTGTGATAATGCTTTGTGGTTATTCTTTTCAAAAGGAATTCTAATCTTTTAGAAATATATATTAGTATCTAGTATTTGTTTCAAAATATTGGAAGGAGGGGGAAATGAGTGAGGGCTGGGGATGGAGATTTGTACTATTATGACTTCATTTACACATAAATATTTCATAATAAAATTTTTAAAAATCAATAAAGACCTTGAGCATCTGCCCTTTCTTAGCTTTGATATTATATAACCTAGATGAGGGAATTTTGTCTTTCTCCAAATGTGTGTTTATGCATCTGTATATATAAAAATGTAATAGGAAAAAATGCCAAAATAATAATAGTGACTATGTGTAGATGGCATATGCTTTAGGCAGAATGTGTCGTCCCAGAGCTCATATGTTGAAGCTTCATCTCCACTCTGGTGGGGTTTTGGAGATGATTAAATCATGAGGGTGGATATATATGATGTTGCACACATAACCATTATGCATGAGATAATATCTGAATTTATGTTGCTTAAATTACATTGCAAAAATTGATGATTTCCCTAAACTGAAACATATACAGTAGTTCTGAGAATTACTAAGCCAATAAGAACCCTGCTAGGTACTTATATTTTTAGCCCTGGTTATTTCTTATTCTCTGAATTTCACATTGAACATGGTGTTGTTCCAACTGCTTTCAATATATACTCTTTTTGTCATGATTTACTCTAAACTACTACATTCTCACAAGTCCAGTTCTAAATTTTCTGCACAAATAAAACATTTTTTCCACTACTTTATATTTCAGGTATCAAATTAATTCTTTTTGCTAGTTGCAATTCCAGAAATCTATAACTTTACAAACATTCATTGACCACCTACTGTGCTTAAGATACTATGCTGAGTACTATAGAAAATAAATAGATGAGCAACTTATGTCAATTCTGTCATATATATTTAAATTGTGCAGGTCCATGTATACACGAATTTTTGAGCATTATTACAATTTGAAAAAAACTTGCAAATGAACTGTGTAGCCTAGAAATATCAAAAAATTAAGAAAAAGTTCATCATGTAATGAATGCATAAAATACATGTACATATTTTCTCTTCCTTATGATTATCTTTTTAAAAAACAATTTTTAATCCACCCAAGGATATGTTTTCATTGATTATTTTTAGAGAAAGAGGAAGAGAGAGAGAGAAAGAAACATCAATATGAGATAGAAACATCAAGTGGTTGCCTCCCAAATGTGCCCAGACTGGGCATCCAACCTGCAATCTTTCGGTATAGGGGACAATGTTCCAACCAACTGAGCCACCTGGCTAGGGCATGATTTTCTTAATAATAACTTTTTCCTCTAGCTTACTGTAAGAATATATTATATAATACATACAACACAAATTTTGCATTAATTGACTGCTTATGTTATCAGTAAGGCTTCTTGTCAACAGTAAGGTATTAATAGTTATGTTTTAGGAGAGTGAAAAGTTATATGTGAATTTTTTACTATGCAGAAGGTTGATACCCCTAACCCTACATTGTTGGAAGGTCAACTGTATATAATCTTTAGTGAGACCATATATCTATACCTGTATGTGTATATCCTTTGTTAGAATTAAGACAGAAACATAAGCAACTATAAACAGAAGACAAATGAAATGTGATACAATAGAGATATTAAAATACAATGGGGAAGGCAAACACTCCAGGGGCAGCCAGCGTGGGCACAGAGACCATGCCATCTTAAATAACAGAACTGCTTGAGACTAGGATCCTAGCCTCGCCACTACCCAATCTGGTCTCACTCGCAAACCAGGACTCTACAGTCACTCTGGTAAAAGACCTGTGACCACAGCTGCAGACCCACAGACACCAAGACCCCAGGCACCCTGGCCACAGATTTCTGTGAGTCACAGAGCCAATCCCCAACCCCACTGGCCCTGCAGCAGTGGCATAGGAACTGCCATACCCTCTCCACTCAAACAGGCCTCCTGCCCACACACAGCAGCAGTGGCTCTACCTGAATATGAGCCTGGGTGTGCGGACACAGGAAGTTTGTTTCCCATGGCCAGACCCCACACCCACACAGGAAGGCTGCATTGAATTTGAGCATGGGCGCGTGAGCTCGGGGAGCCTGTTTCCCATGACCAGACCCCACACCCACGCAGGAAGGCTGCACTGAATTTGAGCATGGGTACACGGACATGGGGAGTTTGTTTCCTGCAGTGCATACCCATGGGACCAGACCCCAGGCACACACAGGATGGCAGAGCCACCTGACCTTTATTCACAACAAGTGCACACGGAAGGCTGTTTTCCACGGGGAAGGAGTGCACCTCCTGACGACACAGTGTGACTGTGAAACCCGATCCCCCAAGCAGACCAGGGACCCTGATTCACCGCGTGAGAGGCAGCACTGAGCACCAGTGACTTGACTCTTTTTCTCATTGCGCGCTCCTGGAATCCCTGATTCCCAGTGCATTCACAGTAAGAGCCAGTGACTCCAAATATTGGCACATGCACACACAGGTACCCTGAATCTTGGCATGAGGCTCCACCAAGCAACAGAGACTCTGATACTCAATTCTCTGAGTGGGAACAGGGGGTCTCTGACTCCTGACATGTGCTAGGGGACTCTGATTTTTGGCACATGGCAGCGGGGTCTCTGTTTCAGCATGGTGCAGGTGGGGTCTCTGATTCTAAGTGCACACATGAGGCTACACTAAGCGCCTGTGACCCTAATCCTGGGCGAGCGTGGCTCCCACCAAACAACGGCAGCCACACGTCTTGATGTCAGAGTTCTTCAGTGACACTCGGGGGGTGCAAAGCTCCCACTGCACATGGGACATTTTCAAAGATAGACCACATATTGAGACACAGGTAAAGTCTCTCCAAATTCAATAGGATTGAAATCATATCAAGCATCTTCTCAGATCACAATGGCATAAAATTAGAAATTAACTACAGTAAAAACAATCACAAAAAGTCAAACACTTGGAGACTGAATAGCATACTATTAAACAATGAGTGGGTTACCAAAGAGATCAAAGAAGAAATAAAACACATCCTAGAAACAAACAACATGAAAACACAACAATCCAAAATCTTTGGAACACAATGAAAGCAGTCCTGAGAGGGAAGTGCATAGCATTACAAGCCTACCTCAAAAAAAAAAAAAAAGAAAAGAAAAGAAAAAGAAAAACTGATAATAAACCATCTAACTCTGCAACTGAAGAATTACAAAGAGAGCAACTAGAAAAGCCCAGAGTGATCAGAAGGAAGGAAATAATAAAGATCATAGCAGAAATAAATGACATAGAGACCAAAAAAACAATACAAAAAATCAATGAAACCAAGAGCTGGTGCCTTGAAAGGATAAACAAGATTGATGATCCTCTAGCCAGGCTCACCAAGAAGCAAAGAGAGAGGACCCAAATTAACAAAATCAGAAACAAAAGAGGTGAAATAACAACAGACCCCCAAGAAATACGAAGAATCATTAAAAAATATATTATGAGCAACACTACGCAAACAAACTGGTCAACCTAGAAGAAATGGACTTATTCCTAATATATATATATATATATATATATATATATATATATATATACACCTTCCAAAACTCAGCCAGGAGGAATCAAAAATCTGAATAGGCCAATAACTATGGAAGAAATTGAAGCAGTAATCAAAAATCTTCCAATAAACAAAAGACCTGGACTAGACGCTTCACAGGGAAATTTTAAAAAGCATTCAAAAAATAAATAAAACCTATCTTCCTCAGACTATTCAAAAAAATTCAAGAGGAAGGAGCACTTCCAAGCTCTTTCTACGATGCCAGCATTACCGTAATCTCAAAACCAGATAAAGACAATACCAAGAATAAAGATCAGAGCAGAAATAAATGACATAGAGACCAAAAAGGCCAATATCTCTCATGAACAATATCCTCAACAGAATTCTAGCAAATCAAATCCAGCAATACATTAGATAGATCATATACCATGACCTAATGGGATATATCCCAGGGATGCAAGGATGGTACAATATCCACAAATCAATAAATGTGATATACCATTTAAACAAACTGAGAGATAAAAACCATATAATCATATCCATTGACAGAGAAAAAGCATTTGACAAAATCCAACATCCTTTGTTGATAAAAACCCTCATCAAGGTGGGAATAGAAGGATCATATCTCAACATAATTAAAACCCTATATGACAAACCCACAGCCAACATCATACTCAATGGGCAAAAACTAAAACCATTTCCACTAAGAACAGGAAAAAGACAGGGATGCCCACTCTCACCACTCCTGTTTGACATAGTACTGGAAGGACTAGCCATTGCAATCAGACACGAAGAAGAAATAAAAGGCATCCTTATTGGAAAAGAAGAAGTTAAACTGTCCTTATTCACAGATGACATGCTATTGTACATAGAAAATCCCAAAGGCTCCATCAAAAAACTACTAGACTTAATGAATGAATTCAGCAATGTAGCAGGACACAAAATTATCACCCAGAAGTCTATGTCTTTCCTGTACAACAATAATGAACTCACAGAAAGAAAGACTTAAAAAGCTATCCCATTTACCATCACCCCCAAAAAATTAAGATACCTAAGAATAAAGTTAACCAAGGAGATAAAGGACCTGTACTCAGAAAATTTCAGAATGCTGAAAAAAAGATAAAGGAAGACATGAACAGATGGAAGAATATAACATGTCCATGGATTGGTAGAATCAACATCATCAAAATGTCCATACTACCCAAAGAAATCTATAAATTCAATGCAATACCCATTAAAATACCAACAGCATACTTCAGAGACCTAGAAAAAATTCTCCAAAAATTCATCTGAAATAAAAAAAATACCCCGAATAGCTGCAGCAATCTTGACAAATAAGAACAATGTTGGAGGCATCACAATACCAGATATCAAGCTGTGCTACAAAGCCATTGTTCTCAAAACTGCCTGGTACTGGCACAAGAACAGACATATAGACCAGTGGAACTGAACAGAGAACCCAGAAATCGACACAAGCCATTATTCACAATTAATATTTGACAAAGGAGGCAAGATCATACATTGGAGTCAAGACAGTCTTTTCAATAAGCGGTGTTGGCAAAACTGGAAAGATACTTGCAAAAAAATAAAACTAGACCACCAACTTACACCATACACAAAAATAAACTCAGAATTAATAAAGGACTTAAACATAAGATGTCAAAATATAAAAATCTTAGAAGAAGCCATAGGCAGCAATATAGCAGACATTTCTCGTAGCAATATCTTTACCAATACTAGGACAATGGGAACTAAGGAGAAAATAAACAAATGGGACTACATCAAAATAAAAAGCTTCTGCACAGCAAAAGAAACCATCAACAAAACAACAAGAAAGCCCACTGCATGGGAGAACATATTTGTCAATGTTATCTTCGATAAGGGTTTAATCTCCAACATTTACAGGGAACTCATACAACCTAACAAAATGAAGATAAATAACCCAATCAAAAAAAATGGGCAAATGACCTAAATAGACACTTTTCAAAAGAGGACATTCAGAAAGCCAAGAGACATATGAAAACATGCTCAAAGTCATTAATCATCTGAGAGATGCAAATCAAAACAACAATGAGATACCACCTCCCACCTGTCAGAATGGCTATCATCAACAAATCACCAAAGACAAGTGCTTGAGAGCATGTGGAGAAAAAGGAACCCTATTGCACAGCTGGTGGGAATGCAGACTGGTACAGCCACTGTGGAGAACAGTATGGAGTTTCCTCAAAAAACTAAAAATGGAACCCTCATTTGACCCTGTGATACCACTTCTTGGAATATATCCCAAGAAGTTAGAAACACCAATCAAAAAGAATAAATGCACCCCTATATTCATAGCAACACAATTCACCATAGCTAAGATTTGGAAATAGCCTTAAAGCCCATCAACAGATGAGTGGATTAAAAAACTGTGGTATATCTATACAATGGAATACTATGCTGTGGTAAAAAAGAAGCAATTCTTACCATTTGCAACAGCATGGATGGAACTGGAGAGCATTATGCTAAGTGAAATAAGCCAGTCAGAGAAAGATAAATATCACATGATCTCACTCATTTATGGAATATATTGAACAACATAAACTGATGAACAAAAACAGATCCAGAGACAGAGAAGCATTGATCAGACTGTCAAACCTCAGAGGGAAGGTAAGTGATGGTGGGGGTAAGGGGAAGAGATTAACCAAAGACTTGTATGCATGCATATAAGCCTAACCAATGGACACAGACAACAGGGGGTTGAGGTCATGAGTGGGGGAGGGAGTTGGGAGTTAATTGGGGAGGATAAGGACACATATGTAATACCTTAATCAATAAACAAATTTTTAAAAATTAAAAAGAAAATAAAAAGAAACACAGCAATCCAAAATCTATGGGACACAGTGAAAGCAGTCCTGAAAGGGAAGTTCATACCATTAAAGGCCTACCTAAAAGAAATAAAAAATTAAATTAAAATTAAAAAAAACAGAAAAACTCATAATAAATTATCTAACTCTACAAATTAAAGAATTAGAAAGAGATCAATAAGAAAAGCCCACAGTGAGCAGAAGGAAGGAAAGAAAAATCAGAGCAGAAATAAATGACAAAGAGACCAAAATAATACAAAGGATCAATGAAACCAAGAGGTAGTTCTTTGAAAGGATAAGCAAGATTGATGAACTCTAGCCAGGTTCACCAACAAACAAAGAGAGAGGACCCAAATAAACAAAATCATAAATGAAAGGCAAAATAACAACAGATCCCATAGAAATATGAAGGATTATTAAAAAAAATACTATGAACAACTCTATTCCAACAAACTGGTCAACCTAGAAAAATGGACATATTCCTAGAAAACTAAAACCATCCAAAACTCAATCAGGAAGAGTAAAAAATCTAAATAGGCTGATAACTATATATGGAATTGAAGCATTAATCTCCAGGTACTTGTTGCTGGCATTTGCTGAAATTAGTGGCTGTTCTATTGAGTTTATTCCCCATATATGTAGTTTGTTCACCTTTACTGTCTTAGTCTCTTTCTTTTCTCTCTTATTTTTTTTCCATTTCCCAATTTCATTTTGACACTCCTTTTTTTTACTTTCTTTTTGTTCTCTTCTTTCTCTCCTATCCTCTAATTGCCTTTTTCTGGCAGTCAACTTTATTGGGGGTAATTAATATCGTGAATACATTTCAGTTCAGTGCCTTGTGTGTTGTACCTGGTTGTGTTGTATTTTGTGCCTTTAAATCAACACAGGAGAGAGAGAACTACATAACCAGACATCTGAATAAGAGAGACCATGGGGAGACAAAGAAACAGGCCGCATATGAAAGAAAAGCAGGCATCACCAGAAAAGGAAGTAAACGAAATAGAGGCAAGCAACCTATCAGAGAAAGAATTCAGAGAAATGGTCATAAGGTGGCTGAAAAGAATAGAAGACAAATTTGACAATATGAGTAAGAACCAAGAGGAAATGAAGAAGAACCAAGAAGAAATGAAAAATGGCATCGCTGCTGTAAAGAACTCAATAGAAAGCATCAAGAGTAGACTAGAGCCAAAACCGGTTTGGCTCAGTGGATAGAGCGTCGGCCTGCAGACTCAAAGGTCCCAGGTTCGATTCCGGTCAAGGGCATGTACCTTGGTTGTGGGCACATCCCCAGTAGGGGGTGTTCAAGAGGCAGCTGATCGATGTTTCTCATCGATGTTTCTAACTCTCTATCCCTCTCTCTTCCTCTCTGTAAAAAAATCAATAAAATATATTTTTTAAAAAAAGAGTAGACTAGAAGAAGCAGAGGACCGCATCAGTGAGCTAGAAGACAAGGTGGGAAAACATACCCAAGAAGAGCAGCTTCTAGAAAAAAATTAAAAAGCAGGAGGAGAGCCTAAGATAACTTCGGGACAACACGAAACAAAACAACATCCGCATAATAGGGCTTCCAGAAGGAGAGGAAACTGAGCAAGGAAGAGAAAACCTGTTTGAAGAAATAATGACAGAAAACTTCCCTGATATAGGCAAGAAAACACCCACACAAATCCAAGAAGCTCACAGAGTCCAGAGAAAATGAACCCCAAAACACCAATGCCAAGGCACATTACAATTAAATTGGAAAAAAACACCAACGACAAAGTAAGAATCTTAAAAGCAGCCAGAGAGAGGCAGAAAGTTACATACAAAGGAACCCCCAACAGACTAGTAACTGATTTCTCAAAAGAAACTCATCGGCCCAGAAGAGAATGGAATGAAATATACAAAGTCATGCAAAGGAAGGGTCTGAATCCAAGAATACTGTCCCCAGCAAGGCTATCAATCAAAATTGAAGGTGAAATCAGGAGCTTCACAGACAAAAAAGAACTAAGGGAATTTATTACCACCAAACCAGCAATGCAAGAAATGCTAAAGGGTCTGCTGTAAAAAAAAAAAAAGAAATAGGAAGTGAAGAAGGAACACAGGGGTAAAGAATTAAAATGGCTACAAATAAGTACCAATCAATAATAACTATAAATGTAAATGGATTAAATGCCCCAATCAAAGCACATACAGTAACGGATTGGAAAAGAAAACAAAACCCATATATCTGCTGTCTACAAGAAACTCAAATAAGAAAAAAAGAGGCACACAGACTGAGGGTGAAAAAATGGAAAAAGGTTTTTCAGGCGAAAGGAAATGAAAAAAAAAAGCTGGGGTAGCAGTACTTATATCTGACAAATTAGATCTCAAAGTGAAGGACATAACAAGATATAAGGAAGGCCACTTCATAATACTAAATTGAGCAATCCATCAAGAAGAAATAACTCTGGTAAACATATAGGCACCCAATACAGAGCAACCAAATACATAAAAAAACTCCTGGAGGATATCAAGGGAGAGATTGACAGTAATACACTCATAGTAGGAGACTTTAATACCCCACTATCACCATTAAACAAATCCTCTAAACAAAAATCATCAAAGAAACAACAATCCTAAATGACTCACTAGATCATATGGAATTAATTGACATCTTCAGAACATTTCACCCCAAAGCCACAGAATATACAATCTTCTCAAGTGCACATGGGTCATTTTCAAAGATAGACCATATGTTGGGACATAGGCAAAGTCTCTTCAAATTCAAGAAGATAGAAATCATATCAAGTATCTTCTCAGATCACAGTGGCATAAAACTGGAAATCAACTACAATAAAAACAACCCAAAGAAATCAAACACATGGAGACTAAACAGCATGCTATTAAACAATGACTGAGTTACCATAGAGATCAAGGAAGAAATAAAAAACATCATTACAACAAATGACAATGAAACACAACAATCCAAAATCTATGGAACACAGCTAAAGCAGTCTTAGGAGGGAAGTTCATATCTCTACAAGCCTACTGCAAAAAACAAGAAACAATGATAATAAATTATCTAACCCTACAACTGAAAGAGAGCAACAAGAAAAGCCCAGTGTAAGCAGAAGGAAGGAAATAATAAATATCAGAGAGGAGATAAACGACATAGAGACCAAAGAAACAATACAATAGATCAACAAAACCAAGAGCTGGTTCTTTGAAAGGATAAACAAAATTGATGAACCTCTAGCCAGGATCACCAAAAAGCAAAATAGAGAATGCAAATAAACAAATTAGAAATGAAACAGGAGAAATAACAACAGACCCCACTGGAATACAAAAGATTGTTAAAAAATACTACAGACAACTCTATTCCAACAAACTGGACAACAGGGAGGAAATGGACATATTCTTAGAAAAATATAACCTTCCAAAACTCAACCAGGAAGAATCTAAATAGCTCAATAGGCCAATAACTATGGAACAAAAAGAAGCAGTCATCAAAAAGCTTCCAGCAAACAAAAGCCCGGTGCCAGACGGCTTCACAGGGGAGTTTTACCAAACAAAACTAAAACCTATCCTCCTGAGACTATTCCAAAAAATTCAAGAGGAAGGAACACTTCCAAGCTCCTTCTATGAAGCCAGAATCACCCTAATACCAAAACCAGATAAAGACAACACAATGAAAGAGAATTACAGGCCAATATCTCTCATGAAGATAGATGCCAAAATCCTCAACAAAATGTTAGCAAATCAGATCCAGCAGTACATCAGAAAGATCATACACCATGACCAAGTAGGATTTATCCCAGGAATGCAAGGATGGTACAATATCTGCAAATCAATAAACATGATACACCACATAAACAAATTGAGAGATAAAAATCACATAGTCGTATTAATTGATGCATAAAAAGCATTTGACAAAATCTAACGCCCTTTCTTGATAAAAACTCTCAACAAGGTGGGAATAGAAGGATCATACCTCAACATAATAAAAGCTATATATGATAAACCCCCAGCTAACATCATACTCAATGGGCAAAAAATAAAACCATTTCCCTTAAGAACAGGAACAAGACAGGGATGCCCACTCTCACCACTCCTGTTTGACATAGTGCTAGAAGTATTAGCTATTGCAATTAGACAAGAAGAAGAAATAAAAAGCATCCAAATTGGAAAAGAAGAAGTAAAACTGTCCTTATTCGCAGATGACATGATGTTGTACATAAAAAACCCGAAAGACTCCATCAAAAAACTAATGGATTTAATAAATGAATTTGGCAATGTAGCAGGATACAAAATTAATGCTAAGAAATCTATGGCATTTCTATACAACAATAGTGAACTTACAGAAAGAGAGACTAAAAAATCAATCCCATTTACAATTGCACCCAAAAAATTAAGATACCTACGAATAAACTTAACTAAGGAGGTAAAAGACCTATACGCGGAAAACTACAGGACACTGAAAAAAGAGATAGAGGAAGATGTAAACAGATGCAAGAACATACCATGTTCATGGATTGGTAGAATCAACATCATTAAAATGTCCATACTACCCAAAGCAATCTATACATTCAATGCACTCCCCATTAAAATACCAATGTAATATTTCACAGACCTAGGAAAAAACTCTCCAAAAATACATCTGGAATTAAAAAAATAGACCCGAATATCCACAGCTATCCTGAGAAAGAAGAATAAAGTAGGAGGGATCTCAATACCAGATTTCAAGCTACATTACAAAGCCACTGTTCTCAAAACAGCCTGGTACTGGCACAACAACAGACATATAGACCAATGGAATAGAATAGAGAATCCAGATATTGACCCAAACCACTATGCTCAATTAATATTTGACAAAGGAGTCATGAACATACAATGGAGTCAAGACAGTCTCTTCAATAAATGGTGTTGGGAAAATTGGACAGATACATGAAAATAGATCACCAACTTACACCATATACAAAAATAAACTCAAAATGGATACAGGACTTAAACATAAGACAGGAAACCATAAAAATACTAGAGGAATCCACAGGCAGCAAAATCTCAGACATATGCCAAAGGAACTTCTTCTCTGATTCTGCTCCTAGGGCAATGGAAGCTAAAAATAAAATTAAAAAATGGGACTACATCAACATAAAAACTTTTGCACAGCAAAAGAAACCATCAACAAAACAACAAGAAAACCCACTGTATGGGAGAACATATTTGCAAATGTTATCACTGATAACGTTTTAATCTCCAACATCTATAGGCAACTTATACAACTTAATAAAAGGAAGATAAATGATCCAATTAAAAAAAATGGGCAACAGACCTAAATAGAATCTTTTCGAAAGAAGACAGAAGGAAGGCCAAGAGACAAATGAAAACATGCTCAAAGTCACTAATTATCTGAGAGATGCAAATCAAAATGACAATGCAGTACCATCTCACACCTGTCAGAATGGCTATCATCAACAAATCAACAAACGACAAGTGTTGGCGAGGGTGCGGAAAAAAGGAACCCTTGTGCACTGGTGGTGGGAATGTAGACTGGTGCAGCCACTTTGGAGAACAGTGTGGAGTTTCCTCAAAAAAATTAAAATGGAACTCTCATTTGACCCAGTAATCCCAGTCCTAGGAATATATCCTAAGAAACTAGAAACATCAATCAGAAAGGATATATGCACCCCTATGTTCACAACAGCACTATTTATAATAGCTAAGATTTGGAAACAGCCTAGGTGCCTGTCAGCAGATGATTGGATCAGAAATCTATGGTACATCTACACAATGGAATACTTTGCTGCCATAAAAAAGAAGGAATTCTTACCATTTGCAGCATCCTGGATGGAACTGGAGAATGTTATGCTAAATGAAATAAGCCAGTCAATGAAAGAAAAATTCCACATGATCTCACTCATTTGTGGATAAAAAAGAACATTATAAACTGATGAACAAAAAGATAGATACAGAGACAGTAAAGCATCAAACAGACTGTCCAATTACACCGAAAAGGTTAGGGAGAGGTGAGGGAGATAAGAGATCAACCGAAGGACTTGTATGCATGCATATAAGCATAACCAATGGATAGAAAACACTGGGCGTTGAAGGCATGTATGGGACCAATGGTAAGATATGTACACATATAATCCTATCTAATACAAGAGTAATATGCAAATTGACCGGCACTCCAAGACACAAGATGGCCGCCCCCATGTGGTCAAAGTTGGCTGCCACCATATAGACACAAGATGGCCGCCACAAGATGGCCAGCAGGGGAGGGCAGTTGTTGGCTGTTAGGGGTGACCAGGCCAGCAGAAGAGGGCAGTTGGGGGATACCAGGCCAGCAAGGGAGGGCAGTTGGGGAGGACCAAGCCTGCAGGGGAGGGCAGTTGGGGGGGACCAGGCCTGGAGTGGAGGGCTTTTGTGGGTGATCAGGCAAGCAGGGAGAGCAGTTAAGGGTGACCGGGCCAGCAGAGGAGGGCAGTTGAGGGAGATCAGGTCAGCAGGGGAGGGCAGTTGGGGGGACCAGGCCTGCAGGGGAGGACAGTTGGGGGACACCAGGATAGCAGGGGAGGACAGTTGGGGGGACCCAAGCCTTCAGAGGAAGGCAGTTGTGAGAGACCAGGCCTGCAGGGGAGAGCAGTTGGGGGGGACCAGGCCAGCAGGCGAGGGCAGTTGTGGGGGTCCCAGGCCTTCAGGGGGGGCAGTTGTGGGAGACCAGGCCAACAGAAGAAGGCAGTTTGTGGAAACCAGGTCAGCAGGGGAGGACAGTTGGGGGAGACCAGGACAGCAGGGGAGGGCAGTTGGGGGGGACCAGGCCTGCAGGAGAGGGCATTTGGGGGAGGGGGGACCAGCCCTGCAGGGGAGGGCAGTTAGGGGGGACCCAGGACTTCAGAGGAAGGCAGTTGGGGGGCACCAGGCCTGCAGGGGAGGACCGTTGGGGGGACCCAGGCCTGTAGGAGAGGGCAGTTGGGGGGAACCAGGCCAGCAGGGGAGGGCAGTTAGGGGCTATCAGGCTGGCAGGGGATCAGTTAGGCATCGATCAGGCTGGCAGGGGAGTGGTTAAGGGGTGATCAGGCTGGCAGGCAGAAGCAGTTAGGGGCAATCAGGAAGAGGCAGGTGAGCGTTTGGGAGCCAACAGTCCTGGATTGTGAGAGGGATGTCTGACTGCCTGTGGTCGGACATCCCTCAAGGGGTCCCAGATTGGTGAAGGTGCAGGCTGGGCTCAGGGACACCCTCTCCCCACCCCACCCCCATGCATGAATTTCGTGCACCGGGCCTCTAGTACCTTAATTAAAAAATGGGGGGGGGGGGGGATGGAAAAAAAATAACTCCGAATAGCCTGAGAAAGAAGAACAAGTAGGTGGGATCTCAATTCCAGATTTCAAGCTGTATTACAAAGCCATTGTTCTCAAAACAGCCTGGTACTGGCACAAGAACAGGCACATTATATGCTCACCTTTCAGAATAGCTATCATCGGAAGGTAGGGGAGGGTGGGGGTAAGTGGAAGAGATCAACCAAAGTACTTGCATGCATGCATATAAGCCTAACCAATAGATAGAGACAACAGGGGGTGAGGGCATGATGGGTGGAATGGGGGGTGGGGAATGGGGGAATAAGGACACATATGTAACACCATAATCAATAAAGAAATTTAAAAAAATAAATAAAAGAAAGAAAATTTTTAAAAAATCAACAAAGGACAAGTGCTGGCGAGGATGCTGAGAAAAAGGAACCCTCTTGCACTGCTGGTGGGACTGCAGACTGGTGCAGCCACTGTGGAGAATAGTATGGAGTTTCCTTGAAAAACTAAAAATGGAACTCCCATTTGGCCCAGTAATCCCACTTCTAGGAATATATCCCAAGAAACTAGAAACACCAATTAGAAAGGATTGGGAGAGGTCAATGGGGGAAAAAAAGGAGATATATGTACTATGTGTAATACTTTAAACAATAAAATAAAATTTAAAAAAAAAGAGTCGAAGCAAATGCCAGATTACATAAATGAGTGAAGCAATTGAAGAGGGGTAAATTGGGGGGCTTACTGCAGATGATATACCCTGTCTGTAGGGGACAGACATCACCCAGCTTCAACAGCAGGTGGCCACATTGAAGTCTGGGTGGTGATAAATATTGTAAAAGTTTCTTATATTTCAAGAGAGAAGCTGATCCCTATTTTTATATAAAATGCTTGTATTTTTAAATGTTGGTAACTAATTCATTAAAACAAAGCAAAACATTGTGAAGACAAACAAAACATTTTGCAGGCCAACTCAAGACATAGATTGCCCTTTTATAACTTGTACATCATAAAGTATTCATCAACTAAGCAAGCTGGTAGGAGTGAAAGTTACTAGAATCTTTGTTTTGGCAAAGGTGAGAGTAAAGAACAGAAGGCAGTGTATGAGTCGGGTAAGGCAAAAGGGTGGTGAAAAATATTTTGAAACCTTCACAATTTTGCTCAATGCAGTCCTGTCTGCCTATATTTAGATAGGACAATAGGTAGCTGCGTACTGCCATTTGTTAAGCCAAACTGAATAGAAACTTCATTTCCAAGTTTTAATGCTGCCAATTTCATCATAAAAGAGATTAGTTCCCAGAGTATTCACTAATCAAGTACCACACTATATTTCATCTATAAGGAGAATTTCTCCAAGGCCCTGCAAATTGACTGTGGTTTGGAATTCTGCAGCCCAAGCACCAACAAGAGAATAATGGCACTTTTAAGGAATTAGACAGTAATTTGCATTGCAGCAGTAATTTACTACAGAGCTTTGGGCAAGAAGCCTACTATAGATCATCAGTCTAAAATGTTATTAACACAGCTACCAAAGTAACCAATGCTACCATAGACATTTCTTATACTGGTTTTAGATGACAAAATACATAAATCACAGAACTGGTGCACAATTAAAGAATTGTTTTAAGCAAATAAATTCAAATTTGCTATCAGTTGATTTCAAAAAAAAGATCAACCTGAGGAATAGTCCTTGGGATAGTAAGAGATTAAATTATACAGCAAGAATCACCCATAATGATACCCCAAAGTGCTCATGTATCTATGAGTAAAAGGAGTATGTGTATGTCTATAGGTATGTGCATAGGATATGTATAGTGTGTGTGTGTGTGTGTAGAAAATGTTCTCTTGGAGAAGCCAGAAACATTCACTATGAATTTTTAAAAGCTGCTTACATGCTTTTGGCACTCTGCCAGGGTTGACCAGCAGCCCCTGAATGATGGATGAACAGATTACTCAGATACAGTTGGACTGTGCAAGAGTGGGCTAAGAGGCCCTTGACTTTAGTAGCCAGAGCAGCATCTATTGCCTGCCTCCTTAGGCCTTTATTGGAATTTTTATCTTTAGATACAATCAGTAGGTTGAGTAATCTTGGGAGGACACATGTATACATTGTCATCTAGGCAAGGGCATCCAGGGATTAAGCACAAAGATTCCAGTAAACACCCAGGGGTCTGCATATATACAGGCTTATTAGGGATGCTGCCTTCGACACTCCCCTAAGTAAGAATTCTGATAAACAGGGCAGGCCACCTTCCACACACTTCCCTTTTATCAGAATGTCCTCCTTACAACTCTCCAACCAAGTCTCATGTGCTCTCCAACCAAGTCTCATGTGCTCCCCAAAATCTCCCCCTTTTTTTGTTTTGCTGAATGTAGAAGACAGGGGGAGGTGGTGAACTTTCTGCTTTAGAATGACAGGGTCCGTGAAGCGCGTTTACTGCTCCAGTTTCTATTTTACAGAATATAAGAAAAAAGAAGAGCAATGATTAGTTATCTGGAATGCATGGATTGTGAGTACGCTCCAATAATTGCTCAGCCTCTACCATCAGCTTCATCATTTCCCAGGTTATCCTGAAGGCCATCTGGGTTCGGAGAAGGTGCAATGTTCGGTGCTATGGAGTCCCAGGCTCAGATTCTTCATTTCTGGAAGAGGGTTGGTCTCGTGTCATGCCATGATAGGGTTTAATCTGGCGAGCTAGAATCCACAGTGGCCCTGTGGGGATAGAAACACACTCATATCCTCTCCTCCATGTTAATAATAAACTGGGTCCCCTAGATATTAGTGTCCATATCTCACCACAAGATTTGTGGTTTCTTTTTTTTTTCTTTCTTTCTTTTATTAAGGTATTATATGTGTACATATATTACCATTGCCCCCCCACTCCCATATATGCCCTCGCCCCCCAGAGTTTTGTGTCCATTGGTTATGCTTATATGCATGCATACAAGTCCTTCGGTTAATCTCTTATCTCCCCCACCTCTCCCTGACCTTCCCGCTGTAATTTGACAGTCTGTTTGATGCTTTACTGTCTCTGTATCTATCTTTTTGTTCATCAGTTTATAATGTTCTTTATTATCCATAGATGAGTGAGATCATGTGGTATTTTTCTTTCATTGACTGGCTTATTTCACTTAGCATAATGTTCTCCAATTCCATCCAGGTTGCTGCAAATGGTAAGAGTTCCTTCTTTTTTATGGCAGCATAGCATTCCATTGTGTAGATGTACCATAGATTTCTGATCCAGTCATCTGCTGACGGGCACCTAGGCTGTTTTCAAATCTTTGCTATTGTAAATTGTGCTACTATGAACATAGGGGTGCATATATCCTTTCTGATTGATGTTTCTAGTTTCTTGGTATATATTCCTAGGAGTGGGATCACTGGGTCAAATGGGAGTTCCATTTTCAGTTTTTTGAGGAAACTCCATACTGTTCTCCACAGTGGCTGCACCAGTCTACATTCCCACCAGCAATGCACAAGGGTTCCTTTTTCTCCGCATCCTCGCCAACACTTGATTTGTGGTTCCTAAGGTGAAGTTATTGAGGATTGAAAATTATTTTTAAAATTAAGGTTAAAGAGTGCTTTGGATAGTAGTATAGCAGGGTCCTTTAGTCCCATATTCCCCGTTTTTTGTTTTACTAACATACCCTTCAGAGTAGCATGGGCACGTTCAATGATGGCCTGCCCTTGTGGATTGTAAGGGTTTCCCGTGGAATGCTGTATGGGCCAAGTTCTACAAAAGGCAGTGAAGGCATGGCTGCTATAAGAAGGCCCAATTTCAGTTTATCTTGGTTAATATAGCTACAATTGGAAATGGGTTTTATTGAATTCATGCAAAGAAACATATTGCCACTTATTAAGAATTGCCAAATACTGGATGGACAGGTGAGGAGAATATATAATTTACCAAATTGCTTTAAAAATGCTTCCTTATATCTGAAAAATAAAAAGTTTAAGCATCAGTAATACTTGAAAATGACATGGAATCTTGTCTTTTCTGTAAAACACAATATTTCAGAATAACAAGTAGAGCTATAAATTAAAGCATAATATGGTTATTATTATTTGACAAAGCTTTCCATGTACCTTAAGCAGAAAATTTTCCTTTATGAGAGAGAAAACAAATACTTGAGGCATTCCAGGGCCTAGCGGAGTGACCTAAAGCCACTTCTAGGTCAAGAAAAAGTTTCTTAAAATTCAAACCCTGGAAGGATTCTTAATTGTATTTTACCAAAAGATCATATATCAAAGTGTATTAGACACAAACATAGGCTAGTAAACTTCAGTTCCCATGCTTAAAAGATAGCCTTTTGTAAAAAAATACCTGATTAATATAACAAATAACCTTTTTAATAATTTATAGAACTAGAAAAGGACTAACTAAAATAAGGCTTATTCTCTAACTTCATTTGTCCTTGGATGTGGTCAGCAAATGACACTAATTGGATTTCTGCAATCAGTCTCCCTGAATACATTGATATAAGCTATTTACCATCTGGTTATACCCTCTGGTTAGGGAGGCAAAATGCACATCATTTACTCTTAAGTGTCCTTGGCTTTGGGAAGAAAGGATTTACTAAATGGCTCCAAATTGCTGTTTAACCTTCTCAATTTCCCTATTCCACTTGTCCTAGCTTACTGGCCTGTGTCATTTATATAATTTCTTGTCAACATTTCTCCTCACAAAATTCTACAACTTTCACAAACTTTCTACAAATTTTCTACAACTTTCACAAACTTTCATCAGAAACCTTACAGCTTTCAGAAATAACCAGCTCTAGAAAACACTTTCTTTTTTCTTCAAATGCATATCCATGCCTCATTTTTTCCATTGCATCAAAACGATAATCTCTCTCCCATTAGTTAGAATTCTTGACCCTTAGAAACTTTAATTTTTAAGTAACATATAAATAATGAACATTCCTCATATTAGCAATACATTCACATTTTAAGAACTATTTCAAATAAAATATGAGACATTCATTAACAGATTCAAATCCATCCTCTAGATTTTCCATATGAGGCAAATTCAGATTAATTAATATTTCAATATCCTATTATTTCAAAATACCTAGATATTTAATAATTTTTACTATTTAATTCAGCAAACCCCAAAGTTTTTCTTTTACTTATTTATTTTTTAATTTAATTTTATTATTTAAAGTATTACATATATTAGTACATATATCTCCTTTTTACCCCCATTGACCTTCCTCCAGCCTCCCCTACCCCCAGTCTCATGGCCTCATCCCACCCCCTCAGTGTCTTGTGTCCACTGGTTGTGCTTATATGCATGCATACAAGTTCTTCGGTTGATCTCTTGCCCCCCTTCCCCAACACTTCCCAGCCTTCCCGCTGTAATTTGACAGTCTGTTTGATGCTTTATTGCCTCTGTATTTATCTTTTTGTTCATCACGTTATAATGCTCTTTATTTTCCATAAATGAGTGAGATCATGTGGTATTTTTCCTTCAATGCCTGGCTTATTTCACTTAGCATAATGTTCTCCAGTTCCAACCATGCTGCTGCAAATGGTAGGAATTCCTTCTTTTTTATAACAGCGTAGTATTCCATTGTGTACAATAGTTTTCTAATCCAATCATCTGCTGATGGGCACTTAAGCTGATTCCAAATATTAGCTATGGTGAATTGTACTGCTATGAACATAGGGGTGCATATATCCATTCTGATTAGTGTTTCTAGTTTCTTGGGATATATTCCTGGAAGTGGAATTACTGGGTCAAATGGGAGTTCCATTTTTAGTTTTTTGAGGAAACTCCATATTGTTCTCCACAGTGGTTGCACCAGTCTGCATTCCCATCAGCAGTGCACGAGGGTTCCTTTTTCTCCACATCCTCGCCAGCACTTGTCGTTTGTTGATTTGATGATGATAGCCATTTTGACAGGTATGAGATGGTACCGCATTGTTGTTTTGATTTACATCTCTTGAATAATTAGTGACTTTGAGCATGTTTTCATATGTCTCTTGGCCTTCCTTCTGTCTTCTTTCGAAAAGTTTCTATTTAGGTCGTTTGCCCATTTTTTGATTGGGTTGTTTATCTTCCTTTTGTTAAGTTGTATGAGTTCCCTGTAAATGTTGGAGATTAAACCTTTATCAGTGGCAACATTTGCAAATATGTTCTCCATACAGTGGGCTTTCTTGTTGTTTTGTTGATGGTTTCTTTTGCTGTGCAAAAGCTTTTTATTTTGCCAAAACCGGTTTGGCTCAGTGGATAGAGCCTCGGCCTTTGGACTGAAAGGTCCTAGGTTCGATTCTGGTCAAGGGCATTTACCTTGGTTGCGGGCAAATCCCCAGTAGGGGGTGTGCAGGAGGCAGCTGATCGATGTTTCTAACTCTCTATCCCTCTCCCTTCCTCTCTGTAAAAAATCAATAAAATATATTTTTTAAAAATTACATAAATTTTTTTAAAAAAGCTTTTTATTTTGTTGTAGTCCCATTTGTTTATTTTCTCTTTAGTTTCCATTGCCCTAGGAGTGGTATCGAAGAAGAAATTGCTTCGACATATATCTGATATTACTCTGCCTATGGATTCCTCTATTATTTTTATGGTTTCCCATCTTATGTTTAAGTCCTGTATCCATTCTGAGTTTATTTTTGTGTATGGTGTAAGTTGGTGATCTAGCTTCATTTTTTTGCATGTATCTGTCCAATTTTCCCAACACCATTTATTGAGGAGACTGTCTTGACTCCATTGTATGTTCATGCCTGCTTTGTCAAATATTAATAGGGCATAGTGGTTTGGGTCGATATCTGGATTCTCTATTCTATTCCATTGATCTATATGTCTGTTCTTGTGCCAATACCAGGCAGTTTTGAGAACAGTGGCTTTGTAATATAGCTTGATATGTGGTGTTGAGATCCCACCTACATTGTTCTTCTTTCTCATGATGGCAGTGGCTATTGGGGTATTTTTTTTATTCCAGATGAATTTTGGGGGAGTTCTTTATAGGTCTGTGAAATATGACATTGGTATTTTAATGGGGAGTGCATTGAATCTATAGATTGCTTTTGGAAGTATGGACATTTTAATGATGTTTATTCTACCAATCCATGAACATGGTATGTTCTTCCATCTCTTTATGTCTTCCTCTATCTCTTTTTTCAGTGTCCTGTAGTTTTCCGTGTATAGGTCTTCTACCTCCTTAGTTAAGTTTATTCCTAGGTATCTTAAATTTTTTTTGTGATGGTAAATGGGATTGCTTTTTTAGTCTCTCTTTCTGTATGTTCACTATTGGTGTATAGAAATACCATAGATTTATTGGCGTTAATTTTCTATCCTGCTACATTGCCAAATTCATTTATTAAGTCTAATAGATTTTTGATGGAGTCTTTCAGGTTTTTTATGTACAATATCATGTCATCTGTGAATAAGGACAGTTTTACTTCTTCTTTTCCAATTGCATGCCTTTTATTTATTCTTCTTGTCTAATCACAATGGATAATACTTCCAGTACTATGTTGAACAGGAGTGGTGAGAGTGGGCATCCCTGTCTTTTTCTGTTCTTAGTGGAAATGGTTTTAATTTTTCCCACTGAGTATGATGTTGGCTGTGGGTTTATCATATATGGCTTTTATTATGTTGAGGTATGATGCTTCTATTCCCACCTTGCTGAGATTTTTTATCAAAAATGGGGGTTGGATTTTGTCAAATGTTTTTTCTGCATCAATTGATATGACTATGTGATTTTTATCTCTCAATTTGTTTGTACCATCCTTGCATTCCTGGGATAAATCCTACTTGGTCATGGTGTATGATCTTTCTGATGTACTGCTGGATCCGATTTGCTAGAATTTTGTTGAGGATTTTGGCATCTATGTTCATGAGGAATATTGGCCTGTAATTCTCTTTCATTGTGTTGTCTTTATCTGGTTTTGGTATTAGGGTGATGCTAGCTTCATAGAATGAGCTTGGAAGTGTTCCTTCCTCTTGAATTTTTTGGCATAGTCTGAGGAGATAGGTTTTAGTTCTTCCCTTGAATGTTTGGTAAAACTCCCCTGTGAAGCTGTCTGGCCTGGGCTTTTGTTTGCTGGAAGCTTTTTGATGACTGCTTCAATTTCTTTCATAGTATTGGCCTATTGAGATGTTTAGATTCTTCCTGATTTAGTTTTGGAAGGTTGTATTTTTCCAGGAATATGTCCATTTTCTTCAGGTGGTCGAGTTTGTTGGAATAGAGTTGTTCATAGTGTTTTTTAACCATCCTTTGTATTTCTGTGGGGTCTGTTGTTATTTTTCCTCTTTCATTTCTGATTTTGTTTATTTGGGTCCTCTCTCTTTGCTTCTTGGTGAGCCTTGCTAGAGATTCATCAATTTTGTTTATCCTTTCCAAGAACCAGCTCCTCGTTTTGTTGATCTTGTGTATTGTTTTTTTGGTTTCTAAGTCATTTATCTCCACTCTGATCTTTATTATTTCCTACCTTCTGCTTACACTGGGCTTTTCTTGCTTCTCTCTTTCTAACTATTTGAGTTGTAGGGTTAGGTAGTTTATTACCATTGTTTCTTGTTTTTTGCAGTAGGCTTGTAGAGGTATGAACTTCCCTCTCAAGACTGTTTTCACTGTGTCTCACAGATTTTGGATTGTTGTGTTTTCATTGTCGTTTGTTGTCATGATGTCTTTTATTTCCTTTTTGATCTCTCTCATAACCCAGTCTTTGTTTAGTAGCATGTTATTTAGTCTCCAGCTGTTTGATCTTTTTGGATTGTTTTTATTGTAGTTGATTTCCAGTTTTATGCTATTGTGATTTGAGAAGATGCTTGATATGGTTTCTATCTTCTAGAATTTGAAGAGACTTTGCCTGTGACCCAATATATGGTCTATCTTTGAAAATGACCCATGTGCACTTGAGAAGAATTTATATTCTATAGCTTTGGGGTGAAATATTCTGAATATGTCAATTAATTTCATCTGGTTAGTGAGTCATTTAGGATTGATGTTTCTTTGCTGATTTTTTGTTTAGAGGACTTGTTCAATGATGATAGTGGGGTATTAAAGTCCCCTACTATGATTGTGTTGCTGTCAATCTCTCCCTTGATATCCTCCAGGAGTTTTTTCATGTATTTGGGTGTGTATATGTTTACCAGAGTTATTTCTTCTTGTTAGATTGCTCCCTTTAGTATTATGAAGTGGCCTTCCTTATCTCTTGTTATGTCCTTAATTTTTTTTTCATTTCCATTCGCCTGAAAGACCTTTGGACATTCCTTCACCATCAGTCTGTGTGCATCTTTTTTTCTGAGGTGGATTTGCTGTAGACAGTGGATATCTGAGTCATGTTTTCTTATCCAATCCATTACCCTATGTCTTTTTATTGGGGCATTTAATCCATTTACATTTAAAGTTGTTATTGATAGGTACTTGTTTGTTGCCATTTTTATTCTTTACCCCTGTGTTCCTTCTTTGCTTCCTATTTCTTCTTTTTACAACAGACCCTTCAGCATTTATTGCATTGCTGGTTTGGTGGTAATAAACTCCCTTAGTCCATTTTTGTTTGTGAAGCTCCTGATTCCACTTTCAATTTTGAATGATAGCCTTGCTGGATTTAGTATTCTTGGATTCAGTCCCTTGGTTTGCATGACTTTGTATATTTCATTCCTTCCCATCTGGCCTGGTGTGTTTCTATTGAGAAATCAGTTGATATTCTAATAGAAGTTCCCTTCTAGGTAACTTTCTGTCTCTCTCTGGCAAGCTTTAAGATTCTTACTTTGTCATTGGTTTTTGCCAATTTAATTATGATGTGTCTTGGTGTTGGTCTTTTGGGGTTCAACTTGTTTAGGATTCTATGTACTTCTTGGACTTGCATAGTTTTTTTCTTGCCAATATCAGGGAAGTTTTCTGTCATTATTTCTTCAAACATGTTTTCTATTCTTTGTTTCTCTTCCTCTCCTTCTGGTACCCCTATTATGCGAATGTTGTTTTGTTTTGTGTTGTCCCAAAGCTCCCTTAGGCTCTCCTCTTGCTTTTTAAATTTTCTTTCCAGTTGCTGCTGTGTTTGTGTGTTTTTTTCCTACCTTGTCTTCTAATTCACTGATGTGGTCCTCAGCCTCTTCTAGTCTACTCTTTAAGCCTTCCATTGTGTTCTTTATTGCAGCTATGTCATTCTTCATCTCCTCTTGGTTCCTTTTCATGTTGGTGACAGTCTCATTCAGCTCCTTATAGTTCTCTTATGTGTGTATTTGTCATTGCATTGTGTGTATTTTTCATCCAGCCATTTAAACATCCTTATAACCATTACTCTGAATTCTTTCTCTGATATGCTGCTAGCCTCATTTTAATTTAACTCCCTTTCTGGTGATTCCTCTTTTTCTTTCCTTTGGGGATTGCTTTTTTATCTTCCCATGTTTTGCTGTAACGTTTTAATTGTAGGTCCAATTGGTTTTTAAACTCAGGTTCTTTTGGGGATGGTGCTACTGGTGTGATTTCTCTGGTCTCCTGGGCTTGGTAATCTAGTGTAACTCCCTACTTGAGCTATTTGGGTTCTTTTGATGTAGGCCTGTGAGCTGGAAAGGCACATCTGCAGTGTCTAGCAGTCAGCAGCCGTGGAGGGGGGTTTCCCAATTTTTTGCTGTCTTTCGCCCTTGATTGGAATCTCACGTGACCAGCAGGGACTCACAGTGGCTCCCAGGAACCATCTGTTGGGATGATGGGTCTCAGGAGGACTGCACTCTTTGTTGTGTTTGTGGTGTCCAGAGTTCTGTAGTTGTAGTGTGGGCAGACTCAGCTTTTGCTGCTGCACCTGTGGTGGATATGCACATGCTACCAGTGGAGGCTCACAGGGGCACCTGCAGTGCATTTGCCAGTGAGGGGTGCTGAAGCTCTCTGAAGGGCCCTGGCACTGAAACCGCATAATTGAGACATCTGTGGGCAGGTTATCCAGAATGAGTGAATTCAGAATTTCTACTGCCGGGGGGAGTGATCCCTGTTTGTTCAAGATCACACCCAGCAAGGACTCACAGCAGCTCCCACAAGCGCCCTGTGGATATATGGGCTCAGAGTGCCTGCCCGCTGGAAATGTGCATGCGGACTGTGGCTGGTGGTGCGTTTGCCTGTGCAGAGCTGATGCACTTTGAGAGACCAGCAGCTGGGGTGTATGTGGGCAGTTATTCAGGAAGAGGGAATTTAGAATTTCTATTGCAGGGCAGCGTGTCCTTTTCTGTACAGAATCACACCCAGCAGGGGCTCAAAGAAGCTCCCCAGAGGACCCTGTGGATATATGGGCTCAGGGTGCCTGCCCATTGGAAATGTGCATGTCTGTGGCAGTGAGTTTGCTGTCAGAGCTCTGAAGCACTTTGAGGGGCCCTGGCACTGAAGTTACACAGTTGGGGTGTCTGCGGGCATTTATTCAGGCAGTGGAAATTCAGAATTTCTACTGCGAGGCAGTGCACCCTTGTCTGTACAGAATCACACCAGGAGGGGCTTCCAGTGGCTCCCAGGTGCTGCCTATGGAGTGGTGTGCCCTGGATGCCTGCTCCGCTGGAGATACGCGAATGTGGTGTCTAGAGCTCTGCTGCTAGGGGGGGGAAAGTTGTACTTACTGCTGCCGGAATGGTGCACCTTTGGAGGTGGAGGTCCCAGGGTTTGCGGGTCTATGGTGGAGTAGCAGGATTTTGGCTGGAGTGGCTGCTGGTTCGCAGGCAGTGTCAAAGTCCTGACTGGGTCATGGTGCTGATGAGTTCCTAGAAAAGGTTACTGTCCCCTTCAAGATAGCGTGGGTTCCGTGCCTGTGTCCTGCAGTCCAGGGGGTGCCCACAGAGGTAGTAGTCTCGCCTTGTCCAAGAGAGCCTGGTCTGCCAGCCCCTGCTGCTCCTATGGGGATTTAACTGTCCCTCACTCACTCACACACACACCACACACATCCACACACTCTCCTTTCATACCCTCACTCACTCACTTCCTCTCCCTCACCTCTGTCCTACCAGCCACCATCTTTTCACCCTGCAAACCCCAAAGTTTTAAGTTACCAGAGACTTTGGAAAACTATGTTTAGGCATATATAATGAAAGAGCTTTATCATATACCCTTCATTTTAGTTTTATTTATTTTGACTAGACAACTTTGAGATTTTAAAGCCAATTATTATTACCCAAGGCATTTTCTTGGCAAATTTTGTAACAGAGATATCTCACTGACCTTCAGTGGCTTTAATGTTAAAGTACTATTTTTTTTTTTACAAAAATGGGAGTGGTCCCCACACTGCTACTTCTGCAGCCTGCTGGAGGGCACCTTTACAGGTCTAATTCTCCAAGTTCCAATGTGAAACCTTAGCTGGAAAACAATTCCCTTGAACTTGGAAATCCCAAGTGGGCTCCAGTGACTTACTGCGCAGTTACTTTCGTTTCCTTCCTCTTCCTTTTCGAGGGTTCCACTGAATCTCATTGTGTTCCTTGGTCCTCTCACAAGGGCACCACCAGCCAAGGTGTTTTCCCAAGGTCATGGCTCGCAACACCAAAGAATGAGCTACGCGGACCAGAAGATTTAAGCAAAAGTGTGGAAAATTTATTGCAAGCAGATTCAGACTCCCCACAAGGGGAAGAGGACCCAAGAATGGGCTGCCCGTTACAGCCTTGTAGTCCAGGGTATATATTTGCTACAAGCCTGCTCTATGTCTACCTGTGTCGTCACCTGATTGATTCCCTCAGTTGTTTGTGCCCAGCAACGGACCTGAACTTTCCCTGTTTCTATGTGTTGTTTCTCTGTTCCTATACTGAACTTTTTCTGTTTCTATGAGTTTGTACATCTTGTTTACTGCCCCTCCTTTGCTTTCCCATACCTCCTATTTTGAGTCCAGAAACATTTTATTATTTCTGCTTGCTTGGTTCCTGTGGTTAGGCTGGCTCAAACTGCCATGTCTGACCCTGCTTATGTTTCACCTGCCTTTGTTTTCCACTGGACCCCTGCCCAATCTGCCTGTGTTTCAAGTTAACCCTCTCACTGGGGCTGAGCAGCATCCCCTGAATGACTGATGAGCAGATTACTCAGACACAGTTTGACTGTGAAAGAGAGGGCTAAGGGGCCCCTGGCTCTAGTAGCCAGAGCAGCCTCTATTGCCTGCCTCATTAGGCCTTTATTGGAATTTTTATCTTTAGATACAATCTGTAGGTGAGTAATCTTGGGAGGACACATGTTTACATTGTCCTCTAGGCAAGGGCATCCAGGGATTAAGCATAAGGATTCCAATAAACACCTGGGGGTCTGCATATGTACAGGCTTGTTTGAAAAGGTCAAAGAATAATTAGGGGCACTGCCTTCGACGACACTCCCCTACGTCTCCCCTAAGTTGGAATTCCGATAAACAGGGCAGGTGGCCTTCCACACACTTCCCTTTTATCAGAATGTCCTCCTTACAACTTTCCAACCATGTCTCATGTGTTCCCCAACAGCGCTCTGTTGTAAATTTATTTTCTATATAAGTAAATATTATCTCATTGCCAGCCATCTCCATTAGAATCTAGCAGACCATGAAATTGGCTTTGCAAGATCAAGCAAAGCACTTGGGACCCCAAAAACATTGTTTTGACTTCTAGCTTAAGAACTCCTAGAGAAATAAAATTTTACAGAACAGTTTGGAGAAAACACACTATATAATCCTTTCAAGTGAAAGGCAGTTCTAAAAAGGAAAGCAGATTACTTATAAGTGTGAAAAATAAATGTTTCTAATTTTACTTCTTTGTCCAACTTTCTAACTTTCGCAGTTGTTTTAATAATACATATTTAAAAGAGTATATTTTCTGTAATGCAAAATTAACCCAAGAAGAAAGCATCCTGAGTTTTCAGTCTACTAAATTAAACTCTTAGTAAGTAATCAATCTACTCCCTCCTTTTGTTTTACAAACATCATTTTCAAGGATAATGTCAGTAAAATATAGTGAAATTCAAGAGGTAGTCAATGGCCACATCCTAGATTCCATTCTGAAATGTAGCTAAAATATCAATTAATCTAGTTATATATTTCATTAATTAGACAAATGATATCCAATAACATCACATAAAAGCACACAGTTTATTATGTTTATAGACATTCATTTAAATAATTATTTACATTGTATAAATTTTAGAAGCTTTCATAAAGTGCATGAGACCAGAGTTCAATATTTAAGTATACTTCCAAAGAAACATTAAAGAGTTACATTTTCCCCCAGAATTTAAAGTGAGTGTGAAATGTAACAACACAAACTTTTGTAGCACAAATCTATTGCCAGGTTTAGGAACTGGCAAACATTCAGGAACCTGCAAGAGCCTGGCACAGCAGAAAGTGCAAAAGGTGTGCCTTGAGAGGCACAGCAAAGCACACAAAAGTCCATGGGAAGAGTCAGTGTGAGGGTCCTGGATGTTTACAGCAAAGCTAGGGTCTGCAGCATGAATGAAACATGGTAATATTTTTATCTAACAGGAAACAAAATTTTAAAAGAACTGAGCTTACAGTTGAGAAAAAAATTAATTCATTAAATCATGCAGTCTAACACAGTGTTTCTATTGCTTATGGTAGAAATTTGATTTAGGGTGGCCATATATCAAAAATAGGTCATTTTTACATCTCCAAAGGATGTCTAAAATTATTTCTAATATGAACTGACATAGAGAACTCTATTTTCAAAAAAGTAATCAGTCTTAAAATTCAACTACCCAGTAGTCCTAAGGTATCACTAGGTGCCTAGGATGTACCAGAGATCAACCTAGTCATAGCAGAGAGTGTATTCTGAGGACATTTCAAAGATAATTTTTGTAAGTAATATTAATATAAGACCCTGAATGATAGTCAAATTCAATTAGATTAAAACTTCAAGCATTGTAATTACTGTGAGTTCTCAAGCCAAAGAAAGGCCCAATGAAAGCAATGTTTTTAGATAGATTAATCTGGCAAAAGTGTGTAGTGAGCTTTTAACTGGAGGTAAATAAAATCTGAGAAATAAGTGAATGTCTATGACAGCAAGTCAGTTGAGGGCCATAGCTATGGGACTATGAAGAATGGGACATTATAAAGGAAGATTAGACAGCACTCTATGGTGGAGAGGGAATAGTCAACAATGACTCACAATGTATCCCTTAGTGGATGGGAGAAATCTGGGTGAGAGGGAGGCTTAATGTAAGATATCTGAATTTGAGCTAATAGTGGGTGTGCATGTGAAAAGAGGAAGCTGGAACTAGAGTGTGCAGTGTAACATGACAATAAAGTAATATGAAAAGTTTCATGAGCAGCTGATTTGTAGAATTCAGTATCTTATCTTTATAGAACTTGCTGTGTAGGCCAATAGCTACAGTGGTCACTGAAAGGAAGGTAAAAATAATCTTCACTTATTTACTCAAAAAATTTTTATCATGAATGACATATTGCATTTATTCTAGCTCAATTACATCTAATCCCACTCCTATTAAGAAAGTTTACAAGTAAAATTTAAAGTATGTGATAAAGACAATCCAGGATATCTAGGGCATGTGTGCTGTCTTACTTTATGTTAGAAATTACTTATATATTGAAAAATAAAGACAGGCTGCTTTCATATCATGGAAAATATCAGTGTAATTTGATAACACATTTTATACCTCCATAAATTTGATAACACATTCCATCCTTTAAAAATACCTGTTCCAGCCCTAGCCGGTTTGGCTCAGTGGATAGAGCATCAGCCTGTGGATGGAAGAGTCATGGGCTCGATTGCAGTCAAGAGCATGTACCTCAGTTTCAGGCTTCTCCCCAGTACGGGCCTGGTCAGGGTGTGTGCAGGAGGCAACGAATCAATGTGTTCCTCTCACATTGATATTTCTCTCTGTCTTTCCCTCTCCCTTCCACTCTCTATAAAAATCAATGGAAAAATGTCCTCAGGTGAGGATAAAAATAAATAAAAATACCTGTTCCAGCCCTAGCTGGTTGTTCAGTGGTTAGAGTGTTGGACCACACACCAAAGAGTGGTGGGTTCAATTTCCAGTCAAGGGAACCTGGTTTGTGGTTCCCTCCCTTCCCCAGTTAGGGCATGTGTAGGTGGCAACCAGTCAATGTCTCTCTCACATCCATGTTTTTTTTTTTTCTCTCTCTCCCTCTATCCCCTCCCTTCCACTCTCTTTGGGAAAAAAAAACTGCTATAACCTCCCACCTGTCAGAATAGCTATCATCAACAAATCAACAAGTGCTGGCAAGAATGTAGAGAAAAGGGAACCCTAGTACACTCACTGCTAATGGGAATGCAGACTAGTACAACCATTGTGAAAAATGGTATGGAGTGTTGTTCTCCAAAAATTAAAAATGGAACTGCCATTTGACCCAGTGATCCCACTTCTAGGAATATAGCTTAAGAAACTGGAAAGACCAATCAGAAAGAATATAAGCACCCCTATGTTCATAGCAGTGTAATTTACAATAGCTAACATCTGGAAACAGCTCAAGTGCCCATCAGTAGATGAGTGGATAAAAAAAGCTGTGGTGCATATACACCATAGAATACTATGTAGCTGTAAAACAAAGGATCTCTTACCCTTTGAGACAACATGGAGGGACCTAATTGAAAAAAGCCAGGCAGAGAGGAACCAAGATGGCGGCATAGGTAAACACCTGAACTTGCTGTCTCACACAACCACATCAAAACTACAACTAAAAGAAATAATGAATATCATCCAGAACCACGAGAAGGCTGGCTGAGTGGAAGTTCTACAACAAGAAAGAAAGAGAAAAGCTAATCTAGACCGGTAGGAGGTGCAGAGGTGCGAAAGAGCAAAAGGTACCGAGGTGAGTGCGAAAACCCAGTGGTCAAAGTGAGACCACACCAGATTACAACTCTTCAGATCCATAAGAGACACACTCAGGGGGCAGACTCGGTGAGCACCAAAGCCCCATTGAAGGAAGCCCTGCCCCATAAGGGTATTTCCAGCACAGAAGTTCTCCCATTGTAGACACAACTGGCCCTCACAGCCAATTGGTCTGGAGGTCAATTCCACCCAGTGATACCAACAACAATCAAGGCTTAACTACAATAAGACTGTGCACAAAGGGGTGCACCAAGAGTGTCCACCTCAGGTAATTAAGGAGGCTGAGCCACTGGGCCCTATAGGACACCTAGCACACAAGGCCACTCTATCAACACAGGGAAGCAGCCAAAATGCGGAGACAAAGAAACAGGTCACAAATGACAGAAATAGAGGAAAGCAAACTACTGGATATAGAGTTCAAAACCACAATTATAAGATTACTCAAGAATCTCCTAGAAACCTCTGAGAAATTTAGTGAGACCCTCAAGGATATGAAAAAGGACCAACTAGAAATTAAGCATACACTGACTGAAATAAAGAATAATATACAGAGATCCAACAGCAGACTAGAGAATCCCAAGAATCAAGTCAGATATTTGAAATACGAAGAAGCAAAAAACACCCAACCGGAAAAGCAAAAAGAAAAAAGAATCCAAAAATATGAAGATAGTGTAAGGAGCCTCTGGGACAACTTTAAGCATACCAACATCCGAATTATGGGGGTGCCAGAAGAAGAGAGAGAGCAAGATATTGAAAACCTATTTGAAGAAATCATGACAGAGAACTTCCCCTACCTGGTGAAACAAACAGACTTACAAGTCCAGGAAGCGCAGAGAACCCCAAACAAAAGGAAACCAAAGAGGACCACTCCAAGACACATCATAATTAAAATGCCGAGAGCAAAAGACAAAGAGAGAATCTTAAAAGCAGCAAGAGAAAAACAGTTAGTTACTTACAGGGAGTACCCATAGGACTGTCAGCTGATTTCTTCATAGAAAATATGCAGGCCATAAGGGAGTGGCAAGAAATATTCAAAGTGATGAATAGCAAGAACCTACAACCAAGATTACTCTACCCAGCAAAGCTATCATTCAGAATTGAAGGTCAGATAAAAAGCTTCACAGATAAGAACAAGCTAAAGGAGTTCATCACCCCCAAACCAGTATTATATAAAATGCTGAAGGGTATTCTTTAAGAAGAGGAAGAAGAAGAAAAAGGTAAAGATAAAAATTATAAACAACAAAGTGACAACAAATACGTATCTATCAACAAGTGAATCTAAAATTTGAGTGAATAAAAAATCTGATGAACAGAATAAACTGGTGAATATAATAGAATCAGGGGCATAGAAAGGGAGTGGACTGACAATTCTCGAGGGGAAGGGTGTGTAGGGGGTACAATAGAGACTGGACAAAAATTGTACACCTATGGATGAGGACAGTAGAGGGGGGTAAGGGCATGGGGTGGGGTGGGAACCAGGTGGAGGGGAGATATGGGAAGCAAAAAGAGAAACAACTGTAATAATCTGAACAATAAAGACTTGTTTTTTAAAAAAATCCAGGCAGCAAAATATAAGTATCACATGATCTCACTCATATGTGGAATCTAATGAACAAAATAAACTGATGAATAAGATAGATCCAGAGACATAGAAGCATGTAACAGACTGATGAATCTCAGAGAAAAGGTGGGGGTAAGGGGTTGGGGAGAGATTAACCAAGGAATGTATATGCCTATGTGCATAGCCCATGGACAAAGACGATAGTGTGGTTAAGGTCCTGGGAGGGGAGGTTGAGAGGTGAAGGGGGTCAATGGGAAAAAAAGGGGGACATCAATAATACTTTCAACAATAAAGATAAATTTATGAGAAAAGAAAAGCAATGTAAAAAATATTCTCAGGTGAGGATTAACAAAATAAAACAAAAAATATGGTTCAAAAACCTAGTCCTAAAATGCTTTTGCATCTAGATTCAATGTTGCATTAAACCCACATAAAAAATTCCCTGCCATAAATTTTGCTACAACTGTCAGTATTAGTTAGCTCTTACATTCTATAATATGATAAAGTTGCATTAAATCTATTCCACTTTTCTTACATACTTATTCACAGTGTTTCTGTTATGTCTCTAATCCAGATGGATATGAGATCACATAACAATTTACTACTCTGTACAAAAAAAAGTGGATTAAAAAGACATTAGTGTAATAGCTTAGTCATTAAAAAATGAGTGGTGGTAGCTTCAGACAGGCAAATCAGCTGCCCTTTGAGAACTCTTTTCCCAGGCTATCAAATTCCTGATTATCTTTATTCTGAACCATGTTTTTAAAGGTCTTACCAAATCTTTGTTAAAATTTTCATTCACAATAATAAAAGACAACATGCCAGAAATAACCATTAGTTGGCTGATATTAACTAGAATGCTTTCGGCTACAAATAAAATCCAACTTACACTGGCTCAAATGAGGATATGTATTAGCTCATATGCATATGGCAGGGGAATCTCTTTTCCTAAATCCCCTAGTACACCCTTATGGGGCAGGACTTGCTTCAGTGGGGCTTTGGTGCTCACTGAGTCTGCCCCCTGAGTGTGTCTCTTATGGATCTGAAGAGTCGTAATCTGGTGTGGTCTCACTTTGACTACTGGGTACACTGGCTCTTGGATCTCCAAGGAGGTAATACAGCATATGAGCTAATACATATACTTCCTCTAGAATCTCAGAGGAAGGCACAGTATAGGTTTGGGACAAGCCAATAACTACAGTCCTATTTCTCAATAATTCCTGCCATTGAGTCCTCACTGTGAATTAATTTCATCCTTAGATCCTTCTGCATGGTGGAAAAGGAGCTGAAGCCATTCTGAGCTCTGGTTTACAACTCTGTAATGACCATAGAAAGAGATAATATCCCTTTCAAGTGGCTCTTTCTTGATAGCAGGGGAATATCTTTTTCTAAAGCCCCTAGCGCACCTTCCTTCATGCCTCATTGGTACAGAATGAGTCATATCACAGCCCACTTGTGAAACAATCACTAGCAAAGAAGAGGGATTTTCTTAAGTCAGTGACACCAATTCCTAGAACTGAGGAAAAGCCCACAGGCTGGAAGTGGCCAAGGGATATATTAACAAAAAAGAAGAGGGGAAGAAAAAAGGAATGGGCATTGTGGCACACCAACAAGCTCTACCATTAGGCATTATTTTTGTTTTTTAAGTGGGAATTTTTGGTGTGAGATAAAGGAGAAAATGGAGAAGCCATTTGACAGTTTTTATGGTTACCCACTCCTTTCAAATGCCTTAATTTTTATTTTTGTATTTCTCAATACACTTGCCCTGTCCGTGCTGTCACTATTTATGCAGCTAATTGCAAGTTTAATTTCTCAATAAGATTAGTGACTAGGATCCAATATACCAAAACTACTTCTTCCTAATAATTATTTTCATACTAGAGGCCTGGTGCACAAAATTCGTGCACGGGTAGGCTGGCTGGTGATCAGGGCTGATCAGGGCCTTCTGGCTTCCAGCTGGGACATCCCTTCCCTGGCTGCCAGCCAGGGCCTTCCTTTGTTCCACACTGCCCCCTGGTGGTCAGCACACGTCATAGAGAGCGATCGAACTTCCAGTCTCCTGGTCGAACTCCCGAGGGGACAATTGCTTATTAGGTTTTTATATATATAGACTAGAGGCCTGGTGCATGAAATCCATGCACGGGGGGGGGGGGGCTTCCTCAGCCTGACCTGCACCCTCTGCAATACGAGAGCCCTCAGGAGATGTCCTACTGATGGCTTAGGCCCGGGAAGCGGGCCAAAACCACAGTCTGGCCTCCCTCTGCAGGAGGCAAATGGACTGATCAGGGGAAGGCGCTGCCCCCATCACCTCGATGCTGCTGCCACTGCCGGCTGAGGCAGATGCCAAGGTGTTTTCATCAACATGGACTACAGTCCCTTCACTACGAAAAAATAACAATGTTCCTTAGGCATTTTCAAGATGTCTCTTTCATAGGATATGACAGTTATTTCTTTCTTTCTTTTTTTTTATCCTCACCTGAGGATATTTTTCTATTGATTTTTAGAGAGAGTGGAAGAGAGAGGGAAAGACAGAGAGAAACATCAATGTGAGAGGGACACTTCAATTTGTTGCCTCCTGCATGAGCCCTGACCTGGACCCCATCCAGGGAGGATCCTGCATCCTAGGTACATGCCCTTGACCAGAATCAAACCCAGACCCTGTGGTCGGCAGGCCAAGGCTCTATCCACTGAGCCAAACCAGCTAGGCAGGATATGATATTTCTTAGCCCCTCCAGCAGTGGACCTTTGATTTTTCCTCCAGGAGTGAGGTGGAAAAACCCTAGATCACCTTCTTGGATTCACATTACACAAGATACCAAGAACACTGCGAGTGGTGTATTGGGAGCTTAGCCAATGAGCGGTCAGGAAAGGTGTTTCCTCTGCAGCTCACATTCAGAGGAGGGGCTGGCACACCCCAACAAGCAGGCAGGCCCGCCCTGCTCCCCACTCTCTGCGGGCAGGCCTGCCTTCTCTCTACATGCCGGCCTGCTTGCTCACCGCGGCTGTGCCCCAGCAGGCAGGCCCACCCTGCTCCCCGCTCTCTGGAGGCCCTCTCCGCCCTGCTGCATGGGCAGCCTCCTCCTGAGCCAGTTGTGAACTTTACAGCATTGTGACTAATTTGCATATTACCTCTTTATATATATAGATATGTATATTTATTTCTTCTATTTTGGAAATATTCAAGTTTCTAATATTTGAAGGGAAATATCATCAAAATAAAGACTTTCTATGTCCAATACTAGGTTATTTCCAATACTTTTTCAAGTATCCATGATACTTTCAGAAATAGCATCAGTTTTTGTAAAGAGAGCTCATTATTGCTGCTAGAATAAAAGGTAAAATTTTAAAATGCAATGTATTTTAGACTGATCAGATTTAACTTTTCTCCATCTCCTGTATACTGCTTTTGAAAGGGTTTATCTATTGCCTTCTGAGGGCCTCCAGGCCCTAGAAAACTCCAGCAGTGGGAAGGCATCCTTGTTCTTCCAATGGTATAAAGACTCAATTCTTTGGCCCCAAACTCAAAGACATTACAAATAACAGCTGCTATTTATTGAACATGTAAGAAGCTTTCTTTTTTATTATTTTGGGTTATTTTTCCATTTTTTTTTTCTTTATTGATCCAGGTATTACAAATGTGTCCTTATCCCCCAATTGTTCCTCCATCCCCCCAGTCCTGCCCTCACCCTCACCCCCTGTTGTCTGTGTCCATTGCTTATGCTTATATGCATGCATACAAGTCCTTTGGTTGATCTCTCCCCTTACCACCACCACCCTACCTTCCCTCTGAGATTTGAGCACCTGATCAATGCTTCTCTGTCTCTAGATCTGTTTTTCTTCATTGGTTTATGTGGTTCATTATAATCCACAAATGAGTGAGATCATGTGATATTTATCTTTCTCTGACTGACTTATTTAACTTAGCATAATGCTCTCCAGCTCCATCCATGCTGTTGCAAATGGTAGGAGTTCCTTCCTTTTTACGGCAGCATAGTATTCCATTGTGTAGATGTACCACAGTTTTTTAATCCACTCATCTGCTGATGGGCACTTAGCTGATTCCAAATCTTAGCTATTATGAATTGTGCTGCTATGAACATAGGGGTGCATATGTCCTTTCTGATTGGTGTTTCTAGTTTCTTGGGATATATTCCTAGAAGTGGGATCACTGGGTCAAATGGCAGTTCCGTTTTTATTTTTTTGATGAAACTCCATACTGTTCTCCACAGTGGCTGCACCACGCTGCATTCCCACCAGCAGGGCACGAGAATTCCTTTTTCTCCGCATCTTCACCAGCATTTGTCACTTGTTGATTGTTAATGATAGCCATTCTGACAGGTGTGAGATGGTACCTAATTATTGTTTTGATTTGCATCTCTAAAAAGATTAGTAACTTTTAGCAAGGCCTTCCTATGTCTTCTTTCGAAAAGTATTTATTTATGTCCATTGCCCAATTTTTTATTGGGTTGTTTGTCTTCCTTTTGTTAAGTTGTATGAGTTCCCTGTAAATTTTGGAGATTAAACCCTTATCAAAGATATCTTTGGCAAATATGTTCTCCATGCAGTGGGTTTTCCTGTTGTTTTGTTGATGGTTTCTTTTGCTGTGCAGAAGCTTTTTATTTTGATGTAGTCCAATTTCTTTATTTTCTCTTTAGTTTCCATTGACCTAGGAGCTGTGTCGGTGAAGATATTGCTTCGACATATATCTGAGATTTTTCTGCCTATGGATTCATCTACTATTTTTATGGTTTCCCATCTTATGTTTAAGTCCTTCATCCATTTTGAGTTTATTTTTGTGTATGGTGTAAGTTGGTGGTCTAGTTTCATTTTTTTGCATGTGTCTGACCAAATCTCCCAGAACCATTTATTGAAGAGACTGTCTTGACTCCATTGTATGTCCTTGCCTCCTTTGTGAAATATTAATTTAGCATACTGGTTTGGGGCAATTTCTGGGTTCTCTATTCTATTCCATTGGTCTAAATGTCTGTTCTTAAGCCAGTACCCGGCAGTTTAGAGAACAGTGGCTTTGTAATACAGCTTGATATCTGGTGTTGCGATCCCTCCTACTTTGTTCTTCTTTCTCAGGAACACTGCAGTTATTAAACACTGCAGTGTTTCTCAGGAACACTGTAGGTGTTTGTTTCGTTTTGGTTTTTTATTCCAGATGAATTTTTGGAGAGTACTTTCTAGATCTGTGAAATATGCTGTTGGTATGTTTTTCCATCTGTTTATGTCTTCCTCTATCTCTTTTTTCAGTGTGCTGTAGTTTTCCGCGTATAGGTCTTTTACCTCCTTAGTTAAGTTTATTCCTAGGTATCTTATTTATTTTGGTGCAATGATAAATGTGATTGCTTTATTAATCTCTCTTTCTATAAGTTTACTACTGGTGTATAAAAATGCCATAGATTTCTGGGCGTTAATTTTGTATCCTGCTACATTTCCAAATTCATTTATTAAGTCTAATAATTTTTTGATGGAGTCTTTAGGGTTTTTTATGTACAGTATCATGACATTTTTACTTCTTTTTTAATTTGGATGCCTTTTATTACTTCTGCTTGTCTGATCGCTTTGGATAGCACTTCCAGTACTATGCTGAACAGGAGTGGTAAGAGTGGGCATCCCTGTCTTGTTCCTGCTCTTAAGGGAAGTGGTTTTAGTTTTTGCCCATTGAGTATGATGTTGGCTGTAGGTTTGTTATATAAGGTTTTTATTATGTTGAGGTATGATCTTTCTATTCCCACTTTGCTGAGCATTTTTATCAGAAAAGTGTGTTGGACTTTATCAAATGCTTTTTCTGTATCAATTGATAAGATTATGTGATTTTTGTCTCTCAATTTGTTTATGTGATGTATCACATTTATTGATTTTCGGATATAGTACCAGTCTTGCATCCCTGGAATAAATCCCACTTGGTCATGGTGTATGACCTTTTTAATGTAATGCTGGATCCGGTTTGCTAGAATTTTGTTGAGGATTTTAGAATCTATGTTCATCAGTGATATTGTTCTGTAATTCTCTTTCTTTGTGGTGTCTTTATCTGGTTTTGGGATTTGGGTAATGCTGGATTCATAGAAAAAGCTTGGAAGTTTGCTTTCCACTAAAATTTTTTGGAATAGTCTGAGAAGGATTGGTTTTATTTCTTCTTTGACTGTTTGGTAAAACTCCCCTGTAAAGCCATCTGGTCCAGGGCTTTTGTTTGCTGGAAGCTTTTTGATTACTGTTTCAATTTTATCAGTAGTTTTCGGCCTACTCAGGTTTTTTCATTCTTCCTGCTTGACTTTTGGAAGTTTGTATTTTTCTAGGAATGTGTCCATTTTGTCCATTTTGCATGTGGCCCACAACAAATATTTTTGAGGCCCAGCCGATATAACAGTATGTAAGAAATGTTTCAATAAAAATTTCATAACTTAGTTTTTATTATACATAATCCTATATAATAAAAGCTTAGGTGGTATCACGTGACATCGTCACAAGATGGCCACCAGTAGGTGGTCACCGCAAGATGGCCGGCAGGGGAGGGCAGTTGGGGGTGAACAGGCCAGCATGGCAGGGCAGTTGGGGGCAAGATCACACCTGCAGGGGAGGGCAGTTGTGGGCAAGACCAGGCTGGCAGGGGAGGGCAGTTGGGGTTGACCAGGTCTGCAGGGCAGGGCAGTAGGGGGAGATCAGGACAGCAGGGGAGGGCAGTTGGGGCAATCAGGACAGCAGGGGAGGGCAGTTGGGGACGATCAGGCTGGCAGGCAGAAGCTATTAGGGGCAATCAGGCAGGCAGGCAGGCGAGTGGTTAGGAGCCAGCAGTCCCAGATTGAGAAAAGGATGTCTGACTGCCGGTTTAGGCCTGATCCCACTGGCAGTTGGACATCCCCCAAGGGGTCCCAGATTGGAGAGGGTGCAAGCCGAGCTGAGGGACACACCCCCCATGCACGAATTTTGTGCACTGGGCCTCTAGTATTAATAACGAACTATATTGTTCACTAATGACTGATTACTATAATCATCTTCCATTCATTTCCCTTACGCACCTTACCCACAAGCACACCATTTTTCTCCTCTAATACTAGCAGTTAATAATTTAGCAGCCGATTATCACATCATTAATCTTGTGCTGACTTGTTTGGTGTGCACAACAGAAAATTATTTCACTTTCAGAGAAAAAGAAAAATAGGTTTATTTGTGTTACATTTATTAATTTCTGCAGTTATTCAGTGTCTGGTAAGTTAATGTTCAAGAAAAAATATTAATTTTTATTAAAATGTGTGGGAACCCCTTTCATGTCCCGTGTGGTTCAGGGTTTAGGTTCAGGGTTCTGGTTCTGGAGAAGGCCGCACACAAATCAAAGAGACTAGAAAAATATTAATTTGGGAAATGGGGGCCAGGCAGAAGCCCAACTCTAGTGAGAGGACTACACTTTGCTTTGGCCTTGCCATCCATTTAATTCAGGTTTGGGATACACCCGTTGCCCTTAAGCAGGCAATTCCAGTAACAGGCAGATTATCTTATCAGCAAGGATTTACATGATTATTTGGTGGGAAAGTTGCTTCAGCTACCATTGTCTCAATTAGATAGGGAGTGGTTGGCTCTGACCTTTCAGAGCTTCAAGGTTGACCAGCCTTCCAGGTTCCTTGTCCACACCTTTCTAAATAGTGAGACAATGATCAGTTTCCAGCATCTCTCACGTTTCTTTTCTTTAAAAAATCTTGCATCTGCAGACTAGAAATAAACATATAAGAACAAAATCATGAGACAAGCAATAATAGTTATGCTGAGAGGCAAATGAATCAGTCTGTAGTAAGTTTCTTTCTGGGCCAACAGTTTTTTGAGTCCCAGTTTCAATGTCAAACAGTTCCTTATGTGTACATGTCAGCAATGATATCTGGATGGTGGAAAAATGGTGGTAATGCAGGTCCGACCCTCTCTGGTTTGGTTCTGGGCAACCTGCAGCGATACACAGCTGCTGACTGCTAGCATGGCATGGCGTCTTCACCATCTTCCATCTCTGGACTGTTTCTCTTCCTGTCTTCGTGGCTGGAGCAGTCCTGTCAATTCCTCTCTGTTGCAGGAATCCACATGGTATTGGAGGTGTTTTCTGAAAATATACAAATATATTCTCGACCAAAAGTTAATAAAGGAGTCATTTCAGTAAATTTGACTTGGGATCCTTTTTATTTTTGCCCAAATGATTTTCCTTTTGCTTATTTTGAAAGCATGTGTGTTTTTCATGGGTGTCTTGCTGATAGCATTACAAATGAAAATTAATTTTCAAAGTAAAAATTTTTCTAGATGTAATTTACTTACAGGATATTTTTCCTTACATGATATTTTTTCACTACCCCCTCACCCCTTTTTTGATTAATGGAGGCTTTTGGAAATTTTATAATGCAGTCTTGATAACTTCTAATTTTTTAATTTTTTGCACAAAAATGTGACTGCTTTAGGTTCATTGCATGTTAAGCAATTTTACCATGAGATGAACTACCAATAGAAATTTTAGTTAATACTTTAGGAACAGCTTTTTGTTCAGTACAATTAAATTTTCTTGAATATTCACTTATTTCAATTAGCCAATTTAAATTGGCCTGAAAACTTGACTACTATTTTACTGTCAATTTTAATACTCTAACAACAATCTTAGTTTACCCTGTAAATATTAGTGGAAATATTATTTGCATTCTAGAATAGGCTCTGAGCATTCCTGGTGCTAGGTTGGATTTAGATATAGGGCAGCTGCTGTCGGCCAAGTCTCTGTCTGTTACCAGGGTCCCGATTTGAGCTGGGGATGGGAAGCTAAGCTGCCATGGGGGCAGGAGACCTCCCTCAGAAGGGGTGAAGATTCAGGCCCCTGCAAACTTGGGGGTGTGAAGGTCTGTGCCCCACCTCTGTTGACCCCCAAATTCTCTCCTGATGGCCCTTCTGCAACTGTGCCTGTCTTAGGTTGTTCCTTCCCTGAGGAATCTTACCCGTCTCTGGCTAACCAGCCATCCTCCGGGGCCAAGCAGGGTGATGTGAGGTTCAGTTCTGTCTCCTTAGTCGCCTACACCCCTGTGGCCTCCACACCCAGCACCTGCCTTGGGATCCCCTCGCCTGCTGGCGGGGCCCCGGCACTGATCACATATCTTGGGGAGCCCAGGTTTCTTCTCCAGGGAGGGCCCAGCTCACACCATTGGGCAAGAGACAGATCCATAGTACCATCCACCAGGAGGCTTCAACCTCAGCAAGAATAGAAAGCTCAGGCAACAGCTTTCTATTGGGAGGGTCCCTCTTGGCAAAAAGGGCAAGAGAGGCCAATATAGAATGCTCAAGTGCCTTAATTTCTTCTGGAAGGGATTAAATCCTTTCATGTCCTTTTTTAAATTGCTGCCAAACATTCAAAGAATTAGTTTGTAAGTTTGCTTGGGATAATTGTACAATATGCTGTTGTAAAATATCAAAAATTATAATGACATTGTAGAATAATATCATTTAAGGATATTCTTTGCTCTAGGCCATGGCAATTAAATTTCAAACTGGCTGCCAATTTCTTTTTGTATAGACAAGGTCTTAGTAACTTTCTTAGAATACTTAATCAAATTGCTTACAAAGACATTGGTTTATTCCAAAGGAAGGGGTTGGCCCCTATGGCTTCCAAAGGGACCAGCGAGTCATGTGGCCATCATGGCGACTGTCTAACCCATTCTTTTAAAAGACAGTCAAATTTATATTGCAGACAAACAAAAATCTCACTAGCTGTTTCTGGTATTTATTAGAATTGTTTATAAAAATATTGGCTTTTCGCCGAAACCGGTTTGGCTCAGTGGATAGAACGTCGGCCTGTGGACTGAAAGGTCCCGGGTTCGATTCCGGTCAAGGGCATGTACCTTGGTTTTGTGTACATCCCCAGTAGTGGTTGTGCAAGAGGCAGCTGATTGATGTTTCTCTATCATCGATGTTTCTAACTCTCTATCCCTCTCTCTTCCTCTCTGTAAAAAATCAATAAAATATATTTAAATATATATATATATTGGCTTTTCATTTAGCTGAAAACCTTGATTATAATTTAAAAAGCTAATTTATTTAAGTAATTAAAGTAGGTATCTTCATTTAAAAAGCAAAGCAAATTTAGTAAATGTTTACGTCTGATTCACAAGCCGCAAATGTTGCCCCACCTGTAGCTTAATTAAGAATTCAGGTGGCTACGGGCTTTTTGTCATTTTAAATTCTGCGTTGGATTATAAGAAATATTTAGTTACTTCATTTTGCCCTTCTTAGAGGCCAAAACCTTCATAACATTTAAAATATGTTTATTAATTTTTATTTGATAAAGCTTTCCACACAATTTCAAGTATATTAGATCTGTTAAATTTTTAAAAATTTCCTTTAAGAAGAGAGAATAAATTTCTTGTATTACTCCAGGCACTTGGAGCTTTCCAAGAATCATCTCTGTTAAAGCCTTGAAATTTTAACTAGTTTTTGCATAGAAAAATTTTGGTTGGGATCACAGAATTAATCTTCTTTTTTAATTAGACCAATAATAAGCAACGTATTTTGAATTCCTAATTATTAGAGAAAACACAACATTTTATTTTCTCAAAAATAAGTTCTTATACTTTAGACATTTAATTACCACAACTATATAATTTCTCCTAATTTAATTTGTACTTTGAACTTTTAAAGCTGGCAAGTCAAATATATTTAGCATTTCCTAGATTAATAACACTACATTTTTTAAGAAAAATACAAGACATAATCAATTAATAGATTCAATTCTGTCCTCTAGGTTTTTTATAAGGCAAATTTAAACTTTACTTTTTATTTGCCAGTAGCTCTGGAAAACCAGGTTTGGTTTATTCAAATGTAAATTACCACATTTTTCAAAGATGGTTCCTGGCAGGAAACTAGATTACCTGTCTGCTGGGGGAAGGGCGTCTACTTCCTTCCTCCATTAATAAAGGGCATAGCCAGCCCTCACATGGGCTATTTACAATTTTTATAATTAATAAATTATTTATCTATATTTCAACAATTTTTTGAGATTCAAATCCAATTCCAATTATTTTAAGGCATTTACTTTGGATAAATTCTATAACAGAGACAAATTTACTTATTTTCTTGAAGGCCTTAAAAGTTAACTTTTTAACAGGGTTCATTAGCATTTTGAAAACTACTCTTTATTATTGAAATATGAATCCTGTTGCTGGAATTAGCTTGAATTTCGTTCTGGGTTTTTCATTTTCTATAGCTTTTGCAGAGAGATTCCAGCTGAAGACAATCTAAATGTCCGAAATTGGACCATTTGCACATTCTGTCTTACAGCCAGATTCTCTCCCCACAAGCACCGAAATTCCAGACACATTTCTAAATTTTTAGGACTTTTTCATGGCGAGAAAGGAAACTTTAAATTAGCATACTGGGAGAGTGGGCGTCCATATTGGCTCACCACGTGTCTCTCCCTTCCCCCACATCTTGCTTGCTCTGGGGGAAGCATCAGCAACAGATCTGGCCACACATTTTTTTCATGCTTAATAGATAAAGACAGATCTCAAATTTTTTCTTTCTTTTTCACTTTCTGAAGTAATAACTAGCACCCAATTTGGCCAAGATTTGCATTTCCCTGAAAGTTCTATAATTTTTAAATGAAACCTTAAGTAACCTCATTGAGGGAGAGCAGATAGCCCTGCCCTCTCTTGCCACCTTTGAATTTCTCCACACCAGAGGTGGTTTCAACAATGGAGTTTCATTTCTTATTACAGATTTTAAATTCCAAATACAAACTAAGATTTTAATTTGAACAAGAAACCACATTCTTTAAGCATGCAAACCAAAAGTCTATAATAACATTTACTTTATATTTATAACCTAATTCTTCCACATTAGCCTGGCTGAAAAAGACGTTCCCACCTACTTATAGATCGAGACTCTGCAGCTTGATCGTGGGCTTTGTGTGCGGTGAATTTCCCTCACCTTTTTCTCGGTGAATTTTTTCCACACCTTTTCTCGGTGTAATTTTTTCCTTCCTTTGCTCTAGGCGAAAAATATCATCTCCTCCAGATGTCCCGCGTTCAGGCACCAGATGTGAGAACCCCTTTCACATCCCGCGTGGTTCAGGGTTCAGGGTCAGGGTTCGGGTTCTGGAGAAGGCTGCACACAAATGAAAGAGACTAGAAAAATATTGATTTGGGAAATAGGGGCCAGGCAGAAGCCCAACTCTAGTGGGAGGACTATGCTTTGCTTTGACTTTGCCATGCCTTTTATTCAGGTTTGGAATACACCCATTGCCCTTAGGCAGGCAATTCCAATAACAGGCAGATTATCTTATCAGTAATGATTTACATGATTATTTGGTGGGGAAGTTGCTTCAGCTACCATTGTCTCAACTAGATAAGGAGTGGTTGGCTCTGACATTTCAGAGCTTCAAGGTTGACAAGCCTTCCAGGTTCCTTGTCCACACCTTTCTAATTAGTGAGACAATGATTGGTTTCTGGCATCAAATGTTCTATTATTTTATGTTAACAATTACTCATTTATTTCAGCCCTTTGTATTTAGCATGTCTCTATTGAAATAAACCTACATTTCTATGAAATTTGAAGCTTTTGTTTTTTGTGGCCCACATAAACTTAAACCATGTTTATTTGGCCCATGTTAGCCTTTGAGTTTGACATGTTTGCTGTAGTATCACACAGATTTTCCTGAAAAACCTGTGATCTGCCCATTCATCCCTGCCACCCTTATACCCTGATCTTTTCACTGTCTTCTTAGTTTTGCCTTTCCCAGAATTGCATATAGTTGGAATCATAGAGCATGTAGCCCTTTCAGATTGGCTACTTTCACTTACTAATATGCAGTTAAGTTTCCTTCATGTCTTCTCATGGTTTGATAGCTCATTTGCTTTTAGTGTTGAATAATATTTCATTGTCTGAATGTACCTCATTTTATCCATTCACCTACCAAAGGCAATCTTGGTTGCTCTCAAGTTTTGGCAATTATAATTAAAGTTACCATAAACATTCCTATTCAGTTTTTTATTAGACATAAGTTTCCAATGCCGCCTACAATTTTTAATCACTTTCAACACCAACAATCCCTTAGAACTATGACAATGGCCACAAAAATACACTCCAGATTTGTCCCCCGAGTGGAGTTTCCTAGGAATATAAAGAAGTGTCTGCATGAAAAGAAAATGTTTTACAAATATAGATTTATAGTTAGAATTTTATGAGAGTTTAGATAAAATTTACACAAATGTTTAATATGTATTTCGTAACATAAATTAAACTCCTGAAATGTTGTAAAAATGCAACATGAAGAATATTATTAATTAAGACTAGTGGCCCAGTGCACGAAATTCCTGCATTCGGCATGGGGGGGTCCTCCAGCCTGGCCTGTGCCCTGTCACAGTGTGGGAGCCCCACAATCTATAATCCCAAAGAGGTAGGCCCCGCCCACCCATCCGGGGCTCCTCAATGGATTTCCCCAAAGAGGTAGGCCAGAGCTGGGGGAAGCCTGCGGACTCCCAGTGCAGGCGCACGGAGGCCTCCACCATGGCCCCACCACAGGCTGGGTTGCAGCCACGGTGGAGGCCTGCAGAACACCAGCATAGGTGAGTGGAGGCCTCTGCCACAGCCCCACCCCCATTCCTGACACTGCAAGTTCCCACCCACCTGCACCTGCTGCGCATGCAGCCTCCAGCTGATCGGTCGTTACGCATGAGGGCATCCCGACCATTTGAACATTACCCTTTTATTAGTATAGATTAGTTTTCACTGTTCAATTGATAGAAAATGAATTCTCAATGAAAATGACAAAGTGGAACAATTTTTTAGAAATTACATATTCATACCTAACCCATTCTTGACACGTCTTTTAGAGTGAATATATTAAAAGAGAGAGAGAGAAAGCAGGGTAAGCAAACATGAGAACCTTATTCTCAGAGGCCTTGGATCCTGCACTCCCTTGGAGAAGGCAGAGGGCATGACGTCTGCAGCATTAGAGAAAATGTAGTTAATTCCAAATTGTAAATTCCACTGAGGGCTTAATGTTCAATATGGGCTAAAACAGTCATTTTAAAATAAGGACACATAAAATAAATTCCACTTTCTGTACAGTCTTAGGAGCTTAATTTGAACCTGAGGAATTATGTATAATAATAAAACCATAATATGTTAATTAGACCGGACAGCCCAATGACCTTCCAGATGTCATTCTGGACATCCTTCTGGATGAAACTGCGGCAGTGGGGGCCGAGGCAGAGGTGGTTAGTGGTGATCAAGCAGGCAGGTAAGCAGTTAGGGGCAATAAGACAGGCAAGTGAGTGGTTAAGGGCGACCAGGCAGGCAGGCAGAGTGGGTTGGGGCAATCAGGCAAGCAGGCAAGCAGTTATGGGCGATCAGGCAGGTAGGCAGGATTGGGCCTAAATCAGCAGTTAGACATCCCCCATGGGGTGCCAGATTGCAAGAGGCCTGGCTGAGGAACCCCTCCCCCCATGCACAAATTTCATGCACCAGGCCTCTAGTATATAATATAAATCGTTTTATTGTAGATTACATGTTATTTAATATTGTTATCCTATCTAATAAAAGGGTAATATGCAAATCGACCATCACCCCAACACACAAGATGGCTGCCCCCATGTGGTCAAAGATGGTTGCTTCTATGTGGACACAAGATGGCCAGCAGGGGAGGTCAGTTGTGGGTGATCAGGCCAGCAGGGGAGGGCAGTTGGGAGGGACCAGGCCTGCAAGGAAGGGCAGTTGGGGATGACCAGGCCTGCAGGGGAGGTCAGTTGGGCATGACCAGGCCTACAGGGGAGGGCAGTTGGGAGGGACAAGGCCTGCAGGGGATGGCAGTTGGGGGCAACCAGGCCTGCATGGGAGGGCAGTTAGGGGAGACCAGGCTGGCAAGGGAGGGCAGTTAGGGGCACTCTGCCAGCAGGGAGCAGTTAGGCGTCAATCAGGCTGGCAGGGGAGTGGTTAGGCAGTGATCAGGCTGGCAGGCAGAAGCAGTTAGGGGCAATAAGGCAGGCAGGCAGGCAAGTGGTTGGGAGCCAGCAGTCCTGGATTGGAGATGGTGCAGGCTGGGCTGAGGGACACCCCCTCCCCCATGTACAAATTTCATGCATCAGGCCTCTAGTTTTTATTATAGTTAAGGACAGTCTATAGGAAAAGAAGTGTTTAATCAAACCCTTACAATGGAGGACTTCAGAGTCATGGTGGATAGCATGCATCTGTGCAAGCCAGCCAAGTGGTCCTCTGTGAAAGCTGGGTCTGGGGAAAGGGAAGAAGGAAGGGAACCGACTCACCTCTAAAAAATAATGTAAAATACAAACCTGACAGCGACAGAAGCAGTCTGGCAAATGAAAATAGATTCTTTATCCTTAATTACATTACTTTCCCCCAAAATGAAGTATAAATAATACATTCATAAATATAGGAAGGAGAAACTGTGGTGAATGCCATGAGTTACTAAAGTTAGACTCATTTGTTTAGTCTGAGATTGCTGAAACTTGACAGTTAGAGAGTAATGTTTCCTGGTTGTGCAAAAACAAGTTTATTCTTAGAGTAAAACCATTAAAGAAATTACCATTCCAGAAAAACCAATTTTCTGGGTAGAATATAGACCAATATGCAGCATATGTTTTAATGCAGTGTTACCAAAAATCTGTGTTAAGTTCTAATGAAAAAGTTAATGCTTACAACTGATCAGCTCTCTGCCTCCTTCCACATTTCACTCCAACTTCCTTCTCAGAGAAACTTTTCCTACTTAAATGAAATCACATTTAAGTTCATTCCTCGGAAAGATAGCCTCAGAGGAATAGAAAAAGGAAGAAACTTGTATACTTATATTACCTTCTTGATTTCCATATCAAAGACATTGAGAAACTTTATGAGAAAACCATGATGTCCTAACACCAATATTCATGCATAACTACAATATCCTACCTTTTCATAGAATCTAATTCAAGTCCTTCAAATGCATATTATACCTGAAGCCACTTCTTCCTTTCTCAAAGACCCCATTTGTATTTCCTTAAATCTGGCAGAGATTCAATAGCTGTGAAAACAATAATCGGTAAGAGATGGCCCAGCCTTCCTCATGGATCATAGACGTGCCTGATGTAGCCAAGGCCCCTTTATACTCTGAGCACCTAATCCTCTCTTCTGTACTAAGATTGGACCCAAATTAGCTGATACGTCTTGATTTCACAACCTCACTGAAGCATAGCTATAATAATTAAGTACTTTAAGGCATTCTGCTACCATGAAAGGGCAGATTCTGTCTCCGGTAGTGCTAGAGAAATCTTCACTCTGCTCCAGAATGTCAAGACACCCAGTTTCTAGCACCGCATACAGCTCTTAATTCCAGTTCTACAGTAGCACTTTATCTTCCTAGTCATTTATACTACAGATGTGTACAGTGCACCTGTTAGGCATTGTGCTAGATAATAGAGACACAAAGGAGAATGGGCCAGAAAGATGTCCTGGAGAAAATAAAAAAGTTAGAACAAATAATAAATAAGTAAACCAAAAATATAATTTCAGAAAAATAAGTGCTTTAAAGGCGATAAAACAGGGTAATTAGTACTTTGAATGTGATATGGGGTTACTTTAAATAGAGTTGTCAGGAAGGCCTGAGTAGGTGACATTTGGGCTGAAATTGAATGCAAGCCACACAAGAAGCCCAGGTAAAACCACTCTCCCAATTAAAATCATAAGAAGGGCAAGGGAAGGTTCTGTAAAACCCTAGTCAAGCCCACGGTCCTTCCCTGGAGCCTCTGGCTCCCAGACATCCGATTTCATGAACTCTGATTTTCTGACCTGCCTACACCTGCCCACTCACAACTTCCTCCCACGTTGAATGCAAGCCCTAAGGATTCTAGGCAGTGTCAGAAGAGTCAGCACCCAGGTGCAACTATCAGCTATTGATCAACACTCCAAGAACCACATTAGCATTATCCTACAAGTTGATGTAGAAATGGTCTTTGGGTGTCTTCCCAGCCAGAGGTTAGATCTGTGCTCAAATTACACTTACAGCAAGACACTGAAACAAGAATTGGGGAGAAACTGGTGTTTACCAGTACCTTGAAATTCACTCCTTGGCCACATTCATGCTGTTGGAGTATGAGACACATAATAAATACTTTCTTTTGTTTTTTAAATAAACTAGCATGAGTCACTCTCTGCTCCTTATGATCAAAAAATACTAGTCATAATACTCCCTCTACTTGTCCCAGTACCATGAAAGTATTTCCACTTAATGCCAGTTCTGAGCTATGTACACAGTGATTTCATATAATGATGGGGAACCAAATTTGGTCAGCTTTCCCACCCATATTCTCCCTGATGGTAGAGAAGTTTCACTAGACACTTTGCCTTTTCTTACATGCTAGTGGCTTATACTGTTTTCCAAATATAATACTAGAAGCATCTAGATCTCAAATTGCCTACTGCTGTTTATATCATACCTTTCATCTGATGACTGTGACCTTTGATAATAATGTGTTCATTTCCCTGTTTCTGTCATGTTTGTATGTTTTTCTTTCTTTCTTCCTTTTTTTTTTTTCAAGGTAAATATCTTTACTCCTGCAGGAGGGTGTGCAATACATGGTCTGAAAGCATGTGCACACTGAGCAGGTAGTCTGCTCAGCTTTTTAATCCTGACGCATGTGACCTGTCCCTTACTCTTGATTAGAGCTCAGGGTCACAGTCTTTCACAATTGGCTAATTCAAAGGAAGGGGTTGACCTTTGCTGTTTCAAGATGGCGGCCCCCAGGGAGCCACAAGCCATGCGGCCAACATGGTGGCTGCCTAAACCAGTGATGGGCAACCTTTTGAGCTTGGTGTGTCAAACTTCGCCAAAAAACTGAGCATAACTCGGGTAGTGTATCACTTTGAGAAAAAAAACATTATTTTGCAAATGTTTCATCCTTGGCATGCGGCCGCCTCAGCGGCCATGTGTCATCAGAAATGGCTACGCATGTCAGTGCTGACACACGTGTCCTAGGTTTGCCATCACTGGCCTAAACTGTTCTTTGACAGAAAAGATGACTTGTTTATTCTCACAATCCCCCCCTTTTCTTTATTTAAACTCTTTTCTTCAAACTCAGCTAACATTCATTGACTTTCATGCTCTACAGTGTCTAGGACAGTGATGGGCAACCTTTTGAGCTTGGTGTGTCAAACTTCGCCAAAAAACTGAGCATAACTTGGGTAGTGTGTTACTTTAAGGAAAAAACTAACTCCAAGACTCTAGTCGCAAATGTTTCATCCTTAGGAGCAGCAAATGTTTCATCCTCGGCATGCGGCCGTGTGTCATCAGAAATGGCTACGCGTGTCAGTGCTGACACGCATGTCATAGGTTCGCCATCACTGGTCTAGGAGAAGACTAATTTGCTGTTTGGTCAATGCGTCTTCAATTAACCTTTGAATAATATATGAGATGATGTAACATCCCATCACTGTAACTCCTAATTAAAGGGATGAATGTGGATACCATCATTCCCTTCCACCTTCCAAACAATTGCTCTAGTACCGTGGTCGGCAAACTCATTAGTCAACAGAGCCAAATATCAACAGTACAACAATTGAAATTTCTTTTGAGAGCCAAATTTTTTAAATTTAAACTTCTTCTAATGCCACTTCTTCAAAATAGACTTGCCCAGGCCGTGGTATTTTGTGGAAGAGCCACACTCAAGGGGCCAAAGAGCTTCATGTGGCTCATGAGCCGCAGTTTGCCGACCATGGCTCTAGTGGATGAGAGAAAGGATTCTCAATCTCAGGTTCCACCTAATGCATTAGCTAAAGCTGCCATTGCCTTAGGGCCTCAGTGACTGTCTGTCTGCTGTGTTTTCAGGGATGAATGTACAACACAGCCCCCAACATTACACATATTACTCCTTTTTCTGCCAGAATCAGATCCAAGGCCAACCTGTTCTCTCAGGTCATCCTGCTGGTGGCATCTAGCTGTTCAGCTATCCCTTTAGCTGCATCTCGAGTACAGTAAACAAGCCTTTGCTGGTTATAGTAAATACTAGAGGCCCGGTGCATGAAATTCGTGCATGGAGGGGCATTGTCCCTAAGCCCAGCCTGTACCCTCTCCAATCTGGGACCCCTCGAGGGATGTCTGACTGCCTGTTTAGGCCCGATCCCAGCAGTCAGACATCCCTCTCAGGACTGCTGGCTCCCAACAGCTTGCATGCCTGCCAGCCTGATTGCCCCTAACCGCTTCTGCTTGCCAGACTGATCACCCCTTAATCACTCCCCTGCTGCCCTCCCTTGTTGGCCTGGTTGCCCCTAACTGCCCTCCACTGCTGGCCTGGTCACCCCCAACTTCCCTCCCTTGCCAGCCTGGTCACCCCTAACTGCCCTCCCCTGCCAGCCCAATTGCTCTAAACTGCCCTCCCCTGCCAGCCACGTTGCCCCCAACTGCCCTCCCCTGTAGGCCCAGTCACCCCTAGCTGCCCTCCCCTGCAGGCCTACCCCAACTGCCCTCCCCTGCTGGCCTTGTCCCTCCTAACTGCCCTCCCCCTGCAGGCCTGGTCCCCCCCAACTGCCCTCCCTTGCAGGCTTGGTCCCTCCCAACTGCCCTCCCCTGCCGGCCATCTTTTGGAGGCCATCTTGTGTCCACATTGGGGTGGCCATCTTTGACCACATGGGGGTGGCTATCTTGTGTGTTGGAGTGATGGTCAATTTGCATATTACCTCTTTATTAGATAGGATAATTAATCCAACCACATTCTTGTTTACAGTGGGCCACCAGCATAGGATAGATTCTAACCCTGCAGCAATCTGATTTCTAGCCTTAAACTCCTTGGCACTCCTCCTGGAACCCAAATGGGATCTGTGTGTATATGGGGATCAAAGGAGCTCCCTGGACTCTCTCTCCTTTTTGTAGTCTGTCTGTCCATTGAAAAAAGGTTTATGATATGCCAATGTGAAAGGGATAGCCAATTGTATCAGAGCACAAGTTTTGCTCCATTTGCTGGGCAAGGCCACAAGTCAGGGTCCCCCATAATACCACCGGACATCAGCATGGGGTATCAACAGTGCAGCATGATTGGCTTCTGAGGATACTCAGCATTTATGCATCTGGATAAATTTCTCACAAACACTGAGCACTGTTTCCTCCCTTGAGAGGCAGGAGGTATAGTTTATGTCGGAGGATGGGGCCGGATCATTTTGGGGGGGGGGTCCTTGCTCTTTACTTCTGTTGAATGGGAACCACAGGGAGAGTCTTACAGGAAGCGTTTTCCCAGGCGGTTTCCTCCTGGTACAAGGCAAGCACACATCCCATTACTGTCTGAGGTCCATCCAAATGGAAATGGGACCACTTGGGCCTCTAGCCTTCCCACTGTGAAAGCATAACAGTTGCTTTTATTTAGAGAGCATACAGAATATTTAATCCATTCCACCCAATCATTCGCTCCCTTATACCCTACTTCTATTTGCATGGTGGTGGCAGTGGGCTAGTGGATCTTATCCTCTGACCTCTACTCCTAAATCTAGTCTTAACTAATCTTTTGACCTAAAGGCTAAAATATCCAAGTCATTCAAGTTATCTATAATCAATAACTTAACTGGGTAAGCATGATTCAGATTGTACACATTTCTCCAGCCCACACTGTAAGCCCCTGCAATTTTCCAGATTCCTAAAGCAAATAGAGCCCAGTACATGATGGTTATTAAGACAGCTCACAGTTCTTAGTGTCAATTCAAGGGGATATGTCCTGGTATGGCTTTTCAAGTTGAGGTGTATCTGCCCTTAACCCGGGTGTGATGGGTTCAACCTCACTCTGCAGTCCGAACAGCAGTCCCTGTAGTAAGCAAGACAGGTAATGTCCTTTCCAGGAGGGTTCCAACTTGTTTCCCTTCCAAGTTTTGATTAGAACAAACATAATCTCCTGGTCGATGGTGATGAACCGGAAACTCAAGAGGAGGGCCTTGAGTCAGGCCTTCTAACCTGAGAGAGATTAAAGTAGAAGAGATACCCAGTACATAGTTCTTAAGAAATTGGTCCGTAGTCTCCATTGTAGGAAGGTTTTGAGGCATTCCAGGGCCTATTGGAATCACCTACAGCCAATCTAGGTAAAAAAAAAAAAAAAAAAAAAAACCTTCTTAAAATTCAAACCCTAGGAAGGTTGTGAAAACCATTTTACCAAAAGATTATATATCAAAGTGATAAGAGTGTATTAAACACAAACATAAACTAGTAAAACTTCAGTTCCCACAATTAAGATCACTCTTTTCTAAGCAATTAAGTACCTGATTAAAATTTCACAATATATAATTACTAGAGGCCTGGTACAGGAATTCGTGCACCAATGGGGTCCCTCGGCCTGGCCTGTGGGATTGGGCTAAAACTGGCTCTCCAACATCCCCCGAGGGGTCCTGGATTGTGAAAGGTTTCAGGCCAGGCCGAGGGACCCCCACCGGTGCACCATCAGGGCTTGAGAGGGACACGGGAGGTTGGCCAGCCAGGGAGGGACTGCGGGAGGGCTTCAGGGCATGTCTGGCCTGTCTCGCTCAGTCCTGATCAGCTGGACCCCAGCAGCAAGCTAACCTACTGGTCAGAGCATCTGCCCCCTGGTGGTAGGTGCAGATCATAGAGAGTGGTTGAGTGGCCTTAGCATATCATTAGCATATTATGTTTTGATTGGTTGAACGGCGGACAGTCGACTGGACACTCAGCATATTAGGCTTGAATTATATAGGGTTCCAATAATTTATGGAGCTTTTGCTTCCTAGGCAAATACAGGAAAAATCTGTTCCCTTTTAACAGAAAACTTTTTTCTTTGGAAACGGTCTAAACAAATTCTATATTATTCTACTTTACATTCACCTACCTATAATTTCCCTTTAAGATTTATTTTCACAATCCTTCTATAATTTTCACAAATCTTTTATTCATTTAGCTTTAGAACAACTTAATTACCTAATTATTTCTATAATGCATCTCCATACTTCATGGTTTCTATTACCCAAAACATATAATTTATTTCCCATTAGCTAGAATTTTGAACTCTTAGAAACCTTAAATTTTAGGTGGCAAGTTAAGTACTTAGCATTTCTCAGATTAGTAATACATTCACATTTTTAAGGATATATCTTAATAATAAAAGCCCAGGATTGTAATGACTGCTCATGACCAAACGCAGACCATCCGGAAGTCAGCGCTGGATTGCCCAGCTGCAGCCTGGCGACCTAGCACTGACTGCCCAGGTGGCTGAGACCCAGAAAGTGAGTCAGGGTCTGATCTGCAGCCTCAGTGGAAGCTGTTGATCAGTGTACTTACCTCTCTCTTTCTCTCCCTCTTTCTTTCTGATCTTCGCCAGCAGCCAGGCTTTTCTTTCTCTCCAGGCCTCCACAGGGAGGGGTGGGAGGGGCTGCTGTTAAGCCCTGCCTCTTTGATCAGGCCCAGAGATAGGCCTGGAGATGCTGACTGGCATAAGAACCAACCAATCAGAACCAAAGGTGGGTGCTGTGGGGAGCCAATGGCTGCCTAGTAGGTGGAGCTTCTGACCTGACTGGCATAGGAACCAACCAATGAGAAACAAATCTGGTTGCTGTGGGGAGCCAATGGCTGCCTAGGAGGTGGAGCTTTTGAAGCTGACTGGCATAGAAATCGACCAATCAGAACCAAAGGTGGGTGCTGTGGGGAGCCAATGGCTGCTTAGGAGGCAGAGGTTTTGATGCTGACTGGCATAGGAACCGACCAATCAGAAGCAAAGGTGGGTGCTGGGAAGAACCAATGGCTGCCTAGGAGGCGGAGGTTCTGACACTGGCATAGGAACCAGCCAATCAGAACCAAATTGGCAGCAGAGGAGGGCAGTTGGGGGTGACATCAGGCCTGCAGGGGAGGGCCGTTGGGAGCAAGATCATGCTGGCAGGGGAGGGCAGGTAGGGGCAATCAGGCCGGCAGGCAGGTGAAAAGTTAGGAGCCAGTGGTTCCAGATTGTGAGAGGGATGTCCAACTCCCAGGGATCGGGCCTAAAATGGCAGTCAGATATCCCACAAGCAGTCCCCAATTGGAGAGGGTGCAGGCTGAGTTGAGGGAACCACCCCCCTGCGTGCATGAATTTCGTGCACCAGGCCTCTAGTTTCAAATAAAATACAAGACATATTCAATTAATAGATTCAAATCTATCCTCTAGATTCTCCATACAAGGCAAACTCATATTAATTAATGTTTCAGTATCTTGTTATCTCAAAATACCTAGGTATTATTATTTTTTTTTTTTACTATTAACTCAGCAATGCTCCAAAGCTTTTAAGTTAGTAATTAGGCATATGAAGCTGGAGAAAAGGTTGAGAGGGGGAGGGAGCAGGCCCTGCAGCCTCTTCTATGACTGCAGTTTCTAGGCCCCACCCGCTTAGATTTAAAACTGCCACATTTTTCCTTAGAGATAGCATACTAAGGTTTGGGTGGTAATGAGTCCCGCTTCTGATAGTATCAGAACTGTTAAGTAAAAAAAATGTTCTTTGGGAAGGGGGTGAGAATGTTGGCCTTGGTATCTAAAGGCTCAGTTAGGGGTCCCTTCGTGCGTGTGTGTGTGTGTGTGTGTGTGTGTGTGTGTGTGTGTGACACATATGCTCCCCCTCTTTTGAGATGTACATACTGTTGTGGCCTCTGTTTCTGTCCCTCAGGGCCAGCCCTTCCCTGGGCCACTTGTTCTACAGTTGTGAGTATTATGTTAGCTTTCTGTTTCTGCCTTTTTCATCTCTACATACATAGATCTTCTGAGCCTCTTTCAACAGCTCTTCTAAATTTCTGTTCTTTCAGTTCTCTAGCTTTTGTAGTTTTCTTGAGATGTCAGGCCAACTATTGGTGACAAAATGTAATTTTAATATTCCTTGGCCCAATGGGTCCTCAGGGTCTGGCCCAGAGTACTTTCTCATTTAACCTTTTAGTCTTGGTAAAATTCAGAAGGCACTTCTTCTTTGCCTTGGTGAATATTAAAGGCTTTATTTAGGGTCTGAGATGGGAACTGCTTCCTAATCCCTTTAATTATTAGTTCCCTGAGATCTCTCATGTGTCACCTATGGGCCTCTATGGTATGCTCCCACTGGAGCTCCCAGGTTGGAAAATTTTACATCTGATGGAATTAGTCCAGGGCCAGCCAGGTGCTCCCTTTCCCAGATGGCCATAGCCGAACTTTGAATCATTCCCCTTTCTTCGCCTGAGAAGAGTATTCCCAAGAAAGACATTAACTTGGTCTACATATACACTTGTAGGCCCAAAAATGGGTCTAGCTGGTCAGCTAAGCCACGTGGGTCTTCCAGCAGAGGCTTTAATTCCTTTTTTTTTTATTGTTTAAAGTATTACATATTGTAGTACATATATCTCCTTTTTTGTCTCCATTAACCTTCCCCCAGCCTCCCCTACCCCCTGTTGCATGCCCTCATCCCACCCCACCAGTGTCTTGTGTCCATTGGTGTGCTTATATGCATGCATACAAGTTCTTTGGTTGATCTCTTTCCCCCATTCCCTAACACTCTCCAGCCTTCCCGCTGTAATTTGATAGTCTGTTTGGTGCTTTACTGCCTCTGTATCTATCTTTTTGTTCATCAGGTTATAATGCTCTTTATTTTCCATAAATGAGTGAGATCATGTGGTATTTTTTTTCACTGACTGGCTTATTTCACATAGCATAATGTTCTCCAGTTCCAACCATGCTGCTGCAAATGGTAGGAATTCCTTCTTTTTTATAGCAGCGTAGTATTCCATTGTGTAGTTGTACCATAGTTTTCTAATCCACTCATCTGCTGATGGGCATTTAGGCTGTTTCCAAATATTAGCTATGGTGAATTGTGCTGCTATGAACATAGGGGTGCATATATTCTTTCTGATTGGTGTTTCTAGTTTCTTCGGATATATTCCTAGAAGTGGGATCACTGGGTCAAATGAAAGTTCCATTTTTAATTTTTTGAGGAAACTCCATACTGTTCTCCACTGTGGCTGCACCAGTATGAATTCCCACCAGCAGTGCACAAGGGTTCCTTTTTCTGCACATCCTCGCCAACACTTGTCATTTGTTGATTTGTTGATGATTGCCATTCTGACAGGTGTGAGATGATACCGCATTGCCATTTTGATTTGTATCTCTCGGATAATTAGTGACTTTGAGCATGTTTTCATGTTTCTTGGCCTTCCTTCTGTCTTCTTTCTAAAAGATTCTACTAATTTTGAAACCTAGAAAAGGTGGTTTCTGGCAGTGCAGAGGTAGCTGGTTGGAGCCTTATCAGGACAGCCTTCATCCTGAGGGGAGGTTGGTATTGCAAACTGGCTATCTTGGATGTTCCCTCAGATTATCCCCTGGTCACATAGGGAGGGGAAGGCAAAGCAAGGTATCCCATTTATCTGTCTGCCCTTGTTCTTTTTTCAGGTTTCTCTATCTTTACAGGGAGAAGGATGACTGGCCCTTCCTCCAACAGAGAGCACAGTGACTGGATTTCTATCATTAACATATTTATAATTATCACTGAAAAGCTTTATCATAAACCCTTCATTGTAGTTACTAGTACATCTATTTATTATATCTTAACAACTTTGAGATTTTAAAGGCAATCATTAACCAAATAATTTTCTTGATCAATTTTTTAACAGGGATAATGCACCAGCTTTCAGTGGCTTTAATGTGAAAGTACTATTTTATTTTATTTTATTTTATTTTATTTTACTTTTCTTTATAAAAACAGGAGTTTCCCCCACACACACACCCTCCCTTTCACTGCTAGAGGGTACTTCTACAGATCTGTTCCTTCCAGTGTTATGGGGAAAAATAGAACATTGGAGACTAGTTATGGTTATGGGAAATATTAATTATGCTATTAACTATGATTGCCCTTTCTGTTCAAAGAAAGAATATACCAACCTGGATGGGAATCCTATGTGCCTGGGACCTGGGAGTCAACTTTGGAATGCAGTCCATTCTCATTCAAAAACTTCCCGTTATCATGGAAACATTAACCTTGTTGCCCAACCCAGCCTGTATACCTTACTTCCCCATGCCTGTCCTGTAATTCCTACTTCCCCATGTAATCTTTGTCCCTATATTCATAAACTAGGGAAGAGTAAACTAAAGTCCCTAAAAAATAGAAAGCCAAAATACATTATATATACACAGACAGAAAATTCACTAGCTAAGAGTTTCTGGTGGCTGACACCCTGAGAGGGAGAGCAGGAAAAGTCCCCAAGATAAAGAATTCTTGGCAGCTGCTGGGATGTTTCTGCAATCTCTGTCATTTATTCAGCCTTGCCACACATAACTGGATTCCCCAATGCGGGACTTGCCCCATCTTTAAACAAATTAAACAAACAACAAAGAGACATAAAACATCAACAGAAACACTTTTATAAAGGTGCGCACAACACACTAAAGGTTTACACCACAGAATGCCCCGCATTAAAAAAAAAAACAACCACCAAAGTAGAGTAATGTCTTCTGTCCCTGGTTCAGGAACTGCCCCTCCCCAGAATCTCAGCTTTCTCCAGTGGACTATTTTAGGGGAATGTATTCCCTAGGCCTAGAATTTTTTTCCCCCCCATCCTCGGAATGTCCTTTGTGACTTTACTCAACCCCCCATGTTGGAGGTTTCTCATTCTCCCTGAGATCCACTTCATCCCTCTCTGGCTCTGTCCCTTGTAGGAGAACAGAACCACATATCAGAACTTGGCACTCATTTTATGTCCAAGACACATCCCAGTCACATATACCTGACTTGCGAGGATACACAATCACCAAAGTAGTACTCAGCCCAATTTCCTACCTTGGCTCATGCATGAGGTTACCTGAATGCTTCAGTTCTTGCTTGGGCCCTTCATGTGTTGCTGGCTGACTCTCGATCCTGAGCTCATAGTCAACCTGGGGGGTAATGTCTGTCCCTCCTCACCAAGACCGCTGTAACTTGGCAGCAGGAGGAACCTCCTCAGGAGAGGGGTCCAATTGCCCCTTGTGATGACAAATGGTAGCCCGGATGTGCCCCCAAATTATTAGAAATAAGGCGAGTCCCCAAATTTAGTGGTCCTGGTAGAACACAAAGCATACTCGGAAGCCAGGCAGCAAGGCATATATCTTTACTCCTGCAGGAGGGTGTGCAAACACATGGTTTGGAAGCACATACACCTGTATGTTTTTCTTAACGTTCACTTTAACATTAGTCTTTTCTTTCATATGAATATTTTAACAAACTTTCTTCTAATATTTGCCCTGATGTCTTTTAATGCTTCTCAATGGGTGCAATTGGAGCAAAATACCCATGCTCTGTTCTTTGATAAGAAATTACATGTAAAAGAAATGTCACATTTTCCTTCCCACTTGCAAATTTAGTGCAATGTATTTGTTAGGTATTATAGACAACATCAAATTTAACCTCAAGTACAAATATATAATGAAAACAAGTCAAGAATAGATGCTAAACTCTACAGGAAAAGAGTAACTATAAACTATTTCACAGAAAGTAACTTAAAAGCGTTCCTGGTAAGAATAAGATTCCTGATAACACAAATGCTGTTTTCATAGTAGCCAATATTATTCCTACGTATAAGGAATCTACACTAATAAAAGAGAAAGATGGGCAACGGACCTAAACAGAATATTTTCAAAAGAAGACAGAAGGAAGGCCAAGAGACACATGAAAACATGCTCAAAGTCACTTATTATCCGAGAGATGCAAATCAAAACAACAATGAGGTACCATCTCACACCTGTCAGAATGGCTATCATCAACAAATCAACAAACGACAAGTGTTGGCGAGGATGCGGAGAAAAAGGAACCCTCGTGCACTGCTGGTGGGAATGCAGACTGGTGCAGCCACTGTGGAGAACAGTATGGAGTTTCCTCAAAAAACTGAAAATGGAACTCCCATTTGACCCAGTAATCCCACTCCTGGGAATATATCCGAAGAAACTAGAAACACCAATCAGAAAGGATATATGCACCCCTATGTTCATAGCAGCACAATTTACAATAGCTAAGATTTGGAAACAGCCTAGGTGCCTGTCAGCAGATGACTGGATCAGAAAACTGTGGTACATCTACACAATGGAATACTATGCTGCCATAAAAAGAAGGAATTCTCATCATTTGCAGCAACCTGGATGGAATTGGAGAATATTATACTAAGTGAAATAAGCCAGTCAATGAAAGAAAAATACCACATGATCTCACTCATTTATGGATAATAAAGAACATTATAAACTGATGAACAAAAAGATAGATACAGAGACAGTAAAGCAACAAACAGACTTTCAAATTACAGGGGGAAAGTTAGGGGGGGGGAGATAAGAAATCAAAGGAAGGACTTGTATGCATGCATATAAGCATAAACAATGGACGCAAAACTCTGGGTGGTGAGGGCATGTGTGGGTGTGGGGTGGGGGAGGTAATGGTAAGATATGTACACATATAATACCTCAATAAAAAATTTTAAAAAAAGAATAAGATTCCTGATAACACAAATGCTGTTTTCATAGTAGCCAATATTATTCCTACGTATAAGGAATCTACACTAATAAAAGAGAAAGATGCAAATTGACCGTACCTTCACAACACCCACCAGCCAATCAGGAGTGAGTATGCAAATTAACCCAACAAAGGTGGCGGGTTAATTTGCATACACAGGTGCCAAGCGGCCAGGGGCAGGGCAGGACACTTGCATCATCGCCATGGCGATGACGCAGGCGTTCCGCACTGCCCCAGCCACTCTGGGCCTCTGGGCAGCGTGGGAAGGCAGAAGGCGGCTCCAGGCTGGAGCAAAGACGGTGCCGGCAGCCAGGGGAAGGAAGGCCCATTCTTGCACAAATCTTTGTGCATCGGACCTCTAGTACTTTCAATAAAAGAAAAAGAGTCAAAAACAAATATTCATCAGAAGATTCAGTCTTTTACTAGTAAGTCAGTTTCTATACTACTACGAACAAATGATCCTTAGTTACTATTTCTAAGATGATTTAAGTAATCCATCTACATTTTATTTAATTATTCCAATAAGTATTTTTAATTAAAAAATAAACAATCTACATTTAGACAAGTGATACCTAATGGAAACACTAATTTCAAGTGTATAAAAGGAGACTGAAAATGTAATGTATTCATATTTTGGAGTTCAAAACCCATAATGGGTGTGTAATGCAATGATCTAATAAATAGGCAATTGCATTTAGATATATATCTATTATACGTATTAAAGCATTAGGTTAGTCACTCAGTCATTTACCCCATTCTCTTCGGAATGCCCTTTGACACACTGGGCTGAGATCTTGCAGCCCTTTTATCAAGTGGCAATAAAAAATGAACAACTAAATCATATAGTACATAGGTTACAAAAAGTGCCATGGACAAAAAGAAACCAAGGGAAAGACATAGTTATCTCTGTTTAAAAAAGAATATGTTTTATTGTGTGTGTGTGTTTTTTTAGAGAGAGAGAAATATCAATGATGAAAAAGAATCATTGATTGGCTGCCTCCTACATGCTCCCCAGTGGGGATGAGCCTGCAACCCAGGCATGTGCCCTTGAGCGGAATCGAACCTGGGACTCTTAAGTCCTCAGGCTGACTCTCTATCCACTGAACCAAACCAGCAAGGGCCATAGTCATCTTTAATGCACCTTTTTCACAGAGGAACATTCATGTCCTTTTTAAAATGTGGATACAATTTTGTTTTACAATTTTAGAGAAACCTGATAAGAATCTTTATGAGTTTAAAATCTAATAGAATGCATAGCTATTCAGAGACTTAGAAGAATGTGAAAAGAAACATAATGGGTAATAGACAGAGACTTGGCCGACAGCAGCTGCCCTCTCACTGCAACAAGACTTGTTTGAGTTGTCTTGTACCCATGGTGTGGGGAAGTAGGTTTATGATATCTAAATCCAGCCTAGCACCAGGAATGCTCAGGGCCTACTCAAGAAGGCAAATAATCCTCTCCACTAATATTTACAGGGTAAAACAAGATGGTTGTTAGAGTATTAAATCTGACAGTAAAATAGTAGTCAAGTTTTCAGGCTAATTTAAATTGGCTAATTGAAATAAGCGAATATTCTAAAAAAATTAATTGTACTGGACAAAAAGGTGTTCCTAAAGTATTAACTAAAATTTTTATTGGTAGTTCATCTCATGGTAAAATTGCGTAACATGTAATAAACCTAAAGCAGTCATATTATAGTGCAAAAAATTAAAATTTAAAAGCAAATTTCCAAAAGCCTCCTAGTATTTAATCAAAAAAAGGGGGGATAGTAGAAGAATATCATGGAAGGAAAAATATCCTGTAAGTAAATTACATCTAGAAAATTTTTACTTTAGAAAAGTAACTTTCATTTGTAATGCTAACAGCAAGACACCCCTGTAAAACATACATGGTGTCAAAACAAGCCAAAGGAAAATCATTTGGCAAAAAATGAAAAAGAATCACAAGTCAAATTTATAAAAACGATTCCTTTATTAACTTGTGGTCGAGAATATCTTTGTATATTTTCAGAAAACAACTCCAAGACCATGTGGATTCCTGCAACAGAGAGGAATTAACAGGACTACTCCAGCTATGAAGACAGAAGAGAAACAGTCCAGAGATGGAAGATGCTGATGCCTTGCCACACTAGCAGTCAGCAGCTGTGTGTCACTGCAGGTTGCCCAGGACCAAACCAGAGAGGGTCAGACCTACATTACCACCATTTGTCCACCATCCAGAACTGAAATATCATTGCTGACATGTACACATAAGGAACTGTTTGACATTGAAATTGGGACTCAACAGAACTGTTGGCCCAGAAAGAAACTCACTACAGACTGATTCATTTGCCTTTCAGTATAACCATTATTGCTTGTCTCATTTTCTGTTCTTATAAGTGTATTTCTAGTAGCACATGATGTCACTCATCTAGGGGAAATGATGAACAATATAGACTGATGAACAAGAACATACCCAGATTCAAGGAAGCATAGATCAGACTGTCGGACCTCAGAGGGAAGGTAGGGGAGGGTGGAGATAAGGGGGATAGATCAACCAAAGGACTTGTGTGCATCCATATGAGCCTAACCAGTGGTTACGGATAACAAGGGGGTGGAGGCATGCCTGGGGAGGGGTTTGGGATGGGAATGGGGGGATGAGGACAAATATGTGATACCTTAATCAATAAAGAAATTAAAAACAGTTGCTATAAGTAAAATTTAACAAACAGTTCATCCTACACAATCATCTCCATCAATATCTTACCCAAACCCAACAAACAGCACACACCACACACACACACATATTCATAAAAGCAAAAACATTTCATTTAAGTACTAAAATCACACATAGGAAAGTATGGATAAACCAGTCTGAGAACTTTACCCTTTGTCTCACATTCTGCTGCACTGTGTTGTTTTTTTCTTTTTAAATCTTTATTGTTGAAAGTATTACATATGTCCCTTTCTCCCTCCTGCCTCCCACCCCACCCAAGGCTTTCACCACCTAATTGTCACACACCATGTGTTATGCATATGTACATACAAGGTCTTTGATTGATTCCATCCCACCCACACACCCTCCCTGCCTTCACTCTAAGATTCCGAATTCTGTTCCATGCTTCCATGTCTCTGGATCCACTCCATTCATCAGTTTATTTTGATAATTAGATTCCACATATGAGTGAGATCATGTGATACTTGTCTTTCTCTGACTGGCTTATTTCACTTAGATTGATACTCTCCAGGTTCCTCCATGCTGTCTCAAAGGGTGAGAGATTCTTCTTTATTACTGTTGCATAGTATTCCATAGTATAAATGCACCACAGCTTTTTTACCCACTCATCCACTGATGGGCACTTGAGCTGTTTCCAGATCTTAGCTATTGTAAATTGTGCAGCTATGAAAATAGGGGGGCATACCTTTTTCCTGATTGATGTTTTGCGTTTTTTAGAATATATTTTTAAAAGGGGGATCCCTGGGTCAATTGGCAGTTCCATATTTAATTTTTTTAAAGGAAACTCCATACTGTTTTCAATAATGGCTGCACCAGTTTGTATTCCCTCCAGCCATGTACTAGGTTTCCCTTTTCTCCTTGCCAGCACTTGTCATTTGTTGATTTCTTGATGGTAGCCATTCTGACAGGTGTGAGGTGATGTCTCATTGTCATATTAAGTTGCATCTCTATGATGATCAGTGATTTTGAGCCTTTTTTCTATATCTCTTGGCCATCTTTATGTCCACTTTGGAGAAGTGTCTATTTAGATCCTTTGCCCATTTTTTAATTGGATTGTTTGTCTTCCTTTTGTTAAGTTGTATGAATTTCTTATATATTTTCAATATTAACGTTTTATGAGATGTATCAGTGCCAAATATGTTCTCCCATACAACGGGCTCCCTTTTAATTTTGTTGATGGTTTCTTTTGCTGTGCAGAAGCTTTTTATTTATATGTAGTCCCATTTATTTATTTTATTCTTATTTTCCTTTGCCCAAGGAGATGTATCTGAAAACATATTGCTATGAGAGATGTCTGAAATTTTGCTGCCTATGGTTTCTTTTAGGATTTTTATGGTTTTGTGACTTACATTTAAGTCTTTTGTCCATTTTGAGTTTATTCTTGTGTATGGTGTAAGTGAGTGGTCTAGTTTCATTGTTTTGCATGAAACTGTCCAATTTTCCCAGCACCAGCTATTGAAGATAGTCTTTTGACTCCATTGTATGCTCTTGCCTCCTTTGTCAAATATTAAGGGTTTGGTCAATTTCTGTTCTGTTCCATTGATCTATAGGACTGTTCTTGTGCCAGTACCAGGCTGTTTTGATTATGGTGGCTTTGTAGCATAACTTGAAATCTGGTATTGTCATTCCTCCAACTTTGTTTTTCTTTTCAAGATTGCAGCAGCTACTCTGGGTCTTTTTTGATTCCATATAAATTTTTGGAGTAATTGTTCTAGATCTGTGAAATATGCTATTGGTATTTTAATAGAGATTGCCCTGAATCTGTAGATTGCCTTGGGCAGTATGGACATTTTTATGATGTTGACTCTACCAATCCATGAACATGGAATATTCGTCCACTTCTTTATCTCCTTTTCTATCTCTTTTTTCAACATCCTTTAGTTTTCCCAGTACAGATCTTTTTCCTCCTTGGTTAAGTTTATTCATAAATATCTTAATTTTTTTGTTGCAATGATAAATAGCATTGTTTGTTTAATTTCTCTTTCTGAGAATTCATTATTCTAATATATAAAAACCCTGGGTCCATCATATCCACAACGACCAGAGGCTCGACCAACCAGAAGTCAGTCCGGTTGACTGCTAAGGCTGTAGGCATGGTGACCCAGCACTGACTGCTGAGGGAGCTGTGAATCAGGCCCAGAGAGAGGCCTGAAGAGAGAAGCAGGCTCTGATCCATAGCCTCTGTGGCAGCTGTTGATCAGCACTTGCCTCTCTCTTTCTCTCCGGGTCTGGACAGCAGCCGCGCCTCCATTTCTCTCCAGGCCTCCATCGGGGTTGCTGGTCAGGAGTACAGGCCCGTTGATAGGCCCAGAGACACTGACTGGCATAAAAACTGAACAATCACAACCAAATCTGGGTGAAGTGTGAGGAGCCAATGGCTGCCTAGGAGGTGGAGCTTTTGATGCTGACTGGCACAGAAACCGACCCATCAGAACTAAATTGACTGGCAGAGGAGGGCAATTGGGGGTGATCAGGCCAGCAGGGGAGGGCAGTTGATGGTGATTGGGCCAGCAGGGGAGAAGTTTGGTGTTAATAAGGCCGGTTGGGGAGTGGTTAGGGGGTGATCAGGATGGCAGGTGGAAGTGGTTAGAGGTAATCTAGCAGGCAGGCAGGTGAACGGTTAGGAGCCATAAGTCTCAGATTGTGAAAGAGATGTCCAACTGCCAGTTTAGGCCCGATCCCTGTAGGATCGGGCCTAAACTGGCAGTCGGACATCGCCCGAGGGGTCCCAGATTGGAGAGGGTGCAGGCTGGGCTGAGGGACACTCCCCTCCCCCCAGTGCACGAATTTCATGCACCGGGCCTCTAGTCCTATATAATAAAAGGCTAATATGCAAATTTTTCCCCTCAGGAGTTTTACTGCTTGCTATGACATGTGCTGACCACCAAGGAAGGCGTGGAATGAAGGAAGGCCCTGGCCAGTAGCCAGCAGCTAGAGAAGGAAAGCCCCGATTGGCCCTGATTGCCAGCCAGGCCTAGGGACCCTACCCATGCATATATTTTGTGCACCAAGCCTCTAGTCTATATCATAAAAGGCCTGTGGTCTTGACACCATAATGGCAGAACAACCAAACAACCGGTCACCTGGAGGTACATGGAGCACCTCTCGCAGTCCGGACTCTAAGCTTGCATGGTGAGGTGGGGCTGGCAGGGCTTGCACAGGGCTGGTGAGGCTTGTGCAGGGGTGGTGGGGCTGGCGTGGTGGAGGCAGAGGCGGAGCCCGCAGCTCACACAGGCTGATCGGGGCTCTTGCAGGGCAGGTCTGGGGTCCCGCGGCTCACACAGGGCGGATCTGGGTCTTGCGTGATTTCACATGCTAGGCCTCTAGTTGGTTTTTAAATGGTGATTTTGCATCCTATTACATTGCCAAATTCATTGATTAATTCTAGTTGTTTTTTGGTGGTCTTTAGGGTTTTCTATGTAAAATATGTCATCTACGAATAATGAGAGTTTTACTTCATCTTTTCCAATTTGGATGCTTTTTATTTCTTCTTCTTGTCTGATCACTATGACTAGGAATTCCAGTACTAGTTGGATGAGTGGTAAAAGCAGACATACCTATGTTATTCCTGTTCTTAGGAAAAATGGTTTGAGTTTTTGAATATGATGTTTGCTGTAGGTTTGTCATAAATGGCCTTTATCATGTTGAGATATGCTCACTCAATTCCCACTTTGCTGAGAGTTTTTGTCAAAAAAGGTGTTGGATTTTGTGAAATATTTTTTCTGCATCTATAATCATGAGATTTTGTCTTTCAATTTGCTGTATCACGTTTAATGTTTTGCAAATATTGTGCCACCCTTGTATCCCTGGAATAAATCCCACTTGGTCATGGTATATGATCTTTTTAATATATTGCTGCATTTGATTTACTGATATTTTACTGAGGATTTTACAATCTATGTTCATCAGGGATATTGGCCTGTAATTAACTTTCTTTGTAGTGTCTTTACCTGGTTTTGGAATTAGGATAATGCTGGCTTCATAAAAAGTGCTTGGAAGTGTTTCTTCCTCTTGAATTTTTTGGAATTGAGGAGTATAGGTGTTAGTTCCTCTTTGAATGTTTGGTAAAACTCCCCTGTGAAGCTGTCAGACCCAGGCTTTTGTTTGCTGGGAGTTTTTTATTACAACAAACAGATTTTCTGATTCTTCCTGATTCAGTTTTAGGAGATTGTATTTTTCTAGAAATTTTTCCATTTCATCCACATTGTCCAGCTGATTGGCATATAGTTGTTCATAATATTTTCTTACATTCCTATGCATTTCTGTGGTGTCACTGATTACTGCTCTGCTTTCATTTCTGAATGTATTTATTTGGGTCCTCTCTCTTTGTTTCTTGATGAGTATGGCTAAGAATTCATCAATCTTGTTTATCCTTTCAAAGAAACAGTTCTTGGTTTCATAAACTTTTTGTATTTTTTTTTAACTCTGTGTCATTTATTTCTGCTCTAATATTTATCATTTCCTTCCTTCTACTCATCTAAGTTTTTCTTATTGTTCTCTTTTTAGTTCTTTACCTTGTAGGGTTAAATAGTTTATTGTTAATTTTTCTGTGTGTTTTTTTTTTTTCGGGTAGACCTATAGTGCTATGAACTTCTCTCTCAGAATAGCTTTTGCTATGTCCCAGAGATTTTGGGTTGTTGTCTGTTCATTCTAATTTGTTACCAAGAAGTTTTTTATTTACTTCTTGATCTCAGTAACCCATTCATTGTTTAATAACATGCTATTTAGCCTCCATGTGTTTATATGGTTTTTGGATGTTTTTACTGTAGTTGATTTCTAATTTCATTCCACTGTGATCTGAGAATATGCTTGATATTATTTCAATCTTTTTGAAGTTGTAGAGAATTTTTGTGTCCTAATATGTGGTTTATCTTTGTGAATGATCCATGTGCACTTGAGAAGAATGTATATTCTGCCGCTTTGGTGTGAAATGTTCTATAAATGTCAGTTAAAGCCATTTGATCCAGTGTGTTGTTTAGTCAGTTTCCTTGTTAATTTTTTGTCTGGAAGATCAAAGCATTGAAGTCAGCAGGGTGCTAAATTCCCCTACTATGACTGTATTGTTTAGCTCTCCCTTAAAGTCCTCTAGAAGGTTTTTATATATTTAGGTGCTGCAATATTGGGTGCATATATGTTTCATAGGGTTATATCCTCCTGTTGGATAGATCCCTTAGTATTATGCCCTGTCCTTTGTTGTCCCTTGTGATGGCCTTCATTTTGAAGTCTATATTGTCAGATATGAGTACTGCTACTCCAGCTTTTTCTTCTGTTCCATTTGAATTAAAAATTTTTTCCGATCCCTTCATTCACATCTTGTGTGTGTCTTTGGTTCTGAGGTGGATCTCTTATAGACAGCATATAGTTGGGTCATGTTTTTGTATCCATTCAGCTACCATATGTCTTTTTTTTTTTCTATTTTACATTTCTTCTTAAGCCTTTTTGATATATGTATTCTTTTTTTAAAGTTGGTTTTGTTTTGTTTTGTTTTAATCTTTTATGTTGAAAGGATTACATAGGTCCTCCCTCCCCGCTGCTGCATCTAGCCTGCTCCCATCCTCCCCCTGCCCCAGGTCTTTACTACCACATTATCTGTGTCCATGGGTTATGCATATATGCATACAAGTTCATTGGTTGATCTCTTCCCACCCACCCTCCCCTGTCTTCTATCTGAGGTTCTAATCAGTCTGTTCATGCTTCTATGACTCTGGGTCTATTTATGATCATCAGTTCATTTGGTTCATTAGATTTCACATATGAGTGAGATCACATTATAATTATCTTTCTCTGACTGGTTAATTTCAGTAAGCATAATACTCTCCAGGTCCATCCATGCTGTTGCAAATGGTAAGAGTTATTTCTTTTTATTGCTGTGTAGTATTCCATTGTGAAAATGTACCATAGTGTTGTTGTTTTTTTATCCACTCATTTGCTGATGGGCACTTAGGCTGTTTCAAAATCTTAGCTATTGTAAATTGTGCTGCTATGAATATAGGGGTGAATATAATCTTTCTGATGTTTATTTCAGTCTTCTTAGGATATATTCCTAGAAGGGGGACCACTGGATCATTTTAAATTGTTTGAGGAAACTCCATACTATTTCCCACTGTGATTGCACCAGTCTGCATTCCCACCAGCAGTGTACTAGGGTTCCCTTTTCTCTACAACCTTGCCAACATGTAATTTGTTGGTTTTTGATGATAGCCATTCTGACAGGTGTGAGGTGATATCACATTGTCATTTTGATTTGCATCACTTGGATGATTAGTGACTTTGAGCATTTTCTCATATGTCTCTTAAGTTTCTGCATATCCACTATGGAGAATTATATATTTAGGTCCTTGGTCCATTTTTTAATTGGAATGTTTGTCTTCCTTTTGGTAAGTTGTATGAGTTCCTTATTATTTGGAGATTAACCTCTTATTAGACATATCATTGGCAAATATGTTCTCCCATGTAGTGGCCTCTCTTATTATTTTGATGATTTTTTTTTTGCAGTGCAGAAGCTTTTTATTTTCATGTTGTTCTATTTGTTTATTTTCTCCTTAGTTTTCATAGTCCTAGGAGATGTATCAGTAAACATATTGATACAAGAGATGTCTAAAATATTGGTGCATATGGTTTCTTCTAGTACTTTTGTGTTTTCACATCTTATATTTAAGTCTTTTATTCATTTTAGCTTATTCTTGTGTATGGTGTAAGTTGGTGGTATCATTTCATTTTTTTACATATACCTGTCCAATTTTCCCAACACCATTTATTGCACAGACTGTCGCTGCTCCAATATATTCTCTTGCCTCCTTTGTCAAATATTCATTGAACATAGTGGCTTGGGTGGATTTCTGGGTTCTCTATTTTGTTCCATTGATCTATATTCATGTTCTTGTGCAAGTAGGGGGCTGTTTTGAGCACAGTGTCTTCATGGAATAACTTGATATTTAGTATTGTGATTCCTGTAACTTTGTTCTTCTTACGCCATGTCTTTTGATTGGAGCATTTAATCCATTTACATTTAAGGATATTATTGATAGATACCTATTTATTGCTATTTTAATTCTGTATGGCTAGGTTTTTCTCTCTATTTCTTCTCATTACTGCAGCCCCTTTAGCATTTCTTATAATGCTGTCTTGGTGCTGATGTACTCTTTTAGCCTTGTTTTTTTGTCTGGGAAGTTCTTTAGTTCACTATTTATTTTGAATGTTAGCCTTGCTGGATAGAGTAACCTTGGTTTCATATCCTTGCTTTACATTACCTTGAGTATTTCATGCCTTTCCCTTCTGATCTGTAGAGTTTCTGATAAGAAACCAGGTGTCAGTCTTATAAAGACATCTCTCAACATCTCTCGTAGCAATGTGGTTACTGATACATCTCCTAGGACTATCTCCTACAAAGGTAAAAGTTTGTATTTCTCTTGCTGCCTTTAAAATTCTCTCTTCATCTTTAATTTTTGGCCTTTTAATTATGATGTGTCTGGGCGTGGTCCTGTTTGGGTTCTTCTTGCTTGGGGTCTTCTGTGCCTCCTGAACTTGTGACTTTTTCCTTTACCAGGTTAGGGAAGTTTTTTGCCATTATTTCTTCAAATACATTCTCCATTCCTTTCTTCCTCTTCTAGCACACATGCTATTTGAATCTTGTTATGTTTTCCGTTATCCCACAACTCTCTTAAGCTATTCTCCTATTTTTTAATTGTGTTTTTTTCTTTTTCATTGTCTGATTGAGTGATTTTTTCAACGCTGTCTTCTAATTCACTGATTTGATCCTTAGCTTCCCCTAATTTGCTGTATTCCTTCCAATATATTCTTTATTTGTGTTATGTCATTCTTTATATCTGTTTTCATAGTTACTGTATCTTTTTTCATGCTGTTCATCATCTTTACCATCATTATTCTGAACTCTATATTAGATAAATTTCCTATCTCCATTTCATTTATTTCTCCTTCTGGAGAATTCTCTTGTTCTTTCATATGGGAATTGTTTATTTGTCTCCTCATTTTGGCTGCCTGTTTGGGTTTGTGACTATGTATTAGGTAGATCTGCTATGCTTCTCAATCTCTCGTGCAGGAGAGTGTCAAATGCTATTTCTGGCTAATTAGCTCAGGCAAAAACTCAAAGCCTCCAAAGACTGCCTCTGCCTACCGACTGATAGGTTTCTGTCTTGAATTGCCCTCAGGCAATCATCCACAGTTGTAGAGAGAGCTTTTTTCAACAGGGTGGGGCAATTGCTTCTGCCTGGAGGTTAATTGTTATTTGCAGTCTCTTATTGGGCTCAGAAACTCCACACAGTGGGGCAGGGTGTTTTTACAAAGGGTGTGTCAGCTGTCTTCCCCCCAGGCAAAACAGCCTGTATAGCCAATGTCTGGGTGAAAAAGATGACCTTACCAGTGTGGGGTATTAACTCAGCACAGGAAACTGGGTTGTCTGTCTCCTGGCTTCTGCTCACACAGCTCCAGTCCACTCTTTCCTCCCTCTGCCAGAGTACAAGGTGGGTGGTTCCACAGGGAATTTTGTGCATAGACCCTTTAAGAGGGTGCCTAAAATTCAGCCATCTTTCTCTGGCAGGCAGAAACACTTATGCTTCTCACAGCCAAGTGTTATTTGGGTAACCTTCTCACTTGGAGGGCCCAGCTTGGGGTTTAGACCCAAGAATTCTCAGTGGCAACCCCCCACAGCTGAGATATCTCTCTGGAACTTCAGTTGCTGTTGTGGGAGCCTAACCAGCACTTTCGTGCCTCTACCCCTCCTATCAGTCTCCACTTCCCATCCTTGAGTATCAGGGTTCTCTCCAATGAGTCTTCTGTTAATTATTCAGGAAGTTTTTTCTGTATTTTAGTTGTAATTCCAGTTTGGTCCTAGGAGCATGTCTGTGCAGCATCCACTTACTCTACCTCCATTTTTAATCTCCTCACTGCATTTCTTCTACAGTTTCTGTGACCCATGACCATGTACTGATGCTTCTAGCCCTCCAGCCAGCATCTCATAGATGTCCGCTTTCCTCAAACCATCCTTATGTGTTCACTCCCACCATGCTGACAGACTTCCAGGCCCTTAAAGGAATAAATAGATATTCATTGAAAGAATATTTCAAAATAATTTAACAACATTTCAGTGACTTATTCATTATGACTTATCTGATAATATACTATTTATTATTTTTTATTTTTATTAAATTTATTGGGGTGACACTGGTTAACAAAATTATACAGGTTTGGGGCTCACAATTCTATAGCATATCATAAGTATACTATCCTATTTAATAATAGAGGAATATGCAAATTATCCAGGACACTGTAACGTCACAACCACTAAACAGGAGGCAGGCACAGCAGAAGCAGGTGGGCGGGGACTGCCATCACCAGGAGGGCCTCCGCATGGCCCGACCTGGGGCAGCCCCCAGAGAAGATGGCCCCCGCACAGCCCAACCTGGAGGCCGCCTGGCCCAGGGTCGGCCCCCAGAGGAGGTGGACCCTGCACAACCCAGACCAGAGGCCACCTGGCCTGAGGGTGGCCCCCGGTGGAGGCGGCCCCCTGCAGAGGAGCATGCAGGTCCACTGTGCTTCCCAGGCTGGAGGCTGCCCATCCCAGGGGCGGTCCCTGGCTCTGCTATCTTGAGTTTGTGGTTTTCAAGGAAACAGCCAGAAGGGATGGTAAACCCTCCACAAATGACTCAGCTGGTGCCTATCTAAGTGGTGGCTTCGTTTAAATCGAGCCTTCCTGTAGTGAATGACCCCAACCCTCCCTGAATCAGGCAAGTTCCTGTGGAGTGCAATCTCCACACAATATAATGGGGACCCAGTTTCGTCCCTGCCTCCTGCACACACCCTATTGGGGATTGAGCCCACAACCCAAGCATGTGGCCTTAACCAGAATCAAATCTGGGACCCTTCAGTCCTCAGGCTGAAGCTCTAGCCACTGAGCCATCTAGGGCAAGCAATCCTATTCTTAAAGACTTAATTTTTGTCATAAATAAGTGGATTTGAATCATATCAAAACAATATACATTTTTAAATGAAATGTCTCTTCATTTCTACTAATGCAATTCTATCTTAAAGCTTATGTTGTATAATCTATACTAATAAAAGTGTAATATGCTAATTAGACCGGACATCTTCCAGACATCCTTCTGGACGTCCTTCTGCACAAAGCCATGGTGGTGGGTGCCGAGGCAGAGGCAGTTAGGGGCGACCAGGCCAGCAGGGGAGGGCAGTTAGGGGTGATGAGGCTGGCAGGCAGAGGCAGTTAGGGGTGATCAGGCAGGCAGGGGAGCAGTTAGGGGCAATCAGACCAGCAGGCAGAGGTGGTTAGGGGCTATCAAGCAGGCAGGCAGAGGTGGTTAGGGGCAATCAGGCAAGCAAGCAAGTGAACAGTTAGGAGCCAGCAGTCCCGGATTGTGAGAGGGATGTCCAACTGCCGGTTTAGGCCTAAACCAGCATTCAAACATCCCTCGAGGGGTCCTGGATTGGAGAGGGTGCAGGTCTGGCTGAGGGTCTCCCCCCATGCATGAATTTCGTGCACCAGGCCTCTAATCCTATATAATGAAAGCCTAATATGCTAAGTGTCCGGTTGTCTGGTTGCCCGTTCAACCAATCAAAGCATAATATGCTAATGATATGCTAGGGCCACTCAACCTTTCGCTATCGTGTGCACTGACCACCATGGGGCAGATGATCCGACCAGCAGGTTAGCTTGATGCTGGGGTCCAACCAATTGGGACTGAGTGAGACAGGCCGGACATGCTCTGGAGCTCTCCCATGGTCCCTCCCCAGCTGGCCAACTTCCCGTGTCTTTCTCTGGCCCCGATCATGCACCAGTGGGGTCCCTCAGCCTGGCCTGTGCCCTTTCACAATCCGGAATCCCTCAAGGGATGTTGGATAGCTGGTTTTGGCCCGATTCCACAGGCCAAGCCAAGAGATCCCACTGGTGCATGAATTCATGCACTGGGCCTCTAGTATTGTACATAACACACAATACGATATTTATTAATTTAGAACAGAGTAGTTAAAGTTTCACCATTGTCTAAAATGAAGACATTTAGGTAGACCTTGTAGTAGCTCTCAGTAAAGAATATCTATTCTGAAATCCATAGAGTTAAATTCAACCATACAGATAAGGCATTCTCTTAAGTTATCCTCTGTTTGACTCAGCCCCAAAGATGGAGAGATTATTTATGGCTACTCCGCCCTGGAGTGGCAGCAAAGAAGCTGGGAGGTGGGTAAAGATGGAATTTAAATCTGGAACATTGTGAGACTGAAGATTAGAAAGAGTTATTTTAAGGGCATGGCATATGGTATCCACATGGAAATCACATTGGAGATTTTGTTAAGGACTGCTTTCTTGCATCCTAACTGCAGAGTAAAGAACACAATTGGATCAAAGAGATCAAAGAAATATCCTAAATGTTCTCTTTCTTTCAGCCAACCTCACTACTCACCAGGCATGCTCATTTATCTTAAAAGGCATTTTATCAGAGAACAAAGGGGAAAAACTGACCATTTTCCCAAGGTTGTGACTTAAACTATTGGACTAAAAGTCAACTATAAAGCAACAGGTCATACTGATGTCTTTTAAGTTACTTTTAAGTGGTAAGAATAAACTTGATTTTCAAAATACTTCAAATATAAACAGACAGAAAAAAATTAATGAATGTGGCCACTTTTTTCAGATTAGGGTTTTCCCTCCTTTAAGAATGATTTTTTTTTTTCAACAGTCTCTTGCTTAGAAACAGTCAGGTTGAACACTGTTGCAGAATTTCTTCTTGGTCTTGTTGAGGATAGGTGGCGAACAGATGAAGGATGAGTTCCTGTGGCCACAACTCTTCTTTTTCCAGTATCTCAGATATGTAACTCCAGGTACATTCATCCACAGATAGAAATGCTCTTCAAAGAAAGGACAACTTCTCAAAACTTGGCAACACGTGTGAACATATATTTTGTTCAGCTCAAGGCCTGGTACAAGCTAACTTCTTAGTGTCAAAAATAAAATGGTACTAGACAAGTATTGAGGATCACATCACATATATATTTTTTAAAGCATCAAGTTGTCAGAAACTTGCCAAGAAGAAACAAATATCATGCACACGAAAAAAGAAATCTTGCCAAAAATTTTAACCAAGTTAAAAGATCTGCAGACCTATAGAATCTTTTGCCAATAGCACTATATATAACCTGAGTTGCCAACTCAAAAGGTAATCTCATCTGATGGGCAATTTTCTAATATGTAACTTAAGAGTATTTTAAAAAGAAACACAAAACAGATATGAACATTACCTTGAATGATTGTCAAAGCTCAGATTTAGAATTTGTATTAAAATCATACATGAAGGCCCTAGCTGGTTTGACTCAGTGGATAGAGCGTCAGCCTGTGAACTGAAGGATCCCGGGTTTGATTCCAGTCAAAGGCTCATGCTCTGGTAGCGGGCTGGATCCCCAGTAGGGGGCGTGCAGGAGGCAGCCAATCAGTGATTCTCTTCATTGATGTTTCTATCTTTCTCTCATTCTCCCTTTCTCTCTGAAATCAATAAAGATATATTTTTTAAAATTATACATGAAGGATAAATAAAAAATTGTAAATCTCTCTTTTGTTCTCCATAGATCAAAAACATTAAAACAGTACTAGTGTAGTAAAAGCAGTTATGGAGGAAAAAATTCTGGAAATTTCAAGTGGGATCCAAACTATTAACCTGTCTTATTAAAGGGTTTCTTCATGCAAAGGTATTACATGAAGAAGGTTTTTGTGAGGGACCCAATTACCTAGATACGTTTTGACAGCCTAAACAGCTTGTCAGAACAACAAAATCATTGCTAAAGCTCTAGAGAGCTTAGCAATTCCCCCATAATTGCCAAGATTCATCTAAATTTTAGAGATGATAACAGCATACTTATAATTCAGAACTTAGTTTTGTGATTTCAGTTAAGACTGAACAAATTTCTTTTCAAAATTGATTTTGAACTTGAGAAAAGTGTGCATCACAAGAAGAAAATTAAGATCAAGTGAGAAGTTCCTTTTAATTTAGATTTTTATTGTAGTTTCTATTAAAAATGAGGTAAATCTACTTTTAGTTTTAAGTGTGGCCTCATGCATTTACTTTTTTTACTACTTGCTTTTAATATTCATCATCCTACCAATGTAAGTATAAAAAGCACATCCATTTTAAAGAAATGTTAACAAAATAAAATGGGTAAGTGAAACTCAAATATTGGTGATCTGGATGTAAATTATGAAAGATTCCTAGGTGGGAGGAGGTGGAATGAGAATTAGGATAAGCAGTGCAGGAAGATCCAAACTGGGGCAAGAGACTATTTCCACACTAAGTATTGCCACCAACTGCCCCACCACAGCCTTGTAGAGACATTAACCACTCCCAGTCTAAGTTCTCATGTATCAAATAAAGAAACCAGATTCAGTGACTGATCTTTAAACTGCGTTTTTCAAAGTACTAGAGTTCTGAGGAGGGGCCTCTGCAGGCCACCGAGATCAGAGTGGGTTTGCACAGACCTGCCTTACCCATTGGGAGTTCACAGGAGAATTTGTTTGCAACTAGTTTTCCTCTGTTTGCAAGTAGCTTTTCTCTGTGATAATTTTAAAAGCTATTGGACAAAACCTCTAATGTCACTTTTGGCCTTAGATCCTAAGAAGAGAGAATTAGTTATGGGTTTTTAAAGGTCTTTAATATAATCCCTTGAAGTTAAATTCAATTATCTCTATGAACCAGTAACATAGCCATTTTTTTCTATGGCTGTCTGGTCATGAGTTGAAGTATTGTCTCCTTTCCAGGCACTGCCTGCATTTTGGCAGTCCATATGTTAGAGAATATGTTCTGAGGACCATGGAGCAATTTCCAAGACTGGAGAGCAGACCATCCTGAGATGCTATGAATCAGCATTTCTTAGCCAACCTGACCCAGCAGGTCCCAGATGGCCAGGCTGATGTTGGCCATGAAGAGCCAAAGCATTATGAACAGCTACCAAGACAAAAATACAAACACATAATACTATACGTACTAATTGAGGCAAGAGAAAAGACAGAAAAGATGGGAATAAACAAGAAATGTGGAAAACTTTCCATTTTACAACTGGATCCAGAAATTTAAAATAAGTTTCCAAAGAGTCTATAGAGAAACTGTGGTGACTAAGGAAATGTTGGGAGTTGGAAGCTCTAACTAGCCATTTTTTTTACACAAATGGAACCTCTAGCTGTCCTTTCATATTCTGAAGATCCAGCCAGAATCAGGGATCTTTATGAAAATCATGTTAGAGAAACATAAAATAAATAGCTTGACTTTGTAATATCCTATATAATAAAAGCCTAATATGCAAATTGACCAAATGGCAGAATGACCAGTGGAATGACCGGTCACTATGACATGCACTGACCAGTCATTCCACTGGTCATTCTCAATGCAGGAGCTGCCCCCAGCCCATAGGCCCCAGGCCAGCCAAGGTGGGTGCCAGCAGGGCCCCCCTATCACCCTGCTGGTCGCCCCATAGAGGAAGGCGACTGGCGGCAAAGGCAGGAGAGCAGGGCCAGCCAGCGAAAGGGTGGCAATGGGGGGAAAGGACCAGCCAGCGAGTGGGCTGGCATCACCCCCTGATTGTCCTGATCATGGGAGGTGACCAGCACTGGCAGTGGAGCAATTAGAGGCGGGGCTGGTGGGCAAGCAGGCAGTGCTGCCCGCCCCCTCAACCGCCCCATTGGTTGCCTCCTGCAGAGGGAGGCCACCGGCAGCAGGGTGCAGGGCCGGCAAGCAGGTGGCGCCAGGCAGGCCAAGGCAGTTGCCCCACAGATCAGCCCTGATCGCCGGCCAGGCCTAGGTACCCTACCCATTCACGAATTTCATGCACCAGGCCTCCAGTTTGTTTATAAAAACAGCAGTGCTATCTATCATGTGACCTGCAGTGAGTTAAGTTGGATGCTCTGATACAGCCTATTGGAAACATTCTAAAAACTTAGCTGGAGTAAGATATAGAAACTCCTTGAAATGTTTAAAAATGTCCAGGCTGCATTAGTGTCTGAATCATCCATCTATCACTGCTTAACAAAATACTCCAAAAATTAATGACTTCAATATATAAGCATAAATGAACTTTATTAACTCAGCAATTTAGGCTGGGCTCAGTGAGTCAGCAATTTAGGATGGACTCAGCTGGGCAGTTCTTCTGTCACTTTTTCCAAGTCACTTCCATGGCTGCAGGTATTAATGGGTTCAACTGAGGCAGGATGGTCTATGATGCCTCATGGACATACGTGGAAGTGGGTGCTGCCTGTCAGCTGGGCCACATGTCTCTGAGCAGTACATTCAGGTTGCTTCACAGTGCCAGGGGCCAGAACAAACACTGTAAGGCCTCTTGAGGTCTAGGTTCAAAATCACACCATTCAGCCACATTTTATTGGCCAAAGCCAATAACTAAGCCAGTTCTAGATTCAAGGAGTAGGAAGCAGAACCTACCTCTTGATGGGAGGAGAAAGTCACATAGCAAAAGGGCATCTTTACAAACAACCTTCCATGGTATCTTTAATGCATTTTTTTTTTCAGTCAACCTAGAGTGCTGGCTCCCAACAATGAAAACTGGCATTTAAAGAAAAGGTGCTGAACCTTAGTAACTTTGGAAAATAATATTTTGACAAGAATCTGTAAGATTAAAGACAATAGGAAAGATATATAAATACTGTACTTATATGGATAAGTTGCTTCCTGTGGGGGCACAGGCTAACAATTCCTAAACTACTGTCTATGCGTGCTGAGACTAAGTAAGTGAAGACAGCGTGCCAGGGAACCAGGCTTCTTGCTGTTGGAGAAAGAAGGAGGCTCAGACAAACAAGGGGGGAAAGAGCGCTAAAATTAACCTTGTGGTACTGGATTAGATTTGGAGACATCAGTATGAACTAATGTTTGGTTTAATATAGATATAGATGGATAAATACACAAATATCTATATATGTGTGTATACATACATCTATTTCCTAGCTGTGTCCACTGAGAGGCATAGAAGCAATGACACTCCGATACCAAGGGCCCACATCTTGCTTTCTATATCATTCTCCAATTAAGGAATAAGTGCTCTTTGGAGAAATGGCTGGTTGTAGGGCTGGGGCAGGAGTAATATACAAAATGAATCTGGAGCATTTTGTTTTTTGTTTTGTTTTTTAATATATTTTATTGATTTTTTACAGAGAGGAAGGGAGAGGGATAGAAAGCTAGAAACATCGATGAGAGAGAAACATCGACCAGCTGCCTCCTGCACACCCCCTACCGGGGATGTGCCCTCAACCAAGGTACATGCCCTTGACCGGAATCGAACCTGGGACCCTTCAGTCCGCAGACCAACGCTCTATCCACTGAGCCAAACCGGTTTTGGCGATCTGGAGCATTTTGTAGTGCCAGAAAGAAAGGAAATGCTGAAAAAATAATGTGAGCATGTCAGAAGGAAATGAGTGAAAGAGCTCTAAATGCAAAGCTGGAGCAATTCAAGCAATATATATATATAACTGGGTTATAACCTATAATATAAAATAACTATCCACGAGTTGGTACTGATATAAATGATTGAATAAATAAATGGTGGAGAAGAGACAAACCTCCCGAACAAAAGAATTCCTATATAGTTTATATAGGTATTCCTCCTCGGAAGGACGAAGATGATCTCCCCACCTCTTAAGTGTGGGCTCTGCTTAGGGACCTGCTTCCTAAGAATAGAATAGGAAAGGGGAAAATGTAACTTTGACAACCACCACCTCAGAAGGGTGATTACAGTTAACATTGTCAGTGGGAAGTCATATGGGTAATAGGAACCCTTGATACAATGATGAGAGTGGCATTTCACCTAGGGCTTTCTTCCAAAATCCCATATCTCTAGTTTAACCATGAAAAAAAATCAGAGAGTCCCACTCAAAATTGTGCAGTTCTTCAAAATGCAGAAAAATTTGGGAAGTTGTCATAGACTAGAGGGCTCAGGAGACAAGAGACTAAATGTGATATGCTATTCTGGAAGAAAAAGAGGACACCAGGGCAAAACTAGTGAAATCTAAATCAAGTTTGGAGCCTAGTTAATAATGTACCGATGTTGGATCCTTGGTTTTGACAAATTTACCATTGCAATAAAAGATGTTAGCAATAGGAGAAACTGGGTGAGAGTTTATTGGGAAATCTCTTTATTATCGTTACCACCTTTCTGTAACTCTAAAAGCTATTTAAAATGTCCAAAATATATAAAGAACTCATACAATTTAAGACCAGGAAGACAAACAATCCAATTATGGGCAAATGACCAAAATAGACACTTCTTCAAAGAGGACATACAGATGGAAACAGATATATGAAAAAATGCTCACAGTCACTAATCATTAGAAAAATGCAAATTAAAACAATGAGGTATCAGCTGATACCTGTTAGAATGGTTACTATGAAAAAAATCAACAAACAACAAGTCCTGGTGAAGCTCTGGAGAAAAGGGAACCCTAGTACACTGCTGTAGGGAATGAGGACTGGTGCACCCACTGTGGAAAACATTATGGAGTTTCCTCAAACAATTAAAAATTGAACTGCCTTTTGACCCAGCAATCTCTTTCTATGAATATATACTAAGAACCCAGAAACACCAATCAGAAAGAAAATGTGCATCCCTATGTGCTGGAGGCTAAAGCAAACAGCAGTTAGCATAAAAATGTGAAGAGAAATTTTGGAAGGCCAGTGGACTTGGATATTCAGCAGGGCTGAAAATTAGCATAAAACTGCCCTGCTGTGGGCTCAATGGCTCAAGGCAATTTCCTCACCTGGTAATCTTTACATTGTTTACCAAATTTTACAATTGATCTGCCTGTATGCATTGCTAAAGGGCAAATGTGTATTCAAGTAAATAAAAAGTGGACCAGGCCAGAAATCAGTGTGCCTCATCAGGAAAGAGGTCTCCACCTGCCCCCCCCCCCCCAATGCCTTCTAAAATCATATTTCTTATATAGTATTTTCATTTGTGCATTGGCCCCTCCTTCAGATCCTGAACCTAGCTATGCAGGTGGCAGCACCTATGTTCATAGAAGCATTATTTACAACACTCAAGATCTGAAAACAGCCCAAGTGCCCATCAGCAAATGAGGAGGATAAAAAAGCAGTGGTACATCTACAAATGGAATTCTGCTCAGCTATAAAAAAGAAGGCACTTATATCAAACTGAAGAGCTTCTGCACAGCAAAAGAAATGGACAACAAAACAAACAGGCAGCCAACCAGATGGGAGATTGTCCCAACTATGCCCCAATTAATTGCTTATCTGTCTAGACTTAGTGGGACAAACGCAGGTGACCAGGAGTCAGCAATAACAACCTATCTCCTGGTACTTCAATGTCTAGACAGCTAAGCTGAACCAGAACACATGACACACAAGACAGAATTAGTATGCAATCACACAGGGTTTATTTCCCTATTCCTAGTGGGTCCTAGGCTCCAGCAAAGGCCAACCAGTGATGCACACTGAAGGACAATGAAAACAGAGACAGGCAGGCGGCCGCAGTTGGTTCAGGCTCACACAGCAGAGCAATCAGGGGCTTGTCTCTCAGAGCGACGTGGAGTCCTCTTCTTATCGGGCAGGAGACCACAACTGAAGCTGGTCCCGGGGTTATATAGACAGCCATAAACAAGTTGTGTCCTTATCAGTGTGGGCCAGACGGTGTGCCTTATGCTGGGAGCAGGGTGTTTACACTTTAAGGGCACAGAGTTTTTACATCAAGATATTGGGGTGTTCATTAATTTTGGAAGTTACAGAGTATTGGGGGTTTCCATACAGCAAACATTTCACGTAATAATTAGAGGGGTTACATTATTATAACATTCCACCTGGTGGTCCCCAAGGAACATATATGGAGGGGGATCCGAGGGGGTCAAAATTAATTTAGTTTATTCTTTCTGCAGCACAAGAGTCTAATGAAGAGGGAGATGAGGTAGATAATGGCTAAAAAAAATAAAATGGTTTTAGCTGTTTGCCAAGGAGAAGGGCGTTCCATCCTTTTTGGATGAAATAGATAGGGTTAAAAAGATTCCAGTGGGGGGTACAAGGTGCAGTCCTCCAGAGAGAAAGACGATGGTCCCAAAGTCACAGTATTTATTGAGGTTGGCCAGGTCTGCAGCTGTGTTGAGGGTCATCCTGTTGGGTATCAGGAGCAGGTGGTCAATGGCTTTTGATGTTGCTCCAAGTTTCTTGATGGTGTCATCAGAGTGTTTCTGGAGTTCTTTTAATTTAGATATGGTATTATTCATGGAAACGGGGGCGGTGTAATGCTTCGGGGAGATAGAGAATTGGATAGGTATAGAGGGATGAAAATATAGGGAAGTTCTTTCAACAAAGGAGGAATATTGGGTGTCATTAAGATATGTAATATTCATAGTGTGAGAAAGAAGGGTGCAGTTATTAGAAGAATCAAGAGGAAGGTCAGAATTAGAGGTGTGGTCATAATATGTAATATTCACAAAGCAGGTAAGGAAATAAAAATGGCCTAAGTTATATAAAGGGGTTCTGGGTATAGGGTTGCATGGGTACTGAGAAGAGGGATAGTTGAAGTGGGTTGGCAGCAATGTAGATATTAGGTGTGAATTCAACAAGGGAGTTTCGGGGGAAGAAGTAAGGTTCAGTATAAAGAAGGTCGGAGTCAGGTTTAGCCCAGGTGCCGTCAGGTAAGAGTGTAGGGAGATTTAGGCTCGAGTATCCAACTAGGTGTTCACCACCTATTGCAGAAAGAATAGTGAGTTGGCAAGAGAATAAATCGCAGCCAACAGGTTTAGAGAAATCAACCATAGCAGTTGAATCACTCCAAGTTGGGTTGAAGCCATGTCCCATAAGCATAAAGCTATGAATGTCTTTAAGAGCATTGATAAGGAAGTTTTGGGTTTGTTGGCAGGAGTAAAGTAGTTGGAAGTCTGAGAACCTGGTGTTGAGATCCTGAAGGTCTACATGAAGCTGGTGGATGTTGTCATCCATGGTTTGTACTGCAGCTGAGAGTAGTTTTAGTTGTTGTTGGGTTTGGATTGCTAATTCATAGGCTGAATTGAAATTTCTAGATATAAGTTGTAAGACTTCATTATATCTAGAGATTTGAAGTTTAGTGTATTTTTGTAGGTCTAAAGACATTTCCACAATTTTGACAGTGTTAGCTAAAGAGACCGTGAGAGAAAGGGCTGCAACAGTGAGTCCAAGTTAAAGCAAGTGTCTGCGGTTTGTTTGTCCAATAGATGGCAGTGATGGAAGGTTAACTTGGAGTTTATTTCTTAGGGGTGTACATTGAGGAATGATAGTAGTTACTAGAAAATCTTGTTTTGTAAATATAATAGTTGTAGAGTGGATTATAGGTCTGTAAATAATTCTGATTGGGTTGCTTGTTTGGGTTACAATTGGTGGAGGTGGGGATGTAGAAGGCTGAGGATTGGTGATGCCATAAGAGAATACTGGTTGATAGTGGTATGTTCTAAGGCATACTGTGCTGTTATAACATCCTCTATGAATAACGCAAGGTTGAATAGGATTTTTTGTAAGGCAGTCAGCAAAAGAGAGCTGTGTGTAGTAAAAATCCATGATGGGTAATATAGTGTGGTTTGTAATGGGTGAGTAAGAGTGTAGGTATAATTTGTTCCATGCGCCATCCATATAGTGGAGCATGTATTGTTGGTATCCCTGTGATAGGGTTCCTGAAAGTCTGCGTGTGTTTGTTGGATTAATGTTTGCTCCAATATTGTAGAACCATGCAATAGGTTTCAGACCAAGAGATGTTATATGTAAGGTTTACAAGGTGGTCCTGAATATTTAAACATGAATGGTGTCTCAGGTCAGGGTTAGAGATATTAGGTCTGATTACTGTTTTAGGGTATTGGTAAATGTATGTGGTGGAGCTACTGGGTGAATCAGCGGTGTCTAGGATATTGCCAGTGGTGAATTTGAAAAGAATAGAAAAGTTGGTCCAGGAGGTGATGGGGAATGGGCCATAAGAATATGGATTGGTGCGAAGAGAATTGAATAAAGAAGCATAGGTTTGATATGTCTGGAGTAGGTAGGGTAGTTTGAATCCCGTGAATTGGGGGTTAGAGACACAGCCACCTGTAAGGTTATACAGGGGCGTAGATCTGTTAAGGAGGAAGACTGGAAATTTGTAGTTTCCTCTTGACCATGAAACGTTTGCCCATGTGTAAGGGTCTCCATCAAGGGTATAGTAGAGAGTGTTTTTAAGGGTATTGTAGATATTGTTGTGTGTTATGTTAGGAAGTTTCATGATGGGGACTCTAGGGTATGTGTCATGAAAGTTGGAAGATAGGGGTATGTTAGTGAGATTTGCAAGAATGCATGCTCTGTGTCTGGTTGATGTAGTGTTACAGAGGTGAGATCCATTAAAGAAGTAGACAGGTTTGTCTTTAAGTGATGTGTGTGTATTGGATATGACTCCTGGGAAATGTGGTGTTGTGAGGTTTGTTTCCCAATATCCTAAAAATTCGGGTTGGGATATTTTCCATTTAATAGATTCATCTTTTTTGACAGTGTGTGCCTGGAGAAGCCATAAGACGTGAGGAGGGATTTTTTTCCGTGGCATTGAAGCAATTGAGAACAGTAAGAAGTTCAACGTATGCTCCAAGAATTAAATCAAAGTCATATTTTATTTTCTGTTTAAATAAATTTTCTATGTTGGATTGGGTGCCATTCGGGATAAATGCAATGAAGCATATGCGAGCTATTTTACAAATTTAGGGTTGTTACTAATTTGAAGTAAAGATTGTTGAAATTTTCAAATACAGGTGGTGTAATGAGATCTGTAAGAACTTGTGGAATGTGTCTGTATGGCCAGAAATTTTAGTCTGAGGTTAAAAATTCCTGAGGGGTTATAGCATCCTCCAGTGCTGTTGTGAGAGGTGATGCAAGTGTCAGTGACTCCTGAGGCATGATACATGAGTGAATGCAGAAGTTGCCAAAAATTAGAAAGTTGGGAGAGCCTGTGAGATAGTACTGATAATATGTAATACCATTTTCTGTGACTACATGAGTCATGTTTAAATGTTTTGTCCTATTGAATCCTAGTGGAAGAATTGGGTTGTTAGTAGGAGGTGAAAAGAATGGATGTCTGTTGAGTACTGGCGTTACTGTGGATGTGGGGGAAGCATTTGAGGAGTCATGTGAGGAGTCATCCTCATCCTCATAGTTGTTTTTATCCTTGGATTCATAAGTATCATAAGAGTCATAATCCTCAAAATCTGTTCCTTCCTCGCCCATGTACCAGAAATAGATTAATCTTTCCATAAAGGGAATGACATTGAGATTTGCTCTTTGTATGCATATCAGGTTTTCATGAGTAACAAAGGGATCTATGCTTTGAATGGGTTGAGAGTAAGAGGATTTGTTAGTGATTTCATATGTTGTAGTTGATGGTTCATAATGTTGTGTGTCTATGATTGATACAGATCTAGTGGTGAGTGCATCTTGAAACCATTGAAGTGGTATGCAGTTTTTTAGTTGGGTGTGGTAGTGAGCTCTAAGGGTCATTTGCTCAGAATTTAGTGCAAGGGTTTGGCAAGTGTGTGCAGAAAGGTATGCAGGGCAGAGTTTATAGGTGCTATGATAGTGGATAGAGTGTCCTATAGAGTATGAGAATAAAGAATTATTGTTTGTGACTATGTGTACAGGTGGGTACACATAATGTTTTCCTGATTTTTTCAGGATAGGTATGTGGGTAGGATGTGTAAGAAAGATAAATGAAGGGATTGTCATTGTGGTAGTAGAGGGAGCAGTAGTAGAGTTAGAGGTAGAAGTAGTAATCATAGAAGTCTGGGCATTGGAGATATCAGTAGAAGTGGCTGCATTAGCAGAGGCGGCAGTAATAAGGGAGAGTATAAAAGCTAGAGGTAGCCGAGAAAATCTAGTTCCATGTCTCTCCGTTCTATCTCCTGAATGATGTCATGTGCTAACTGAGCGTCATGGATTTCTTCTTGAGTGATACTGGGTATGCATTCCCATGTTGGCGGCTCAAGGGGAGCGGGTGGGGATTGATAGTTATCGGAATGTAAAAAGCAATGAAGGGGGTTGCTAATGAGAGTAGTTGGGATAGGATGTGGGTCTCTATTAAGAGAGCAGATGGCTGCCTCCACCAAGCAAGTATAATGCTGTAAGAGGTGGAGGTAATCAATAGCAATTTGCCCTGGGAGATATTTGGCAAATGCTTGAATGTCATCCAGCAGGTTATGGAGACTTTGTCTCACGGGGCCTGTGAGGCTGGTCTGTAGGTTTGCTGGATATTCAGAATAAGAGTCGGATTGGGGTATCCAGGAGTACCAAGGATCATTACATATCTGAGGGTGAAGTCTTAAGCAATAATTGTCAAGAGCAAAACTAGGGTAAAGAGGAATTGTTGGGGATGGGGCTGGTTCCAAAGGAGGGTTAATTGGAAGTGGGGTGGAGGGAGGAGTAGGGTAAATGGGGGGTTGGTTTGGTACGGGTTGTGGGGGTACTGGGACTGCTGAGATTTCTTCTAGAAATGCATCTAGTTGTTGTTCCCAGGTTTCCAGTGTCTGATCACTGAAAAAGAGAGGGGTATTATTTGTTTAGGATGCAGAGGGTATGATGATATAAAGCAGAGCAGGGGTTTTTTAAGGCCTCTAGGGCTGCGTGGACGGTAGTGGTGGGCTCGGTAGTGTTGTTATTGTTACACGAGCGATATGGACACCACATCCAATGGAGTGTCAGTGGGGTTGCTAGAAGTGCTATAAAGAGGAGGAGTCCAAAGAGGGAGATGCAGACGATCCTTAAGCACATTGTTAAGGAGTCATTTGAGGGTCAAAACTAGAACTAGTGTGGTAAGGATACAGAAGTTTTTGAGTGAGCAGTTGGATCATGCCAGAGGGGTAGAGTTCTGTATTTTGGGTTGTTGTAGGTGTCCTAGACTGTTTACAGTCCAAAAGAGTGATGATCCAGAGTGGGGGATTATTTCCTGTGGGGATAAGGAGCCGTCCTTAGTGGATTTAGTCAAGATTTTATAGGGTAATTTTTTGGTGATATTGGGGGGTGGTTCATGATCCGCAATGGGAATATTTAGAATGTGTGGCTGGAGTAATTCTTCTATTGGGAAGAGTCTATTTACCCTAGGTCTGGAGTTTAGTTGTAGACATGCTTTGTCTAGTAATTCTTGTAGTGTCTTGAATGACCTGTCCATGAGTAGTGTTTGAATTTTGTGTTTAAGGAGGCCATTGTGTCTTTCTATTTGTCCAGCTGCTTGTGGATTATAAGGCAGGTGGAAGTTCCAATCAATGTCTAAGTCTTGTGCTTGTTGTTGGACTGATGATGCTGTGAAGTGTGTGCTTTGGTCTGATTCAATGATTTGTGGTGGACCATAGAATGAGAACCATGTTGAGAGTGCTTTCATAGTGGTTTTTGCATTTGGATGTCTTGAGGCATAAGCATAAAGTATTCCAGTTGCTGTGTCAACAATAGTGCATGCATATTTGTCTGCAAAGGGTACATGAAGTGGTCCAATAAAATCAATTTGTAAGACTTGATTAGGCACAAATGCTTTAGTCAGTCTGGGTGGTGTAAGAGATTTAAATGTGTGAGTGCCTTTGCATTGTTCACAGGAATTGATTGCTTGTTTAATGAGTTTGATGGGTGCCTTCAGGTTTCTTTTAAGGAACCAATGGGCAAGTGAGGAGTGTCCTAAATGTCCTAATGTTGTATGTATCTGTTGTATAAATTGTGGTGTAAAGGTAAGTTCTGGGGTTGGTGAGGATAATTTGTATTTGCCTTCTTCCTTTTTTAATATAAGTTTTGGAAGAGGAGCGATGGACCAGTCATTATTTTCATTTCTTATTAATTTCAGATTAATTGCTAATGGTTTTGAATTGTCCATGATGTTGATGTTATTCCTTGGTGTAATTCCTTTTGCTAATGTATCTGCTATTGTGTTGTGCAGTGTTGTGGGTGTTTTGTCTGTAGCATGAGCGTTGACATGTGTAATGTATATTTTAATTTGTTTGGAGAGGTCGTGGAGTTTTATCCAATAGTCTTGTGACCATAAAGGTTTGCCATTAATTAACCAGCCTGATTGTTGCCATTTGCCTGACCATTCAGTGATTCCTTTACAAACTGCCCATGAGTTGGAAAAGATGTAAATTTTGGACTTATGATTGTCAATTGAGTCCTTAATGGCTAAATATGTAGCTATAAGTTCAGCATGTTGAGCAGATTTGGATTTACTGGTCGCCGTTAGCGCCCTGGATGTCTCTGGATTGAAGGCTGCTGCTCTCCATTCATACTGGTCACCGGTTATGGAGGCTGATCCGTCTGTAAACCAGGCATTTTTGAGCTTAGGGCTATATTGTGGCCCTTTCACACCGATTGGATCGGGTGTTTGGACAAACTTGTTGGCACAGGTAGGTGGTTCTACCTCAAGTTTGTTGACCTCCTCCGTGAGGAGGGCTGGTTCACCGGAGCCAGAGGTTTCCCGTGTGTTAATGTACCACTTCCACGCGAGAACCTTTTCGTCAATTTGGGAACCTGCTAATTCTTCAGCTGACATTTTGAGCCATGCCTTAAGGGGCAATGTGCTGCGCACGGTTATTGGGTTAAGTCCGGTCAGCGGCTCTACATGCAACAGTGCCACATGTAGTGTCCAGATTAGTTTCTCAAAATGAGAGAATTTGTGGTAAGAGTAAGGGAATCTCTGAGTCCAGAATCCTACAGGCATTAACTTTTTGTCTTCTGTTCCTCTTTTGTATAGTCCCCAGCTGCCATGTTCTGCCATGAAACTAATGTCTAGTACTATTTTGTCTCCTGGTTTGATACTTTGTAGGGATTGAAAGTGGTGTATGTAGTCCTTTAATTGTTTAAATGCTTGTTCCTGTTCTTGGGTCCATATGAAATCTACTGCCTTCCTGGTGACTTTGTATATGGGTTTTGCAATGTCTGCCAGGTATGGTATGAGTTGTCTCCAGTACATGAAAAGTCCCATTAATTGCTGTGCTTCTTTTTTGTTGGTTGGGCTTTTTAAGTTTAGTAATTTGTCTATTACTTTGTTCGGTATGTTCCTACCTTCAGAGCTCCAATGGATGCCTAAAAATGTTGTTTTGGTGTCTGGGGGCTGGATTTTGTCCGGATTAATTGTCCAGCCTAGTGATCTTAGGTGTGTTACTAGTGATCAGATTATAGAATCTCTTTGTCATTGTTATAGAGTAGAATGTCATCTATGTATTATATAATTGTGGATTTGTATTTTGTGGGGTCAATGTTGTTAGCAAGTAGGTTGTGTGCGATTGTGGCAGAGTTTTATATCCTTGTGGGAGTCTTTTGAATTGGTATTGTTTGCCTTGCCAAGTAAATGTGGTGATGGGTCTGGATTTTTCAGCTATAGGTATTGCAAAGAACATATCTGAGAGATCAATTGCTGCCATAAATCTAGGGTTGTCTCTCTGGATAATATTGATTACTTCTTGCGATTCAGGCAGGCAGCCATCTATTTTTGGTGAGGCCTTATTCAGGTTGCGATAGTCAATTGTGATCCTGTGGGTGCTGTTAGGCTTTTTTACAGGCCAGATTGGGCTGTTATAAATGTGTGATCTGCTTGGTTCTATTATATCTTCTTCGAAAAGTTTTTTAAGTGCTTTAGTTACATCCTCATGTCCTCCTTTTAGAGGGTATTGAGGTGTGAATGAATTTGTATTTGGTTCTGGTAATGTTAATGGAGGTATTTGTAGTGCAGTGAGGAAAGTTTTGATTTTATGTAGCCTGAGTGTGTGGGAAATGTGACAAAATAATGTTGGTAGGATGTCCATACCTAATATGTTTTGGACCTGAGGTGAGACTAGGAATGTGATTGGGATTTGTTTGCCTTTGATAGTATTTTTCCTCGTGTGGGGTAGGCTGGGGTGACTCCTTCAATATGTACTATGGGTCCTTTCTTTGGTTCTGCATTTAAATGTTTTTGTAAGCAGTGGGTTTCTTTTAGCAGGGAGACCTGTGAGCCAGTATCTATTAAAAAGATTTTATATTGCAATGGCCCGCTTCCCAGGGAGATTTGGAGGGATATGTATGGTCTGTTGTCATTTATTGTGTTCAATGATGTGTCTATAACTAATGGGGGGTTACTGAAAATAGGCACTTTAGGTGGGATTTCTTCAGGGTCTGGAGTGTAGAAGTAATGTTCTGGCATTGGTGTTTGGTATGGCCGAACTTTCTGTGGTCGGCGGGGGCCTCTCCAGTTTCCCTGATTCTGTCTGAAGGGGTTTTGACTATTTTGAAATGGGTTGTTATCTCCAATCTCTGTCCTGAAGGGGTTTCTTTGATTTTGTGGTTGGGTTGGTGGGTTTCTGTTGAATCGGTTGTTATTACCTCTAAATGGGTTATTTCTAAATGGGTTATTATTATTATTATTTCTGAATTTATTATTGTCCTTGAAGAACAGATTGTTCCTCTTCCAATAATAAGCTTGTCCTTGTCTGTATTGGTCATTCTGCCTGTTTTGATTGGTTTGGGGTGTTTTTAAGGGCTTTAGAGGTCCTCTATATTGTTGCATGGGAAATGAATATTTCTTTGATTCCTTTACCGTGAAGGCGAATTTCTTTTCTGCTAATAGGTCTTGGTGCAGTTGGATTTTTTTTAAATTTCTTTATTGATTAAGGTATCACATATTTTCCTTATCCCCCATTCCCATCCCACACCCCTCCCCACACATACCCCCAACCCCTGTTGTCCTTAACCACTGGTTAGGCTCATATGCATGCACACAAGTCTTTTGGTTGATCTCTCCCCTTGGATTTTCCTTTTAATATCCTCTGCAGTGTTGGACCCTGCAATAAGGGTTTGAAGCTGTATTTTGTAGCCATCTGGAGCGTTTCTTATTAGTACCTAGACTATCCCTTCTACATCTGAATTTTCCCATGGTGAGCTCAAATCTGGTTTATAGAGGCTAGTTAGGATCACCAGTTTCCTTAATTGGGTCTGTAATTGTGCAAGAGATTCCCAGTGTTCTGAAAACTGTCCTGAACACAGGTCCATTGATGGAAATGCTCTTCTCCATGCATCTCCTATCCATCTCCATAATGATCTTACTGTATTTGAGTGTTGTTCTGCAGTTTCCTTTAGAGCTGTTTTTAACTTGGCTAATTCTATTGTGTCTATCACTGCTGTGAGTTCATCTGCACTTAACATAGACATGTGGCCTCCAAGTTCATATATTTTTACAAGCCACTCTACGTCCGTTAATTCTCCTTTAATTAACAGTTTTCTGAGTTCTGCTAGTTCCTGCCTTGAAAATGAGGTGAATTCTACTGTTTCCTCAGTCCCTTCATTTTCTGATTTTATTACCTTCTTTTTTACTACTACTGGCTTGCTGGAGTATTTTGCAACTACCTTCTGTGCCAGTGATCTTCCCTTGTCAGTGTCCTCCTGCAGGTGATGGATGGTCTGCAGTACTATTCCTACTACCTGCTGTGGTGGCGCCCTTTCTATTATTGGAATCAGAATGTTAGGATCTACTATGTTTTGGATGAGGCCTGGGGCTGTCAGTAGACTAGAAGAAGCAGAGAACTGAATCATTGAGCTAGAAGACAAGGTAGGAAAAAATATCCAAGCAGAGCAGCATCTAGGAAAAAACAAACAAACACAACTTAAAGAACAGGAGGAGAGCCTAAGGAAACTTTGAGACAAAACGAAATGAAACAACAGCCACATAGGGGTGCCAGAAGGAGAGGAAACTTAGCAAGGAATACAAAACCTGTTTGAAGAAATATTGACATAAAACTTCCCTGATATCGGGAAGAAAAAACTCACACATGTCCAAGAAGCTCCCAGAGTCCCAAGCAAGATGAACCCCCCAAAAAAGACACCAAGACACATTATAATTAAATTGGCAGACACCACCAACAAAATAAGAATCTTAAAGGCTACCAGAGGGGGACAGAAAGTTACCTACAAAGGATCCCCCATCAGACTAGCAACTGAATTCTCAACAGATACACATCAGGCCAGAAAGGAATGGAATGAAATATACAAAGTCATGCAAAGCAAGAGTCTGAATCCAAGAATACTGTACCCAGCAAGGCTATCAATCAAAATTGAGGGTGAAAGCAGGAGCTTAACAGACAAAAAAGAACTAAGGGAGTTTATTACCACCAAATCAGCAATGCAAGAAATGCTAAAGGGTCTGCTGTAAAAAGAAGAAATAGGAAAGGAAGAAGGAATACAGGCATAAAGAATAAAAATGGCACCAAACAAGTCGCCTATCAATAATATCTTTACCTATCAATATTACATATCAATAATAACTTTAAATGTAAATTAATTAAATGATGCAATTAGAAGACATATGGTAGCTGAATGGGTAAGAAAACATGACCCATGTAATAAGTGTACTGGTTAATATGGTGGATTTTGTAATCAAAGAAAACATGATAATTTCAAGAGAAACATCAAAAGTGCTTTATTCAAAGTGATGTCCATTGCTAGCTACACATTTTCCAATCTTTCAGGTAGGTTTTGGATACCGTCCCAACAGAACTTTTCTTGTTTTGAGGCAAAACATTCAGAGACCCAATTTTACACTTCTTCATATGTTTTGAAGTGCTGCTCAGAAAGTGCATGTGTCATTGATCGGAACAAATGGTAATCCAAAAGAGCAAGATCTGGTGAATACAGTGGGTGGGTTAATACTTCCCAGACAAGATCTTTTAATGTGTCTTTAACTGATTTTGGAGTGTGTGAGGGTGCATCATCATGAAGCAAAATTACTTTGCCATGTCTTCTAGCACATTCTGGTTGTTTCACGATCAAAGAGTGGTTCACATTGATTATTTGTGTTGGTAGTGATCAGTATTAACCGTTTCACCTGGTTTTAGAAGCTCATAATAAACCACACTTTCCTAATCCCACCAAATGCAAAGCATTGTCTTCTTTCTGAAGCAATTTGGCCTTGCAGTTGATGTTGATGATTGACCTTGATCAAGCCATGATTTTGAGCATTTGAGATTCTCAAAATAAATGCACTTTTCATTGCCAGTCACAATTAGATGCAAAAAGACTTTCTTTCATGCTGTAGAAGCAACATTTTACTGATGACTTTCGGTTTTCCATTTGCCTTTCATTCAGTTGATGTGGCACCCATTTTCCTTCCTTTAAATCTTTCCCATTGCTTATAAATGATAGGAAATTGTTTGCTGAGCAATGTTTAATCATTCTGCAAGTTTTTATTATTGAGTTTAAAACACATCTTCAACCAATAATGCTTGTAATGGTTTATCTTCAAACTTTTTCAGTTGATCTGGACGTTCTTTGTCTTTCACATCAAAATCATCACTTTTAAAGCATTTAAACCAGCGTTTACAAGTATCTTGAGATGGAGCATGTTCACTATAAACTTTCTGAAGTAAACAATAACTTTCAGCAACACTTTTCTTCAAAATAAAGTAACGAATTAAAAGTTCCCATAAATGCTCATTTTTTTTGGCAAGAAATTCAACACTTAAAGCATAAAAATATCTATGATGTTAACACCTTCAGCAAATTTGACATATGACATTTTTAAGTTTGCTGTCAATACATTAAAATAGCATACCTATCAAATTGCATATATATCAAAATATGTGCAACTCCATCTATTGAAAAAAAATCTGCTTATTAAGTGGTAAACCTAGTATTTGCTGTCTACAGGAAACCCACTTCAGAACAAAGAACTCACACAGAGTGATGGTAAAAGGATGGAAAAAGGTTTTTCAGGAGAATAGAAATAAAAAAAAAAACTGGGGTAGCAATACTTATAGTATATCTGACAAATTAGACCTCAAAGTGACAAGAGATAAGGAAGGCCACTTAAAAATACTAAAGGGCGCAATCCAACAAGAAGATATAACTCTGGTAATCATATATGCAACCAATACAGGAGCACCCAAATACATAAAAAACTTCTGGAGGATATTAAGGGAGAGATTGACAGCAATAGAGTCATAGTAGGGGACTTTTTAAAAATATATATTTTACTGATTTTTTAAAATTTCTTTATTGATTAAGGTATCACATATTTGTCCTCATCCCCCCATTCACATCCCAAACCACTCCCCATGCATTCCCCCACCCCCCTGTTGTCCGTGACCACTGGTTAGGCTCATATGCATGCACACAAGTCCTTTGGTTGATCTCTCTCCCCACCCTCCCCTACCTTCCCTCTGAGGTCCGACAGTCTGATCTATGCTTCCTTGTCTCCGGGTCTGTTCTTGTTCATCAGTCTATGTTGTTTATCATTTCCCCTAGATGAGTGATATCATGTGATACAAAAAATACACTTATAAGAACTGAAAATGAGACAAGCAATAATGGTTATGCTGAGAGGCAAATGAATCAGTCTGGAGTGAGTTTCTTTCTGGGCCAAGAGTTCTTTTGAGTCCCAATTTCAATGTCAAACAGTTCCTTATGTGTACATGTCAGCAATGATATTTCAGTTCTGGATGGTGGACAAATGGAGGTAATGCAGGTCTGACCCTCTCTGGTTTGGTCCTGGGCAACCTGCAGTGACACACAGCTGCTGACTGCTAGTATGGCAAGGCGTCATCAGCATCTTCCATCTCTGGACTGTTTCTCTTCTGTCTTCATGGCTGGAGTAGTCCTGTCAATTCCTCTCTGTTGCAGGAATCCACATGGTCTTGGAGTTGTTTTCTGAAAGTATACAAAGATATTCTCGACCACAAGTTAATAAAGGAATCTTTTATATAAATTTGACTTATGATTCTTGTTCATTTTTTGCCCAAACAATTTTCCTTTGGCTTGTTTTGACACCGTGTATGTTTTCCAGGGGTGTCTTGCTGTTAGCATTACAAATGAAAGTTAATTTTCTAAAGTAAACATTTTCTACATGTAATTTACTCACAGGATATTTTTCCTTACATGATATTCTTCTACCATCCCCCCTTTTTTGATTAAATATTAGGAGGCCTTTGGAAATTTTATAATGTAGTCTTGATAGCTTTTAAATTTTATTTTTTTGCACTACAATATGACTGTTTTAGGTTCATTACAAGTTACGCAATTTTACCATGAGATGAACTACCAATAAAAATTTTAGTTAACACTTTAGGAACACCTTTTTGTCCAGTACAATTAATTTTTCTAGAATATTCACTTATTTCAATTAGACAATTTAAATTAGCCTGAAAATGTGAGTACTATTTTACTGTCAAATTTAATACTCTAACAACAATCTTATTTTACCCAGTAAATATTAGTGGAAAGGATTATTTGCCTTCTTGAGTAGACCCTGAGCATTCCTGGTGCTAGGCTGGGTTTAGATATCAAAAAACCCAGTTCCCCGCATCATGGGTACAAGACATCTCCATTAAGTCTTGTTGCAGTGAGAGGGCATCTGCTGTCGGCCAAGTCTGTGTCTGTTACCGGGGTCCCGATTTGAGCTGGGAATGGGAAGCTAAGCCGCCATGGGGGCAGGAGACCTCCCTCAGAATGGGTGAGGGTTCAGGCCCCTGCAAAGTTGGGGGGGGGTGAGGGTCTGTGCCCCACCTCTGTTGACCCCCAAGTTCTCTCCTGATGGCCCCACTGCGAATGTGCCTGTCATAGGTTGTTCCTTTCCTGAGGAATCTTACCCATCTCTGGCTAATTAGCCATCCTCCAGGGCCAAGCAGGGTGATGTGAGGTTCAGTTCTGTCTCCTTGGTAGCCTATGCCCCTGTGGCCTCCATGCCCAGCACCTGCCTTGGGATCCCCTCGCCTGCTATAAACAATGATTGGGTTAACAATGAGATCAAGGAAGAAATTAAAAACATCCTGGAGACTAATGACTATAAAAACACAACAATGCAAATACTATGGGACACAATGAAAGCAGTCCTGAGAGGAAAGTTTATAGCTCTACAGGACTAAATAGGATGCTATTAAACAATGACTGGGTTACCAAAGATATCAAAGAATAAATAAAAAGCATCATAGCAACAAATGACAATGAAACACAACAATCCAAAAGTCTATGGGAACAGTGAAATCAGTCTTGAGAGGGAAGTTCATAGCTCTACAGGCCTACCTCAAAAAACAAGAAAAAATGGTAATAAATTATCTAATCCTACAACTCAAAGAATTAGAAAGAGACCAACAAGAAAAGCCCAGTGTAAGCAGAAGGAAGGAAAAATTAAAGATCAGAGTGGAGATAAACAACATAGAGACAAAAAAAACAAACAAACAAACAAAAAAAACAAGAGCTGATTCTTTGAAAGGATAAACACGATTGATAAACCTCTAGCCAGGATCACCAAGAAGCAAAGACAGAGGACCCAAATAAACAAAATCATAAATAAAAGAGGTGAAATAACCAATCCCACAGAAATACATACTATTATGAAAAAGTACTATGAACAACTCTTTTCCAACAAAATGGAAAACCTGGATGAAATGGACATATTCCTAGAAAAATACAACCTTCCGAAATTCAATCAGGAAGAATCTAAAAATCTCAATAGGCTTACAACTATGGAGGAAATTGAAGCAGTCATCAAAAACTTCCAGCAAACAAAAGCACAGCGCTAGATGGCTTTACAGGGGAGTTCTACAAATCATTCAAAGAAGATATAAAACCTATACTCTTCAGAGTTTTCCAGAAAATTCAAGTGTAAGGCACACTTCCAAACTGTTTCTATGAAGCCAGCATTATCCTATTCCCAAAACCATATAAAGATACCATAAAAAAAGAGAACTACAGTCCAATATCCTTGATGAACATAGATGCTAAAATCCTCAACAAAATTCTACCAAATTGGATTCAGCATTAACTTAGAAAGATCATACACCATGACCAAGTGGGATTTATTCTTGGGATGCAAGGATGGTACAATATCCACAAATCAATAAATGTGATACATCACATAAACAAACTGAGAGACAAATTCACATAATCAATCAATTGATGCAGAAAAAGCATTTGACAAAATCCAACACCCTTACTTGATAAAAACTCTCAGGGAAGCTGGAATAGAAAGAGCAGATTTCAACATGATAAAGGCCGTATATGACAAACCTACAGACAACATCATACTCAATGGGAAAAAAAATAAATTCATTTCCCCTTATAACAGGAACAAGATAGGGATGCCCACTTACTCCACTCCTGTTCAATATAGTACTGGAAGTGCTAGTCATAGCAATCAGACAAGAAGAAAAAAAAAAGGCATCCAAAATGGAAAAGAAGAATTAAAACAGTAATTTACAGATGACATGATACTGTACATAGAAAACCCTAAAGACTCCATCAAAAAACTACTAGACAAAATAAATGAATTCGACAATGTAGGAGGATACAAAATTAACACCCAGAAATCTATGGCCTTTTTATACACCAATAATGAACTCACAGGAAGAGAAACGAAAAAAAAAAAAATCCCATTTACCATTGCACCAAAAGAATTAAGATACCTAGGAATAAACTTAACTAAGGAGGTAAAAGACCTGTACTCAGAAAACTATAGGACATTGAAAAAAGAGATAGAGGAAGACATAAACAAATGAAAGAACATATCATGTTCATGGATTGGTAGAAACAACATCATTAAAATGTCCACACTACCCAAAGCAATCTACAGATTCAATACGATCCCCATTAAAATGCCAAAGGCGGAGAACAAAATGGCGGCAGAATAGGCAGATGTGTCCTGATCCTTCTCCAGGAGGAAATAGAGGGAGCAGCTGAAATTAGAGGAATCCAGCCCAAATTGGCAAAGGAGACGTGGCTGTTGAGACAGTTTGCAGCTGGGAAGGGCAGAGATCTCCTGGAAAAAGGTAAAACAAGGATCTGGGGAATAGAATCTGCCAGATCTCTAAGACCAGAAGGTCAGGGGAAAACTACACAGCGCCAAGCCACGTCCCTGAGGACAGGCAAAGCGTCTGACTGTGAGAAAAAGGGTCCACAGGACTGCAGGAGGTAGTAGATTTTAGACCTTGGAGTCTGATTTGGGATCTGAGCTCAAAGGCAGCCCTGAAGAGCTAACTGCCTGACCGTGCAGTGTCGGCATGAGAGGAGCTGGTAAAGACACAGTCCCTCCTCGCGCCGGGGCCTGCATCTTTCTCCACTGAACCTAGTTCGTAGGACCTTTCACTTACCCACAGCTGAGGTGCAGGAGAAGGGGTGGAGTTGTGGAATCTAGAAAGAGTAGGCAGCGAACAGGTCCATGAGAAGTGGAAGCGTGTCTGGTGCTGACTCACATCGGGTCCCCGGTTGCCATTTTCTCGTGAGAAATAGCCCCTCCCTCCAGTCTCCAGGCAAACAATATAGCCATACCCTGATTCCACCCTGATTGTCACCATAGAATCTGAATACTCCCTGAGGCCAGGGGAACTGCCCAAAAGAAAAACCTTTAGCAGCTAGGCACCTCAATTATGCAGTTACACTGCCAGTGCTCTCCAGAGTGCTTCAGTGTGCCTTGCTGGCAAACTTACCGCGGGTGCTCCTATGACCCGCCACTGGGAGTAAGCGCCTATCCACCACAGGTACAGCAGCAAAAGCTGAGTCTGCCCACCCCACAACTACAGAATTCTGGGCACCACAGTCACGCCTTTCCAGAGTGCAGGCCCCCTGAGCCACATCACCCCGACAGACGGTTCCTTGGAGCCACTGTGAGTCCCCACTGGGCAAGCGTAATTTTAATTTAGGGGGCAAGACAGGAAAAATTGGAATACTACCCTCCACGACTGCTGACCTCTAGACACCGCAGCTGTGCCTCTCAAACTCGCAGGCCTACATCAAGAGAACCCAAATAGTTCAAGTAGGGAACTACTTTAGATTATCAAGCCTAGGAGAACTGAGAGATTATACCATTAGTACCATCACCAAAAGAACCTAAGTAGCAAAACAATTGGATCTACAATGAAAACATTTCAAGAAAATATGGGGAGACAAAAAGGAAATCCCCAAAGGAAAGAAAAAGATGAATCACGAGAAAGGGAGTTAAATGAACTTGAGGCTAGCAGCTTAACAGAGAGAGAATTCAGAGTATTCGTTATAAGGATGTTTAAACGAATGGATGACAAATACACACAACTCAATGAGAACTATAAGGAGCTGAATGAAAATGTCACCAACATGAAAAGAAACCAAGAGGAGATGAAGAACAACATAGCTGCAATAAAGAACACAATGGAAGGCTTAAAGAGTAGAGTAGAAGAGGCTGAGGACTGCATCAGCGAATTAGAAGACAAGGTAGGAAAAAACACACAAACACAGCAGCAACTGGAAAGAAGACTTAAAAAGCAAGAGGAGAGCCTAAGGGAACTTCAGGACAACACAAAACGAAACAACCTTCGAATAATAGGGATAAAAGAAGGACAGGAAGAGAAGCAAGGAATAGAAAACCTGTTAGAAGAAATAATAACAGAAAACTTCCCTGATATTGGCAAGGAAAAAACTATCCAAGTCCAAAAAGTACACAGAGTCCCAAATAAGTTGAACCCCAAAAGATCAACAACAAGACACATCATAATTAAATTGACGAACACCAACGACAAAGCAAGAATCTTAAAGGCTGCCAGAGAGAGACAGAAAGTTACCTACAAGGGATCTCCTATCAGAATATCAACCGATTTCTCAACAGAAACACACCAGGCCAGAAGGGAATGGAATGAAATATACAAAGTGATGCAAAGCAAGGGACTGAATCCAAGAATACTAAACCCATCAAGGCTATCATTCAAAATTGAAGGTGGAATCAGAAGCTTCACAGACAAAGAAGGGCTAAGAGAGTTCATCACTACCAAGCCAGCAATGCAAGAAATGCTAAAGGGGCTGCTGTAAAAAGAAGATAGAGAAAGGCAAGAAGAAACACAAACACTAAGGAAAAATATGTCAACAAACAGGTACTTATCAATAATAACATTAAATGTAAATGGATTAAATGCACCAATCAAAAGACATAGGGTAGCTGAATGGTTAAGAAAACATGACCCATATATTTCCTGTCTACAAGAGACCCACCTTAGAGTAAAAGACTCACACAGACTGAAAGTGAAGGGATGGAAAAACATTTTTCAGGCAAATGAAAATGAGAAAAAAGCTGGGGTCATAATACTTATATCAGATAAAATAGACCTCAAAATAAAGGCCATAATAAGACATAAGGAAGGCCACTACATAATACTAAAGGGAGCAATCCAGCAAAAAGATATAACTCTTGTAAACGTATATGCACCCAATGCAGGAGTGCCCAAATACATAAAAAATCTCCTGGAAGATATCAAAGGAGAGATCGATATCAATACAATCATAGTAGGGAACTTTAATACACGACTGACATCAATGGATAAATCCTCTGGACAAAAAATCAGCAAAGAAACAGCAATTCTAAATGACACACTAGATCAGATAGACCTAACTGACATCTTCAGAGCATTTCACCCCAAAGCCATGGAATATACGTTCTTCTCAAGTGCACATGGGACATTCTCAAAAATAGACCACATATTGGGTAACAAGCAAAGTCTCCCCAAATTCAAAAAGATTGAAATCATATCAAGCATTTTCTCAGACCATAATGGCATAATATTAGAAATAAACTACAATAAAAACATTCCAAAAAATTCAAACACTTGTAAACTGAACAGAATGCTACTAAACAATGATTGGGTTATAAATGTGATCAAAGAAGAAATTAAAAACATCCTGGAGATGAGTGACAATAAAAACAAAACATTGCAAATGCTATGGGACACAATGAAAGCAGTCCTGAGAGGGAAGTGGATAGCTCTACAGGCCTACCTCAAAAACAAGAAAAAATGGTAATAGATCATCTAACTCAACAACTCCAAGAATTAGAAAGGGAACAACAAGAAAAGCCCACAGTGAGCAGAAGAAAGGAAATAATAAAGATCAGAGCAGAAATGAATGACATAGAGACCAAAAAAACAATACACAAGATCAACAAAACCAAGAGCTGGTTCTTTGAAAGGATAAACAAGATTGATGAACCTCTAGCCAGGCTCACCAAGAAGCAAAGAGAGAGGACCCAAATAAACAAAATCAGAAATGAAAGAGGTGAAATAACAACAGACCCCACAGAAATACAAAGGATTGTCAAAAAATACCATGAACAACTCTATTCCAACAAACTAGACAACCTGGAGGAAATTGACATATTCCTAGAAAAATACAACCTTCCAAAACTTACTCAGGAAGAGACTAAAAATATCAATAGGATGATAACTAGGGAAGAAATTGAAGCAGTCATCAAAAAGCTTCCAGCAAAAAAAGCCCGGGGCCACACGGCATCACAGGGGAGTTTTACCAAACATTCAAGGAAGAGCTAAAACCAATCCTCCTCAGACTATTCCAGAAAATTCAAGAACGTACACTTCCAAGCTCCTTCTATGAAGCCAGCATTCTCTAATACCATAACCAGATAAAGATAACACAATGAAAGAGAATTACAGGCCAATATCCCTCATGAATATAGATGCCAAAATCCTCAACAAAATTCTAGCAAATCGAATGCAGCAGTACACCAGAAAGATAATACACCATGACCAAGTAGGATTTATCCCTGGGATGCAAGGATGGTACAATATTCATAAATCAATAAACGTGATACATCACATAAACAAATTGAGAGATAAAAACGATATAGTCATATCAATTGATGCAGAAAAACCATTTGACAAAATCCAACACCATTTCTTGATAAAAACTCTCAGCAAGATGGGAATAGAAGGACCATACCACAACATAATAAAAGCCATATATGACAAACCCACAGCCAACATCATACTCAACGGGCAAAAACTAAATCCATTTCGCCTAAGAACAGGAACAAGACAGGGATGCCCACTCTCACCACTCCTGCTCAACATAGTGTTGGAAATACTAGCCATTGCAATCAAACAAGAAGAAGAAATAAAAGGCATCCAAATTGGAAAAGAAGAAGTAAAACTGTCCTTATTTGCAGATGACATGATACTGTACATAGAAAACCCTAAAGACTCCATAAAAAAATTATTAGACTTGCCGAAACCGGTTTGGCTCAGTGGATAGAGGTTCGGCCTGCAGACTCAAGGGTCCCGGGTTCGATTCTGGTCAAGGGCATGTACCTTGGTTGCGGGCACATCCCCAGCAGGGGGTGTGCAGGAGGCAGCTGATCGATGTTTCTCTCTCATGGATGTTTCTAACTCTCTATCCCTCTCTCTTCCTCTCTGTAAAAAATCAATAAAATATATTTAAAAAATTATTAGACTTCATAAATGAATTCGGCAGAGTAGCAGGATACAAAATAAATGCTAAGAAATCTATGGCATTTCTATACACCAATAATGAACTTACAGAAAGAGAGACTAAAAAAGCAATCCCATTTACCATCACAGCAAAAAAATTAAGATACCTAGGAATAAACTTAACTAAGGAGGTAAAAGACCTATATGTGGAAAACTACCCAACACTGAAAAAAGAGAGGGAGGAAGACATAAACAGATGGAAGAACATACCATGTTCATGGATTGGTAGAATCAACATCATCAAAATGTCCATACTACCCAAAGCAATCTATAATTTCAATGCACTTCCCATTGAAATACCAACGGCATACTTCACAGACCTAGAACGAACTTTCCAATAATTCATCTGGAATAAAAAAAGACCCCAAATAGCCACAGCAATCCTGAGAAAAAAGAACAAAGTAGGAGGGATCTCAATACCAGATTTCAAGCTATATTACAAAGCCACTATGCTCAAAACTGTCTGGTATTGGCACAAGAACAGACATATAGATCAATGGAACAGAATAGAGAACCCAGAAATCGATCCAAATCACTATGCTCAATTAATATTTGACAAAGGAAGCATGAACATACAATGGAGTCAAGACAGTCTCTTCAATAAGTGGTGTTGGGAAAATTGGACAGATACATGCAAAAAAATGAAACTAGACCACCAACTTACACCATACACAAAAATAAACTCAAAATGAATCAAGGACTTAAACTTAAGACAGGAAACCATAAAAATACTAGTGTAATCTACAGGCAGAAAAATCTCTGACATATGCCAAAAGAACTTCTTTGCTGATACTGCTCCTAGGGCAATGGAAGCTAAAGAGAAAATAAACAAGTGGGACTAAAACAAAATAAAAAGCTTTTGCACAGCAACGGAAACCATCAATAAAACAAGAAAGCCCACTGCATGGGAGAACATATTTGCCAATGATGTCAACGATAAGGGTTTAATCTCCAACATTTACAGGGAACTCATGCAACTTAACAAAAAGAAGATAAACAACCCAATCAAAAAATGGGCATCTGATCTAAATAGACAGTTTTCGAAAGAAGACAGAAGGAAGGCCAAGAGACATATGAAAACCTGCTCTAAATCACTAATCATTAGAGAGATGCAAATCAAAATAACAATGCGGTACCATCTCACACATGTCAGAATGGCCATTATCAACAAGTCAACAAATGACAAGTGCTGGCGAGGATGTGGAGAAAAAGGAACCCTTGTGCACTGCTGGTGGGAATGCAGACTGGTGCAGCCACTGTGGAGAACAGTATGGAGTTTCATTAAAAAACTAAAAATAGAACTCCCATTTGACCCAGTGATCCCACTTCTAGGAATATATCCCAAGAAACCAGAAACACCAATCAGAAAGGATATATGCACCCCTATGTTCATAGCAGCACAATTCACCATAGCTAAAATTTGGAAACAGCCTAAGTGTCCATCAGCAGATGAGTGGATTAAAAAACTGTGGTACATCTACACAATGGAATACTACGCTGCGGTAGAAAAAAAGGAGCTCTTACCATTTGCAACAATATGGATGGAGATGGAGAACATTATGCTTAGTGAAATAAGCGAAGCAGAGAAAGATAAATATCACATGATTTCACTCATTTGTGGAATATAATGAACAACATAAACTGATGGGGAAAAAATAGATCCAGAAACAGAGAAATACCAATCAGAACGTCAAACCTCAGGGAAGAAATTGTGAGGTAACCAGAAACCCAAGAATGCCTGAGAACGCCTTTCTAGCCACACTAGCAATCATCAGATGTACGGTAATTTTACCTGGGACAAGAAGGTAAGTGTTTTGGACTTATGCTCCTGACCCTTCATGGGTAAGACCCCTTACGTGGGCTAATCCCCTGACTAATGTAGTTACCAATAATACCAAACACCTTGGTCATCCAGGAGGTCCATGGGTGGGGCAAGAAAGTATAAATACACAGGGGTCTCCATCCAGCTTCCCTTTTGCATGACACAAAATCAAAACAATGCCCCTTTGGATGTACAATTAAAAAGAGGTTTCTGGCTTGTGAGGACACCAAAGAAAGGGTGTCACTACTATCACTACTTGCCCCCGGTAGAGGTGCAGAAAATGTAACTAAGACCTTGTCTATATAAAAAGAAATGGACAGCCAGTTTGAAAGGGAATTGCCATGGACTAGAACAAAGAATATCCTTACATGATATTATTCTACACTGTCATTAAAATTTTCCCCAGATTTGGATCACCCCCAGTACTTATAATAGTTCCTCGCACCCTTGGGGATAAAAATAAATGAATAAATAAATAAACAAATAAATAAGTTAAAAAATAAAAAAAAATTTTTTTTTAAATCATCTGTTTGGTGCTTGGAGACAAACATAACACATCTCTTGATATTTTAGAATTACAACAGCATAATATACAATTATCCCAAGCAAACTAACAAACTGATTCTTTGAATGTCTGGCAGCAATTTATAAAGGACATGTAAGGATTTAATCCCTTTCATTTTGTAGAGGGCCTCCTGGGAAGGTACCTGAGCATTCTATATTGGTCCCTCTTACCCTTTAGGCCAAGAGGGATCCTCTTCTCACAATTCAATTGCTCACAGCTGTTGCATGAGCTCTCTGTTCATGTCGAGGCTGAAGTCTCGTGATGACTGGTGCCATGGATCTGTCTCTCGCCCAGTGGGGCAAACTGAGCCCTCCCTGGAGAAGAAACCCGGGTTCCCCAAGATATGTGATCAGTGCTGTGCCCTGCCAGCAGGCGAGGGGATCCCAAGGCAGGTACTGGGCTTGGAGGCCAGGGGGGCATAGGCTACCAAGGAGACAAAACTGAGTCTCACGTCACCCTGCTTGGCCCCGGAGGATGGCTGGTTAGCCAGAGACGGGTAAGATTCCTCAGGGAAGGAACAACCTAAAACAGGCACAGTCACAGTGGGGCCATCAGGAAAGAACTTGGGGGTCAACAGAGGTGGGGCACAGAACCTCACCCCTCAACATTGCAGGGGCCTGAACCCTAGCCCCTTCTGAGGGAGGTCTCCTGCCCCCATGGCTGCTTAACTTCCCATGCCCAGCTCAAATCAGGACCCAGGTGACTGACAGAGACTTGGCCGACAGCAGCTGCCCTCTCACTGCAACAAGAATTGTTTGAGTTGTCTTGTACCCATGGTGTGGGGAAGTGGATTTATGATATCTAAATCCAGCCTACCACCAGGAATGCTCAGGACCTACTCAAGAAGGCAAATAATCCCTTCCACTAACATTTTCAGGGTAAAATAAGATTGTTGTTAGAGTATTAAATTTGACAGTAAAATAGTAGTCAAGTTTTCAGGCAAATTTAAATTGTCTGGTTGAAACAAGCGAATATTCTAGAAAAGTTAATTGTACTGGACAAAAAGGTGTTCCTAAAGTGTTAACTAAAATTTTTATTGGTACTTCATCTCATGATAAAATTGTGCACCATGTAATGAACCTAAAACCGTAATATTATAGTGCAAAAAATTAAAATTTAAAAGCTATCAAGACTACATTATAAAATTTTCAAAAGCCTCCTAATATTTAAATCAAGAAAGGGGGGGATAGTAGAAGAATATCATGAAAAATAACCTGTAAGTAAATTACATCTAGAAAATTAATACCTTAGAAAATCAATTGTAAGGCTAAAAGCAAGACACCCATGAAAAATGCACATGGTGTCAAAACAAGCCAGAGGAAAATCATTTGGGCCAAAAATGAAATAGGATCCCAAGTCAAATTTATAGAAAATATTCCTTTATTAACTTTTGGTCGAGAATATGATTGTATATTTTCAGAAAACAACTCCGAGACCCTGTGGATTCCAGCAACAGAGAGGAATCGACAGGACTACTCCAGCCATGAAGACAGAAGAGAAGCAGTCCAGAGATGGAAGACGCTGATGTCGCTTTGCCATACTAGCAGTTAGCAGCTATGCATCACTGCAGGTTGCCCAGGACCAAACCAGAGCGGGTCGGACCCGCATTACCACCATTTGTCCACCATCCAGAACTGAAATGTCATTGCTGACATGTACACATAAGGAACTGTTTGACATTGAAATTGGGTCTCAAAAGAACTGTTGGCCCAGAAAGAAACTCACTACAGACTGATTCATTTGCCTTTCAGCATAACCATTATTGCTTTTCTCATTTTCGGTTCTTATAAGTGTATTTCTAATACCACATGATCTCACTCATCTAGGGGAAATAATGAACAACATAGACGGATGAACAAGAACAGACCCAGAAACAAGGAGGCATGGATCAGACTGTCGGGCCTCAGAGGCAGGGTAGGGGAGGGTGGGGGTAAAGGGGAGAGATCAACCAAAGGACTTGTGTGCATGCATATGAGCCTAACCAGTGGTTAAGGACAACGGGGGGTGGGGGGGGTGGGGGCATGCGTGTGGAGGGGTGTGGGATGGGGATGGGGGGATGAGGACAAATATGTGATACCTTAATCAATAAAGAAATTTTTAAAAAAGGAGACATTTAATCTTAGAAATACTTTTTCAAAATGTGGATAAAACAGATTGATAAGGTGAAATTTGAATTTGTAACAACAATGAATAAAATAATTTTCTCTAAATTAAAAAAAAATGCCAAAGGCACATTTAAAAGATCTAGAACAAACTCTCCAAAAATTCATCTTGAATAAAAAAAGAATCCGAATAGCCACAGCAATCCTGAGAAAGAAGAACAAATTTGGAGGGATCACAATACCAGATATCAAGCTATATTATGAAGCCACGGTTCTCAAAACTGCCTGGTACTGGCACAAGAACAGACATATAGACCAGTGGAACAGAACAGAGAACCCAGAAATCAACCCAAGCCATTATGCTCAATTAATATTTGACAAAGGAGGCAAAGGCATACAATGGAGTCAAGACAGTCTCTTCAATAAATGGTGCTGGGAAATTTGGTCAGATACATGCAAAAAAAATGAAACTAGATCACCAACTTACACCAAACACAAAAACAGACTCAAAATGGCTAAAGGACTTAAATGTACAATGGGAAACCATAAAAATCCTATAAGACTCCATAGGCAGCAAAATAGCAGACTTATGTCGTAGCAATATCTTTGCCAACACAGCTCCTAGGGCAATGGAAACTAGGGAGAAAATAAACAAATGGGACTACATCAAAATAAAAAGCTTCTGCACAGCAAAAGAAGCCATGACCAAAACAACAAGAAAGCCCACTGCATGGGAGAACATATTTGCTAATGATATTTCTGATAAGGGTTTAATCACCACAATTTACAGAGAACTCATACAACTTAACAAAAGGAAGATAAACGATCCAATAAAAAAAATGGGCAAAGGACCTAAATAGACACTTTTTGAAAGAGGACATACAGAAGGCCCAGAGACATATGAAAACATGCTCAAAGTCAGTAATCATCCGTGAGATGCAAATCAAAACAACAATGAGATACCATCTTACACCTGTCAGAATGGCTATCATCAACAAATCAACAAACAGCAAGTGTTGGCGAGGATGTGCAGAAAAAGGAACTCTCGTGCACTGCTGGTGGGAATGCAGACTGGTATAGCTACTGTGGAAAACAGTATGGAGTTTCCTCAAAAAGTTAAAAATGGAACTCCCACTAGACCCAGTGATCCCACTTCTAGGACTATATCCCAAGAAACCAGAAACACCAATCAGAACGGATATATGCACCCCTATGTTTATAGCAGAACAATTTACAATAGCTAAGATTTGGAAACAGCCTAAGTGCTCATCAGCAGATGAGTGGATTAAAAAACTGTGGTACATGTGCACAATGAAATACTATGCTGCTATAAAAAAGAAGGAACTTTTACCATTTGCAACAGCATGGATGGAACTGGAGAGCATTATGCTAAGCGAAATAAGGCAGTCAGCGAAAGATAAATATCACATGATCTCACTCATATGTGGGATATAATGATCAACATAATTTGATGAACAAGAATAGATCCAGAGACAAATGGTAGGGGAAGGGGAGTTAGAGAGCAACCAAAGGACTTGTATGCATGCATATTAGCATAACCAATGGACACGGACACTGGGGCGGTGGGGGCTGGCTCAGGGTGGGAATGTATGGGGGGGGTCACTTAGGGGAAAAAGAGACATATGTAAAACTTTAGACAAAAAAAAACTAATAGAAAAAAAAATATCCCAAGTCGGGGGGGGGGGGGGAGTATAGTACCGTGGCATGTGTTGCTAAGTGGTTAGCGTTGTGGGTTCGATTCTGGATCAAGGGCACATGCCTGGGTTAAAGGTTTGATTCCAGGCCCTGGTTGGGGTGTGTTGGGAGGCCACCAATCTAGGTGTATCTCTCACATCAAAGTATCTCTCTGTCTCTCTCTTTCTCCCTCTCCCTCCCTCCCTTCCACTCTCTCAAAAAATTAGTGGACAACATATCCACTATGTAGTGCGCTGCCCTACATAATATTGATGATGATAGTAAAAGACTACATTACTGGCTTGGAGCTACTATACTGTACTCTTGATTGTTATTTTAGGGTGTACTCTTTCTATTTGTGAAGGAAGTTTGCTGTGGAAGGTGCTCTGTACTACATTGGCCAAGCTGTCCATGTTGTGTTCACCGCGGCTCTTGGTTGCATCATTTTCTCTTATGCTCGATGTAGTCTCATGTTGTTTTGTACGTAATATAGTACAGGCTTGTTCCTTGTAATACAGGCTTGTTTTCTGAGATCAATAGGCGATCCCATACCGCCTGGGTGTGTAGTAGACTAGAGAATCTAGGTGTGTGTACTTCAATACACTCTGCGGTGTTCGCACAAGGATGAAATCTCCTAATGATGCACTTCTCAGAATGTATCGTCATTACTAAGTGTCCCATGACAGTAAAGTGTTAAGCACAATGCCTGTTACTTAATGTGTGTACATAAGGAGTGGTATTATTTTAAATGATATTAATAGACCTAAATTATTTGTTCCTTCTCTCTCCTTGTCTCTTTCTCACAGGAGCTTCTTTTCTTTTCAAACTCCTGTGGTTCAGAAAGGGTGAATTTTTCAGTAACTCTGGGCTTAGCCTTACTTCTTAGATTTACTTAAAGCAGCTAATCTCTCTGTTCTAAAGAACCTCTGGCAGCTCTTGCACTTTTGAGATGTAAACCTGAGTAGGCACTGTTGAAGATGCATTGCTTCCAGGTCACTCATAGTCATCATTGTTCCTTCAGCCATAGTAAGGAATAAAATTCTGATACATACTATAATATGAATGAACCTTGAAAAAATCATGCTAGGTGAAAGAAGCCAGGCACAAAAGGACAACTGTTGTATGATTCCACTTATATAAAACTAGATTGAAAAGTATACATTCTACATAGGGCTTGCTCTTTTCAAAAATAACTGCTTAGTTTGAACTTCCTGTTCAGCTGATTTTTAAAAAGAATGGGAAGGCTAAAACCCAGTAAAATGCAGAATAATATTTCAGATCAATATCTCAGCCAATGCTCTCAAGGTCAGACATAGTTGGGTGTGGTTTTGAACTTTTACAATGACCTTCGCACCCACCCTCAGAATGGCTTGTGACACATCTCCTTACTGCTGGTGGTGTCTGGTGAAAAGGACGAATTTGCAAAATGTGGCCCTGTTTTCAGTCCCTCTCAGTTGAAAACCCCAGCCTTATATTGCAGACTATGTTTTGCAGGAGAAGTCATTGGTAACATGCCCCAGATTTCCAAAAGGGTAAAATAGGGATCCGATTTCACGCTGACTCAGATGAAAACATTCCGTGGCCTGCTTTCTTTCTTTCTCTCCTTTCTTTCTTTCTTTCTTTCTTTCTTTCTTTCTTTCTTTCTTTCTTTCTTTCTTTCTTTCTTTCTTTCTTTCTTTCTTTCTCTTTCTTTCTCTCTCTCTCTCTCTCTCTCTCTCTCTCTCTCTCTCTCTCTCTCTCTTTCTTTCTCTCTAAATATATTTTTATTGACTTCAGAGAGAAAGGGAGAGGGAGAGAGAGATAGAAACATCAATGATGAGAGAGAAGCATGGATCGGCTGCCTCCTGCATGCCCCACAATGGGGATCAAGCCCGCAACCTAGGCATGTGCCCTTGACCGGAATGGAACCCTGGACCCTTCAGTTCGCAGGCCAAAGCTCTAGCAATGGAGCCAAACTGGCTAGGGCTAAACCCTTCTTACTGGAGGCCCAGTGCATGAAATTCATGCATGGGGGTGTGTCCCTCAGCCCAGCCTGCACCCTCTCCAATCTGGGACCTCTCAAGGGATGTCTGACTGCTTGTTTAGGCCTACCGGATAAGGCCTAAACAAGCAGTCGGACATCCCTCTCACAATCCAGGACTGCTGGCTCCCAACTGCTCGCCTGCCTGCCTTCCTGATTGCCCCTAACCACTTCTGCCTGCCAGCCTGATCACCCCCTAACCACTCCCCTGCCAGCCTGATTGATGCCTAACTGCTCCCCTGCCAGCCTGTTTGCCCCTAACTGCCCTCCACTTCAGGCCTGGTCACCCCTAATTGCCCTCCCCTGCAGGCCTGGTCCCCCCCAACTGCTCTCCCCTGCAGGCCTGGGTCCCCCCCAACTGTCCTTCCATGCAGGCCTGGTCACCCCCAACTTCCCTCCTCTGCTGGCCTGGTCACCCCTAACTGCCCTCCCCTGCAGGCTTGATCACCGACAACTGCCATCCCTTGCAGGCCCGGTCCCTACCAACTGCCCTCCCCTGCTGGCCTGATCGCCCACAACTGTCCTCCCCTGCTGACCATCTTGTGGTGGCCATCTTTTGTCCACATGGTGGCAGCCATCTTTGACCACATGGGGGCAGCCATCTTGTGTGTTGGAGTGATGGTCAATTTGCATATTACTCTTTTATTAGATAGGATATGTAGAATAGGCAAATGCACGGAGACAGAAAGTAAATTAGAAATTTCCATGGACCAGGAAAAGAGGAAGTGGTAAGTTATTGCTTAATGGGTAAAGTTTTGTTTGGGGTGATGAAATATTTGGAAATAGTGGTGATGGATGCACAGCATTGTGAGTGTAATTAATACCACTGAACTGTACATTTAAAATAGTTAGATGACTAATTTTGTTTTACCACAAAAAAGAAAGGAAAAAAGATGCATCATGATACACTAAAAAAAACCCACCACTCTAATTCATCAATTATAATAAACATTTCTTTACATTTTTACATACCTGAAATCAACATTCATTTTGCCATCAATGGTGACTTAAGTTTGCTGTCTTCCAGGCAGTAGTTGTGAAGTGGAGCCATTGCCGGCACATGTCCAAATCTGGCTGTTATTCCATTATTATTGGAGAGGTGCTACCCCTAAACACTTCAATCAACACACTGTTCAAGAGTCATTTAAGGAGGATAACAGAGGGTTCTTTTTTTTCCAGTCTGAAACCTTGTTACATCCACTACTAAGTACAACAAAGTGTCAGCATCAGAATTGGTGGCTATGGCTTGAGAAAATATTCTGGGGGCAGTACTGAAGTGCTCAGGAGAAATGTGGCTTCAATATTCTTGATGACACACAGGGTAAAATACAGTGTGGGAAAACATGTAGAGCAAGGGCTCTGAAAAGAGAAGTAAGTCACTCAAGAGAGTGGGTGACCTCTGAATTTAAGATGTTTGCAAATGCCCTGGCCGGTTACTCAGTGGTTAGAGTATCAGAACTCAGACTGAAAAATCCTGGGTTGGATTCCTGATCAAGGGCATGTACCTGGTTGCAGCTTCCTCAGCCCCGGTAGGAGAGCATGTGGGAGGGAACCAATCTGTATTTATATCTCTCTCCTCCTCTTCCCTCTCTTTCCTCTCTCCCTCTACTCTCTCTAGAAATCAATGGGAAAATAACCTTGGGTGAGGATTCTTAAAAATAATAAAAATAAAATATTTGTAAATACCTTAGCCCATCTATTTCACTTATGTTTTCCCCCTTAAATATACACACAAAAAGTCTAAGCAAGCTCTTTCAATACATATAAAATAAATGTTAAGTAATAAGACTTATTGTGACATTGTTTGTGTTTTTTTAAACCTCCCTCCCCTTAGGAGTAATATCTTACAATCAATGGCATCTTAGATTTAATAAATACAGTAATTATAACAATTAACCAAAAATTAAAACCTTAATAAGATGAAGCACTCCTATAAAACAACAGAGACTTATGAACAAGCCAGCTTTTAAAAATGAGCAAAGGAAAAGAAGCAGTTCACACAAAAATTAAATGGCCATCAAACTTATTGGCGAAGTAGTCTGCCTCACTAGGCTAGAGCTGGAGTGTCAGGGGAAGGAAGACATGGACTTGTGACTCATGTTTCCAGGTGGCTCTCTTGACCTACCTTGTCCCCTCCCTAGTGACCCATCTAACAAGTGAGTTTGGGAAAGGCAATTACTGGTAGACCTCTGTATCCAGCCACTTTCTCTTTCCTTATGAATTGCCAATTCTCTGTTTGTCCATGTGTGCTTTGCACACAGAGCTTCAATGACAAATCTGTCGTCTTCCCACTCTGCCTGGGATAAAAATGGGAAAGATTAATTGCAGGATACTGTAGTATTTGGAAAACTACTGTTATCATGGACATAGGCAATACTGTCCAATAGCTTTATCAATAGCATAGGTAACATCCTCCATCATATCTACACTAATAAAAGAGAAACATGCAAATTGACCATCCCTCTGCTATGCCCACCAGCCAATCAGGAGCGAGTATGCAAATTAACCCAACAAAGATGGTGACGGCCACTGAGCTGGAGCAAGCAGGAGGCTTGGGTTGCCCCCGGCGACAGAGGAAGCTAAGCTTCCCACACGCCCTGGCTGCTGCTGAAGGAGTGGCTGAAAAAGAAAAAGGAGGGGCTGGGAGCCTGGGTCACCAGGGGGCATGGCCAGCCTGAAAACTTCCTTCAGCCCCTTACTCAGGCTGGCCACGCCCACATGGAGTAAGAGTCCCTGCTGGGGGGCCTGGCCAGCCTGAAAACAGCCATCAGCCCCTCACCCAGGCTGGCCAGCACCCCAGCGGGGACCCCCACCCTGAAGGGGGTGTGGCCAGCCTGAAAACAGCCCTCAGCCCCTCATCCAGACTGGCCACACCCCCATGGGGTGAGGGTCCCCGATGGGGGGCCTGGCCAGCCTGCAAACAGCCATCAGCCCCTCACCCAGGCTGGCCAGGCCCCCCAGCGGGAACCCTGACCCTGAAGGGGGTATGGCCAGCCTGAAAACAGCCCTCAGCCCGTCACCCAGGCTGGCTACACACCCCCAGCAGGGACCCTCACCCCATGGGGGTGTGGCCGGCATGCAAACCACCATAGGCCCCTTGCCCAGGCCTCCCCACGACCCAAGGGAACCCCCACCCTTATGTGGGACACCCTTCAGGGCAAACCAACTGGCTCCCACCCATGCACCAGGCCCCTATCTATACTAATAAAAGGGTAATATGCTAATTAGACTGGGAGACCTTCCAGGAGGCCTTGCAGATGTTCTTCTGGACAAAGCCATGGTGGTGGGGCCGAGGTAGAGGCCAAGAGGGGAGGACAGTTGTGGGTGATCAGGCCGGTTGGGGGGGGCGTTGGGGGTGATCAGACCAGCAGGGGGGCAGTTGAGGGTGAGCAGGCTGGCAGGCAGAGTGGTTAGGAGCAATCAGGCAGGCAGTTAGGTGAGTGGTTAGGAGCCAGCAGACCCAGATCGTGAGATGGATGTCTGACTGTTGATTTAGGCCAGATCCCTGTAAACTGGCAGTAGGACATCCTTTGAGGGGTCCCAAATTGGAGAGGGTGTAGGCTGGGCTGAGGAACAACCCGCCCCCCCATGCACAAATTTCATGCACTGGGCCACTAATATATATATACAACACCCCCCCTCCCCATACACACACACACACATACACTAGAGCCCCGGCGCTCAGATTTGTGCACCAGTGGGGTCCCTCAGCCTGGCCTGAAGCAATAGGGCTGAAACCGCTCTCCAACATCCCCTGAGGGTTCCCGGATTGCGAGAGGGCACTTCTCGGGTGACACACCCCAGAATTGGGCTCCCTCCTCTCTTCTCCCAATACTATGTCACTTTCTCTCTATCTGTCTCGCTTCTTTCATCTCACTTTACCCTAAGTTTGGCAGTAACTGATGACTTGTGGGCATTTAGCTGCAAAATAAAATTACTTAGCAAACAGGGTTTACTTAGCCTGGAATCTGGTCAGCCTAGGGCAGGACCCTGCTCAGTGTCAGGCTCCGCCCAGGCCCTTCAGTCCAGGCAGAGTCCTATGGCTGTGGGAACCTCCTTCTTCCCACCTGAGCTGCTCCTTCGCCTCCTTCCCTCCCTGGAGGTTGCCCAATGGCATTACTGTCTGCCTGGAAGGAGGGAAGCTGCGGCTGGTTTTCCAGCCAAGTGGAAATCAATATTAAGTGGATGGGCCAGCGCGGGTGCCAGATGTCGGGGCCACAGCCAGCACAGCAGCCAGCACGTCTCATCATTTAGCTAATCGAGTTGAAAAGTTTCTGTAAGGGCCAGACCCACAACCTCTGCAATGGGCTAGAGGCCCAGTGGGGGGCCAAACCCGAAGTGGGAGCCAATGGGCTAGAGGCCTGGTGCATGGATTCGTGCACCAGTGGGGTCCCTCAGCCTGGCCTGCAGGGATCAGGCCAAAACCGGCTCTCCGACATCCCCCGAGGGGTCCCAGATTATGAGAGGGTGGTTCTCAGGGGACACCCCGGAATCAGGCTCCCTTCTCTCTGGTTCCAGGTGCATCACCCAAGAACCGCAGCTGCCGAGTCACCACAGCTCGGCAGCTCCTGCATTGAGCATCTGCCCTTTGGAGGTCAATGCGCATCATAGCTACTGGCTGGCCGGTTGAATTGTCGGCTGGTCGCTTAGGCTTTTATTTATATACTAGTAGCCCGTTTGCACGAAGATTCGTGCAATAGACCTTCATTCATCTGGCTGCCTGCACCAGTTTTCTGCCGGCACCAGGGACCCAGGCCTTGGCTGTGGCCACCGCCTTCTGCCTTTTTCAGGGTCGGGGCTTGGCCCCAGGCTGTGGCCTTGGGCTCCGCGGCACCCAACATCCTTGCTAAGGATCGCAGGAGCCGACCCCCAGTGGTTTCCTGCCATCCTTGCAGGCTGCCACTGGTGCCCAAGGCCGGGAAAGCCTCGGCCCCTGGGACCCCCTGGAGGGGCGGGAGGGGCCGGCCACGCCCCCCCAAGTGGCCGATAGACCCCCGGAACCCCTGGGAGCGGCGGCATGGGCCCGGCCACGCCCCCCCGGGGTGCCCATGGGCCCTGCCACGCCCCCCGGGGTGCCGATGGCCCCAGGCACCCCAGGGAGTGGCAGCATGGGTCCGGCCACGCCCCCCCCCCGGGGTGCCGATCGCCCGGCCTCGCCTCCCCGGGGTGCTGATCGCCCCAGGCACCCCGGGGAGTGGTGGCATGGGCCTGGCCACGCCCCCCAGGGGTGCCGATCGCCCGGCCATGCCCCCCCGGGGTGCCGATCGCCCCAGGCACCCCCGGGAGCGGTGGCATGGGTCCGGCCACGCCCCCCCGGGGTGCCGATCGCCCCAGGCACCCCCGGGAGCAGTGGCATGGGTCCGGCCACGCCCCCCCCGGGGTGCCGATCGCCCGGCCACGCCTCCCCGGGGTGCTGATCGCCCCAGGCACCCCGGGGAGTGGCGACATGGGTCCGGCCACGTCCCCCCGGGGTGCCGATCGCCCGGCCACGCCCCCCCCGGGGTGCCGATCGCCCCAGGCACCCCGGGGAGTGGCGACATGGGTCCGGCCACGTCCCCCCGGGGTGCCGATCGCCCGGCCACGCCTCCCTGGGGTGCCGATCGCCCCAGGCACCCCGGGGAGTGGCGGCATGGGCCCGGCCACGCCCCCCCGGGGTGCCGATCGCCCCAGGCACCCCCGGGAGCGGCGGCATGGGCCCGGCCACGCCCCCCCGGGGTGCCGATCGCCTGGCCACGCCCCCCCAGGGTGCTGATCGCCCCAGGCACCCCGGGGAGCGGTGGCATGGGTCCGGCCACGCCCCCGGGGTGCCGATCGCCCGGCCACGCCCCCCCGGGGTGCTGATCGCCCCAGGCACCCCCAGGAGTGGCGGCATGGGCCCGGCCACTGGGCACCGCCATCTTGATCTACTCAACGGCGGATATGCCACCCCGAGTCCCGCCCCCAGCCTCCTGCCGGCCCAATCGTGGGCATAGCGGAGGTGCGGTCAATTTGCATGTTTCTCTATTATAAGGTAAGATACTAGAGGCCCGGTGCATGAAATTCATGCATGGGTGCGGTCCCAAGGCCTGGCCAGTGATCGAAGCATGAGCGCCTGGTGTGGCAGGGCAAGTCCCAGCTGACCTCTGGGCCCTGGGCAGTACCTGGGCCCCTGGGCCCCCGTGAGCCCCCCTCCACCTGAGTCACAGTGCCTGAGTCCCCATGCAGATGCGGTGAGTGCAGCTGGATGCCGTGGGCTGGGGTGCAGCGTGGGTCTCTGGGCCACCCAGCGGTGCCACACAGAAGCTGTGTGGGCAGCGTGCTCTCTCCAGGCTGGCCCCACAGACTGGCTCCTGCGCGAGCCCATGGGGAGCCCGACTGGCTCCTGTAGTCCAAGCAGCACATCCAGAAGAGGCTGCGTGGGCGCGGGCTGGGCTCATTGAGGGCATCCGGCACCTGAGTGCGGGGGCTTCCCCGGCGTGTGAGCCCTGGCATCCCAGGGGAGTGAGAGCGAGTTCGGCAGACACCCCACATTCTCACCGCACCTCCGTCCCTATCTCCCCCACCCCCAGGTAGCTGGCGAGAAATTGCAGCCCCCTGCCCAGGCGCCGCAGGAGGTTGGTTGCCGCCACCAACCCCAGTTCCCCTCACCTGCTCCACCATCCCACTGCGGTCCCGCTCTCATGGGGGCCCATCGGGGCCAGCAGGGCCTCCACTGCTGCTCACTGCCAGCGCTGCCTTGCTGACGCCCTCCATGGTCCATGCTGCCTCCTGGTGGTCAGCGCACATCATAGCAAGCGTCGAACTCCCGGTCTCCAGGTCGAACTCCCGGTTGAATGACAGCCCAAGGGGACAATTTGCATGTTAGCCTTTTATTATATACTAGAAGCCCGGTGCACGAAATTCGTGCACGGCGGGGGGGTTGTCCCTCAGCCCAGCCTGTACCCTCTCCAATCTGGGACTCCTGGAGGGATGTCCGACTGCCCGTTTAGGCCCGATCCTGGTGGGATCGGGCCTAAACGGGCAGTCGGACATCCCTCTCACAATCCAGGACTGCTGGCTCCCAACTGCTTGCCTGCCTGCCTTCCTGATTGCCCCTAACCGCTTCTGCCTGCCAGCCTGATCACCCCTTAACCACTCTGCTGCCAGCCTGGTTGATGCTTAACTGCTCCCCTGCCAGCCTGTTTGCCCCCAACTTCCCTCCTCTGCCAGCCTGGTCATCCCTAACTGCCCTCTCCTGCAGGGTTGATCACCTCCAACTGCCCTCCCTTGCAGGCCGGGTGCCTCCCAACTGCCCTCCCCTGCTGGCCATCTTGTGTCCACATGGGGGCAGGATCTTTGACCACATGGGGGCAGCTATATTGAGTGTTGCAGTGATGATCAATCTGTATATTACCCTTTTATTAGATAGGATAGAGGCCTGGTGCACGGGTGGGGGCCAGCTGGTTTGCCCTGAAGGGTGTCACAGATAAGGGTGGGGGTTCTCTTGGGGCGTGGGGTGGCCTGAGCGAGGGGCCTGTGGTGGTTTTCAGGCCGGCCACGCCCCCTGGCAACTCAAGGGGAGGCCCTGGTATCTGGAATTTATTTTCCTTCTACAATTGAAACTTTGTAGCCTGGGGCGGCAGCCATTTCTGTGGCAGTTAATTCACCTTCTACAATTGAAACTTTGTTGCCTTAAGCGGGTGGGCCCGGCCAGGGTGTGCGGAAAGCTTTGCTTCCCCTGTTGCCGCCAGCAACCCTGGCCTGCTCTCTCAAGCTCCATTCTGCCACCATTTGTTTGAATTTGTTTACCTTCTATAATTGAAACTTTGTAGCTTGAGTGGAGGCTTAGGCCTGCAACGGCTATGGAAAGCTTGGCTTGCTCTGTTACCTGGGAAACCTTGCTCTCTGTGGCTGTAGCCATCTTGGATTGGGGTTAATTTGCATATTTGCCCTGATTGGCTGGTGGGCGTGGCTTATGTAGCGGAGTGATGGTTAATTTGCATATTACCATTTTATTAGAGAGGATAGGATATATACACCGAGTGGCCAGATTATTATGATCTCTGAATGCATAACATGGCCACTCTGAGTATATCCTATATAATAAAAGGCTAATATGCAAATTGTCCACTCGACCAGGAGTTCGACCAGCAGGCAGACCGGCCACCCGCCCATGTCCCCTCCCCCTGGCCAGGCTGGCTGGACCCCACCCATGCACGAATTCATGCACCGGGCCCCAAAACTCTAAAATATATATATATATATGCGTTCAGAGATCATAATAATCTGGCCACTCAGTGTATATATGTGTGTGTGTGTATTTTATTGACTTCAGAGAGGAAGGGAGAGGAAGTGATAGAAACATCAATGATGAGAGAGAATCACTCATCAGCTACCTCTTGCATGCCCCTCACTGGGGATTGAGCCCACAACCTGGGCATGTGCCCTGACTGGGAATCTAACAATGACCTCAGGGTTCATGGGTCGCCATTCAACCACTTAGCTATGCCAGTTGGGCTATTCTCCATCTTCTTGATTCCTGCATTTGACTCTTTAGTCTAAATTAGGCAGAAAGGTAAGAGGGTATCATTAATTCTCTCAAGCCTCATCAACTAATTTTCTTAAAAAATTTCTTTCTATTGATTTGCGAGATAGTGAGAGGAAGAGAGCATCACTTCTGTGAGTCATATCTTTTCTTTTAACCCTCAGCTGAGGACATTTTCCCATTGATTTTTAGGGAGATAGAGGGAAAGACAGAGAGAGAAACATTAATGTGAGAGAAATACATCGATTGGTTGCCTCCTGCAGAAGCCCTGACCAGGGTCCAGGCCAGTGAGGAGCTTGCAAACAAGGTACGTGACCTTGACTGGAATCGACCAAAGGGTCCCGGCTCTATCCGCTGAGCCAAACTGACTAGAGCTGTGAGTCATATCTTCATCTCACAGCCTAGTGACTTCTTTCAATATTTGAGTCATCTAAACATCTGTGATATACATAGAAAAGGAAAGCTAAAATTGACAAAATCCTAAACTTGACTGAATGAATGCCATGAGCTTATTTTTAAAAGTCTGTCATCTATCAAGGTAAACTTTCTTACAAGTATGTATTCTTAAAACTTAAGAGTATAAGGCACTGCCTACAGTTTCAACGATATTTGTAGAATAATTAAAAAATCTAAAAGGCTGAGGTAGTTTCCTAGAAACAGGATTTATTAGTAAACTCATAATGAGAAGAATAATCTAAGTAATATATAAATATATGAGAGATCTAAAGTTTTGAGGTCAAAGGGGAAAAGTTCTTACCACCCTTTATTTTCCATTATTGTTCTTGTTTCTACCCTTTTCTCCCCATGTCCCTCTTAAACTTTAGTTCTTTTTCACATTGTCTGTATCTCATTTGAGATTTCTCTTCCTTTTCTTGCCCTCACAAATCCTTTACTCCCCTAACTTAACAATTGAGGAAATGCATATGAGTTTTTACAATTATATGATCTTGCCTTCAACTATTTGCTTCTGGTTCTTAAACACTGCATCCTAGTCTAGTAGAATATTGTAGGCAATTGGAAAATCCATGTTGAGCCCTAGGTCTGCTACTACTTATTTTTGTGATCTTGAGCAAATACTTTTCAAAAGAAAAAGAACTAAAATGTTCTATTACAAAATTTAGACACATAGCTAACTAGTATAATAAACTATAGCTATAACATTCTACAGTATACAATAGGTTCTTTTAAGTTTTTTTCACATACTAAAGCAAGTGCAAAATTAAAGTACCATATTTTCCGGCATATAAGACGACTTTTTAACCCAGGAAAATCTTCTCAAAAGTCGGGGGGTCGTCTTATACACTGGGTGTCATCTTATAGGGCGGGTATATCCCAAACTCTATATTCTAACTGGAAAAGTTGGGGGTCGTCTTATACGCCAGAAAATACGGTATATAAGGTTATCCAAGACATTCACCTTACGGTTCAAATTGTTTTCACTTTGTTTTAAAGTTAATTTGTTCTAATCAGGCTAGAAAGGTAACCTTTGCATTTACTTTATGGGCTACACAAGTCTCCTTTAATGCAAAGCCTCCCTCCCCCTTTTCCTTGCAATTTGTTAAACAAAACCAAGTTATTTACACTGTAAAATTGCCCATTCTGGACTCCCTGGACTGCATCCCATGGAGGCCTCTAACATGTTCCTCTGTGCTGGGTGTTTCTCATTATCAGATAGATCTGGGGGCTTGAATAGATGCAGGTTTTTTTGTTGTTTTTCTGGGAAGAAACCTCACAGGTGGTGCTGGGTGCTTCTTTTCACTGGGTTGTACTGGAAAGCACATCATTGAGATTGACTAGTAAATTCAGGTCTTGACCTCCTGATCCACTCATTTTCAATTAATAATGTTTGTAGCTATTGATAATTATTGCTTAGTTCTTGTCAATTAATTAAGAATTGCAAAAGAGTAACATTTTAACAACACTCCTTCTGCATTCATTAACCAGAATAATTCTACATATCCCACAGATTTTTTTTCCCCTTCAACTATCTAATTACTTGGGGTAAGGTATATAAATGCTTCTTTCTCTCCCAGATAGCAGTTTTTAGAATAATTCCTCAATATCCTTCCAAAGATGACTAATTTTGTTTTCTTATTGCTATTATCATTTTGAATGAATAATTTACATATTTAAACTGTTACAATCCATTTTTGTTATCATGCTTATTCGTCATCAAATACTTGCAGTTGCTTTTTAGACACCACCAGTAGTATTTGAGTTTTTCTGCTTTAGTGATATTGAGGTGTTACTGTTAATTTTTTAGATGTGAAATACATTGTGGTTTTGTTGGAGACTGCCTAATGTATAAAACACTCAACTCAAGTATCTCAGATTTTCGTAACCTAAGCTAGAGGCAAGTAAGTTGAGGTACAGAAACAAGTTTGGCCACATGTTTTGGAGTTAGTATTAACCATAGTTACACTATTGTTCCTTATATTATTCTTTTGTATACATTTGAAAAATTCTATGATATAGTTTAATACCATTTTAGTGGTAAAAGTTAAAAATGTCATGATTACAGAAAAACCACACCCACACAGATAGTTTCTGAAAATTATATCAAAATACATGCAGGGGAAAAAATAACATCTATACAACCTCACTTTCCACTCAAGAAAAATTTGGGTATTTGAAGTTAAGAGATAGTTTGACAAGTGTGATTCTTAAAGTATTCTTTATTAAGAGCATTAAAGTTGCAGAAACAACTTTATATTGTAAAGGCACAGGGAGACAGTTCTGGTAAATTATTCAAATTAAACAGTAACTTACAGTACAAAAGACAACTTTAATGCACATAAAAACCCCAAATGTCTGATTCAAAAATATTTTACTGCATCTATTAATGGGCAATGATTAAAAATATAAATTGCTGCTATATAATAAATATCTGATAGTGAATATCTTGATAGCAAAGTGAACAAAAATTTATTGCTTTTCACATACATAATTTTCCCTGTTAAATTCCTCTTTTACTACCTTCTCAACTTTCTGAAGAAAATTCTACATAATTTTACAAGGAAATGACAGTTTTACAAAACTCCCTCATGCAGCTATGATTGCAGGCAGCTGTTTTCTCACTTCCTATTCTGCAATCACAATCACTTCCCAAAAGTAAGATAAATGTTTGCTAAGCCACAGAAAGACAACCTTTCTGTGACTGGCATTCTAAGATTGGTAATGAAGACTTATCAAATATAAAAGGTGCTCCGTTTTGAAAATGTATTATTTTGTTTGAAGTTTTGAGTGAAAGGCTTGAATGTCTGACAAGTAATTTTACCTATTCCCCTCAAAAGTTTTCCTAAGTTGCAAAACGTCAGCATAGTAAAATTTCCAGCACTGAATGTTTGAAGGCTAGTCGATATATGTAATGTACTGATGTGTAAAAGTTAACACATTGCAATCTATTTTACAATGAAGAAATCTTACCCTTCTTCCAGTTTTAAACTGGAATTACCTTTATTAAGAACATCCTGCTCTTTTTATAGCAACACGGTTATAGATGGTACAAGTAGAATTTCCATCACAATAATAAAATAACATGAAAGCAGCAGCATCCTAATTTAAGAAATACCTACATAAAAATATTTGATCATCATTGTAAAGTTACTTAACCATGTCATGTTTAGACAGTGTGTGGCAGCTAGTAATATTCCTGGCACAGAGCTGAGGCTCAATAAATAGTTGCTAAATGCATGAAAAACAGAAGAAAAACCTGGCTTTGGTTGTGCATATTTTAATCACTTTCTGATTAATAAATAATAAGGTCAGTCTAGAACTAGAACTAAAACTAAATACTGCACACTACACCAAACTTTGCCATACACAAAGTAATGATTTCAAACAAAAACATATCAGTTAGTGATAGTCAATATATCAATTATAACTTTTTAAGAGAGCCCACAAATTTCATATATTTGTTAATTTTTATCCACCTACTTAATTTTTTATGTTTTGATGTTTAACAATTGGGTAATGAAGACAATGTTGGGCAGACTGGCTACAGTATTATTAGTCCATTCATTAATAAAAAGTCATGAGGCCTGATTAGACTCAAATGGTGACACCATGTTAATTTTTGCAAAACTACCAATGAATAAAAGTTAGAATATCTTTAAGTAGCCTATGCTGGGAAGCAGTAGCTTAAATTTTCAAGATAAAAAAATAACCATGGATATTTGAATTTAATAATGACAAAGAACATATTATAAATAGGACCAATTTTAAATTTAAACCATGGGAATATGTCTAATATTTCTTTGGCATATGCATTACTATCTTAGACTAGTTAGCATTTAAAAAATATTGGGGTTATATTTTCCTGTCAAAATTAACATCAAGGTGAAAACTACTAACACACTCTTCTTAAAGCTTTTTAAAGGACAAAATGACATTTAGCAACATATGCCAACTTCATGTTTAGTGTACACTTCTAATTACCGGCACAGAGTGATATAATTGTTAAATAACCTTAAATGAGCTCATGCAATGGTGAAAACACAGAAAGTGGGAAGAAAAGTATTTACATAATAAAATATTCAGCTTCCTGAAAAAACACAGTAAACCTAGAAATCCTGCCCTAACAGTTAACATGTACTGCATAGCACTGAATTAAAACTAGTCCAAATTTAAATGAATACGTACAGTGAAAGAAAAACATAAAAATAGAAAAAAATTTAGGAAGGAAAAAGTAGCCTATAAAACAGGCCAATCTAACGTGACATTCAAAGTAAATGTAAGAGATTCACAAAATCATGATACTAATGCAAACTAAGTCAAGTATACCAAGTACCCTTTGATACACAAGCCAATGTAACTATCAGATTCATTTCTAATAGCTTGACAATATTGATTAATGCACTCAGGCATTCAAGGGGGCAAAGTAGTCAAGGATAGCTCAAGTTTCCAAAGTGTAAGAACAAAAAGATCTGCAAAACAATCATATGGTTTTTGAAGTAATGTCTTATTTTGATGAATGTTAACATGAGATGTATCAGTGCACGTTTGTCATCCTCTGAAAGTATTACTTCCAAGTTTCTTTTTTCCAGGTAGTTTTTGGTGGTTTAGTATTAGCCAGTGCTATTTAAATGGAGAAAAGAAAAGTTCACCATAAGATTTATCAGTGCACGTTTGTCATCCTCTGAAAGTATTACTTCCAAGTTTCTTTTTTCTAGATAGTTTTTGGTGGTTTAGTATTAGCCAGTGCTATTTAAATGGAGGGAAAAAAAAGTTCACCATAGACTACCTCACATTGTTACTCAATTGTGCTAGATATTCACGCAGTTCTTTTGCAGCCTGGAATCTGCCGTAGCGTTTCTTTGGGTTGGCGCACTCATCCAGCAAGGCCTCTAGCCGGCCATCTTTGGCAATTTCACTTGGTGGATCGTGAAGGAGTCCTCCAGATGTGCCACGCCAGGTGGCATGTCTGGATAAGAGGTTCTGACAAACAGCATAATAATTGTGGTCCACAGTAGCACGAGCACAAAGAATTTCTTTTGAAAATGATAAGCAAGCCTCCTTATCACAATCATCAAATTTACTTTCATACCATACATCCCAATTTTCAGGTTTATCTGTAAAAGGAGGAAAAGCAGAAAGAGGAAAATACATTTTTAAGAGTTTTTATTGATTCCCAAAATTTGACAATACCCTAATTAACATAGTATTTGCTCTTAAAATTGTATTATAATTTTAAACATTTACGTACATTAACTCACATAAAGATTTATTGGGAGCACATCCGTGCCAACCAGAGGATCAAACCAGGTACTACTGCAGAGTTCAGTCTAGAGGGAAACCTTCTACCATGTGAAGTGGCATACAGTAGTATGGCACAGGAATACAGAGGAAGCACTACTTCTGTCTGGGGTTGTAGAAGGCTGCAGAGAGAACATCTGATTTAGGCCTTAAAATATAAGCAAGCCTTGAAAAAAAGAGAGAGAGAGAAAGCAGCATTCTAGGCCCAGGGTACAGTATGTGCGAAGGCATGGACCTAAGGGACTGGTCCAGCTAGTTCAGGAAACTGTTAAGTTCTCACCTGAGAGTGTGAGACAGGTACCTGGGAAGGAGTTATAGCAGAGGCTAGAGAAATAAGTTCTACATTGTGTGGTCAAGGCCATGATTTGTTTTACAGAAAGATATCTCTAGGCTGAAGACTGGAGGGAGTAACATGATGACAGCAACTAAAGGAGGTCCAGGAAAAAAAAGAAAAAAAAAGAAGAAGAAGAAAAAAGCCAGGTTGTAGAAACATTTGAGACAAAAATTAACAGGTAAGTGTATGAGTAAAGTTTAAGGTCCTAATTAGATGAAAACCTAGACACTATTAATATAACAGTGTTAATATTTTATATATATAAAGTAAATATAAAGTGGTTATGAGATATTCAGGTAGAGATGTTAGTGAAAGAAACTCATTCATTCAGCAAGTAATTATTTGAATCCCTGCTCTATGGCAAGCAGGGTGTCCAATGGTAAACAAAACATCATATACATGGCTCCTATCCTCACTGGCTTACAATCGAGTATGTGAAATAGAAACTAAGCAAGTAAATAAACATTATCATAAACTGTAGGAAATGCTATGAAGGAAACAGGAGTTTTTAACAGTAGAAAGACTTATGAAAAAAACAACCTTCTTTACTGTTAGATATAGCAGTCAAGTCTCTCTTAGAGTTAACAGTCAAGTCTCTCTTAGAGCTAAGGCTTGAAGGACAAGTACCTAGCAGCATATAGAAGAGAGATGTGGCATTTTGGGCAGAGAAAACTGAATATGGGAAACCCAGAAGTGGAAAGGTTCATTCAAGAAACCAAAAGGCCACTTTGGCTGAGGCATCAAGGGCAACAATGGTCAGAGCGATATTAAAAATGAAGCAGAATAAGGTCAAGTCATACAGATCAGGCCCTGGGGAGGAATTTGAATTTTACTTGAAGAACAATGGGAAATCATTAAAAGTATTAAGCAAGGAAATGATAAGATCAGATTTATGTTTTTAAAAAGGAACTATGTAAGTAGAAGGAAACCAAAGGAGTAAAGAATTTCATGAAGTTTTTACTAATCAGTGACTTCAGGAATTGGCCAATTAGGTGGTTGCTAATGGTAATGCTGATTTCTAAGAGAGATTTTAATGGTTGAGGAATGAATGGAGACTCAGGAAGCAGAGATAGGCAGATTTTAAAAACAGCTGAAAAGCAACAAACTTGCTTATGGGAAGGTAAGAGAAACTGGATTTTAAGGAGGGTAGGAAGTTAAAGAAGATAGCTGATGCAGCAGATTCTCAAAGAAGGTTTTTTACTGTGTCTGAAGAGGCATTGAGTATGTATTGTTTTTACTGCTTAGAAGGTACTAGTAAAAGGGTGCCACATCAAAATCTCCATTTCCCTGTGAAGGATAAAAATACAGGCAATTTACTAGAAAGAGCTCAGGAAAGAGGGTAAATAAATAGATATGGCCATTTGCAAAGTGGCTATTCAGACAGCCTACAAGAACCTTTTGAAAAGAAGTAGGCATGCCTAAAAAAGCACAGGAGTAATGCTCTTTGTATGAAAGGTAAGAATAGAGAAGCTGTAGGGTTGTATTCATTCCAAGTCAGGAATTAGTTGGTATAAAATTGTAACATGTATCCCAGGAATGTTTACATCAAGAATTTTTTTTTTTTTTTTAAATTTTAGCCCTGGCCGGTGTGGCTAAGTTGGTTGGAGTGTCATTCTTTACACTGAAAGGTGATGGGTTCGATTCCTGGTGGGGGCACATATAGGAGGCAGCCAATCAATGTTTCTCACATCAATGTTTTTCTCTCTCTCTCTCTCTCTCTCTCTCTCTCTCTCTCTCTCTCTCTCTTTCTCCCTTCCTCTCTCTAGAATCAATTAAAAATTTTTTTTACAAACATTGGAATGAATACTTTAAAAATTAAGGCAAGTTGTACAACTCTGTGAATATAATAAAAACCATTGACTTGTGTACTTTAAAAAAGAAAAGCATGGTGCAAGCTGCTGCTGCATTCACACATGCAGGAGAAGAAAGTGGGAATGAAGCCTCCAGCAGGGTGTCCATCCTGTGGGTGGATCTACAGGGCAGTCAGGATACAACCAGAAACTAGTCTGCTGAGTGTCGAATAGAACAAGGCACTGGGAAAACCAAATAGTATTTAACAGGATCAAGCTAGGATCATGGAGGAGTGTCAACTTTATAGATTGCTGTTACATTCACTACATTCCCCAGGTGCCACAAATGTTGGTCTCTGTACATGAGAAGATCCTCATATAAAGGGAGAGGAGGGAATTAAAAATATTAAGACTCTCACCATGAAGCAACGACCCTTCAATTTCTCTTTACTAAGTAGGTTAGTTATAGAACTATAGGTATTGTCCCCAGTGTTTTAAAATTCCTATGGCATTTAATTTTAAAAACATTTCAGACACTCTGCCCACCTACACTTTGAAGAGTTCACAAAGAAATGGAGAGTAAAGTTTTGGGTGAGGTGTAATAATGTCAAACCAAAGCTAGAGATTTACAGTGCTAATGAAAAGAAAAGAAAAGAAAAAAACACTGTAGGGACCCCACAGAACAATGGAACATAGAATATCTTGGGAAAGTAAGGCCTTCCCAAGAGCAGCACAGCCTTTCTGGGAGCCTGTGAGTACATAAAACTTAATTTTGCATTAGACTCCTAATGCTCAGAAAACAGCAGACTGTGTGGAAAAAGACATGTGTACATGCACACTCAGAGCGTATCTGATTGAACCAACAGGATATTTTACTAAATATGGAGAAGCTGTGACTAAGGACATGTATAATAAATCAGTATTTGTTTACTGATACTGGTCAAATAAAACAAAGAAAGATGTAAGGTTGCCATCTAAGAAGAAGATGAAAGACTTCCTTCATATAAATGTAAACATTATTTTGACAGAGGAAAAAACAGATACAAAAACAAGTCTAAAAGTTATATACTTACTTTGTCTAATTAACCTTTTGTCAGCAACCAAAACATTTTCAGCATCCACAATGATTACCTTCCCATCTCTAGGACCAACTGCAAAATTGTCAAAGCTGACGTCCAGGAGGTAGAGTGCAAATTCAAAGTCATTGTTAGTAAGCTGCTCTGCTATTTCCATTAATTGCCAAGCCAGGTCAACTCGTTTTTCCCATGGTGCATTAAAGTAGCTCCACAGTTCTTCTCCAACATAATTTACAGCCACCATTCTTCCACAAGCTCCAAGGTACTTTGCAAATGGCCAACCTTCATCAGATGGAAAACTCTACAAAAGAATTATCTTAATATTATAAGCGATTCTGATGAAGATATCCTAAATCTATCCCCAGATCGTTTTAGTAGAGATTGCTACTAGACATGAGCTTGGAATTTCTTGTTGTAGTCAATAGTTCAGCAGAGAGAAATGTCATTTCTTTTCTAACTCATACTGAAGTATGGTAGCAATCATCTCAGGTAGAAACTGCAGTTTTTAACTTTAACTTTAACCCTGCTGTTTGGCTTCTGTACTTATTTGCTTGCTAAAACAATAGAAAAGTTATTTTGATTTTCTGAACTTATGTATGCTATCCCAATCGATTGAATACTCCATTGATGGTCATTTGAATATCCCATTGATTGTGATCTCACTGGTTATCAAAGCACATTCTTCTGGGAACCAGGACAGCTCAATTACCCTAAATTGCCTCAGTAGCTACAGATAATGAGTTTCAGTTGACTCAGTGGTCCCGGAATCTGGACAGCACAATTATTCTAAATTGCTTTAGTGGCTCCAGATAATGTGTTTCTGTTGATTCAGTGATCCGTAGACCCAAAACTATACTTAATCTTTATAGATAACTAACTTGCTCAATTTCACTTCTGTAACTGCTTTGTGCAAACCAGGTTTCTCATTCCAAACCCAAAGATGTAATCGATACCTTTGTGATATTCTGCCAATATAAGCCGGATGTGGCGAGCTTTTTGGGGCTGCGAGATCTGGAGCATGTTGCCCCTCGTAGCCACCGGCCTTTAATAAATGACTCCATAATTCAACTTTTTGAGGCATCCTTTGTGAGATTCAGGGTACAATACAACAATACTTATACTATGGTTCTGAAAAAAATTTTTTTAATAGCTTTTCATTATAAAGCTAAAAAAAAAGTATTGCTTATTAAAATCTCAGTCCAAATTGACCAAACAACAAAACAAAAGACACTTACTTTATTAGCAAATTTAAAAGTATTTTATGTTTCCTTTATCTTTTTTATGTACGTAAGGACAATCAACCAATCCTTTCTTTTGAAGGGACAGCACTGCAGGTCTATTAGTCAGCATGTATTTACCACGCACCAGGCACTAGGCACTGTGCTCCGGCTGGCAATAACAGTGAACAGAGTCTCTAAAATAAAGACGTTAGAAGAGAAGACAGATACCAAACAAATAATCTATCCTATATAATAAAAGGGTAATATGCAAATTCACCCTAACAGCAGGAGGACCAGAACTACCTCTGGACCAGTCATTATGAGGGGCACTGACACTTCTCGGTCCCTTTCCCTGGCCAGTAAGCTCCGATCGCCTGATGACAAACAGGGATGGGGGTGGGTGGCAGGGGACACAGAGGGCGCCAGGCCAAGGCCCCCGCCCCACACACAGAGGTCGACGGCAGTGGGGGCGGGGCTGGTGAGCGGGCAAGAACAGCTAACCTGTTGGTCCCTTCCCCTGGCACCAATCACCCGATGGCGAACAGGGAACCAGGGGTGGGTGGTGGCGGGGGCGGGGCTGGCTGCGGGCAGCCGGGAAAGATGGCCCTGATCGCAGGCCAGGCCTAGGGACCCTACCTGCACTTAAATTTCATGCACCGGGCCTCTAGTCTATATACATAAAAGCCTAAGTGACCATTCGACTGGTAGATATGATGGGCACTGACCACTAGGGGGCAGACGCTCCTACTGCTAGGTTAGCTTGCTGCTGCGGTCCAGCAGATGGGGACTGGGTGAGACGGGCCGGACACGCCCTCCCGCGGTCCTCCTGGCCTGATCGTGCACCGGTGGGGTCCCGGATCACGAGAGGGTGCAGGCCAGGCCGAGGGACCCCACCGGTGCACGAATCCATGCATCGGGCCTCTAGTTATGAATATAATAAGTGTTAGTTACTGAGAAGTGGTGCAGATTCTAGGGGTGGAATTCAGAGGATTCTGGGAAGTGTCTTTCTCTATTCCAAGTCCCTTTGGTACCAAGTTACTCTTCTTTCCCTTATACAATAATATATTTCCTGTTCACCTTTAGGCCAACTTTGAAATTATTTATTCTCCTATCTTAGCAAGGTTTTCTAGCAGATTTTATTATAACTAATGGGAGGATTAAAGTCCTAAAACAGAAACCTTCCATGACCATGAACAATTATTTTCAAATTAAATAAAACGATAGGCTTTATCTGAGGTACTTTCTAGTGCTAAAATGCCCACCAACAAAAGGATGGGAAGTAATATTTTAAAGAACTTCTTGGAAAATCATATGACCGGAGGAGGTATGTTTTATTTGTTTGTTCGTTTTTTAAATATATTTTTATTGATTTCAGAGAGGAAGGGAGAGGGAGAGAGAGACAGAAACACCAATGATGAGAAGAGAATTATTGATTGGCTGCCTCCTACACAGCCCCTACTGGGGATTGAGCCTACAACCCGGGCATGTGCCCTTGACCGGACTCAAACCCAGGACCCTTCAGTCTGCAGGCCAATGCTCTAACCACTAAGCCAAACCAGCTAGGGCAAGGTATGTCTTAAGAGCCATTCCTTCAGCCTAACACCTTTCTTAAATTGGAAAAAAAAATTCTGAGAAAATGATGTTCATACCAGTACTGCACAGAAAACACTGCAGAATAGAAATGTGCCTATTTCTATTGATAAACATTAAACAATCCACATGTGTTAAGAGAGCTGGAGATGAGGCTTTTCTTCTTGAATTTCTTAAGAAAATAAGTAATATTAATTTTTGCCCTAGCTTTTATAAAATTGACAAAACTTAAGTTTTACATTAAAATTTTTATCAATTTAAAACAAAAAGATTTAAAAAACTCAACTGCATCCAAATAATTACCTAGTTTCATTTGTGTATCTTTTCCATTCAATCAGCACACAACTAGTTTTATATATAACTTTTTTTATTTTTTATTTTAACATCTTCAGTTTTGTGATAAAACACTAATTATATAAATTAAAAATTTAGATATGACAGTATGAATCTTTAAATATAGTAGCTGAATTGATTTAATTTCTGTTCAGAGAAAATATTTACTGATTCTTTAGTAATTAGGAGAAAACACATTTTTAATCTTATACCTGAGGATTTTCTTTTTTTAGGGCATTGTGAAAAGTGACAGATTGCCTCCTGTCTAATGTGAAGTGCAAAAACTGTTTGCTAACCACGATATTTTCAACTTTTCCTCCCAACTTAATTATTTACACGACCTTGAAAATTTAGTTAGACAAAATGTTTACAAAAGATTAACTGTTTTCCAGAAGTTTTCATGTATAAAGTCACTGGCATAAAAATAAAATCAATAAAAGTAAGTAAATATATAATATTATATAGTTTTAACATGCAAAAAGTAAAACAAAGCACTCCTCCGTTAATTTTGGTGTATTATTCACATGCCACATTGTAAAACAGATTACAGACATATCTTTGTGAAAACAAAATGGCCTTTGACAACAGGAAAAAGGGGACCCTGCCAACATCTGCACGTGTACAAATGTCTCCTTGTTTTTGGAGCCTTTCCAACTGGCAAAACACAGTTACATATACACTTCATTACCCAAGTCCCAGATAGAAGATAACATATATGAATAAATGTCACACTGAGCAACTTTATATTCAGATTAGAGGCCCAGTGCATGAAATTCATGCATGAGTAGGGTTCCTAGGCCTGGCTGGCGATCAGGGCCCATCGGGGCCTTCTGGCTGCCGACCAGGGCCTTTCTTTCAGCTGCCAGCCAGGGGCCTCCCTTCCCCGGCTGCCGGCCGGGGCCGTCCTTCATTCTGCTCCACCCCCTGGTGGTCAGTGCACATCACAGTGAGCGACAGAACTCCCGGTCTCCCAGTCGAACTCCCGCGGGGACACTATGCATATTAGCCTTTTATATATATAGATAGTGATTTCTGATAATGTTAACTGAAATCCTGTTACTCCTCATTTTAAGAAGGGCACTACAATTCTTCCATATAGTTTGCTACCTAAATCTTTTAGAAGAACTTTAATAAATGAATTTGCACTACTTGCTCAGATGACAAGATTTTTCATTGTATAATCAAAATCACCAGATTTCATTAATGAGAACAGAATTCTACTAAAAACATTGTATGTAGTGCAAAGAAAATGCTCCAAGAAGCCAACGTAAGTATAATTATACTAGGGGCCCAGTGCACGAATTTGTGCACCTTGAAAGGAACTGTGGGCTGTGAGGCTGCGGTGGGCACAGGGGCGGGTCTTGGCCCATCCTCCACACCCCTACCCGGGCCATACCACCACGGCCCCGGTCCCGTCTGCCAGCAGCCTTGCTCCCACTGCCGCTGCTCCCACGTGCTGATGGCGCCGGCTCCGCTGGCACCCGCTGGTGGCACAGAACTATTGGGGCTGGTGCCAGCGGGTGCGAGCGGCGTCTGCTGCCCTGATAGCGCCTCAGGAGAAGGGGGAGGTGGAGAAGCCCTGAGGGGTGACTGGGCCCGGCAGCTGCCGCTCGCACCCGCTGACAGCGGCAAGGGATTGGGGCAACGTCGGGCACTGGCAACAGGTGCAAGCGGGGCCGTTGCCAGCAGCGGTTGCGAGGGGCGGCTGCTGGCCCCAATCATACCTCAGGAGCAGGTGGAGGTGGAGAAGCCATGAGGGGCGATCGGGACTGGCAGCTGCCGCTCTCACCCACTTATGGCACCGAGGGATCAGGGCGAGCGCCAGCAGCGGGTGCCAGTGGCAGCTCCAGCGCTGGCAGTGGGTGTGAGTGGGGCCGGTGCCAGCAGCAGGTACGAGTGCCAGGTGGGACCACGACGTGCAGGAGTTAAGAATTTTCAGTAACCACCAGAGGCTCGCCCACATGACAGTGACAGGTGCCCCGCCTTGGTCTGGTGCCCCCGCTCACCTGCTGCACCAACCCATCACAGCCGACGCCTGCCATGTTCCGCTCTCTGCCGCCTGCTGCTGACGCCCACCATATTCCACGCATGCCCCTTGGTGGTTAGTGCACGTCATAGCGACCGGTTGTTTGGTTGTTCTGCCGGTTGGTCTATTTGCATATTAGCCTTTTATTATATAGGATTTAAAACGATCATGGCTTAGCGCCAGTTGGGTGACTCAGCTGGTTGGAGTGTCACTCTGTACACCTAGGTTGCCAGTTCCACCCTCAATCAGGGTGCATATGGAAGGCAACCAATTGATGTTTCTCTCTCCTACCCCCTTCCTCTCTCTCTAAAATCAATAAAACATATCCTCAGGTGAGGAGTAAATAAAATACCAAAAATACAATCCTGACGTAGAACCAAAATTACCATGGTCCAGCAGTTTGAGGCAAAATTTTAAGACTTTATGGCTTGGATTTCTTAAGTATGTTGAACAATAAGAAACGAAACTTCTTTCTTCTGATTACCAAACTCCCACAAGATTATAAAATACAGTAATAGTATAAAATGTTTACTGCAGTCCACACTTAAAATTTTAAACCAAATCTTACAATCAGGTTTTCAAAATGGCTTGAACAGTCACATTGTTTAAAGTAATCTGAAATAAAATGTATTTTTATGAGTTCACAATTGAAAAAATATATACAATTACTTTTCAGCCAGGAAGGAGTGTTTAAAGGTAGAATGATTTAAATTATAATTAGATAGAGGCACTCTAATGAATTGTTCAGGGGTTTTTTTTTTATCAGTTCTGAATGTATGTCATAAAGTATAATATGTAAAGTTGTTTTATTTTTTTATTTAATAAATCTTTATTGTTCAGATTATTACAGTTGTTCCTCTTTCTCCCTCCCCCATAGCTCCCTCCAACCAGTTCCCACCCCACCCTCTGCCCTTACCCCACCACTGTCCTCATCCATAGGTGTACAATTTTTGTTCAGTCTCTTCCTGCACCCACCCCACTCCTTCCCCCCCGAGAATTGTCAGACCACTCCCTTTCTATGCCCCTGATTCTATTATATTCACCAGTTTATTCTGTTCATCAGATTTTTTATTCACTTGATTTTTAGATCCACTTGTTGATAGATATGTATTTGTTGTTCATAATTTTTATCTTTACCTTTTTCTTCTTTCTCTTCTTAAAGAACTAGAGGCCCGGTGCATGAAATTCGTGCACGGAGGGGGGGTGTCCCTCAGCCCAGCTTGCACCCTCTCCAATCTGGGACCACTCGAGGGATGTCTGACTGCCTGTTTAGGCCCAATCCCGATGGGATTTGCCTAAACTGCTCGCCTGTCTGGCTTCCTGATTGCCCCTAACTGATTCTGCCTGCCAGCCTGATCACCCCCTAACCACTCCGCTGCCAGCCTGATTGATGCCTAACTGCTCCCCTGCCAGCCTGTTTGCCCCCAACTTTCCTCCTCTGCGGGCCTGGTCATACCTAACTGCCCTGCCCTGCAGGGTTGATCGCCTCCAACTGCCCTCTCCTGCTGGCCTGGTGCCTCCCAACTTCCCTCCCTTGCTGGCCATCTTGTTGTGGCCATCTTGTGTCCACATGGGGACAGCCATATTATGTGTTGGAGTGATGGTCAATCAGCATATTACTCTTTTATTAGATAGGATAGAGGCCTGGTGTACGGGTGGGGTCAGCTGGTTTGCCCTGAAGGGTGTCCCAGATCAGGGTGGGGGTTCCCATGGAGTATGGGGCGGCCTGGGTAAAGGGCCTGTGGTGGTTTGCAGGCTGGCCACACCCCCCGGCGACCCAAGCAGAGGCCCTGGTATCTGGGATTTATGTATCTTCTACAATTGAAACTTTGTAGCCTGGAGCGGAGGCCTAGGCCAGCCAGGGCTGCAGAAGCTTTGCTTCCTCCATTGCCAGGGGCAACCCTTGCCTCCTGATCTTTCCAGCTTCATAGCTGCCGCCATTTCTGTTTGGATTTGTTTACCTTGTATAATTGAAACTTTGTAGCCTTGAGTGGAGGCTTAGGCCGGTAAGGGCAGGAGGAAAGCTTAGCTTCCTCTGTTGCCAGGGAAACCCAAGCCTCCCTCCTGCTCACTGTGGCTGTAGCCATCTTGGTTGGGTTTATTTGCATATTTGCTCCTGATTGGTTGGTGGGTGTGAATTGTGGGTGTAGCACAGTTAGGGTCAATTTGCATATTACTCTTTTATTAGGTAGGCTACCTTTCAGCATTTCATATAATACTGGTTTGGCGGTGATGAACTCCTTTAGCTTTTTCTTATCTGTGAAGCTCTTTATCTGACCTTCAATTCTGAACGATAGCTTTGCTGGGTAGAGTAATCTTGGTTGTAGGTTCTTGCTATTCATCACTTTGAATATTTCTTGCCACTCCCTTCTGGCCTGCATAGTTTCTGTTGACAAATCAGCTGACAATCGTATGGGTGCTCCCTTGTAGGTAACTAACTGTTTTTTCTCTTGCTGCCTTTAATATTCTCTCTTTGTCTTTTGCCCTTAGCATTTTAATTATGATGTGTCTTGGTGTGGTCCTCTTTGGATTCCTTTTGTTTGGGGTTCTTTGTGCTTCCTGGACTTGTAAGTCTATTTCTTTCACCAGGTGTGGGAAGTTTTCTGTCATTATTTCTTCAAATAGGTTTTCAATATCTTGCTCTCTCTCTTCTTCTGGCACCCCCATAATTCTGATGTTGGTATGCTTGAAGTTGTCCCAGAGGTTCCTTACACTATCTTCATATTTTTGGATTCTTTTTTCTTTTTGCTTTTCCGGTTGGGTGTTTTTTGCTTCTTTGTATTTCAAATCTTTGAAACTTGATTCTTGCGATCCTCTAGTCTGCTATTGGATCTCTGTATATTATATTTTATTTCAGTCAGTGTATGCTTAATTTCTAGTTGGTCCTTTTTCATATCCTCGGGGGTCTCGCTAAATTTATTGGCCTTTTCTAGAAAATTCTTGAAAAACCTTATAATCGTGGTTTTGAACTCTATATCGAGTCGTTTGCTTTCCTCCATTTCTTTCATTTGTGATCTGTTTGTCTCCGTATTTTGGCTGCTTCCCTGAGTTGATAGAGTGGCTTTGTGTGCTAGATGTCCTACAGGGCCCAGTGGTTCAGCCTCCCCAGTTACCTGAGGTGGACACTCTTGGTGCACCCCTTTGTGGGCTGTGTGCACAGTCTTATAGTTAAGCCTTGATTGTTGTTGGTATCACTGGGAGAAATTGACCTCCAGGCCAATTGGCTGTGAGGATCAGCTGTATCTACACTGGGAGAACTTCTGTGCTGGAGACACCCTTATGAGACAAGACTTGGAAAAGCGTCTGTGCTGAGCTTGGATGGGGTGGAGTCTCAGGGTGGAGCAGACAGCAATGTCTTCCCATCAGCCCTGCCCTAAGAGGCCCCCGGGGTCTCAGTGTCCCTTGGTAATCGCTGCAAGCAACTCTGAGAGAAAGCCGCCCTCGAGTTACACTCGCTGCCAGACAGTCCAGTTTCTCCCCGAATGAGTCTGAGTCCCCAGAGTTGCGCCTGGAACTGGAGTTCAGAGCATTTGGGAGCTTTTGTCTCCCTCCTGATTGAGAAAGCCAGCCGTGTAACTCAGTTGCCAGCCCACTTCATGCACGTGCGCCTTCTGCAGCTCCTCTGAGTCTCAGTGTGCTTTTCTCTTTCCTTCTAGTTGTAGAATTTCCACTCAGCCAACCTTCCTGTGGTTCTGGATGATGTCCGTTTTGTCTTTTAGTTGTAGTTTTGAAATTGTTGTGCAAGGCAGCAGTTTAGGTGTTTACCTATGCCGCCATCTTGGTTTGTCTTGTGAAGTTTTTTTAAACTAAATATTAGTTTAAGATTATACAACTGCAAGAAACATTTATAATATTACTGTATTTTAAAAGTATTAACAGCAGCCTAAAAACAAGCTTTCAGGAGCAAATAAGCAAAACCACTATGGTCATCTTCCATTCTAAGAGCAAATAAAATGAAGGTGACATAAAATGTCTATAATCAAGGTAAGGAAATTTAGGTAATTTTATATTCTTTATGATGTATAATATAAAATTCTATATTTAAAGGACAATATTGTATATAAGCAGAATAACGAACTTAAAAACCAATAGGCAAGCTTTCAAAGTCCACCTTCACCTCTGTCTCTCACTAGGTGTGTAACCCTGGCAAAGTCAAAACTTCTTAGAGCTTAGTATGTTCCTCTGTAAAACTGAGATTTCTCTTGTACCAACATATTCATCAGGCAATACAAGGATCAAATAAAAGAAAGCATAAAATATTCTTTGTAGATTTAATTCTTCTTTATAAAGAATTGCTTACCAAAACATTTTCGTATTCCCTAATTCAATCTAATGAATAAAAAGTCCAGATATTCATCAACAGATGTGCTTACTTTGTTATTACCTATCTGGAAAGCATCTTTAAATAATGAACTCCTTCCAAATATAGCCAAGAACGATTAAATCAGAAATACATCTTCACTGTCCTCTAGCAGTTTCTAATTTACAATGGGATATGTAAATTAGTTACCAGACTTTCGCTCAGTGCTCTGAGAACACAGGCAGTCCTCGGGTTACGTTGGAGTCAACTTACGTTGTTTCGTGGTTAGGTCGCCATCTCCCACTTACAGTATTTATAAAAATAAAAAAGTCCCGTCATTTCGACGTATGTACATATGTGTTTTATGTTTTTTATTACTTATTTACCACAAAGTAAAGGTCAGGAATTGTTATCTTTCTTTTAAATTTTTTTTACTGTTTCACTTCATTACTGCCATGTACGTGCTCCATGTGAGTGACATAGGTGCTTATGTAGGTGGGTTCCAACTTACGGCGAAAATAGAGTTACGTTGCACCATAGGAACGGATCTCCGACGTAACCCAAGGACTGCCTGTACACAGGGCAACCACAAGTACTAAAAATATAATATTTATAATTTGGCAACACATATACACATAAATACAGCATTTAATTTGCTTTTCATTGAATAAGTAAACAACACAAAGTAAATCTAAATTCTGAAGTAACCTATCACCTATCTATCATAACAAGTATCATGTTTATGTGATCAATAAAAAGGATGTGAAATCAAATTCTAGAGTCAGAAAGTACCTGAGTTGTAAATCTAGTTCAATCTTATCAGCACCGTTTAAGTGATTCGCCTAAACTCAAGAGCAAAGTCAGGCAAATACAACCCCCTCAGTCCAGGATTCCCGTTTCAGAAGTTTTCAGATGCATCTCATATTAAGCAATGCCTCTAGTGGTCTGGGAGAGAACCTCACAAAAACATCTATTATCGCTGCAAAAATAATGTAAGCTTGTTCATCTTAAGTGAAATAAAGCACATAAATTACCTCATGTTTTTTCACATTTATTATTTTTGCTTTTTTAATTTGACAAAACCTATTTTCTATAGCAGGCATCCTCAAACTACGGCCCGCGGGCCACATGCAGGTGTTTTTTGCCGTTTTGATTTTTTACTTCAAAATAAGATATGTGCAGTGTGCATAGGAATTTGTTCATAGTTTATTTTAAACTATAGTCCGGCCCTCCAACGGTCTGAGGGACAGTGAACTGGCCCCCTGTTTAAAAAGTTTGAGGACCCCTGTTCTACAGGGTTTTAAATTTGGAATTGCTGATAAGGGACTGTGGGTTAACCCACATTTCATTGACTACTATAAGCAGCTCGAGTAAAAAGCAGTGAGAAAGTTGTTTGGAATGAAAATATTTTGAATTAAAAAATCCTAGATATAGCCTAACTTCACAATGAACAGTTGTAAATAAAATATAGTCCTTATTCTCAAGATTTTTTAGCCTGAGTTGGGAGGGTGGTTATTAAACACAAATAAATAATAAGTGATGGAATTTGTTACAAATTACAGAAAAATAGAGTCTATCAAGAAAGAGTAGAGATCTATTTTAGGTCGTGTGGTAAAGGGCAGCCTGTCAAAGGAAGTGCTACTTAAGCAGAGATCTAAAGGATCAGTATAATAGACTGAGGATGGAGCAAGAATTTGCCAGGCAAATGTTAGAGCCAGAAACTGTCTTTTCACAACTGGGAGGGTTGGGGGGAGGAAGGGATGGCCCAAACAGGCACAGTTAAATTAATGAGGAGGAAATGCCTTGAGGAAAGAGAGTATAGAGAAGGAGGTAGGGACCAGGTCATGTTGGGACCTAATAGAATAAAACACAAACTAACGTCTACCATGCTACAAAACACCCAGATATATGTTAATCAAAGCCTTTACATTCAAAAATATTTTGCCCGGCCAGCGTTGCTCAGTAATTGAGCATCGACCTATGAGTCATAGTTTGATTCCTGGTCAGGGCATATGACTGGGTTGTCAATCCCCAGTGAGGGCATGCAAGAGGCAGCCAATCGATGATTCTCTCTCATCACTGATGTTTCTCTCTCTCTCTCTCCCTCTCCCTTCCTCTCCAAAATCTATAAAAATATATTTAAAAAAAATACATACTAGAATTAACTAACATCACATTTTTACAATATCACAACATCTTGTGATTAATAGACATTGCTCTACCAGGTCATTTTATTCTGTCAGAACATAGTCATAAAGAAGGAGACATGGAATGTATGAGTAAAAATATATAAAACAGTGCCTCTGGGTTTTATTCATTTATTTACTTACACTGAATAGCATGTAATTGATAGATTAAAATACGGTCAAGTCTAGCCCTGGACAGTGTGGCTCACTTGGTTGGGCATCATCCGATGCACCAAAAGGTTGCCAGTTTGATTCCTAGTCAGGGCACATGCAGGAGGCAGCCGATCGATGTTTATCTCCTTTCCTCTCTCTAAAAATCAATAAAAATATTTAAAAAATTATATAAAAGATCATAATTCCTTTCATACAAAAATAAACTATTTAATAGTCATTTACATCCTAACATACCATTAAAATGAGCCTAATTTTGCAGTTCACCTAATGAAGAAATGTGTTATAAACTGCGTTTCTTTAAAAAAGAAAAAATTCCTAGCAAAAAGAAAAATTCCTAGCAAACAGATTTAAAAAGAAATCTATCAATAATGAAAACATACAATCTAAGATATGGGTATAGATTTTCTACAGAACTGGCATTTCTCTGTGCTCTCCCAAGCACTCACAAATTTAAACTTGAGAACATTTTTATAAAGTAAACTAGTGGCCCGGTGCACAAAATTCAGCCTGGCCTACACCCTCTCCAATCTGGGATCCCTCAGCCAGGTGTGCACCCTCTCCAATCTGGGATCCCTCAGCCTGGCCTGCACCCTCTCCAATCTGGGATCCCTCAGCCAGGTGTGCACCCTCTCCAATCTGGGATCCCTCAGCCAGGTGTGCACCCTCTCCAATCTGGGATCCCTCAGCCAGGTGTGCACCCTCTCCAATCTGGGATCCCTCAGCCTGGCCTGCACCCTCTCCAATCTGGGATCCCTCAGCCTGGTGTGCACCCTCTCCAATCTGGGATCCCTCAGCCAGGTGTGCACCCTCTCCAATCTGGGACATCTCTCTCACAATCCAGGACTGCTGGCTCCTAAGCACTCACCTGCCTACCTGCCTGATTGCCCCTAATCACTCTGCCTGCTGGCCTGATCGTCCCCAACTGCCCCCCCTGCTCACCCCCAACTGCCCCCCCTGCCGGCCTCCTCGCCCCCAACTGCCCCCCCCTGCTGACTTGATCGCTCCCACTGCCTGCCCACCGGCCTGATCGCCCCCAACTGCCACCCCTGCCAGCTTGATCACTCCCACTGCCCCCTCTGCTGGCCTGATTGCCCCCAACTGCACCCCTTGCGGGCCTGCTCGCCCCCAACTGCCCTCCCCGCCGGCCTGCTCACCCCCAAATGCCCCTCCCCCTGCTGGCATTCTCGCTCCTAATCGCCTCTGCCTCGGCCCTGCCACCATGGCTTTGTCCGGAAGGACATCTGGAAGGTCTCCCGGTCTAATTAGCATATTACCCTTTTATTAGTATCAATGTTATCAAAAGCATAGAAAATGCTTGTTCAGCTTGCGTTTCAAAATTATTTTTAAAAGCCCAAATTTGAACAAAATTCCCTTGTAGTAATGCGTGTTATAACAGCTGTTCATAGAGATTAGTCAACTGTACTGGTGACAGACAAATGTGTTCACAGCTTTGTGAACTGTCTGGAGAGTGAATATAGTAAAATTACTGAGATAATTTAATGGTCACCTAATTCTTGCTAAAATTTTTCTAAAACTTTGGTTTTTTAATTTATGCTACCAAATAGTGGCTAAAATCCATGGCAAAAACTGGAGAATCTTAATAATGTCAAAATTGTCAAGTCATAGAATATGTCCCATTTATTTCATTAAATGATTCTCTGAATATCATTTTCCACCCACCTAGATTCCAAAAAACAATATTAAGCAATGCCTTAAAAATAGTAAGGTTGTGTTATTATACTGAATATATATCCAACAGCTATATCTAAAATTGAAAACTAATGTTAAAACATCTCAAAACCAGAAAACTACCTACTACATGTAATAGAAATAAATCATCAGTTAAAATAAATAGCTCAAGAAATGCTCTCCCACACCACAAAAAAATCACATGGCTACAAATTTTAAATATGCATAAATTTACTAGTCTCAACTGACCATTTCTTACTCTTACAACTAGCAATTATGATCCACATTTCTAAGTTGAAATACTCCTACAAATACCAATCTCAAATACTCATCTACACTAATAAAAGAGAAAGATGCAAATTGACCGTACCTCTGCTATGCCAACCAGCCAATCAGGATGAGTATGCAAATTAATCTGAAAAGATGGTGGTGGCCCTGCCCACCAGCCGCTCTGGGCCTGCGGGAGTCAGAGAAGTTGGTGGCCAGCGCCTGAGGCTGGATGAGGCCCGGAGAAGAAGAAGCTGCCTGCCTGTGATCCCAGGCCGCAGCCAGCTGCAGAAACCGCCCGCCCCACGTCCTGGGGGAGACGGAGAAACTGGGCCCCAGAGCCTGAGGCTGGCTGCAGCCCGGGAGACGAAGAAGCTGCCTGCCCGTGATCCCAGGCCGCAGCCAGCAGCAGAAGCCTCAGGTCCGCCTGCCCCACATCCCGGGGGAGACGGAGAAACCGGGCCCCAGCGCCTGAGGCTGGCTGCAGCCCAGGAGATGAAGAAGCCGCCTGCCCTGTGATCCCAGGCAGCAGACAGCGGAGAAGTTGCCCCACGAGAGACGGAGAAGCCGCCCACCCCGCAGTTCCAGGCACCAGTACCTGCGGCTGGCTGTGGCCTGGGAGACGAAGAAGCCGCCCACCCTGCGGTCCTGGGCGCCAGCACTTGCGGCTGCAGCACAGGTGAAGTCCCCTGTCCACCATCCCCTGAGGCTGCAGCCAGCCCGGGCGCCTATGGCTGACCAGAGGGAGGGAAGCCCAGATCCTGGGTGCCTGTGGTCAGCTGGAGGAGGGAATCCTGGGTCCCGGGTGCAGGGCCGAGGCAGAGGTGGTTAGGGGCAATCAAGCCAGCAGGGGAGCAGTTAGAGATGATCAGGCTGGCAGGCAGAAGCAGTTAGGGGCAATCAAGCAGGCGAGCGGTTAGGAGCCAGCAGTTCTGGATTGTGAGAGGGATCTCCAACTGCCAGTTATCCCCTGAGGGGTCCCAGATTGGAGAGGGTGCAGGCTGGGCTGAGGGACACCCTCCCCACCCCCTGTGCACAAATTTTGTGCACCAGGCCTCTAGTACATAATAAAACAAAAACTCAAAGAAAGAAAAAAAGGTATAAGCTTCTTCTGACCTAATAACCTAAGAATGCTACCTTACTTTATTTAATCAATATCTGATTTCTTTAAACAGTCTGCCAAGTAGAACAGTACTAACTTCCCTGGTTACTTTAAAACAGAAAGTGAATAACACAGCCCTTAAGAAAAATAGCAAAATATCAGTATCTCTCTGTTAAATACCTTGTGCCTGGATTTAGATTTGTATTTCTATTGTTGCCTTAAATTTAATGCAGTCTAAACAAAACTCGATTCCCCTATTCTAAAGCCATTCTTTCTCTGGGCTTCCTCATCAAAATGAGGAATCGCCAGTCAGTACTAGCTTGGACCAAAAACACAGGAGATATCCTTTACTTTTCTCTTTCCCTCATACCTTAAGCCTTTAATAAGCTGTCAGCTATTTCTCCAAAACATACTGGGTCTGATCATTTTTCATAACCTCCACTGCAACCATCTTAATCCAAACCACCAAGCTCTCTCCCTCAAACTAGTTCTCTTACCACTTAAAACCTAGCTCCAAAAACCAGGCCCTATAAAAACTGCTACTATTGTTTCCCATTGCTCTGAAAATAAAATCCTAAACCCATTAAGCATGGTTAGAAGGTTATATAGGATATGGCCCTTGCCTACCTCCTCTGTGATCCTATATTCTACCATGCTTCCCTAGTCCCATGCTTGATCCTGCTTGGGGACCTCTAATTTACCATAGCTCTTGGCTAAAACCCCACTGCCCTCAGAACTTAGCACCTCTGGCTTTTTCTCATCATTCACAACTCAGCTAAAATGCACTTCCTGACCATCCAATTTAAAGTATCCTATCCCCAATTCAATTCTCCACCACAGAATGTAAATGTGAATTTACCTTTTTTTGTTTGTTTGTTTGCTGTCCACAACTAATGCCCCAGAAAGCAAAGATTGCACAAATGGTACCTAGTCCTTTCAACTTTACTGTATTCCAAAAGTATATAGATCAGTTCCTGAAACTTTTGGGAAATGCCATACAATTCTTGTCAGATCTCTTTACTTCATAGTTAGAAGTCCAAATGAGCACTAGAAAGGCAAAATATGAAGAATCTGAAACAGCATACCTACCTCAGATTATAAATCTTTTAAGATTCTGTCTCAGCCTGTACTCGAAAAACTACAGGACACTAAAAATGAAATAGAGGAAGACATAAACAGATAGAAGAACATACCGTGTTCATGGACTGGTAGAATCAACATCATTAAAATGTCCATACTACCCAAAGCAATCCATAGATTCAATGCACTCCCCATTAAAATACCAATGGCATATTTCACAGACCTAGAACAAACTCTCCAAATATTCATCTGGAATAAAAAAAGACCCCGAATAGCTACAGCAATCCTGAGAAAGAAGAACAAACTAGGAGGGATCTCAATACCAGATATCAAGCTGTATTACAAAGCCACTGTTCTCAAAACAGCCTGGTACTGGCACAAGAACAGACATATAGACCAATGCAACAGAATAGAGAACCCAGAAATCAACCCAAACTACTATGCTCAATTAATATTTGACAAAGGAGGCAAGAGCATACAATGGAGTTAAGACAGTCTCTTCAATAAATGGTGCTGGGAAAATGGGACAGATACATGAAAAAAAAAAAAAAAACCCAAAAAACTAGACCACCAACTTACACCATACACAAAAATAAACTCAAAATGGATAAAAGACTTGAACATAAGATGGGAAACCATAAAAATATTGGAGGAATCCACAGGCAGCAAAACCTCAGACATATGTTGAAGCAATATCTTCACTGATACTGCTCCTAGGGCAATGGAAACTAAAAAGAAAATAAAAATGGGAGTACATCAAAATAAAAAGCTTCTGTACAGCAAAAGAAACCATCAACAAAACAACAAGAAAGCCCACTGCATGGGAGAACATATTCACCAATGCTATCACCAATAAGGGTTTAATCTCCAACAATTACTGGGAACTCATAAAAATTAACAAAAGAAAGATAAACAGCCCAATCAAAAAATGGGCAATGGACCTAAATAGATACTTCTTGAAAGAGGACATAAGTAAGGCCAAGAGAAATATGAAAATATGCTCAAAGTCACTAATCATCCGAGAGATGCAAATCAAAATAATGCGGTACCATCTGACACCTGTCAGAATGGCTATCATCAAGAAATCAACAAACGACAAGTGTTGGTGAGGATGCGGAGAAAAAGGAACACTCGTGCACTGCTGGTGGGAATGCAGACTGGTGCAGCCACTGTGGAGAACAGTATGGAGTTTCCTCAAAAAACTAAAAATGGAACTCCCATTTGACCCAGTAATCCCACTCCTAGGAATATATCCTAAGATACTAGAAACACCAATCAGAAAGGATATATGCACTCCTATGTTCATAGTAGCACAATTTACCATAGCTAAGATTTGGAAACAGCCTAAGTGCCCATTAGCAGATGAGTGGATTAAATAACTGTGGTACATCTACACAATGGAATACTACACTGCGATAAAAATGAAGGAATTCTTACCATTTGCAAGAATTGGATGGAACTGGAGAGCATTATGCTAAGCAAAATAAGCCAATCAGAGAAAGATAAATATCACATGATCTCACTCATTTGTGGAATACAATGAACAACATAAACTGATGAACAAAAAGAGAACCAGAGACAGAGAAGCATCGATCAGACCATCAAACCTCAGAGGGAAGGTAAGGGAGGGTGGGGGTAAGGGGAAGAGATGAACCAAGGGACTTGTATGCATGCATATAAGCGTAACCAATGGACACAGACACCAGGCGGGTGAGGGCATCAGTGGGGGGGTTGGGGATGGGAGGGCAATGGGGGGATAAGGACACATATGTAATACCTTAATCAATAAAGAAAAAAAGAAGACTCTGTCCCAGAGTTTAAGAGTGCCTATAAATAAACCAACTTAACCTCCATTTTAAAAATGAGTCATCGATTACTAAGTAAATTATTAGACTGTAATAATGATTTAAAGAATAAAAATGAAACTATTTGCTTTGTACTACTGAACCCTTATCTAAACCATATTTCCTACAATATTCATTCTATTCATTGTACTTCATATGGGAAAAATCCTTAAGCCCCCACCACTTTAATTACTATTCCAAAAACACTGTAGCCTGAAGCAGCAGCCACATAAGTACATATGATATGAGTGCATGTAAAAGGGGTAACATTTGAACATTTGCTATAAGACTAAAATGTATATATTTCTAAGATAGATGTCAACATAATGCACAAAAGACTTTTTCAACTACTATAGTTATCTAAAAATGGAGTAAGGTAATTTATAAATTAACTAGAGGCCCGGTGCACGAAATTTGTACACTGGGGCGGGGGGTGTCCCTCAGCCCAGCCTGCACCCTCTCCAATCTGGAACCCCTTGAGGGATGTCCGACTGCCAGATTAGGCCTAAAACCGGCAGTTGGACATCCCTCTCACAATCCAGAACTGCTGGATCCCAACCGCTCACCTGCCTGCCTGCCTGATTTCCCCTGACCGCTTCTGCCTGCCAGCTTGATCACCCCCTAACCACTTCCCTGCCAGCCTGATCGATGCCTAACAGCTCCCCTGCTGGCCCGATTCCCCCAACTGCCCTCCCCTTCCGACCTGATCGCCCCCAACAGCCCTCCTTTGCTGGCCTGGTCACCCCCAAATGCCCTCCCCTGCAGGCCTGGTCCGCCCCGCAACTGCCCTCCCCTGCAGGCCTGGTCACCCCCAACTACCCTCCCCTGCTGGCCCAGTTAAAACTAACTGCCCTCCCCTGCCGGCCCCATCCCCCAACTTCCCTCCCCTGTTGGCCCAGTCACCCCCAACTGCCTTCCCGTGCTGGCCTGGTCGCCCCTAACTACCCTCCCCTACAGGCCTGATCACCCACAACTGCCCTCCCCTGCCGGCCATCTTTTGACCACATGGGGGCGGCCATCTTGTGTGAGCGTGGAACAGTCAATTTGCATATTACCTCTTTATTATATATGATGATAACATTTTCTAAAAATACTTTATCATTGCCCTAGCTGGTTTGGCTCAGTAGATAAGAGTGTTGGCCTGAGGACTGAAGGGTCTCGGCTTTGATTCCAGTCAAGTACACATGCCAGGGTTTCCGGCTTGATCACCAGTAGGAGGCGTGCAGGAGGCAGCCGATCAATGATTCTCTCTCAAAACTGATGTTTCTATCTTTCCCTCACTCTTCCTTCCTCTCTGAAATCAGTAAAAATATATTTAAAAATAAAAACGCTATCGAGAAACCAAGATGGCAGCATAGGTAAACACCTGAACTTGCTGCCTCGCACAACCACTTCAAAACTACAACTAAAAGACAAAACAGACACCATCCAGAACCACAGGAAGGCTGGTTGAGTGGAAATTCTACAACTAGAAGGAAAGAGAAAAGCACACGGAGACTCACAGGAGGTGCTGAAGTAAAGTGCAGAGGTACAGAGGTGCGCGCATGGAAAGGGCTAGCAACTGAGGACATAGTTGTCTTTTTCAATCAGGAGGGAGACACAAGCTCCCGACTGCTCTGAACTCCAGTTCCAGTCAAGACTCTGGGGATCCAGACTCATATGGGGAGAAACTGGACTGTCTGGCATCGGGCGGAACTTGAGGGTGGCTTTCTCTCAGAAGTGCTTGCAGCGATTACCGTGGGACACTGAGACCCGGGGCCTCTTAGGGCAGGGCTGAGGATCAGCCATAGCTGTTTGCTCTGCCCTGTTGATTCCCTGAGACCCTGCCCCACCCAAGGTGTACCCAGAGGCTTTTGCATATGAATGGCCTGGCATTTTGCAATCTAAAATTACCTAACGAACTGCAGCTGGGTCAGAGAGCCCCAGAACTACCAAAAGAAGGCCCAAGGCCCTGCAGCAGCAGCCTGTATTACTTCACAGCTGGGCCTCATCTGGGCACCTCCAAAACCCGAACAAAGAAGAGGAATCTGCAGATCTCTCCATAGCTCCTGCTGGGTGGCCTCAGGCAGAGGCTAAATTAGCACCTCCTTAGAGATCCAAGAGCCAGTGTACGCAGTGGTCAGAATGGGACCATCCAGATTACAACTCCTCAGATCCATAAAGGACACATTCAGGGGCCAGACTCAGTAAGCACCAAAGCCCCACTAAAGCAAGTCTTGCCCCATAAGAGTGTCTCCAACACAGAAGTTAACCCATCGTAGACACAGCTGATTCTCACAGCCAATTGGCCTGGAGGTCAATTTCTCCCAGTGATACCAACAACAATCAAGGATTAACTACAACAAGACTGTGCACACAGCCCACAAAGGGGTGCACCAAGAGTGTCCACCTCAGGTAACTGGGGAGGCTGAGCCACTGGGCCCTATAGGAGACCTAGCACACAAAGCCACTCTATCAACTCAGGGAAGCAGCCAAAATGCGGAGACAAAGAAATAGGTCACAAATGACAGAAATGGAGGAAAGCAAACTACTGGACATAGAGTTCAAAACCATGGTTATAAGGTTTTTCAAGAATTTTCTAGAAACCGCTGATAAATTTAGTGAGATCCTTGAGGATATGAAAAAGGACCAACTAGAAATTAAGCATACACTGACTGAAATAAAGAATAATATACAGAGATCCAACAGCAGACTAGAGGATCGCAAGAATCAAGTCAAAGATTGAAATACAAAGAAGCAAGAAATACCCAACCGGAAATGCAAAAAGAAAAAAGAATCCAAAAATATGAAGATAGTGTAAGGAGCCTCTGGGACAACTTCAAGCGTACCAACATCAGAATTATGGGGGTGCCAGAAGAAGAGAGAGAGCAAGATATTGAAAACCTATTTGAAGAAATCATGTCAGAAAACTTGCCCTACCTGGTGAAAGAAATAGACTTGCAAGTCCAGGAAGCACAAAGAACCCCAAACAAAAGGAATTCAAAGAGGACCACACCAAGACACATCATAATTAAAATGCCAAGAGCAAAAGACAAAGAGAGAATATTAAAAGCAGCAAGAGAAAAACAATTACCTACAAGGGAGCACCCATACGATTGTCAGCTGATTTGTCAACAGAAACTATGCAGGCCATAGTCAACAGAAGGGAGTGCCAAGAAATATTCAAAGTGATGAATAGCAAGAACCTACAACCAACATTACACTACCCAGCAAAGCTATCATTCAGAATTGAAGGTCAGATAAAGAGCTTCACAGATAAGAAAAAGCTAAAGGAGTTCATCACCGCCAAACCAGTATTATAGGAAATGCTGAAAGGTATTCTTTAAGAAGAGGAAGAAGAAGAAAAAAGTAAAGATCAAAATTTTGAACAACAAATACATATCTATCAACAAGTGAATCTAAAAATCAAGTGAATAAAAAAATCTGATGAACAGAATAAACTGGCGAAATAATAGAATCAGGGGCATAGAAAGAGAGTGGACTGACAATTCTCGGGGGGAATGGGGTGTGGGGGGTGTGGGAAGAGACTGGACAAAAATTGTACACCTATGGATGAGGACAGTGGGGGGGCGGTAAGGGCAGAGGATGGGGTGGGAACTGGGTGGGGGGTGCTATGGGGGAAAAAGAGGAACAACTGTAATAATCTGAACAATAAGGATTTATTAAAAAAAAAAACAAAAAAGTTATCATTAAAGATATTTTGTGTATGTTATCTAAATAATCATATCTCCTTTAATCTTTAAAATTATTCTGTTGGATAAATGTTACCATTCCCACTTCACTGATTAAAAAACTCAGGCTCGGAGCCGCGAAAAGATGGCGGAATATAGGGACGTGTCCTGAGTCTTGTCCCGGAGCGGGTGGAGGGAGCAGCTGAAACGAGTGGAATTCAGCCCGAATTTGGCAAAGAGACGCAGCTGGTGAGATAGTTTGCACCCGGGAAGGGCAGAAGTCCCTGGAAAAGGTAAAATCAAGGTTCTGGGCTGGAGTATGTGCCGAGCCTCTGTGGCCAGAGGGTCAGGGGGAGTCTACTGGGTGTCGGGCTGATTTCCTGAGGACAGGAAAAGCGTCAGTCTGTAAAAATAAAAAAAGGGGGGGGGGATATAGGGGGACCGTGGGAGGTAGGGGATTTTGGACCTTGGAGTCTGGATTTTGGACCTGAGCTGAGGCAGCTCTGAAGGGCTAGCCGGATCGTGCAGTGCTGGTAAGAGGGGACGCGGTCGCTCCTCACGCGGGAGCCTGTGCCTTCTCCCACTGAACCTGGCTCATGGGACCTTTTGGAGACCAACACATTTACCCGTGGCTGCGGTGCGGGAGAAGGTGTGGGCTTGTGGAGTCTGGGGAGAGTAGGTGGCGGTCCAGGGGAGGTGGTGGAGGGTCTAGTGCTGAGTCACCTAAACCCCGTCACCATTTTCTCCTGAGAGATAGCCCCTCCCTCCAGTCTCCAGGCAACCAATATAGCCACACCCAGATCCCACCCTGAATAATACAAAGGAATCTGAATACTTCCTGAGGACAAAGGAACTGGCCTAAAGAGAAATCTTTAGCCCCAGCAACTGGAAACTGACAAACAGAACAGTACAGACAACTGGAATCATAAGCCAGCCAAAGGAACACACCCCACTTTATTCACTTTTACTTTTATTATCCCTTTTTTCTTTCTTTTCCTTTCTTCTTTTCTTCTTTGTTTTCCTGTTTTGGTTTGTTGCTTTTCTTATTTTATTTCTGTTCACATTATTTTTCATCATTATTTTTTATTTGCTATTTTTAATTTTTTATACTATTTTTGAAATCATTTTTTAAAATTTATTATTTTTTCTTCTCATTCGCTTTCATCTCATCCACTTATTCCCCTTCTACTTCCTCAATACTAAATTGAGGTCCTCCTGCCGAAACCGGTTTGGCTCAGTGGATAGAGCATTGGCCTGCGGACTGAAAGGTCCCAGGTTCGATTCTGGTTAAGGGCATGTACCTTGGTTTTGGGCACATCCCCAGTAGGGGGTGTGCAAGAGGCAGCTGGTCGATGTTTCTCTGTCATCGATGTTTCTAACTCTCTATCCCTCTCCCTTCCTCTCTGTAAAAAATCAATAAAAATATATTTAAATTGAGGTCCTCCCCATATTCATCCAATTCTTAATCTTATTTTCACTATACAAGCTCAGCCTCTACAGATTCTGCCCCACTCCTCTTATTCCTTTGTCTTTTATCCCATATCTTTTTCACTCTCCTCCATAGCATTTGTGCTCTGTTTTCTCTGCCCTATCTCTCTTTTCTCAGGTGGTCACTTATATTGGGGTTATTGGTGTTGAGAGTACATTTGTGCTTAGTTCCCTCGGTGTTGTGTCTTGTTGAGGTGAATTTTATCCGGTCAGGCCAAGGGGCTTGAGAGCAAGCCACATAACCAGACACCTGGAGAGGAAACTCCATCCACGAAAGGGTCAATAACACCCCAGACCCAACTACAGAGGCAGGAAGAATGCGGCAGTGAGGGAAAGAGCATGAGTGAGTGAGGGAGTAAAAAAGGAGCGTGTGGTCAGGTGGGGTATCTGTGTGTAAGTGAGTGAATGAGGCACAGTTAGATCCCACAGGACCTTCAGGGGCAGGCTAATCAGGCTCGCCTAACTAGGCAGCTTCTGCTACCATTGCAAACAGCACCAGAAGGCCAGCTTGTCCTAAGGGGCCTAGACTTTTTGAAGGGGAGAGGTGCTGTAACCGGGTTCCCCACCTCAACTCCAACCAGAGTGCCCTCAGATAACACCTGGGACTCTATAGCCACCACTGCCAGGGACACACTACCTAGGCTGTGATCCCATGGTCAACGAGGCTCCAGCTGCCCAGGGCGCAGGCTCCTGTGCGTTCGGAAGCAGGTTCCCCTCTGACTGGCCCAACGCTTTAGCTCAGGGCACTGCAACCACGTGAACAGCAGACACATGAGCAGCCCGCTCCTGTCCAAGGAGCAGCAGCTGTGTGAGCAGCCAGTTCCGCAGTAACCTCATAATCAGCCCACCCCCATTCAAGGAACAGCAGCTATATGAGCAGCCTCCCCCACCAGCCAGAGGAGGCACCACTGCTGCGAACAGCACCCACCAGAGGAACCGCTGCCAACTGAGAAGCAGCTGCTACCGTGACTGCCTGAGGAGCAACTGCAGCCAGAGAATCTGCTGCCACCCAAGGAGTAGCCCCTGCACAGCTCGACATCTAGATCAGTCGGTGAGACCAAAAATGGGTAAACAAAGATACCCCCAAAGGAAAGAAAAGGAGGAAATGCCAGAAAAGCAGCTAAGTGAAAGTGGCATGCAATATGTCAGAAAAAAGAATTCAGAATAAGGGTCATAGAGTTCATAAACCTGATGGAAGAAAAAATTAACACCTTGTGCAAGAGTCAAGAAGAAATGGATGATAAAATCAACAACTTATGTAAGAATCAAGAAGAAATGAAGAGTGATATAGCTGCAATAAAAAACACCATGGAAAGTTTCAACAGTAGACTAGGAGAAGCGGAGGACCGAATTAGCGAATTAGAAGACAGGGAAGCAAAACACAGCCAAACTGAATTGCAATTAGAGAAAAAAATTAAAAGACAGGAGGAAAGCCTAAGGGAGCTATGGGACAACATGAAACGAAACAACATATGAATAATAGGGGTGCCAGAACAACAGGAAGAGAAACAAGGGTTAGAAGAACGATTTGAAGAAATAATATCAGAAAACTTCCCTGATGAGGCAAAGAAAAAAGTCATACAAGCTCAGAGAGTCCCAAACAGGATGACACTGAAAAGAACCACACCAAGACACATTATAACTACAATGGCAAATATTCAGGACAAAGAGAGAATCTTAAAGGCTGCAAGAGCAAGACAGAAAGTTACATACAAGGGAACTCCCATTAGATTATCAAATGATTTCTCAACAGAAACACATCAAGCCAGATAAGAATGGAAGGAAATCTACAAAGTGATGCAAACCAAGGGACTGAATCCAAGAATACTCTATCCAGCAAGGTTATCATTCAAAATTGAAGGGAAAATAAGGAGCTTCACAGACAAAAAAATACTAAGGGAGTTTATCAATATCAAGGCAGCAATGCAAGAAATGCTAAAGGGACTGGTATAAAAAGAAGAGAAAAAAAGGTAAGAAGGAACATAGTCTCAAAAAATAAAAAAGGCTACAAAGAAGTACCTTTCAATAATAACTTTAAACGTAAACGGAATAAATGCTCCAATCAAAAGACATCGAATGGCTGAATGGATAAAAAAACACGACCCATATATTTGTTGTCTACAAGAGACCCACCTCAGAATAAAGGACTCATACAGATTGAAAGTGAAGGGATGGAAAAACATCTTTCAGGCAAATGGAAATGAAAAAAAAAAGCTGGTGTAGCAGTACTTATTAATGACAAAATAAACCCCAAAGTAAATGCCATAACAAGAGATAAGGAAGGCCGCTTCATAATATTAAAGGGATCGATACAACAAGAGGATATAACCCTGATAAACATATATGCACCCAATGCAGGAGCACCCAAATACATAACAAAACTCCTGGAAGATATCAAGGGAGAGATCGACAACAATACAATAAGAGTAAGAGACTTTAATACACCACTGACATCACTGAGTAAATCATCTAGACAAAAAATCAGCAAAGAAACAGCAATTCTAAATGATTCACTAGATCAGATGGACCTAATTGACACCTTCAGAGCATTTCACCCCAAAGCCACGGAATATACATTCTTCTCAAGTGCACATGGGACATTTTCAAAAATAGACCACATATTGGGTCACAAACAAAGTCTCCTCGAACTCAAAAAGATTGAAATCATATCAAGCATTTTCTCAGACCACAATGGCATAATATTAGATATAAACTACAATAAAAACATTCCGAAAAATTCAAACACTTGGAAACTGAATAGCATGCTATTAAACAATGATTGGGTTAACAATGAGATCAAAGAAGAAATTAAAAACATCCTGGAGACTAATGACAATAAAAACACAACAATGCAAATACTATGGGACACAACAAAAGCAGTCCTGACAGGAAAATTTATAGCTCCACAGGCCTACCTCAAAAAACAAGAAAAAATGGTAATAAATCATCTAACTCAACAACTCAAAGAATTAGAAAGAGAGCAACAAGAAAAGCCCATAGTGAGCAGAAGGAAGGAAATAATAAAGATCAGAGCAGAAATGAATGACATAGAGACCAAAAAAACAATACAAAAGATCAATAAAACCAAGAGCTGGTTCTTTGAAAGGATAAACAAGATTGATGAACCTCTAGCCAGGCTCACCAAAAGGCAGAGAGAGAAGACCCAAATAAACAAAATCAGAAATGAAAGAGGATAAATAACAACAGACCCCACAGAAATACAAAGGATTATTAAAAGATACTATGAACAACTCTATTCTAACAAACTAGACAACCTGGAGTAAATGAACACATTCCTAGAAAAATACAACCTCCCAAAACTTACTCAGGAAGAGACTAAAAATCTCAATAGGCTGATAACTATGGAAGAAATTGAAGCAGTCATCAAAAAGCTTCCATCAAACAAAAGCCGAGGGCCAGATGGCTTCACAAGGGAGTTTTACCAAACATTCAAGGAAAAACTTAAACCTAGACTCCTCAGACTATTCCAAAAAATTCAAGAGGAAGGAACACTTACAAGCTCCTTCTCTGAAGCCAGCATCACCCTAATACCAAAACCAGATAAAGACAACACAATGAAAGAGAATTACAAGCCAATATCCCTCATGAACATAGATGCCAAAATTCTCAACAAAATTCTAGCAAATTGGATTCAGCAGTACATCAGAAAGATCATACACCATCACCAAGTAGGATTTATCCCTGGGATGCAATGATGGTACAATATTCGCAAATCAATAAATGTGATACATCACATAAACAAATTGAGAGATAAAAACCACATAGTCATCAATTGATGCAGAAAAAGCATTTGACAAAATCCAACACCCTTTCTTTATAAAAACTCTCAGCAAGGTAGGAATAGAAGGATGATACCTCAACATAATAAAAGCCATATATGACAAACCGATAGCCAACATCATACTCAATGGACAAAAACTAAAACCATTTCCCCTAAGAACAGGAACAAGACAGGGATGCCCACTCTCACCACTCCTGTTCAACATAGTGCTGGAAATACTAGCCATTGCAATCAGACAAGAAGAAGAAATAAAAGGCATCCAAATTGGAAAAGAAGAAGTAAAACTGTCCTTATTTTCAGATGACATGATACTGTACATAGAAAACCCTAAAGACTCAATGAAAAAATTATTAGACTTAATAAATGAATTTGGCAGAGTAGCAGCATACAAAAATAATGACAAGAAATCTATGACATTTCAATACACCAATAATGAACTTACAGAAAGAGAGACTATAAAAGCAATCACATTTACCATCACACCAAAAAAATTAAGATACCTAGGAATAAACTTAACTAAAGAGGTAAAAGACCTATACACGGAAAACTACACAACACTGAAAAAAGAGATACAGGAAAACATAAACAGATGGAAGAACATACCGTGTTCATGGACTGGTAGAATCAACATCATTAAAATGTCCATACTACCCAAAGCAATCTATAATTTCAATGCACTTCCCATTAAAATATCAACGGCATATTTCACAGACATAGAACAAACTTTCCAAAAATTCATCTGGAATAAAAAAAGATCCCAAATAGCTACAGCAATCCTGAGAAAAAAGAACAAAGTAGGAGGGATCTCAATACCAGATTTCAAGCTATATTACAAAGCCACTATGCTCAAAACTGTCTGGTATTGGCACAAGGACAGACATATAGACCAATGGAATAGAATAGAGAACCCAGAAATCGGCCCAAACCACTATGCTCAATTAATATTTGACAAAGGAGGCATGAACATACAATGGAGTCAAGACAGTCTCTTCAATAAATGGTGTTGGGAAAATTGGACAGATACATGCAAAAAAATGAAACTAGACCACCAACTTACACCATACACAAAAATAAACTCAAAATGGATCAAGAACGTAAACATAAGACAGGAAACCATAAAAATACTAGAGGAATCTATAGGCATAAAAATCTCCGACATATGTCAAAAGACCATCTTCACTGATACTGCTCCTAGGGCAATGGAAACTAAAGAGAAAATAAACAAATGGTACTACATCAAAATAAAAAGCTTTTGCACAGCAACGGAAACCATCAATAAAACAACAAGAAAGCCCACTCACTGCATGGGAGAACATATCTGCCATTGATATCAACGATAAGGGTTTAATCTCCAACATTTACAGGGAACTCATGCAGCTTAACAAAAAGAAGATAAACAACCCATTCAAAAAATGGGCAACTGATCTAAATAGATACTTTTAGAAAGAAGATAGAGGGAAGGCCAAGGGACATATGAAAACCTGCTCAAAGTCACTAATCATCTGAGAGATGCAAATCAAAACAACAATGCGGTACCATCTCAGACCTATCAGAATGGCTATTATCAACAAGGCAAGAAATGACAAGTGCTGGCGAGGATGCGGAGAAAAAGGGACTCTTTTGCACTGCTGGTGGGAATGCAGACTGGTGCAGCCACTGTGGAGAACAGTATGGAGTTTCCTTAAAAAACTAAAAATGGAACTCCCATTTGACCCAGTGATCCCACTTCTAGGAATATATCCCAAGAAACTAGAAACATCAATCAGAAAGGATACATGCACCCCTATGTTCATAGCAGCACAATTCACCATAGCAAAGATTTGGAAACAGCCTAAGTGCCCATTAGCAGATGAGTGGATTAAAAAACTGTGGTACATCTACACAATGGAATACTACGCTGCGGTAAAAAAGAAGGAGCTCTTACCATTTGCAACAACGTGGATGGAGATGGAGAACATTATGCTTAGTGAAATAAGCGAAGCAGAGAAAGATAAATATCACATGATCTCATTTGTGGAATATAGTGAACAACATAAACTGATAGAAAAAAGAAAAAAAAAGATCCAGAGACAGAGAAACATCAAACAGAACGTTAAACCTCAGGGAAGAAATAGTGAGGTAACCAGAAACCCAAGAATGCCTGAGAGCACCTTTCTAACCATGCTAGCAATCATCAGATGTACAGTAATATTAACTGGGGAAAATCGGGAAGTATTTTGGACTTATGCTCCTGACCCTTCATGGTTAAGACCCCTTACTTGGGCTGATCCCCTGACTAATGTAGTCACCAATAATACCAAACACTTTGGTTATCCAGGAGGATCATGGGTGGGGCAAGAAAGTATAATTACACAGGTGTCGTCACCCAGCTTCCCTCTTGTATGACACAAAATCAAACCACGGCCCCTTTGTGTGTAAAATTAAAGAGAGGTTTCTGGCTTGTGTGGACACCAAAGAAAGGGTGTCACTACTATCACTACTTGCCCCTGGGAGAGGTGCAGAAAATGTAACTAAGACCTTGTCAATACAAAAAGAAATGGACAGCCAGTTTGAAAGGGAATTGTCATGGCCTAGAGCAAAGAATATCCTTACATGATATTATTCTACAATGTCATTAAAATTCTTCCCAGATTTGGATTACCCCCATTACATATAATAGTACCTCGCACCCTTGGGGATCAATAAAAGAAAATCATCTTTTTGGTGCTTGGAGACAAAGGTAACACATCTCTTGATATTTTAGAATTACAACAGCATAATACACAATATCCCAAGCAAACTTACAAACTAATTCTTTGAATGTCTGGCAGCAATTTAACAAGGACATGTAAGGATTTAATCCCTTCCATTGTGTAGAGGGCCTCCTGGGAAGGCACCTGAGCATTCTATATTGGTCCCTTGGACCCTCTTCTCAGAATCCAATTACTCACAGCTATTGCCTGAGCTTTCTGTTCATGCCGAGGTTGAAGCCTCGTGGTGGCTGGTATCATGGATCTCTCTCTCACCCAGTGGGGCAAGCTGGGCCCTCCCGGGAGAAGAAACCCGGGTTCCCCAAGATATGTGATCAGTGCTGGGGCCCCGCCAGCAGGCGAGGGGATCCCAAGGCAGGTGCTGGGCATGGAGGCCTTGGGGGCATAGGCTACCAAGGAGACAAAACTGAACCTCACGTCACCCTGCTTGGCCCCGGAGGATGGCTGGTTAGCCAGAGACAGGTAAGATTCCTCAAGGAAGGAACAACCTAAGACAGGCACAGTCGCAGAGGGGCCATCAGGAGAGATCTTGGGGGTCAACAGAGGTGGGGCACAGACCCTCACCCCCCTAACTTTGCAGGGGCCTGAACCCTCACCCCTTCTGAAGGAAGTCTCCTGCCCCCATGGCTGCTTAACTTCCCATGCCCACCTCAAATAGGGACCCAGGTAACAGACACAGACTTGGCCGATAGCAGCTGCCCTCTCACTCCAATAAGAATTGTTTGAGTTGTCTTGTACCCATGGTGTGGGGAAGTAGGTTTATGATATCTAAATCCAGCCTACCACCAGGAATGCTCAGGGTCTACTCAAGAAGGCATATAATCCTTTCCACTAATATTTACAGGGTAAAATAAGATTGTTGTTAGAGTAATAAATTTGACAGTAAAATAGTAGTCAAGTTTTCAGGTTAATTTAAATTGGCTAATTGAAACAAGTGAATATTCTAGAAAAATTAATAGTACTGGACAAAAAGCAGTTCCTAAAGTTTTAACTAAAATTTTTATTGGTAGTTCATCCCAGGATAAAATTGTGTAACATGTAATGAACCTAAAGCAATCATATTATAATGCAAAAAATTAAAATTTAAAAGCTATCAAGATTACATTATGAAATTTTCAAAAGCCTCCTAATATTTAAATCAAAAAAGGGGGCAGGGGTTGTAGAAGAATATCATGTAAGGAAAAATATCCTGTAAGTAAATTACATCTAGAATATTTGTACTTTAGAAAACTAATTGTAATGCAAGACACCCATGAAAAACACATATGGTGTCAAAACAAGCCAGAGGAAAATCATTTGGGCAAAAAATGAAAAAGGATCCCAAGTCAAATTTATAGAAAATATTCCTTTATTAACTTTTGGTCGAGAATATGATTGTATATTTTCAGAAAACAACTCCGAGACCATGTGGATTCTGGCAACAGAGAGGAATTGACAGGACTACTCCAACCATGAAGATAGAAGAGAAGCAGTCCAGAGATGGAAGACGCTGACATCACCTTGCCATACTAGTAGTCAGCAGCTATGCATTACTGCAGGTTGCCCAGGACCAAACTAGAGGGATCTGCATTACCACCATTTGTCCACCATCCAGAAATGAAATATCATTGCTGACATGTGCACATAAGGAACTGTTTGACATTGAAATTGGGTCTCAAAAGAACTGTTGGCCCAGAAAGAAACTCACTACAGACTGATTCATTTGCCTTTCAGCAAAACCATTATTGCTTGTCTCATTTTTGGTTCTTATAAGTGTATTTCTAGTAGCACATGATCTCACTCATCTAGGAGAAATGATGAACAACATAGACTGATGAACAAGAACAGACCCAGAAACAAGGAGACATGGATCAGACTGTCGGGCCTCAGAGGGAGGGTAGAGGAGGGTGGGGATATAGGGAAGAGATCAACCAAAGGACTTGTGTGCAAGCATATGAGCCTAACCAGTGGTTAAGGACAACAGGAGGGGTGGGGGCATGCATGGGGAGGGGTGTATGAGGATGGGAATGGGGAGATGAGGACAAATATGTGATACCTTAATCAATAAAGAAATTTAAAAAATAAAAATAAAATAAAAATTTAAAAATAAATAAATAAGACACCCCCCCCCCAAAAAAAAAAAAAACCACAAAAAAAAACTCTCACACACACACAAAAAGTCAGGCTCTTAAACATTAAATAACTTGCTCAATGCCACTCACTAACTTTAAGGTAGTATAGAATGCTATCTCAATACTGTCCCCATTACTGCTTCTGTCTCCTCCTCCCCCAATCTATGGGCAGAATTCCATTTATCCTTCAGAACTCAATTCCTATATGAAATTTTCCCTAGCATCCATGTGTATGAAGATATACCCAGATAGCCTCTCCTAAATAATTATCTAATAGAGTGTATGTTTTTTTTGTAGGAGTTACTATGCTATATTGACAGTAATTATTTATATACTTACCTCCTACACAGTAAGCTTCTTGCTGCCTTGAAAGATCCTTTCAGTCCAAATGCCTTACACCACAATATTTATCAAATGAACAAAATTAATTTCTTCTGACTCTAATTCCAAAGAGCTTCCAGTTATTTCACAGATAGCTTCCCATCAAGAATCTATTTTTTAAAATGACAAATTGGATAAAATACAAATTGATTATATAATTTAAAGCCATTCAGGGTCTATGACCAGGATGAGTAACTATCTTCATCTTACACTAGTAATTAAAGTCTTAAGACATTTTACAATCATATACTAAAGTTCACTGTATATGTAGGAAAAATGCAGGGATTATATTTTAAGGCCCTACTGGCTTAATATACAAATAATGAGTGAAAAGAGAAAAAAATGCCAGCATTCTAAAGAGTTTGCAGCAGCCCTAGCCGGTTTGGCTCAGTAGATAGAGCATCCGCCTGCAGACCAGGGGTCGATTCCAGTCAAGGGCATGTACCTCCATTGTAGGCTCCTCCCCAGCCTGGTCCCTGGTCAGGGCTCATGCAGGAGGCAACCAATCGATGTGTTTCTCTTACACTGATATTTCTCTCTCTCTTTCCCTTTCTCTTCCACTCTCTCTAAAAATAAATGGGAAAATATCCTAGGGTGAGGATTAAAAAAAAAAAAGAGTCAGCAGCAATGATAGCAATATAGGCCAGAGACAATAAGCCAATACAATAGAGATCAAAAACCAGTCTGAACATACCCTGAGAAACTGAAAACCTATGTCCAGAAAGCAAATCCCCCCCAAATTAAGCTTTCTATTTCCCACCAACACACTTGAGGAACATGTGCTGACCCATGCAGTGGACATAAAAAAATAAAAAGAGAGTTCAAAGACTAGAAAAAGTCAGGAAAAAAAAATCTCAGAATTAATAACGGTAAAAAGATATGGATTAATCCAGAAAATGGGTCAGGATGTCAAATTATTTTAGTCCACTTACCTGGAAGTGATGCTTTCCTAAGGGTTATTGTCTATTTCTATGGTCTTTCCAAAATACAAGTCTCCCTCTTCTTGGATCTGAGGTATACATAATTATTTTTGTTTGATCTTTCATGAAGGGCATTCAAGTGTCAAAAATGTCAATAAAGCCTCCGATGAAAAACAACCAAAACCCTCTAGTCTTAAGCTTATGAATTTATTAAATAAAAAGTGCTCTACTCAGAACTATCTAGTCAGAACCATCTCTGAAACCTAAATGTGGGAATGCAGTTACTGCAGCAGCAGCCAGTTGGAGTGTTAGATGGCTCCCCAAGCTGTTGCTTGAATAGAAACTCCTGAGACAAAGTTTAGAACATCCTTTCTAAATGCAATACAGACCCACGAGATCCTTGGCTACCTTTACCTCCATATTTTTTCCTGTAAAGGCAGTCTTTGGTTTTGTTTTGTTTTAATATGATTTCATGTCTGTAAACATTTTGGGATAGAAAGACAAATGTGAAATAGGGTTGTTTATGCATTCTGGCCAAGTCCCAAACCTCCCGACCCCCTTTTAGAAGAGCTTAAACCCACAAATTAAAGTCAAGCTCAAAAAAGATGTAAAAAAAAAAAATACTTTCTCTAGACAAGAGTCACAGGTTGTTGGGGTTGAAAAGGAGAAAGATCTAAACCAACAGTCTCACTTTATAGATAAATCCCATAAAAAAAGTTTATCAACCTGTAATTAGCTAAACGGCCATAATATTTTGTTTACTTCAAAAACTAGTTTAGGCAGTACACCTTAAAAATATATTCTTCACCTGTAGAAATGATTTTTAAGTATAAAAACAACAATCACTCAAAGTTGTCTTTAAAATCCATCCTATAATGTAGGAATGTACTAAATCAAAGTAAATAAAAACATGGTTGATAGCAGGAATCATAACTGTTTTTAAGGTGATCCATACTAAACAAGCTTCAAAACAGCTGATCAACTACACTAGATAGAGTTACCTTTACCTTATTTAATGTCTAACATTGAGTGCTTACTATGAATCAGGCACTACTATATAAGGCGTTTTGAATGTACCATGCCATTTACAGGAATTTTAAAAAAAGCTTAGCCCTCACTGGTTTGGCTCAGTGGATTCCGGTCAAAGGCACATGCCAGGGTTGTGGGCTCGATCCCTGGTGGGGGACATGCAGGAGGCCGCCAATCAGTGATTTTCTCTCATCATTGATGTTTCTCTCTCTCTCTCCCTCTCCCTCTCCCTTCCTCTCTCTGAAATCAATAAAAAATATATTTTAAAAAATAAATAAAAGCTTAAAATGCAAAGCTTAAATGATAGTTACATACTGTAAAAATCAAAGAAGTCCTATTAAAATCATGATTCAGAAAACTTAAGGCAAATAAAGTTCTACAAAATATAACAGTAAAACAAATTTCCACCTTCACCTCCCTGAACAACCAAGAGCTTCCTTTATTTCTAAGGAACCATCTTTAGTATCTCCAGATGAAAAAGTCAGAGATACAGTCTGAACTTCAGGAAATCCAGGCAACATTTTTTTCTCATACACAACTTCTATAACTTCAAGAATAGAACAAATACTGATAGAAAATTTACCAACACAGTAATAGAAAACATGTTGCCATTCTGCCAAATACTTCAACACCTCAACTTTTGAATATTCCAAGAATGCTATTGCACAATATAAAATCAACAAAGTCCTTCTCCCCAAATTTTTTCATAGGATTATGGCATACTTGTAATTGAAATATATTTCTTGGTGAAGTTAAAAAGGGTGAGGATGAAAAGAATGTATCAGAGTAGAAAACAAAGTTGCTTGATGTTTATAATTTTTCCCCCCAATTATTTCATTAGTACCTTATAAAGGATGTTTTTAAATGTTTATTTTGGAAACATGCTTACCACACTGGAACTTTTGTTAAGATAACTTAGATGATGTCAGTTCAAAAGACTTTTTCTCCAAAGTAATTAATTTTTAGGCATTATAAGATAGAAAAAATCTAGTTCGTCACAAAATGTCCAAATATTCAGTAAGTAGTTCTCTCCTTGGGGGTGGGGTTGGGGGGGGAGTAGTGAGTTCCTCCTTAAACTGTAAAACACATGCTTGTACCCTTACAAAAACATTTTTAAAAATACATCAATCTCCCTCAATGGATAGTGTCAGCATGCGGACTGAAGATCCCTGGTTAGATTCTGGTCAAGGGCACATACCTCAGATGCAGGCTGGGTCCCTGGCCCCCATTGGGGTGCATGAGGGAGGCAACCAATCCATATGTCCCTCTCACATCAATGTTTCTCTCTCCCTCCCCCTCCTTCTACTCTCTCTAAAAAAAAACAACAAAAAAAACAAAAAATATCCTCCGGGTAAAGATTAAGGAAAAAAAAATACATGAACCAAAAAACATATATAAATAAAGAACCAAATTTTAGTGAGTTTTTCTACTATTATCAACTAGTATTCCAAAACTAACAAAAACAGCTATTACAGTTTATATAAACTGGTATAAATACTAAAATTGTGTACATTTGTCTAGATAACAAAAAGTAATGAACATCACGATTTGACTTAGTGTGTAACTATCTTTGTAGTTGATCACAGAATTTTAAGATTCCTTTCATTTTAGTGGTTTTATACCATCATCAGACCTCAAGTAATATTGTCCACACTTCTAAACTCACAAGTTTTTACCAAAGATGAAGTGGTTCTATAAAGAAAGTAGCAGCTCTATGAAGATCACTTATTTAAAAATAAGCCTTCTTTTTCTATTTGCTTATCAAATGCTGAAGTTTCTCATATTCAAATGTCATGTTTATAAAGAACTGATACATATGTTTTTAAAATATTAGTTTTAATATTAGCTGTTTCTAACATGTCAATAGTTATCATTACCTGATAAAATTCTATAACGATCCTATATAAATCTATATAATAAAGAGGTTAATATGCAAATTGACCATCACTCCAACACACAAGATGGCCGCCCTCATGCGGACACAAGATGGCTGGCAGGAGAGGGCAGTTAGGGGTGACCAAGCCGGCAAGGGAGGGCTGTTAGGGGCAATTGGGCCGGCAGGAGAGGGCAGTTAGGAGCGACCAGGCTGGCAAGGGAGGGAAGTTAGGGGTGACCGGGCCTGCAGGGGAGGGCAGTTGGGGGGGACCAGGCCTGCAAGGGAGGGCAGTTGGGGGTGACCAAGCTGGCAGGGGAGGGCAGTTAGGGGTGACCAGGCCAGAGGGGAGGGCAGTTAGGGGCAACCAGGCCGGCAGGGGAGGGCAGTTAGGGGTGACCAGACCATCAGGGGAGGGCAGTTAAGGGCAACCAGGCCTGCAGAGGAGGACAGTTAGGGGTGAGCAGGCCAGCAGGGGAGGGCAGTTAGGGGTGACCAGGCAGTTAGGGGCAAACAGGCTGGCAGGGGAGCAGTTAGGCATTGATCAGGCTGGCAGGGGAGTCGTTAGGGAGTGATCAGGCTGGCAGGCAGAAGTGGTTAGGGGCAATCAGGCAGGCAGGCAGGCAAGCAGTTGGGAGCCAGTGGTCCTGGATTGTGAGAGGGACATCACTTGAGGGGTCCCAGATTGGAGAGGGTGCAGGCTGGGCTGAGGGACACCCCCCCATGCATGAATTTTGTGCACCGGGCCTCTAGTAAAAGCATAATATGCAAATTGACTGAAAGGCCGAACAGCGGAATGACCACGCTATGACACCCACTGGCGCCAGGCTAGCCAAAGCGGGTGCGATGCGATTGGTCGGGGCCTCGCCGTGGCCCCATGATCGCCCCACAGAGGGAGGCTCAGGCCACCAGCCTGAGGGGGGATCAATCAGGGGACTCCCCAATTGCCCCAAAGAGGGAGGCCCAGGCTATCCGGCAGCAGCAGGTGGGTGGGGCCTCCCTCTGCGGGGGCAATTGATTGCAGGGCTCCCGACTGCGAAGAGGGCGCAGGCCAGGCTCAGGGACACCCCCCCCCCGCCTCCCCCCGTGCATAAATTTCGGGCACCGGGCCTCAAGTCTTTTAATAGGCAGCCATTATTGTAAGTGCAGAAAATGTGTATTCTACTACTGTAGCTCCTTACTAAATTTTGGAATCCCAGAGAATTAAGAGACTAATATACTCAGCAAACTACAAATGCTAAATCTTTTCTCAGGGATCACCTTGCTAACATAATCATCTATTTCTCAAAGAGAAAAGGCAGTTCAAATTTTCAAAAAGTGTCAAATCAAATGTATATATCACAAATACAGACTTAAACTTTAATGGATGACTAGTTTTAAAACAACCTCTTCAATGGACGTTTAACCATTTCACTGTTAAAGAGAGCAGTATTTAACATACAATCCATACTTTGAATTTGACTCATTACATACTATATCCTATCACAACTTAAAATTTACCAAGACCCATACTAAAGTTTTGTTTGAGGCAAACTATTTATTTTGTGTTACAATTATCTGGCTGAACCAATCAAAGGAAACTAGTTTCTCTTAGCTAATCTGGGCAGTGGATCTTGAGAAAAGAAAGCAACATAAATGAATATGATACATTCCTAATTTATGCAACCCCATAGAAAACCCCCAGCAATCAGTGACATTCCTAACAGTGCAAAAAGGACATAAATTATATCACAATTATTTGTGATTACTTTTAAATCATGGGTTTTTTTTCCCCTTGTATTTCAAATACTACAGCAAAACTGGTGTGGAAAATGAGCAAGTAATTTTTCCTTGGGTTATCAGGAGGGACCACACACCCCCCAGTTGTAACCACTATCCAAGGAGACAGCTCTACCCCTGGGTGGGAACGCGCAGAAACTCAGTGACTGCTCCAAAGGTAAACACAACCTTGCTTTTTCTTTTCTTTTTTTGTTTTCTTTTTTGCTGTCACGGTACAAAGAACTCAACATACTCCCCTAAAAGGTACATTTGTTTTACCAAGGTCAAGGGAGAGCCAATAACTCCATTAGAGAGGTGAGAATCTCTTTCCCCTTTTACTTGCCCGGGCCTAACATTTCACCTCTTTCCTGCAGCAAAATGCCAGAATAGGGAAGGTCACAGGAGCAGGATGAAACCGTCCTGGCCATAACCCTCCCAGCCCCCACATCCAAGGAAGCCTTAATGTTTTCCTCTTCTTAATCCCACCCCTGACCACAGTCCCCATTTCAGTCCCTATCTTCCCCAACTTGTCCTCAAATCCGCTTTTCCAAGGATGTGCCAGGTAAATGAGCGAAGGAATAAAATAAGGGCAGACTTTGGAGCCGAAGGTCGGTCAGCCTTGCAGGGTACTAAGGGGGAGAGCAGATGCGGTAAAGAAAACACTTGAGAACTAAGAAAGGTCCAAGGACTCGTGGACGGACTGTGCCACGGAAGTCCAGGCCGGCGGATAAAATCAGAAAGGCAAAGGAGAGCCCAAGAAAACTAGCAGGAGAGACACTCTGGGAGCGGAGCAGAAGCGCCCCCTCTGGTGTTGAAGGACCCGCAGTCGAATCCGAGAAGCGCCGCGTCTAGAGGACAAGGGCGGACTCTGCACCCGCCCGGGCGCCCTCCGCAATCCCGCGCAGAGCCGAAGGTTCCCCCGCGGTGCCCCCTTCCCACGCCGGCCCAAGCGGGTGGGGTGCACACTGGGTAAGGAGGGCCGGGCGGGCCAGCTCTCCCGGCTCCCGCGGCCCGCCCGCCGCCCGGCCCGGGCTGCACGCCTACCTGTAGCACCAGCGGCTCGGGGTTGAAGGCCAGGGTCAGCAGCAACTGCATGCGCTCCGAGTCCTTGAGGTTGCGGAGCAGGAAGCTGCCCGAGTCCTTGGTCTCGGCGTAGCGGCGCACCAGGCGGTCGAGCAGGCGCTGGGAGGGGCAGTGCACCAGGTCGGACCAACCCTCCACGGCCTCGGGCGTCAGCAGCCGCACGTCGCCGTTCAGGCGCGCGAACTCGGTGCGCGGCATGGCCTGCAGCAGGTCGCAGCGCGGCCGGCCGGTGGCCCGCTTGCAGATGCTCTGGTCGAGCTGCGCCAGCTCGCGCTGCGAGCCCAGGCGCTTGAGCACCACTCGGCGGCGGCCACCCTCGCGGGGCTCGCCATACTGCGCGAAGTAGACGTTCTTCACGTTGAGGAAGTCCAGCAGGCGCAGGCGGCCCCACGCCTCGAACACCACCTGCCCGTTGAGGAAGCGGCGGCACCAGCTCGTGCCGAAGCACGCCGGGCACTTATTGAGCTGCAGGAAGCGCCGGTCCGTCAGTTCGTTGCGCTGCCAGGAGGCGAGCAGCGACGGCGAGTGCAGCACCATCAGCACCAGCAAGCTGCCCAGAGCCGCCAGCTTCAGCGAGCGGGACAGGCGACCTAGCTTCGGGGGCACCAGGCGCCACATCCCGTCCGCCGCCCGTCCGCACCGGAGGGCGAGGGCACCCCCTGGGCGCCCCCGCCGCGCCGAAACCCCGAACGGGAGGAGGAGAGCGGGAGCGGCTGGGGTGGGAGCCGAGGTGTGTGAGCGGGAGCGGGAAGGGCCGGCTCCAGCAGCTGCGCCCCCAGCCCCTCGTCTCCACAACTCTCGCTCCTAACGCCGAGCTCCCGCCCGACTCCGGGCGCCTCTTTTCGGCCAGCCAAGTTACGGAGGGGCGGGAAGGGGGCGGGGGGACGCGCGGGCCCGAGTGCCACGCGCCCGCCCGCCCGCCCGCGCACGCGCACAGCACTCTCCGGGCGTGAGCTGCGGCGGCGGCCGGGTCTCGGGGAGACCGAAGGAGGGACTCACGGAAGGGGAAGGAACGCTGGAGCGTCTCACTCCGCAAGCAGCAACCGTGTGGGAAGATGGGGTGAAGGAGGCGCCCGCCGCGCCCCGGGTTCCTGGCTGGCTCTCCGGAGACGCCGGGAGCCGGGGGCGGGGCACGGGGTGCACGAGCGCGTCGCGCGCCACCCGGAAAGCGTCAGCACGGCTCTGGGGGCAGCGGGGCGTCTCCGTGGGCGGAGCCCGCGCCCGCGCCGGGGAGGAGGGATGGGCTCGGAGCTTGGTGGTGAGATGGCTTTTAGTGACAGTCCACCTTTCATGATTGGGGAGGATTACCGGCCTGACATTGCCCACCGTCACGGAGACGGTCCTCCGACGGGCGGGGTGCGGGGCACCAGAAGACCTGAACTGCGAAAGGCTGCACCTCCCCGTCTCTGGGGCGCGCGTGGGGCGGGGCGGGGCGGGGCGGGGCGGGTGGGGCATCGTGCCCGCCCCCGCCCCTACATGGTTGGGGGCGTCCTGGAGCCGGTGCGGGCGCGCCTCGCGGGAGCTCTCTTCCTCCGGGCCTGTGGGCCTCTGGCTGCGGGACTGGCCTCTGGAGAAAACGGGGAAGGCATGGTTTGTGGGGACTCGTTGGGGATTGCGTCTTCGGCGTGTTTTTTCGGCATCTCGAGTTTTCCTGAGTGAACACGGGAATTGAAAGTGTTAAAGGGACAGTGAACCTCCTGGCCTGGTGTCCACCTGAGTCCTACCCTAAACGCCCTGGAGCAGCGGGGATGAGCTGGTGGCAGGTTTGCCTTGCTCCCCACCAGCTTTCCCAGGCGCCCTGAAGCCTTTTCCTACAGGTTCCTATGGGGCGCGGAGCCCGCCCCGGAGCCGCCCCGCGGGAGAGCACCCCACGTGGTCCCCGCAGGCTGGGACTTGCTGTGGCGGTAACCATGGGAACGGGCCGGGGCAGCCTGGCGCTCTGCGCAGGCGGGTTGGCTCTGGTTCACTCCAGCACTGCAAAAATAACTGGGGAAGGAGCTCCAGCGCCTTGTTTTGGTATAAATTTTAGAGGACTAGGACTCTAGCAGTGGCTGCGAATAACAATGATTCTCAATTTTAGCGTTAGAATGAGGAGTTGTTAGTCTGAAGGATAGGTGGTTCCTGATACAGTATTAAATGCCTAGGTCTTAACTGAGTTAATTTTAGAGATTGAACAGTGATTTTTAGGAGACCCTAGTAATTGGCATGTATAGACCTACTCTACAGGACCCTAATGAGAAGCACTGTCAAATTCACTTTACAGCTGTTGTAAATGAGCCATCGTCATGAGACGTTCTGTTGAAGTTAATATTTTGTCCTTCATGATATAAGAACTCAAACTTAGAAAAAAAAAGCTTTGGACAATTAAATATATTCAATATAGAAGTGATTTTTAAATGCTATTGCATTAAATACAGATGCCGAAACCGGTTTGGTTCAGTGGATAGAGCGTAGGTCTGCGGACTGAAAGGTCCCAGGTTCGATTCTGGTCAAGGGCATGTACCTTGGTTGCGGGCACATCCCCAGAAGGGGGTGTGCAGGAGACAGCTGATCGATGTTTCTCTCTCATCGATGTTTCTAGCTCTCTATCCCTCTCCCTTCCTCTCTGTAAAGAAAAAAAAATCAATAAATGCTATTGCATTAAATACAGACAAATTGGGAGATTTAGTCTTCAAGACTCCTACAAAATGACTTAAATTTTGCTGCTACCTGAAGAAATTTTACTTCCACATTTGGCAGTAATTTGGTTTAACTTGCCTTCAAGCATCCCAAAACTCCATACAATGTAAAGTTCTGAGCAGAATCTCAAATGAGAAATTTTGTAAGAATACAGTTTAATATGATTGGTCTGGAAATGTCAGGGCTGCTGCTGCTGAAAGGTTGGCAAGTTTATTACTAAACGGCAGACTTCTTATATTTAGCATCTTTTGTACCTGTACTATAGATGTGTTAAATTAATATGAGATAATTTATGTAGAAATGCTTTAAAACAATGAAAGCACTACATACATTTTTATATTTATAGTTAGAATGATTGGTCCATTAGCATACGGTACTTGCCAGTAAACTGATTAAGCTGAGATAATTGGGACATAGTGAGAGGCTATTTAGATGATTAGTACCAGGATTAAGGGTGGCACTGTTTCTATGTATGGAAAAAGTCGTTGGAGTTCTTAAACTATTCTCAACTTCCAAATCCTTGCAATTGTATAGGCATCATTTGAAAAATGGAAGTAAAAAAGGTTACTAGCCTGTACATACTGAGTTTTGAAAAATATTTGCTTTTTTTATCTAAATATTTTACATTTATGTAAAAGCCCTGATATTCTTTTCAGTTAGGTTTTCTAAACTTATCAAGAAAGATAATCTTCAGGAGCTTAATGCATTTCCAAGGCAGGGAAAGGGGGCAAGGCTTAGAGCTATATGAGATAAACTCAGATTTGCCACATCTATTTACGGCTAGGGTTCAGGATCTGAAGAAGGGGCTGCACACAAAGAAAACACTAGACAAGAAATATGAATTTAGAAGGCATGGGGGTGGGGAGGGGGCAGGCGGAAACCTCTCTCTAATGGAGAAGCTCACTGAAAACCTGGACCTGTCAGCTTTTATTCACTTGAATACACATTTTCCCTTTAGCAATGCATACAGGCAGATCAAAGGTAAAGTTTGGTAAACAGTAAAAGGATTACCAGGTTAGGGACTTGCCTTCAGCCATTGAGCCCACAGCAGGGCAATATTATGCTGTTTTCAGCCCTGCTGAATATCAAAGTCCATTGGCCTTCTAATGGGACTTTTTGAATAATATGCTAATTACTGTTGGTTTTAGTCTCCTGCATTTCTCCCTTTTTGTTTTCTTAATAAATCTAGAAAGGTGTATGCCATTTGCAGGGCTTGAGTCCTTTTAAGACTTTTCATTCTGCATCTGCAGACTAGAATTAAACATATAAGAACAAGAATGAGACAGACAATAATGATTATGCTAAAAAGCAAATGTAGGGAGATCCAATGAAAAGGATTTTGTTCTTTTATGTCCATTTTAAAGTGCTGCCAGGCATTTAAGGAACTAGTTTGTAGTAGGCTCCTTTCTGGGCCCTCAGTTCTTTATGGGTCCCCTTCCCAATCACTGTCCCCAGCAATGATATTCGAGTTCTGGATGGTGGACAAATGGTGGGCAATTACAGTGCAGGTCCGACCTTCTTTGGCTTTGTCCAGGGCAACCTGCACCATTGCACACCTGGTGACTGCTAGCATGGCAAGGTTTCTTCACCATCCCCCAGGTACTCTCTGGACTGTTTCTCCTCTTCATTTCTTATCTTCAGTATGTTGCTTGGGGCTACTGCTATCTGTGGCTCGAGTAGTCTGGTCAGTTCCTCTCTAGGATCAAAGTTGAATGTTCCTTGCACGAATCCACACGGGCTTGGAGGAGTTTTCTGGAAATACACAAGCATATCCTCAACCAAAGGTTAACAAGGGGTCTGGGCCCTTCCATAAACCAGACTCGGGATCTTTCCATTTAAACAAACCATTTTCCTTTGGCTTATTCTAACACCAGTGTGATTCCATAGGTGTCTTGCCATCAGCATTATAAGGGAAACAATTTAAAGTAATTAAGGCTTGATGTAGTTACTTACAGGAGATTTCTCCACTATTCCCCCTTTTTGCTTTTCAAGTTGGGATTTTAGAGGTCTTTGAGGCAGATGTAACATGCAAGGGGGACATTCCTTGATAATCTGTTTTGCCTGCTGTATAATGTTTTGGCAGGCTGATGTAAATGCTGATGAGATTCTGTGGCCTGTTTTAATAAAGTAACTAATTGATTGGCGTATGCATTTCCTTTTGTTAAAGGACCAGGCAGGGTGGTATGAGCCCTGATATGAGTAATATAAAAGGGGAATTGTCTTTGCTGTACAGTTTGCTGTTTAAATAGTATAAATAGACTTTGGTCACTGAGCCATTTTAATTGAGCAGTCTCAATTCTATTTACTAGGCCAGCATCATAGGCAGAATCAGAAATAATATTAAGAGGCTCTTGGAAATCCTGCAATACAGCCTTAATAGTTTCTAATTTAATTCTTTGCACAGAAGTATGACTGGTCTGGATGACTTGGTCTGAATTCATTGCATGATAAGCAGCTTTACCATTAGATGAAACAGTTAATGCTCCAGGAATAGGTTCCTGCCTAGTATTTTTTGGTATAATAGTAGGGGTGTAATATAAAACCTGTAGTAATTTGTGTGTTTTTATTTTTTTTTCATAGATAACAACTAAGTTTCTCTGAATATCCACTTAGTCCAATTTGCCAATTTAAATCAGTCTGAAATAAGGTTTATTTTCTAACTTCATTTGTCCTTGGGTGTGGATAGTAAATGACACTAACTGAATTTCTGCTATCAGTCTTTGAGTATATTGACATAAGCTTTGTTTGGGAGGCAAAATGCAAATTACTTACTTTTAAGTGTCCTTGGTTTAGGGAAGATAGGATTTACTAGATGGTCCCAAACCACTTGGCATTTATATTTTTTAAATGGTTGCAAACTACTATTTCATGCTGTATTTGCCATCTCACTGCTCAAGTGAGGCAAGCCACAAAATTAGAAAATGATTCTGTATGTCTTTGGATACACTTAATAAAAGCTTTCTTAGGATTTCTAAGTATATTGAATAAATTTTCCATTTCTCTCATAGAGATTTTTAGATAAGATCTTAACTAATTAACGTACTTTCCTTTCGTATTTCTACTTTTTAAGGCCTAATACATTGACTTTTAATTACAGTTCCTAAATATTTGAAGGGTGTTTCCCTCTGCATTTCCTCCCACAGCAATTTCTAAGCCATATTTAGAGAGTTTCTCTTAAAAACTTTTACTTTCTTTTAAACAGCAACCAACTTGGTTGCCTTTCAGAAAAACCAGTAGGAGAGTGGTATGCTGGACAATACTGCATACATTTCAAGTAAAAGTAACTCTCTTTTTACTTATGGTGTCTCATTAATGGTGAGATTTAATGCTTGAATAATAACTTTTGGTTTACTTTGTAAATAGTAATGAAAGAGATATTAAAATTTCTCTTTTTGTTAGCTTAAATTTACTTCTAAACAGCATTCTTTTTGGCTAGTGCTAATTTGCATATGTATGCAAATTTTACTAGAACCAATTGCTCATAAAATATTGGCTTCTCATATAAATAAGTTTATATGAGACCTTGATTATGTTGTGAAAAGCTAACTTATTAAGTAATTAAAGTATGCATCTCTATTGACAAAGTAAAGTAAGTAAACTTATACATTTGACCTATGAAGTACAGATGCCACCCCATCCCCCAGCCTAACTGAAGAGTAGGCTATCTGAGGGCTCCTGTCTTAAAATTCTGCTGCTGGATAATCTGGTTCTGCTTTAGAAGTATTCAGTAACTTTGTCCTGCCCTCCCTTTCCTTATTAACCATTTACTCTGTCCTTGGCAGGGGAGATGAGGGTAGTGGTCCAGCCTTTTTTAAACTTTCCTGAGACTTTATGACCCTTTCACAACTCTTGCAAATAGTTAACTTTAGCACTCATTTCTCTCTGTCAAAACTTTTTTCCATCTCATTACATATATAACCTTCACAAATGTCATACTTTCAAATTAGTCTTCAAACCTTTTTTCTATGTCCTTTAAAAATGCATAACCATACCTTAGACCTTCTATTAAGTATTTCTACTTGAATATTTATTCTTTCTATATATACCTTTAGGAACTTGTATAGACCTTTTTCCTCTTTTTCCTTTAAAATGTATATCCTGGTTCTATTCTTAAAACTATACAATATTTAAACCTTAATTTTCCAAAGATAATTAAAAGTAAACAGCCAGAATTTCGTAGATGGACATTTATCAACACACCTTTTGTAATTATTCTAAAAGACATCAATTAAATTTAAACCGGTTTTTATATTAAAAATTTGGTTCAGACTATATAATTAATCCTTCTTTATAATCGGGCCAATAAAATATTATATCCTAGGTTGAAATTTTACCACACATATTACACATAAGGACTACAATGTATTTTGAACTACTAATTTTTCTAGAGAATATACAAGAATTATTTTTCTCAAAAATGAATTTTTATACTTTATACATTTTGTTATCACAACTATATAATTTCTTCCACCTTAATTTGAAATTTAAACTCTTAGAAGCCTAAAAATTTAGGTGGCAAGTTAAGTACTTAGCATTTCTCAGATTAGTAATATTTTTACATTTTTAGCTATATATTTCAAGTAAAATAGAAGACATATTTAATTAATAGATTCAATTCTATCCTCTAAATATTTCATATGAGGCAAACTCAGATTACTATTTCGGTATTTTGTCATTTTAAAATACCTAGATATTTAATAATTTTTATTATTTAATTCAGCAAATTCCAAAGTTTTAAGTTACCAAAGACTTTGGAATATTATTTATAGGAATATGAGACTGGTGAAAAGGCAGGGGGAAGAGGGAGTGGGCCTCTAGGCCTCTTGAATTTAAAACTGCCACATTCTTCTTTTAAGATAACATCTAAGATCACTGCTGTGGCACCTCTACTTTTACAGGGAGAAGGGACACTGGCCCTTTCCTCTAACAGAGAGTGCAGTCTGTTGGCCTTCCTTCGTCCTCTTTCAAAAAGTTTCTATTTAGGTCTGTTGCTCATATCTTGATTGGATTGTTTATCTTCCTTTTGTTGAGTTGTATGAGTTCCCTGTAAATGTTGGAGATTAAACCCTTATCAGTGATAACATTGGCAAATATGTTCTCCCATGTAGTGGTCTTTCTTGTTGTTTTGTTGATGGTTTCTTTTGCTGTGCAGAAGTTTTTATTTTGATGTAGTCCCATTTATTTATTTTCTCTTTATTTTCCATTGCCCTAGGAGCAGTATCAGTGAAGAAGTTCCTTCGGCATATGTCTGAGATTTTGCTGCCTGTAGATTCCTCTAATATTTTTATGGTTTCCATCTTATATTTAAGTCCTGTATCCATTTTGAGTTTATTTTTGTGTATGGTGTAAGTTAGTGGTCTAGTTTCATTTTTTTTTTTTTTGCATGTATCTGTCCAATTTTCCCAACACCATTTATTGAAGAGACTGTCTTGATTCCATTGTATGTTCAGGCCTCCTTTGTCGAATATTAATTGGGCATAGTGGTTTAGGTCGATTTCTGGGTTGTCTATTCTATTCCATTGGTCTATATGTCTGTTCTTGTGCCAGTACCAGGCTGTTTTGAGAACAGTGGCTTCGTAATACAGCTTGATATCTGGTTTTGAGATCCCACCTACTTTGTTCTTCTTTCTCAGGATTGCTGTGGCTATTCGGTGTCTTTTTTTATTCCAGATGAATTTTTGGAGAGTTTGTTCTAGGTCTGTGAAATATGCTGTTGGTATTTTAATGGGGATTGCATTGAATCTATAGATTGCTTTGGGTAGTATGGACATTTTAATGATGTTGATTCTACCAATCCATGAACACGGTATGTTCTTCCATCTGTTTATATCTTCCTTTATCTCTTTTTTCAGTGTCCTGTAGTTTTTACCATATAGGTCTTTTACCTCTTTAGTTAAATTTATTCCTAGGTATCTTAATTTTTTTGGTGCGATGGTAAATGGGGTTGCTTTTTTAGTCTCTCTTTCTATAAGTTCACTATTGGTATAAAGAAATGCCATAGATTTCTTGGCATTAATTTTGTATCCTGCTACATTGCCAAATTCATTTATTAAGACTAATAATTTTTTGATGGAGTCTTTAGGGTTTTCTATGTACAGTATCATGTCATCTGAAAATAAGGACAGTTTTACTTCTTCTTTTCCAATTTGGATGCCTTTTATTTCTTCTTCTTGTCTGATAGCAATGGCTAGTACTTCCAGCACTATATCGAACAGGAGTGGTGAGAGAGGGCATCCCTGTCTTGTTCCTGTTTTTAGGGGAAATGGCTTTAGTTTTTGTCCATTGAATGTGATGCTGCCTGTGGGTTTGTCATATATGGCTTTTATGATGTTGAGGTATGATCCTTCTATTCCCACCTTGCTGAGAGTTTTTATAAAGAAAGGGTGTTGGATTTTGTCAAATGCTTTTTCTGCATCAATTGATATGACTATGTGACTTTTCTCCCTCAATTTATTTATGTGATGTATCACATTTATTGGTTTGCAGATATTGTACCATCCTTGCATCCCTTGGATACATCCTGCTTGGTCATGGTGTATGATCTTTCTAATGTACTGCTGGATTCGATTTGCTAGAATTTTGTTGAGGATTTTGGCATCTATGTTCATGAGGGATATTGGCCTGTAATTCTCTTTCATTTGGTTTTATTCTATAGCATCTGTGAAGAGATGGGGCTTAGGCCAAGAGGCCACCCAAAATTGGGCGGCGTGTGCCTTCTCTTAAGCTAGCCTTTTTCTCTTCTTGGGTATAGAAATCCCAGACGCATTCCTAAATTGTGAGAAATGTCTCATATATTCAAATTTCAAATGACTGGACTTTGAAATAAAAATCATGGCAAAAATGAGACTTTTAATAACATTCCCAAGAGCATGAGCGTCCATTTTATAGGATCACCAAAAAACCTAGTAAGTATTGGGCTGGGGCCTTTTTTTAGTTACTTCCCTTTGTCTAGGGAATTTTCCTAGAACCTGTGTTATCGGCCACATCTATCATTTATATTCTTTCTCTCCATCCCCACATTTTGTTTGCTCTGGGGAAATTTAGTAATGGCCTGGCTATCTACTGTTTCTTTTCTATTAAATTAAATTAAAGGCATGCTTAATAGACTAACAATAAACAAATTAAACCAAACAATAAAGACAGATAAAACAGCTATCAACAGACAAGCGCCCATAACACATACACAAGATTTAATAAATCAGAGTTCTTCTCATGGATCTTTCAGATGTTTTACATTGCCTGGGACTCACAGCCAGAATGTGGCCTAGAGCTCAGCCTGTTGTTCACAGATCTTATCCTATTCTGCTCTTCATAGCATTGACTGGCTTCTATAGTTGTTTTAGCTAAAATCTGCCTGTCTGGTGTAATAGGGTAATTTTCAGACAAAGCATTAAGGAGTCCTTTTGTTAAAGGACTGTTAGCCCCATTTTCTCTAGCTGTTGAGCCTTTCCACACTAGAGGCAGAGGATCCGGGGCCTTAAGTATTACAGACTTTTGACCCTCAATATGAAGTGGGCATTAATGCAGTTTGAACAAGAGCCCACCTAGTTAAAGATGACCAGGGCACTCGTTTTCCTTGAGCCTGATTTAACAGAGTACATTTTGACACCTTAACTCCTTTATCCTTGAGCATACAAGCTAAAAATTTACAATGATGTTTTTGCCTTTTACTCGAATTCTTCCCCATTATAACCTGGCTGAAATAAAAGATGTTCCTCGTCCACTTACGGTTCACACCTCCGAAGCTGGTACGGGCTTTGTGCACAGTGAACTCCCCCACTTTCCGGTGAACATTCCCACCTTTCCGGTGAACTTCCTCACTACACCTTTTTTGTTTTTTTCACTCAGGCGAATCTTTTTCCCCAGATGCCTATTTGGGCACCAGATGCTGCATCCATTTACGACTAGGGTTCAGGATCTGAAGAAGGGGCCATGCACAAATGAAAACACTAGACAAGAAATATGAATTTAGAAGGCATGGGAGCACAGGCAGAAACCTCTCTCTAGTGGAGAAACTCACTGAAACCCTGGACCTGTCAGCTTTTATTCACTTGAATACATATTTTCCCTTTAGGAATGCATACAGGCATATGAAAGTTAAAGTTTGGTAAACGGTAGAAGGATTATGAGGTTAGGGAATTGCCTTCAGCCACTGAGCCCACAGCAGGGCAATATCATGCTGATTTTCAGCCCTGCTGAATATCAAAGTCCATTGGCCTTCCATTGGGTCTCTTTGCATAATATGCTAATTACTGTTGGTTTTAGCCTCTGGCAAGATTATTCTAAAGTACTTTATTAGGGTTTTGAAAAAGGTCAGTAAGTTAATGTTAATATATATTACCCACCTATCCTATAAACTACAGAATACTTTTGACTATTGGCTAGTAGATTATAAGCTAACATCCAAATTTATTTCCCAATAAGTTTAAATAAAGGCAAATAATGTAGTTTCCAGTGCATCGTAAAATGTCATTTTACAATATCTATCACTCTTAAATGTTGAATGTAATTAAATATTATAGTATTTAGATACCCATCATCTATTTTTTAAAAAGTGAACTAGCTTTTTGATAGTCAAAGTTTCACAGTGTATTGCTATTCTATCACCTGTAGCAGTGGTTCCCAGTTAGGGACTGTTGCCTCTGGATTGATATTTGGCAATATGTGGAGTAATTTTGGTCTTAACAAGGGTGTGGGGTGGGGACTACTGGCATGTATTGTTAAGAGTCCAGGGACATTGCAAAACAACAATAATTAACCAGCCGAAAATGTCAACATTGCTGCACTATTGAGAAACGCTGACCTACAGAATTCTACTCTTATGTAGTACTAGAGGCCCTGTGCATGGGGGGATGTCCACTCAGCCCAGCCTGCACCCTCTCCAATCCGGGACCCCTCGGGGATGTCCGACTGCCAGTTTAGGCCCTATCCCGGGGATCGGGTCTAAACTGGCAGTCGTACATCCCTCTCACAATCCGGGACCACTGCCTCCTAACTGGTCACCTGCCTGCCTGCCTGATCACCCCTAACTGCCCCCTTTCAGCGTGATCACCCATAACCGCCTCTGCCTGCTGGCCTGATCGCCCCTCACTCCCCCCGCCCCCCGCCACTAGCCTGGTCACCTTACTGCACCCACTGCTGGCCTGGTCACTCCCAACTGCCCTCCTGCCAGCCTGGTCACCCCACGCAGCCTGCTGTTCAGTTGTTTGGTTGTCCCTCACTAACCGCCCTGCCAACCTTGTCGTCTCACGCAGCCTGCTGTTCATTCGTTTGGTCATCCCTCACTAACACCCCTGCCAGCCTTGTTGCTCCACACAGCCTCCTATTCAGTCATTACTGTTACTGTGACGGCATCCCGGATAATTTACATATTCCTCTATTACTAGTATAGATGGTTTTAGGCATGAAAGCCTTATTGGTTATCATTCTTTCATACAGCAGTGTGTGTATTTAAGTTTATTGCATATCTTGTGGTCATAATATTCTAAAAGTTAAGCCAATTCAGCAGATCAAAATATAAATATCACAATTTTCAGTTATTATAAAAAGTAATATTTTATTGAAATGTATTTCTTAATGAGATTGGGCTTTTCATCACTTTTCTTTAGTTGGCATGGATGGATATTTTTATTGCTAGAATTTGACAGAATTTAACTTTGCTGGAAGCAAAGACCAACAAGTAGTTAACATATAAATGCGAGAAGTCCGTCAGAAGGCTGATGGACTTTGATATTCAGCAAGGGCTGAGAATCAGCATTGTATTATCCTACTGCTGTCTGAAGGCAATCCCCTAATCTGATAATCCTTTATTGTTTACCAAACCTTACCAATGATGTCTCTCTGCTTTGCTAAAGGCCAAATGTGTATTCTAGTAAATAAAATGCTATAGGTCTGGACATTCAGGGAGCCACTCCACTAGAAACTAGATCTCCTCCTGGTTCTCCCATGCCTTCTAAATTTATATTTCTTGTTTAATAGATCCATTTGAGTATGGCCCCTTCTCCAGATCCTGAATCCTCGCTGCAAGTGGTTGAGGCAAACATCAATTCTTTTTCTCTCTCTTTTTTTTTTTTAGACATGTAATGCCAGAAGCCAGTTTCAGCATGTCATAATTGCAAGAGTTTTGTCAAAAGGTTGGTGAAGTTTGGGGGGCTCAACAAGGGTGAGCTACATATGTAGTTTACCTGTAGGATCGGCTGGAAAGGCACTTCCCCCAAACCTGAATAGGATTGTTACCTGCCAGACAGCTCAGGGCATCTCAATCTACACGTTATTGCCTCCTGTTGGCAAAACACCTGAATAGCTGTAGGTTATTCCCCAATCTGACAATGCTTCTGTACCCTACCCTTTGAAACTCTACCCTTTGAAGTATATTATCTCCACCTTGCTTTAGGACAAATTGTGTTAATAAAAAGCACTGGGTTCTGAGTCAAGGGGTAGTCTTTAGCTCCTTTAGCTGAAGCTCCTGTGACCCCCAATGCCTTTCAAAACTATCGTCTTTGGACTCCTTATTGAATCTGCGCATCAGCCTTTCTCCAGATTGCTGAACCCTTCATAATGCTGGGACAAGAACACCAACATTAATGGCCGCCCGAACTGGGGCTTGAACCCTGGAAACACCAACATTAATGGCGCACTTCTGGAGAAAGAAGGATTCGTCTGAGCGGAAACAACACCAGTGATGGTGGTTAAGATTAACTATGTGTAGAGCCCATGTCAGCTTCAGAACCCCGTGGATCCGCAAGTGCGTGAGTTATACTTTGTGTTTAAGTCAGATTATTATGGGGAAAAATTTGGTCAAAGCAAAATTATAAAGAAATTGGAATATCAAAAGGTACTTTTTAAAATCAGGCTACAAAAATAATGTTGTGGTTATCTTTAATGTGGTTTCTTGTTCAAATTAAAATCCTAATTTGTTTTGAAAATCTAAAATCTGTAATAAGAAATGAAACCCCGCTGACAAAACCGCCTCTGGTGTGGAGAGTTTCAAAGGTGGCTGGAGAGGGCAGAGCTATCAGCTCTCCCGAAACAAGACTACTTAAAGCTTTATTTAAAAACTAGAGGCCCGGTGCACGAAATTCATGCACGGGGGTCCCTCAGCCCAACCTTCACCCTCTACAATCCAGTAGCTCTCAGAGGATATCCTACTGATGGCTTAGGCCCACTCTACATGGTTCTCTGCTCTCTGTGGGGCCTGGAGGTTTCCTGCAGCCATGGAGATGAAACTCCCATGCCCTGCTGTCGCTCTCTGTCCGCTGCCGCCATGTGCCATGTGAAGGAAGCCCCAATGCCCTGCAGTGTGCTCTGTCTGCCAGGCCTGGGGGCTTCCCAGACACGGACACACTAAGGAAGCCCCCATGCCCTGTTGTCCAGGCTCTGTCTGCCATGTCTGGGGACTTCCCTGCCACTGCCCCACTAAGGAAGCCGCCATGCCTGGTTTTGCAGGGCCTGGCGGCTTCCCGGCTGCCGAGATCAGGAAGCCGCCATGCCCTGCTCTGCTGGCACTGGAGTCTTCCCGCCTCAGCGACCAACGGGAAGACTCCAGGCCCTGCTCCTCCGCGGGCTCCTTGTGTGCAGGGCCTGGCATCTTCCCGATCGCCGTGGCGACCAACGGGAAGACTCCAGGCCCTGCCATCCGCAAGCTCCGTGTGCGCAGGGTCTGGCATCTTCCCGATCGCCACGGCAACCAACGGGAAGACTCCAGGCCCCACTCCTCCACAGGCTCCTTGTGTGCAGGGCCTGGCATCTTCCCCATCACCACAGCGACAGGCCCTGCTCCTCCGCCGGCTCTGTGTGCGCAGGGCCTGGCGTCTTCCCGATCGCCGCGGCGACCAACGGGAAGACTCTAGGCCCTGCCCTCCGCCGGCTCCATGTGTGCCGCGGCGACAGGCCCTGCTCCTCCGCCGGCTCCGTGTGTGCAGGGCCTGGCGTCTTCCGGATCGCCGCAGCGACCATCGGGAAGACTCCAGGTTCTGCTCCTCCACCGGCTCCGTGTGTGCAGGGCCTGGCGTCTTCCCGCTGCAGCAGCACTAAGGAAGCCGCCATGCCCTGCTCTCAGTGCTCTGTTTGCTGGTGGGACAGGCCAGACACTCCAGCAGCAGGGCCGAGGGGACTGGGCGCCGCCATCTTGTGGGTATGGGGGCCGCCATTTTGTCGTGGAGTGACGCCTAATTTGCATATTGCTCTATTATTAGATAGGATTATAGAAGAACTCACAGGGAAATGCAAAATTTGGCTAAGGTCACTTTAGGTGCTAGTAATTACTTTGGAGAGTGAAATAGGAAAAAGTTTAAAATCTGTCTTTATTAAGCATGAAAAGATACGTGGCCAGATCTGTTACTGACGCTTCCCCCAAAGCAAGCAGTATGTGGGGGAAGAGAGACACATGGCAACTCTACAATATGAATGCCCACTCTCCCAGTATGCTAATTTAAAGTCTCCTTCTCACCATGAAAAATTTAGAAATGCATCTGGGATTTCTGTGCTCATAAAGAGAGAAGCTAGCTTAAAACAAATGCATGCAATTGTCCGATTTTTGGACATTTAGATAGGTCTAAGCTTAAATCTCTCTCTCTTTGTGATGGTACAAAAAAACCCCAGGACTGGTTTTTTCCTCAGAAAGATGGCGGATTTGACCCAGGAAAAGACACAGGCTAAGTACAAGCTGTAATAAGATTGGTATTTCCATAATAAAGAGTAGTTTTTAAAATACTAATGAACCATGTTAAAAAGTTAACTTTAAGGCCTTCAAGAAAATCAGTAAATTGTCTGTTACAAAAATTTGCCAAAGAAAATGCTTTAAAATAATTAAAATTGACTCTAGATTCTCAAAGAAAGTGTTGAAATGTAGATAAATAATGTATTAATTATAAAGATATAAGTAACCCAGGAATGCTGGTCAAGCCCTTTGTTAATAAAGAAGGCGAGTTGCCATTCCTCCAGCAGAACAAACAGGTAGGCCAGGTTTCCCGCTAGCAGCTATCTTTAAGGAGGAATGTGGTAATTTATATTTGAATAGACCAAACCTGTTTTGCCATCCAGAAATGTGGGTTTGGCAGCTTAAAATTTTGGAAGTTTTCTTAAATAATAAAATTTAATAAATATTTCGGTATTTTGAAATGAAAAAATGCTAAAATATTAATCTAAATTTGCCTCATGAAAAATCTAGAGGACAGAATTGAATCTATTAATTTATTATGTCTTGTATCTTTGAAATTTATTCTTAAAAATATAGTGTTTTAATCAAATAACTGTTAAATATTTGACTTGCCAGCTCTAAAAGTTCAAAATTCAAATTAAATTGGGAGAAATTATATAGTTGTGGTAATTAAATGCCTAAAGTATAGAAATTTATTTTTGAAAAAATGATTTTTGTATTTTTTTCTGAAATAATTAAGAATTCAAAATATATTATAGTCCATGTAGTAAAATTTCAACATTGGTCAAATTAAATAAAGAGGGTTAATTCTGTGATTCCCAACTGAAATTTTTAATGCAATAACCAATGTAAATTTAATTGATATCTTAAGATAATTATAAAAAGTATTATAATCTTTAAAAACATTATATATATAATATATATATAAAACATTATATATATTTAAAAACACTATATATATATATATATATATATATAATGTTTTTTTCCAAGTTAAAATTTCAAGGCTATAATTGAGGGATGACTTTAAAGCACTTCAAGGGCCCTGAAATGTTTTCAAGAAGTTATTCTCTCTTCTTAAAGGAAATATTTTTAAATTAAACCAATCTAATATACTTGAAATCACATGGAAAACTTGTTACTCAAAGACTAATTGCAGAAATTTAACTAATGTCATTTACTGTCCATAACCTAGGACAAGTGAAGTTAAAAAATAAACCTTATTTCTTTTTTATTTAAATTGGCTAATTGAAATAAGTGAATATTCAAAAAAACTTAATCGTACTGGACAAAAAACTGTTCTTGAAGTATTAACTAAAATTTTTGTTGATGGTTCATCTCATAGTAAAATTGCTTAACGTGCAATGAATCCAAAGCAGTCATATTTCTATGCAAAAAATTAAAATTAAAAGTTATCAAGACTGCATTATAAAATTTCCAAAAGCCTCCAAAACTTAAATCAAAAAGGGGGGATAGTAGAATAACATTCTGTAAGAAATAATATCCTGTAAGTAAGTTACATCAAGAAATTTTTTACTGTGAAAATTAAATTTCATTTGTAATGCTAACAGCAAGACACCCATGAAAAATCATATGGTGTCAAAATAAGCCAAAGGAAAATTGTTTGGGCAAAAATAAAAAAAGGATCCCAAGTCTAATTTATAGAAAAGATTCCTTTATTAACCTTTGGTCAAGAATATTTTGTATATTTCCAGAAAACTCCAAGCCCTTGTGGATTCCTGCAACAACGGATACCAGAGAGGAATTGACAGGACTGCTGCAGCCACAGAAATAGCAGTGGCCCCGAAGAACAAAGGAGAAACAGTCCAGAAGTGAAAATAATGAAGATTCCTTGTCATGCTAGCAGTCAGAAGCTGTGCATCGCTGCAGGTTGCCCAGGACCAAACCAGAGAGGGTCAGACCTGCATTGCCACCGTTTGTCTACCATCCAGAACTGAAATATCATTGTTGACATGTACACATGAGGAACTGATGGACATTGAAATTGGGACTCAAAGAACTGTTGGCCCAGAAAGAAACTGACTACAGGCTAATTCCTTTAATGCCTGACAGCAATTTAAAGGGACTTGATAGAACTCTGTCCTTTCCATTGAATTTAAAAATTTTAAAACATACATTCTTGTTTAATTTAAAAAATCAAAAAGGGTGAGATGCCAGAAGCCAGTTTCAGCATGTCATAATTGCAAGAGTTTTGTCAAAAGGTTGAAGCTTGTGGGCTCAACAAGGGTGAGCCACATATGTAGTTTACCTGTTGGAACGGCTGGAAAGGCACTTCCCCCAAACCTGAATAGGATTGTTAACTGCCAGACAGCTCAGGGCATCTCAATCTACACGTTATTGCCTCCTGTTGGCCAAACACCTGAACAGCTGTAGGTTATTCCCCAACTGACAATGCTTCTGTACCCTACCCTTTGAAACCCTACCCTTTGAAGTGTATTATCTCCACCTTGCCTTAGGACAAATTGTGTTAATAAGAAGCACTGGGTTCTGAGTCAAGGGGTAGTCTTTAGCTCCTTTAGCTGAAGCTCCTCTGACTCCCATTGCCTTTCAAAACTATCTTTCGTCTTTGGACTCCTTATTGAATCTATGCGCAGCTCCTTTCTCCAGATTGCTGAACCCTTCGTAATGCTGGGACAAGAACCCCGGCAATGTAAAGGGCAAAATATTTTGTTCACTTAATTTGGAAATAATAAGAATGTTAGTATAGCAATATGGTTCAGTTATTTTTATTCCTTCTGAGTAATATGCTATAAAACATTTACTGACAGTGATTGATCAGAATATTCCTAATGACATTAAGTTCTCCAGTTTAGTTTGGTTTAGAGGCACAGCATTAAAATCCCAACTTGAAAAATAATTTCTTACCTAGTCATTAATTTTCTCAGTATAGACTGTTTAGTACATTTGCAGTTATGTTCTAGAATGATGCACCATATTAACCCTTTGCACTCGCTTGCTTTTTTCTTGATTCCTTTATTCTACTCGGGATTTAATTTTTTAAATACCCCAGATTTTACAAAGTGTGGCAGTAGAATAAAAAAACGAGTTTATTTTCACACTAACTTATTTATTTGGATTTTTTTATATTTCAAATTATTGATACATTCAAAGAGTATAAAAAGAGCTGCTACCGATGCTAACCGTGTCGAGTCACACTCAACATCCGAATACAAAAGGTTAATATTCAGGATAGGTAAGAGATAGTCTTTTACTAAAGGCCAGAAGGGCAAATCTCAGTATTTGTAAGTACTCAAAAGAGTGTTTGATTTAAGACAGTGGTTGTTTATTAGTACTTGTTGGATGGGTGAATGGATGAACAGTTAAAAGAATGGACACTTTAGAATTAAATCCTATATAATAAAAGGCTAATATGCAAATCGACCAAACAGCAGAACGACCAGTCACTATGATGCACACTGACCACCAGGGGGCAGACACTCAACGCAGGAGCTGCCCCCGGTGGTCAGTGCGCTCCCACAGGGGGGAGCACTGCTCAGCCAGAAGCCGGGCTCAGGGCTGGTGAGCGCAGCAGTGGTGGTGGGAGCCTTTCCTGCCTCCGCAGCAGCACTAAGGATGTCCAACTGCCGGCTTAGGGCCAACATCCCCCTAGGGCTCCCAGACTTCGAGAGAGCACAGAATGGGATGAAAGACCACCCCCGCCTTTAGTGCACAAATTTCATGCACCGGGTCTCTAGTCTTACCTAATAATAGACAAACATGTAAATTGACCGTACCTCCGCTAAAACCACAGCCCATCAGGAGTATGTAAATTAACCCTACAAAGTTGGCGGGTTAATTTGCATATGCAGGCACAGAGTGGCCGGGTGAGGCAGGGCACCTGCTATGAGGGCGAGGGGGAGCAGAGGGGGCTACAGGACTTGGCAGCTCCCAGGCGGCCCGGGAAGGGGGACTTGGCTGCTCCCATGCGGCCCAGGAGGGACACTTGGCGGCTCCCAGGCAGCCAGGAGCGAAGCCAGGGGAAGGAAGACCTATTCTTGCACGAATATCATGCAATGGGCCTCTAGTATTATTATAATAATCAAGCTAGAAATGACAGGTGATAGCAGGGAAGCTGGTGAGAAATGGTGCATTCTGGCTATATTCTGAAGACATACCTAACTGAATTTACTCAAAATTCGGATGTAAAGAAGGGGACGCATCATCTGTCACAGCATGGTTTTTGTCTTAAACTATTTGAAGAAATACTGTTTACTAAGATGGGGGTCAGATTAATGCAAATTAAATGTAACTACATCGTTATAATCCATGATTTATATTAATTCAGGTAACATTGCAATGTTACATAGAGTTTTTCACCTTGGCTATGTTAATCCAAGGAGACACATTTTTCTCTTAGTAAATTTTTAAAACTTTTGGGGTTTTTCCAATTTGTTTCATCAGACAAAATAATATACGCCAAGACAAAAAATTAACACCATTTCAATGAGAGAATATGAAAAGTTAATAAAAATCTCTACACCTGTGTATATTAACATTATTAGCTACTTTATGGGTTGGCATGCATACTGACAGTGCCTCTTATTCAGTTCTGCCCAAGTATAAAATTTGAGGGTGTGGGTTCAGAGTCCAGTGGCAGAAACAGATATGTACATATCAACTTTATTACATGTTTGTGATAAATACTGAGATATAAGCAAATATTAAAGGAAAATAAACAAGGAAGAAATTCCTGTTTCTTCCGACATTATCTTTGCATTGAAAGCACTTCTCTCAGGAAAATAAATTGTGTGCACTAGGACAAATTTTGTTTCTCCTTTGACAGCCTATTTTCTTCTTAAGCTTCACATTCCTATGTCTCCTACCTCTACAAATCTACTGTTTTGTGCACATGGTGTTCCTGCCATCTCTGCTGGATAATGGCAGCTGCAGCACACTGCTACTCTGTTCTCAGAGAACTGCAGCTGCCACTTTTGGAAAAAAAGCATTCTTCTGGGTAATTAAAGCTCACACTTCTTTCTCAGTAAGGTATCTTTACCAGGATCCTTTCATGGACACCACACATATATATAAATTAGAGGCCCGGAGCACGGAATTCATGAATGGGGGTGTGTGTGTCCCTCAGCCCATCCTGCACCCCCTCCAATCTGGGATCCCTCTCACAATCCAGGACTACTGGCTCCCAACTGCTTGTCTGCCTGATTTCCCCTAACCGCTTCTGCCTGCCAGCCTCATCACTCCCTAACCACTCCCCTGCCAGCCTGATCAATGCCTAATTGCTCCCCTATGGGCACAATTGTTCCTACCTGCCCTCCCCTGCCAGCCTGGTTACCCTAACTGCCCTCCCCTGCCGGCCTGGTCACCCCTAACTTCCCTTCCTTGCCAGCCTGGTTGCCCCTAATTGCCCTCCCCTGCCGGCCTGGTTGCCCCTAACTGTCCTCCCCTGCAGGCCTGGTTGACCCCAACTACCCTCCCCTGTTGGCCCGGTCACCCCTAACTGCCCTCCCTTGTCAGCCTGGTCGCCCCAACTGCCCTTCCCTGCAGGCCTGGTCCCCCCCAACTGCCCTCCCCTGTTGGCTTGGTCACCCCTAACTGCCCTCCCTTGCCAGTCTGGTTGCCCCCAACTGCCCTCCCCTGCAGGAATGGTACCCCCAACTGCCCTTCCCTGCCGGCCTGGTCACCCCTAACTGTCCTCCCTTGCCGGCTTGGTCACCCCCAACTGACCTCTCCTGCAGGCCTGGTTGCCCCCAACTGACCTCTCCTGCAGGCCTGGTCACCCCCAACTGCCCTCCCCTGCAGGCCTGGTCACCATAACTGCCCTCCCCTGCAGGCCTGGTCACCCCCAATTGCCCTCCCCTGCAGGCCTGGTCACCCCCAACTGCCCTCCCCTGCCAGCCATCTTGTGGTGGCCATCTTGTGTCCACATGGGGGCAGCCATCTTTGACCACATGGGGGTGGCCATCTTCTGTGTTGGGAGTGATGGTCAATTTACATATTATCTCTTTATTATGTAGAAAGAGTGGCCATTTTCTTCAGCCTAATGGCTGTGCCAGTTATAAAGATTAGCCACAACTCAGGAAGGTCATCCCATGTTTTGTACTTAGTATATAATATGTGTGGTATAACGTATAAAATATATACTATAATAAATAATAATATATATTTAGTGTATACAATTGTATGGTTGAGCTATAGTGATTTGTTTTTTCTTTAAAAAGGGGCTCGTAAACCCTGTAGGTAAATAAGCAATAATTACCATTTGGGGAAACTAAAGATTCCAACATGTGGGGGGTGTTCATGTGCAGGAGAGGGTAACCTACACCCACAAGGAATTCTCTGACACCAGCTTTGTATTCTATAATTTAACTCAATTCTGACACTACCCAAAGATAGCATCAGATTGCACATATTAAGGGCTCAGTCCCACAACAAAGCCTTTTATTTCAGAGAACAATCACAAGCCCTGGCTCCTGTACTTCTGGCCAACCAACTATATATCAGGTTCCCATGACCCCCTCCTCAAGCAGGTTAAGGAGTGGGTCTTATAAGACTGCACCCCCACCACCTTCAGAAGCCAATCAGAATCCCAGATTATCATCTTTTTGTCTCACAGAACCCTCACAGAACCCTCCTTGGGTTTGGTTAATTTGCTACAGCAGCTCACAGATCTCAGAGAAACATTTCACTTACTAGATTACTTTGATCACTAATTGTAAAGGATATGACTCAGGATCAGGCAGATAGAAGAGATGCTTAGGGCAAGGTATGAGAAAAGGGTTTAGAGCTTTCCTGATGCTCCTGAGCATGCTGCTCTCCCCCACTCTCCAACAACCCAGAAGCCTCTGACCCCCATCTGTTTGGGTTTTTTTATAAAGGCTTCATTACATAGGCACGATCGATTAAATTATTGGGCATTGGTGATTGATTCCACCTCCATCCCATCTCAATTCTTCTCTGCTCTCCCTTCATCAAGGAGTAGGGCTGAAAGTTTAGACCCTTGATTCAAGTTTGGTTCCCCTGGCAACATGCCCCCATCCTTAAGTGCTTTCCAAAAGTCTCCTTGTTAACATAAACCCAGTTTTGGTGAAAGGGGCATGTTATATGACTGGACACCCACTTCACCTTTATGGCCCTGAAGCCATTTCAGGAACTGAGAACAGGAGACCAAAATATTAAAGATGCTCCCATTGCTTTTATTGGTCATAAAATTGTAAAGGTTCTGGGAGCTGAGAGCCAGGAACTTTTGGATGAAGACCAAGTTTTCTTATTATAAACTAGTGGCCCAGTGCATGAAATTTGTGCATGGGGAGGGGTTTCCTCAGTCCAACCTGCACTCTCTCCAATCGGGGACCTCTTGGGGGATCCAACTGCCGGTTTAGGCCCGATCTCGCAATCTGGAACTGACGGCTCCTAACTGCTCACCTGCCTGCCTGCCTGATCACCCCTAACTGCCTCTGTCATCCTGATTGCCCCTAACCCCTCTGCCTGCCTGCCTGATTGCCCCTATCCTCTCTGCCTGCCTGCCTGATTTCCCCTAACTACCTCTGCCTGCTGGCCTGATTGCCCCTAACTGCCCTCCCTTGCTGGCCTGATCTCATCCCCAACATCCCTTCCCTGCCTGTCCTGATCTTGCCCCCAACTGCTCTCCCCTGCTGGCCTGATTTTGCCCCCAATTGCTCTCCCCTGCTGGCCTGATCACCCCCAACTTCCCTCCCCTGCCGGCCTGACCTCATCCCCAACATCCCTTCCCTGCCAGCCTGATCGCCCCTAACTGCCTCTTCCTGCCTGATCACCCCTAACTGCCCTAACCAGTTGGCCTGATCTCGCCCCCAACTGCCCTCCCCTGCAGGCCTGATCTCGCCCCCAACTGCCCTCCCCTGCAGGCCTGATCTCACCCCCAACTGCTCTCCTCTGCTGGCCAATTTGGTTCTGATTGTTCGGTTTCTATGTCAGCATCAAAAGCTCCACCTCCGCCCGGCTGGCGTGGCTCAGTAGTTGAGCGTTGGCCTATGAAACAGGAGGTCACTGGTTTGATTCCCGGTCGGGGCACATGCCCAGGTTACAGGCTCGATCCCCAGTAGGGGGCGTGCAGGAGGCAGCTGATCAATGATTCTCTCTCGTTGGTGTTTCTATCTCTCACTCTCTCTCTCTCTCTACCTTCCTCTCTGAAATCAATAAAAAGATTAAAAAAAAAAGATTTAAAAAAAAAAGCTCCACCTCCTAGGCAGTCATTGGCTCCTTACAGTTCACCTATATTTGGTTCTGATTGGTCAGTTTCTATGCCAGTCAGCATCAAAAGCTCTACCTTCTAAGCAGCTATTGTCTACTCACAGTTCACCCAGATTTAGTTCTGATTGGTCAGTTTCTATGCCAGTCAGCATCTCTGGGCCTATAAACAGGGCCTGATCAGAAAGGTGGGGCTGATCAGCATCTCCAGTGGAAGCATGGAGAGAAATGGAGGTGTGGTTGCTGGCCCAGCCCGGAGAGAAAGAGAGAGGCAAGTGCTGTTCAACAGCTGTCACACAGGCTACCGATCAGACCCTGCTTCTCTCTTCAGGTCTCTCTCCGGGCCTGAATTGCAGCCCCCTCAGCAGTCAGTGCTGGGTCACTGCGCCTGCAGCTGCAGCAGTCGGTGCTGAGTCGCCATGGCAACCCAGAGCTGACTGCAGGACTGACTTCCAGTTGGTCGAGCCTCTGGTCATGATGGACCCAGGGTTTTTATATATTAGGACCACATCACAGGAACTAGCTATATAAATGTCTTATTATCCAATGTAATCTAATTAGGGTATCTGACCAGAACTATGGGTTCATGATAGGGATTCCCTGTGTTTGAGATACTGTTCTGGGCTGCAAACATTGCACAGCTTCTCCGTTGCCTGGAGGCAGGATGCCTTGGGAAGGAGGGAGGTAGAGTAGGTCACTGAACAATGGGTTGGTTGGAGTTTAGAGGGAGGTGGTGGTTCACGCTCCGGCCAAGCATGCCCAGGCATTGCACCTGTGCCCTGAGTTTCTTGGAAACAGCTGAAATAACTTTTGTAACCTTTGGGTTGTCATTGTAACTGTCCTAACTCCCTCTTGTGGATTCTGAGTATAAATTTGCTGTAACACCTGTGATCTGCACTGCAGTTCGGACTTTACCATGGTGAAGTGCTGCAACTGTAGTCGCTGGCCAGCTTAATAAAGGCTCATAAATTTTGATCTCTGTCTCTGGTGGTCGTCTCTTGCGGGTTGCCCCATAACATTTGGAGGCCCCAGCAAGATACACTCCGGCCACGTTGCCGGTGGAAGCCCCAGGTGAGGACACTCCAGTCTCTGTCCCGGGTTCCAGGGAGGCCCGGAGTGAGAGAAAATCTGGACCCAAGTCCATGGCCCCTGGGGGCCCAGACAATTGGCCTCCCACTCAGAATCTGTCCTCGAACAACCCTTTCAGTCTGCCCCACACCCGGACCGGGACCCCTTATGGCCCACCGGACCTGACCAGTAGAGGGGAGAGAGAGACGGGTCTTGGTGGCCCTGCTCCCATGTTCCCTCTACGCCAGGCGAGTCCCCCTGATTTAGGATCTGATGGTCAACCTTTTATGATCTATGTCCCATTTTCAACCAGTGACCTATACAACTGGAAGAACCAAAACCCATCATTCTCCCAGAATCCCCAAGGTCTGATTTCGCTCCTGGAGTCGGTCTTTTTCATCCACCAGCCAACCTGGGACGACTGCCAGCAGCTACTTCAGACCCTTTTCACCTCAGAAGAGAAAGAGGGGAAGGGAGGAAGTTAGTCCTTGGGCCAGATGGCCAACCCACCACAGACCCAGGGAGGATCGAGGCTATTTTTCCATCTGGAAGGCCGCAATGGGATCACAACACAGACCGGGGAAGGGAGGCTCTCGACAGGTATCGCCAGATTCTCCTGAGGGGCATCCGAGCGGCAGCTAGGAAGCCCACCAACCTTTCCAAGGTAACAGAAACAGTCCAGGGACCAAACGAGAGCCCCACCGCCTTCCTCGAGAGGCTCTGTGAGGCATATCGGGTGTACACTCCAATAGACCCTGATGCCCCAGAGAATCGGCGGGCTATCAATGTAGCGTTTGTGTCCCAGTCGGCCCCAGATATTAGAAAAAAAATTACAGAAGTTAGAAGGCTTTGAGGGAAAGTCACTTTCAGAACTGGTCAAGGTAGCCCTGAAGGTCTTTAACAACTGAGAAGATCAGACTGCTAACCTAAACACCAGAATGGCAAAGGTCCTTCTAGCCATGAATGAAGTGAAGGGACAGCAATGAGGGACGGGAAGAAAGGAATGGGAGAAGAGAGGACAGAACCAAAAGACCCGGCTGGGGAAAACCAGTGTGCCTACTGTAAGAAAGAAGGGCACTGGAAACGGGAGTGTCCTGAGCGGCCAGGGAATGAGGCAGCCCCAGTGTTAGTGGAAGGCGTGGACTGAAGGCGTCAGGGCTCTGTGGGCCCCCAGGAGCCCTGGGTAATGCTAAATGTGGGGGGCAAGCCAGTAGATTTTCTAATAGATACCGGAGCCACCTTCTCTGTACTGCAACACCTGGCCAGGCCAGTTTCTAAGGACAGAACTCCCATTCAGGGGGCCACAGGATGAGTAAAGTCTTACCCCTGGACACAAGCCCAGATTGCTAACCTTGGGAAAAAGACTGTTACCCATTCCTTCCTCGTTATGCCTGAATGTCCCTATCGCCTCATAGGGAGGGATCGGCTCAGCAAACTCTAGGCCACAATTTCCTTTGAAGGAGGGGAGCCTCAGGTGCTTCTTCGGGAACCCACAGACCAGGAAAAAACTATCCTCCTCCTCACTTGTCCCCTAGAGGAGGAATACAGGCTGCATGAAGGACCTTCGGAGGCCCCTCCGCAGGATCCTTACCTCGGGAGGCTCCGAGAGGAAATACCGGGGGTCTGGGCGGAAGGAAACCCACCCAGATTAGCAGCTCACAGACCCCCCTATAGTGATCCAACTAACCAGTACAGCCACCCCAGTTAGGGTACGGCAGTACCCTATGAGCCAGAAGGCGAAAATAAGGATAGCAAAGCACATCCTAAGATTAAGGGAGGCTGGGATCCTGATTCCCTGCCAGTCGGCATGGAACATCCCTTTACTCCCCGTCCAGAAGCCTGGGACAGAGGACTTTAGGCCAGTCCAGGACTTACGAGAAGTTAATAAAAGAGTAGAGACTATCCACCCAACAGTGCCAAACCCGTACAACCCTCCTGAGCCTGCTCCGGCCTGAGCACCGATATTATACAGTCTTAGACTTAAAGGATGCCTTTTTCTCCCTCCCATTGGCTCCGCAGAGCCAGCCAATCTTTGCTTTTGAATGGACAGATCCAGAAGAGGGGGAGTCAGGACAGTTAACCTGGACAAGGCTTCCCCAGGGATTCAAGAACTCCCCTACCTTGTTTGATGAGGCTCTGAACCAGGACTTAAAGGAGTACCGTCATAGTCATGCAGGTGTTACCCTACTCCAGTATGTCGATGACCTCCTACTTGCTACTGGGGACTGGGAGAAGTGTCAACAGGCAACCCGGGACCTGCTGGATCGACTTGGGTACTGTGTATTGGCCAAGAAGGCCCAGCTCTGCTCAACCAAGGTAATGTACCTAGGATACAACATCGAAGAAGGTAAGCGGACCCTCTCAAATAGTTTAGTTCAGGCCATCCTCTCAATACCCACTCCAAAGATGAAGCAGCAAGTACGGGAATTCCTGGGAGCCATAGGGTACTGCAGACTTTGGATCCTGGGTTTTGCTGAAATAGCCAAGCCCCTATATTCAGCTACAGGGGGTAAGAACCCAGGCCTCTCCTGGACGGACGTAGAGGAAAAGGCGTTCCAAAAGTTAAAGCAGGCCCTCGCGAGTGCTCCAGCTCTGGCACTGCCTGGCCTCACCAAGCCCTTCCAGCTTTATGTGGCAGAATCTCAGGGGGTTGCCAAAGGGGTAGTAACACAAACTCTGGGGCCCTGGAAGAGGCCAGTTGCCTACTTGTCCAAGAGGTTGGATCCAGTGGCTGCAGGATTGCCAGGCTGTCTGAAGGCTATAGCAGCCACGGCCATACTGGTTAAGGAAGCCTCTAAACTGACTTTTGGCCAAGACTTACAAGTGGTTGCGCCCCACGCAGTAGAAACCCTACTGCACAGCCCACCTGAGCGCTGGTTGTCAAATGCTCGTACTACCCAGTACCAGGTGCTCCTGCTAGACCCCCCGAGGGTAAGATTCTTGAAGACTACAGCCTTAAACCCCACCACACTCCTCCCCGATGAGGGAGCTAAAATCCCCCTCCACGACTGTGAAGAGACCCTGACTACCCTAACCTCCTTGAGGGCCGACCTAACAGACCAGCCCATCTCCAACCCTGAGGAGACCCTGTTCACTGACGGGAGCAGCTTTGTGGAGGACGGTGTCAGGTATGCTGGGGCAGCTGTAGTTACACAAGAAAGAGTCATATGGGCACAATCCCTAGGACATGGGACTTCAGCACAGAAGGCAGAACTCATAGCCCTCACCCAGGCCTTACGGTGGAGAAAGGACAAAAGAATCAATATCTACACGGACAGTAGATATGCCTTTGCCACAGTGCATATACATGGAGCCTTATATCAGGAGAGGGGCCTCCTTACGTCGGAGGCGGGGGGGGGGGGGGCGGAGGGAAGGATATTAAAAATGCTCCAGAGATACTAAACCTTCTTTCAGCCATTTGGGGCCCTAAAGAAGTTGCAGTAATCCACTTCAAAGGGCATCAAAAGGACAATTCCCCTGTGACAAAGGGCAACCAATTTGCTGACAAAATGGCTAAAGAGACTGCAAAAAGAACAGTAGGGCCCTTAGAAGTGCTGCAGCCATACCCACTCAGAATCTGGAGCCCAAGCCCAGGTACACCCCCGAGGAAGAGGATACAGCCAGGAGGTTAAAGGCGAAGGAAACTACCAAGGGTGGTTACAGTTACTACATGGGAGACTATTAGTCCCAGAAGCCCTTGGACGGACCATCGCCTCCCAAACACACAGGAGCACACATCTAGGAGAACTAAGTTAGCTGAGCTTTTAGGAAGAGAACACTATATCCCTGGGTTGCATAACATGGCCCGGGATATAGCCAGGAGATGCCAGATCTGCGCACAAGTGAACCCAGGACCTCTGATAACCGCCCCGCCAGGAACCCGGTTTCAAGGTTCAAGCCCTGGTGAACATTGGGAAATAGACTTTACTGAATTGCCCAGTGGATTGGGAGGATACTGATATCTCCTAGTATTTGTGGACACTTTCTCCGGCTGGCCAGAGGCATACCCGACCAGGGCTGAAGCAGCACAGGTAGTAGTTAAGAAACTCCTCTCTGAAATTCTCCCCCGGTTTGGCCTGCCTTTATTCATGGGGTCCGACAATGGCCCAGCGTTCATCGCTAAGGTAACCAAATCTTTAGTTAAGGCCCTTAAGGTCACATGGAAACTGCATTGTGTTTATAGACCTCAGAGTTCTGGGCAGGTAGAGAGAATGAATCGGACACTTAAGGACACCCTAACTAAACTAAAATTAGAGACTGGAGAGAACTGGGTAAGTCTCCTCCCCTTTGCCCTACTCAGGGCTCGCTGCACCCCATATGTAAAAGGGCTGACTCCTTTTGAAATCATGTTTGGCCATCTGCCACCTCTTCTCCCCGGGCTAAGGGAGGAAGGGCTAGCTGTGCTATCTAAGGGAGGAAGGGCTAGCTGTGCTATCTAAGGGAGGAAGGGCTAGCTGTGTTATCTAAGGGAGGAAGAGCTAGCTGTGCTATCTAATAGAAATCTCCTCAAGTCTTTGCAGGCGCTCCAGAGCAGCACAGCGGCTGCAAGGCGGATCGTTAGGGCAGCAGCACACCAGGAAGCCCACCCACCGGACCCGGACAGCCCACCTGTGTGTGCTCCTGGCGACCTAGTCTGGGTGAAGAGGCACGACCCAGGTACCCTTGAGCCACGGTGGGAAGGGCCATTCCAGGTCATCCTGAGCACCCCAACTGCCGTTAAGGTTGGGGGAAAGAAGCGTTGGATCCCTCGGACTCAGGTCAAGGAAGCTGACGAGGCTGCTGAAAGATGGACAGCAAGGCGCACGGAGAGCCCCCTCAAGGTCAGACTAACGCGGGACCCCACATAAGTGCCCTTCTTTTATGTCTCCTTACCTGTGCAGAGAATACCAAGCAATTGGAAACCCCCACCTAGCTCCGGTTTATATGTGGCAAGTTACCCGCACCCTAGATGGAAAAACCATCGGTAGGGTAACCACCTCTGGAGCCCCCACAATTGGGGCTGACCTATGTAAGATATTTGGAGAAGGATGGAATCGCTCTCCTACAGTAAGGGGTACAGGGTTATCTGGAGGAAATACCGGGTATGTTGCTGCAGAAACCTTTGGGTGCGGGACGCTAGACCTTGAGAGAGGACTTGGAAGGACCCAACATTATATATGTCCTCGAGAAGGACCCCCCGGTGTGGAAGTGAAGAGGACTATTTTTGTGCCTCGTGGGGATGTGAGACATTAGCCCTGTGGAAGACAGTTGACCCGACACTCCGGCTCACCCGGGTAGTAAGGCCAGGGGCCCCCACTGCTAATTGTATGATCGGGAACTGTAACCCGATTATTATCCAACCCTTAAACTGGAGGGCAGACTGTTGGGAGGAGGTAAGACCTGGGGTATCCGGCTATGTCTCCGGCCGGGACCCTGGAGCACTTTTTTCCGTCCAGAGACGGACCCTACCCCGGGCCCGAAACCCTGTGGGTCCCTTACGTCCCATTCTCCAACCCGAACCTCTGAGGCCCCCTAAGGTGACACAGGCCCCCGTGGTGACAAGAACCCCCGGATGGAACGACACGGAGACGCCAAAACCAGCTCCAGGACCAACCGAGGCACCAGGAGAACTTGGGCTCCTACCGGAGACGTCCCATCCGGGCCTGCTGGGGACACTGGAGGCCATGTTCCGCTTCCTTAATAAGACCTCCCCGAACATAACCAAAGACTGTTGGCTGTGCCTAAATCCCGAACCCCCATATTATGTGGTATCAGGGAAAATATTTCCTTTTGGCAGAATGTGTCTGAGATCCGTAATTATTCTGTCCAAAGCCTGCCGGAGGGCCTCTGTGTATGGGGACATCAATCCCGCCTTACTCTGGAGGACCTACAGGGGCTGGAACATGCATAGCCCCAGTGAACTACCCCTTGGGGTCCTCCCCATACTCGTCCTCATGCACTCAGGTAACAGAACTGCCTCGAGAGTATGATGAGTCCCTAAATAGGTATTTTGTAGCACCAGAGGGAACTTGGTGGGCGTGCAGCAATGGGATAGTACCTTGTGCCTTCCCCCCTTCTTTGCTTTCACCAACAGATCCTGGCATATGTATCCTTACTCATATCCTACCGCAAGTATACTATTACTCTGGGGAAGGAGGTAGGGAACACTTACTAGGTGTACCAGTTAATAATGCTGATTTTGTAATCAAAGAAAACACGATAATTTCGAGAGAAGCATCAAAAGTGCTTTATTCAAAGTAATGTCCATCGCTAGCTACACATCTCCCCATCTTTCAGAAACTTTGTGGATACCGTCCCAATAGAACTTTTCTTGTTTTGAGGCAAACCATTCAGAGACCCAATTTTTCACTTCTTCATATGTTTTGAAGTGCTGCTCAGAAAATGCTTGTGCCATCGATCAGAACAAGTGGTAATCTGAAGGAGCAAGGTCTGGTGAATAAAGCGGGTGGGTTAATACTTCCCAGGCAAGATCTTTTAACGTGTCTTTAACTGGTTTTGAAGTGTGTGATGGTGCCTCATCATGAAGCAAAATTACTTTGCTGTGTCTTCTGGCACATTCTGGTCATTTCACGATCAAACCATGATCCAAATTGATTATTTATTGTCGGTAGCGATCAGTATTAATGGTTTCACCTGGTTTTAGAAGCTCATAAAACACCACACCTTCCTGATCTCACCAAATGCAGAGCATTGTCTTCTTTCCGATGCAATTTGGCCTTGCAGTCCATGTTGATGGTTGACCTGAATCAACCTATGATTTTGTGCATTTGGAATTCTCAAAATAAATCCACTTTTCATCGCCAGTCACAAATCGATGCAAAAAAAGTCTTTCATGCTGTTGAAGCAACATTTTACTGATGACTTTTTGGTTTTCCATTTGTCTTTCGTTCAGTTGATGTGGCACCCATTTTCCTTCCTTTAAAATCTATCCCGTTGCTTGTAAATGATCGGAAATGGTTTGCTGAGCAATATTTAATCTTTCTGCAAGTTGTTTTTGAGTTTGACACGCATCTTCATCCAATAATGCTTGTAATTGTTGGTCTTCAAACTTTTTCGGTTGACCTAGATGTTCTTTGTCTTTCACATCGAAATCATCACTTTTAAAGCCTTTAAACCAGCGTTCACAAGTATCTTGAGATGGAGCATGATCACCATAAGTTTCCCAAAGTATTCTGCAGCACGTGTCTTCAAAATAAAGTAATGAATTAAAACTTCCCGCAAATGCTCTTTTTTTGGCACAAAATTCGACATTTTTAAGCGTAAAAATATCTATGATATTAACACCTTCAGAAAATTTGACATATGAAGTTTTGAAGCTTGTTATCAATACAACAAAATAGCATACATATCAAATCGCATATATATCAACATATGTGTAACTCCATCTATTGAAAAAAATCTGCATTATTAACTGGTACACCTAGTAAGATTAGAACCTAGGAGGTATAAGAGGGCACCTGTCCTGGTCCCCCTCCTAGTGGGACTAGGCCTGGCCTGATCTACTGCCGTTGGAACTGCCGCCCTAATAACAGGACATCAGAACTACAAAGAGCTAGGACAACAGGTCGATCACCCTTGAAAAATCATTAGGACAGCTAGAAGACTCCTTAAGCTCCCTAGCCGAGTTAGTCCTGCAGAACCGGAGGGGGTTAGATTTATTGTTCCTAAAACAAGGAAGCTTGTGCTTGGCACTAGCTTGTGCTTGTGGTTTTTACACAAACCACTCTGGTGTCATTAGGGAGAGTTTAAGTCAGCTTAGGAAACGCCTCTTAGATCGGGAAGAAAGGAGAAGGGCCAAAGGAAATTGGTATGAAAACCTGTTCACTTGGTCACCATGGCTATCTACCCTCTTGTCAGCCATAGCCGGACCTCTGGTCCTCCTGCTCCTCATTTTACTGTTGGCCCATGCTTTGCCAAATGCTTACTAAACTTCATCCAAAGTAGAATACAGGCTGTAAAGCTCATGGTCCTCCATACCCATTACCAGCGAATCCCCGGGGAAAGAGGGGAGGAGTCTGAATCAAGGATTTGATTCACCCTAAAGCCCAGTAGGGAATGTTCTGGGCTGCAAACATTGCACAGCTCCTCCGTTGCCCAGAGGCAGGATGCCTTAGGACAGAGGGAGTTGGAGTAGGTCACTGAACAATGGGATGGTTGGAGTTTAGAGAGAGATGGAGGTTCAAGCTCCGGCCAAGCATGCCCAGGCATTGCACCTGTGCCCTGAGTTTCTTGGAAACGGCTGAAATAACTTTTGTAACCTTTGGGTTGTCATTGTAACTGTCCTAACCCCCTCTTGTGGATTCTGAGTATAAATTTGCTGTAACACCTGTGGTCTGCACTGCAGTTCGGCCTTTACCATGGTGAAGTGCTGCAACTGTAGTCGCTGGCCAGCTTAATAAAGGCTCATAAATTTTGATCTCTGTCTCTGGTGGTCATCTCTTGTGGGTTGCCCCATAACAATACAACCAATTCACTTATCTGTCTGAACTGACATATTATTTACTACTTTTCTCTTATTGTGCTGCCCTAGACTTTCTTTAGAAAGTAACTGTTTATCAGGGCTTTTTCCTTTTTTTCAGGAAATATATTGCTTAGTTATTTTTTGAGAAGTCAGGAAATTAAATTTTTAAATCACATCAGGTGAGGGGATTGGAAGATGGCGACCGGCAGGAAGGTAGGGAGGGAGAGAGTGTGAGAGACTGAGGGAACCATAGAGGAGAGTGTAGACATGTGTGGTGTGTGTGTGTATGAGCTAGGGACAGCTAGATTCTGCAGGTCCTCCAAGGGGCTGCCAAACCAGGCAGTCTTAGACGGCGGAGCCCCGTGCACAAAGTGAACACTTCTGGGCAGCCAGTGCGGGCACAGAGACCACACCATCTTGAGAAACAGAGCTGCTTGAGACTAGGATCCTGGCTTCAGCACCACCCAGTCACGTCTCAGATGCAAACCAGGACTCTGCAGCCACTGGGGACAGAGAACTGTGACCACAGCTTCAGACCAACAGACAACAAGAATCCAGATTTCCTGGCCGCAGATTTCTGTGAGTCAAAGAGCCTATCCCCCTCCCCACAGGAGCGCCACAGTAACTGATAGACCTACCCCTCGCTCAGGCCACAGTGCCTCTACAGGAATTTGAGCTGGGGAGCGTGTGCAGGGACCTCAGCGCTGCTATGGGAATTTGAACCTGTACACGCAAAGAGACTGGAATCTGCTCCCCGCAACTCAATCTGGCAATCAAACCCGAAGTCCACACAGGGCTGCAGTGCCACCTGACTTGGATTCTGGGCAAGGGCACACGGAAGTCTGTTTTCTGCAGCGCACACGGAAGTCTGTTTTCCACAGTGCAGGCACTCCACAGTGCTACTGTGCAACCCAGTCCCCCATGTTGACCGGGACCCAGATTCTCCCAGCAAGGCAAGAGGCAGCACTGAGCACCACTGCCTTGACTCTGTTTCTTACTGTGTGCGCCTGGGATCCCTGACTCATAGCGCATTCACACCAAGAGCCAGTGACTCCAATTCTTGGTGCATGCACACACAGGGACCCTGATTCTCAGTGGGAAGCCGCATGAAGCAACAAAGACTCTGATAGTCGATTCTTGGTGCAGACACAGGGAAACTCTGACTCCTGACACGCTCTAGGGGACTCATTTTCGGCACACGCCAATAGCGCAGTGCAGGTGGGGTCCATGATTCTAGGTGCGCACACAAGACCACACTGAATGCTGGAAACATTGACCCTGGGCAAGCCTGGTTCCCACCAACCGACGGCAGCCACACGTCCTAGTGTCGGAGCACTTCAGTGACACTCGGGTGGTGCAAAGTTCCCACAGCACATGGCCCAGGTCCACGCAACTCAAACTTTCAACCTTCTGGTGATAGTCAGAATGGGGAGAAGACACAATCCCCAGAGGAAAGAAAATGAGGAGTTTCCAAGAAAGAAAATTAGTGAAATTGAAGCATGCAACATGACCAAAAAAGATTTCAGAGTAATGGTCATGGAATTCATACATCAGATGAATGAGAAAATCAACAACCTATGCAAGAATCAGGAAGTAATGAAAAGTGATATAGCTACAATCAAAAACACCATGGAAAGTTTCAAGAGTAGACTAGAAGAAGCTGAGGAGGGAATTAGTGAGTTAGAAGACCAGGTACAGAAACAAGCCCAATCTGAATAGCAACTGGAGAAAAAATATTAAAAAGCAGGAGGAAAGCCTAAGGGAGCTTTGGGACAACATGAAATGAAGTAACATATGAATAATAGGGCTGCCAGAAGGACAAGAAGAACAGCAGGGATTAGAAAATCTATTTGAAGAAATAATGACAGAAAAGTTCCCAGATATGGGGAAGGAAAAAGTTACACAAGTACAGAGAGTCCCAAGCAGGATCAATCCCAAAAGACCCACACCAAGACATGTCATAATTTCAATGGCAAATATTAATGACAAAGAGAATCTTAAAGGCAGCAAGAGAGAGACAGAGGGTTATCTACAAAGGATTCCCCATCAGATTATCAAATGATTTATCAACAGAATAACATCAAGCTAGAAGGGAATGGAAGGAGGTATACAAAGTGTTGCAAAGCAACTGAATCCAAGAATACTCTATCCAGCAAGACTATCAATCAAAATTGAAGGGGAAATCAGGAGCTTCGCAGACAAAAAAAGGTTAAGGGAGTTTATCACCGCCAAACCAGCAATGTAAGAAATGCTAAAGGGAATGCTGTAAAAAGAAGAAATAAAAAGGTAAGAAGGAACACAGGCACAAAAATAGATATGACTACAAACCAGTACCTTTCAGTAATAACTTTAAACGTAAATGGACTAAATGCTCCAATCAAAAGACATCAAGTGGCTAAATGGATTAAAATATACGACCCATATATATGCTGTCTACAAGAGACCCACCTCAGAACAAGGGACTTACACAGATTGAAAGTGAAGGGATGGAAAAATATCTTTCAGGCAAATGGAAATGAAAAAAAATCTGGGGTAGCAATACTTATATCTACAAAATAGACTTCAAATTGAAGATCATAACAAGAGATAAGGAAGGCTGCTTCATAATATTAAAGGGATCGATACAACAACAGGATATAACACTGATAAACATATATGCACCCAATGCAGGAGCACCCAAATACATAACAAAACTCCTGGAAGATATCAAGGGAGAGATCAACAACAATACAATCAGAGTAGGGGACTTTAATACACCACTGACATCACTGGATAAATCCTCTAACAAAAATCAGCAAAGACACAGCAATCCTAAATGACTCACTAGATCAGATGGACTTAAATGACATCTTCAGAACATTGCATCCCAAAGCCATGTAATATACGTTTATCTCACATGCACATGGGACATTTTCAAAAATAGACCACATATTGGGTCACAATCAAAGTCTCCCCAAATTCAAGAAGATTGAAATCATACCAAGCATCGTCTCAGACCACAATGGCATAATATTAGAAATAAACTACAATAAAAACAATACAAAAATCTCAAAAACGTGGAAGCTGAATAGCATGCTATTAAATAATGACTGGGTTACCAATGAGATCAAAGAAGAAATTAAAAGCATCCTGGAAACTAATGACAGTTAAAACACAACAATCCAAAATCTATGGAACACAATGAAAGTAGTCCTGAGAGGGAAGTTCATAGCTCTACAGGCCTACCTCAAAAAGCAAGAAAAAAATGGTAGTAAATCATATAACTCTACAACTCAAAGAATTAGAAAGAGAGCAATAAGAGTAGCCCAGAGTGAGCAGAAGGAAAGAGATAATAAAGATCAGAGCATAAACAAATGACATAGAGACCAAAAAAAAAAAAATACAAAAGATCAATGAAACAAATAGCTGGTTCTGTGAAAGGATAAATAAGATTGATGAACCTCTAGCCAGGCTCACCAAGAAGCAAAGAGAGCAGACTCAAATAAACAAAATAAGAAATGTGAGAAGCGAAATAACAACAGACCCCACAGAAATACAAAGGATCATTAAAAAATACTATGAACAACTCTACTCCAACAAACTAGGCAACCTGGAGGAAATGGACATATTTCTAGAAAAATACAACCTCCAAAAACTCAATCAGGAAGATTCCAAAAATCTCAATAGGCCGATAACTATGGATGAAATTGAAGCAGTCATCAAAAAGCTTCCAGCAAACAAAAGCCCGGGGCCAGATGGCTTCACAGGGGAGTTATACCAAACATTCAAGGAAGAACTGAAACCAATCCTCCTCAGACTATTCCAAAAAATTCAAGAGGAAGGAACACTTCCAAGCTCCTTCTATGAAGCCAGCATCACCCTAATACCAAAACCAGATAAAGACAACACAATGAAAGAGGATTACAGGCCAATATCCCTCAGGAACATAGATGCCAAAATCCTCAACAAAATTCTAGCAAATCGGCTCCAGCAGTACATCAGATAGATCATACACCATGACCATGTAGGATTTATCCCAGGAATGCAAGGATGGTACAATATCCACAAATCAATAAACGTGATACATCACATAAACAAATTGAGAGATAAAAATCACATAGTCATATCAATTGATGCAGAAAAAACATTTGACAAAATCCAACACCCATTTTTGATAAAAACTCTCAGCAAGGTGGGAATAGAAGGATCATACCTCAACATAATAAAAGCCATATATGAAAAACCCACAGCCACATCATACTCAATGTACAAAATCTATAACCATTTCCCCTAAGAACAGGAACAATACAGGGATTTCCACTTTCACCACTCCTGTTCAACAAAGTACTGGAAGTACCAGCCATTGCAATCAGACAAGAAGAAGAAATAAAAGGCATTCAAATTGGAAAAGAAGAAGTAAAACTCTCCTTATTCGCAGATGACATGATACTGTTCATAGAAAACCCTAAAGACTCCATCAAAAAATTATTAGACTTAATTAATGAATTTGGCAATGTAGCAGGATACAAAATTAATGCCAAGAAATCTATGGCATTTATTTACACCAATAGAAAGAGAGACTAAAAAATCAATCCCATTTAGCATTGCACCAAAAAAATTAATATACCTAGGAATAAATTTAACTAAGGAGGTAAAAGACCTACATCCAAAAAACTACACAACACTGAAAAAAGAGATAGAGGAAGCCATAAACAGATGGAAGAACATACCGTGTTCATGGATTGGTAGAATCAACATCATTAAAATGTCCAGCCCAAACCGGTTTGGCTCAGTGGATAGAGCGGCGGCCTGCGGACTGAAAGGTCCCGGGTTCGATTCCGGTCAAGGGCATGTACCTTGGTTGCGGGCACATCCCCGGTGGGGGGTGTGCAGGAGGCAGCTGGTCGATGTTTCTCTCTCATCGATGTTTCTAGCTCTCTATCCCTCTCCCTTCCTCTCTGTAAAAAATCAATAAAATATATTTAATAAAATAAAATAAAATAAAATGTCCATACTACCCAAAGCAATCTACAGATCCAATGCAATCCCCATTAAGATACCAACAGCATATTTCACAGACCTACAAGGAACTTTCCAAAAATTCATCTGGAATAAAAAAAAGACCCTGAATACCTGCAGCAATCCTAAGAAAGAAGAACAAAGTAGGTGGGATCTCAATATCAGATTTCAAGGTGTATTACAAAGCCACTGTTCTTAAAACAGCCTGATACTGGCACAGGAACGGACATATAGATCAATGGAACAGAATAGAGAACCCAGAAATCTACCCAAACCACTATGCCCAATTAATATTTGTCAAAGGAGGCATGAACATAAAATGTAGTCAAGACAGTCTCTTCAACAAATGGTGTTGGGAAAATTGGACAGATACATGCAAAAAAAATGAAACTAGACCACCAACTTACTCTGTACACAAAAATAAACTCAAAATGGATAAAGGACTTAAACATAAGATGGGAATCCATAAAAATACTAGAGCAATCCACAAGCAGCGAAATCTCAGACATATGCCGAAGGACCTTCACTGATACTGCTCCTAGGGCAATGGAAACTAAAGAGAAAATAAACAAATGGGACAACGTCAAAATAAAAAGCTTCTGCACAGCAAAAGAAACCATCAACAAAACAACAAGAAAGCCCACTGCATGGGAGAACATATTTGCCAATGTCATCACCGATAAGGGTTTAATCTCCAAAATTTACAGGGAACTCATGCAACTTAACAAATGAAGATAAACAATCCAATCAAAAAATGGGCAAAGGACCTAAATAGACACTTTTCAAAGGAGGACAGAATGAAGGCCAAGAGACATATGAAAACATGCTCAAAGTCACTAATTATCCTAGAGATGCAAATCAAAATAACAATGCAGTACCATCTCACACCTGTCAGAATGGCTATCATCAACAAATCAAGAAAGGACAAGTGTTGGCGAGGATGCGGAGAAAAAGGAACTCTTTTGTACTGCTGGTGGGAATGCAGACTGGTGCAGCCACTGTGGAGAACAGTATGGAGTTTCCTCAAAAAACTAAAAATGGAACTCCCATTTGACCCAGTGCTCCCACTTCTAGGAATATACCCTAAGAAACCAGAAACACCAATAAGAAAGGATATATGCACCCCTATGTTCATACCATAGCTAAGATTTGGAAACAGCCTAAGTGCCCATCAGCAGATGAGTGGGTTAAAAAAACTGTGGTACATCTACACAATGGAATACTATGCTGCAGTAAAAAAGAAGGAGTTCTTACCATTTGCAACAGCATGGATGCAACCGGAGAGCATTATGCTAAGTGAAATAAGCGAGTCAGAGAAAGAGAAATACCACATGATCTCACTCATTTGTGGAATATATTGAACAACATAAACTGATGAACAGAGACAGATCCAGAGATAGAGAAGCATCAATCAGACTGCCAACCCTCAGAGGGAAGATAGGGGAGGGTGGGGGAAAGGAAGAGAGGTCAACCAAAGGTCTTGTATGCATGAATATAAGCCTAACTAATGGACACAAACACCAGGGGGGTGAGGGAATGAGTGGGGGGGCGGGTTGGGAGGGTTAATGGAGGGTTGAGGACTCATATGTAATACCTTAATCAATAAAGAAAATTTAAAAAAATCACATAAAATGAAATAGAAATCTTACTCATTCCTTTATTATCATAAAGCTTCCTTGACAATTTGCCTGCTACTTAGAAAATAGAACTTAATTATAGTGTCAACGTAGGAAACATCAAGCCTGTAGAAAATTTTTATAAGTTTATTTGAGCCAAATTTACTATTGCCAGGAAGCAAAATCTCAATAGGTTGAGAAAATGCTCTAGAGAGTGGAAGTTTTGTACCTTATTATATGTATTAGAATCAAAGGAGAAGATGTAAGGGGGTTAAATAATATCGATTAGTGGAAGATTAGGAAGGCAGGAGAAAGCATAGCTGAGAAATCTCTGGGATTATGTAAAAGGTAAAACAGAGAGACATATACTTCTTTTACATTGATGGGTATAGGATAGTTAACAGTCAACATTTATATCACATAGAGATGGTATGCAGGAGAACAAGATACCCGAGGCACAGAACAATGAGGGGTTCTGTGATCTCCTGGTGCGAGATTATGCTCTGAGGGGTCTGGAAAAAGGGATGACTCTGATATTCCAAGGTATGTTATCATAGATGCAAAAAGATAGTTATGAAAAATTCAGGCTCTGTTAGGTAAAGATTGACCATTGGCAGGGAAGATACCAGCCTAGGACATGACTACCCATCATGACTCACTTTTAGTTAGGAAGTTTTAATTTCAGACCATCCTATGTAGTTACTGTAGGTCTCTGACTTTGTAAGGCCCGCCATGGAGGTCTCCCCTGAGCTTGTCATGTATAGTATGTGGTCCCTTTTTCATACACAATAGATAAGTAAAATATATTGTGAACTGATCTAATCACAAGACAATAAAACCAGTAGAACTTGTTGACAAACTAAAGCTAGCAATTCAGGGTATTAATCTGGAATGTTATAATTATCTATATATATAAAACCTTAATATGCAAATAGACCAAACTGCAGAACAACCGAACAACTGATCACTATGACATGCGCTACCCACTAGGCAGCAGAGCATGGAACATGGTGGGCATTGGCAGCCGCAGGAAGGGGTGCCAGACCCAGGTGGGGCACCAGTCACTGTCATCGGGGCAAGCCACTAGTAGTTACTGAAAATTCTTTGCTCCCGTGTGCTGTGGTCCTGCCAGGCACTTGCACCTACTGTCAGCGCCCGCACCTACTGCTGGTGCTGGCCCCACTCACACCTGCTGCTTGTGACGGAGCCGCCACTTGCATCCATTGCAGGCGCCTGGCACCAGCCCCAATTGTTCTCGGCACCATCAACTGGTACAAGCGGCGGCTGCTGGCCCCGATTGCCACTCAGGGCTTCTCCCCTCCCCCTGCTTCTGAGGGGCAATCATGGCCAAGAGCCACCTCCAATGGCAGCTGCTCAGCCACCTAGGGATGGCCCGAGGTGCAGGCAAGCCTAGGATGGCAGCTGCCCAGCTGCCCAGGGCCGCCCGAGGCTTAGGTAACTAGGGCTAGTGAAGGCTTGTGCTGCCGACAGTGGCAGCAGCAGAGGTGTGATGGGGCCTCACCTTCCCCTGATCACCAGGTCACCTCCTGCCCCTGAGGGCTCCCGTACTGTGAGAGGGGGCAGGCCGGGCTGAGGGACCCCCCTCCAGTGCATGAAGTTTCATTCACCGGGCCTATAGTTTTTCTAATAAAACATTATTAGCCTATCTTTTTATACTTTGTTTTCTAGTTATTACTGGTTTATAGAAATAAAAGTATTTTTGTATATTGCCTTCACGTCAGCAACAATGCTACTTTTTGTTTTGTTTTGTTAATCCTCACCTAAGGATATTTTTTCCATTGCTTTTTAGAGAGAGTAAAAGAGAGTAAGGAAGGGGGAGAAAGAAAGATAGACAGAGAGAAAAACATTGATGTGAGAGAAACACATTGATTGATTGGCAATGCTACATTTTTTATTCTAATAATATGAAAATTACATAAATCATATGAGTATCATTTTTAAAAATTTAAATACCAAAAACAATGTAAATACTTAAGAGCCACAAATAACCAAGTTAGTCTTAAAAAATAAGAAAGCTGGAGAACTTAAACTAATAGTCAAAACAGATACACAGGTGATCAGATGATTTATTGTTACAGAATTTACCAGGTGACCGAAAAATACGCAGGAGTACTGGAGGCACAGGAAAAACCCATTTATTTTCAGACTAGAGGTCTGGTGCATGAAATTCATGCACGTGGGGGGGAGGGTCCCCTCAGCCCAGCCTGCACTCTCTCCAATCTAAGACCCCTTGGGGGATGTCCGACTGCCAGGTGATTCCGGGGACGGGGCCTAAACGGGCATTCAGACATCCCTCTCACAATCCTGGACCACTGGCTCCTAACCACTCACCTGCCTGCCTGCCTGATTGCCCTTAACTGCCCCCCTTTCCAGTCTGATCACCCCTAACCACCTCCGCCTGCCAGCCTGATCGCCCCTTACTGCCCCCCCTGCTGGCCTGGTTGCCCCTAACTGCCCCTTTGCCAGCCTGATCACCCTTTATTGCCTCTGCCTGCTGGCCTAATCGCCTCCAACTGTTCCCCTCCCGTCCCCCCCCCCACCCCCCCCCGCTGGCCTGGTTGCCCTACGCAGCCTGCTGCTTGGTCATTTGGTTGCCCCTCACTTAACCCCCCAGCCGGCCTGGTCGCCCCATGCAGCCTGCTGCTGGGTCATTTGGCCACCCCTCACTAACCCCCCTTACAGCCTGGTCGCTCCATGCAGCCTGCTGCTCAGTCATGTGGTTGTCTCTCACTGCCTCTGCCAGCCTGGCCGCCCCACGCAGCCTGTTCGGTCGTCCGTTCGGTTGCGATGGTTGCTTAGGCTTTTATATAGATAGATGTTTCACATGTACTAGCACAGGACTCAGGGGAGACTGTTTCTCTCCAAATCCTGAGCAAGCCAATATGGAGGATGATTTCTCTTTATACCCTTTGGTTTCTTTGTTCCCCAGATATGGATGGGACTTCTGGACCTTTCACGGGCTTTGCAAAAAGCCCCATTTGTTGGGATGGGGGCTGTGAGACCACACCTAAAGGCCTGGCCTGGCACCAGTGCTGATAACTCCATCTGGGGGTTGTGTATTGTTCATGGTTTATGGCCTCTCTAAAATGGGAGTAGTACTTAGGTAAACAAGTCTTGCAAGACCAGATAATTAAAGAAGGGGCAGTTACTAGACTGTAGGCTAACAAGAATGTGCATTAGGTTACTGAGACAGATTCAGATTGCTAGCCCCCCGAAAATGTCTCATTTCCCCCATCATTATGACAAAAGTAATTAGGCAGTGTAATTCTAAACATGATTCTTTCAATAAGTGGTGCAAGGTGAAGTGAACATATGGAATAAATATGTATATATCTTGACCTGGACCAAAATCATTTATAAAGGTATTGAAAAGCCAAAAGATGGCTGATAAACTAATAAAGCTTTAAAAATGAAAGATAGGAAAACATCTGTATGACCTTTGATAAGCTATGATTCAGGAAATCCCCAAGATCACCATCAGGTTTAGAAGAACAAAATATAGCAAAGCTGTTATACTTACGGTTTACTATGGTGAAAGAATACAAATTAACATAGCAACAGGAAAAGGGGCATCAGGTGAAATATAGGAATGTCCTAGTACAGGAAGCTTCCAGTATCCTCTCTCAGTGGAGTTATATGAACAGTGCTTATTACTTCACCCAGCAAGACATGTGGTAATGCACAGAGTATTGTCAACCAGGGAAGCTAAAAAAGCCTTGGTGTCCAGGGTTTTTGTTGGAGGGTCAACCACATAGTCATGGCTCTATTTCCGACATTGCTGACCTTATTTTCTTACCATATGTCCCAAGGTCCCATCATAAATCACATTATTAGTGTTAATGTAAAAAACATTCATACCTGTAAAGAATTTTGTGAGTTTATTTGAGCCAAACTGTAGACATATGCAGGGAAGTAGAACCTCAACAAATGAGATAATGCTCCAGAGAATGTGGAGTTCATACCTTGTTTTTATAAATTACCATCAAAAGGAAAATACAAAAGTGGGTTACATGAAATTCATTGGTGATAGATTAGGGAGGTGGGAGAAAGCAAAGCGGGGAAACTTCTGGGATAGGATAGAAAGTAAAATGATGGACATATGCTTGTTTTACATAGATGGATACAGGAAGCCAGATTGCAAGACAAAAGCATTAAGGATAGTTAACATCGTTAACAGTTGATGATTAACTTGATAACAATAACAATGAGGGAATGTCCTGGTGCCATTTGTTGTGCCCTGAGGGGTACGGAAGAAAAGGGAAGTTACAAGTTACCCAGATATTTCATAGGTATGTTATCTTAGATACAAAAAAACAATGGGCTCAGTAAAGATCTAAGTTCATCTTTGTCAGGGAAAATACTGGCCTAGGATATGATTACCTACTATAACCTGTTTGTAGTTAAATATTTAATTTTCAGACCATCTTTTGTGGTTATTTTAGGTCTCTGAGTTTGCACAACTGCCATGCAGGCCTCCCCTGAACTAGTCAGGTTAGCATGTGGCCCCTTTTGTCCACAGCAAGGCCCCACCATAAATCTCATTCTTAGCATACATCAGAAGTTGCCCATCTTTCATTCAGACTTCTGGACCACAGGTTGGCAACCACTGGCATAGATTATTTGATATGGCTTAAGGCCCCAGGTAAGCAAAGACACTCTCAAGAGGCAGTATATTCCATGAGTTTATAGGTTACCTCCAGGAGCCAGGGATAAAGGGCTATACCTGTCTTTGGACAAGGCTAATCTTTTTCTACACATAGGTAAAGATTTCTTACACAGGAGATACCAAAACTTTTGTCAAAGATAAAAAATTATAAAGTGTTCCATATTAGGAACTTTTTATTCATTAAGAGGATAATTAAGCAACTCAGAAGATATCTTCAATAGCTACATTTGATAAAGATTAGTATGCAGATTATGTAAAGCACTCATACACATCAATACAAAACAAATCCAATTGGGGGTTGGGGATGGGGGCAAAAAGCACTTTCAAAAAGAAACTATACAAACCTCACATGGAAATTAAAGCCATAATATGATACCTCTGTGCACCTAGCCAAAATGGCTACAGGGGAAAAATGGACAATACTAGAGTCAGCAAAGGTGTGAAGCAGTCATACCTCTTATACTCTGCTGGTGGGAATGTCAATTGGTAAAACCACTTTGGAAGACTTCTTGGCAGGATCTACTAAAGGTGAACATATGCATACCCTACGATCCAGAAATTTTATTTCTAAGTATATACCCAAGAGGATGCATTAATTTATCAACAGACATATTTTAGAATATATACATCAACACTACTCAAAGGGACAAAAAAATTTAATAATCAAATGTCCAATAACCAAGAATAAACTGGCATATTTACATGGTGGAATATGATTCAGCAATGAGAATTACCGATCTACAACTGCAAAACAATATGATTGCATTTCACAAACAAAAAGTTGAGGAAAAGCTAGACACAAAATAGTACATTCTGTGTGATTCCACTTACTTACAAAATCAGTAATGACAAATCAGGATAGAAGTTATCCTTGTGATACAGAATTTTGGACTGGAACCCGGATTCTTTGTCTGCTGGAGTCAAAGAATGAATCCACTGACAGAAGGTGCTATAGCAAAGCTGCAGATTTATTGAAGAACAAGGTCAGACTCCCACATGGAGAGAGGGAAAGAGTCCCACAGAATGGACTCCCAAGTGGGGAGGGGGAAAGGGTCCCACCGACTTCCTGTTTCCATGGTTTATAAAAGCTTCAGTTCCTGTGTCTTGATATCCCCTCTGATTGATCAATATTCCCTTTTGAATGGGTTGCTACAGTTACTTAATGAGGCCCTCCTCCCTCATTGTCCTATTCCTTCTGGGCTTTCTTCCTTCTTCTTTATTTTGTCAATATAGACCTTTTTTGGCTACTTCCAGTTCCCTTGTCTTATGGAAATATACCTGTTGCTGCTTCCTTGTCTTATGGAAATGTAACTGCACCTGGCTTCCTTTTGTTATGGAAATGTGCCTTCTTCCCCCAATCTGTAGCTCTATGTTTTTTTTCATGGACCCCAATTCTAGAAATTCCCTAAACCTGCCTATATTCCCCTAAAATTCCTGTTTCACTTAGGCAAAGACATAGTGACTGGACTCCACAGGACTTCTAGGTGCTAATAAAAGAGTTCTGCTTCTTACCTACATATCATATTTGTTATGCAAGTTTTTTCTTTCATTAGTTAAGTTTACACTTATGATATAATATTAGAAGCATCAGGCTTTATTAGGACCAGTAAGAGGAGAAGTGAATTTGTGTGCAGCTTCGGGTCCCCTGTAAACTTTAATGGGACCTGTATGTGCTGGGAGTCTCTAGTAATGGGTTCTAGATGCAGTGAGGAAGCCAGATTGCAAGACAAAAGCATTTGTATATAAACATGTCTGATTAAATTTCCTGAAAAGATATCTTCAATAAAGGGACCTGAATTGCCAATTCTTTAGTAATTTGTTGTATTCTCATTCTAAAAAATACTCACTTCATGCCTAATTTTGTATTTATTTTTATTCTTTTTTTCTTAAATATAAACAACTCCTCACCCGGCAGTTGGGAGGCACCCGGCCTGCAAGGGAGGGCAGTTGTGAGGGACCAGGCCTGCAAGGGAGGGCAGTTGGAGGTGATCAACCCTGCAGGAGAGGGCAGTTAGGGGTAACCAGGCCAGCAGAGGAGGGAAGTTGGGGGCAAACAGGCTGGCAGCAGAGTGGTTAGGGGGTGATCAGGCTGGCAGGCAGAAGTGGTTAGGGGCAATCAGGAAGGCAGGTAGGCAAGCAGTTGGGAGCCAGCAGTCCTGGATTGTGAGAGGGATCGGGCCTAAACGGGCAGTCGGACATCCCTTGAGGGGTCCCAGATTGGAGAGGGTACAGGCTGGGCTGAGGGACAACCCCCCTCCGTGCATGAATTTCATGCACCAGGCCTCTAGTTTCATATAATACTGGTTTGGTGGTGATGAACTCCTTTAGTTTTTTTCTTATCTGTGAAGTTCTTTATCTGCCCTTCAATTCTGAATGATAACTTTGCTGGGTAGAGTAATCTTGGTTGTAGGTTCTTGCTATTCATCACTTTGAATATTTCTTGCTACTCCCGTCTGGCCTGCATAGTTTCCGTTGAGAAATCAGCTGACAATCGTATGGGTGCTCCCTTGTAGCTAACTAACTGTTTTTCTCTTGCTGCTTTTAATATTCTAGCTTTGTATTTTGCCCTTGGCATTTTAATTGTAATGTGTCTTGGTGTGGTCCTCCTTGGTTTCCTCTTATTTGGAGATCTCTGCACTTCCTGGACTTGTAAGTCTATTTCTTTCACCAGGTGGGGGAAGTTTTCAGTCATTATTTTTTCAAATAGGTTTTCAGTATCTTGCTCTCTCTCTTCTTCTGGCACCCCCATAATTCTGATGTTGGTACGCTTGAAGTTGTCCCAGACGCTTCTTACACTATCTTCAAATTTTTAGATTCTTTTTTCTTTTTGCTTTTCTGGTTGAGTGTTTTTTGCTTCTTTGTATTTCAAATCTTTGACTTGATTCTTGCATTCCTCTAGTCTGCTGTTGGGTCTCTGTATAATATTTTTTTTATTTCAGTCAGTGTATGCTTAATTTCTAGTTGGTCCATTTTCATATCCTCAAGGGTCTGGCAAAATTTATCAGCCTTTTCTAGGAAATTCTTAAAAAACCTTATAACCGTGGTTTTGAATTCTATATCCAGTCATTTATTTTCCTCTATTTCTTTCATTTGTGATCTATATCCAGTCATTTATTTTCCTCTATTTCTTTCATTTGTTACTTTGTCTCCACATTTTTGCTGCTTTCCTGAGTTGGCAGGGTAGCTTTGTGTGCTAGATGTCCTATATGGCGCAGTGGCTCAGCCTCCCCAGTCACCTGAGGTGGAAACTCTTAGTGCACCCCTTTGTGGTCTGTGTGTACAGCCTTGTTGTAGTTAAGTCTTGATTGTTGTTGGTATCACTGGGAGGATTTGACCTCCAGGCCAACTGGCTATGTGTATCAGCTGTGTCTATGCCAGGAGACCTGTGCTGGAGACAGCCTTATAGGACCAGACCTGCAAAATTGCAAAAGCCTCTGTGCTTAGCTTGGATGGGGCAGAGTCTCAGGGCTGAGCAGACAGTCTTGGCTTCCCGTCAGCCCTGTCCTTGCACGCGCGCCTCCACACCTCTGCCTGACAGTCCAGATTCCCCCAGGCTTGCCTGGAACTGGGGTTCAGTGCAGTCAAAACTGGGGTTTAGTGCAGTCAGGAGTTTCCGACTCGCTTGCGCTAGGGAGAGCTAGCAGCAACCTCAGCAGTCAGTCTTCTCTGCGCGCATTCGCGCACGCGTGTCTCCAGACCCTTGCCCGCCACGGCTTCCTTGAGTCTCCGAGACTCTGTTTGCCTTTCTCTCTACCTGACAGTCCAGACTCCCCCGTATGAGCCTGGGTCCATGGCGATTCGACCGGAACTGGGGTTCAGTGCAGTCGGGGGCTTCCTTTCCTCTCCCGCCAGAGAACGCCAGCCAGGCACTCAGCCGCCCTTCCTTCCTGTGCTCGTGTCTCTATACCTCAGTCCATTGCAGCTCCTCTAATTCTCTGTGTAATTTCCTCTTTCCTTCTAGTTGTAGAATTTTCACTCAGCCAGCTTTCCTGTGGTTCTGGATGATGTCCATTCTGTCGTTTAGTTGTAGTTTTCAAATTGTTGTGCGAGGCAGCAGTTTAGGTGTTTATGTATACCACCATCTTGGTTTCTCCTAGAGTGGAGATGAAATTCAAATCACATTTTGGAGCCCAGCGGGGCCACAAGCCCGTGGAGGTAGAGCATTTGCTGTACGTTTTTGATGTCTGCTTCAATTTACTTTTAGTTATTGGCCTTTTGCGATTTTTTTTTTATTCTTCTTGATTGAGTTTTGGAAGGTTGTATTTTTCTAGGAATATGTCCATTTCTTCTGGGTTATTTAGTTTTTTGGAATAGAATTGTTCATAATATTTCTTTACGATCTTTTGTATTTCTGTGGGGTCTGTTGTTATTTTGCCTCTTTCATTTCTGATTTTGTTTATTTGGTCCTCTCTCTTTGCTTCTTGGTGAGCCTTGCTAGATGTTCATCAATCTTGTTTATCCTTTCAAAGAACCAGATCTTTGTTTCATTAATTTTATGTGTTGTTTTTTTTTCCCCTCTATGCCATGTATTTCTGCTCTGATCTTTATTATCTTCTTCCTTCTGCACACTCTGGGCTTTTCTTGTTGCTCTCTTTCTAATTCTTCAAGTTGTAGAATTTATGACCAGATTTTTTTTTTTTTTTTTTTGAGATAGGCCTGTAATGCTATGAACTTCCCTCTCAGCATTACTTTCTCTTTGTCCCATAGGTTTTGGATTGTTGTGTTTTCATTTTCATTCATTTCCAGGATGTTTTTAATTTCTTCTTTGATCTCTGGCAACCAATTAATTGTCTAATAATATGCTATTCAGTCTCCAAGTGTTTGAATGTTTTGATTGTTTTTTATTGTAGTTGATTTTTAATATTATGTCATTGTGGGCTGAGAAGATGCTTGATATGATTTCAATCTTCTTGAATTTGGGGAAACTTTAACTGTGACCGAATATGTGGTCTATCTTTGAAAATGTCTGATGTGTACATGAGAAGAATGTGTATTCTGTAGCTTTTGGGTGAAATGTTCTGAATATGTCAATTAAGTTTATCTGTTTTAGTGAGTCTTTTACGATTGCGGTTTCTTTGCTGAGTTTTTGTCCAGAGGATTTATCCATTGATTTCAGTGGGGTATTAAAATCCCCTACTATGATCCTATTGCTGTGAATCCCTCCCTTTATATCTTCCAAAATTTATTTTTATGTATTTGGGTGCTCCTGCATTTGGTGCATATATGTTTAATAGAGATATTTCCTCTTGTTGTATCCATTCCTTTAGTATAATGCAGTGGCTTTCTTTATATCTTTTTATGTCCTTTACTTTGAAGTCTATTTTGTCAGATATAAGTATTGCTACCCCAGCTTTTTTTTTCATTTCCACTTGCCTGAAAAGATATTTTTCCATCCCTTCACTTTCAGCCTCTATGAGTCTCTTATTCTGCGGTGGATCGCTTGTAGACAGCATATATATGGGTCATGTTTTCTTGTCCATTCAGCTACTGGATGTCTTTTGATTGGAGCATTTGGGCCATTTATGTTTAAAGTTATTATTGATAGGTACTTGTTTGTAACATTTTTATTTTTTGTGCCCATGTTCTTTCTTCCCTTTCCCCCTTTCTTTTATAACAGTCCCTTTTAGCATTTCTTGCATTACTGGTTTTGTAGTGATAAACTCCCTTAGCATTTTTTTTGTCTGTAAAGCTCCTTATTTCCCCTTCAATTTTGAATGATAGCCTTGCTGGATAGAGTATTCTTGGATTCAGTCCCTTGTTTGCATCAATTTGTATACTTCCTTCCATTTCTTTCTGGCCTGTTTTGTTTCTGTTGAGAAATAATTTGATAAATCTAATGGAGATCCCTTGAAGGTAGCTTTCTGTCTCTCTCTCTTATAGCATTTCTCTCTTTGTGGTCAATGTTTGCCATTGTAATTATGACATGTCTTGTTGTGGGTCTTTTTGGGTTCATCCTGTTTGGGACTCCCTGTGCTTGTGTGACTCCCTGAAATCTGGGAGGTTTTCTGAGATTATTTCTTCAAATAGGTTTTCTAACCCTTGCTTCTCTTCTTATTATTCTGTAACCCCAATTGTATATATGTTGCTTTGTTTCATGTTGCCCCAAAGCTCCCTTAGGCTCTCCTCCTGTCTTTTGATTTTCTTCTCCAATTGCACTTCAGATTGAGTGTGTTTTGCTGCCCTGTCTTCTAATTCACTAATTTGGTTCTCTGCTTCTCCTAGTGTACTGTTGAAAAATTCCATAGTGCTTTTTATCTTAGTAATATCACTCTTTATTTCATCCTGATTCTTACATAGGTAATTGATTTTCTCATCTACCCTGTTTATGAACTGTATTATCCCTTATTCTGATTTCTTTTTCTGACATATTGCATGCCTCCATTTCATTTAGTTAATTTTCTAGAGATTCTTCCTTTTCTTTCTTTGGGGTTGTTCTTCTGTCTCTTCATTTTCGCTCTTACTGAAAGATTTTTGTGTCGAGTTGTGTGGGGCCTGTGGCTGCAGCGATGGGCTTGCTGGTGTGTCTTGCAGTCATAGGTGGTGGCCGCTCGCTCTGCTGCTGCTACAGTCATGGTGCCTGGGGTTAAAGCTTCTGGCTGGTGGGAAGTGCGAGGGCTCTGGAACTCACAGTAGCCCTCAGCCAGGGATGCTAGATTTCCAGTGTTTGTGGGTTGGCAGCTGAGGCAATAGGTCCCTGCCAGAGTTGCTTTAGATTCCCTGGTGGTGTCTTAGGGCCCCCTGGGTGGAGGTGAGTTTGGGATCACAGTCACAGCATCTCTCCTCTTCAAGATGGCATAGCCTCTGTGGCAAAGCCAGCACTCTGGGAGAGATTACAGCAGTAGCAGACACAGCCCCATCTACTAGCCCCTGAAGGTCTGACGAGATCCCTCACTCAGACACACACACACACCACACATCCACACACTCCCCTTTTGCTCCCTCACCAACTCACACTCTCTACCTCACTGCCATCATCCTGGCTGCCATCTTGGAATCCTCACAGACTGACTTTAATACAATCTTGTTATGGACATATTATAAATAATGTACTTAAATTTCTGAGTTCCAAGGATAAATGAAAATGTCTAATTAGATTCCATAGATTAAGAATAATCAGAAGGAACAAGAATCAGACCAGAACAGATATTTTTACTTATCTATCTATCTATATAAAATCATAATATGCAAATAGACCAAATGGCAAACAACCAGACAACTGGTCGCTATGACCAGGGTGTGCACGTAGAACATGGAGGGTAGTGGTGGTGGTCGTGGGGGGTTTGTTGGAAGCTGCCTATTGTCTTCACTAGCAGTGAGGTGTGGACAAGGAACCCAGAAGGCTGGTCAACCTTGAATCTCTGAAAGGTCATAGCCAACCATAGTTGAGACAATGGTAACTAAAGCAACCTCCACTTTTTAATCTTATGTAAATCCTTGCTGATTGGCTATTACTGGAATTGCCTGCCTAGAGCTATGGTTGGATCCCATAGTCTTAGTAAAAGGGATCACTAGGCCGGAGTAACATGGAGTCCTTCCCCTTGAGTTGGGCTCCCGCCTGGTCCCCAATATTTCCAAATTAATATTTTCTAGTCTCTTTCATTTGTGTGTGGCCTCCTCCAGAGCCCGAACCCTGAACCTGAACCCTGAACCAAGCGGGATGTGAAAGGGGTTCACTACAAACTGGAGCCCAAATGTGGAACACTACAGGGGTTGGGATGTGATTGTCCCTCTGGGTGGGTGGTGGGATGTCCTTGCTGGCCCGGTATCTGGATCCATCCCGCTGATGTTTTCCCAGGTTGTGGGGATCCACCTGGTGGCCACTTTTATATAATTTCTTCCCTGTGGAGCATCTATGGAGGGAAAGTAGCGGCAGTGCCCAAGGCCGACTTCCAGGAGGCCTGCAGCACTGTTGGGATTGTGCTAGTGGCACTGGTCCGTCGGTGCCTGGCCCTTTCTCAGAAGATTGGATCTGCAGGACTACTGAGGGAGTGAGTGGCTGCTGCCAGACTGGTGGGCTGCCGTGACAGGTCATTCAGCTGAGTGGCGCTCCTACTGGGGGAGGGCACTGACCATCAGGGGCAGCTCCTGCATTAAGTGTCTGCCCCCTGGTGGTCAGTGAGTGTCATAGCAACCAGTCAACTGATTGTTCAGTCACTTAGGCTTTATATATATATATCGATTTATAGACTAGGGGCACAGTGCACAAATTCATGCACCTTGAAAGGAACTGAGGGTGGCAAGGCTGCGGTAGGCACAATGGTGGGTCTCAGCCCATCCTCTGCACCCCCTCTCTGCCCCTCCCATTGTGGCCCGGTCCCCTGTTTGCCTGCAGTCCCACTCCCGCTGCCGCTGCTCCCATGCGTTGACAGTGCCAGCCCTGCTTGCACCTGCTGTTGGCGTGTAGCAATTGGGGCCAGTGCCAGCAACGGGTATGAATGGAGCTGGTACCCTCAGGGGCAATTGGGGCCGTCAGCTGCTGCTTGCACCTGCTGATGGCACTGAGTGATTGGGGCCAGTGCCAGGCACTGTCAGCGGGTGTAAGCAGCAGCTCTGGTGCTGGCTGCAAGTTCGAGCGGGGCCAGTGCTGGCAGCGTGCCAGTGCCAGGCAGGACTGCAGCTCACAGGAACAAAGAATTTTCAGTAACAACCAGAAGCTCGCCCCTATGACAGCAACTGGTGCCCGCCTTGGTCTGGTGCCCCTGCTCACCTGCTCCACCATCCTGCTGTGGCCGACGTCTGCCATGTCTGCCATCTGCTGCCGACACCTGCCACGTTCCATGTGCGCCCCGTGGTGGTCAGCACACTTTATAGCGACTGGTTGTTTGGTTGTTCGGTTGTCCTACAGTTCGGTGTATTTGCATATTAGGTTTTTATATATATACTAGAGGCCCGGTGCACAAAATCCATGTATGGGGGGTGTCCCCCAGCCTGGCCTGCACCCTCTCCAATCTGGGACCCCTCAAAGGATGTCCTATTGCCGATTTACAGGGATCGGGCCTAAACCAGCAGTCAGACATCACTCTCGCAATCCGAAACTGCTGGCTCCTAACCGCTCACCTGCCTGCCTGTCTGCCTGATTGCCCTTAACCACTCTGCCTTCCAGCCTGCTTGCCCCAAACTGCCCCCTGCTGCCGGGCTGCTCACCCCCAAATGCCCCCTGTGCCAGTGTGCTTGACCCCCAACTTTCCCCCTTGCTGGCCTGCTCACCCCCACCTTCTCTCCCCACTGGCCTGCTCGCCCCCAACTGCCCCCCTTGCTGGCTGCTCACCCCCACCCTCTCTCCCCACCAGCCTGCTTGCCTCCAACTGGCCCCCTGCTGGCCTGCTCACTCCAAACTGCCCCTCCCCCCACTGTCCTGATCACCCCCAACTGACCCCCACTGATGGCCTGCTTGCTGCCAACTGGCCCCCCTGCTGGTCTGATCACCCACAACTGCCATCCCATCCTGGCCTGATCACCCACAACTGCGCTCCCCTCTTGGCCTCTAACCACCTCTACCTCAGCCCTGCCACCATGGTTTTGTCCGGAAGAACATCAGGAAAGTCTCCTGGAAGGTCTCCCAGTCTAATTAGTATATTACCCTTTTATTAGTATAGATAGAGGCCTGGTGCACAAGGTTGTCACGGATTAGGGTGGGGTTCCCTTGGGGTGTGGGGTAGCCTGGGCGAGGGGCCTGTGGTGATTTGCAGGCCAGCCATGCCCCCATGGGGTGAGGGACCCCGCTGGGGGTGTGTGGCCAGCCTGTGTGAGGGGCTGATGGCTGTTTGCAGGCTGGCCACGCCCCTCAGCGGGGACTCTTACTCCATGGGGGCGTGGCCAGCCTGGGTAAGGGGATATTTTTCTTTCTTTTTTTTTTTTCAGTGCCTCCTTGAGCGGAGGCCAGGGCTGGCTGGAAGCAGGTATCTGGGATTTATTTACCTTCTATAATTGAAACTTTGTAGCCTTGAGCAGAGGCCAGGGTTGGCCAGGGTGGGCAGGAAACTTGGCTTCCTCCATCACTGGAGGCAACCCAAGCCTCCTTGCTTGCTCCAGCTCTGTGGCCACCGCCATATTTGTTGGGTTAATTTGCATACTTGCTCCTGATTAGCTGGTGGGTGTTGCGGAGTGATGGTTAATTTGAATGTTTCTCTTTTATTAGTGTAGATATAGATATTTTCCAATCCTCCCACTTCCAGGGAAAGGGGCAAAGGAGGATTGCTGAAAGTGTTAAGGGAGGCAGCAGGGTGAACATTTTTCTTTGGTGGGGAGAGAGTTTCCTCCTGATGAGGGGCTTCAAAGGACAGCAGCCTACTTCTGCTACCCTCTGTCTCCAGAGACTATTTCTGATTGGCATCTGGCAGGACAGAGCAGTTGCAGGTACAGGACTTGGAGTGCCTTTCTGCATTCAGCTCCCTGTTGAGTCTCTTCCAGCCAAGGAAAGCTTTGTCTAACCTTTTCTCCCAGAGCCAGGGCTGGTCTGGGGCAGGAGGGCAGAATGGAGGTGGGGTAGAGCATGGCAGGGCAGGAAGAAGACTCCAGGCTCATGTTTAGAAGACTGAGGGGTCGGGGAGGGAGAGGGTGAAATTTGTGTGTGGGGAGAGGGCTGGTGCAGGAGATTTGGGGTCAGCATAGGAAGGTTTGGAGGTACTGGGGGAGTAAGAAGGACCAGCAGATGCCATAACAGGTGAAAGGGTCTATGGAATCAGTTGCGGGTCCGCTAGGGTGAGGATAGAATAAGTCCCCTCTCCAGACCCTGCTATCCCAGGTGGCTAGTGGGAGGGGTCCATAGGGAGGCACTGAGCCCCCTACACTTTATGTCCGAGGCTCCAGAACATTTGGACAACATGCCCCCGCCTCTGCCACTCCCCACCGAAGTGCTGTCATTTGGAATGAATTTGTAGACACTTAGATTGTTTTTAAGTTAATGCATTTTAATTCACTCTGTTTCCCACTTGTTTTTTATTGAAAAGGCAGATTCTGCTGGTATGTGTTCCTTTGTGGGAGCAGCAGGGGTGTTCTCCACGGGCAGAGATCCAATGAGAGACAGAGAAAACAGGCCCAAGGAGACATGGGGAATGAGTAAACAAGATCAGAGAGCAAGGAAAAGGGATAAAGATGCACAGGGTGAACCTGACAGACACAGAGAACCCCAGAAGGCTAAGGGAGGGACTCAGCCCTAAGGGCAGAGTGAGTGTGCTGAGAAATCCTGCTTCAGTACAGAGGATCCCTCCACCTCCAACTAAGGCCCCTGGGGCTGAGCTTGCTCTCCTCTGCGCTCTGGTTCTGTTCAGCATAGACATGGCTAGAACTGGCCTCAGGAAAAGAGCTGGAAGGATGGGGCAGACAATATACTGAGTATGCAGGACCAGGGTCACCGAACGCTAGGGATCTGAGACCAGACAGAGAGAGGAGGACCTGGAGGGGTTCCCTCCCAGGTCCCCACACACCTTCTGTTTTTGAGCAAAGCCCAAATCCAGAATCCCGTGCCACGGATCTGGAGACTGGTGGCCTTGGCTTGCTGTGCCACCTAGGGTGAGTGTTCTAATCTCTCTGAGCCCTGGCTATGCCACTTGCAGGAGAGGAGCACTGGTGGCTGAGGTTCAAAGTGGATTGGGGGCCAAGGAGACAGAGCTCAGTCTAGGACACCTCGGTTTGGTGGTTACATCCGAAATCCCAGAGATTTTCGGCTTCGGCTACTACTCCAGGCTCATGTTTATGTAAGACTTGCGCAGACTGGAGAACCAGGCACTAGCACTTCCTTCCTTCGCAGCTGAGAACCAGTTCATCCTCCCCCTCCCCCGACCCGGTGACCCCTCCTCTCCTCATCGGTGCCTAGTACCCACGAACTTTCCCAGTGGCCAGTGTACACACATGACTGACACACAAAGATATCCCCAAGCCAACATGTGGTGTAGACAGTTTGGCAAACACAGACACACGCACAGGGTGCTGTGGATGGGGATAGAGCTTCCTGAGGGCTCATTCAGCAGAACAGCACTGAACAGTGGCTCTGCAGGCACATTCACCTGGGGCACAGCTCCCAGGCCCAGAGTCGGTGAACTGAAAGCCCGGGACAATTAGAGCTAATTATATGTGTGCAAACAGCTGCAGCAGAGGCTGCGCATGAGCCTCCTCTCCTCCTGCCTGCCCCCTGGGATCCCGCCCCAGCAAAGGGGCTTTGCTGCCACAGCTGGGGCTGAGCGCCTGGGGAAAGGGCACACAGGTGGAGAGCCCCTGGGGCTCAGGGATTGGGGTGAGCCTTCCGCCTCCAGAGTGTCCCCGTGATTACACACTTCAGCATGTGCTGCGGCCCTGGATGCCCTGGGATGGCTGGTCACTACTGGGTTAGGAATTGGACCAGAACTAAGTCTGAGCTCCCCTTGGCCTTGTGCTGAGTGGGCCCTGGCGGCAGGGGCCCCAGCATTTGGGTCCTTAGGTTTCTATTATCTTGGCCTCCTGAGCATTCCTGCTTCTGTGAAGGTTTGAAGTGGCTCTCCTTGTATTCTGCCATGAGGAATGCCTGCCTGGAGCTCAGGCTGTGGGATAAGGAAGGGACAGAGTCTGTTGTTTGGCTTTTGGTGATCAGTTTGTCTTTGCCTGGATGTGCCACAGGACCCCAAAAGAGTGACTTTCCCGATCTTTCATTTGCACGTCCATACCCTGCATGCCTCCTCTGAGATGCAGAGTCAAGGGGAAGGAGAAAGGTGCGAATTCCTCATGTGTGAATGAGGCTTTACACTTTGACCTATTAGCCTGAATCAGTGATGTAATTTTGTGGTTTCAGGAGCTTTTCGCGGGTTGGGTTGGAATGATGGTGAGGTAGGGTTTTCTACTAGAGGCCTGGTGCACGAAATTCATGCACTCAGGGGGCGTCTTCATTCTTGGGTATGTTACTAACCCTCTCTGAACCTTAAATCTCTCATCGTGAAAGTGTTTTTATGACTATTAAATAGATTAAATTTCCCAGCACATTTTCTGGTCCTTAGTAGATAACATATTGATATGTGTTTCTATTTCATTTTATGGGCCTTCAATGCTCTTACTTGAGTCTCTTCAGTGCATAAGATAGTGAGATTGGATAAGACAACAAAGAAAGTTTATTCTAGCCAGATGGAGTACTCACAATTATGAAAAGGAATCAAAATAAATAAATAATGATTCCCCCAGTCCCTCTCCCTTCCCCCGCCCCCACCCAAAGACAGAATATTCCCAGGTTTGAAGTTTGAGTTATCTCCTAAACTAACAACTCAAAGTCTAGACTTATGAGGTTGCAAAATGATGAAGATAGAACCTACTAGTGAAAGCTTCACGAAGTGCTTGCAAACATTAGCTGACAGATTTCAGAACAATTTTAATATTAGTCATCACAGATAAGCCTGCCAAAGAGGGCAGAGTGTTAAAGAACATCTGCAGCACACACAAATACCCCCTGCTGAGTTCAACCCAGAGAGGAAGTCAGCTTCTAAAGTCACAGAAGGCAAACCAGCAGAAGCAGCAGTTTTAAATGAGTGGATCCACCTTTCTCAGTGGATGAAGCTGCTATCAGGAGCTAGTTAGCTCCCAATATATTACATGTGTGACCTCTAGCTTTTAGTGACAAGACCTTTTTTTTTTTTTATTGATTTTTTTACAGAGAGGAAGAGAGAGGGATAGAGAGTTAGAAACATCGATGAGAGAGAAACATCGATTAGCTGCCTCTCGCACACCCCCCACTGGGGATGTGCCCGCAACCAAGGTATATGCCCTTGACCGGAATCGAACCCGGGACCCTTGAGTCCGCAGGCCGACGCTCTATCCACTGAGCCAAACCGGTTTTGGCAGTGACAAGACCTTTTGAGGAGTACGTGGACTCATCCTACCCAATGAATCACTTATACTGTATAAATTGAATTAATTATGTCAAGTATGGAGATATTAGATGATTAATACTCCTGAGTTATGATAATTTCATGACATGATGAAAACCCTCATGTACCCTGGGATGTATCTAATTGCATTATAGGACCAAGATGGCAAACATCGTAGCATTCACTGAGAAAGCAGCAGAGCCATGGAGTACTGTCTTGAACTTTTCAGAGAGCATAAAATGAGTTAAAAACAAAACAAAACACAAAACAGCCTGCCAAACCTGAAGAATCATTACTGTTGAGCTTGAGCCCTGTGATTCTGGGGCTTTCCATGCAGGTGGGAGGCTATTCCTCAGTGAACTACATTGTCTGCTATAGGATAGAGGTGTCTGTCCTCGGAGGCAAATTTCTGTGGCTCTTGAATGTTTGGGCCAGAATCTCTACAGAGAGAAATCTGTAGAGTATGAAGTATGTGACATTGCTGAGGGCAGCGGTGTGGTTTCTTCCTTCAAAGGTGAGCCTTTAGTTTCTTTTCTTTCTTGACAACATATCCAAATGGCACAGCTGTGGAAATGGAGACAATTCTTTTTGTCTTTTGCTTTCATTTATTATTGTTAAAAGAAGAACCGATTCAGAGTTTAAATATTGCTCTTGTTGTAGAAAGTCAGAGAGAGTCACATACTAAATTGTTTCTTGCTTCTCAATTTAAAAACCAAAATCCCTGTGAAATAATTTTAGTTCAAACTAGAGATATCAATCCCATCACACTGGTGGGGTTTGGTTGTGGAGGAAAAGTCTCCCATGTGAGTTGAGGTCCTAATTCAAGGACTGGCTTTTTGAACTTAGAAAATGTTGCTGATGTATGGTGATCTGTTTTATTCTTTATCTACAGTTCACCAGTTATACAGCTAAAGGAGACTTGTTTGAACCAATAAGATCAAAGGTTTCTCCCAGGTGGAAGATAATTTTGTGGAGTGTATTATTTTAAGACTGAGAGTCACGATGAAACCACAGAGTTTGAAAAGCTACGGGGCTGCTTTAAGGCAGAAACAGGAAGTTGTATCTAGAAGCCATGTGAATGCCAAGCCAGCAGAATGCTCACCAAATGGCAACTTAGTGAGTGTTTACTCTGAAATCCTCTGGCAACCGGCTATCTTGTGGGAAATCTGATAAAACAGCCCTTGCCAGGATTTATGAGGATCCCTACACAAACGGGATGCAGAGGCAGCACAGACTCCTGGCAGGGAAGGATGAGGACCAGTTCCAACACCAGGGAGCTGTGGAGCTGCTCATCTTCAATTGACTGCTCATCCTGACCATTTTGACCATCTGGTTATTTAAAAATCATCGTTTTCGATTCCTGCATGAGACCGGAGGAGCGATGGTGTATGGTGAGTGCAACCCCTGCAGGGCTGATGGGAAGCCTGTGGCTTGGGAAACTGGAGACTCCTGCTCAGGTGGCTGAGTGCCAAAGCTAGAGGAAATGCCCCCACCAAGAAGTCAGTAGCTTGGTGGAAGGTGCTGCAGCATAAGGAATGCTCATCTCTACAGTTAGCTGCTGACAGTTGCCTTGTCACCCCATAAAAGTCAGAGTCCTGTTCTCAGGAGACACCTGGAAAGTCTGTGGAAAGGTGTGGGGCCATTGTCATGTGTGGAGTCAGACCTGGAGCTCTTTGTAAAGATAGACCTGGGGAGGATGTCTGCCCGACGTGGGTACCTGGGGCATTACAAAGTTCTAGAACTATTATCACAAAAATGTCTGAAGTAAATGCCCTATGTCAACAAGTTTTCAAGAAGAAAACTTGCAGAAACGCTCTCCACCCCCTTATGCACTAATTGTGTCAAAATCCATTTTAATTATATGAGCAATGTTTTATCTTCTGATATATGAGTTTCTTAATGCAGTACTTTTTATTTCTTAGCCTCATTTTGGACTTTCTAAGTTGTAATTATTGTCATTATTAGTATTATTTCCTATGTATCCTTTTTTCCAGAGTAGGGTGTGTGGAAATGCACTTGTTTAACATCTAAAACTCTTTAAAGTGTTGCTTTTTCTGTGTAATTTACAATGTCATTCCTTTCAGAATAAAATGTGACAAAGATTATCCAGACTGTACTTTCATTTTTTAAAGTAAAATCCAAGCCACCAGTGGTTTAAAAACTGATCTTATTGAAGCATCCATCTTATATAAAAACTGCTGTTTGAAATTTTAACCCTGCTATTTGGCTTTTGTAGATGCTTGCTTGCTTAAATAATAAGGAAAATAAGACTACTCCCACTTCAGAGAGGCCATTAAACCTTCCCCGGACAAGGTTATCAGTGCTGCCAGGCCTCTGGTTGAGGTCTCAAGGCCCCAGCACATAGGGGCTCTTTAAAAACTTGCAAAAGGGGCCGGAAACATGCCATATTTGGGAGACAAAGAAGGTGAAAACATATAAATAGGGAAAGTTCCTCCATGTTGGGGCCCAGAATTTGAGAGACATTTTCCTCTGGACCCGCGCGTAATAAATGTAACTCCATCACTCTAAGTATTGCTTTGTTCTTCTCTGGTTTTCTGTAACATTATTGGTTCCCTGAACCATGAAACAACTGTGCTTGGCCTTTTGGCCTCTGGTGAATGGACCAGGTTTGGGGCTTGGGGGAGCCAGATAGGCCTCCAGGAGGTGCCGCTGTGCTGATATAGCAGAATTGAACCAGGGGACTCTGGGCGCTCCTGGACCTCAGCCCAGGATCCGGCCAGCATCTGGAGAAGGTGGACGGACACTTCTGGACCTGTTGACAGAATCGGTAAGGTAGGGGCCCCGTCAGTTCAGCCCACTCCAAGTGAGTGGAAGGGGGAGCTTGATCACCTCCCCGGAAATCAAGGACTTCCTTGGGGACTAGTCAAGACCCCATTTGGTTAGGAGCACAAGGAATCAGGTGGACTGTTTAAACTCTGGGTACATATCTGGTAGAAGTCAAAAACTTGGACTAGCTAGTATATAAATATGGGACTCTGGAGGTGAATGAAGAAATTATGAGTTTACTCTGCTGTTTGTTTGTGTGGTACTAGCCAATTTTTTACCGAGAAGGGGGACTGGACGCAGTCTTAACTCCTCCGGTAGGTTCTCACCAAGACATTGGTTGAGAATTCTGTTCTGGGGCATGGGTCCCGGGAGTGCCCCCAAGCCCGTCTGGGGAGTTGGGCATTGTTTCGTTTATCTGCTCAGCTCCAGTTTGGGCTAGTCTACTGAGAGAGTGTGAGTATGGATGTTTGTCTGTCTTGGCATAATTATCTGCTTATTATCTGGTCTGTGTGAAGCGAAAGCTACTTGATTTATTCTGCATTTCTGTTGATTCATCTGGCTAAAACATTTGATTATTAAAGGCTGAACCCATGATGGTCTGCAAACGTCTTAAGCAGCACTGCTGAGTTATTTTTCTCAGAGATGTTTGCTCTCTTATCACAGTGGGAAGGAATCAGCCCATTTAGCTAATAAAAATTTCTCTCTATGTTTGTATAACTAAGGGTTTCAGTTTGCTCTGATTTGTGAATTTGCTATATTAAATTGAAATTTTAAAGTCTTAAGGTTAATTTAAAGGTATAAATTTGTGATGCTTCAAAGAACAAAGAACTTTTATTTATGGCTTTATTATCTCTTTTGGTGGTTGGAGACTTCCAGGGGCAGGGCTTACAGCTCTGCAGGGAGGAGAGATTTACAGGCCCTGTCCCTGCCTGTGACATCATAGTCCAACATGAGCCACATGAGGGGAACTAAGGCTGAAGTTATTATTAACTGTCTATAGACCCCGTTTACGTGGTTGTGTGTGTTTTGTTTGACTTGCTGTTTTCAGTTATTAGGATCCTCATAGAGGACATAACCTGGTCTTTCCCTTCCTCTCTCATCCTGATTCTGATAGCATCTGTAACTGGATTAAAGATCTTTTCTTTCAGGAGGCCCTCCAGGCTTTCAGTTCGCAAGAAATCTCCTTACACACCCTTATCCTCCTCCGCTATCTTTCCAGGCTGACTAAGAGTCATTCCCCCCCCCCCCCCGCCCCCACAGGTCAGACCTCAGCCTTCTAAAGGGAGGACTGCTACAGTGGTAGTCTATGGTTTTTTCCAAAACTCCCACTGTTTCTATTTCTCCCCTCTGTAGGAATTGTCTTCCTCTGACTCACAATCGGAAAGGGAGACAAGCAACTGGACTGGGGGACGGGATGGGGTGGGGAGGGGGTAGTTGTAGAAATCAAGAGTGGTAAAGGATGAGGATTTAAGATCCTCTAGGAGTCTAGGGGCTTAGAGTAAAAATCTATGAGGGAAAACAACAGTTACAGAAAGAAAAAAGTATCCTTAAATGTAAAAGCCTAAATATACAGGATCTCAGACCATTTGCCTTGTTTCAGGACAGAGTAAATGGTTAATGCAGAAAGGGGGGTGGGGTGTCAGCAGTTAATTATGAAGCTGGGAGAGATAGGTTTTTGTTGATTTTACTGGCTGCAGACCACTCTGCTGGCTTAGGGGTATGGTCCAGGTGTCTTATCAGAACTTCACTAGATTCAAGGTTGCAAGTTTTCTGCAAGCATAATTAATCTAGCTACCCTGGTGATTTAAAACTTGTTGCTAGGCAGACTAAGCCCCCAAGAGCCAGGTGAAAGAAGGGGGTGAGGGGGGCTGGATGCCCGAACTGCCTGCAGTGGCCCTGGAAGAAACTGCAGCAGCGAGAAAAGCGGGGGACAGCAGACATTTACCTGACACTAGAGCTACTCCGCTGCTGCCCGGTGAGTAATGAGTGTTTTACAACAAGCAATACAAGACTTAGGCCTTTGGCTTGTTGGCTGCAGCAGTTAAACCAGAAACCAGTGACTGCTACTAGTCTCCCTGCAGCCCCAGGAATAGAGCAGCAGGCCCAGGATCTGTGAAAGCAGCAGATAGAGCTAGTGAAAACTCCCGTTTGCAAATGTACTGAAAGGGTTCAGTACCTGTTGCTGCTGGAAGAGGAGGGGCTGAGATCCCCTTCCAGTGCACTCCCTTGGGAGAGGCCTGGTCACTGCTCTGCCACAAAGGGGACTGGCGGGAAGACAAAAGGCCTAATACCCAAGCCACTGCCACAGAAGCGCTTTGCAATATGCAAAGCTGTTTCTAACTACAACTCTGGCTGTTTTGGACTGGCAGCTTAAAGTCAAAGAGCAAAGGAAAGGCACTTTCCCTAGACCAGGGAGCCTTCAGGACTTTGAGATTCTCCAAGGGAGGAGGAGTCTGACTGAGGGATTGCAGAGACCCTGTTGGGTTGGAAAGACCTAAGGCCACATGTTAAATTTATAAATTATGGCTTTCTAGGCAGATGTCCAAGCCTAGTTATGTAGGGGTTAAACTGCCTGTTTACAGCAAAACAACTTTCTCCCATGCCAGAATAAATTTTAGGGAAATTAGACAGGCTGTGTTTGTGGCTAGAAAGAAGAACTGGCCACCATGCACAGCCCTGACAGTGGCCTGCAGAAAACTGTATAATAGACTTAGATGATGCCTGCGTCTTCATGGTCATGACTACAGAAAGACAAGGACAATTTTGCTTTGTGTGGGAAGGTCAAGAATAGACCTTAGTCACCTCCCTAAGATATTTGTATAGCCCTGCCATGTGTCATATATGGTAGCAGAAGATTTGGCTACCTAAGGTGGCCACAGTGCCAATATTGTACTTCATTGTGTTAATAATATTGCATTAACCTTACAGATTTGAATGCAGTTGCCAAAAGGGCAGGTGCCCAAATAGGCAAGGAAAATACCCATCTGGTTTTGGTCTCTATTGAAAGACAGTTGGCAGCCTGTATACTGTCTTGCAGGCCTGTGTGGCCATACCCATGTCAGGTGTGGCACAAACCTCAACTTTAGGAAACCGGGAAAGGCCTGTTTGGAACAGAGGGAAGTGGTGAGTACCAGCCCTTTGTTACAGGAATTACAGATCCTGTGAAGTCCTGTGACATGTGAGACCCTGTAAAGCAATAAAGCTCCCTTAGTCCTTTCTCAGAGGGCATGTCACCCCTCCCAGAGACCATATGAAATTTTAAGGACAAGTGAAGTAGGGGGAACACTACTACAAGGACAGCTATAATTGTCTACTTGAATATAGACACATTTTTAATTTCTTCTTGTCATTTGAAGACAGTTATATTACTCTGAAGAATCCATAGAAAGAACTGACAAGGAAAATCAGAAGATCTTAAAGCAGGTCAGTATATATTTTTTCTTTATATAATTCCTCTGAAATTTGGCAATGCTTAATAAATCATGGCAATACATTTCTTTGCATAAATTCAATACGACCAGTTTCTAATAGTAGTTTTATTGACCGGAAACTTTGACTGGAGTATCATGTTTTAAAGAGCCCTGAACTCTGAACTCTGAAGACTTGAAGCCAATAAGAGTGCCAAGGAAAAGCCTGGTATCCGGCTTGGGAGCCCTGAAAATGGCTGGTGCTGGAGCGTCAAGCCCATACCCTACCATCACTGGCGGCTGGTCAGAGTAGAAGGGGAGCAATAAGGGCGCCTCTGCATCCCTACGGAACCCCCACAGACTCTAGGCTGCGACAAGTAGGAGGGCTACTGAGATGGGCCTTAAAACCTAGGGTGTGGGCCCAGGTGGAGTCGCTGCAGGTGAGGGATTCACCTAACTCAGCAGATACTGCAGGCAGGCCAGACGGCAGCTAGATGGCTTGGCTTCCTAGCCCTACGGGGCACACTAAGATTCAATCATGAAATTCTGGCAAAGGTAGTTAGTTACCTTTCTTGTTGTGTTTATGCAAACAATCAGGCCAAATTAAATACAATAGGTAAATTGGTCTTAATCTGGCTATTTTGATAAACATAGAGGTAATTTTGAGGAGAAAAATTCTATTTCAATAGAGGTTATTAAAACTGAAATATTTTCTTTCCCTTCCACCGGACCATTTGTTAGTTTGTCTCCGCCAGATCACAAGCCCACCTCCTTCTGTGCGCAGGCCTCATTGTCCCTCTGACAGACAGCAAGGATCTCTTGGCTCTGAGAGAAACCTCTGACTCGCCTCAGCACAAAGCAGCTACAGAAGAAATTCAATGTCCATTTTCCCTAAAAGAATTCAGAGCCAGGATCCTTGAGGTAATATATTAGGCAGTTAGACAGACATGAGCAGGGCAAGGACGATAGACCAACTAGAGATACCAGATGTAACTAAGTATTTAAGACAAGGGGCATAGCCAAAGAGGTACTCACTCAAAGTCTTAGCCCCTAGAAAAGGCTGGTAGCCTATTTGTCCAAAAGACTTGACCCCTTTGCATTTGGGTGACCTACTTGCCTCTGGGCGGTAGCAGCCACAGCTATGCTTATCGAAAAAGCAAATAAGTTAACCCTAGGGCAGTAACCAATCCTAACTGCCCCACATGAGATCGAGGTTTTACTCCAGAACACACTAGAGCACTGGATGTCAAACACTTGAATCACCCAGTTTTAGGCTCTCCAGTGTACAAAAGAAAAATCAGTAACAATTTATACTGATAGCAGGTACACATTTACAATGGCTCACGTACATAGTGCTATTTACAATGTAAGGGGTCTCCACAGAAGCAAGAGGGAACCGGGCCACAGATGAAGCAGCCCGGGAGGCTGCCCTAAAACCAGTGGGGCCTCTACAGATTCTAGTGACTCTTCCAGATCCTGACCTACCCAATCTAGAAAAGCTGAAATCCATAACCAGTCTTTATTCAAGTTCTTACAGGCTTTACAGTCTACCCAGGAAGCAATCCAGAAGCACATCTGAGATGCTCTGCCTGTACCAACTTCTGATCCGGTTCATCACTTCCACCCTGGTGACTCTGTTTGGGTAAAGAAATTTGCCACCTAAGGACTGACTCCTACCTGGAAAGGACCACCTCCACGGCAGTCAAGGTCAACGGAATCCCAACATGGCTTCATCACTTCCAGCTTAAGACAGCCCAGGAAAAATAGATTCCAGGACTTTTCGGACTCTCTAAAGATTACTCCTGGCCCTCATTCGGGCCCTTATCTTATAAACAGGCCCACTAAATTTATTAGGCAGAAAATTAAGATTCTAGTCCTCAGGGGTAAATATAACTCCCTCCCTGACAATGACTAAGAGTCAATGATTTGACTCATGTACATAAAACCAGTGGGGAATGAAGCATCCATCTTATATAAAAACTGCTGTTTGAAATTTTAACCCTGCTATTTGGCTTCTGTAAATGCTTGCTTGCTTAAATAATAAGGAAAATAAGACTATTCCCACTTCAGAGAGGCCATTAAACCTTCCCTGGACAAAATTATCAGTGCTGGCACCAGGCCCGGCCTTTGGTTGAGGTCTCAAGGCCCCGGCACATAGGGGCTCTTTAAGAACTTGCAAAAGGGGCTGGAAACACGCCATATTTGGGAGAAAAAGAAGGTAAAAACATATAAATAGGGAAAATTCCTCCATGTTGGGGCCCAGAATTTGAGAGACATTTTCCTCTGGACCCGCGCGTAATAAATGTAACTCCATCACTCTAAGTATTGCTTGGTTCTTCTCCGGTTTTCTGTAACATTACCACTGTTATCTCAGCTTGATAATGGATAAGAACTTTGAGCACAGTGGAGACAGGTGTGGCATTGTTATAATTCATAGCAAAGAATATGCTTTGACTATACTTTGCTTCCATTATTTTGGAAGTCCTAAAGTCTTTAATGTCACTGAGGTTCAGGGATGGGATCAAACCACACTTTATATGCTAACTCAATGAAGTCCCCATAATAACGATGCTTAGTCAGGATTGCCTCTCCATAACTGGATCCCACTGTGAGACTTTGGAGCAGGAGGCAGAAAGTTCAGGCTGAGCAGTGTAATTCCTTTCAGGAGACTGACAAGCTAAGCCTTTCAGAGCACAGAGTTAAATTTCTTTGTATTGAGAGTCTTAAATCAACAACAAAACTCTCACTTGAGTGGGGGAAACCACAATCTGGTTGAAGAGAAATAGTCAAACAGAAAAGAAGTGATATTCTCAGATGTCAAGCCAAAGCTCCAGACACTTGCCCTTCTCCATCATCAGTGGACCAGGATCTTTCTCTTGAGTTAGCTAATAAATAATCAATGAGGATATGAGATGTAATTTGAAGAGCCATAAGCAATGTAATTCTAGGCATTAAATTAAAGGGCTACATATGGTTTAGCAAAGCTACAGATTTTAAAATTAGAAGTCTTTATTAGAGGGAAAGATTTCTTTGCAGCCCTGAATTTGATTGAATTGTGACTCATTTACTAATTTCAGCTTATCTATGATAGAGATACTGTTGTATAAAACTTTTAATTAAATTTGGTGACATTAAAATTAAAATATACTTTGTACTCACAACAAATAAATGTAAATTTTATTTTGTACCTAAATTTTTCAGACTACCTTTAATCCTCAAAAACTCCATGAAATGCTTTAAAAATCTTCATTGTTGAAGGTATTACATATGTCCCTTTTTTTCTCCATTGACCCTTCTAGCCCACCCCCAACTCCTACCCCAGGCCTTCACTAACCTATTTGTCTGTGTCCATGGGTTATGCATATATTCATACAAGTTCTTTGGTTGATCTCTTCCCACCCACCCACCCACTCCTGTCTTCCCTCTGAGATTCAATGGTCTGTTCTATGTCTCTGGATCTATTTTGTTCATCAGGTTATTTTGTTCATTAGATTCCACATGTGAGTGAGATCATATGGTACTTGCCTTTCTCTGACTGGCTTATTTTACTTAGCATAATACTTTCCAGGTCCCTCCATACTGTCTCAAAAGGTAAGAGATCCTATACTTTTAAGTAGTGATTGAAGTGATAACATATTAGCACATTGCACTATAGTTAAATAGCATTTCTCTAGATTGGTATTGTTAAGGCAGTTTAGGCTTAAAGTTAATGAGAGTGAGTTAAGATGAGCTCTCTGATTTCTATCATTTCACAGTTTATTTTATGCAAAAATTATTGAAAGCAATTTCTGAAACAGTGCATTGTAAAAGGATTATAAAATTGTGAAGACATTAGTATTCCACTACTAGAATTTTGTTATCCTTGAGTTATCTTGAGCTACAATCAATTAAAAGACCTTTCTTTTAGTGTTGTTTAATGTTTTTGTTGACATAAAATTAAAGTTGTTGGAATTTAAGAGGATCTTAGCGGTTATCTTCCCCAGCTCTCTCATTATACAGAGGAAGAAACTGAATCTCAAAGAAGTGAAATAACTCCCCCAAAACTTAATAGCCACTTATGTCATGGTCAATGTGCTTTTACTCATCTTTGTATGTAATAAAGTTCATGTTCATCTTAAAAGAATGCCCACTGATAGTCTCTGAAATAGTTCATAAGGATGTCATTAGTGATTTCTCATAGCTCTTTTTTAGGGATGATCTAAAGTTTAAATCTCAGTGCTTATTAGGGACTTTCTGTCAGTGATATAACCAAATAGTCTGAAATAACAGAGGAACAAGATGGGACTTTCTAATAAACACTTTAAATGATAAGGGGAGAGGAGAGGCCAAGTAAATAAATTAATTGCTCAGTAGCTGTAAGTGAATTTGAAATTCACAGGTGGAAAAAGGCCTTAGAGAGCACAGGTCCAACATCCTCATTTCACAGGAGAGAAAACAAAGACTTATAGAGGTAGAGGTCATTTAATTAGTTAGCCACTGAGCTGGGATTCAACCTCTATCTCCAAGAGATGCCAAAGGCATTTTAAAATGAGTCCATTCTCTCATTGATTGTCCTGGAGAGAAGAGGTGTCTGTGAGCCACAGTTGCATCCTCATACTGTTGCATCCTTTATGCTTAAGGATTAGTCATATAGATTCCACTTTCTAGGGAGTCCAAATGGGGAAATTGCAGAATAAGGCCATATAAACCCCTCTATCTTCAAGGATGGAACTCATGGTTTTTGCTGGAGTCCTGCCAAGATCATGATGATCATCAATGGGGAAGTAAAAACAAATAAACTATAGTTAACATTTAAATTAAAATTTTTTAAAGGCGATGAAAGGACTGAATACTGCTCTTGCTTTCAACTTTTTGTATAATGAGTCATTTTCTTTGTATCGAGAAACATAGCTATTTTTCTGAAACAATGAATTTTCTGTAATATCTCAGACCAGTGTGCCATCTGCCTTTCTGATGGTATTCAGTTGATTTATTTCAAATAGTCTTTAGAAGACATAATAGATATTGATACATTTTATCAGTATACCAGAGAATCCAATGAAAACATTCTAGGGAACAGAGCCTTAGGAAATGAGCAGTTAAAGTAAAATGAAAGAAAAAGTGATCAAACGTAACATTTCACTGCTCTTTTACTTACTGTTATAAACAATTTCCAAGTTGTTAACCTTAAAATACAGGGGTGGGCAAAAGTAGGAATACAGTTCTTCATATGGAAAGAGACATGCAGATTATAATTATTACAAATAGCTTTATTAACTCAAAGGAATGTCACAATGGCAGAGTAAACTTAGTTTTGCCCACCCTTGCAAGTATTATTTGATTTGAATTTGTTCTTTGGAGATAGAGCTGCTACTCCAAATCCAAATAATCCACTATATGAAAAATAGCTTTTCTCTTGGTATTAAGGGCCACAGGATGCTTTTAAAAATTAGTGGCAATATTCTAACAATATTTTTACCTCACCAGGAATAGTAATGGGTAATTGTGTCTCATGATATACTGTGGCTCTCATTATTTCAAAATGGAAGGATGAGAATCTATAACTAGTTTAAAATATACGTTGTGAAGATACTGATCTAAATTGGACTAAAAGCCTAAGTGATTATTAATGGTCAAAGTATTGATTGACAGCAGCTGTTGCACTTAGCGCTGCTCACTTAGGTCTGTGTCCCCAGATCCTGTTCATAAAGAACAATGCTCCTGGTGTCCTGATAGCACTGAGAGTTCCATTACACATCACTGGGGGGTCTCCATACTTCATAGGACACTCATAATGCCCTGTGCTCAAGGGCTGGGGTCTGAGCTTAGGGACAGACAATTTGAACCTCTTAGAATTCGACCTTACAATATATGGCACAGCCTCTGAATTCATGTGGACATTTTGTTCATTATGTAGTGGGCAGAAGTGAAATTTTAAGCCACAAAGTTTAAATTTTTAATCCATTAAACTAAGTCATATTAAACTATTAAATTATATCTGATTCTTAAGAGTATACTTAGCAGTATAATAAGGCCAATTTAGTTCCCTCGGCAGCATGCCTTTCAAAATTTAAAGAAAATATAGTTACATAGTGAATCAGTAAGGTCTTTCTTTAAAAAAAATCATAAGGCATCCATTTCATCTTAGCACTGCTCAGAGGATGCTCAGGATAAAATTGGGTTGTTGGACAAAGTGTGGCTCAACCCTGATGATCCATGTGTCCTGCCCTAGTCTGACCCTGTCTCCAGGCCTGCCCAGCCCAAGGGATAGGCTCACAACACTCCCCACCTTCCCTGCCTGGAAGGTTCTTCCCAAGGTTTTACTGGTTCAAATGTGGCAGGCTTTATGGAGAAAGCATTGGATCCTCTCTTGGGCATTTGAGTTTTTAAATCCCAATAATTTTTTTTTCTGAGTTAGATGCATTACTTTGTTTAAGTGACTTAACCTCTGGCCTTACATTTCTCATCTGTAAAATGAGGAAGAAAGGAAATAGAGATCACTAAGCTCCCTTTCAGCTGCAAAAGTCTTTCAGAATTCAGACCAAGAATGACTCCAGCCCAGGCATCTCTCAGCCACCCCTACCCAAACCAATTTTCTCCTAGAAACTATGGGCTTAGGACACTCAGCCCTTTCTCTCAGACAGGCTTCTAGCTGGTGTTACTTCTCCACTCTGAGTGCTTCTGGTTCTGATTATGGGATGAGTGTTTGGTAAATGTTGCTGAGTTTTTCTCAGAAAGGTGAAGAGAGCAGGTCACACCAACAGAGCAGCAAGGGCAACCTCAGGTCAAGGCTTGTGGATGCCTCTTGCACGAACATCAGGGTGACTCTGGTTTTATTTGAAGGGTTCTGCAGAAAAAGAGATTAGGGTTATGACCCCAGCTTGGTCTCTTTTCGGAATGAGAAGACTGATTTGAAGGAACTTCCGAGGTCAGTGCAAGGCTTGCCTACTGTTAAGTGTTAACCAAAGAAAGGTTAAAAAGTGGGAAATCACTGGCACTGTCCTCTGTAGGTTTTTAAAAGTTAATTTCTGAAATAGCCTCCTATCTATTTTGCTGGGCTTCTGTGTCCCCAAGGAGCTACAGAGGAAGCCCTGGGAGCACAGGTCTGTGAGGCCTCAGAGAGTCGGCACTCAGTTCTAAGAGCAGATGACTCTGCTCCTCAAGACAATGAACTCATGATTCAAACTATTTATAGCAATAATGTGCAATCTAAATTTAATTCAATTATATGGTTAGTGAAGTGAGGACATGAAGAACTAACGTTTGCTAAACATCCTATCTAATAAAATAGTAATATGCAAATTAACCGTCACTCCGTGACAAAAATGGTGATGCCCATAGCCACAAGATGGTGGCCCCCAGTCCTCTCAGCCCAACTGGAGTCCCCCTGTCTCAGGGAGGGCTGCAGCTGAGAGCTGGAAGAGTAAGCAGCCTGGCAGAATGCTGCCCAGAGGCCCTCAGACCTTTTATAAAAAACAAAAACAAATTCACTCCCCACAGTGCAATCTCCTCCTAGCGGCGGTAGCCTGGGGCCTCAGCCTGGAAGAGGCGCGCACCCCCACGGCGTGATCCCCCTGCCAGCAGAGGCAGCCTGGGCTGCGGTCTCAGCCTGGGAGGGGCGCGCACCCCCACGGCGTGATCCCCCTGCCAGCAGAGGCAGCCTGGGCTGTGGTCTCAGCCTGGGAGGGGCGCACACCCCCAGGGCGCAATCCCCTTGCAGCGGCAGCAGCCTGGGCTGGGGTCTCAGCCTGGCAGGGGTGCGCACTCCCACGGCGTGGTCCCCTGCCAGCGGTGGCAGCCTGGGGTCTCAACCACTGAGTCACACCAGCCAGGCAGATATGGAGGAATCTTAAATGTTTCTTTTTTTAAAAAATATATTTTATTGATTTTTTACAGAAAGGAAGGGAAAGGGATAGAGAGCTAGAAACATCTATGAGAGAGAGACATCAATCAGCTGCCTCCTGCACACTCCCCTCTGGGTATGTGCCCCCAACCAAGGTACATGCCCTTGACCAGAATCGAACCTGGGACCCTTGAGTCTGCAGGCCGATGCTCCATCCACTGAGCCAAACCAGTTAGGGCTGTCCAATATGTTAAAGAAAAAAAACCCTATCTAGTAAAGAGGGAATATGCAGGGGAGGGCATTTGGGGGTGACTGAGTTGTCCGGGGGAGGGGGGGAGCAGTTGGGGATGATCGGGCCAGCAGGGGAGCAGTTAGGCATCGATCAGGCTGGCAGGGGAGTGGTTAAGGGGTGATCAGGGTGGCAGGCAGAAGCGGTTAAGGGCAATCAGGCAGACAGGTGAGCAGTTGGGAGCCAGCAGTCCCGGATTGTGAAAGGGATGTCTGACTGCCTGTTTAGGCCCGATCCCATAGGCAGTCGGACATCCCCTGAGGGGTCCCAGATTGGAGATGGTGCAGGTTGGGCTGAGGGACACCCCCCCACCAGTGCACGAATTTCATGCACCGGGCCTCTAGTCTATTATATAAAAATGCAATAATAATAAGAGCTAACATAGCATAGAGATGGGATCTATACTATAATAAGTACATGTGTTAACTTACTTAATCCTCACAGCAACCATTTCATGTGGGGAAATTGAGGCACCAAAACATTAAGTAACTTGCCTAAAGTCACAAAACTTTTAAATGCCCCAGGTGGTGTTACAGAATTTACCAGGTGACCGAAGAACACACAGGAGTACTTGGAGACACAGGAAAAACCCATTTATTTTCAGATGTTTCACATGTACCAGTACAGTGACTCAGGGGAGACTGTTTCTCTCCAAATCCTGAGCAAGCCAATATGGAGGAAGCTTTCCCTTTATACCCTTTGGTTTCTTTGTTCCCCAGATATGAATGGGACTTCCGGACCTTTCACAGGCTTTGCAAAAAGCCCCATCTGTTGGGATGGGTGCCGTGAGAGCACACCTAAAGGCCTGGCCTGGCGCCAGTGCTGATAACCCCCTCTGGGGGTTGTGTATTGTTCATGGTTTATGGCCTCTCTAAAATGGGAGTAGTACTTAGGTAAACAGGTCTTGCAAGACCAGATAATTAAAGAAGGGGCAGTGACTAGGCTGTAGGCTAACAAGAATGCGCATTAGGTTACTGGCACAGATTCAGATTGCTAGCCCCCCGAAAATGTCTCATTTTCCCATCAGTAGGACTCAGACTTTGGCGGTTTGGCTCTATGCGGCCACCAGGTGTCACAAACCTGGCTGTGTATATGTATGCGTGTTTGCGTGTGGGGGAGGTATTACCATTTTCATATTACAAATGAGGAAGCTGACACTCAGAGACAAAAAGTAACTTGCTGGTAACCAATTGGGCTGAGCTTCAAGCCCAGGACCATAAAACCCATGTTCTCTCTTCCAGGTGCTGGTGCCTTGAGAAGTTTCTAGGAGTGATTGAGATAGCTAATAACTGTGTACCTTAGTGCTAATCCTCACTACATCCATGCAAAGTGTACACGATGAACTTTAGTTTGCACATAAGGACATGGGAACTCAGGGCATTTATGGCTTGGCCAAGGCTGTACAGAAGAATTGGCAAGAACACCATTTTTGAAAGCTAGTGCTCTCAAATTTTGGCCACAGTTGTTCTCTCATCAAGGTCCTCTTGTGAAAGCTCTCAGGAAGTCCGGAGTAGGGAAAGGCTGGGGAGAGGAGGTGGGTAGCTATGATTTTCTTTTTCCTTAAAACTATAGAGATGTTATGCTGTCCAAAGCAGAAAGCCAGGAGTGGGAAAGACAGTGGGAGCACACCCATGCCGTGTCTGGATCGAGATGTCCCAGGTCTCAAGAGTGACAAGGCTGACCTGGAGACACCTGCCCAGTGTCAAGGGCAGCAGTGTGGCAAGTCTACAGCCATTCTGGGTTTCCATCATGAGATTGTCAGAATGGGTGTGGAAGGTACTATAAACAGTTGAGAAGGGAAAGTGTCTTCTTCATGTGGACCATGGCTTTCATTGTATGTCCATTTAATGGAATTGAGTTTTGGGAAGAGACTGAAGGTAGAATCACTAATTACACCTCTGGCTCTCTAAGCTTTATAAGAACCGGTGAGCATAGGCTTGAAATAACATGGATTTGGACACATTCCATGCTGGCATAGTGCGCATATTGGTAGGAACTATTGTCTTATAGGACAGTGCTCTTCACAGTGTAGCCCCTGGACCAGCTGCATCAGGGTCACCTGAGAACTTGTGAGAAATGCAAATATGTAGGCCCCAGCCCAGACCTGCTGGCTCAGAAACTCTATTGGGGGCCAGAAACCTGCATTTAGCCACCTTCTACTGGGTTCTGGTGCATCATAGTCTGAGAACTAATTCACCAGAGAAATGAAATTGAATATATAGTGCCTAGATTTGTCTCCTCTGTTTCCCCTATCTTTTCTCTTTTTCATCCTGTACCCTCCTGTGATGAAGAGGGGTTTGGGAGACAATCTCTATTTGTTGGAAAGTCCCTCCCTCTTTCACTATTTACAATACTTTGTAATGTTTCCATCTGTAGTTTGAGAAAAATAGACAGTTTTGTGTAAACATTATAAAGCAGGAAATCATTTTGTTTTAGTCAGTATGTATCTAGTTAGAAAGCTCTATATATTTCTTCTGTAAACTTCTTAAGAGAGTTGCAAGGAAGAGTATTAGACTATGTACAACTTGGTGGCTGAGATAATTTCTAAAGAAGTTGTCCATAATGCTTGCTAGGAATCCCAGAGTCTTGTGAAATGTGTGTTTGTGTATGTTGTGTCTGTACATGTTTGTGTGCATGCATGTGTGCATGTATGTGTTGCCCTGCAGTAAGGATGGGGGAAATATTGGACACTCCACCATGGTGGAAGATCTGATGTTGGGACTTTCTGTCATTTACCACATGTGTCTGTCCTATGAGAAGACAAAAACTGTGAAGAAGATACGCCCACTGGAACAGCCTCACGGACCACTTTCTACCGGGAAATACCGTGGGATACTCTTGCTGGCAGGTGCTCCAGATCTGCTCTGAAACCCTTATGGGACTCTTTTCTTTACCAAAACAAGTTGACAGTGAGCCAGCACAAAGCAATAAATTGTGTCCTTTTATAGCAACACCCACACTTTCCTGTAGTCCTTTGAATTTAGAAGGTTGGTGGGAGGGCAGAGAAAGAACAAAAGACTAAATAACCAGATGGTATTAGAAAGAAAAATGTTAGGAAATGCACTTAGCATTTGAAATTCAAATCTATATTATCTCACTACATCAAAGGCTTTGATAAGATGGGGGAGGTGGGTAAGTATCAAGTAAAAAAGTTAAAAATTGTGGAGATGCCCCTTAGTGTTTAATATTTGTGGCTACTGTCTTAAAGAGTTTAATGCTGTGCACTGAATCTGCTTTCTTAGAATATTTTCCCACCCTTTCCTTCTTCATCCCACATTTGAATCCCTAGTTTATGTTTAAAATCTGAACGACTGAAATAACATCACATATTCCGTGCCTTAAACAGGCTCCCACTCTAAAAAGTCCTAGTCCTGGGAAAGAGCACTCTTCCTTGGGGTCTGTTTTTTTCCTATCATCTCGAAGCTCCTCTACTCAGTTCCTTTGCTGAATTCTTCTTCACATAAATAGAAACGATTTCTAATGTTAATTTCCTCCCCATGTCCTCACCATATTGCAATTCTCCTTTTTCCTTCAGATAATCGTCTCCAAATGCAGTTTCCTCTGCTCCAAAACAGAGAAAATCTGCTGGCCAGCAAAGAGTTCACTCACTTTTTCCACAAGATGTTCTTGCCAACACTTTCTCCTTCTTGGACAGTTTCTGTTCTTCAGCTGTGTTGGGGCCCTGGATCTCAGCTGCCGAGACAACCATACCAAACTGGTTGATGTGCCTCATTAGCAGTATGCTCATTAAGTTTTGAATACTTCCCCTAGAAATTCCATGCCCTGTTCTCACCTGGTGAACTCCTACACATCCTTAAAAACCTCTTCTGTGAAGCCTTTTCTTTATTTTTTTTTAAACAATATATTGTTATTGATTTCAGAAAGGAAGGGAGAGGGAGAGAGAGAGAAACAACAGTGATGAGAGAATCATTGACTGGCTGCCTCCTGAATGTGCCCTTGACCCGGAATTGAACCCTGGACCCTTCAATTCGTAGGCCAACGCTCTATCCACTGAGCCAAACCGGCAAGGGCTGTGAAGCCTTTTCTGACACTTTGGTGGGTGGAGACTTGTTTCTATCTGCTAGGATGCATTCAGCTGATAGTAACAGAAATCCTGACTGGAAAAGACTTAAACAATAAGGACATTTATTATCTCCCATAATCAATAGTCCAGAGAAGAGCCATCTTCAGGTTTGGCGGATTCCACAGCCTGCTCTTGTCATTACACACCCAGGTTCTTCCTGTTCTCTGCTCTGCTTTTCTCATGCTGACTTCAGCATTAGGCTGGCCGCAGATCTGAGTTATTCTGAGGAAGAAGAGCATCATCTCTCATCTGTCTCCCTTAGGATGTCCAAACTTTCTAAGCTTCCTATTCAGCTTTCCTTGACTTTTATTGACTGGGATCAGGTCACATGCTCTAGTAGAACCAATTATCCACACAGGAAATAGGAATACCCTTTGTCTGGAAATGAGGTCCAGCTTATCATAAGCATGTGGGGAGGGCTGGACAGATCTGGTGTTTATTGGGGAAAAGGGGGATGGATGCTGGTTTGGCAAGGCATGGTGTCTGATACACTTAGGAAGCTGGAATATATTATACAGTTTGAGGGTTTATCTTCTTGTTTTGGTAAGAGAGAATGCCTCATTTATCTAGCTTATGCTTGTAGCCCCTGAATGCACAGAGGGAAAGAACTGCAAGACACAGTTCTTCCACAGTCTTTACCTATTAACTCCATTTTCCACAGCCTCCTGAATTCTCTCCAACATCATGTGGCATTTTAATCCACACCTACGAAGAGTTTGATTAGATATGCATGTACAGTTGGGCTGTGTGCCTCCGGGGGAGCTACAGGGAGGACATCTGAGGGAGTGCGCCAGAGCACACCATGGCAGTGCCAGTGTGTGGGACACCAGTTTTGAACATAGCCACAGATTTTAACACTTTGTGTTCTAGTAATGGTTCTGAAATCTGTTTCTTTGTGTATAACTATAATAATTACTTATTTAAGTAAATCCCCATCTGTGTTATCTCATAACAGCCCCTTTAGGAAACACTTTGGTGTCACTTAGAATGATGGTCAGTTATAGGGGATGTGGCTGTGCACTGCAGGCTTACTGGGGGAAGGGACTTAGAGACAGGTGTTCAACCGGATCCTTACTGGAAGTCAGGATCACAGCACTGGGCAAGAGGAAAGGGCTGGCAGCATTAGAACATTTTATGTTAGAATAACAGCCATATTTTATTCCTCTTTATAACTCTTACAGTCCTAGACCAATATTTGTGAGTACTAATATGTGGTGTGAAAGTGTAAATAGGGTGGAGTGGCATTTTCTCATATTTTCAATGTGGCGATGAAGTGAGAGCTAGTCCAGAGAGCCAAGGCTCATATTTCTCAATGCTTCTCATTTACAGTGTTGGTGAGGTGCTTTCCCCCGTCCTTCTCTTCCTCCCCCTGTCCTGTCTCAGAAATGCCACCATATCACGGCCTGTCAGGCATCTGTTAGCAAGCTCTGTGAGGACAGGAACATCAGAGAATTGGGTGTGATGTTCCTTCCATGTGACATTTTTAAATGTTGGTCCCTAACTACATACATTTGGGGAACCTCTTCTTCTGGACTTCAATGGAGTTTGTGGACTTGGAGGAAGTTGGGTTATAATGCTGCCTAAAGCATTTAGCTTTTCTAGAGGAAAGAGATGAAGAATATCATAGTCTCTACCCTAAGCAGTCTCATTGTCTCATAGGGAAGACAGAGCCAAGGTCTGCAAAGCAATACTAAACAATAAGTCTTTATAAAATTGGGCCATAAGGGGTGTGGTTTAAACTGTGAGTGCTGTAAGAACTCAGTGATGAGGGGGCTCAGACACAGGCTGTACAGTGCACAGGCCCCCACAGATAGGACTTGAGATGGAGTTTGTTGGATGGGAATGCTTTAGAGGTGAGGTCTATTGTCTAAGCCTCATCCTGGGCCTGTATGCTGTTGGGGACAGGTTTGAGTTCACTAGAGAGCATCCTGGGCCTGTATGCTGTTGGGGACAGGTTTGAGTTCACTAGAGAGCATCCTGGGCCTGTATGCTGTTGGGGACAGGTTTGAGTTCACTAGAGAGCATCCTGGGCCTGTATGCTGTTGGGGACAGGTCGGAGTTCACTACTGCCACCCCAGCTGCCCAGATGGCTAGACTGGTGGGATAAGGGACGCATCTGGACTAGAGTTTCTGCCTGGAGAAGGTGACACCATCAGTTGGCCAGGGAAAGAGCTCAGTGAAGGGGCATGCTCCTGAGGATGCAGCCTGGGACCAGGACTGTGCATGCGTGTGCTGGGTGGCATTGCTTTGCCAGGACAGGCTTTCTTCTTTTTCCTGAGGAGGTAGAGCCCTGATTCATGACTCCCCAATGAAACTGGGTGGGTGTCCATAGGCAGAGGAAGCCAGTCTCTTCTTTCCCTCTCCATTAAGTGGTTGGAACTTTTTCTTTATCCTGAAGCTTTGTGTGGGTATGAAAACAACTGTTTCTTTGCATTTTCTTCTTACTACCATTGCTACTCTATGTCACTTGCCCTCATACACTGTGCTGGAGTGGATCACCCAACCCTTCATATTCCTGTCAGCAGAAGCTAAAGTGCTGAGTGGACTGGTGGCTGTCAAGAGAATTGTGAAGCTCTGTGGGTAGGTGTCTGGCCTATGACACCAGGGGTTTGGGGGTTACTGCTGCTGAAGCAGGGGCACACAGGTGGGTGCATGTGAGGCAGCAGTTTCCCTGCTGCCCTTATACTCTGCCAAGATGATGATGCCTCTCAACCCTCAGGATCAGGGAGAGGCTGGCCAGAGTGTTTTCTCCACTGGAATAACTTGGGTCCTCTGAGAAGCAGACTCTGGGAAGATATTCTTTGTACAAAAGACTTATTTGGGGGAAAGTCTTTTGAAGGTAAATGGGGAGAGAGTATGTGGATGCTGGGACAGCTGTCAGACCTTCCTGCAGCCCCATCCTCAGTGGGGAGAGGGGAAGAAAGGAAGCAGGGGGAGAAGCTTTAAGCTGCAGAGAATTTCTAAGAAAGTTGTGGCAGGACTGAGTGGGCATTCTCCAGCCACTGGGCTGTTCAGAAGAGCCCCTTCTCCCTGTGAGTGCTCTGCTCCCTCAGAGCTCAGCCTCCCTGTCTTAATGCCCTGCTCCCTCAGTGCTCAGCCTCCCTGTCTGCTCAATGTGGGAGATTTACCTGACAGGTTCATTTGCAAGGCTATTACCTCAGGTCACCTCTGGCAGCAACAGCTGACTTCATTTACTATAGAGTACCTCTTCTTGAAGGCTGGGTCCAGAATGGTGCAGAGGGTCAGGCAGGGCCTTTGATTTTGAGGCCTTGTGTGAGTTTAGCCACAGAGGCCCAGATAAGAGGCACTCGTTATTATGACAAATACTTTTTTTTCCTGCTTGGGGGAAAATGAACGCTTCATGTTTATTTCTTGTAATTGCATTGAAAGCATATTGTAAAAATAAGTGGTTCATCCTGTGGGGATTTGGAATGGTACTAATGCAATTCTTCCCTTTTAGTCCCCATGTGAGTGGTGTTGCATAATGTCCTTTATATCCCGCTCAAGGGGAAAGCAGAGTCATAGTGTCATTCATGGTACCTGCCAGATAACTTTGAGAAAATTAATCCTTCATAGACAAAAAGTGGTGGTAAAGTGGTGTTCTAACGCATAGCCCTAAACCACTTGTAGGGAGTATAGGTGATGTGTCTTCTCTTATCCTTCTTGCCTGGTTCTGCTGTAGGCTGCCCACTTCCATGGTGGATCAAGCTTTCACAGTGTATCCATCACTTACCTTCTCTTGCTAAAAAGGATAGGATATAATATTTCTCAATATTATGGAGGAGTGGGCCAAAACTTAAGAATAAGTAAAGTAAAAATATTTGTGAAAGGAATCTGTTTTCATTTTCACCTTTCATTCTAATTAGTTCTCCACATTGTTGCTCAAGTTATAGTTCTTTTATGAAAATCTGATTGTTTAACTCTACTACCTAAAATCTTTCAATAGTTCTGTGTTGCTATTGGGTTAAAACTGAGAACTCTTACATGGTAGAGGGGCCTCCTTGTGATGTGACCACACCTCTGGTCTACAGTGGAGAGTATTCTCTCTCTCTCTCTCTCTCTCTCTCTCTCTCTCTCTCTCTCTCTCTCTCTCATTTCTCTCTCCTCTGCATTTATATGTTATTTTCGTTAAGTTATCCTAGTGACTGTTAAGGCAGAAACACTAATGTTTCAGTAACTATGCAGCATAAAATTAACTTTTCATTCACATAATAGTCCAATGCAGGTAGTCCTGATTGGTGACATTTTCCCCCACCTGGTGTCTCAGGGCAGGTGCCTTTGTTTTCTTCCCATCCATGTAATAATAGGGAAAAGAGAGGAGAGAAAACTCCCCCACTTCTTCAATGTTGTGGCCCAGAAGTGGCACGTATTACTGTTGCTTACATTCCATTGTTGAAAACCCAACCAGATGCAAGATAGTCAGGAAACCCAGTCTCTGGCTGCCCCTTCTCGGGAGCTGTTCTGCACATTGGAGAACATAAATCACGGGATTTCCAGCTGTCTCTGCTGTTCCTCATGTGCTACAACCTACAGGTGCAGCCTGGATCCCAGCTCCTTCCCTGATTCAGCTCATCTGGACAACTCTTATGTGGCCGTTTAAGATTCATCTAAAGCTTTGCATCATTTCAAAGGCTTTGGAATGGCTTCACTCTATCCTCATATTACACAGTGAGCATACCAGCTGTCATTTCACACATCACATTGTATTACAACTGTGTTCATGTATGGTTATTATTTTACAAACTTGAGCTCCTGCAGGACGGTACTTTGTTTTTATTTTATTTATTTATTTATTTTATTTTTTTAAATTTTATTTTATTATTTTTTTTAAATTTCTTTATTGATTAAGGTATCACATATTTGTCCTCATCCCCCATTTCCATCCCACACCCCTCCCCACACATGCCCCACCCCCTTGTTGTCCTTAACCGCTGGTTAGGCTCATATGCTTGCACACAAGTCCTTTGGTTGATCTCTCCCCTTTACTCCTCCCCCCTCCCTTCCCTCTGAGGCCTGACAGTCTGATCCATGCTTCCTTGTTTCTGGGTCTGTTCTTGTTCATCCGTCTATGTTGTTCATTATTTCCCCTAGATGAGTGAGAACATGTGCTATTAGAAATACACTTATAAGAACCAAAAATGAGACAAGCAATAATGGTTATGGTGACAGGCAAATGAATCAGTCTGTAGTGAGTTTCTTTCTGGGCCAACAGTTCTTTTGAGACCCAATTTCAATGTCCAACAGTTTCTTATGTGTACATGTCAGCACTGACATTACAGTTCTGGATGGTGGACAAATGGTGGTAATGCAGGTCCGACTCTCTCTGGTTTGATCCTGGGCAACCTGCAGTGATGCATAGCTGCTAACTGCTAGTATGGGAAGGCCACGTCAGCGTCTTCCATCTCTGGACTGCTTCTCTTCTGTCTTCATGGCTGGAGTAGTCCTGTCGATTCCTCTCTGTTGCTGGAATCCACATGGTCTCGGAATTGTTTTCTGAAAATATACAAACGTATTCTCGACCAAAAGTTAATAAAGGAATATTTTCTATAAATTTGACTTGGGATCCTATTGCATTTTTTGCCCAAATGATTTTCCTCTGGCTTGTTTTGACACCTTGTGTGTTTTTCATAGGTGTCTTGCTTTTAGCCTTACAATTAATTTTCTAAAGTATTAATTTTCTAGATGTAATTTACTTACAGGATATTTTTCCTTACATGATATTCTTCTACTATACCCTCCTTTTTTATTTAAATATTTGGAGGCTTTTGAAAATTTTATAATGTAGTCTTGATGGCTTTTAAATTTTAATTTTTTGCACTATAATATTACTGTTTTAGGTTCATTACATGGTGCACAATTTTATCATGAGATGAAGTACCAATAAAAATTTTAGTTAACACTTTAGGAACACCTTTTTGTCCAGTACAATTAATTTTTCTAGAATATTCGCTTGTTTCAACTAGCCAATTTAAATTTGCCTGAAAACTTGACTACTATTTTACTGTCAAATTTATTACTCTAACAACGATCTTATTTTACCCTGTAAATATTAGTGGAAGGGATTATTTGCCTTCTTGAGTAGGTCCTGAGCATTCCTGGTGGTAGGCTGGATTTAGATATCGTAAACCCACTTCCCCACACCATGGGTATAAGACAACTCAAACAATTCTTGTTGCAGTGAGAGGGCAGCTGCTGTCGGCCAAGTCTCTGTCAGTCACCTGGGTCCTGATTTGAGCTGGGCATGGGAAGTTAAGCAGCCATGGGGGCAGGAGACCTCCCTCAGAAGGGGCTAGGGTTCAGGCCCCTGCAATGTTGGGGGGGTGAGGGTCTGTGCCCCACCTCTGTTGACCCCCAAAGTCTCTCCTGATGGCCCCTCTGCAACTGTGCCTGTCTTAGGTTGTTCCTTCCTTGAGGAATCTTACCCGTCTCTGGCTAACCAGCCATCCTCCTGGGCCAAGCAGGGTGACGTGAGGTTCAGTTTTGTCTCCTTGGTAGCCTATGCCCCAATGGCCTCCATGCCCAGCACCTGCCTTGGGATCCCCTTGCCTGCTGGCGGGGCCCCAGCACTGATCACATATCTTGGGGAACCCGGGTTTCTTCTCCAGGGAGGGCTCAGTTTGCCCCACTGGGTGAGAGACAGATCCATGGCACCAGTCATCACGAGACTTCAACCTTGACATGAACAGAGAGCTCATGCAACAGCTGTGAGCACTTGAGTTGTGAGAAGAGGGTCTCTCTTGGCCTAAAGGGTAAGAGGGACCAATATAGAATGCTCAGGTCCCTTCCAAGGCGGCCCTCTACACAATGAAAAGGATTAAATCCTTACATGTCCTTTTTAAATTGCTGCCAGACATTCAAAGAATCAGTTTGTAAGTTTGCTTGGGATAATGTATATTATGCTGTTGTAATTCTAAAGTATCAAGATATGTGTTAAGTTTGTCTCCAAGCACCAAAGAGATGACTTTTTTTTTTTTATCCCCAAGGGTGCGAGGAACTAATATAAGTACTGGGGGTGATCCAAATCCGGGAAAAATTTTAATAACAGTGTAGAATAATATCATGTAAGGATAGTCTTTGCTCTAGTCCATGGCAATTCCCTTTCAAACTGGCTGTTCATTTCTTTTTATATAGACAAGGTCTTAGTTACATTTTCTGCACCTCTACCAGGGGCAAGTAGTGAGAGTACTGACACCCTTTCTTTGGTGTCCACACAAGCCAGAAACCTCTCTTTAATTGTACATCCAAAGGGGCATTGTTTTGATTTTGTGTCATACAAAAGGGAAGCTGGGTGGAGACCCCTGTGTATTTATACTTTCTTGCCCCACCCATGGACCTCCTGGATGACCAAGGTGTTTGGTATTATTGGTAACTACATTGGTCAGGGGATCAGCCCACATGAGTGGTCTTACCCATGAAGGGTCAGGAGCATAAGACCAAAATACTTACCCTCTTGTTCCAGGTAAAATTACCGTACATCTGATAATTGCTAGCGTGGCTAGAAAGGCGTTCTCAGGCATTCTTGGGTTTCTGGTTACCTCACAATTTCTTCCCTGATGTTTGACATTCTGATTGATGTTTCTCTGTTTCTGGATCTATTTTTTCCCCATCAGTTTATGTTGTTCATTATATTCCACAAATGAGTGAGATCATGTGATATTTATTTTTCTCTGCCTGGCTTATGTCACTAAGCATAAGGTTCTCCATCCCCATCCATATTGTTGCAAATGGAAAGAGCTCCTTCTTTTTTACCGCAGCGTAGTATTCCATTGTGTAGATGTACCACAGTTTTTTAAACCACTCATCTGCTGATGGGCACTTAGGCTGTTTCCAAATCTTAGCTATGGTGAATTGTGCTGCTATGAACATAGGGGTGCATATATCCTTTCTGATTGATGTTTCCAGTTTCTTGGGATATATTGCTAGAAGTGGGATCACTGGGTCAAATGGGAGTTCTATTTTTAGTTTTTTAAGGAAAATCCATACTGTTCTCCGCAGTGGCTGCACCAGTCTGCATTCCCACCAGTAGTGCACGAGGGTTCCTTTTTCTCCACATCCTGGCCAGCATTTGTCATTTGTTGACTTGTTGATAATGGCCATTCTGACAGGTGTGAGATGGTACCTCATTGTTGTTTTGATTTGCATCTCTCTAATGATTAGTGATTTAGAGCAGGTTTTCATATGTCTCTTGGCCTTCCTTCTGTCTTCTTTCGAAAAGTATCTATTTAGCTCAGTTGCCCATTTTTTGATTGGGTTGTTTATTTTCTTTTTGTGAAGCTGCATTAGTTCCTTATAAATGTTAGAGATTAAACCCTTATCTTTGATATCATTGGCAAATATGTTCTCCCATTCAGTGGGCTTTCTTGTTGTTTTATTGATGGTTTCCGTTGCTGTGCAAAAGCTTTTTATTTTGATGTAGTCCCACTTGTTTATTTTCTCTTTAGCTTCCATTGCCCTAGGAGCAGTATCAGCGAAGAAGTTCTTTTGGCATATGTCAGAGATTTTTCTGCCTGTAGATTCCTCTAGTATTTTTATGGTTTCCTGTCTTATGTTTAAGTCCTTGATCCATTTTGAGTTTATTTTTGTGTATGGTGTAAGTTGGTGGTCTAGTTTCATTTTTTTGCATGTATCTGTCCAATTTTCCCAACACCATTTATTGAAGAGACTGTCTTGATTCCATTGTATGTTCATGCCTCCTTTGTCAAATATTAATTGAGCATAGTGATTTGGATCGATTTCTGGGTTCTCTATTCTATTCCATTGATTTATATGTCTGTTCTTGTGCCAATACCAGACAGTTTTGAGAACAGTAGCTTTGTAATATAGCTTGAAATCTGGTATTGAGATCCCTCCTTCTTTGTTCTTCTTTCTCAGGATTTCTGTAGCTATTCGGGGTCTTTTTTTATTCCAGATGAATTATTGGAAAGTTCATTCTAGGTCTGTGAAGTATGCCATTGGTATTTTAATGGGAAGTCCATTGAAATTATAGATTGCTTTGGGTAGTATGGACATTTTGATGATGTTGATTCTATCAATCCATGAACATGGTATGTTCTTCCATCTATTTATGTCTTCCTCTATCTCTTTTTTCAGTGTTGTGTAGTTTTCCGCGTATAGGTCTTTTACCTCCTTAGTTAAGTTTATTCCTAGGTATCTTAATTTTTTTGGTGTGATGGTAAATGGGATTGCTATTTTCGTCTCCCTTTCTGTAAGTTCATTATTTGTGTATAGAAATGCCATATATTTCTTAGCATTTATTTTGTATCCTGCTACTCTGCTGAATTCATTTATTAAGTCTAATAATTTTTTGATGGAGTCTTTAGGGTTTTCTATGTACAGTATCATGTCATCTGAAAATAAGGACAGTTTTAGTTCTTCTTTTCCAATTTGGATGCCTTTTATTTCTTCTTTTTGTCTGATTGCAATGGCTAGTATTTCCAACACTATGTTGAACAGGAGGGGTGAGAGTGGGCATCCTTGTTTTGTTCCTGTTCTTAGGGGAAATGGTTTTAGTTTTTGCCCATTGAGTATGATGTTGGCTGTGGGTTTGTCATATATAGCTTGATGAGAGTTTTTATCAAGAAAGGGTGTTGGATTTTGTCAAATGTTTTTTCTGCATCAATTGATATAACTATATGGTTTTTATCTCTTAATTTGTTTATGTGATGTATCACGTTTATTGATTTGCAAATATTGTACCATCCTTGCATCCTAGGGATAAATCCTGCTTGGTCGTGGTATATGATCTTTCTGATGTACTGCTGGAGCCGATTTGCTAGAATTTTGTTGAGGATTTTGGCATCTATGTTCATGAAGGATATTGGCATGTAATTCTCTTTCATTGTGTTATTTTTATCTGGTTTTGGTATTAGGGTGATGCTGGCTTCATAGAAGGAGCTTGGAAGTGTTCCTTCCCCTTGAATTTTCTGGAATAGTCTGAGGAAGATTGGTTTCAGCTCTTCCTTGAATGTTTTGTAAAACTCCCCTGTGAAGCAGTTTGGCTCCTGGCTTTTGTTTGATGGAAGCTTTTTGATGACTGCTTCAATTTCTTCCATAATTATCAGCCTATTGAGAATTTTAGTCTCTTCCTGAGTAAGTTTTGGAAGGTTATGTTTTTCTAGGAATGTGTCCATTTCCTCCAGGTTGTCTAGTTTGTTGGAATAGAGTTGTTGATAGTATTTTTTGACAATCCTTTGTATTTCTGTGGGGTCTGTTGTTATTTCACCTCTTTCATTTCTGATTTTGTTTATTTGGGTCCTCTCTCTTTGCTTCTTGGTGAGCCTGGCTAGAGGTTCATCAATCTTGTTTATCCTTTCAAAGAACCAGCTCTTGGTTTTGTTGATCTTGTGTATTGTTTTTTTGGTCTCTATGTCATTCATTTCTGCTCTGATCTTTATTATTTCTTTTCTTCTGCTCACTGTGGGCTTTTCTTGTTGCTCTCTTTCTAATTCTTTGAGTTATTGAGTTAGATGATGTATTACCATTTTTTCTTGTTTTTTGAGGTAGGCCTGTAGAGCTATACACTTCCCTCTCAGGACTGCTTTCGTTGTGTCCCATAGGATTTGCAATGTTGTGTTTTTATTATCATTAGTCTCCAGGATGTTTTTAATTTCTTCTTTGATCTCATTGATAACCCAATCATTGTTTAGTAGCATGCTATTCAGTTTCCAAGTGTTTGAATTTTTTGGAATGTTTTTATTGTAATTTATTTCTAATATTATGCCATTGTTGTCTGAGAAAATGCTTGATATGATTTCAATCTTTTTGAATTTTGGGAGACTTTGTTTGTTACCCAGTATGTGGTCTATTTTTGAGAATGTCCCATGTGCACTTGAGAAGAACGTATATTCCATGGCTTTGGGGTTAAATACTCTGAAGATGTCAATTAGGTCCATCTGATCTAGTGTGTCATTTAGAATTGCTGTTTCTTTGCTGATTTTTTGTCCAGAGGATTTATCCATTGATGTCAGTGATGTATTAAAGTCCCCTACTATGATTGTATTGATGTTGATCTCTCCCTTGATATCTTCCAGGAGTTTTTTTATGTATTTGGGTGCTCCTGCATTGGGTGCATATACGTTTACCAGAATTATATCTTCTTGTTGAATTGCTCCCTTTAGTATTATGTAGTGACCTTCCTTATCTCTTATTATGGCCTTTACTTTGAGGTCTATTTTATCTGATATAACTATCGCAACCCCAGCTTTTTTCTCATTTCCATTTGCCTGAAAAATGTTTTTCCATCCCTTCACTCTCAGTCTGTGTGAGTCTTTTGCTCTAAGGTGGGTCTCTTGTAGACAGCAAATATTTGGGTCATGTTTTCTTATCCATTCAGCTACCCTATGTCTTTTGATTGGTGCATTTAATCCATTTACGTTTACTGTAATTATTGATAAGTACCTGTTTGTTGTCATATTTTTTCTTAGTGTTTGTTTTTCTTCTTGTCTTTCTCTTTCTTCTTTTTACAGCAGTCCCTTTAGCATTTCTTGCATTGCTGGCTTGGTAGTGATGAACTCTCTTAGCCCTTTTTTATCTGTGAATCTTCTGATTCTACCTTCAATTTTGAATGATAGCCTTGCTGGGTATAGTATTCTTGGATTCAGTCCCTTGTTTTGCATCATTTTGTATATTTCATTCCATTCCCTTCTGGCCTGGTGTGTTTCTGTTGAGAAATCAGTTGATTTCTAATAGGAGATCCCTTGTATGTTACTTTCTGTCTCTCTCTTGAAGCCTTTAAGATTCTTGCTTTGTCATTGGTGTTCGTCAGTTTAATTATGCTGTGTCTTGGTGTCGGTCTTTTGGGGTTAAATTTGTTTGGGACTCTGTGTACTTCTTGGACTTGGATAGTTTTTTTTCTTGCCAATATCAGGGAAGTTTTCTGTCATTATTTCTTCAAACAGGTGTTCTATTCCTTGCTTCTCTTCCTCTCCTTCTTTTATCCCTATTATTCGAATGTTGTTTCGTTTTGTGTAGTCACATAACTCCCTTAGGCTCACCTCTTGCTTTTTAAGTCTTCTTTCCAGTTGCTGCTGTGTTTGTGTGTTTTTTCCTACCTTGTCTTCTAATTCGCTGATGCGGTCCTCAGACTCTTCTACTCTACTCTTTAGGCCTTCCACTGTGTTCTTTATTGCAGCTATGTCGTTCTTCATCTCCTCTTGGTTTCTTTTCATGTTGGTGACATTTTCATTCAGCTCCTTATAGTTCTCATTGAGTTGTGTGTATTTGTCATCCATCAGCTTAAACAGCCTTATAATGAATACTCTGAATTCTTTCTCTGTTAGGCTGCTAGCTTCAAGTTCATTTAACTCCCTTTCTGGTGATTATTCTTTTTCTTGCCTTTGGGGATTTCCTTTTTGTCTCCCCATGTTTTCCTGTAATGTTTTTTGTGTGTTTTTTTTTGTAATGTTTTCATTGTAGATCCAGTTCTTTGGCTGCCCAGGTTCTTTTGGGGATGGTGCTACTGGATTAATCTCAGTTTTCCTGGGTTTGTTAATCTAGTGTAGCTCCTACTCGAGCTATTTGGGTTCTCTTGATGTAGGCCTGTGAGCTTGAGAGGCACAACTGCGGCGTCTAGATTTCAGCAGCTGTGGGTGGGAGTGTCTCAATTTTTGCTGTCTTGCACCCATAATTGTAATCACACATGCCCAGCAGGGACTCACAGTGGCCCCCAGGTACCGTCTGTTGGGGTGTTGGGGCTCAGGGGATCTGGTCTTTGAAAGGCGTAGCTGTGGTGCCCTGAGATCTGCAGTCGTGGGGTGAGCAGACCCAGCTTTTCTGTTGCACCTGTGGTGGATAGGTTCTTACTCCCATCGGTGTTTTACAGGAGCACCCTCGGTACTTTTGCCAGTGAGGCACACTGAAGGGCTCTGAAGGGCCCTGGCAGTGTAGCCGGGTAATTGGGGTGCCTGTGGGCCAGTATCCACGGTAAGTGAATTCAAAGCTTCTACTGCTGGAGGGGCATGCGCCCCCTGCTTGTTCAAGATCACACCCAAGGAGAGCTTACAGTGGCTCCCTCTAGCGCCCTATGGTTGGTTGGGCTCAGTGTGTTAGTATCTGTGGAGGCGCGCTCTCTGGTCGCAGAGCTCTGATGCACTCCGAGGGGTCCTGGCACTATGGTTGAGTAGCTGGGGTTAATGTGGGCAACCCTCCAGGAAGAGGGAATTAAGAATTTCTACTAAGGGGCCGCGCGCCCCCGTCTGCGCAGAATCACAACCTTGGGTGCAAACCCGAAGTAAAGTGACCTGGGGCTGAGAACGCGCAAGTGCGTGTGCAGCTGGGGTTAATGTCGGCAACCCTCCAGGAAGAAGGAAGAAGGAATTTCCACTGTGGGGCTGGGGGCCCCATCTGCACAGAATCTCACCCTCGGGTGCAAACCCGGAGTGAAGTGTCCTGGGGATGAGACCACACGAGTGTGTGTTCGTGCGCACAGGCGGGAACCAGGGGTTCTGCTGTTAGGGAGGGGGAGTTGCACTTACAGCTGCGGAAAGCTGTTTCTTTGGAGGTGGAGGTCCAGGTTCAAGAGTCCGCAGCTGGGGTAGCATGATGTTTGCTGGAGTGGGTGCTGGGTCGCGGGGCAGTTCCAAGACCTGTCTTGTTGGTGGTGTTGATGAGTTTCTATGTAAGGCCGTTCTCCGCTCAAGATGGCGTGGGCTCCCTCTGTGCTAGGGTCCCGTCCTCCTGGGAGTGCCCGCAGTGGTGGTAGTCTCTCTTTGTCAAGGAGAGGCTTTCTGCCAGCCCCTGCTGCTCCTGCGAGATTTAACTTTCCCTCACTCTCACACACCCCATGCACAACCACAAACTCTCCTTTTATACCCTCACTCACTCACTCACTTCCTCTCTCTCCACTCCGTCCTGCCAGCTGCCATCTTCCCGTCCAAAGGGGAAGCTTTTAACTACTGTTTCTGAACTGGAGAAGCAGGGCAGACGGTGAAAGCAGGGAGAGTGGCATCTTCTCTCGGCTTCTTCCTAGCCTTCACTTTTATTCTCTCATACTGCCTGCCTTTCTAAAGCGGAAACTCAGCTCTGCAGGCTTGGCCTCCCCCTTAGCTTCACTTCTGGAGAGAAATCTGTGTTTTTATTTTAAATTAGTAAATATATGGCACAAAATATGTACTCACAAATGTTTTATTAAATAAATGAAAAGTTGTTGTATGACTGGATTCACAAGAGAGTGGTAAAACATCCAACACTGGATGATTTAAAGAGTGAGCATTATCTTAAAAGAGTAAATTTATGTTAAAACACAGATATCAATCTTATTTTTAAATTGAGGAATGTGTAGGCCTCTGAAGTTTCTTTGCTCTTGTTAATAATCTGTCATGTAAAGAGCATTCACAGTGGTCAGATTACCCTGAGCATCCTAACGGAGTTCATACACTCAGAAGTCAAGGACTGTGACTTGGGGTCAGCTCTTCACTAAAAGGAATGTTATGTTAGTAGGATGCATTTGGCTACAAGTAAGCTGAAACTTGAGTCACCATTGTTTGAAAAATTAGAGAATATACTACGTCACATAGCATGAAGTCTAGAATTAGGGTAGTTCCAGGATAGGTTGATCCAGTGGCTCAGTTAAGTCAACCAGGACCTGGGTTCTGTCTTTGTCTCAGTCCTACTTTCCTAAGTATATTTATTATGTCCTTGGATTGGATCCCTTCGAGGTCACAGATACCTGCCAGCAAAAAGTGGGAAAATATATTGCCTTGGTTATGTCCTGAGGGAGAAAATAAGAACACCTCTCTCCCAACCATATATGTGTTTCTTTTTAGTCTGACAAGACTGACTTATATACAGTATATGCGGATCAATGGACCGGAAACTTTACCCAGAGAATTCTATCTCCTACCTGATTTGATTACTCAGTGTCTCACAAAGCAGAGGTTTTCTAGAAGCACTTGGGTGGATAAAAGAGGTGGGTAGCTCTTCTCTCCAAAATTCATGGGTCCATTAGCAAGAAAAAAAAGAGGGGGCATATATGCTGGGTATTCAAGCAGTAATGTTCATCACAAATATTTTAACAATACAACCTATTGAACTGGTGTCTATGAAAGAGTGAACAATTTTCCAAAGGAGGCAACAACCCAATTCTTTCTCCTGACACTCTACAGGTTCCAAATCACATATTTAAAAGCATACAATAGTGAACATTTTAGACTGTGGTTCTCAAGTGCAATTATTTATTCTTTATGTTAGGTCTTATTATGGAATTAATCTTAAGATATGCCATGGCACTAACTGATATTGAAAGTGCAACTGTGTATTATTGTGGACAACTGGCCTTTAGTCCATCAACTCTGCTGATTAATATCACTGACCAAGTCTATGAATATAAATACAAGAGAGAAATAAGCGAGCACATCAGTCCTCACCAAGGCAATGCCATACTTGAAAAGGTAAGCATTTGATCTCATTTTGTTTTCCAGTATAAATAATTTTATCATACATGATCCATCATATCCTATCTAATAAAAAGGGAATATGCTAATTGACTGTCACACCCTCACAAAGATGACGGCGCCCACAGCCAATAAGGAGGAAATATGCTAATTGACTGCCACACCCTCAAAGATGGTGGTGTCCACAGCCACAAGATGGCGGCTCCCAGTCCCCTCAGCCCTGCCAGGGCAGCAGGCACACAGCACAGCCGGGCCTGCCCCCAAGTGGGTCCAGCCGCTCGGCATGCCTGCCTCCGGAGTCCCCCAAGTCCCCTCAGTCCCCCAGCCACCCAGGGCCTGCCCGAGGTGCAGGCAAGCCTTGTATGGCAGCTGCCCAGCCAACATCCAAGGTGCAGGCAAGCCTCAGATGGTGGTTGCCCAGCTGCCTAGGGCCAGCCTGAGGCACAGACGAACCTCAGATGGCAGCTTCCCAGACACCCAGGGATGCCCGTGGCTCAGGTAACCAGGGCCGGCAGAGGCTTGCGCTGCTGGCAGTGGCAGCAGCAGAGGTATTATGGAGGCGTCGCCTTCCCCTGATCGCCAGGTCGCCTCCTGCCCCTGAGGGCTCCCAGACTGTAAGAAGGGGCAGGCCAGGTTGAGGGGCACCCTCCTCCCCCCAGTGCACGAATTTCATGCACTGGGCCTCTAGTGTAATATATTCACACTCATATATATGCTCTTTTCAACACCACACTATGAGGGTGATTTAATTGACTAAGGGGTTAACATCTTGATATACTCTTTTAAAAATTTTTAAAATTTATTCCAGAGAGGGAGGGAGGGAGATACAGAGAGACAGAGGGAAAGAAACATTGATGTGAGAGAGACACATCTATCAGTTGCCTCCTGCACACGCCCTGACTGGGGATCAAACCCACAACCTAGGTATGTGCCCTGACCAGAATCGAACCCTCAACCTTCTGGGGCACAGGTTGAAGCTCCAACCAGCTGAGCTACACTGGTCAGGACTGTTATACTCTTAATGTAAGCTCAGTTGTCTGTATTTTTCATATAATTTTCATATATTTTTTGCAAACCATAGTTACATTAGGTAAAAAGATGTAACTCAGCTGACGTTGCCTTTCATGAAGCTTGACTCAAGTTTTCCCATGTGTGTTTTAAGTATTAGTGCATATATTACCAGCTGACTACTCAGTTCAAATTTCTCTAAGTCAAAAGAAAAATGAGAGAATGAAAAAATTTGCACTTGCAAACCTTGATCTAGGCTGACTGCCACTGGGCTGGTTGGAAGCACACCAACAAGAGAGTCATCTTAACGGAGCTTCACTCCATTAGTTTAGCTACAGAGCCTTAGGTAGAACAAAATTGAGAAGTGACTCATCTTTTTTTTTTTTTAAATATATATATTTTATTGATTTTTTTACAGAGAGGAAGAGAGAGGGATAGAGAGTCAGAAACATCGATGAGAGAGAAACATCGATCAGCTGCCTCCTGCACACCCCCCACTGGGGACGTGCCCGCAACCAAGGCACATGCCCCTGACCGGAATCGAACCTGGGACCCTTGAGTCCGCAGGCCGACGCTCTATCCACTGAGCCAAACCGGTTTCGGCGAGAAGTGACTCATCTTTTAAAAATGGTTTTATTATTGCAAATATGTGAACTGCCTCAGGCATTGGAAGGAAAACTTCCTTCTGCTTTCAGGACGTTGAGTCAGAAAACAGGTGCAGTTGCCTTTTGGGGTACCTTGGGTGTTATGGATCAGTCCTTGCAATAAGTGAATTTGTGTTTAATAATACAAGTCCCTAGTAAGAACCAGAGTCTCATGTGACTTATTCCAGATCCTTTTGGGTCTGAGATGAGAACTTCCTTGATATTATGGAAGTGTATTTTATCATACATGGATTTAGTTTTCTTTTAATATATGCATTTTTCCCCATTTTGTGAGAATTGGGGTAGAAGGGAGATACTTGGTCTCCCATGGTTCCTCATTCAAGATGGATAATTTTTAGTGTGTTTTTTCCACATTATCTTTCCTTAACACATTTCTGGATTAACTTCCTCCTACCACTTGATGAAGGCTCATGAAAATCAAACAAAATATATTAGCCTAAATTAGCCTTAGTTAGGAAAGCAAATTGAAGCAACAAAAAGACAATGAAACAATGTATTTCTGGAATAAAAAGGAGCAGATCTAGCAGCATAGGGTTTTAATTAAAACATACTCTTCAGCTTTACCTTTGGTTTAGTGCCACGGCATAATTATCTTCCTCCCTGCTCTCTTGCTTACTTTCATCTGTATTTCTTACTTAGCAGCACTATTTCTTCAGGTTGATCCGCAAAGATGCTGACAATTATCTCTGTTACTACAACAATTTTGTTCTCTAACAAGATTGCCAACAAACACCAGATCAGAAATTTTATTTCTGTTATTGACATACTAGGGGCCCGGTGCACGAAATTCATGCACTGGGGTTGGGGGGTCCCTCAGCCCAACCTGCCCCCTCTCACATACTGGGTGCCCTCAGGGGATGTCCTACTGATGGCTTAGGCCCGCTCCCCACGCTCCTTTGTGGGAGGCAACCGGGCTGATCAGGGGAAGGCACCAGCCCCATCACCCCGCTGCTGCAGCCACTACCAGTCACCACAGCCACCAAGGTGTTTTCATCAACACGGACTCCAGTCCCTTCACCAAGAAAAAATGACAACTTTCTTTAGGCATTTTCAAGATGTGTCTTTCATAGGATATGCATTTTTTTTAAATCCTCACCTGAGGGTATGTCCCCATTGATTTTTAGAGTGTGAAAGAGAGAGGGAGAGACAGAGAGAAACATCAATGTGAGAGGGACACTTTGATTGGTTGCCTCCTGTATGAGCCCTGACCATGGGCGCCAGGCTGGGGGGCATGCAGGGACCCCTGGGCCGCACGCAGCGGTGGCCGCCAAGGGTCTCCACACACCCAAGAGGCCAGCAGCCAGCCCCCCATCATGTGCGCCAGGCTGGGGGCGTGGACCCAAACTGCCTCTTGGTGCTGGAGCATTTCCAAGCAGCTGGGGGCACTATAGTGACAGGGGATGTTTCCGGCCCGCCCCGCCCCCAGCCCCTTGGCTCCTGCACCTATAGGCTCAAAGTGGCCAGGGGGCGTTCTGGGACCCCTGTCACTCAGGACCTAAGCAAGGGGCCTACAGGCTCGGACTGGCCTGGGTCCTGAGGATGTTTGCGGGACCCAGCCCCTTGGCGCCTGCACCCTTAGGCTCCAAGTGGCCAGGGGGCATTCTGGGACCCTGCCGCTCAGGACCTAAGCGCGGGCCTACAGGCTCTGAGAGGCTTGGGTCTGAAGGATGTTTCCCAGAACCCAGACCTCTGCAAGTGTTTGGGGGGCGGGAACATTCCCGCGTCGCTATGGTGACGCGGGAATGTTCCCGCCCTGCCAAGGCTCCCAGTGGCCAGGGGGTGTTCTGGGGCCCCCGCCGCTCAGGACCTAAGCGATCCGCCTGGGTCCGGAGGATGTTTATGGGACCCAGGCCGCTCAGGACCTAAGCGCAGGCCTACAGGATCTGAGCGGCTTGGGTCTGAAGGATGTTTCCCAGACCCCAGACTGCTGCAAGTGTTTGGGGGCAGGAACATTCCCGCGTCGCTATGGCAACGCGGGAATGTTCCCGCCCCGCCAAGGCTCCCAGTGGCCAGGGGGTGTTCTGGGGCCCCTGCAGCTCAGGACCTAAGCGAGGGCATACAGGCTCTGAGTGGCCTGGGTCCAGAGGATGTTTATGGGACCCAGGCTGCTCAGCACCCGCATATGCAAATTAACCGCCATCTTGTTTGCTCTGATTGGCTGTGGGCGTAGCGAAGGTGCGGTCAATTTGCATGTTGGTCTATTATTAGGTTAGATTGATTCCTTTATCAGCAGCAAACTCCAGTGTTTGCTTTTGAAAAACTAAGGCAAGAGATGAAGAAAATGTTGAAGTTGCTGGGCCCTCTTGGTTTTTCAATGGATAGAGTATGATTTCTGCACATAATTGAGACTATAATTGATCTTGAATGGTTCAAGTATTTTCTATACTAACTTCTAAATCATGTGACTCAGTGAGTCACAATTCGAATTTGTTTCTCAGAGAAGCAAAGGTTGGTAATGTATGACTCTGTACCCATGGTACACCCTCCCCTCATTGCTGCTGGGGAAGGGGGCACCCACTGGGACGCTTACCATGTCAGACGACTTTAAGTAGAAAGATCTTGTTTATAAATGGCCAGAGTATATCTTAGTGCACACTTATTGCTTCTGTGCCAATGTCTGGGGATGCTAGTTAGTCTTTGAAAATGAAAAACCAATAGCCTGTCTTCCTTATGGGATGTCTCCACTGCATGCAACTATTCATATCAGTCAATCAATTAATCCATGTCAGATGCAAAAAGATTTCAAAAAAGGCTGTATTCATTGGCAGGCTTATAGGGAGGTAGCATGGAGTGATAGAGAAAAAAATTTAGGACCAGACAGATCTGCCAAATATTCTTAGTAAATTCCTTAAATTTTGTAATCTCCAACTTTTTTTTTTTTTTTGTAAAGTGGGAGATTAGAACTATTTTGTAGGGTTGTTTTCCTATTTAACTGAGATGATGTATATAAAATGCCTGGCTCCCATGAGGCCTCATATTGCTCCACCGTCTCTCTGTACTACTCCTGTGGCCACTTCTAACACCACCACCTCCAACACTAATGCACCCTCACTGCTACTAGGTAATATTTGAATGCTTAAAAATGCCAGGGATTAATAAAATGTGTGTGTTTTTTAACTTATTTAACATCTGTTGAGGAGATAAGACTAGTGTATGTCTGTATATAATTTAGTTCTAAATTTTATCATAGGGCCTATGAAGACTATAAAACTTTACAGATTAGTTGTCACAGATGCCTGAACATGTCAGGGAGGCTTCCTGCAGGAGGTGACCCTTGAGAAGTGATCTGAAAGTTTGAACAGGTGGTAGGAATCAAGTTCAGAAATGCACTGGGCAGGATGGGAAGGATGGGCAAGGTGAGACTGTAGGGCATTGTTGTCTGGGTGAGAAGGCTTCAGACACTGTGGGTCAACAGAACCTGCTTCATATGGTTTAGGCACAGTGTGAGAGAAGCAGCCAAGACCTGGAGGTTTTAGACCTCCAGGTTTGAGAATATGAGAATCACAGGACAGAGGTGGGAGAGGGAAAAAAAGATTTGAGGATAAGGATGTGTGAAAATTCCCCCAGAGTTACATAGAGGTCATCTGATTTAGAGCAAGAAACAGGCCTAACCTCATGAAGTTGGACCCCATCATTTCATAGGTGAGTAAAACAAGACCTTAAGAGCTAAATTGACTTGAGTCACTGATTCCCAAACATGTCTGTACTTTGGAGTCACTTGAAGCTTTAAAATCCCTGATGCTTGTACTTCCCTCTGCAGTTTGTGATTTCACTGCTTTGGCCTGGGACCTAATCTTTGGAATTTTTAGATTACCAGGTGATTCTAATGGGCAGACAAGTTGGGGAAGCATTGTTCTAAGTTCTGTGTTTATTCAAGTGAATATGGTGAGGAGGGAAATGCCACTGTTATGCGACCTCCCCTTCCCTGCACTGCAATCTCCCCCTTCACACACAAAGCATTCTGCCCAGGACCTCTGCTCATGGTGTCCTGTTTGTCTAAAATGGTCCTGCTTTTCAGATGTCAGGATCATTTTTATCCCTAGAATCTTGGCTTTTTGTGTGAAATGTCATCTCTTCAGAGTGCTTGCCCCTGCAGTTCTTTCACATGGTATCATATCTCTCTCTCTCTCTCTCTCTCTCTCTCTCTCTCTCTCTCTCTCTCTCCTCTCTGTCCCTTTCCCCCTTTCCTTGTTTTGTTTATTTACACCATCTGAAATTATATATGTGTTTTCTCACTTATTAATGATCATTTCCTATTGTTTACTGTTCACTAGACTGTAAACTTTGCAAAGGCAGAAACCATGCATTTTCATTGACTAATGTGTTTTTAAAGCCTATCACAGTGCCTGACACACAGTTGCTGCTGAATAAATGAGTAAATTAATGAATAAACAAGAGTATGAAAGCTTGATAGAGCACATACAGCTAGAATATTTGGAAGTAATCATCTTGGAGTTGGTAGAAGTGGAGTGTCCTAGATGCTTAATGCTTGAAAAAACTAAGGTGTTAACTAGACTTAGTTGTGAATATACAGAAAATGAATACATACCTACAGAAATCACAGGGTGGGTCTGGGTCCTACTACTGGTCAGAGGCAGATCTGGGACCCACAACACTTCACCCTGAGGACTGAGTGGTTTGTGGAGCCCACACCACTGCACAGGTTCCCTCCCCGGTGGCCCTGTGGATAGAGAAGGGCAAGGTGCCTCAGCTGAGGCTTGAAGAGAGTCACAGTTAGACAGGTAGATGGAGAGGAGGGGGTCAGAGTACAAGAAGAGGCCCAACACAGCAGTCACAGATGCCTCTGTGTGGCCTCACTGAGTCCCTTCCCTTGTGGTACAGGTTAAAGACAGGAAAAGTTACTGGATGGGAAAATGAGCTTTATTCTCAGAAGAACGTAGTTTAGAGGCTCGAATGAAATTCCTGACTTCAGGATTGGGAGAGGCTGGAATGAGTTTCTATGCTATGTAGTAATTGCCTTTTGGGAGATTTAGAAGAGCACGTGTATTTCTGGGATGACTAGGCATGGATGCGTTTGGAAACAGCAATGGACTTGATGGCTCTCTGAGTTCCTTCTAACAGGAAGGTATAAAATTGGAAAATATGAGAGCTGTTGGTATTTATATAAGCAGCAGTATACTGTGCTCTTATGCCACATGTAAAACATACAAAAATTTCAGGAAATATATACTAGCTTGTTTTGTTCAAGAAATAGTATTTTTCTATACATTATGAGCAGCTAGCTGATGACCTCAACACAACCTTCTGTGAGAATAAAACTAGATTGTGTTGTTTCTATTGATCCAGTCAATGCTTCCAATATCATTTGTCAGATTGTTCTGTGAATCAAGGCATTCAGTTTCAGCTGAATGGGACCTCTATCCTATTCACAGTGGCTTTGCAAACATTAATTTGTTATGTAAAATTTTAGGAATACCATAGTGTGTACTAAACATTTCTGAATTTAATATCAATAGGAAGTTTAAAAACTTGCTTGTGAAGAGCAGGTGATAAAATAACTTTCTCCATTATTAACTCATTCTTTCAACACAGATGAACTGAATGTGTTCCATCTGTTTCAACTCTCAAGGAATGGTCTCGCGGAGTTTATTAGTAAGTTGCGGGAAACAGGGTATAGGAATAAATGATTAAATGCAGCACAAGGCAGGCATCAAAGGAGTGGGCCCAGTACCATAGGCACTCAAAGGGGACAATGCTAATTTCTATAAATCTTGAGCAGCTAGCTGATTGCAAATGGGGTAGAGAATATTGTGAGAAAGAAAAACATTTTTAATGGAAATGCCCCTTGGAATGGCTTTCTTTCCACACAACACATCCATCACCACCATCCAAATCAATCAATTATCCTTCCTTGAAATATTTCCTAAGTTGGACAGTATCCAAGGGGCAGATGGGAGAGAAACAAGGAAGGAAGATGCTGTAGAGTTGGAACTGGCTGAGCTAAAGAGAAAGGGAACCTGCTTGTTCTGCCACCCTGGCTTGTGGGTCACAGAGGGGCTGGGGCAGAAATGGGAAAATTAGAAGTCAGAGAAGAGGCTGGTTTGTGCCGGAAACCAATTCCAGCATGTAATATTATGAGTTCCATCAAAAGGTTGATGGGACTTGGGCGGCTCAACAAGGGTGAGCCACACATGTAGTTTACCTGTTGGAAATGGCTAAATGGCACTTTCCCCAAACCTGAATAGGATTGTTAACTACCAGACAGCTCAGGGCATTTTATTGCCTCCTGTTGGCCAAACACCTGAACAGCTATAGGCTATTCCCCAAATTGATAATGCTTCTGTATTCTACCCTTGGATACCTTACCCTTTGAAGTGTATATTTCCACCTTGCCTTGGGACAAATTGTGTTGTAATAAAAGCACAGGGTCCTAGACAAGGAAAGAGTATTTAGCTCCCTTTAGCTGAAGCTCCTCTGACACCCAATGCCTTTCAAAATTATCATTTGTCCCCGGACTCCTTCTTGAATCTACGTGCAGCCTCTTTCTCCAGAGTGTTGAACCCTTTGTAATGCTGGGGAAAGAACCCCGGCAGTTTGTAAGGAAAAATCACAAGTATGGTTTAAAAGTGATGAATGAATGAATGTTAATCATTAATTTATTTAACATGCTATGTTTTTGCCATATTGAGTAGGAAGGGTCAGCAGATCATTAGGCTAGAAAGGTCTTGCAGACCCAGTAAATTTTCAAAAAGTTGTCAGTACAGTTAAATTTATACTTTCTGTCATTCATAAATCAGTTGACTGCAATGTGAAAAGTCAAAAGAAATTACCCAGTGAAAATTTTGCCAAGTCCTTACTTCCTGTGTGACAAGTGACACTATCATTTGGTGAAGGAAGTTATTTTGAAGTTAACACTGCTGAGTCATCTATCCTCTCTACTAGAGGCCTGGTGCATGAAATTCGTGCATGAAGCGGGGGGGGGGGTGTCCCTAAGCCCAGCCTGCACCCTCTCCAATCTGGGACCCCTCAAAGGATGTCTGACTGCCCGTTTAGGCCCAATCCTGGCAGTCCGACATCCCTCTCACAATCCAGGACTGCTGGCTCCCAACCGTTTGCCTGCCTGCCTGCCTGATTGCCCTTAACCGCTTCTGCCTGCCAGACTGATCACCCCCTAACCACTCCCCTGCCAGCCCGATTGCCCCTAACTTCCCTCCCTTGCTGGCCTGGTCACCCCTAACTGTCCTCCCCTGGAGGCCTGGTCGCCCCCAACTGCCCTCCCCTGCTGGCCCAGTTACCCCTAACTGCCCTCCCTTGCCAGCCTGGTCACCCCTAACTGCCCTCCCCTGCTAGCCTGGTCGCCCCCAACTTCCTTCCCTTGCAGACCTGGTCGCCCCCAACTGCCCTTCCCTGTTGGCCCAGTCACCCATAACTTCCCTCCCTTCCTTCCCTTGCCAGCCTGGTCACCCCCAACTGCCCTCCCCTGCTGGCCCAGTCACCCCTAACTGCCCTCCCTTGCCAGCCTGGTCACCCCTAACTGCCCTCCCCTGCCAGCCCGGTCACCCCCAACTGCCCTCCCCTGCAGGCCTGGTCCCTCCCAACTGCCCTTCCCTGCTGGCCATCTTGTGGTGGCCATCTTTGACCACGTGGGGGCAGCCATCTTGTGTGTTGGAGTGATGGTCAATTTGCATATTATCTCTTTATTAGATAGGATTGTTTCCATGAAGAGAATGCCAGACTGCAGATAGGTCACTCTGAAGCTGTTGTCAACTGTATTCATAATACTGTATAGTTTAGAGATGTTTTAAGGAAGCCCTTAGACTCTAAGGCTTAGAGCAACAGTAACCATATGACTTAAAAATAATTTTGTATTTGCAGCATTAAAACATCATTGTCTTAATTTTTTTCTACTGCCCAACTTTTTTAATGGTGATTTAGAGTTTTTTTGTGGTCCAGAGTCTTAATTCTTACATATTTATTTGTAAACTTTTTTTTCTAGTCTTTCCCTGTTACCAAAAGAACTTTGCCCTTTGCAGAGGCCAGAGGGCAAAGTTCTTTTGGTAACAAGAACAGTTTGACCACCAGAGTCTGGACCACAAGTTAATGCAGGTGGAAGAGAAAGAAAAGACAGGAAATAAATTTCCTCTAAAACTGTTCTAGGCATACTGAGAGAAGCAACCATCACAATGAACAGCAGGTGGGGTTTGGAGAAACATTTGTATGATACTATCAGCTATTCTATTCTGCAGAGAGTAGGGATCCAGGCCTGGGCTTCCACACAGAGATGGCCCTGGGAAGCTCAAGCCTGGCAGTGAGTAGATGAGGCTGTCTAGATAGACTTAGTTACTCTCATCCTAACACTAGTTAAGAGATCTGTTGTTAATAAAGAAACTGAACCATGTTTTTACTTGTTGTATCTGTTTTCTTCTACCTTTGTTCAACTTTGCAGAAAGTGGCCTGACAAATGATTTCAGAAATGTCTCAAGTTTCTAAGTATTCCCCCACCTTTTTATTGGTATAAAGCTATTTTTTCCAGTTTTGTTGAGATATAATTGACATATAAGATTATATTAGTTTAAGGTGTACAACATAATGATTTGATGTATGTAAATAATGTGAAATGATGACCACAATAAGTCTAGTTAACATCCATCACCTCACATAGTTACAATTTTTTTTCTTGTAATGAGAACTTTTAAAACCTGCTCTCTTTGAGACTTTCAACTATGTAACAGAGTGTTGTTAACTATAGTCACCATACTGTACATTAGGTCCACTGGAGTTATTTATTGTATAACTGGAAGTTTGTACCTTTTAACTCCATTTATCCACTTCTGAGCCCCTCTCTTCTCACCTCTGGCAACCACTACTTCTTTGTTTCCATGAATTTGGTTTTTTCAGATTCAACATAAACAAGATCATACACTATTTGTCTTTATCTTATTCCACTTAGCATAATATCCCTAAGGTCTATCCATGTTGTTGTAAATGGCAGAATTTCTTTCTTTTTATAGCTGCATAACTTTCAATTTTGTATCTTTGAATTTCTTTCTTTTTCTTTTCTTTTTTTTTTAGTTTAGAAATTTATTTTGAAAGATACTTGGCATGATTTTCTTTTCTTTTTTTAAAATTCTTTATAAAGTATTACATAAGTCTTCTTTCCCCACCATTGACCTCTCCCCAACTGCCCCCACCGCCCCCCCCAGCACATGCCCTCACCCCCCTCGCCCATCTGGGTCCATTGGTTATGCTCATATGCATGCATACAAGTCCCTTGGTTGATCTCTTATCCCCTCACCCACAACTTCCCTCATAGGTTGGATAGTCTCTTCAATGTTTCTATGACTCTGATTCTATTTTTTGTCAGTTTATGTTGTTCATTATATTCCATAAATAAGTGAGATCATGTGATATTTAGCTTTCTCCAACTGACTCATTTTGCTTAGTATAATGCTCTCCAGTTCCACCCATGCTGTGGCAAATGGTAAGAATTCCTTCTTTTTTACAGCAGCATAGTATTCCATTTTGTAGATGTACCACAGTTTTCTAATTCACTCATCTGCTAATGGGCACGTAGGCTGTTTCCAAATCTTAGCTATGGTAAAGTGTGCTGTTATGAACATAGGGGTGAATATATTCTTTCTGATTGGTGTTTCTGATTTCTTGGGATATATTCCTAGAAGTGGGATTACTGGGTCAAAAGGAAGTCCCATTTTTAATTTTTTGAGGAAACGCCATAGTGTTTTCCACAGTGGCTGCACCAGTCTGCATTCCCACCAGCACTGCAAGAGGATTCCTTTTTCATCTCATTCTCACCAGCATTTGTCATTTGTTGATTTGTTGATGATAGCTATTCTGACAGGTGTGAGATGGTACCTCATTGTTGTTTTGATTTGCATCTCTCAGATGATTAATGACTTTGAGCATGTTTTCATATGTCTCTTGGCCTTCTATAAGTCCTCTTTTGAAGTGTCTATTTAGGTCCTTTGCCCATTTTTTATTGGATTATTTATCTTCCTTTTGTTAAGTTGTATGAGTTCCCTATAAATTTTGGAGATTAAACCCTTATCAGAGATAACATTAGCAAATATATTCTCCCATGAAGTGGGCTTTCTTGTTGTTTTGTTGATGGTTTCTTTTGCTGTGCAGAAGCTTTTTATTTTGATGTAGTCCCATTTGTTTATTTTCTCCCTAGTTTCCATTGCCCTAGGAGAGGTATCTGTGAAGAAATTGCTTTGGCATATGTCTGAGATTTTGCTGCCTGTGGATTCCTCTAATATTTTTATGCTTTCCCATCTTATGTTTAAGTCCTTTATCCATTTTGAGTTTATTTTTGTGTATGGTGTAAGTTGGTGGTCTAGTTTCATTTTTTTTGCATGTATCTGTCCAATTTTCCCAACACCATTTATTGAAGAGACTGTCTTGACTCCATTGTATGTTCTTGCCTCCTTTCTCAAATATTAATTGAGCATAATGGCTTGGGTCGATTTCTGGGTTCCCTGTTCTGTTCCATTGGTCTATATGTCTGTTCTTGTGCCATTTACCAGGCAGTTTTGAGACGAGTGGCTTTGTAGTATAGCTTGATATCTGGTACTGTGATCACTCCATCTTTGTTCTTCTTTCTCAAGATTGCTGCAGCTATACAGGGCCTTTTTTTATTCCTCAAGAATTTTTGTAGAGTTTGCTCCAGGTCTTTGAAGTATGCCGTTGGTATTTTAATGGGAATTGCATTGAATCTATAGATTGCTTTGGGTAGTATGGACATTTTAATGATGTTGATTCTACCAATCCATGAACATGGTATATTCTTCCACTTGTTTATGTCTTCCTCTATCTCTTTTTTCAGTGTCCTGTAATTTTCTGATACAGGTCCTTTACCTCCTTGGATAAATTTATTCCTAGGTATCTTAATATTTTTTTTGCAATAGAAATAGAATTGGTTTGTGTTTTTTTTCATTTATCTCTCTGTGCATTAAATATTGGTGTATAAAAAAGCCATAGATTTCTGGGTGTTAATTTTTTATCCTGCTACATTGCCCAATTCATTAATTAATTCTAGTAGTTTTTTGATGTAGTCTTTAGGGTTTTCTATATACAATATCATGTCATCTGTGAATAATGACAATTTTACTTCTTTTTTTCCAATAGGGATGCCTTTTTTTTCTTCTTCTTGTCTGATCTCTATGGCTAGCACTTCCAATACTATGTTGAACAGGAGTGGTGAAAGTGGCCATCCCTGTCTTGTTCCTGTTCTTAGGGGAAATGATTTTCATTTTTGCCTATTTAATATGATATTGGCTATAGGTTTGTCATATCAGGCTTTTGTTATGTTGAGATATGATCCCTCTATTCACACTTTACTGAGAGTTTTTATCAGGTAAGGATGTTGGATTTTGTCAAATGCTTTTTCTGCATCAATTGATATGATTACGTGATTTTTGTCTCTCAGTTTGTTTATGTGATTGATTTGTGGATATTGTACCAGACTTGCATCCTTGAAATAAATCCCACTTGGTCATGATGTATGATCTTTCTAATTTAATGCTGGATCCGATTTGCTAGAATTTTGTTGAGGATTTAAGTATCTATGTTCATCAGGGATATTGGCCTGTAATTCTCTTTCTTTTGTAGTGTTTTTATCTGGTTTTGGTATTAGGGTAATGCTGGCTTCATAGAAAGAGCTTGGAAGTGTGCCTTCCTCTTGAATTTTTTCGGAATAGTCTGAGAACGGTAGGTTTTAGTTCTTCTTTGAATGTTTGGTAAAACTCCCCTGTGAAGCCATCTGGAGCAGGGCTTTTCTTTGGTGTAAGTTTTTTTTATGACTGTTTCAATTTCATCAGTAGTTATCAGCCTATTCAGGTTTTTTGATTCTTCCTGATTTTGTATTTTTCTAGGAATATGTCCATTTTGTCAAGGTTTTCCAGTTTGTTGGAGTAGAGTTGTTGGTAGTATTTTTTTTTTCACAATCCTCTGTATGTCTGTGGGGTCCGTTGTTAGTTTACCTCTTTCATTTCTGATTTTGTTTATTTGGGTCTTCTCTCTTGGTGAGCCTGGCTAGAGGTTCATCAATATTGTTTATTCTTTCAAAGAACCAGCTCTTGGTTTCATTGATTTTTTTTTTTTGGTCTCTATGTCATTTATTTCAACTGTGATCTTTATAATTTTCTTCCTTCTGCTTAGTCTGGGCTTTTCTTATTGCTCTCTTTCTAATTCTTTAAGCTGCAGGGTTAGATAATTTATTACCAACTTTTCCTTTCTTTCTTCCTTTCTTTCTTTCTTTCTTTCTTTCTTTCTTTCTTTCTTTCTTTCTTTCTTTCTTTCTTTCTTTCTTCCTTCCTTTCTTTCTTTCTTTCTTTCTCTCTTTCTCTCTCTCTCTCTCTCTCTCTCTCTTTCTCTCTTTCTTCTTTCTTTCTTTCTTTCTTTCTTTCTTTCTTTCTTTCTTTCTTTCTTTCTTTCTTCCTTTCTTTCTTTCTTCCTTTCTTTCTTTCTTTCTTTCTTTTTTTTTTTTTTTTGAGGTAGGCTTGTAGAGCTATGAACTTCCCTCTCAAGACTACTTTCACTATGTCCCATAGATTTTGGATTGATGTGTTTTCAGGATGTTTTTAATTTCTTCTTTGATCTCTTTGGTAACCCAATCATTGTTTAATAGCTTGTTATTCAGCTTCCAAGTGTTTGAATTTTTTTATTGTTTTTATTGTAGTTGATTTCTAATATTATGCCATTTTGGTCTGAGAAGATGCTTGATATGAATTCAATCTTATTGAATTAAGAGAGATTTGCCTGTGTTCCAATATGTGGTCTATCTTTGAAAATGTCCCATGTGCACTTGAGAAGAATGTATATTCCATAGCTTTGGGGTGAAATATTCTGAAGATGCCAATTAGGTCCATCTGATCTAGTGAGTTGTTTTGAACTGCTATTTCTTTGCTGATTTTTTTGTCCAGAGGATTTACCCAGTGATGTCAGTTGGGTATGAAAGTCCCCTACTATGATTGTATTGTTGTCAATATCTTCCTTGATTTCTTCCAGAAGTTTTTAAAATTTATTTTGGTGCCCTTGTATTGGGTGAATATATGTTTACCAGAGTTATATCTTCTTGTTGAATTGCTCCCTTTAGTATTATAAAGTGGCCTTCCTTATATCTTGTGATGGCCTTCACTTTGAGGTCTATTTTGTCAGATATAAGTATTGCTACCCCAGAATTTTTTTCCCATTTCCATTTGCCTGAAATATATTTTTCCATCCCTTCACTCTCAGTCTGTGTGTGTCCCTTGTTCTGAGGTGGGTCTCCTGTAGACAGCATAAATATGGGTCATGTTTTCTTATCCATTCAGCTGCTCAATGTCTTGATTGGAGCATTCAGTCCATTTATGTTCAAGGTTATTATTGATAGGTACTGGTTTGTAGCCATTTTTATTTTTGCCTGTGTTCCTTCTTTCCTTTTTTTCCCTTCTTTTTACAACAATCCCTTTAGAATTTCTTGCATTGCTGGCTTGGTAGTGATAAACTCCCTTAAGCTTTTTTTTTTTTTTTTTTTTCTGTGCAGCTCCTGATTTCTCCCTCAATTTTGATTTATAGCCTTGCTGGATAGAGTATTCTTAGACTCTGTCCCCTGTCCTGCATCACTTTGTATACTTCTTTCCATTCCTTTCCAGCCTGATGTGTTTCTGTTGAGAAATAATTTTATAGTCTAATGGGAGATCCCTTGTAGGTAACTTTCTGTCTCTCTCTTGCATCCTTTAAGATTCTTACTTTGTCATTAACATTTGCCATCATAATTACGATGTGGTCTTGGTGTGGGTCTTTTTCTGTATATCCTGTTCAGGACTCTCTGTGCTCATGTGACTTTGTTCTTCCCTAATTCAGGGAAGTTTTCTGACATTATTTCTTCAATTAGGTTTTCTAACCCTTGCTCTTCTTGTTGTCATTATGGAACCCCTATCATATGTATGTTGCTTTGTTTCATGTTGTCCCAAAGCTTTCTTAAGCTCTCCTCCTGCTTTCTAATTTTTTCCTCTAATTGCAGTTCAGATTGGATGTGTTTTGCTGCCCTGTCTTCTAATTCACTAATTAGGTCCTCTGCTTCTTCTAGTCTACTATTGAAACCTTCCATAGTGTTTTTTATTGTAGCTACATCACTTTTTATTTCCTCTTGATTCTTACATAAGTTGTTGATTTTTCTCAGCCAACTGTATGACTCCTATTCTGAATTATTTTTCTGACAAATTGCATGGCTCCATTTCATTTAGTTCTTTTTCTGCAATCCCTCCTTTTCTTATCTTTGGAGGTTGTTTCTTTGTCTCCCCATTTTTGCTTTCATCGAAGGATCTAGGATTCGAGCCACACTGGGCCTGTGACTGCACCAGTGGGCTTGGCAGCAGGTTGCACAGTCACCAGGCCTGGGGTCAATGCATCGGGCTTGGCGGTGATTTGCGCAGTCATGTTGCCCATGGTTACTGTGTGAGGCACCTGGTGTTGCTGCATAGGGCTTGGCAGTGGCTAGTGTGGTTGTGGTGTCCAGGGTTGCTTTATAAGGCTTGGCTGTTTGCACATGTTTGCAGAGCCTGGGGTTGTTGCATGAAGCTTGTCTTTATGTGCATGGACACGGGGCTTGGGAATGCTGCATAAGGCTTGGCTGTTCAGGTGTGGTCGTGGCACCTGGGGCTAAAGTGTCTGGGAAGTGGGAGGGGAGCACACTCTAGAACTCACAGGAGGCCATGGCCAGGGAGGCTGGAGTTTCAGTGTTTGTGGATCCACAGCTGAAGCAGAAGGTCCTTGGCTGGAGTGGCTGTAGGGTCCCTGGGTGGTATCTGAGGGCACCCTGGGTGGAAATGAGGCTGGGATCCCAGTCACAGCAGCTCTCCCCTTCAAGATGGCATGACCTCTGTGGCAGAGCTGGCCACTCGGGCGAGATTACAGTTGTAGCAGAGGCTGCCTGGCTAGGGGAGCCTGGTCCACCAGTCTCCAAAAGTCCTGCGGAATCTAACTGTCCCTCATTCACACACACACACACACACACACACACACACACACACACACACACCCCACACGTCCACCCACTCCCCTTTCTCTCCCTCACTCACTCACACTCTCTTCCTCACTGCCATCCTGCCGGTCACCATCTTCCTTCCTCATATTTGGATTTCTTTATCTCTTTCTTTATCCATTGATGGACACTTAGGTTATTTTAATAATTTGGCTATTGTAACTAATACTGTAATGAACGTGGAAGTGCAGATATCTCTTCAAGATCATAATTTCAATTTTTGGGGCATAAATATTTCGAATATTCTGTGTTAAAGGACAGGTTTTCATGGCTGTTTTATGGGGAGTTGGTATCTGGGGCTCTGAAGTGGTTCTCTCCACTTTCCTATCTACTCAGTCCAAGATCATGTGGAACTATGTTCCACTTTTAAAACGTATGATTCATACCTTGTTCTTTGATATTATCTCCTGTATTTATTATATGTTATCCCTCAACAAAACATTCCTCCTAAGTGATCTTTTAAAAAACAAAAACAAAAAATAACAGCACAAAATAGTAATATTTTATTTTGTTGTTGCTAATCTTCACCTAAGGATATTTTTTTTTTCATTGATTTTTAGAGAGAGTGGAAGGAATGGGAGGGGGAGAGAGCAAGAGAGAGGGAGGTAACACCAATGTGAGAGAGACACATCGATTGGTTGCCTCCCACATGCATACCAACCAGGGCTGGGGATCAAACCTGCAAGCCAGTTATGTGCCCTTGACCAGGAATTGAACACATGACCCTTTGCAGTGAGGGCTGATGATCTAACCACTGAGACACTGGCCAGGCCACCAAAATATTACTCTTAAATATCAACACATGGACATATATGGTGGGAAATGGCATATGTGGTGGTTAGAGCCACCCTCTGCAATATTGGGGTACAAACCCAGGTCTATCTTTAGTCTGTGAGATGATCATTAGCATGTGACCTAACCCTTGGTGCCTTAGCTTTTCAAATGAAGCAATACTAGTACCAACCTCAAAAGGACTAAATGAAACAATTCATATAAAGTCTTAATACATCAGGCATATGATAGTTCTTAGTAAATATTAATTATTCTTACTAACCACCAGATAACTGCTACATGCTTTAAAGCACTGATTTCTAAACTTTTGATTCTGCACCCCATCAGTGAAACACTCTTGAGTGTATGTATGCCTATTTATTTACAAATGAAATGCAAGTACTACTGTGTGACTGCATTATGTACATTATAAAGCAGGATCAAACCAGAATTTTTAAAAGAATGAGATAAAAATGAAATATAAAAGTTCTTTGCACATTCCCTAAGCATATGCCCACCTCAACTTAAAAACCAGTAGAATAGCTTGTATTTTGTTAAAATGTTATTTTAACTATTTTTGATAGCTTTCATTAAAAATTGTGCTCTTCTCTAAAGTCTTAAATACTGTATTCTGGGTTTCAGCAGCACCTGAGATAAGGGTGTTTTTAGGTGCCGGTTAACTTTGTAGGAACACTTCATCCCACCCAAGTGACCCCACTCTGTTATACTCTAGCATTCAGTTCTTTCGTCTCCTTGCTCCATCTGTCATCCTTCCTATTTCTTGGCCTAAGTTGTGACTTGCTATCTATACCTGTGATGGTTGGATTACTGTCTATCTCTCACTGGACTGTGGGTCCCAGGAGAGCAGGGACAGGTCTGTGTGTGGTCCCATTGTATTCCAGCTCAGTTCAGGGTCCCTGGCCCATGGAAGATATTCTGCGGATCCTGGTGAGTAGATAATATAATGAAGTGTCAGTCTTCCCTTGTCAGTTGCTAGTTCACCCATCTTAGTTGGTGGCCAGTTTATACCCAAGTATCCACCCCAGATGTCCCCTCAGAGTGAAGAACCAGGGCTCTGTGATATTTTTCTATTTAGAGGGTTGAATTGCTAGAAGTCTCATCCTATCTAATAAAGAGGTAATATGCAAATTGGCCATCACTCCAACACACAAGATGGCCACCCCCATGTGGACACAAGATGGCTGCCACAAGATGGCCAGCAGGGGAGGGCAGTTGGGAGGGACCAGGCCTGCAAGGGAGGGCAGTTGAGGGAGATCAGGCCTGCAGGGGAGGACAGTTAGGGGCAACCAGGCCTGGGGGAGAGGGCAGTTGGGGAGGTCCAGGACTGGAGGGGAGGGCAGTTGGGGGCAACCAGGCTGGCAGGGGAGGGCAGTTGGGGAGAACCAGACCTGGAGGAGAAGGCAGTTGGGGAGGACCAGGACTGCAGGGGAGGGCAGTTGGGGCAATCAGGCCTGCAGGGGAAGGCAGTTTGGGGGGGGGACCAGGCCTGCAGGGGTGGGCAGTAGGGGGGAGACCAGGCCTGCAGAGGAGGGCAGTTGGGGGGAACCAGGCCTGCAAGGAGAGCAGTTGGGGGGGACCAGGCCTACAGGAGAGGGCAGTTGGGGGCAACCAGGCTGGCAGGGGAGGGCCATTAGGGGTGACTGGGCCAGCAGGAGAGGGCAGTTGGGGGCGACCAGGCCTGTAGGGGAGGGCAGTTAGGCATGACTGGGCCAGCTGGGGAGGGCAGTTAGGGGCACTAGGGCCAGCAGGGGAGCAGTTAGGCATTGATCAGGCTGGCAGAGGAGTGGTTAGGGGGTGATCAGGCTGGCAGGAAGAAGTGGTTAGGGGCAATCAAGCAGGCAGGCAGGTTAGCGGTTGGGAGCCAGCAGTCCTGGACTGTGAGAGGGATGTCCGACTGCCCGTTTATGCCCAATCCTACTGGGATCGGGCATAAACGGGCAGTCGGACATCCCTCAAGAATCCAAGATTGGAGAGAGTGCAGGTTTGGTTGAGGGACACCCTCCCCCCCACCCCATCCACGAATTTCATGCACCGGGCCTATAGTCTCCAAATAATTAAGTGGGGATGAAGAGAAAGAGAGAAAAGGAGGGTGGGCACAGGTGAGATAAGCAAAGGGGGAGAAAAGGACAGAGAAAGAGAGATTTCTCCTCAGACTTTTTAGTCTGAGTGGATTAAACTTAAAATGGATCTTTCGGTTCTTCTCTCCTCCACTTTGTTCCTTCTAAAACATTAAACAGTGACACAAGTGCCCGTTTATCATTGCTGGTCCCCAAAGAGTAGTTATATAAGGTTCAATCCAATTGCATTTTCCTGGTCTTCCTGAAGATCATGAGGCAGCTCCTCATTAGTAGCTGATTCACAGCCTGAGGGTGGGATTCACACTGGTCAGCACAGCAGGGCATCCCATTTAAAGGCATGGGAACCCAAAGGAAGTTGTGCATTTCACTGTCTTGCCTCCTGTTCCATTTAAGCTGTTTTCCATTACATGCTTTGCTCTGCTTGGATCCATTTTTGATTATAGGACTAACTGGATACTGTTTGACTTATGGAGTTATGTCTCATGGGGATCTGTGGAGCAAGAATGTCCTGCAAATCCAAGTGCTCTTCACTTTTATTTTTGACTGGTGCGTGTTGGTTTCCCAGAGAAGCAGACTATATAGTGGAGTTTAGCAAGCCTGGGGTAAGTGCCCTTCTCTTGGGTATGGACAAGGAATGAAGCCTGAGAGGATCGAGGGAAAAGTTACACTGATACAGACTAACTCTTGGAGTCGGAAGGCTCTTCACAGTCATCCCCACCTGGCCTGAGATGGCCCAGCCTCTAAAGTACCAAATTGCTCTTCCTTTGGATGTGGGCTTTTCTGGAAGAAGGATAACCTGGGTGAGGCAGTTGTTGCAGTCTTAGCAATCCCTGAAGGGGCAGACAGACAGCACTGCTGGCAATAGGGGAAATAAGGCTCATTGGTGGGGATCCTAGCATTCAACACATGGTCCTTGTCAGGGAGGAAAATATATTTTCTTGCCTGTGTGGCTCTTGACTAGGGCCCCTCTAATAAAAGACAGATTAATAAAAAAAAATAAACAGGTTTGTTAAAGTGTTTATTTCACATATACATTGAAGAAATATAGGGAGTGAGTAACTCAAAGAGATGGTTTAGCATTCGTCTTCAGCTAAAACAAAAAAGAAAGGTGTGGAGTTGCAAGTTTTAGGAAGGTGACCAGTAAAAGCACAATGAACAAGGGCAAGGTTGTCCTGCAGATGTAAGTCTATGCCTTCTCCACTAATAAATTTCTTATGATTTAGAGTCATCCTTCTCTTCCTCATACCAAGAAGGAGACCACCTTACAAATAGAATTTTCTTAATGTAAGTTTCCCTCACAAAAGGGTAACTGCTAGTCTACTTTCAGAGCTTCTCCAGTATCCACTTGTTCTTAAAATAATCAGCGCAAACTAATCCTTATGCCAAAAAGGCATATTTTGGGAGGGCATGTTCTGGTATCTTATATCTTCCATAGGCTGGAAACCTGTGTATAGTTTATGAGCTCAGTAATAGTACCCAATGATGAGTTAACACATATTTGGGATAAAATGATGCTGTGGAGTACTAGAACAAATTTGTCCAGTTCTTAGAGCTGATTATTTAGTAAATACCTTGGAATTTTGCAAGGCAGATTGAAGTGGACCTGGTATACCACAGAAATTGTCAAGTGCTGCAAATCAGAGAGGTAGATTACCCCTGAAAATATGCCCATATATTGCATTTTTAGAAGAATTGGAAATATCCAAACACCTCATTTTTTACCTTACTGAAAACTCCTTTCCCACATGATGATTATCTTAAAATTCCACTGAGCTTTGTATCTTCAGCTTAAGCTCTGATGACTTCTAAGTTGATATAGGGAAGTACATAATGTTTATCTTAGCTTATTTAGGCAGCTGTAACAAAAATACCATAACCTGGGTGATTTAAACAGCCAATGTTCATATCTCATAGTTCTAGAGGCTGGAAGTCCAGGATCAAGGCACCTGTGTATTTGGTGTCTGTTGAGAGCAAGCTTCCTGGTACATATGTAGATGGCTGTCTTCCTGCTGTGTTCTTAATGGTGGAAAGACTGAGAGCGCTCTCAGGTCTCCTTCATAGGCACTAATCCCATTCTTGAGGGCTCTATCCTCATGACCTAATCACCCTCTAAAGGCGCCCCCCCCCCTCTAATACCAGCACTTTGGGGGGAGGGTGGATTTCAACATATAAATTTTGAGGCAACCCAAATATTTAGTCCATTGAAGCTTTGCAGTTGAATGTATGGCTGAATCTTATATCTGCCTCTTCTAACATTGAGACCTTGGACAAGTTAACCTCTCCAATTTTTCTTTATCTGTAAAACAGGAAATAGTGGTGCCCACCTTAAAGGATTGCTTTTAAATGAGAAAAAAGTTATGCTTAGTGTTACATGTGCTGTAATATTACTCTGCTTCCTTAACATCTGCCTGGACAGGCAGTTTCCCCTTGCGCAGAAATTTGAGGTGGGATGATAAAGTTTTTAATGCACCATTTTACCAGTATAATGCAGATTTTGTAATCAAAGAAAACACGATAATTACATCAAAAGTGCTTTATTCAAAGTAATGTCCATCGCTAGCTACACATTTCCCCCCATCTTTCAGGTAATTTGTGGATACTGTCCCAATAGAATTTTTCTTGTTTTGAGGTAAATAATTCAGATGCCCAATTTTCCACTTCTTCATATGTTTTGAAGTGCTGCTCAGAAAGTGCGTGTGCCATTGAACAGAACAAGTGGTAATCTGAAGGAGCAAGGTCTGGTGAACACAGCGGGTGAGTTAAAACTTCGCAAGCAAGATCTTTTAACATGTCTTTAACTGGTTTTGAAGTGTGTGATGGTGTGTTATCATGAAGCAAAATTACTTTGGCCTTGCAGTCAATGTTGATGGTTGACCTGGATCAACCCATGATTCTGTGTGTTTGGTATTCTCAAAATAAATCCACTTTTCATTGCCAGTCACAATTCGATGCAAAAAAGACTTTCTTTCGTGCCGTTGAAGCAACATTTTACTGATGACTTTTCGGTTTTCCATTTGTCTTTCGTTCAGTTGATGTGGCACCCATTTTCCTTTTTTTAAAATCTTTCCCATTGCTTGTAAATGTTCGGAAATTGTTTGCTGAGCAACGTTTAGTTTTTCTGCAAGTTGTTTTTGAATTTGACACACATCTTCATCCAACTTTTTAGGTCTTCAAACTTTTTAGGTTGACCTGGACGTTCTGTGTCTTTCACGTCAAAATCATCACTTTTAAAGCATTTAAACCAGCTTTCACAAGTATCTTGAGATAGAGCATGTTTACCATAAGCTTCCTGAAGTATTCAGCAGCACTTTTCTTCAAAATAATGTATTAAAACTTCCCACAAATGTTCTTTTTTTTTGGCACAAAATTCAACATTTTTAGGCATAAAAAATATCTATGATATTAACACCTTCAGCAAATTTGACATATGAAGTTTTGAAGCTTGCTGTCAATACAACAAAATAGCATACATATCAAATCACATATATATATATATATATATATATATATATATATATATATATATATATATATCAACATATGTGTAACTCCATCTATTGAAAAAATATGCATTATTAACCGGTATACCTAGTAAAGATGAATGCACTATTTGAAAACACATAATTTTAATTTTAAATGAGGCTGTTTGGCATCTACTTTTTTGCTGATTCCAGCACCTCCTCTCCACTCCCCAATTCCCTCGAGCCTTCTGCTGTGACTGTGGTCCTTGCTGACTCAGCCCTTCACATCCAGCTTCCCCAGTTTGGGTGCTCTCCCTCAGGTCTTATGATGGAGAAGCTGTAAGCATACTTCAAAGCTAAGATCCTAAAAAAGAAACTGTGGTGTCAAAATACTCCCCCAAAATCTGAGGGTTAGAAATAAGTTTCTTTTGTCTTTAATTTAGAGATTGGATGAGATTAAGATTGATTCCAGATTGGAGGAGTTCACTCTTGATGCATAGGTTTCAGTTATGTTGGATGCTTTTCCTTTTGCAATTCTCACCTAGTACTGAAAACCCTGTGGGAGATGGGGGACCGGGCCTGTGGGATCCCTTGTCACGTCCCGCGTGTTTCAGGGTTCCCGTTCAGGTCCAGTTTCTGGAGAAGGCCGCAATCAAAATGAAGAGACTGGAAAAGAGTTAATTTGGGTAGATGGGGGGCCAGGCGGGAGTCAACCTCTAGTGGGAGGACTGCTCACTGCTCTGGCCTTTGCCATCACTTTTATTGGGGTTCTGAGATACACCCATATCCTTTAGGCAGGAAATTCCAATAATAGACAATCAGCAAAAATTTACATATGATTAACAGGTGAGAGTTGCTTTAACTACCAATGTCTCAACTAAACAATGAGTGACTAGCTTTGACCATTCAGAGCGATTAAGGCTGACCAAAGCATTCCAGATTCCCTTTTCACATTTAACTTCCAATGTCTCAATGTTCGGTTTCCGGCACGGGCCCTTCTGTTATCCACTTGTTATTTTCTCTTCCTTGATATATGAGTCAGCCTTAGAATGGAGTCCCACTGCCATGCCAGTACCACAGCTAGTGGGGGCAGGTAGGCAGTCCACACAACAAAGGGCAGACCCACAAGGGATCAGCAGCCAAACTGAGTTATGTGTAGTGGGCTACAAGGCTTGGAAACTGGGAGTCTAGGGTTAGGAGTAGGAAACCATATCATTTGTCTTTTAATTAGGACTCCAGAGTGAAGGGGGAGTGCAATGAATAATTAGGTGCATTATCTGAAACTATTTTTACTTGTCATAACTGCATGCTGCCAAGCCAAATCAGCATGCACTGTTACGTTAGTAAGGATTCATAAAGGTAATGAGGTAAGTTTATGCATGAAGAATCTTACGCAGAAGCACAGGACACCTCTGGCCATCAGTGACTGGGTACTGTGGTAATTACCTGAAAAACCAGGTGGATTTTATGAATTTGCAGCTAATGAGGACATATCCGGCAGTGGAATGGGTTACCTGAGCCTGCATGTGAATGGCAGATGGGGTATTGTGGTTAGGAGGGCACCCTTGGAGCATATTACTTGGTGCAAATGCCACTTATCAGCTGTGTGGTGTTGGGTGAGATAACTAACCTCCCTAAGCTTCAGTTTCCCCATTTGTAAAATGGAATATTCCCTAACCATGTTGTAGCGTCTCTGTAAGCTGCAAATGAGAAAATACATGTAAAACACTTAGAATAGTGTCTGACTCATCATAAGTCCTCAAAGTATATTAACTGTTAGTTTTGTTACCATTATTGTTATCAATAAAGTGGCGGGCTCACCATCAGAATCTAGGGTTTGGGTGGAAGTTTGCTACTGACAAGGTACGTGGCTTTGGGCCAATCATTAACCTCGGAGCCTTGGCTACACCTCTGCAAAAATAGGGCATTCGCCTCAGAGGGTTGTTGTGAAGTCTAAAATGAGAGATTATTGTGAAGGTTCTTTCAGTAACAGCCCTATGGTAATGCCACATTGCTATTTTTAAATTGTTATCTTAAAATTTTTATTGTAATTAATTGGTAAGTGGTAGCTGTACCAGTCTGTAAGTGCGGAAAACAGACCCTTAACTTCAGCCCTGCCTGTGCATTCCCTTTTCCAAGATAGTTGGCTATTTACAAAGGCTTCCCTTATTGCGTTGTTCATTTCAAACTTGCCATTATTCCAAGAGGTAAACAGATAGGGCCCCACCCATGTCTCAGTGCAGGAAACTGAAGCTCTGAAAGCTTAGGTGACTTGGTTGTGATTGATCTGGGGCAGAGCTGGTCGTAGGACCAGGTCTTCTGACTCTGAGGTCAAAGTCCTTCTTACAGCTCCATGCTGCCAAATTAAATATTTAGAATTATGTAAATGTTTTGTTCTCAATTTTCCACTTAATTTTTCCTGGAGTTGTAGACACTATCTACCTCCAATGAAATATGTAATTATATCTGTCAATTTTACATGTTTAATCATGTATTTCTAACTTCTGGAATTTTAATTACTTGAAAAGTAATCATAATTTTTGTATAATTTTCTCAGTGATAATGTATGATTATTAAATTTTTCTCTACATTGTTCTCTTGCTGTTTCTAGAACTGCTTCTACAAACTTCAATGCAAAATGTATATATTTCTGAGATTCACTGTTTTTAACCATTGACATTCATGATACTAAATGTTCTATTTAGGGAGACTATCCTCAATCTTCCAGAAATTTTTGAAAAGAATGAAAACAACTCAATAAATTTGGACATGGCATGGGTTAACCATTTAACAAACACTATTAGACTCTGATAAACTCTGTATCAGGCCCTTTTAATATTTTATCAAACTGAAAAATCATAACAAATCAAGGTCCTCAATTCTTAACTTTCCATCATATATTATTTATCTACCTTTTACCCATTCCATTTCAGATGTACATAATTCTTTGTCACTTTAAGAATAGGTATGATTTTTATTAGTCATTTCATTCCACTTGTTATGTAACTCCCTAAATGATCACTTTTCAAGATCTTCATTTGAGGACAGGGAAGTTTCTTTTTTTTTAAAGGAAGAATTCAAATAATCCCACAACATTATGTAGATACTGTAATTGTCTAAATTTTCATTCAGTTTTTCTATATACACTTTTTCTATGTAGTTTTAATCAAATGGTCCCTAAAACATTGTAACTTGCTTTATTAATTTTTTATCATACCCTAAGCCTTTCCTCTGCCTTTGGAAGTGCAGGGTGATGGGTGTAAATGTGCTTAACTTTTGAGTTGTTTTAAAGGTCACTAGTATAAATACTGCTTGGGTGAACACAGGCCTGCATAAAGCTTTTCCCATATTTAGAAATATCCAATAGGCTAGCTATTTGATAATAGATATCAAATGTTTATTAGACTAAATGTTTTATGGATCTTTGAAAAAAACACTGGACAGCAACAGAAGAGCTAGTGGAAGTCAGTGGGAAATAGTTAAACTACCAAACACTATGAATATTTCCAGGCCAAATGGCTATCCATGTGGAAGAAGAAGTGGTTAGATTCCTATTTCACATCATTTAACAAATAAAATTCTGATGCATTAAAAACTTAACTGTAAACAACCAATAAAATAAAACTTTTGGAGAAAATATATTTATGGTATCAGAATAGGGAGAGCTTTTTAAAAGAAGTTACCAAAAGCTGAACGCATAAGGTAAAAATGGAATAAAATGTGCTACATCAAAATAAAAACTTTTGCATGAAAAAGACACCATTAACAGTGAAAAGGCAAATTTAAAGAAGTGAGAGAATAGAAGAATGTACTTGAAATGTAAATAAACACATCAGAATAGTAATCCAATTTTATGAAGAACTACTCAAAGAGAAAATGTTACATTGGGCAAAAGACATGATCCAAACACTCATTAAAGAGATATTACAAAAGGCCAATAAACAAAGAAAACATGCTCATTTCATTAGTAATGGGAAATGCAAAGTAAACTATAATGTAATATTGGCGCATCCTTATCCTTGGCAAATATTAGAAATTTGTTGCTCTTAAGTGTTGGCAAGAATGTGAGGAAATGCTCTTATACTGTCCTGTGGGAGTGTCAGTTGGTGTCCTCACTTAAAGTAACCTGTAGTACCTACTGTAGTTGAGATCCACATGCCTTATCATCCAGGAATTCTAGCTCCCTGTATTTTCCACTCCTAGAGAAACTTTCACATGTTTACAAAAACTTCAGTATGAGAATATCCTTTGCATTTTTTTAAATAATAGCTACAACAAAAAAAGAAAATAACCTAACTGGCCTAATCCTCTTATCAAAGAAAGGGAAAACATGATAATGATATCTGTATCTAATAGAAAACTAAACAGCAGTTTAAGTGAATGGACAAGAACCACTTGTATTAATGTAGATAAATCTCAAAAACAGTGTTGAATGAAAAAAGGATACAAAATAATATTTATTGTTAAATTTCCATAAAATTTATTTAATTTATTATTAAATTTATTGGGGTGACATTGGTCAACATGAACATATAGGTTTCAGGTGTGGGTTTCTATGTTACAAGATCTGTATATTGCATCATGTGATCACCACCCAAAGTCAAATCTTCTCCTGTCACCATATATTAGGACCTCCTTTCCCCCCACCCCTTTTCCTCTGGCAACTACCATACTGCTGTTTGTGTTCACGAGTTTCAGTTTTACATTCCACATATGAGTGAAATCATATAGTTCTTAGCTTTTTCTGACTGACTTATTTCACTTAGCATAATGTTCTCAAGGTCCATCCATGCAAATGGCACTATTTCATCCCTTCTTATGGCTGAGTAGCATTCCATTGTATATATGTACCACATTTTCTTTATCCAGTCCTCTATTGTGGACACTTTGGTTATTTCTACATCTTGGCCACCGTGAATAACGCTGCAAAGAACATAGGGGTGTGTATATCTTTGTGAATACATGATTTTTAGTTTTTTTTTTTTTTTTTTTTTTCAGGTATATACCCAGGAGAGGGATTGCTGGGTTGTATGGTAGCTCTATTCTTAATTTTTTGAGGAATGGCCAGGCTGTTTTCCATAGTGGTTGTACCAGTCTACATTCCCACCAGCAGTGAATGAGGGTTCCTTTTTCCCACAACCTCTCCAAGTCTTGTAATCCACTTTCATTCATTTGTATGTGGCTTTCCAGTTTCCCCAGCACCATTTATTGAAGAAACTGTCTTTATTCCATTGTGTGTTTCTGGCTCCTTTGTAAAAAATTATCTGTCCATGTACATGTGATTTTATAGCTGAGCTCTCTATTCTGTTCCATTGATCTGTGTGTCTTTTTCTCTGCCAATACTGTGCTGTTTTCATTATCATAGCTATGAATTATAATTTGAAGTCAGGCAGTTGATACTTCCAGCTTTGCTCTTTTTTTCTCAGGATTGCTTTGGCTATTTAGGGCCTTTTATGGTTCCATACAAATCTGATGATTACTCATTCTACATCTTTAAAAAATGACATTGTGATTTTGATGCAGATTGCATTAAATCTGTATTGTTTTGAGTAATATGGCCATTTTAACTATTTGATTCTTCCAATCCATGAACATGGGATGTTTTTCCATTTTGTTGTGTCTTTTTCAATCTCTTTTAATAATGCTTTGTCATTTTCAGTATATAAGTCTTTCACATTCTTTAAGTTTATCCTAGGTATTTTATTCTTTTGGTTGCAATTGCAAAAGGAATTATTTTATTCATTTCTTTCTCTGAAATGTTAGTACACAGAAAGGCAATGGATTTTTACACATTGATGTTTTATCCTGCAACTTGACTGTATTTGTTTATTGTTTCCAATGTGTTTTTTTTTTTTGTGTGTGTGTGTGTGGAGTCTTTAGGGTTTTCTAAATACAGAATCAGTGTCTGTAAGAAGTGAAAGTTTGACTTTTTTCTTCCATATTTCTTTCTCTTGCCTTATAGCTCTGGCTAGGACTTCCAGCACTACATTGAATAAGAATGTTGAGAGTAGACTTCCTTGTGTTGTTCTTCATCTTAGAGGAAAAGCTTTCAGTTTTTCACCATCAGAGTATATTAGCTGAGGTTTTATCATAGATGGCCTTTATTATGTTGAGGTACTTTCCTTCTATTCCTATTTTATTGAGTTTTTAATCACAAATGGATGTTGTATTTTATCAAATGCTTTTTCTCATTTATTGATAAGATCATATGATTTTCACACATTCTTTTGTTAATGTGGTGTATTACATTGATTGATTTACATATATTGAACCATCCTTGGGCCCCTGGAATGAATCCTACTTAATTGTGATGTATTATTTTTTGGATGTACTACTATATTTGATTTGCTTATATTTTGTTTAGAATTTTTGCATCTGTATTCATCAGAGATATTGGTCTGTAGTTTTCTTTCTTTCTGTTAGCTTTGGCAGCTTTTGGTATCAGGGTCATATTGGCTGCATAAAACGTGTTAAGGTTATATTGGCCTCTTCTTTAATTTTTTGGAAGAGTTTGAAAAGGATAAGTTTTACATCTTTTTTGAAAGTATGGTAGAATTCACTGGTGAAACCATCTGGTCCTGGACTTTTATTTTGGGGGAAGGTTTTGATGGTTGTTTCAATTTCCTCACTGCTGATAGTTCTATATAGATTTTCCAATTCTCCTGATTTAGTCTAGAAAGGTTATATATATATATATATATATATATATATATACACACTGGAGGCCCGGTACATGAAATTTGTGCATGGGGGGTGTGTCCCTCAGCCCAGCCTGTACCCTCTCCAATCTGGGACCCATCAAGGGATGTCCAACTGCCCATTTAGGCCCGATCCCAGTAGGATCGGGCCTAAATGGGCAGTTGGACATCCCTCTCACAATCCAGGACTTCTGGCTCCCAACTGCTCGCCTGCCTGCCTTCCTGATTGCCCCTAATCACTTCTGCCTGCCAGCCTGATCACCCCCTAACCACTCCCCTGCCAGCCTGATTGATGCCTAACTGCTCCCCTGCCAGCCTGTTTGTCCCTAACTGCCCTCCCCTGCAGGCCTGGTCACTCCTAACTGCCCTCCTCTGCAGGCCTGGGTCCCCCCAACTTCCCTCTTCTACTGGCCTGGTCACCCCTAACTGGCCTCCTCTGCAGGCTTGATCACCCTCAACTGCCCTTCCCTGCTGGCCATCTTGTGGTGGCCAGCTTGTGTCCACATGGGGGCAGCCGTCTTTGACCACATGGGGGCAGCCATCTTGTGTGTTGGAGTGATGGTCAATTTGCATATTACTCTTTCATTAGATAGGATAGAGGCTTGGTGCACGGGTGGGGGCCGGCTGGTTTGCCCTGATGGGTGTCCCGGATCAGGTTGGGGGTTCCCTTGGGGTGTGGGGCAGCCTGGGCGAGGGGCCTGTGGTGGTTTACAGGCCAGCCATGCCCCCCGTTGACCCAAGTGGAGGCCCTGGTATCTGAGATTTATTTATCTTCTATAATTGAAACTTTGTAGCCTTGAGCGGAGCCAAGCCTCCTGCTTGCTCTGTGGCCACCACCATTTTTGTTGGGATTTATTTATCTTCTACAATTGAAACTTTGTTGCCTTGAGTGGAGGCCTGGGCCTGCCAGGGTGTGCAGGAAGCTTGGCTTCCTCCATTTCCAGGGAAACCCAAGCCTCCTGCTCGCTCCGTGGCCACAGCCATCTTGGTTGGGTTAATTTGCATACTCGCTCCTGATTGGCTGGTGGGCATGGCTTGTGGATGTAGTGGAGTGATGGTAAATTTGCATATTACTTTTTTATTAGATAGGATAATTCTAGGCACTTATTTTTCTTCTAGGATATTAATTTTTATGGATTAATTTCTTCTAGGATATTAAATTTTTTGGCATATAGTCTTTTACAATATTACAGTATGATCCTTTATATATCTGTGATGTCAGTGGTGACTTCTCTCTCATTTCTGATTTTGTTTATATGGATCTTTTACCTTTTTTTCCTTAGTGACTCTAGCAAGGGGTTTATTAATTTTATTAGCTTTTCAAAGAACCATCTCTTTGTTTTATTAATTTTTATAGTCTTTTTATTCTCTATTTCATTCAATTCTGCTATAATTGTTAAAAAATATATTTTATTGATTTTTTACAGAGAGGAAGGGAGAGGGATAGAGATTTAGAAACATCGATTAGAGAGAAACATCAATCAGCTGCTTCCTGCACACCTCCTACTGGGGATGTGCCTGCAACCAAGGTATATGACCTTGACTGGAATCGAACCTGGGACCCTTGAGTCTGCAGGCTGACGCTCTATCCACTGAGCCAAACCAGTTAGGGCTCTGCTATAATTTTTATTATCTCATTTCTTCTGCTGACTTTGGGTTACTTTTATTCTTCCTTTTCAATCTTTAAGATGTGATATTAGGTTGTTTACTTGGGATAGGCCTGTAATTATATCAACTTCCCTCTTATTACTATTTTCACTGCATCCCAGAAGTTTTGATATATTGTATTATCATTCTCATTTGTCTCTATACATATTTTGGTCTTATCTTTTATTTCTTCTTTGATTTGGTCATTTTTTAGTAGTGTGTTGTTTAACCTCCATGTATTTTGGGGTTTCATTACTTCCTTTTTTGAAGTTGATTTCTAATTTCAAAGCATCATGGTCAGAGAATATGCTTAGTATACTTTCAATTTTCTTGAATTTGTTGATGCTAATTTTGTGACACAACATCTGGTCTATCCTTGAGAATGTTCCATGTGCATGGAGAAGAATGTATAATCTGATGCTCTGGGTTGAAAGGTTCTGTAAATGTCAATTATGTCCATTTGGTCTAGCGTTTCATTTAAAGCTGATATTTCTTTACTGATTATCTGTTTGGTTGATCTGTCCAGAACAGTCAATGGAGTATTAAGGTTCCCAACTATGATTGTGTTTTGATCTGTTTCTCCCTTTAGTTCTGTAAGTAGTTGTTTTATATATTTTGGTGCTCTCTGGTTGGGTGCATATATATATTAAGAAGTGTTATGTTTTCTTGATGTTTTCTTTATCATTATAAAGTGTCCATCTTTGTCTCTTGTTATCTTGAAATCTATTTTGTTAGATATAAGTATGGTTATACCTGCTTTTCTGTGAATGTGTGGATGTTATTTGCTTGGAGAATCATTTTCCACCCTTTTACTTTGAATCTACCTTTGTTTTTGCAGCTTAGATCAGACTCTTGTAGGTAGCATATAGTTGAGTTTTATTTTTTTGGTCCATTCTGCTACTTTGTGCCTCATTATCCGTGAACTCAAACCATTTATATTTAGGATAATTATTGATTTATGGTGATTTCTTATAGCCATTTTATCTTTTGTTTTCTGGTAGCTCTGTACTTCCACTGGTTCTTTTCATTTGTGCTTCTGTCTATTGTTTTTGTTTGGTGGTATTCCATTCTTTGTTTCTCTGTTTCCTCTTTTTTTTTAAAGCTATATGTCTTGGTTTGGGGATTTTTATGTGTGGTTACCATTAGGTTTATAAAAAATAAAGTTGCATATAGTCCATAGCTTTTTTTCCCTTTGATTGCATCTAACCTCCTTTGCCAGTTCAGAACTTAACTCCCTCCCTTTAATGTTTTTTTTTTTTTTGTCACAAATTATCTCTATTTATGCTGTAAGTTTTTTTGTGATCTTACTCATATTGTTGTGGCCTTATGTTCTTTGTTTTAGGTAGAATAATTCCCTTGAGCATTTCTTGCAATGAAGGTTTTCTGTTAATAAACTCCCTCAGCTTCTGTATGTCTGTGAATGTCTTTATTTCTCCTTCAGATTTAAAGGATAATTTGGTGGATATATTATTTATGGATGGTAATTTCTCTCTTTCACACATTTGAATATTTGGTTTCATTCCCCTTTGGCTTGCACAGTTTCTGCTGAGAAGTTGGATGCAATTCTGATTAGTTTTTCTTTGTAGGTAACTTCTTCCTTTCCCCTCACTGCTTTGAGAATTTTTTTTATTTTTCATTAATTTTTGACAGTTTTAATACCTAGTGCCTTGGAGAGGGCCTCTGTGGATTGAGGTAACTAGGTGTTCTGTTTGCTTCTTGGATTTGAGGGTCTAGTACTTTCCATAGATTTTGGAAGTTCTCATCCATTATTTGTTTGAATAAACTCTCCATCCCATGTTCCTTCTCTTCCTTCTCCACAATGCCTATAATTCTAATATTGCTTTTTCTGATGGAGTCAGAAAGGTCTCATAGAGCTCCTTAATTTTTATTTATGCTCAGGTATATCTCTTCTTCCCTCTGCATCATTTCTTGATTCATATCTTTGCTCTCACTAATTCTTTCCTCCATCTGCTTGGCTCTGTTTTCTATGCTCAGTAGTTCACTCTTTATCTCCTTAATTCTAGGATGTATGATTGGTTCTTTTTAAAAGTTTCAATCTTTTTGGTAAAGTACTCATTTTGTTCATTGATTTGTTTTCTGAGTGCACTAAATTGCCTATCTGTATTTTTTTGCATCTCGCTGAATATTTTCAGAATGGCAATCTTGAAATCTCTGTCATTCACATCATATATTTCCATGTGTTCCAGCTTGCTCTCTGGGTATTCTTCATTTTCTTTCTTATCATCCTCATTACCATGGTTACTTATGGTATTTGATATTCTCCATTGCCTACGCTTTTATCTCTGAAGAAGTCTTTCTACTTTGTTCCAGTAGATGGTGCTGAATTGCAAGATTTTTATCAATGTGATTTCCCAGTCTTGACTTCCACATTGCATGCTTCCATAAGATGCTACAGCCATGCTGCCTGGAGGTGGGGTTAGTATTAGCAACCGCTGGCCTCTATGGAGTCCTGCCCCAAGCACCCCTATGGGGATTAGTCACAGAGGGAAATGGCAGTTCTACTGCAACAGCTCTTGTTTTACAGATAATGTGCTCCTGAACCAGACTCCAAGGGCAATGGGAGGTGAGTTTGGGGAGTCATAGTAATGGCAGGGCTCTGTGGTTCCATTTCTTTCTCTGACATACCACCACCCAGCCCAAAAGTAAAGAGCAGCAAGACAGAACCCCATGCTCTGTCAGGGATCTGCTAACTCAAACACTGTTTACTCTCTCACTGCTTGCCCTGCTGGGCTGCTCCCCACAGCTCTTTGTTCCTCCTGGTTGAAGGAAGCACCTGCTACTGCCAGTTTCCTTCCTCTCTTGGCCGGGCTGTGAGCCCCCCACTGCAGGGCTCTGTCTGCGTGCCACCTGAGTTTTCCTCCCTTCTTGTCTCCCTGTTTATTTCCAGTTGCCCACCTTTAGATGTTACAATATGCGGTCTATCAGGCATGTGTCTGTCTTGAGCAGGGATTTCTTTGTTGAATTATAGTTGGTTAACTTGTTGAAATTTCAGGGGCTGAGGACAAGGTGCACTCTTATGTTGCCATTCCGCTGACATCACTATGTAAAATTTAAAATACACAAATAATACTAATTACTAGTATTGCTTATGGATGCATATATATGAAGTACAGGAATACAGTTATGGAAAGAATACTTTCTAACTTCAGGGTATTGCTTACTTCTGGCAAGAGGTGGAGGGAGAGGCTTTAACTCTGATACATTATTTAAAAGTATTTAAAACAAAATTCAGAACATCTACACTAATAAGAGAGAAACATGCAAATTGACCATCCCTCCGCTATCCCACCAGCCAATCAGGAGCGAGTATGCAAATTAACCCAACAAAGATGGCCACAGCCATGGATCTGGAGTGAGCAGGAGGCTTGGGTTGCCCCTGGTGATGGAGGAAGCCAAGCTTCCAGCCGGCCCTGGCCTTCGCTCAAGGAGTGGCTGGGAGCCTGGGTCGCTGGGGGATGTGGCCAGCCTGAAAATGGTCCTCAGCCTCTTACCCAGGCTGGCCATGCCCCCATGGAGTAAAAGTCCCCGCTGGGGGGCGTGGCCAACCTACAAACAGCCATCAGTCCCTCACCCAGGCTGACCAGGCATCCCAGTGGGGACCCCCACCCTGAAGGGGGTGTGGCCAGCCTGAAATGGCCCTCAGCCCATCACCCAGGCTGGCCATGCCCCATGGGGTAAGAGTCCCCACTGGGGGGTGTGGCCAGCCTACAAACAGCCATCAGCCCCTCACCCAGGCTGGCCAGGCACCCCAGCGGGAACCCCTACCCTGAAGGGGGTGTGGTCAGCCTGAAAACAGCCCTCAGCCCGTCACCCAGGCTGGCCACGCCCCCATGGAGTAAGAGTCCCCCTGGGGTGCATGGCCAGCCTACAAACAGCCATCAGCTCTTCATCCAGGCTGGCCAGGCACCCCAGTGGGAACCCCGAACCTGAAGGGGGTGTGGCCAGCTTGAAAACAGCCCTCAGCCCCTCACCCAGGCTGGCCACGCCCCCCCCCAGCGAGGACCCTCACCCCATGGGGGCGTGGCCAGCCTGCAAACCACCACAGGCCCCTCACCCAGGCCACCCCATGCCCCAAGGGAACCCCCACCCTGATCCGTGACACCCTTCAGGGCAAACCAGCTGGCCCCAACCGTGCACGAGGCCTCTATCTATACTAATAAAAGGGTAATATGCTAATTAGACTGGGAGACCTTCCAGGAGACCTTCCGGACATTCTTTTGGACAAAGCCATGGTGGTGGGGCTGAGGTAGAGGCGGTTAGAGGCCAAGAGGGGAGCGCAGTTGTGGGTGATCAAGCCGGGATGGGACAGCAGTTGTGGGTGATCAGGCTGGCGGGCGGGGGGGGGGGGGGAGTTTGTTGGGGGTGAGCAGACCAGCAGGGGGACAGTTGGGGGCAATCAGGCCAGTGGGGAGGGGGAGGGAAGGTGGGAGTGAGCAGGCCAGCAGGGGGGGCAGTTGGGTGCGAGCAGGCTGGCAGGGGGGGCATTTGGGGTCAAGCACACTGGCATGGGGGCAGTTGGGGGTAATCAGGCTGGTGGGGGGGAGCATTTGGGGGTGAGCAGGCCGGTGTGGGGGGCAGTTGGGGGCAAGCAGGCCAGCATGCAGAGTGGTTAGGGGCAATCAGGCAGGCAGGCAGGTGAGCAGTTAGGAGCCAGCAGTCCAGGATTGTGAGAGGGATGTCCAGCTGCCAGTTTAGGCCTGATCCCTGTAAACCGGCAGTAGGATATCCTTCAAGGGGTCCCAGATTGGAGCGGGTGCAGGCCGGGCTGAGGGACACACACTGCACCCCCCACCTCCCCACCCTGACCATGCATGAATTTCGTGCACTGGGCCACTAGTAAATATAATAAAATAGAAACAGTTCTTGTTTAGGATTTCTAACAGTGGTGGCTGTGAGTGGCCTTGTGACCTTTAACATGTCCCTTGACATTTCTGTGGGATGGTATTAGGTTAGGGTTGCAAACATGTTTTAGCACAGGATCCCTTCGTTCAAAGAAAATCTGAAACTGGTGTGAAACTGGTGACATCAAAGCTGCTCAGGCAGAAATTGGAGGGCAGAGTTAGGGGGCGCCAGAGAGCTGCCCCCACTTTCTGTTGCCACCACCTCCTCTACAGAGCCTGGGCTTTGGCAGAGATCAGTTTTCAAACCCCTGGATGGCTGACTGCTGTGGCATCCTCCCTCTCTGACAGTCTGTGTGACTGTGACATGGTGTTTCTTACACATCAACCTGCATAAGGTAAGGTCTATTTCCTGAGTAAGCCTACCAAGTACCAGAGCTCCGTAGGAAACATCTGGAATGAAGGGAAGAATGCTTCTGACTTTGAATAACCATCTGTTTACCTGGTCATTCCACAGATTTCAATTATGAGAGTAGGATTTCTTCCCACTCTTAAAAAATGTTAACTCATTATCTTTTTGCTGCTTGTATTCCTTCCTTGCCTCCCTAGACTTCTCCCCTCACATTTTATATTTTCATTGCTCTGTGGCCTCCTCCTTCTGTGGCCCCTGGCCTTGATTCCTGCTCCTTCAGCCCTTACCCTCATGGAACAACCATCAACCAGGCTCCTGGCAGAGCCTGCCATTCCACTCCTGCCAGGTCCAGAGCCCGCTGCTGCCACATTCTTGTTCACCTTCCCTTACCCCTGGGCACCTACTTCTTGTTTGAAATCAATTGAAAAGGATCACCAACCACTCCCTAATTATGAAATCCAGATGATTTCTTTATTTTTTTTTCTTTTATTGATTTCAGAGAGGAAAGGAGAGATAGAGAGAAATAGAAACACCAATGGTGAGAGAGAATTATTGATCAGCTACCTCCTGCACACCCCCTACTAAGGATCGAACCCACAACCCTGGCATGTGCCAGAGTGGGAATTGAACTGTGACCTCCTGGTTCATAGGTTGATGCTCAACTACTGAGGCACACCAGCTAGGCATATCCAGAGGATTTCGGTTGCATGCTCAAACTTATTTCCCCAGTCATTGACATCAAGGAAGGTAGATAGAGTCAGTTGTTCCTGGGTCATTCCCAGCCATCAAGGTCCACACATACGCTCACTTGTTTTTATTCTTCGCGAGCTCTCTCTTTCTCTCTCTTTCTCTCTCTCTCTCTCTCTCTCTCTCTCTCTCTCATTAAATTTCAGATAAATAATGAATAATTGGGAGAGAGTATGTCCCAAAAGCAGTACTAAGAAATTATCTTACCTTATAAAACAGTAATATGCAAATTGACCGCACCTTCGCTACACCCAAGCCACGCCCACCAGCCAAAGCCACGCCCACCAGCCAATCAGGGCGAGTATGCAAATTACCCAACAAAGATGGCGGCGGGGGCGGAGCGTGGCGCGGCGGGGGCGGAGCGTGGCGGGGGCGGAGCGCGGCGGGGCGGGGCGGAGCGTGGCTGGGGCGGAGCGCGGCGGGGCGGGGCCGGAGCGCGGCGGGGCGGGGCGGAGCGCGGCGGGGGGCGCGGCGCGGCGGGGGCGGGGCGGAGCGCGGCGGGGGCGGGGCGGAGCGCGGCGGGGCCGGCGGGGCCGGCGGAGCGCGGCGGAGCGCGGCGCGGCGGGGGCGGAGCGCGGCGCGGCGGGGGCGGAGCGTGGCGCGGCGGGGGCGGAGCGCGGCGGGGCCGGCGGGGGCGGAGCGCGGCATGGCGGGGGCGGAGCGCGGCGGAGCGCGGCGCGGCGGGGGCGGAGCGTGGCTGGGGCCATTGAGAGGCACGGATCTGCTGCCACTGAGGGGGGCTACCCTGCTGTTGACAGGCGCAGGGGGCGCCCCCTGCGCCTCTCAACAGCAGGGTAGCCCCCCTCAGCGGCCGCAGACCATCAAAAGTGGGGGAGCTGGGTGCCTGTCTGCTCCGGCACCAGCGGACAGGCACCCAGATCCACCGCGAAAAGCGAAAGCGTGTATGGGACCCTACACGTGCATGATTCAATCATGCACTGGGCCTCTAGTTAGTAATAATAAAAGTGTTGTTTATCTGAGGTTGCAGTGTAACTGGGTGTCTGAAGGAGGGAGCAACTCCTCTCTTGTACCCTGTACTTCTTGGGGTTCTCTGTGACCCCAACTTCAGCCTCCTCCCTTCTCTGACTGTTCCTTCATTGTCTCCATGGTGGTACCACTTCCTCCCTGTCCCAGGATTTTGTCCCAGTCCTCTTCTCTTCTCTATGACACTCATGCCCTTTGAGAGCCCACCTCTACTCATCAAATCATTTCTGTGCTGATGATTCCATTTCTCTTTGGCCCTGATCTTTCCACCCAGCACATATTCCAAAGTTTCTTGCACTCAGTATCTGAGGCCTCATTTAGCCCTCAGTTTTTCCCACCCTTCTTACCTCTGCCAAGTCAGATCCTTTCCAAGCATATGTGCTCTGTCCTTCACCCAGGTACAAGAACATAGGTACCTTCTGGGGCTTTTCATTTTCGCCTCTCCATTTCACCTGCAAGCCCTGCTAAACCTCCTTGCCACATGCCTGGCTTGTTCTAAGTAAATATTTGCTGAATGAATGAATATCTTCTGGGTTGGCTCCTTTCTTTCCACTCTGTTACAGCCACCTCCGTTCACATTGCAATTACCATGTGCACTTTAAGGATAGTGGCTTTCCTTCCTCTAGGCCAATGTTGAGGCCCCTTCAAACTAATCTATCCAAGACCTATCTCTCTCTCTCTCTCTCTCTCTCTCTCTCTCTCTCTCATTTTTTAAATTTATTTTTTTAGTAGATAATACCTTCATGTGCCTCAAGGTTCCAAAGGTACAGAAGAGTCGGTTGGAATCTTGAAGGGGTCATTCAGTATGTCTTTGCCCACCTGATTTTATTACTAGTTGAGACATAGATACATTAGTGAGAAAGATGGAGATAAAAAGCTGGGTAAAATAAGGAGGCTTTGTTTCTGGGTGGCTTGCACATCTATCACTCAAGAATTAACAAGGCTTACCCATGCAGCCACAGACCCAGCTGGACAGCAGAGGCCTTTCTGCTGGGCTCTGCTCTTATACAAGCTTAGGGCTGCTGGAGCCAGATACATCCCCTTCCAGCAAGCAGGCTGATTCTAACATGGCCAGGGTGGGGGTTGGGGAGAAAGGATAAGCTGCATGCTTTCATTTTATTTTCTCCAACTCACTAATCAGACTAGTCACTCTGTTTCCTGGGGTGGGTGAGGGAAATGTGCACAGTGCTCCCCAGCTGGTGTGCTGATGGGTTGCAGTTGCACCAAGAGGTACCAATCCCTTTGTTCTCAGGCCCAGGATGGTCAGAGCCCTAGTCTCACCCTTTCAGTCCCAAGTAGTCTCATACGTTTCCTAATTTCCCTCACTGACTCAGTGTGATCATTTTCTGTGTGTGTCACAATGGCACAGATGCTTGGGTGCACTGTACATCTTTCCCTCTGAGCTGTGGTCCCTCTGTAGCTGTAGATATGAAGCCAGGACAGAGAGAGTCACTCTCAGTAAGTGCACACAGAAAATCCTTTTCCATTCCCATCCCCTGCCTGCCACCATGTTCTCCTCCTTAACCTTCCAGGAGGCAACCAATACTATGTATACATACATTTTTGTGTGCACAAGTAAATGAGAGACTCCCCATTTTTATACAACTCATGAAATAAGCTGAATGCTTTAACAAACTACCCCCAAATCTCAATGATGTAACAATAGAGGTTTATTTCTTGCTCATGTCCGAATCCAGAGTGACAGGAGCACTACAGTCTTCTCCAGGAGTCGTTGATTGTCACAGTGTCGTTTAATTTGATGGCTGTGTCAGTTCCCGGGACTTGGGGCCTCTGCCAGATGTCTTTCTATGAGCCAACAAAGGCAGAAAGACAGAACATGATGATCAAGAGGGTTAGGGGGAGCAGGCTTGGGAATGGCTTGCAATTGGCCAGACCTTTATCATATAGACACATGTGACCACAGGAAGAGTAGTCTGGGTGTCTGGCCAGAACACAGAGGAAATGGGGTGTGGTGAGCCCATAGTAGTTTTTGTTACACATACCAGAATGCTGTTTCACACCTTGCTCTTTTGACTTGACAACAAATTTGTAAGTTCTTTAGCCTTTCTAACAGTTGCATAGGATTCAGTTTTACAGATTGCACCATAATTTATATAACCAGTCCAAGGCTCAAGCATCCACAGTGCTTTCTTCTTTTCCATTCTTTTATCTGCAGTGCATATTCTTGTCCTTATGTCATCCCACTCATGTGTAAGCATATCTGCAGGACAGATTTTCAGATGACGTGTTGCTGAATCAAACACTATGGACATCTGAATTACCTAATGATTAGCCCTAAAAAATTATACAGATATATACTCCCACTAAGCCATTTCTTGTTTAGTCCTGCTTATGTCAAATATCTCTACTGTTGTCCACGTTTGAATGAATACAGTTTAAATCCATCTCCATTGGGTCAGAGGGAGATTTCTTGTCTGGGTAGCATCCACATGACAGGGCTTAACCTCCTCCTCCATACCTCAGGAGCCCTATGTGTCTATCCATGTTCTCCAAATATGCCTGCCCTCCATCTCTTGCTTCAACAGTTTCTCTCATTTAGATTCAGATACACCGAACATTTCTGGAGAAACAACCAGGGCTGGCGGGAAGTAGCAACCTAAACACCTGTCTTTATATTTAATCCACAAAAGCAACTCTAGGAAGTAGGCCTTTGCATGCCCATGTTGCAGAAGAAACTGGGGTTCAGAGATGTTAAATAGGTCATCTAATTAGTGTCTGCTATATTTTCATCAGATATGCTGAATCTATTTTTTCTCCCACCTGGTGCTTCTCATCCCAAAGTATGAAGTGGGCATAGGAAAGGAAATGCCCACCCTTGAGCTGTCTCCGCATCCCAAAGCCACCTGCCAGGAGTATCTCTTTGAAGTATCCAATTTGTATTCAAAATATATACACATTTTGAATATCACTTTTTACTATAGCTGCATTTATTTTAATATTTCAAATTGCTTGCTATCAAGTAGAACTGCAACTCCAAGAAGCTGTGTTTCCTCTGTGGCTTGGTGAATCCTGGCCCACTGCCCTCAGGGCAGACAAAGGAGCAGGGTTTTGCATTTGATGCCCTACAGATAGGCTCCTACCCATCCTTCAAAACCCAGCTCATATGCTGTTTCAACACCAAGCCTGTCTGTAGGGTCAGCAAGTCCAGACTGCTCTCTGTCCTAGAGAACTATTATAGTTTAGCTCCCTGCCTCGTTCTGAAATTGCACAGTCTTTTCTTCTTTGACTGTGATCTTCATGAATTCAGTCTACCCATCAACTTTGCAGCAGAGACGAGACTTATTAAATGTTTAACAAAGAAAGCATTGGAGATTATCGAAAACATTATTGTGTTAGCCACTTTTACTTTTCTAAAGGGATTGGGGATTGCTGAAATTGGGACTACTTCTGAGTCCCAAATTCTCTTAAACACTCTTAAATCTTTCTTTAAACAGTTATGTTAGAACACATTTAGCTTGCCCACACACATGCACCCAATCCCTGTGATGTCCCTGTCACACTGATGGGCACCGGGCTGTTGTGCATCTCTGCTCCTATCTCTGGAAATGGGGATCATTGCATTTGCCAGCTGCCACTCAGGAATATTGTCAGAGTTGGTGAAATAATGTTTTTGAAGTGCTCTTTGGAAGTAATATGCCACGTAAATCACAGGTGGTATTTCTTCTCAGATAAGTCATATTAAGCTGCCAGATGTTTTAATACTCAGGCCCAAATGGAATTTTGTATCTATTACTGTCTAATGAACTTGGAAATCAAACTGGGTACATTTCCTTTCTATTCTTGAAAGTTTTCAAGTTGTTTATCTCTGTGAACATATGACTAGGCCATTCCTAGCCTAATACTGGTGCATATACTATATAATAAAAGGCTAATATGCAAATAGTCCCCTTGACCAGGAGTTCGACCTGCAGTTCAACTGGGAGTTTGACCATGGGGCAGGGCCGGCACGTCAACTGCCTGTGGCCCCTCCCCCCAGCCAGCCCGGCCCAATCAGCCCTGATTTGGGCAGGCTGGCTGGACCCCACCTGTGCATGAATTCGTGCACCAGGCCCCTAGTATGAGATAATAGAGAACACTATTGCATCCTGGTGAACATATTGATATTTTTGTGTCCCCCATGCTATCTGATATTTTAAGAATTAATTCCTAATATTTGAAAATCTTACTGCTTTCATGAAGCATCCATAATTCTTTTATATAGAATTTAGGTATATAGCCATACTTTGTATAGGATGATAGATTGTCTAAACACTGAATGATAAGATTTTTAAATTCCAGTAACTGTCTATAAATGTGTTGTCCAATAGCAGCTAGCCACAGATGCACTTCCTCAGTTGCACTAACTTACATTCCCTTGCTCAATAACTTGTGTGGCTAGTTACAGAAATTTCCATTGTCACAGAAAGTGGTAGTGGATGTGTTGGTATCTTAAATTTTGTATTTGTATCTTAAATGCCTAGTGTCTTTAGCTGAAATATTTTTATCTTTCTACTCTTCCCATTCACCCCTAGCTTAGACATTCCCCCTGATACTATAACTAGAGGCCCGGTGCATGAAATTCATGTGTGGGTACAGTCCCTAGGCCTGGCCTGCGATCAGGGCCATTTTCCCCAGCTGCCCGCAGCCAGCCTCACCCCCTGCTGCCACTCACCCCCGGTTCCCTATTCACCATCAGGTTATCAGTGCCTGATGGCCAGGGGAAGGGACCAAGAGGTCATCTGTTCCTGCCAGCTCGCCGGCCCCGCCCCTGCCACAGGTGGCCATCAGGAGATGGGAGCCTGCTGGCTGGGGAAAAGGACCAAGAGGTGGTCAGGGTGCCTCATAGTGACTGGTCTAGCGGTCATTCTGGTCATTCTGCCATTAGGGTAAATTTGCAAATTACCCTTTTATTATATAGGATAGAGGCCTGGTCCATGGGTGGGGGCCAGCTGGCCTGCCCTGAAGGGGGCCCCGAATTGGGGTGAGGGGACCCACTGGGGAGCGGGGCCAGCCAGGGTGAGGGACTGTGGGGTTTGTAGTCTGGCCATGCCCCTGATCAGGGTGGGGGCCCCCACTGGGTGGCAGGGCCGGCCTAGGCAAGGAGCTGTGGGCAGTTTGCAGGCCGGCCACACCTCCAGCTTTGTCAGGAAGGATGTCTGGAATGATGTCCGGAAGACATTCAGTCTATCCAGCCTAATTAGCATATTACACTTTTATTACTATAGACTAGAGGCCTGGTGCATGAAATTCGTGCATGGAGGGGGGTTCCCCTAAGCCCAGCCTGCATCCACTCCAATTAGGGATCCCTCAGAGGATGTCTGACTGCTGGTTTAGATCCGATCCCTGTGGGATCGGGCCTAAACCAGGTCAGACACCTCTCTCACAATCTGGGACCGCTAGCTCCTAACCATTCACCTGCCTGCCTGCCTGATTGCCCCTAACTCCTTTGCCTGCCTGCTGGATCACCCCTAACCTCTCTGCCTGCCTGCCTGATCTCCCCTAACTGCCTCTGTCTGATCGCCCCTAACTGCCCTGCCCTGCTGGCCTGATCGAGCCCCAACTGCTCTCCCCTGCCAGCCTAATCTCACCCCTGAATGCCTCTGCCTGCCTGATCACCCCTAACTGCCCTTTCTTGCTGGCCTGATCTCGCCCCCAACTGCCTTCCCCTGCCAGCCTGATCTCGCCCCTAACTGCTCTCCCCTGCTGACCCTGATTGCCCCTAACTGCCTCTGCCTGCCTGCCTGATCACCCCTAACTGCCCTCTCCTGCTGACCTGATGGAGCCCCCAACTGCTTTTCCCTGCCGGCCTGATCTCACCCCCAAATGCCTCTGCCTGCCTGATCACCCCTAACTTTCCTCCCTTGCTGGCCTGATCTCACCCCCAACTGCCCTCCCCTGTTGTCCTGATCTCGCCCCCAACTGCCCTCCCCTGCCGGCCTGATCTCACCCCCAACGGCCCTCCCCTGCTGGCCTGATTACCCCTAACTGCCTCTGCCTGTCTGATCACCCCTAATTGCCCTCCCCTGCTGGCCTGAACTCACCCCCAACTTCCCTCCTCTGCTGGCCAATTTGGTTCTGATTGGTCAGTTTCTATGCCAGTCAGCGTCAAAAGCTCTGCCTCCTAGGCAGCCATTGGCTCCTCACAGTTGACCCAGATTTGGTTCTAATTGGTCAGTTTCTATGCCAGTCAGTGTTAAAAGCTCTGCCTCCTAGGCAGTCATTAGCTCCTTACATTTACCCAGATTTGGTTCTGATTGGTCAATCTCTATGCCAGTCAGCATCAAAACCTCCACCTCCTAGGCAGCCATTGGCTCCTTATATTCACCCAGATTTGGTTTTGATTGGTCAGTTTCTATGCCAGTCAGCATCTCTGGGCCTATCAATGGGGTCTGATCAGGAAGGCGGGGCTAATCAGCAGCCTCCATGGAGGCCTGGAGAGAAATGGAAGCGTGGCTGTTGGCCAGGCCGGGAGAGAAAGAGAGGCAAGTTCTGATCAATGGCTGCCACAGAGGCTATGGATCAGACCCTGCCTCTCTGTAGGCCTCTCTCTGGGACTGATCTGCAGCCCCCTAGGCAGTCAGTGCTGGGTCGGGGCACCAGCAGTGCCTCAGTGACTTCCAGTCTGGTTGAGCCTTTGGTAGTAAAGGTCCTTAGGACCCTGGCTCTTTATTATATAGATGAGAGATTTTAATTGTGCCTTAAAAGAAGATTCATCTCCAAGGCCATGGTTTGAATGAACACTCAGAAATGGCACATGGGATCCCCATCTGGAGGTTGGTGCAGCGCAGATCCAGCCATTTCTGAGAAACTGTCTGGGTTTGGAGTTACTCCCAGAACTCTGATGTAGCAGTTCCTGAGTTTATAGAAAGTCTGAGAGCAACATAAATCTGCTTTGTATACACAAATAAACATGCGCGTGCTGCATGCCATTCTCAGCCTGCCAGTTCCCTCTGGCTGCACTAGTAAATGCAGCTCAAAAGACACTAGTTAACTTTCATGCAGGAATGGGGCACTCTGATTTTTGAAATGTTCTGGTTGAGTGGGAATGAAAAGGATGAGTCTAAGGAAGGTTTTAAAGATTAAGTATTTTCATTTTCAGACAAATTGCAGATACTGAATTCAAAAATTTCTACATCTTATTTTACATGACTTCACACCAAGCAAACTTTTTATGGCCAAGTTTAACTTAACATTGAAACAAAAGCCAATAAACTGTGTGGCTCAGTGGTTGAATGTCAACCCATGAACAAAGAGGTCACTGGTTCAATTCCTGGTCAGGGCACATGCGCGGGTTTCAGGCTTGATCCTCAGTAAGGGTCATGCAGGAGCCAGCCAATAGATGACATTTCTCATCCACGTTTCTATCTCTCTATCCCTCTCCCTTCATCTCTGTCTCAAAGTCAATAATTTTCACAATATTTTTATTCAACTGCATATACTCAAAACATTTAAAAACTAAGCAAAATAAGAGGGAAAAGTTTTCTTTGCCCAGCAGAGTTTCACTGAGATTTGTTGCTATTGGCTCTAGAAAATACACATTAAATATTACCTTACAGTTGTATTGCACTGACAAATATCTAAGTTCACATTTTCTTTTATTTTTATATCTGCTAATTTGATAGGATCTTTATGTGCCTCATACAACCTTAGAGAAGGTGATATAATTGTATTTTAACCCTTTGCACTCGCTTGCTTTTTTCTCGATTCCTTTATTCTACTCGGGATTTAATTTTTTAAATACCCCAGATTTTACAAAGCGTGGCAGTAGAATAAAAAACGAGTTTCTTTTCATACAAACTTATTTATTTGGAATTTTTTACATTTCAAATTATTGATATATTCAAAGAGTAATTTTGAATTACTGCTACCAATGCTAACCATGTCAAGTCACACTCGACATCCGAGTGCAAAAGGTTAAAACACATTTTTAGTGACCCAAAGGAGTGTCTTCCTAACTGCAGTTTTTTTTTTTTTTTGACAGATGACATTTGACCCAGAAATGTTCTTCAATGTCCTACTGCCACCAATTATATTTCATGCAGGATATAGCCTGAAGAAGGTAATTTTATGGTGACTGTTTTCTTTATCATCAAGGAGAGGATTTTATCAGCACTACTGACAAAACAGTTATTTTATGGGTTTACCTATTTGGTAAGAATATCATTATCTTAGATTATGTGATATAGGTTAAAATATGACATAATTGAAATTCTTCTGAACTTGCTCTGGCTAGCACACCGACCATTAGCCACATGCAGCAACTAAGTCTTTGAAGTGTGCTAGTCGGAATGAAATGTGCTTTAAGTGTAAAACATGCATTGGATTTCTCAGACCTAGTATTAAGAAATAATGTAAAATATCTCAATAATGTTGTATATTTGATTTCATGTAGAAATGATAATGTTTTGGGTATATGGGGTTGAATAAAAATATTGTGAAAATTAATTTTGCTTTTTTAAAACTTATTTTAATGTAACTACTAGAAAAATTTAAATGACATACATGGTCCACAATATATTTCTATTGGAAATTATTATTCTACTAGAGGCCTGGTGTATGAAATTCATGCACTGGTGGGGGTGTCCCTCAGCTCAACCTGCACCCTCTCCAATCTGGGACCCCTTGGGGGATGTCCGACTGCCTGTTTAAAAACAGGCAGTCGGACATCCCTTTCACAATCCGGGACTGCTGGCTCCCAACTGCTCGCCTGCCTGCCTGATTACCCCTAACCGCTTCTGCCTGCCAGCCTGATCACCCCCTAACCACTCCCCTGCCAGCCTGATCTATGCCTAACTGTTCCCCTGCCAGCCTGATCATCCCCAACTACCCTCCCCTGAAAGCCCGGTCACCGCCAAATGCACTCCCCTGCTCCCAGCCGGGACCTGGGCAGTGGCCTGGGAGACTGTGTGCACCTCCCCCTACCCCCACATGATCTGCTCCCAGCTGGGACTCAGCTGGGAGCAGATCATGTGGGGGTGTACGCCATCTCCCAGGCCACTGCCCGGGTCTCAGCTGGAAGCAGATCTGCCCAGGGTGTGCGCCATATCCCAGGCCACTGCCCGGGTCATGGCTGGGAGATCACGTGGGGGTGTGTGTGCCTTCTCCCAGGCCACTGCCTGGGTCGGGGCTGGGAGCAGATCACGCCTGGGGTGTGTGCCGTCTCCCAGGCCACTGCCTGGGTTGCGGCTGGGAGCAGATTGTGCGGGGGGTGGGGGGGCGGGAAGGTGGGGGGAGGTACGTGCGGCCTCCCAGGCCACTACCCAGGTCTCAGCTGGGAGAAGATCATGCCGGCGGGTGTGCGCCTTCTCCCAGGCCACTGCCCGGGTCGCGGCTGGGAGCTGATCACGCAACGGTTGTTCGCAGTCTCCCAGGCTACGGCCAGGTCGCGGCTGAAAGCGATGTGGGGGGGGGGGGGGAGCAGCGGCAGCCCCCCAGGCCAATGGCCAGGGCCGCTGCTGGGAGCAGATCAGCCAGGGGTATTAGGAACTCTCCCAGGCCAACAGCCCGGGTCGCATGCTGCCTGCTCTCAGCTGTAGCCCTCTCTGGGACTGGGGGACTTCGGTGGGCCTGAGAGGACTGGGCGCCGCCATCTTGTGGCCATGGGCGCCGCCATTTTTGTCAAGGAGTGATGGTTAATTTGCATATTACTCTATTATTAGATAGGATGGGTATAATCAAGAGTAGGCTATGAACTGGAATGGGGTTAGCTCGCAGGGTGAGAGCTCAGGAAAGCTGTGCTTGTGCTCTGCTCTTGGTGCTCCCAGAGCAGAGGCCCAGTCTCACAGCTGCAGGCACCTCTGCCGTTACTCAGGTGCAGCCTGGTGTGCAGAGCTGGCAGGGCAATGATCCATCCCTGTACCTAGAGTGAGGCTCTGGCCTCAGAGTTTGAGTGGCAGAGGCTATGAGGCTGCTCTTCTGCTGCCCTCCTGCCCAGATTCCTGGGCAGTGCCTGTGGACCTGTGGGTTCCTATGCCAAAAGCTGGGCTGCTTGCTCAATGAAGACATGATTTTCTTGTGGACTCTGGGCTCCCTCTTGCTATCAGTTCTGGCTACTCAGGCCCCACTTACAGAACCAGAGGAGAGTTTTCCCAAGCAAGCCCTTGAAAAGATTTAGGAGACTGGTTTATTCAGGGCATTCTTCTTCACCCAGCCCCGATACTAGATGTCATTTTGTATATCTTCAAAATAAATTTTTTGTAGGTGATTAAAGTTTGTTTCATAGCATATAAGTCAGAGATCTAATAATAAAAGTAAAAAGGCAACTTAAATATTTTAGAATGGTATTTTTAAATGCTAAGTGGTACCAGTGACAACAAGCTTCCTAAAAACTCTCTTGCCAGACTCCTGCATGGACATTGCCCAGTCCCTTCCTTTCTCTTAGCCTGCCAGGCCTGGGACTTGTTTCTGTCATCTCTACTCCATCACCTTCCGGTGGTCCCCCTACTTCTTTGAGAAACTTCTGTCCTTGCAGTGTAGGTTAGGTAAGTCTTATTGTACAAGAAGGCCAGGAACTGGGGCTCCAACAACAAAGCTTGCCTAAGCAGTGAGAAAGGAGGAGGCAGTAAAATGCATGTTATTTTTATTTCCTGTTACACTAAGAAAAATGCTGACGGAAAATAAAAATATATGTTTTTATCCCCAGAGACACTTTTTTCAAAACTTAGGATCTATTTTAACATATGCCTTCCTGGGAACTGCCATCTCCTGTATTGTCATAGGGTAAGTGACATTTGGGGCTCAAATTCTATGAGGCTGGTGGGCAGCTGATCTTGTAGCAGTTTCTCTTGAATTTCTACATATCCCTACACATGGTTCCTACATATTGACAGAGGTTCTGAGAGGTGTAGACTCTCAAAAAATGTTCATCACCTTATAGCAAAGATTGATCTTTAGTAGTTCTATAATATGGAGATTTGAAATTTATAATGGATTCAAATTCTAAGCTTGTGGACAATGCTGTCAACTTAGCAATTTTCACTATTTCCCTGTTTTCTTTGTATAACTGATTTTAAGTACATTTAAGTATATGCATTAATATTATATGCTTTGATTATCATTAAACTCTGTAAATCTACTTTTTTTGAAGTGAGACAATGTGTAATGTGTGTGGGGAAAATATAAGTGAATTGTTCTAAATAATTTCAGTTCAAGAGGTCTGGTGATATTCATTGGCTGGAGTTGAGAACCTCTTCTAATTGATTGTAAGGTTACTGTTATGCCCAGAGTTCAGGGTCCCCAATAATCAACCACCAGGGAGCCTTTTCTCCGTTGCAAAAGCAAAGAGTTTTTATTCAAACCCGGGTTTGGCTCCCGGCCTCTTTCTGGCATAGCAGTGAGACCAAAGAGCGCGAACCCCGGGAGAGCGGTAGGTTATAAAGGGTTGGTCATTTGGGTGGGCTTAGGGAAGTGACGTGGGTTACAGAGATTGCCTAATTTGGTCTGAGTCTACTTCTCTATATTCCTATTGGCAGGTTTATGCAACTGTTACATTCTCGCGGTTTTCTAAGAAAAAGGAGTCATATACATAGTTACACAGGATGGAGGGTACAGTACATTTTGTGCTGGCCTGCTCTGCCCTTTCAGTTACAATCAGTAACATATTGGAAAGTGATTTGCATAACTTTTAGAACCAGGTTGCTTGGTTGAACTGAGCATAATCTGGACAACAAACATCTATAGGGTGCCTTCTGAATGTGGTTCACCAGCAGGAGGGATTGATTGGTAGTTTACAAATATTTGGATCTTATCTGCAAGTAAAGGAAACAATTGGAAAGCTTTAGCTTGAGGGTGCTGAGGTCTGATTTAAACTTTGGGAAGGTCATTCTGGTGTCTGTGTGAAGGAGAAATTTTCAAGTGGGGAAAAGATGGCAGCCAGGGCACCATTTAAGCAGCGATTTCCATAGGCTGGGTTAGAGATGGTGAGGGTCTGGCCTCAGGCAGGGGCAGCAAAAGGTGTATTTGGTGTCAGCAACCAGTTGAAATCCTGAGAGAAAATGGGGTCATTCAGGGCAAGTGTAGAGTGAGAAGGGAAAGTACGTGGGCAACAATACTACTTAATGAAAGGGAAGAGATGCCCACAAAAGACTAAGAAGTGTTGGGCCCAAGAAACGAGAAGCAAATATTCAGGGCTTATGTCTGGAAGTCAAGGGAAGAGGTAAAGAGCAGCGAACAGTGGCTAACGTGGGAGGTGGCAAGTGAAATAAGAGCTGGCATGTCCATTGCATTCACCGTAGGTGGTGATGGGTGGTAGGAATAAGAGGAAAGTAATGGCAAGATTAATTGCTTTGGGTACCATATGATGAGGAGCAAGAGTTCATAGTTATGCTATCTCCAGATACAATTTAAGAACTTCTGAAGGAAAGGAACAACTTTAAAGTCAGGCCAAACTGACACTTTCATAATTTGTAATATCTATTTTATGAGTGATTGAAACTGCCACTTAAACCTTAGAAAATGACAGGTTATATTTTTCTGATACATTAATGTTAATAAAAACAACATAAACATTTATTGGGTACTTGATATGTACTATACCTATTTTAAAAGTAAAATTTAATTAACTTCATTTAATCTTTGAAATAATCCTATTAAGTAGATGCTATTATTACCACCCTTAACAGCTGAGACAGCTGAGGTTTAGAGAGAATAACATAATGTAAGTAATGAAATAACTTAATGTAAGTAATATAATAAATCGTTTGGTTCTACAGTCAACTTAATGCCCCAAATGTGCTTACTTATATTTATTATTGGCCCTAAAATAAAATATAATAAATTAAACTAAAAAATAAAATTGTATAAATCAGTCAGTATTTACTAACATGCCACGTGTTTCTTCATCAGCCTTGTAGGAGTTCTCACAGAAATGAGAGGTTTTTATTTGGAAATCCTATACAAAAGGAATTCACATTTCTAACAAGAAGCGATGCTTGGGTGTATGTAGATAATACTCACAATGGCATGAAACGGGCAGGAGAAAAGTTTTGGGACAGTCAATGTGATTGGACTCTGAGAATAACTTTGCAGAGGAGATAGAATGTGGGTGGGCATTTAATGGAGAGTGATGAGGCAGTTGGGTTTTCCATGCCATCAGGTGCATTAGTGCTGGTGGGCGTGGTGAGCACTGTGCCAGGTTCCCAGTGGGGAGGAGGTCTCACAGGGCAGTGTAAGGGGCTGTGGGAACTGCAGTGCAGCAGTCAGTTGACAGAGCTGTGAAGCTCAGCCCCGGAAACTCATGTGAATGCAAAGGCCATGAAGGGTTATGTGAATCATGAATGAAAACAGCTAATGTGCCATGGTCTTCTGCAGGTAAAGACTGTCTCTATTCACACTACAGGTTGATTTTAAAGGTGACTCAAATGCTTCACAGGGACTGAGATCATTGGGTCCATTTAAATGAAAGTGTGCCTAATTAATTTTTGTTAACCTTATATCATTTCAGAAATTAGATACAAGCCATCTTTTATATTGCATTGGAAAGTTTAACAATATCCCTTCTGACTATAAAATTAGAGAAACCTTTAAAAATTTTAAGGATGGACTGTTCTTAAATAATTCAACCACCTTTTCTATTCCTCTCCTCCATTTTGCCACTTAGGAAATATCTTAGATACTAGGCAGCCATTGGCTCCCCACAGCACCCACCTTTGGTTCTGATTGGTTGGTTCTATGCCAGTCAGCATCTCCAGGCCTATCTCTGGGCCTGATCAAAGAGGCAGGGCTTAACAGCAGCCCCGCCCACCCCTCCCTGTGGAGGCCTGGAGAGAAAGAAAAGCCTGGCTGCTGGCGAAGATCAGAAAGAAAGAGGGAGAGAAAGAGAGAGGTAAGTACACTGATCAACAGCTTCCACTGAGGCTGCAGATCAGACCCTGACTCACTTTCTGGGTCTCAGCCACCTGGGCAGTCAGTGCTAGGTTGCCAGGCTGCAGCTGGGCAATCCAGCGCTGACTTCCGGATGGTCTGCGTTTGGTCATGAGCAGTCGTTACAATCCTGGGCTTTTATTATTAAGATATCTCTGTTTTAAATAAAACCCATGCATTTGTAATATTTCTCTATTCATCTCTTTCATCTTTGGGAACTATTCCTTTATCCCTGATCCTGTGTCTCCAGCCATTGTGCTGCAGGGATGTGTCATCACAGTGATAGCCTAATTCTTATGTCAGCAATCCATCTTGTCGCAAGAACTAGTTATCAATGAAATGTTTCCTTTTTTTAAAGCAATGAAAATATTTAAAAGAATTTTTGTTAATGAGGAATTTTTTAAAAATGCCACAATTTCACAAATATTTGGAGAAAAGGACACGGATCTAAATGAAGAACAGGTGTTAAATTTTAAAATTTCTCATTTTAAAAATCTCATCTCATGTGCCAGACACTGACCTGTGCTTTTTATACACATTACCTGATTTTATCCTCACAATATTCTGTGAGATAGTACTATTTTTAGCTTTATTTTACATACAAGAATGCTGAGGTTGAGACTTGCCCAAAGTTGCATAGTAAGTAATTGGTGGTAAGATTAAAAATGGAGGTGGAGTAAGTAGATGCTGCATGGACACACTCCTAGGACCAAACTGGAATTGCAACTAAAATACTGAAAAACTTTGTGAATAATCAACAGAAGACTCACTGGAGAGAACCCTGATAACCGAGGATGGAAAGTGGAGACTATAGAGACTCATAGGAAGGGTGGAGGCACAAAAAAGCTGGCCAGGCTCTCACAGACAACAGCTGAAGTTCTGGAGAGATATCTCAGCTGTGGGGGGAGGGTTACCACTGAGAACTCTGGAGTCTAATCTCTAAGCTGGGCCCCCCAGCAGAGAGCACCATAACTGAGAATGGTACCCACATAGCATTTGGCTGTGAAAAGCAGCAGGGTTGCTATCTGCCAGGGAAAGGCAAGTGGATTTCAGAGACTCTCTTAAAGCGCCAATGCACAAAAGTCCATGTGGAACCTCACAACTTGTGCTCTGGCAGAGGGAGGGCAGAGTGGACTGGAGCTGTGTGAGCAGAAGCCAGGATCAGGGGCTCTGGGATTAGAGCTCAGAAGGTGGACACCCCCGTTTCCTGTGCTGAGTCATTCCCTCACACTGTGGCAGTTATCTTAGACAGACAATTGCTATCCAGGCAGTCTTGCCTGAGGGGCAGACAGTTGACCACTTTATTGGAAAACATCTTGCCTCATGGTGTGGAATTGCTGAGGCCCATTAAGAGATTGAGAATAACAATTAGCCTCCAGGCAGAAGCAATTGCCCCACCCTGTTAAAAAACACACCTGTGGACGATTGCCTGTGGGCAATTCAAGACGGAATCCTATCAGTCTGTAGGCAGAGGTGGTCTCTGGAGGCTTTGAGTCTTTGCCTGATATAATTAGTCAGAAATAGCATTTGACACTGTCCTGCACTAGAGATTGAGAAGCATAGCAGATCTACCTAATACATAGTCACAAACCCAAACAGGCAGTAACACTGAGGAGACAAATGAAAGAACAAGAGAACTCTTCAGAAGAAGAGATAAGTGAAATGGAGATAAAAAATTTATCTGATATAGAGTTCAGATTAATGATGGTAAAGATGCTCAACAACATGAGAAAATATATAGTAACTTTGAAAACAGAAGTAAAGAATGGCATAGCACAAATAAAGAACACATTGGAAGGAATACACAACAGATTAGGGGAGGCTGAGGAATGAATTAATGAATTAGAAGACAGGGTTGAAAAATCAATCAGAGAACCAAAAAGAGAAAAAAAACACAGTAGGACAGCTTAAGGGAGCTGTGGGAAATGTGAAACGTAACAATATTAGAATAGCAGGTGTGCCAGACGAGGCAGAAAGGGAGAATGGGATAGAGAATGTGTTTGAAGAAATAATAGAAGAAAACTTCCCTAACCTGGTAAAGGAAAAGTAACTGGTGGTAAATGGCAGAGCTGGTCTGACTCCAGAACATACAGTCTTAGACATACCTTGTCCTCCTCATACTATGATACTTCACAGCTCTTATAGTGTTTTATACATGCCAGGTAAACCAAGCCCTCAATAATTTCAGATTTTTACATTTACCATTATGGTTAACAAATATGGAAAATCTGAACATTTAAGAATGAGCTCTGGATATGATTGTAAAGCAGAAATGGAACCTGTCTTTTCTTACTGGAGCTAATTGGAGGGATGGCAAGAATCATTTACATAAAGTTCTTTGTAGGAATCCCTTTCCACGTCCAGCGTGGTCCAGGGTTCCGGTTCAGGGTTCGAGTTCTGGAGAAGGGCTGCACACAAATGAATGGAGACTTGAAGAAACTCAATTTGGTGAAATGGGGGGCCAGGCAGTAGTCCACCTCTAGTGGGAGAACTGACAACTGCTCTGGCTCTGCCATCCCTTTTATTGAGGTTTTGGGGAAAAACATCTTAGGCAAAATAACAGAAACTTACATGTAGCCCTTAGGCAGGAAATAACAGAAACTTACATGGGACAAACAAAGGTGGAGGCTGCTTCAGCTAACAATATCTCAATTAAAGGGTGAGTGGTTAGAGCAATTAAGGTTGTTGACCAGCCTTCCTGGCTTCCTGTCAACATCTCTCTTTTGGTGAAACTGATTTGTTTCCGGCATCTCCCCCGTTTTCTTTTCTTAAAAAATCTTGCATATGCAGACTAAAAATAAACATATAGGAACAAAAAATGAGACAAGCAACAATGGCTATGCTGAGATTCCAAATGAAATCAGTCTGCAGTAAGTTTCTTTCTGGGCCAACAGTTTTTGAATCCCAGTTTCAATGTCCAACAGTTTTTTGAGAACATGTCAGCAATGGTATCTGGATGGTGGACAGATGGTGGTAATGCAGGTCCGACCTCTGGTTTGGTCCTGGGCAACCTGCAGCGACGCACAGCTGCTGACTGCTAGCATGGCAAGGTGTCATCAGTGTCTTCCATCTCTGGACTGTTTTTCCTCATGTCTTCATGGCTGGAGCATTCCTGTCAATTCCTCTCTGTTGCAGGAATCCACATGGTCTTGGAGTTGTTTTCTGAAAATATACAAACATATTCTCGACCAAAAGTTAATAAAGGAATCTTTTCTATAAATTTTACTTGGGATCCTTTTTATTTGAGCCCAAATGATTTTCCTTTGGCTCATTCTGACACCATGTGTGTTTTTTCATAGGTGTCCTGCCCTTAGTATTACAAATGAAAATTAGTTTTCAAAGAAAAAAAAATTTTTTTTGGATATTTTTCCTTACATAATATTTTTCCACTATCCCCCCTTTTTTGATATAATTATTAGGAGGCTTTTGGAAAATTTTTATAATGCAGTCTTGATCACTTTAAATTTTAATTTTTTGTACAAAAATATGACTGTTTTAGGTTCATTGCATGTTAAGCAATGTTACCATGAAATGAACTACCAAAAGAATTTTTTAGTTAATACTGTAGAAACAGCTTTTTGTCCAGTATAATTTTTCTTGAATATTTACTTATTTCAATTAGCCAATTTAAATTAATCTGAAAATTTGACTATCTTACTGTCAAATTTAATACTCTAACAATAATCTTAGTTTACCCTGTAAGTATTAATGCAAAGGATTATTTGCATCCTTGAGAAGGCTCTAAGCATTCCAGGTATTAGACTGGATTTAGATATAGGGCTGCTGCTGTCAGCCAAGTCTCTGTTGCCTGGGTCCTGATTTGAGCTGGACAAGTCTCTGTTGGCCACCTGGGTCCCGATAAGTCTCTGTCGGCCACCTGGGTCCCGATCTGAGCTGGACATGGGAAGCGCGAAGCAGCCATGGGGCAGGAGACCTCCCTCAGAAGGGGCGAGTGTTCAAGCCCCTGCAATGTTGGGGGGGTGAGGATCTGTGCCCCACCTCTGTTGACCCCCAAGTTCTCTCCTGATGGCCCCTCTGCGACTGTGCCTGTCTTAGGTTGTTCCTCCCTTGAGGAATCTTACCCGTCTTTGACTAACTAGCCATCCTCCGGGGCCAAGCAGGGTGATGTGAGGTTCAGTTTTGTCTCCTTGGTAGCCTATGCCCCTATGGCCTCCATGCCCAGCACCTGCCTTGGGATCCCCTCGCCTGCTGGCGGGGCCCTGGCATTGATCACATATCTTGGGTAACCCAGGTTTCTTCTCCAGGGAGGACCTAGCTTACGCCATTGTGCGAGAGACAGATCCATGGTACCAGCCACCACGAGGCTTCAACCTCAGCAGGAACAAAGCGCTCAGGCAACAGCTGTGGGCAATTGGAATGTGAGAAGAGGGTCCCTCTTGGCAAAAAGAGCAAGAAGGGCCAATATAGAATGCTCAAGTGCCTTCCCAGGGGGCCTTCCACACAGTGGAAGGAATTAAATCCTTTCATGTGCTTTTAAATTGCTGCCAAACATTTCAAAGAATTAGTTTGTAAGTTTGTTTGGTATATGCTGTTATAAAATATCAAAAACTATAATGACATTGTAAAAAAATATATCATGTAAGGATTTTACTCCTGGATACTACATTAGTGGGGGATCAGCCCATGTAAGGGTTCTTACTCATGAAGGGTCAGAAGCATAAGTCTGAAATACTTGTATATTTGTCCCAGATAATATTACCGTCCAGATGATTACTTCTAGCATGGCAAGAAAGATGTTCTCAGGCGTCAGGCGTCCGTACTGTCTTCTTTACCATGCCCCAGGAGACCTCTGAGCTGTTTGTTGTCTGGCTCGTCCTCCTCCTGCTCCTCATCTTCAGTGGACTGCTTGGAGTCGCTGCTCTGGGTGGCTGAGGTAGTTGATTGTCTGCAGCTGCATGGTGTGGCTCCAGGCGCAAGGTCCTCATTAGTCTGGCTAGTTTCTCTCTTGGATCCCTGTTGCAGTTTAATATTTCTAGCAGGAATCCACACTGGTTTGGAAAAATTTTCTGGGAATATACAAGCATACCCTCTGCCAAAGGTTAATAATGGATCAGGTCCCTTCCATAAACCAGATTCTGGATCCTTCCATTTAACTAGACCATTTTCTTTTGTTTTATTCTGACACCAATGTAGTTCCATAGGTGTCCTTCCTTCATCATCACAAGTGAAAAAATTTAAAGTAATTAAGGCTTGGTGCAGCCTATCCGCAGGTGATTTCTCCATCATCCCCCCTTTTTGTTTTTCAAGTTGGGATTTTAGCCGCTGATGCTGTCGTTCAATAATGGCCTGTCCTTGGGAATTATATGGTATTCCTGTAATGTGTTGAATTTTCCACCTTTTACAAAATTCCTGGAATTGACAACTTGTGTAAGCAGGTCCATTATCAGTTTTAATAATTTTTGGAATTCCCATGACGGCAAAAGCAGCTAGGCAATGATTAATAACCTGTTTTGCCGTTTCTCCTGTAGATGCCCATATTACTTTTGAAAAGGTATCTACAGAGACATGTAATGCCCCAAGGCGTCCAAAGGGATTATAATGCGTTACATCCATTTGCCAGATATGGTCTCTTAGCAAACCTCTAGGGTTGACTCCTGTGTTAGGCCCTTGAGGTAGATGTAACATGCAAGTTGGACATTCCTTAATAATCTGTTTTGCCTGTTGTCGAGTGATTGAGAATTGTTTAGACAGCATTTTGGCAGGCTGATGTAAAAGCTGATGAGATTCTAAGGCTTCTTTTAATAGAGCAACCAGTTGATCAGCCTGTGCATTTCCTTTTGTTAAAGGACCAGGTAAGACACTATGAGCCCTGATGTGAGTGATATAAAAAGGATATTGTCTCTGTTGTACAATCTGCTGAACTTGTCTGAATAGTAAAAATAAACTTTGGTCACTAAGCCATTTCAACCGGGCAGTTTCAATTCTATTCACTAAGTTTGCAGCATAAAAGGAATCAGAGACTATATTAAGAGGCTCTTGGAAATCCCGCAATGCAGCCTTAATAGCTTCTAGTTCAATTCTCTGTACAGAGGTATGATTGGTCAGTATGACTCGGTCTGAATTTATTGTATGATAGGCAGCTTTCCCACTTGATGATCCATCAGTAAAAACAGTTAAGGCTCCAGGAATAGGTTCTTGCCTAGTATTTTTTGGTATAATGATGGAGGTATTATATAAAAACTGTAGTAATTTATGTTTTAATAGGTGACAGCTAAGTTCCCCTGAATATCCACTTAACCCAACTTGCCAATTTATATCATTCTGAAATAACATTTCTAATTGCTTCCCAGTGAGGGGGAGGTAGATACACTGGGGCTCTTCCCCTCTAAGCTGTTTACACCGTTTCCTAATTTGAAATAATAATTGGGCCAATAGTTCTACATAGGTAACTGCAGTTTTAGAGGATTGATGTCCTAGGTGGACCCATTCAATAATGGCAGGGGAATTTTTATTTTGGAAGATGACTCCAGTGGGACTATTTGCAGTGGGGTTAATTTGTCCCAATAAAGGTAATTCAGGCTGGACCCGTGCTACTTGGGCTGAGGATATTGCCTGCTCAACCCTTAGCAACTCATTCCTAGCTTCATCTGTTAAAGTTCGGGGAGATGAAAGAGTAGAGTCACCTCTAAGCAAACTAAATAAATTTGTCATTTCTCCTGTAGAGATCTTCAGATAAGGTCTCAACCAGTTAATATCCCCTAATAATTTCTGAAAGTCATTTAAAGTTTTAAGACAATCTTTTCTTATCTCCACCTTCTGAGGCCTAACACATTGGTTTTCAATTATGGTTCCCAAATATTGGAAAGGTGTTTCTTTCTGTACCTTTTCTGGAGCAATTCTTAAGCCCCATTTAGGGAGCTCCTCTTCTAATTGGGAAAACATGGCCAAGGTCTGTTCTTCCCATGGACTTGCTAAGAGCAAGTCATCCATGTAATGAATAATGTAACATTGGGAGTATTTGTCTCTTAAAGGCTGAATAGCTTGAGCCACATATTTTTGACACAAAGTAGGGCTATTGGCCATTCCTTGAGGTAAAACCTTCCATTGATATCTTTTCATGGGTTCTATATTATTAATAGATGGCACTGAAAATGCAAATCTCTGTTTATCTTGAGGTGCCAAGGGAATGGTGAAAAAACAATCTTTAAGATCTACTACTATGAGAGACCAATTTAAAGGGATTTGTGAAGGCGCTGGGAGTCCAGGTTGTAAAGTTCCCATGGTATGCATAGTAGCATTAACTGCTCTAAGATCCTGTAACAATCGCCATTTTCCTGTCGCCTTTTTAGGAATTGTAAATATAGGCGTATTCCAAGGACTATTGGAAGGTTCTATGTGGCCAGCCTCTATTTGCTCTTGTATTAACTCATGAATACGACTTAATTTCTCCCTGGTTAATGGCCACTGATCCACCCATACAGGTCTATCATCTTTCCATTGTATAGGATCAACATGAGGTTGAGGAGACTGAGCAGTGACCACTCCTAAAAAGGTTGATGTCCTATCTGAGTTATTAACTGCTTTCCTTTGCCAGTAACAATACATGCCTGTAAACCCTCTAAAACATCCCGGCCCCATAAGTTGACTGCAATTCCAGAGATGACGTAGGGCTGGAACCATCCCGTCTGTCCTTCCTCATCTTGCCACCTTAGCACGGCAGCACTACGTTGTGTGTCATTAGGAACTCCTACCCCCTTAACTGAGCCCATAGCTTCTGCCATGGACCAACTTGGAGGCCAGAATTCTTTACTGATAACACTAACATCTGCTCCAGTGTCCACTAGACCCCTAAATTGTTTTCCCTCTATTCTTAAATTAATCATAGGACGGGTTTTGTTAATTTCATGTATCCAATAAATGTCCGAGCTTCCAAATCCTTGCATGCCTCTTTTCCTATTTAAAGTCTCACCTTGCTGAACATAAGGTAAAAGTAGTATCTGAGCAATTCTTTGTCCTGGAGTAACTTGCTTAACATGATTACATTCTAGTATAACTTTAACTTCTTCTTCATACTCTGAATCAATGACTCCAGGCAGGACAGTTAGTCCTTTTAGAGTGTTTCCACTCCTCCCTAAGATTAATCCTAAAGTTCCTAGTGGCACAGGTCCCCAAATTCCTGTAGGAATAGCATGCTGAGCAATATCGGGGGTCAAAGTGACTGCTATAGTGCTGTTAAGATCCAGGCCTGCACTTCCTGGAGTTGCTCGGATGAGGGAATCCACTGTGGGCCTTGCAGGGCAGATTTCCCCTATTGATGACGGGGCTGGGGGTACCCCTTTGGCCGTTTCCCGGCGATTGACCATGCCCTCTATCTTGATCTAGCAGCTGCCCATTTCTATGAAATTTTGATTTACAAAAACTGGCCCAGTGGTTCCCTTTCTGACATCTAGGACACCGAGAGAAGCTTAAATCTGGAGGCGGAGTGTTCACGCCTCTTCCTAGAGTGCTACCTTGTGTCCTTCTCAGTTGCCTACATTCCTTTTGGAAATGTCCTATTCTTCCACACTTATAACACCTCTTATTTCTACCTGTTACTGCAGCAGCGAGTAAATTTGCTTGAAAAGTGCCTGATCCCACATTCTGACACGCTTGAATCATCTCTGTAATGGTACTATTTCTTCTCAGAGGCGTCAGGCATTTTTTGCAATCAGCATTGGCATTTTCATAAGCTAATTGCTGAACTAAAATATCTCCTGCTGCCTCATGTTGAATCTGTCGTCTCACTGCTCGAGTGAGACGAGCCACAAAATCAGAAAATGACTCTGTAGGTCCCTGCATACATTTACTAAAAGCTCCCTGAGGGTCCCCCTTTGCTGGTAAAGCCCACCAAGCTTTCCTTCCACAAAGTCTAATTTGCTCATATGCCTGTTGCACATAATGTAACTGATTTTGTACATCCATATACTGTCCCAGTCCTGCCAGCATTTCATAAGTTATGTGAGCATTCGGCCCTCCGTTTGTGCGGGCTTGCTCTTGACATTTCTCCAAGTATTCTCCCTTCCATAGTAAATAATCTCCTCCATCCAGAGTTGCACGAGCCAGAGAATACCAATCAGAAGGAGTTAAGAATGCATCAGAAATATTATTCATGATTTCTCCTGTAAAAGGAGCCGTTGGACCATTTTGAACAACGCTTTCTCGCAAAGCTTTTATCATTTTAAAATCAATTTTTTCATGGCGTCTTATTATCTGATTTGGGTGCTGTGGGTCAGCTACTTGTATAACAGGAAAAGCAAGCCTTTCTTCCACTGACATGTCCTTCATTCCTTCTCTGATGGCCCTCTGTATAGATGATTCTATTGGTGAATTAAATGTTTCAGGACTAGTACATGAAGGTGGAGGGGGCCATAAAGGCCTTTCCTTCAATTTTTCTTCCTGCTCCTTTCTGGGAGGAGCAGAGGGAACCAGGGGAGGAAGCTCCTCCTCAGCCTCTGTAAAAGGCTCTAGCAAACGCAGTATTATGTTCCCCATGGAGAAACAGTTTTATTTATTTATTTATTTATTTATTTATTTATTTATTTATTTTTTACCAATCTTTTTGCCAAATACTCAAGATCTAATGTACCTTCCTCAGAAAACCAAGGGTTATGTTCTATAACATAAAAGAATACCTTCTGAAACTTTTAATTCGTTAAGCATTCAAACAAAAATTCTAATAAAGTTTACTTTATATTTATAACCTAATTCTTCCCCATTAGCCTGGCTGAAAAAGGAGTTCCCACCCTACTTACAGTTCGCGACTCTGCAGCTGGCCGTGGGCTTTTGTGTGCGGTGAATTCCCTCACCTTTTTCCGGTGAATTTTCCACACCTTTCCTCGGTGTACTTTTTCCTTCCTTCGCTCTTAGGCGAAAAATACCTTCTCCTCCAGAAGTCCCTTCGTGGTCGCCAGAATGTAGGAATCCCTTTCCACGTCCAGCGTGGTCCAGGGTTCCGGTTCAGGGTTCGAGTTCTGGAGAAGGGCCGCACACAAATGAATGGAGACTTGAAGAAATTCAATTTGGCGAAATGGGGGGCCAGGCGGTAGTCCACCTCTAGTGGGAGAACTGACAACTGCTCTGGCTCTGCCATCCCTTTTATTGAGGTTTTGGGGAAAAACATCTTAGGCAAAATAACAGAAACTTACATGTAGCCCTTAGGCAGGAAATAACAGAAACTTACATGGGACAAACAAAGGTGGAGGCTGCTTCAGCTAACAATGTAAACAACTAAAGGGTGAGTGGTTAGAGCAATTGAGGTTGTTGACCAGCCTTCCTGGCTTCCTGTCAACATCTCTCTTTTGGTGAAACTGATTTGTTTCCGGCAGTTCTTGGACTCAGGGTAACTCACTCTGGAATTCTGGATTCAAAGATGTTAGGTTGTTTATATTATTCATACCAGTATTCCTCAGGAATGTTAATTTTCCTGTTATGAACCTTAATATACCACCACAGAATCTGACCTGACACTGCCCATCTGCCCATGAGGTACAGGAGTGAAGGGGCCCATGGAAGCCCTCACCCTGCCCTCTTGTGTCACTGGGCCTGCTGAGCTGGAGGCCTGCAGGCCTAAATGCCCTGGGCTCCTGTCTGGAACAGCAGTTGCTCTGTTCTGACCCAGTGTTAGGTTTGGTGAAGCTTAGGAGTGTCAAATGCTGACTACTAACCCTGGACGAAGGATGTTTGCTAGTCTAGAAGCAAACCCCGAGGAGGGATAGTTCATACAGTGGGCGAGCATAAGTCAATGCCTGGAGGTCTGAACCTGGAAGAAGAATGATGTCAAGCAGAGTTCTGAACCCAGGAGGCATGGGCCCAGAGAAGACACATGGAAGGACTTCGGGGAGTCAGTGAACCCCATAAATTAACCATGAATTTTTCATGGAGAGAGTCTGAATAGATTTGACTGTTCCATCAGCTTTTCTAGGGAATTACAATTCACAAACACAAAGAACCAGTATGTTTTTCTAGAGCCTAAGCAAAGAGACAGCTGAGAAAGGAGGGATTTTACATATCTCCATATTTATTAGACTGAAGTATTCTTGAGACTGCACTGAGGGTGGCCGTAAAGTCTAGAAATCTGCATGCTATTATTTTATTGTGTACTATAATGCAACAACAATAAGCCAGTTATTGTGTATTAATTAGTCTGTGTTCCTAGACAAGGTAACCATCTTGTGTATGTATCTAAGAGTGGAGTGCCAAGTGGAAGTGTCTACAAATGAATATTCATTTCTATAAAATAATGCCAAATAAATTTCCAAAGCAGTTGTACCAACTTTTCTTCTTAATTTTTGGCAATCTAATAGAAATGAAATGAAAGCATATTGTGGTCTTTGTATTTTCTGATAGTTAGTGAAGTTGATTATGATTTTCATATGATGCCTGCTCAGTCTTTTTATCTATTTTTTCTATTTAATTGTCTTATAATATTTTATTAATTTGCCATATTCCTTTATATGTTCCACATGTTAATCCATACTCAGTTATATATGTTGCAAATATTTTCTCTCAGTTTGTGAATTGTGCTTTTACTTTGTTCATGCATGATGGTTTTTAATGAATAAAAGTTCTTAAAAATTTTTTTTAATCCTCACCCAAGTATATGCTTTTTGATGATTTTAGAGTGAGGGGAAATGCGGGGGAGAGTTAGAGAAACATCGATGTGAGAGAGAACATTTGTTGGCTGCCTTCTGCACATGTCCTGACCCGGGATAGAACCCACGACCTGACCAGGAATCAAACCCACAACCTTTCAGTGTATGGGACATTGCTCCAACCACACCTGTAGAAGGTGAGCCACACCTGTTAGATCAGAAGTTATTAAATTTAATATACTCAAATTTATGATTTTTTCTTTTATGGTTAGCAATGTTGTATTGTAATAAATCTTTTCCTACCCCAGAATCAGAAATACATTTTATTCTAAAGTGTTTTAACATTTTGCCTTTTGCAGTGAGTCCATTTTATGGAACTGATTTTTGTGTATGGTATGCTTGATTATACTGATTACTCTCATTTCTGAGAAACTCTGATCTTCTATTATTTCTCTTGGTAATTGTTTTAATAAGAACAGCTCAGGTTGGCAGGCAGCAGCCAAGAGGCAAAGGCGCTTCTCCAGTAACCCCCAGCTCATTCTTATCAAAGATAATCCCAAATGTTTCTGCTCTCTTTTGCCACCTATCTTCCCCCTCTCTTCTTCCCTGGGCCTGCCCCTCCTCCCAACCCTGTTTTCCTCACTGTCCCTTGGATGTGTCTGGGCTGTTTCTCCCTGAGACAGCAGGCTGCAAAGCTCAGAGCTCAGGAAGGCTGTGGTGAGTCAGACAGGAAGGCCCATCACTCTTTTGGGCATTCCCTTGCTTCTGGACTTGAAGTGTATTAAAGTAGCTGTCATTGATGATATAGAGAAAAATAAATATGCCACTGACCTGACATAACTGGATGAGGAAAAAATACCTCTAATCTGTCAAGTACAGCTGAGTGTGGTGAATTGTGGCCATAGCACAGTGTGTAGGCCACATTGCTGGCCCACGGAGGAGAGTGACATTTGTGAGGGGAAAAAACAAAAGGTAGGATAGAGGGGACTGTGGAGAATATCAAGAGCTGTATTTTGAAGTAAAGGAGGTGAAGTCATCAGAGCCATATGGATCTATGCATTAGTCACAAAGCTAATCTGATCTAATGTGATCTGATCTAATCCTTGTGTCACAACTTTGAAGATGTTAGGGGTTAGAATGACAGAACAGGACAAAGAAAAATAAATTCTAGAAGAATCAAAAAGGAAAGCAAAGAAAGACTAATTCCAATTAGGAAGAGAAATGCTGAAAGTCATGTAGAAGGGAAAATGATACATGAAACTGTTGACATGAAAGAACATGTTTAATAATAAAATATTCAAGTTTTAGAATTACCCACTTTACCTTTGTTCTGCAGTACCTCATGCATAAAGTCAAACATTTTCCCCAATTTGACCAAAATCTGATGGAAGAGCTATAGTAAATGTGGCTCAGCTTCTACACACATACACCATACCCCATTCAGATAAAAGTTAAAAAAATAAGAGCAGATAGAAATTATCTATTGCTTGTAACAAACCACTCCCAAAACTTAGTGGCTTGAGACAACAATCATTTCAGTAGTTCACAATTGTGTGTCTCAACAGTTTAGGTTGGGCTCAGCCGGGCAGTTCTGAAGTTCTTATCTGGGGTCACTCATGTGACCACAGTCATCTGGGGCTTAACTGGGATTGAATGGTCTAAGATTAGCTTACTCAGTTGTCTGGTGGCTGATTCTGACTGTAGCTGGTTAGGCGAGGAACTCAGATCTGCTCCATGTAGACTCTCATCCCTGGTAAGCTGGCCCTGGTTTTTTTTCATGATGGTGACAGGACAACATTTTAAGATGATGGAGCAGAGGCCCAGTCACTTAAGTCAGGTAATATCACCATCTTGTATTGGTCAAATTATTTCTAGAGCACAGCCAAGAATGAAGGCATGGGAAATAGGCTTCATCTCTTGATGGGAGGTATGATAAAGTCACATTACCAAGGGGCACGCATACAGGGATGGAAAGAATCATTGTGGTCATCTTTCAAAGACTCTAGGAAGAAACTGTAAAATATATTCAGAGATATCAATGCAAGGGTTTGCATTAGAACCTAGTGTGAAACCTATGGCTGCAAAAAGAAAAGACAATGGAGAACCAAGTAAACCATGGAGGCTGATCCCTCACTTCCTGTTATACTTCCTGATGGTCTGGAACCAGCAACAATGAGTTTCTTCCCTGTTAACTTAAGTGACTTACAGGAAGTATCTTAGAATGTTCTGTGTTTGTATGTAAAACTTTATGGGAAAATATACATAAAGCTTAAAGGAGCTAAAGTAGAGAGCATGGCTCACTGAGATTTTATGCCACCAAAGCATGGAAAATTGACCCTTGCTCATCTAACATTGGGAATTATGAAAAAAATTTGTTTAATTTGAGAATTTCAGTTTCTTTTCTTACCACCAGTGATGCAGAGAACGTGGAGGTGGAGGTGAGGCCATATTAGCTATAAATTCAATATCTCTTCAGAGAGGGTTTCTTTTATAACTGCATATTTTTGTCAAGGGATGTCATGTTGTGGAAGAGACTTTCATAGTGTGACCACTGCCAGACCCATTAGCTAGACCTGGGCCAGACAAAGATTGCTTCCTGGAAATCCTTTTAGGGATTATCCAATTGTAATAGACACTTTCCTTCAGACATAAACTAGTACCTGTCCTCTGTGCCTCAAGGCATGTGGTTCCTAAAACAGGCCATTATCCTTACCCAGGCAAGCCTGTGAGGTATTTGCCCTTACCTGGGGCAGCGATTTACCGGTACACCTGTCCATCACCCTGATCTTTGACATTCTTAGACACCTGTCAAGCAGTGCGGGGATTCACTTCATCTGGCCACCACCCTGATGTGCCTCGTGTGTAAGGTTCCCTTAAGCTGTTAATTGCCACACTGGAGTGGCTTCCCTCTTCCTTTGGTCTTTCCATGCCCTGCACTTGTTCAGATAGACTTTCAGTCCAGGCTGTCCCCTGGGCCTGTATGCATGGGGTGTGCCATGCTGCATCCTGGCTTATGGTGCTTGAGTGGAGATTTGGAGAAGGGAAAGCTTGATCCTGGCAGCTTCTTCCCTTTGCTTCAGCAGTTTAAGGAGACATGAGATAAAGTGCTCTGCCACATAGCCTTTCTTGCACCTTTCCAGGGCCTTGAAGATTAACTTAAAAATGGAAATCCATGAATCCTTCACCAAACTAAACTACATCACCCAAACTGTCAAATTTACCTGTCTGTACCTCCCTATTCTCCTCTCTCCCCGGCCCCCAGAGGTAAATCTTGGCCTGAATTGTATTTATAGTTCTTCCATGTGCTTTGGAGTTTTATAAAAACAGTCTCATAAATGGGGGAATAAGAACACATATGTAACACCTTAATCAATAAAGAAATTAAAAAAAAGAAATAAATAAAAAAAACACAAAAAAACACAGATAGAAGTCTATCTTAACTACAGGTCTGAGATGCTTTATTGCTTTATTTCACCCTTACTTACTTTATGTTAAGACATTTTCATTTTCCCCACTCATGACTTTCTAAGATTCATCCATATTATAGTTTTAGGCTGTGGCTCATTCACTTCATTTTATAATATACATATGTGTGAATATTACCTGCTTTCCCTAATCTCCTATTGATGGATTTTTCCCCATATACAAATATTCACCTATGTAAAAGGTTATTTAAGCAATGGCCTTGGGTGAACTGTGCAATACCAAATTGGTTTCTAAAGCTGTATCCCAGTCAGCAGAGTTAGAGCAGTAAAGGCGGTCATGGTGACTAGGAATTTTCTGGCTTCAACCGTAAACTTGCTCTGGATTTGACTGTCAAATCCAGCACAGTTTAGATCTCATGTACTATCCCCTTTCATCCTTGTTTTATGTTCTCTAGTGAACTTAACTTCTTAGTTGTCATGCCCTCACTTTTAGAAAGAGTTAGTAACTATATTGCCAAGTGAATCACTGAGTTAATGAAAAAATTTGAGACATGCATATCTTTTCATTGACAAAAGTTACAACGAAAACTAGCTTTTTGGGTGCATTTTCTATGTTCTAGGTCTTGAACTGACCCTTTTGCATGTTATTATCTCATTTAATCTTCACAATAAACAGTAAAGATAGATACTTCCATTGTTTCCTTTTTATAAGTGAAAAGCCTAAGGCTCAGATTGCATAAGTAACTTCCATGGTGTGACTGAATATGGAGCTTGATGCTGAAGTCATCTTTGCAATTTAAATTTTTTTGCAATTTAAAATGCATCCTTGGTCTACAGCAGCAACAACAACACCTGGAACTTGTTAGAAATGCAGAGTCTTGGGCCTCATCCAAGACCTCCTGAATTCTGAGATGCTATTAACAGGTGAATTTGTTATGCTGCACCCCCAAACTGGTAGAGAGATTTAATAACCTATTTAGGATTTAGTAAGGACAGACTATAGGTATCACGATAATTTTAACTTGTATTTATTTCATTTATTCAGGTATCATTGACACTAAACCAAATCAATTAAATTTGCAATTTATATCCACAAGATTTATATGGCTCTCTGTGTCTGGGTCAAATATTGTATATGTGTTATGCAGAAGATAATTGGCAAAATACTGTTAGCCAGGCTCATGGAGCTGTCACAGTTAAAAATGCCCAGCGCTCTGCTCTAAGGGTTTTAGCACTATGGTATTCAAGGTGCTTAACCTGAGTTAGCAATTACGTTCTGATGTCATTAAAATGAAATGGCGTCAACAAAGGAATAGAAGTCTATCTTAACTACAGGTCTGAGATGCTTTATTGCTTTATTTCATCCTTACTTACTAATTCCCATTGCATAAGAGGTAGCTATAAAGGTTTTCATAGGCAAGCTACATTGTCAATGAATATGCATCATGAATATGAATATGAATAATGACATCATTGTTTTAGTTTCCATGAGCAAATATAATCTTCAAGGTCATTGCTAGATAACAGGTGCCTACAATCTTATTTTTATATATTTTATGACTACTTGCACTGTGGTTGCATCTCCTTCCTCCAAAAATGTAAGTGTAATTTCAACATCAGTGTTTATTTTTGGAACTTCTCTTCCAGTGCTTTGAGAAGTAGATTACTCAATCTTTCTTCAGTTTCTCAAGGATACCATATCACTTGTACCCCTCTTCAAATAAGTTCCACTATGAGAAATATTTATTATAATCAGGACAGTTGCTTGCATTTACTGAACATTTGCTTTCTAACAACCACTGCCATGCCTTTACATGCATTAAGTTCATTCATTACCTCTATCTCCCATTTAAAGATTTTTTTGCATCAAAAGAATATATATTTATTTCTATAATAAATTTCTCCCCAGGTTTCTTTATTAAAATAATGTTTTCCTTAAATGTTAAAGTTCATAAATATTCTTATTTATATAATAGACTCTTGTTTAATTATTTTGTGCATCTATAGTAGAAGCTTAGGTTTCTTAAGATCAATAATCTATACTGATAAAAGCCTAGGGCCCCCGCACCCTCCTGCTCTCAGGTCATCATAAGATGGCCACCCCCATGTTGTCACAAGATGGCCTCCCCCACATCATCACAAGATGGCTGGCAGGGGAGGGCAGTTGGGGGCGATCAGGCTGGCAGGGGAGCAGTTAGGCATCAATCAGGTTGGCAGGGGAGCAGTTAGGAGCCAGCAGTCCCGGATTGTGAGAGGAATGTCCGACTGCCGGTTTAGGCCCGATCCCTCAAGGGTCGGGCCTAAACTGGCAGTCGGACATCCCCTGAGGGGTCCCAGATTGGAGAGGGTGCAGGCTGGGCTTAGGGACAACCCCCAGTGCACAAATTTCATGTACCAGGCCTCTAGTCTATATCATAAAAGGCCTGTGGTCGTGATGCGGTGTCACGACCAAATGAGCAGCAGCTCTCACGGCGGGTGGGGTGGGGTGCGAACTACTCATGGAAGAGAGCTACTCATGGAAGAGAGCTACTAGTGGTGGAGAGCTACAAGCGGCGGAGGGCGAGGCGTGAGCTACTAGTGGTGGAGAGCTACAAGTGGCAGAGGGCAGGGTACGAGCTATGAGCAGTGATGGGTGGGGTGGCCAGCTGAGGCAAGCAGAAGCGAGCTACTCGCGCAGAATTTCATGTGCACTGGGCCTTTAGTGACTTATAATAAGGGAGGGTGGGTATGAGGGGATGTAAGGGGACACATATTGAGAGTTGAGTACTTTCCATTCAATCTTTCTGTAAACCTGAAACTACTAAAAAAAATAAAGTCTGTTAATTAAAAAAAGAGTGCTCACACTAAAAATCCACCCCTATTCTTTAACAAATAGAGCATACCAGATATTCCCAATGGCCGAAGTGTTGATACTGGATGAGAATCAGAGTCCTGCTCTAAATCTTGGACTCCAACTCCTTTAGGCTCTTGAACTCCCAAAGTCCACTCAGCATTTTAGTGGCAGCACCATGGTTGAGCAGCGTGACAGTGGCCTTTCTTCTCCTCTGTCTACCAGCAGGACTCTGGACTCTATGGCTAGCAGGAAACTTTCCCTCTGGTTAGCCAATTTTCTGGTGACCTCCTTCTGAATCCCTTAGAAGAGGATAATGCTTTCTTAATTGCCCAAGAACAACCTTATTTCTTCTATTGTACAGGGTATATAATAGCCCTGGTGAGTTTCTTGCTTTTCCTCTTTAAGTGTCCAAATTACACTATTGACAAAATCATGATGGACCAAAGTTTTTCTGAGCGTGATGAGAAAGCACTGTGACTCCTGATGACTGTGATTCTGTAATCACATTTCTGAAAATCATTTCTCCATGGCTATAATCATAATATCTTCATTATGGTTTTTGGTTGCATGTAATGTGACAATGTTTTCTTCCCTCCAAATAGTAATCATTGGTTACTAATTGATTCTTTCCATCTGGGTCTTACATGTCACTTCCGTTTCCAAATTTACTTATGTCTTTAGTTTTTCCTGTTGATGTTGTATAACTTGGTATTCCATTCTTGGGCTCTCCTTTATCCAGGTAAATAAATGGCTTCTGACATATGTAGATAAATTACATGATTATGAAGGCATTGCTTTAAATTTGCAGCAAAAAAGGTATCTATTCTGATTTACAAGTTTAAGGCCTCTACAAAAACCAATAACCTGATTATTTAACATTAGAGGCCTGGTGCATGAAATTTGTGCATGGAGGGGGGGTCCACTCATCCCAGCCTGCGCCCTCTCCAATTCGGGACCCCTCGGGGGATGTCCAACTGCCGATTTAGGCCCAATCTTCAGGCCTAAACTGGCAGTCGGACATCCTTCTCACAATCTGGGACCGCTGGCTCCTAACTGTTCACTTGCCTGTCTGCCTGATTGCCCCTAACTGCTCCCCCCCACCAGCCTGGTCACCCCTTACTGCCCCCCTGCTAGCCTGGTCGCCCCCAACTGCCCCCCCCGCTGGCCTGGTCGACCCTCACTATCCTCCTCTGGCGGCCTGGTTGCCCCATGCAGCCTGCTGTTCAGTCTTTTGGTCATCCCTCACGAAACCCCCAGCTAGCCTGGTCGCCCCATGCAGCCCGCTGTTCAGTTGTTTGGTTGTCCCTCACTAACCCCCCTGCCAGCCTGGTTGCCCCACATAGCCTGCTGTTTGGTTGTTACTGTGAGGGCGTCCTGACCAATTTGCATATTACCCTTTTATTAGTATAGACTAGAAGCCCGGTGCATGAAATTCGTGCATGGCGGGGGGTTGTCCCTCAGCCCAGCCTGTACCCTCTCCAATCTGGGACTCCTGGAGGGATGTCCAACTGCCCGTTTAGGCCCGATCCTGGTGGGATCGAGCCTAAACGGGCAGTTGGACATCCCTCTCACAATCCAGGACTGCTGGCTCCCAACTGCTTGCCTGCCTGCCTTCCTGATTGCCCCTAACCGCTTCTGCCTGCCAGCCTGATCACCCCCTAACCACTCCGCTGCCAGCCTGGTTGATGCTTAACTGCTCCCCTGCCAGCCTGTTTGCCCCCAACTTCCCTCCTCTGTCAGCCTGGTCACCCCTAACTGCCCTCTCCTGCAGGGTTGATCACCTCCAACTGCCCTCCCTTGCAAGCCTGGTCCCTCTCAACTGCCCTCCCTTGCAGGCCTGGTCCCTCACAACTGCCCTCCCTTGCAGGCCAGGTGCCTCCCAACTGCCCTCTCCTGCTGGCCATCTTGTAGTGGCCATCTTGTGTCCACATGGGGGCAGGATCTTTGACCACATGGGGGCAGCTATATTGTGTGTTGCAGTGATGATCAATCTGTATATTACTCTTTTATTAGATAGGATAGAGGCCTGGTGCACGGGTGGGGGCCAGCTGGTTTGCCCTGAAGGGTGTCACAGATAAGGGTGGGGGTTCCCTTGGGCTGTGGGGCGGCCTGAGCGAGGGGCCTATGGTGGTTTGCAGGCCGGCCACGCCCCCTGGAAACCCAAGGGGAGGCCCTGGTATCTGGAATTTATTTTCCTTCTACAATTGAAACTTTGTAGCCTGGGCGGCAGCCATTTCTGTGGCAGTTAATTCACCTTCTACAATTGAAACTTTGTAGCCTTAAGCGGGTGAGCCTGGCCAGGGTGTGTGAAAAGCTTTGCTTCCCCTGTTGCCGCCGGCAACCCTGGCCTGCTTTCTCAAGCTCCATTCTGCCGCCATTTGTTTGAATTTGTTTACCTTCTATAATTGAAACTTTGTAGCTTGAGTGGAGGCTTAGGCCTGCAACGGCTATGGAAAGCTTGGCTTTCTCTGTTACCTGGGAAACCTTGCTCTCTGTGGCTGTAGCCATCTTGGATTGGGGTTAATTTGCATACTCACCCTGATTGGCTGATGGGTGTGGCTTGGCTGTGGCCTATGTAGCAGAGTGATGGTTAATTTGCATATTACCATTTTATTAGAGAGGATGTATCTGCTGTGCTTCACAGGGCTAAATACAACTGTAGCCTTACCCCTGCAGAGAGAAATGAGAGGAAGGGAAAAGGTAAACAGTATCCTTTCAGAGTGCAGAGTAAATGGAAAATCACTGAAAGAATGTAAGTAGTTGTGGACTGCCCATGCTTTAGAAAATAATTTCCTTTCAAAACAGCCTGTTTATATAGAAAAGACACTATGTTAGAAATACAGGCAAAATCCCCTTTACAGAGTGCTTTCATTCCCATTTCACAACAACCATGTGAAATAGGCAGGGGAGACATCCTACTTTATGGAGAAGAAAACTGAGTATTAGAGAAATTAAATTACTTTTTCAAACACTTTCTTTTTTAAAAAATATATTATATTGATTTTTTACAGAGAGGAAGGGAGAGGGATAGAGAGTAAGAAACACTGATGAGAGAGAAACATAGATCAGCTGCCTCCTGCACACCTCCTACTGGGGATGTGCCCTCAAACAACGTACATGCCCTTGATCAGAATTGAACCTAGGACCTTTCAGTCCACAGGCTGAAGCTCTATCCACTGAGCCAAACTGGCTAGGGCTCAAATACTTTCCATTAGAATTTGTCAAAACTGGCAGTGATTTCTTTTTTTTTTTCTACTTCCTAGATTTCTGCAAATGCTTTTCATACTTGGTTAAGGGCCTGCCACATCTTTGAAGCTGACTCTTGTTAGTCACTCAATGTAACAAAGTCTGAGCTTATGATAGAAGTGATAAGTAATAACAGTATATTATACATACTGTGTATATTTACATATTAATACCTACATACACACACATGCATATACAGCACTTTTAACTTTCTTAAAAATTTCTTTATGGATAAAGGTATTACATATGTGTCCTCATCCCTCCATTAAACCCCCAACCCCCCACTCATGCCCTCACCCCCCTGGTGTCGTGTCCATTGGTTAGGCTTATATGCATGCATACAAGTCCTTTGGTTGATCTCTCCCCCTTACCTCCACCCTCCCCTACCTTCCCTCTGAGGTTTGACAGTCTGATCAATGCTTCTGTATCTCTGGATCTGTCCCTGTTCATCAGTTTATGTTGTTCATTATTCCACAAATGAGTGAGATCATGTGGTATTTATCTTTCTCTGATTGGCTTATTTCACTTAGTGTAATGCTCTCCAGTTCCATCCATGCTTTTGCAAATGTAAGAATTCCTTCTTTTTTACCACAGCATAGTATTCCATTGTGTAGATGTACCACAGTTTTCTAATCCACTCATCTGCTGATGGGCACTTAGGCTGTTTCTAAATCTCAGCTATGGTAAACTGTGCTGCTATGAACATAGGGGTGCATATATCCTTTCTGATTGTTGTTTCTAGCTTCTTGGGGTATATTCCTAGAAGTGGGATCACTGGGTCAAATGGGAGTTCCATTGTTAGTTTTTTTAGGAAACACCATACTGTTCTCCACAGTGGCTGCACAAGTCTGCATTCCCACCAGCAGTGCAAAAGAGTTCCTTTTTCTCCTCATCCTCGCCAACACTTGTTTGTTGATTTGTTCATGATAGCCATTCTGACAGGTGTGAGATGGTATCGCATTGTCATTTTGATTTGCATCTCTCAGATAATTAGTGACTTAGAGCATGTTTTCATATGTCTCTTGGCCTTCCTTCTGTCTTCTTTCTAAAAGTATCTAATTAGGTCCATTGCCCATTTTTTGATTGGATTGTTTATCTTCCTTTTGTTAAATTGTATGAGTTCCCTATAGATGTTGGAGATTAAACCTTTATCAGTGATAACATTAGTGAATATTTTCTCCCATGCAGTGGGCTTTCTTGTTGTTTTGTTGATGGTTTCTTTTGCTGTGCAGAAGCTTTTTATTTTGATGTAGTCCCATTTGTTTATTTTCTCTTTAGTTTCCATTGCCCTAGTGCTGTGGTCGGCAAACTGCGGCTCATGAGCCACATGCGGCTCTTTGGCCCCTTGAGTGTGGCTCTTCCACAAAATACCACGACCTGGGCAAGTCTATTTTGAAGAAGTGGCATTAGAAGAAGTTAAAGTTAAAAAATTTGGCTCTCAAAAGAAATTTCAATCGTGTACTGTTGATATTTGGCTCTGTTGACTAATGAGTTTGCTGACCACTGCCCTAGGAGTAATATCAGTGAAGAAATTGCTTCGGCATATGTCTGAAATTTTGCTGCCTGTGGATTCCTCCAGTATTTTTATGGTTTCCCATCTTATGTTTAAGTCCTTGATCCATTTTGAGTTTATTTTTGTGTATGGTGTAAGTTGGTGGTCTAGTTTCATTTTTTTGTATGTATCTGTCCAATATTCCCAACACCATTTGTTGAAGAGACTGTCTTGACTCCATTTTATGTTCATGCCTTTTTTGTCAAATATTAATTGGGCATAGTGGTTTGGATCAATTTCTGGGTTCTCTATTCTATTCCATTGATCTATATGTCTATTCTTGTGCCAGTACCAGGCTGTTTTAAGAACAGTGGCTTTGTAATACAGCTTGATATCTGGTATTGAGATCCCACCTACTTTGTTCTTCTTTCTCAGGATTGCTGCAGCTATTCCGCATCTTTTTTTATTCCAGATGAATTTTTGGAAAGTTTGTTCTAGGTCTGTGAAATATGCCGTTGGTATTTTAATGGGGATTGCATTGAATCTATAGATTGCTTTGGGTAGTATGGACATTTTGATGATGTTGATTCTACCAATCCATGAACATGGTATGTTCTTCCATCTGTTTATGTCTTCCTCTATCTCTTTTTCAGTGTCCTGTAGTTTTTCGCATATAGGTCTTTTACCTCCTTAGTTAAGTTTATTCCTAGATATCTTAATTTTTTTGGTGCGATGGTAAATGGGATTGCTTTTTTAGTCTCTCTTTCTATTGGTGTAAAGAAATGCTATAGATTTCTTGGCATTAATTTTGTATCCTGCTACATTGCCAAATTCATTTATTAAGTCTAATAATTTTTTGATGGAGTCTTTAGGGTTTTCTATGTGCAGTATCATGTCATCTGCGAATAAGGACAGTTTTACTTCTTTTACAATTTGGATGCCTTTTATTTCTTCTTCTTATCTGATCACAATGGCTAGTACTCCAGTACTATGTCGAACAGGAGTGGTAAGAGTGGGCATCCCTGTCTTGTTCCTGTTCTTAAGGGAAATGGTTTTAGTTTTTGGCCATTGAGTATGATGTTGGCTGTGGGCTTGTTATATATGGTTTTTATTATGTTGAGGTATGATCTTTCTATTCCCACCTTGCTGAGAGTTTTTATCAAGAAAGGGTGTTGGATTTTGTCACATGCTTTTTCTGCGTCAATTGATATGACTATGTGATTTTTATCTCTCAATTTTTTTATGTGATGTATCACATTTATTGATTTGTGGATATTGTACCATCCTTGCATCCCAGGGATAAATCCTACTTGGTCATGGTGTATGATCTTTTTGATGTATTGTTGGATCCGATTTGCTAGAATTTTGTTGAGGATTTTGGCATCTATGTTCATGAGGGATATTGGCCAATAATTCTCTTTCATTGTGTTGTCTTTCTCTGGTTTTGGGATTAGGATAATGCTGGCTTCATAGAAGGAGCTTGGAAGTGTTCCTTCCTCTTGAATATTTTGGAATAGTTTGAGGAGGATAGGTTTTAGTTCTTCTTTGAGTGTTTGGTATAACTCCCCTGTGAAGCCATCTGGTCCCAGGCTTTTGTTTGCTGGGAGCTTTTTTTAAAAAATATTTTTATTGATTTTTTACAGAGAGGAAGGGAGAGGGATAGAGAGTTAGAAACATCGATGAGAGAGAAACATCGATCAGCTGCCTACCGCACACCTCCCAATGGGGATGTGCCCGCAACCAAGGTACATGCCTCTGACCGGAATTGAACTCAGGACCCTTCAGTCCGCAGGCCGACGCTCTATCCACCGAGCCAAACCGGTTTCGCTGCTAGGAGCTTCTTGATGACTGCTTCAATTTCTTCCATAATTATCGGCCTATTGAGATTTTTGGAATCTTCCTGATTGAGTTTTGGAAGATAGTATTTTTCTAGGAATATGTCCATTTCCTCCTGGTTGTCCAGTTTGTTGGAGTAGAGTTGTTCATAGTGTTTTTTAACAATCCTTTGTATTTCTGTGGGGTCTGTTGTTATTTCCCCTCTCATTTCTGATTTTGTTTATTTGAGTCCTCTCTCTTTGCTTCTTGGTGAGCCTGACTAGAGGTACATCAATCTTGTTTATCCTTTCAAAGAACCAGCTCTTAGTTTCATTGATCTTTTGTATTGTTTTTTGGTCTCTATGTCATTTATTTTTGCTCTGATCTTTATTATCTCCTTCTTTCTGCTCACTCTGGGCTTTTCTTATTGCTCTCTTTCTAATTCTTTGAGTTTTAGAGTTAGATAATTTACTACCACTTTTTCTTGCTTTTTGAGGTAGGCCTGTAGAGCTATAAACTTCCCTCTCAGGACTACTGTCATTGTGTCCCATAGATTTTGGATTGTTGTGTTTTTATTGCCATTAGTTTCCAGGATGTTTTTAATTTCTTCTTTGATCTCATTGGTAACCCAATCATTATTTAACAGCATGCTATTCAGCTTCCAAGTGTTTGAGTATTTTGGATTGTTTTTATTGTAGTTTATTTCTAATTTTATGCCACTGTGGTCTGAGAAGATGCTTGATATGATTACAGTCTTCTTGAATTTGGGGAGACTTTGCTTGTGACCCAATATGTGGTCTATTTTTGAAAATGTCCCATGTGCACTTGAGAAGAACATATATTCCGTGGCTTTGGGGTGAAATGTTCTGAAAATGTCAATTAAGTCCATCTGATCTAGTGAGTCATTTAAGATTGCTGTAACTTTGCTGTTTTTTTGGTCTAGAGGATTTATCCAGTGATGTCAGTGGTGTATTAAAGTCCCCTAATATGATTGTATTTTTGTTGACCTCTCCCTTGATATGTTCCAAGAGTTTTTTTTTTTTTAATGTATTTAGGTTCTCCTGCATTGGGTGCATATATGTTTATCAGGGTTATATCCTTTTGTTGTATCGATCCCTTTAGTATTATGAAGTGGACTTCCTTGTCTCTTGTTGTGGTCTTCAATTTGAGGTTTATTTTGTCAGATATACTAGTAAGTATTGCTACCCAAGCTTTTTTTTTTTTTTTTCATTTCCATTTGCCTGATAGATATTTTTCCATCCCTTCACTTTCAATCTGTGTAAGTCCCTTGTTCTGAGGTGGGTCTCTTGTAGACAGCATATATATGGGTCATGTTTTTTTATCCATTCAGCCCCTTGATGCCTTTTATTGGAGCATTTAGTCCGTTTACCTTTAAAGTTATTACTGAAAGGTACATGTTTGTAGTCATTTCTATTTTTGTGCCTGTGTTCCTTCTTACTTTTTTATTTCTTCTTTTTACAGCATTCCCTTTAGCATTTCTTGCATTGCTGGTTTGGTGGTGATAAACTCCCTTAGCCTTTTTTTGTCTTCGAAGTTCCTAATTTCCCCTTCAATTTTGATTGATAGTCTTCCTGGATAGAGTATTCTTGGATTCAGTCCTTTGGTTTACAACACTTTATATACTTCCTTCCATTCCCTTCTAGCTTGATGTGTTTCTGTTGAGAAATCATTTGATAATCTGATGGGGGATCCTTTGTAGATAACTCTCTGTCTCTCTCTTACAGCCTTTAAGATTCTCTCTTTGTTGTTAACATTTGCAATTGATATTATGACGTGTCTTGGTGTGGGTCTTTTGGGATTCATCTTGCTTGGGACTCTGTACTTGTGTAACTTTTTTCTTCCCCATATCCGGGATGTTTTCTGTCATTATTTCTTCAAACAGATTTTCTAATCCTTGCTGTTCTTCTTGTCCTTCTGGCAGCCCTATTATACGTATGTTGGAATACGTATACAAAAGCATGTGACAAAATGCGTATGTCTCATTTTGTCCCAAAGCTCCCTGAGGCTCTCCTCCTGCTTTTTAATTTTTTTCTCTAATTGCTGTTCAGATTGACCTTGTTTCTCTACCTTATCTTCTAATTCACTAATTCGGCCCTCTGCTTCTTCTAGTCTACTGTTGAAACTTTCCATGGTGTTTTTGACTGTAGCTATATCACTTTTCATTTCTTCCTGATTTTTGCATAGGTTGTTGATTTTCTCATCTATCCGATGTATGAATTGCCCTACCATTACTCTGAATTCTTTTTCGGTCATGTTGCATGCTTCAATTTCACTAATTTTCTTTCTTGGCGACTCCTCATTTTCTTTCCTCTGGGGATTGTATTGTCTCCCCATTCTGACTATCACCAGAAGGTTCAAATGTCGAGTTGTGTACAGTGGGAGCTTCATACCACCCGAATGTAACTGAAGTGCTCTGACACTAAGACGTGTGGCTGCCATGGGTTGGTGGGAATCAGGCTTGCCCCAGATCAGCATTATCAGTGCTCAGTGTGGTCTCATGTGCGCACCTAGAATCAGGGACTCCGCCTGCACCACGCTGAAACAGAGACCCTGCTGGCGTCTGCCAATAATCAGAGTCCCCTAGCAAGTGCCAGGAGTCAGAGTTCCCCTGCGTCTGCACCAAGAATTGAGTACCATAGTCTCTGTTGTTTCGTGTTGGCCTCTGCTGAGAATAAGGGTCCCTGTGTGTGCATACACCAAGAATTGGAGTCACTGGCTCTTAGTGTGAATGCACTGTGAGTCAGGGATCCCAGGTGCATGTGATAAGAAACAGAGTTAAGTCAGTGGTGCTCAGTGCTGCCTCCTGCCTGGAGAATCAGGTTCCCGGTCAGCTTGGGGGACTGGGTTGCACAGTAGCACTGTGTCAGCAGGAGATCTGCTTCTGCACTGAGGAAAACAGACTTCCGGTGTGAGCTTGCCCAGAATCGAAGTCAGGTGGCACTGCCGCCCTGCATGGGTTTCAGGTTTGGTCGCCAGATTGCATTGCAGGGAACAGATTTCCAGTGTCCATGTACTCCCAGGCTCAAATTCCTGTAGCGGCACTGTGGCCAGTGCAAGGGGCAGGTCTATCAGTTACTATGGCACTGCCTGCGAACCTGTGGGGAGGGGGATAGTCTCCTTGACTCACAGCAATCTGCAGCCGGGAAGTCTGGATTCTTGTTGTCTGTTGGTCTGTTGCAGGTCTCTGTCCCCAGTGGCTGCAGGGTCCTGGTTTGCGTCTGAGACCAGACTGGGTGGTGCTGAGGCCAGGATCCTAGTCTCAAGCTGCTCTGTTCCTCAAGATGGTGTGGTCTCTGTGCCCTCACTGGCAGCCCAGAAGTGTCGGCGTTGTGCACGGGGCTCCACCGTCTAAGACTGCCTGGTTTGGCAGCCCCTTGGAGGACCTGCAGAATCTAACTGTCCCTAGCTCATACACACACACACCACACACACCCACACACTCCTCTATCGCTCCCTCACTCTCTCCCTCCCTACCTTCCTGCTGGTTGCCATCTTCCTTTCTCCTGTGTTCCACTTTTAACTTTTAATAGTCTTTTTTTATATCTATTATTTCATTGCCCATCAATCCATCTGAGATATGAGGTTTCCCCCAAAAGACACCCCTGAGCCAGACCCAGAAGTGAATGTAAATGCAGTGAAATTTTTTAGGACACTGGATATAACTTCATGCAATTGCAAGAGTCCTTTGTCAGGAGGAGTGCTATGCTCACAGACGTTCGGAGTACTGCATGTAGTTAGTCTCTAGGGGAAATCAAATCTGCAGAGTAGGCAAGCCAACCAGCATTAACTCACTCAATTGCAGCCCAGATTATATTTTTCGAGAGCTGACAAAAATATAGACTTTTCTTTTCTTAGACTTCTTTTCTTACACTTCACTGATCTATTACTTGCACTAATGTGCCATTTAGTTTGGCTACTTCAAATGAATAACTTTTGTAAAAATAAAATGGTTTTCCTATTGGAAAATACAAAAATTTTCCCAAAAGTTTTTTTTCTTTTACCTTCTAAATTTAACTACTTTTCCATACATTTAATTAGGAAAATACAGCTTTTTTAAATCCTCACCCAAGGACATGTTTTTATAGCTATTAGAGAGATAGGAAGGAGAAGAGAGAGAGAGAGAAATATCAATCAGTTGCCTTCTGTATGCCTTCTGACCAAGGATTGAACCTGCAATCTGGGTCTGTACCTTGACTTGGAATCGAACCCCCAACCTTTTGGTTCATAGGAGGTCCTCCAACCAATTGAGCCACACCAGCCAGGCACAGATATTTTAAAAAGGTATTTTCATATATAGTTGCCACATGATTTTCAATCGTTTTTCTCTTTTTGTCTGTCTCCTAGATGGATAAAGTTACAAGGAACATAGTTAGACATTAATATATAGTTCCAGGAGCCAGTCTCTGACTCCATTCTTCCCATATTGAAAAATTTTAGCAGTCAATAATAGTTGGTATTTTTGTTTTAAAGTTTCACACAATTAAAGGACTTTATTAAACCTTGAGTTGTTCAGAGCTATTTACATACTTTGAAAGATATTTTGAGTAGTGTTAATACTCTTCAAACAGTGTATTATGAGAATGTTTCCAGTTTTTTACAGCCTTGCTTGGAGGAAAGGCCATTAAACGAAGCTGTGGAAAGTGCTGCCAAGGCCATGTACAGCAGCCAGCGCTGCCCTGGAGGCTGGGCTTTGCTCCTGGATCTGCAGGAGTAAGTGCAAACCCTGAGAACAGCATTTAGGAACATTCATGGTGATTTAAGAGAGTCATTTTATATCTGTTGAATTTAATAATAAAATCTCTGGACTCATATTTTGTATAATATAAAAATATTTGTACAGCATTTCATTTTTTATTGCATTTTCTGAAAGTATCAATGACAATTTGGAAATAATAATAATATTAATTAATTAATTAATCAATGCCCTTTTGCCATGGAATTTGAGAAACAGTACTCAGGGAGTTAATTCCAAAACTTTATTATTTCACAGAGAAGGAAATGCTTAGAAAATAATTTTTAGTTTCTAAGCATTTCCTTCTCTGTTACTTAAGCATTTTTAAGGCATGGCATTTTTTTCCTAGAAGAAGATTTTTTATAAAAAAAAAAATGATTCTAACTCTGATGAACTTTGCTTCAGACTTTCTTTTATTGGAGTCAGGGAGAAGAGGGAAGCAACTTAGTTGGATACTGGGAATCTGGGTTAATTCCTCCTTTTGCCATATGCTCTTCATAGTAAGTTTGAACCAGTGGAATTACAAGTAACTGGTTTCCTTTCTCAAAAGACTTTCCAGGAAGATCCCAGAAGAACTGAGTTATGGGCATGGTCTCTGTGATGGGTATTTTTCAGAGAGAGATTGGAGCTAGGGAATAGGTAACAAAAATGCCCATCAGTGGTCTCCTTGGGACTCCCAAAGAACTAAATTACTGTATCTTTCACCAGCTAAATATTCATTTCCTGAATGTTGTAAGTTCTTGGCTTCCCCAAAACATAATTTCTATATTGAGAATGTGTTTTATCTATCCCTTAAGAGAGTTTACAAAATTCTTATGATGGAAAGTGTTTAAAATTTGCCATATTTCTAAAATAACAAACATATGTAGGGATTGGTTTTCCTCAGTTGAAGTAACATTTCTAATATGGTGTTAAATTCACTCATGTTGAAGGGGAAATAAAATATTGCTTTAGAACATTACTTATGATTGAAAAGACTTCTGATCTAAGAAAATACCACCCCCCCATTTACAGATTCTCTCAGACTTTTTATTTGTTAATGTAAGAAACATTCAACCTGTGAATAACTTTTGTGAGATTATTTGAGCCAAACTGTTGACAATTGCCAGGAAGCAGAATGTAATGGATTGATATAATGCTCCAGAGAATGGCAGTTTTGCACCTTGTTTTATACATTACAATCAAAGGAGGAGATGTATGTAGGTTACATGAGATCCATTGGTGATAGATTAGGGAGGTGGGAGAAAGCAAAGTGGAGAAACCTCTGGGATTGGATAAAAAGTAAAATGATAGACACAGACTTCTTTTACTTAGGTGGGTGCAGGATAGTTAACAGTCAACTGTTAACTCTATAACAATGAGGGGATTTGTGGTCTCCACAAAGTTGTGCTTTGCTTTAAGGAGTCCAGCAAAAGGAAAATTACTTGGACATTCCAATGATATGTTATCATAAATGCAAAAAGACGACAGGCTCAGTTAAGGTAAAGATTGACCTTTGTTGGGGACGATACCAGCTTAGGACATGACTACCCACCATAAACTGCTTTTAGTTAAGTTTTCATTTCAAACCATTCTTTGTGGTTACTTTAGGTCTCTGAGTTTGCTGGCCACCACACAGGCCTTCCCTGAGCTAGTCAGCTAAGCATGTGGCCCTTTTTCGTCCACATATTTTAACATCTAATAATATTTATGAGTCTTCTTGTTTTATCAATTTGAATTTTAATGTTTCTTCTTCAAATAGACAGTTTATAAAAAAATCCATGAGTGTATAGAAGTAGTTTTGGGAAGTTGATTTTATTTTAAATGGCATGTTGCCTACTCTCCCATTTTAAAAAAGAAAGAGAAAGTACACATTGTTTCTTAGAATGGAAGAGTTGACTTTATAATGTGATATTAAAAGGAATTTTAGAGACAAAAAAAGGGAGGTTTAGGAAATAAAGAGGATCCGTGGGAGAGGAATGTATAGATGGGGGCTTGGAGATGCTAAAATGCTTATCTTACAGAGGATAGAGAAATGTCAAGGATAATGGGGGAGGAAGGCATACATTCACAGAGGATGAAGAAAAGTCACAAGATATTGGGAAGAGGGAAACATTTTCACAGGGGATAGAGGAATGTTGCAATATAAGGGGGAGAGAAAAAGGGAGCACCACATGGGCTTTGAGCTTTGAAATTGATACCCTGTAGCAGAGTGACCAATGAGGAAAGCATGGGGGTCCTAAATTAAGGAAGGTCTAATTAGAAAGGGTCAAGGTCAGACAAAGAACTGCAGCATATATAAACCAGAGACAAAGAGACATGAGACAGATTTTTTAGATTCAACTTTTCCCATTAGAGAGAGAGAGAGAGCAGGCTTTTTCCATTTGGGGGCCCCTCCCCAGGGGGTCCCTTTTGGGGACACCCCTGCCCAGATGGAGTTTGTATATGCTTCCAATAAAATTCTACATTTTTATTAAAGACATCTATTAGTCTATGAATTTATTCTTCAACTTCCTTGGACAAGGAAGAAAAGTCTGCAGCCTGAATCCCATGTTTCAATAAGGGTTTGCTCTCATCGCCACCTTGCTGTTAAGATGTAATGTTTTCCCACTAGTTTACAACTCCATTATGAAAGTTTATTGAATCACTACTAAGAACATCTCAATACTATGGGGAAATGCCCTTAGCAAATATTTGGTTTGAATAGGTGGAAGAAAAATTCTACTATTGGCACAATGATTGAGAAGACAGCTGATAATGATCTTTAATACCTATTCCCGTGGTAGGATAGGAATAATGCATAGCGTGTGATCTGTATTAAAATTCTTTCATACTGACAGTGTTCTAAAAACTCACATTTTGTGAAGCAGAAAAGAATAGTAAATTAGTAAAAAAAAAAATAATTGTGATGTTTAAGATTTAAAAAACATACACTTAAATTTTGAAGATGCTAGATTTTGTTTAGAACATGATAAGGATGTGTCCATTTCTTCACTATCCCGAGGATTTGCATAAAAATTAGATTCAAAGCACAAAACAAATTGATGCAGCTATATTCACACTTTTTATCGCTAACACACATGAAGAGGTTAAGCCAGAGGTTAGCACTGTTTAAAGGCACCACAGTAGATGATTATAAGTTTACATTTCAAGATCATTTCTTTTTTTTTAAATATATTTTATTGATTTTTTACAGAGAGGAAAAGAGAGGGATAGAGAGTTAGAAACATTGATGAGAGAGAAATATCGATGAGCTGCCTCCTGCACACCCCCCACCGGGGATGTGCTCGCAACCAAGGTACATGCCCTTGACCGGAATCGAAGCTGGGACCCTTCAGTCTGAAGGCAGATGCTCTATCCACTGAGCCAAACTGGCTAGGGCTCAAGATCATTTCAGTTACAATCTGACTATTGGAAAGAAAAGTTGGGACTTTAAAAGGGTCTGCTTCAATAAGCAGATGTGAAAAGCCATTTTGGTAAAATTATTTGTGGATTTCAGACTCAGGCAAACTCTAAACATATGAAGAAAGGAGTAGGATTACATTAAAATGGATGTTAAATAGCAGGGAGCAGCTCTGGACATCCAGGAAGCTGAAACTCCAGTTCCAAAGTCAACAGAATGAAATCCTGATGCATCATAAAGGATATACCAGCTATAGCTCAGCACCACTGGCTGTTTCATTGTGCCCTCTGGTGGGAAACTTTATAAATCACAATTTAAACAGTTTCTAACTGCTTTAGCAAAGCTTGTTTTTATATCTGGGTTTTATGTATAATCAGACTCAAGCCTAAGGGAAAACACGTGAAGGGTGATGGAGGCAGAGTTACATATCAACTAATCTGGCCTCCAGCTTTTGCCTGGAGATGATAAATTATTCAGTCAGACTTGAAAGAAATGAACTATTTACTATTCAGTTTTCCTGTGTCCCATGGAAAGTATTAATTATTGAATACCTTGTAAGCGCCAGGCAATATTAACTCTGAATTTAGTCCAATGCTTTTTCTCTTCCTTTCCCTGTTACCCAAAGGTCTTCCCAGAGCTAAAAATCACATCTCCAGTCTATTCCTACTTGCATATTCAGGCTTTAAGTGTTCTTTGCTTCCTGTCCTCTTTCAGAGAGGGGCATAAGAGAGGCAAGACTGGCAGGGGTGGTCCCAGGAAGTGCTGCCCTCTCAAGTTAGTGAGACCTGACTTGAGACCGGGGTCCTTCACCTAAGGTAGCAGTGGGATTGTGGCAGGTAGAGACAAAGATCTATGGTGGAGAGCCACCATGGAGCTTGTGAAGCCAGGAAAGCTGAGGAGAAAATGAACAAGGAGGCAGGGAGAGGAGGTGGGCAGGGTCCCGAAGGCCTGGGACATTTGCTCTTAGTCTTGGGGTGAGTGTGCTCACATGTGCTAGGTCAATTTGAAAGGCTCAGAGTGGACAAAGATGTGTAGAATATGAACATTTTTAGAATTAGGAGAAAGATGCAAATTGACCGTACCTTCATGACACCCACCAGCCAAACAGGAGTGAGTATAGAAATTAACCCAACAAAGATGGTGGGTTAATTTGCATACACAGGCACCGAGCAGCCGGGGGCAGGGCAGGATGCTTGTGTCATTGCCATGGCAACCACGCAGGTGTTCCATACCGTCCCAGCGGCTCCTGGTCTCTGGGCAGCATGAGAAGGCAGAAAGGCAGCTCCGGCCGGAGCGAAGGTGGTGCTGGCAGCCAGGGGAAGGAAGGCCCATTCTTGCACAAATCTTCATGCATCGGGCCTCTAGTAATAACATAATAGCTAACACTTACCAATACAGGCCACCTATTACATATTTTGTTCCAAGTACTTCATATAGCTCAACCCATTCAGTGCCACCCACACCCCATGAAACAAGTGTGTTGTTCTGTTTGCTGATAAGGAGGCACCAGCCCAGAAGAGTAAGTGCTATGGTAGATGACATAGGGACAGTAAGTGTGAAGAGCTGAGGCTCAAACCGTGGCCCTCTGGCTCCAACCTGTGTTCCTAACAGACACTCCATGCTCACATGAAGTTACAAAGTATCATAATAAATCAAACACCTGTAAAACTTGGCTTGACTTAGTTAGTGACTAACAACTGTCACTAGTACCAGTGAAGGCGCCTACCAAGACGCCTTTCCCAGAAGAGCTCAGCCGCCTACCCACAGTTGGGTATTATATCTTGTTAAGTTTAAAATCCAGCTGTTGAGTTATATAAATGCTACAGAGTTGATTTACCATGGTATTTTTTATTGATGCCAACAAAACAGAATTTTTGCCTTATACACCTTTTTTCCTTTTATGTGGTGATCACTCCCTTACCCATCTCTTCTTTGATTTTAAACAAATCCGAGTCTTTTATTTCATTTGAATTTGTAAAACTTTTAGGCCCTGATAGTAACTCATGAATTAATGAACTCACTGACTCATGAAACAGATGCAAAATACCTGCTGGGTGGCAGTCTGGTGCTGGGGACAAAAACAGTTAGTGGCCACTGGAGGGGCTTGTGCTGGCTCACAGTAGCCAGCGGGTCATGTTTCCGGACTTCTGTGAGCCAGCTGTCATATACAACCATTCTTAAAAATTAAATTAGCCCTAGCTGGTTTGGCTTAGTGGATAGAGCATTGGCCTGTGGACTGAAGGGTCCTGGGTTTGATTCTGGTCAAGGGCACATGCCTGGTTGCATGCTCAATCCCAAGTAGGGGGTGTGCAGGGGGCAGCCAATCAATGATTCTCTCTCATCACTGATGTTTCTATCTCTCTCTTTCTCTCCCTTCCTCTCTGAAATCAATAAAAATATTTTAAAAATTAAATTATATGAGTATACAAATATATGAATTATATTAAAGACAAAGCTAATCAATACTATGAACTTATCCCTTCCTAATTTTTTGCTGCATTTTATTATTCATGCTCTTGAGGTTATTCATAATTGGATCTATATGAGGGAACTTCACTGTGAGAATGAACAAGAGATTGTGCATTCCTTCCCATCTCTACGACAGACACCTCACATTGGTAGCTTGAAATTGGTCATTGTGTATTTATACCATGGAAATTGGCAATTGCTACAAATCAGGGCTTTTCCTCCAAAAGATCTATTTGTTAAGCATTTAGCAGCATACTACCAGTTATATACAACCTCTATGAAAAAAGAATTATCAGTCTAATTAACTAGTGGTTTGAACAGTAACACTAAAAAATGTTTTTTAAAAAAGAAAAGCTGAACAAAACAAACACCAAAATTATTGTGGTTATTAACAATGGTGATTTTACATTACTATCTTTTAACATAGTTAAATCAACTCAATTTTCAAATTCCTCAGGAATTTGCAGATGGAAATAGAACATTGATGCTGCTCTTTGCTTCTGAAATCGAAATCAGTCCTGCGGGACCTTGTGGGGGCAGTGGTGTTTCTAGCCACAGCTCTGTGGTTGGACAGGTTTTCACATGTTGCACTCTGGCAATCACAATTAGGTGGCTCACTAGCCCTCCACAGAATAGTCACACTCTTCTGTGGAGGTGAGAGACTGTGGAAGAGTTTAACCAATAGGGTTTATGTGCTATGGCTCCTTTCAGACCTGCTTTTACTTCAGGTGACAACCAGAGAGAACACTCTGCCAGGGAGCCACAGGGCTCCCAGAGTAAAGGACATCTGACCTCACTTGGCTTTTGAGGTCCTTCTCACTAGAACCTTCCTTCTCAAATATCTGCACTTGATTGTGCTGACTCTTCTTTCAATCACAAGCTTGAGTGTACCAGAGTAAACTTTACTTTGTTTCTAAAACTAAAATTATTTTCTGTTTTGAGGCTTTAATATTCTGGCTGGCTGAAACCAAATCTCTTTCCCTGGGATGGTGTCCAATACTAGGAGACTTTGGATCACTAGAGGACCAGGGGTAGGAGCTTGTTGGATGTTACCTGGGCATGCTGGTGCTCAGAGACACCACAGTCTGGATTTCTGGCAGTGGTCTACATATTTCACTTCTGTGCCCTTTCTTGTCTGGGCAGCAAAGTCTGAGGCATGTGTGAGCCACTCTGGGGCCTATTCTGCTCTTCCCACCTACTTTCACAGCAAAGACATGACAGGATAGCAACAGGAGGAGGAAGGAAATAATAATGTCTTATTACTTGAGCCCACCCCAATGTCCATAAATCTCCTGGTTATAATTAGGAAGTTTCCTGGGGTTTCAGTTACAAGTTAGGCTAAAATGAAACAGTTCAATGTAGAAAATAAACTCCCACTCAGTATCTTTAGCTATCCTTGAACTTCAGATCTCAGCTTTTCCCCCATGGCACTTACTCTTGACAAATGCAGGGCATCTGTGTGTGTGTATTGTGCTATGAGTTGCAAATATTTTTCCAGTTTGTTATGACTAGTAAGGTTATTATTAATCAGGAAAGGCAAGTTTGATTCAATCTAGTTACTCCATCATTGCTCTTCTTTGGTACAGACCAAAAACAATATGCAATTGAATTAGAATCCCACTCAAAATGTCATAAAAAGAAAATAAATATCACAAAGAATAACTCCATCTTAACACTGTTGACATTCAATGAGTGTTGGTTCTGTTTAGAGAACACTCCTTTCCATACTCCTGGGAGATGTCTTCAACAGGCATTAAATCTCAGGCCTGTCATGAGATCTCATGGCTTCTTTGAATTGTGCTGCTATGGACTAAATTTATATGCCCCCCTCCCAAATTAATATGTTGAAGCCCTATTCACAGTGTGATGATGTTTGGAGGTGAGGCCTTTGGAGGTAATTAAATTTAGATGAAGTCTGAAGGTGGGGTCTCCATGATGGGATTAGTGTCCTCCTTGGAAGAGGAAGAGAAACCAAAGCTGAGCTCTCTTTCCTCCCCACTATGTAAGGACATAGTGAGAAAGCAATAGTCTGCAAGCCAGGATGAGGGCTCTCACCAGGAACCAAATCTGCTGGCATCTTGATCTTGGACTTCCTAGTCTTCAGAATTGTGAGAAACAAATGTATGTTATTTAGGCCACCATTGTATGGTATTGTGTTATAGCTGCCCTAGCTGGAAGATAATATAACGTGCTTGGAATCAAGTCTACACATAGAACATGACAGGAGAGGCATATTCCCTTCTGCAAACTTTCTTTGCCATTTTGATAGGTAAAAATACTAACTTTCAGTTTTTATTACATTTTTCTTATTGTAAGGCTGAGAATCTTTAAAATTGTTTAACAGCTATTTATATTTCCTTTTCGTGAATGACCTTTACATCTTTTGTCTGTTTTGATTTTTTCTTATTGAGTTGTAGGAGCTCTTTATACATCAATGAAATTAGTCTATTGTGCTATGAGTTGCAAATATTTTTCCAGTTTGTTATTGTTTATGATGAGGTTTTTTTTAATATCTATTTTTCATATAATTGTTGTTATTAATACTTTATTTAAAAATGTGAGTGACAACAAGCATTTTCCTTCTCCTGGGGAAGGAGAGGGTGAATCCACTGAGCAGATAAAGAACAGTTTTGGTCTCTGGTGGAGAAATAGCATGATGCAGGACTGAGTCCAAAGCAAGTTCAGGCTATAGTAAGAAATGAAAAAAACACTCCCATATTTTAAGATTAGATAACACAATTTTATTTTCATTTGCCATGGCAGGTCCTTGTGTCATCTTTGATGACTAGTAGTAACAATACTTACTGTTCAGCATGCCAGTTGTCAGAAATTTTACATGCATGTTCTCTAATCTGATCACTTGACCATGTTGTTTCTTCCTACATCACAATTGAGGAGGTCAAGGCTCTGAATAGTTAAAGGATTCAGTCAGAATCACAGACACAGCAGATAGGGAACCAAGAAGATACAGGATCATTTAATCACTGAGCTGGGCTACTTAGCCTTTATAACAGACTAAAGACCTTGCTATTTTTTAACTCTTCATATTTATAATGAAAAATTTTCTCAAAGTGATCAAATACAAACATCTATACTAACTGTTGCACTGAGGTCAGAGTCTGATCTTGTTTTATTTTTTTCCTCCATCATCCTTTAATTTATCCTTTAATCCTGCCTCTTGATTCTGATCTTGTTTCAAATAAAATAGCATTAATATGTTGGAATTGGAAACTTTACCAAGAAATCCAATTTCCCTTCATTAGCACCCACATTTTGCTGAAGGAAGACATTCAGAGAGCACTAATATGCCATGCCATTCATTCCACAACTACTTTGAAAGCACCTCTCATGTGCATAGCACTGCACACCTCAGTGGCATCTGTGTGTCTGGTTATGCATGGGCAAGAGTTTTTTTTTCACCTAAGACAGCCTTTTGGTATCTGAAAGCACTCCACTGATGTTTAGAGGAGATACACCTCGTCTAAGTGCAATACTTTGTAGGTAGAGTCTATTTCTAAGTCACATGTCCAGGGGTATTCTGTATCTGCTTCCAAGAGAATTATTCATCTGGTTTTCCTCCCGACTGAGAGGCATTGAGAGATAGGAGCCCTGGAATCTGGGAGTGTTAAATGAAAGTAAGACAAGATGGTGGTGGGAGGAGTAAGGGAAAAGGACATGTTAAGAAAGATGGAAAAGTTCAGCTACAGGCAAATGGATGGTGTGGACAGTATCTCTATAGCTGTTGTCTGTTTACCTTTAACTACCTGGTACAGACTTTGCAACAAACAGAACAAACATTGGAATCCATCCAAGCTCTCTTCAAGAGAATGTTTTTAATCATTTAAAAATTCTGAGAAAGGGAAAGACTGGAAAGATTTAATTACTCTCTGCATAGTTAATCCTAAATCATTAGGTCCCCCCTAAAGGCTAATATGCTAAGTGTCCATCTGACCAGTAGCTATGAAACACACTGACCACCAGGGGGCAGAAGTTCAATGCAGGAGCTGATGAACTGCAGTGACACACCCCGAAACCAGAGAGGAGGGAGCCTGATTCTTCGCAGGGCCACGCAATTCCACCTTCGGCTATGGGTTATGTTGTTGCTGGGGCACTGTCAGGCCTGAATCTGATTTACTGCACACTTGCATTTGCATTCCACACCCTGTAAGACAGCAACTTTGCAGAGTGCCCTCTCGTATTCCGGGACCCCTCAGGGGATGCCGGAGAGCCAGTTTTAGCCAGATCCCTGCAGGCCAGGCTGAGGGACCCCACCTGCCGGAGGGAACCCGCTCACTTCGCAGAAGATCTTTGAGCCACGGCACCACCCCAGGTGTGGCCGGCCAGGGAGGGACTGCAGGAGGTTGGCTCCAGGGTGCGTCTGGCCCATCTCGCCCAGTCCTGTCCCACCAACCACCTTCTAATTAATTTCCTTTCAATGTGCATGAATCCATGCACTGCGTCACTAGTTAGATTATAAGATGGAGAGGTGTCATAGAAATGCATGAAGTAATAAAGATTGGGAACCTAGATATATAAATGGCCATTTCATAAAGGAAATAGGCTGTTATTTTTAAAAACTCATTGACATTTAAAAAATCCTGTTGTAAACAATGGAAAAAGATGTGTGCTTACTGTTAAAGAAATTTTAAACCTTTTGTGCTCTATAAAAACAGGACTGCACAAAAATTTCTGTACTTCAAAAGAGTAGAAAAAATAGAACATGTTTGTTGAGGGTTACAATGTTCATTCCAATGGGCAGGGATGCTTCAGGTATCCAAGAATGAGATAAGTCCCTGGTCATCTCATGAGGTTAATGAGACATTTGCCCACAAAATGATCCTTCCTCCCTAAAACACAATAGGCATTTAATCTAGCCCTTGAAGTTAATTCATTGTTTCTCTCTCTCTCTCTCTCTCTCTCTCTCTCTCTCTCTCTCTCTCACACACACACACACACACACACACACACACACACACACACACACTTTCTGTTTCAGTAGCCAAATCTCCTGAAGGACAGTGCCACCTCATGTGTGTATACGATGGGGAAGAAGTAAATACCTCAGTTTGGGAAATTGCACATAGGCAATGTCAACATTTGCTCTTCACAAATTCAAAGCTCTTGTTGTCCAGCCCTATCTAATGATACCCTAGCATGAATAACATGTATGATGTTTGGCCATGTTATTCTAGTCGAACTTCAGTTCCTTCACTCTGTCCCCTGAAGAAATGTCTAGAGATCCAATCAAGGGTGTGCCTCCTGCCACCCGTTTGAAGGATTGTTTTACAAAGCAATCAATCAGTACACTGAAATAATACAATTATAGGACATGTGGAAGGAGCTTCGGAACTCTTCCCGTCCACCCCTCCATTTATAGCTTAAAAACACACACCAAGACCTAGTTGTAGAAATTATCAATTTGCAGTTTATTAGTGGTTAAAGCAATCACCACACTAGTTTTAAATGTGTGATGAGGGGCAATTCTGTGTGGTGGCCCTCTTCCTTCATCAGAAGGAAGTGACAGCTCCAGTCTGCAAGCCAGCGACTTAGGCTTTGGTCTGCTGTTTGGTGCTTGTAGCATTTGGTCCCAGTCACATGTTTGATAGTCACCTGCCTCTCATCTTCTGGCAGGCCTACCTGGACATGTGTTCATGGTGATGACAGAGGCATGAGAGCAAACAGAAATGCGCAAGTGCCTCTGCTTGAGCCAAGTCTGCTAACAGCCTATGGGCCAATCAAGTCTCATGGCAGAGGGAGAGGGCTCTCCAAGGTTACATGGCCATGGGATGGAAGGGTGAGGAAGTGGAGCTAGTAATGCAAATATCCCACCATACATTCTAAATAAAAATTCAAATCTGACATAAAAATGATATTGAATTTGGCTGCATAGAGCCCAGAGGACTATGAAGCACTGATTTTTGCCTTTCAAAGCACTTTAGCACCAACTGACAGTTGTTGTTTTTTTAATTGTAAAGAACAATTGTTATATAAATTAAATTCTATTTAATTCAATTTAATAAGTATTTATTTACCAAATCTGATGTGCTAATCATGAATAAACACCCAGGCTATTGAGCAGCATAATTATAACAAGACTAGAGGCCTGTTGCATGAAGATTTGTGCAATAGGCCTTCCTTCCCCTGGCTGCCAGCACTGGTTTTCCTCCGGCACCCGGGACCCAGGCCTTCACTCTGGCCAGAGCCTTCAGTCTTCTCCGCTCCAGCCAGAGCACCGCTTCTGTAGCTCCCTCCGCCCCCCGCCCCCCGCCCTACCGTTCATAGCAGGCGTCCTGCCCCACCTGGCCACTCAGTGCCTGCATATGCAAATTAACCTGCCATCTTTGTTAGGTTAATTTGCCTATTCACTCCTGGTTGGCTGGTGGTCGTCGCAGAGGTATGGCCAATTTGCATACTTTTCTTTTATTAGTGTAGATTTCTACTGAACCCCAAATGTCCCCCTTCTTCTAGGCAGCATATGGACAGTGTGATAGACTCACAGTCTGCACCACAGATGTTAGAAAACAGGGATCTCTCTCAGTTCAATGATCTCTCTGTGATCCTTGGTGATAGACTCAGATGGCTGAAATAAAATACCAGATGCAATAAGGAGAAGATGGAAAATTCAGCAAAGGAATCTTTGGCCTTTTCAAATCATTGGGGTGACCACATGAGGTGGGATCATGCACCTGAAGATTTTCTAGAAACTGCTCTGAGGGCAACAGCACTCCTTGTGGAAATGTGATGTGCTCCATGTTTTAGCTTTCATGGGGAAAGGATCAGGAGTGGTCTGTCTGGCCAATGACATGCAATCGTTGAACTTTCTCCAGTGAGCTGCACAGAAATAGTTTGTGTCTACTCTATTTCTGTAGAAGTGGATGGAGCCCCAGGATTTATTCTATCTCTTTAATCTATCTGAGAGCACTCATATCACCTGTTACTATAAGCAGAATTCTCCACCAAATTTTGGATCAGAATTAATAATTAGGATAAAAATGGCCTTTCTGGAATAATAATGTTTTCCCCTTCCCCTTCCCTGTCAAGTGGCTTTCTTAAAGCAGTGGAGTTCTCTAATATGAGCTTAGCAAAGGTAAGGAGAAAGAACCCATGTATCCTGCCTACAATATTTCAAAGGATGGTTTTCAAGGGTCAGAGATCTTATTAGATAAAGATCTCTTAATCATAACCTAGGAAACCCTCCCAGTTAAAAAGAAGAAACACTGAATTACTATATTAAACTCTCAAGAAATACATTTTTGTGTAGAAAAAAAAGTCACTAATCTGACTTGGTGGCTCCATACCCAAGTTTTTTTGTTTTACAGGTTTTACAAGAGTTATCACTTCAAAGATTCCACTAGGTGGAGAGCCTGAGCCATAGTCCCTGTTTCATGACCAAAAAATAAAAAAATAAATGAAGAAATGTGAAAACCTTTTTTATTTTGCTGTTTACTTCACTTTTCATAGCTTTTTTTTAAAGTTGCATAGTAGAATTATTTATTGGTTAGCATATTAAAGAAAATCTGGCACGTAAAAACAAGCATTTCAAAGCTTTATAGTAACAACTATCACAGGAGACTGAATTGATCTCAGAACCCAGGAATGTAAAATCCACATCAATATTTTGTTATAAGGAGAAGTGCAGGCATCTGTCCTTCCCTTTAGAACCATAGTGACCAAATCACGCATCAATTATTTGAACTGATCTGTTTATTAAGACATTTACCTTAAAATGCATGGCTGGATTTTTTCAATTCAAAATTTCTTTGTTGAGTCTAGTAAGATAAAGTCAAAATGAAAATTTCCAAAGCTTGTGACCTAAATATCTCTTCCTTTAGTGACTGGCACAGATATCTGTCATCATGGTTTATATTTTATGCACATTACCTGGGTTCTGAAGAAAGGAGGTGGGCACTCCCTTGGCTCACAGGACAGCAAACTAATTTCCAGCTCTGCCTACTAGACTGGAAAGGGAGCAGAAGCTGCCACCTAGAGCCCCATTGGTAGTCTATCCAGGTCTCTAAAGGATCTGAGGATTCTCCAGATGTCAAGAAACCAACAGCTCTGTCTACTCCTCTTTTTTTTTTTTTTACCTATGGAACCCAAAAGCACAGCTCTGTTAATGGAAGAGCCTGGACCAGAACTCCCCCTCTCCAGGGCCTGGCCATTCCATTGGATGCTTCTTATGGAAATTGAGTTGAGTTTTGCCACTCTAAGCTTGACTTTTTTTTTTAATTGTTGAGACTATTATATATGTCTCCCATTCCCCTCTTCCCTTGCCCACCTCCACCCATCCCCCAACCACCCCTCCCTTGATCTTCACCACTCTATTGTCTGTGTCTATGGGCTATCCTATATAATAAAGAGGTAATATTCAGATCGACCCTCATGCCCTCACAAAATGGCTGCCCCCATCTAGTCACAAGATGGTCACCCCCATGTCATCATAAGATGGCTGCCACAAGATGGCCACCCCACATCATCACAAGATGGCCCCCCTCACATTGTCATAAGATGGCCAGTAGGGGAGGGCAGTTGGGGGAAACCAGGCCTGCAGGGGAGGGCAGTTGTGGGTGACTGGGCCAGCAGGGGAGAGCAGGTGATCAGGCCAGCAGGGGAGCAGTTAGGTGTAAATCAGGTCAGCAGGGGAGGGCAGTGAAGGTGATCAGGCTGGCAGGGAGCAGTTAGGTGTCAATCAGGCCAGCATGGGAGGGCAGTGGGGGCAATCAGGCTGGAATTCAGAGTGGGTAGGGCAATCAGGCAGGCAAGCAGGTTAGTGGTTAGGAGCCAGTAGTCCCAGATTGTGAGAGGAATGTCTGACTGCCAGTTCGGGATTGGGCCTAAACAGGCAGTCAGACATCCTGCGAGGGGACCCAGATTGGAGAGGGTGCAGGCTAGGCTGAAGGACGCCCCCTCCCATGCACGAATTTTGTGCACTGGGCCTCTAGTGTATATATGTTCTTTTGGCTACTCTCCTCTCCTTTTATCCACTCCTCCCCATCCTCTCCCCTTTGACTTTTGTCAGACTGTTCCATGCATCATGCCTCTGGTTCTATTTTGTCAGTTTATTTTGTTCATTAGGTTCCACATATAAGTGAGATCATATGGTATTTGTCTTTCTCTGACTGGTGGATTTCACTTAGCGTAATACTCTCCAGGTCCCTCCATGCTGTCACAAAGGGTGAGATCCTTCTTTATTACTGCCACATGGTATAAATGTACCACAGCTTTTTTATCCTTTCATCTACTGATGGGCACTTGGGCTGTTTCCACATCTTGGCCATCCTATCTAATAAAAGAGTAATATGCAAATTGACCATACCTCCGCTACACCCACAAAGCCATGCCCACCAGCCAATCAGGAGCAAGTATGCAAATTAACTCAACCAAGATGACTCTGGCCACGGAGAGAGCAGGAGGCTTGGGTTTCCCCGGTAATGGAGGAAGCCAAGCTTTCAGCACACCCTGGCTGGCCTAAGCCTTCACTCAAGGCTACAAAGTTTCAATTATAGAAGAAAAATAAATCCCAACAAAAATGGCTGCAGCCACGGAGCAAGCAGGAGGCTTGGCTCTGCTCAAGGCCACAAAGTTTCAATTATAGAAGATAAATAAATCCCAGATACCAGGGCCTCCACTTGGGTCACCAGGGGGCGTGGCCAGCCTGCAAACCACCACAGTCCCCTCACCCAGGCCACCACATGCCCTAAGGGAACCCCACCCTGATCCGGGACACCCTTCAGGGCAAACCAGCCGGCCCCCACCCATGCACCAGGCTTCTATCCTATCTAATAAAAGATTAATATGCAAATTGACCATCACTCCAACACACAAGATGTCTGCCCCCATGTGGTCAAAGATGGCTGTCCCCATGTGGACACAAGATGGCCACCACAAGATGGCCATCAGGTGAGGGCAGTTTGGAGGGACCAGGCCTGCAAGGGAGGGCAGTTGGGGGTGATCAAGCCTGCAGGGGAGGGCAGTTGGGAGGGACCAGTCCTGCAAGGGAGGGCAGTTGTGGGGACCAGGCCTTCAGGGGAGGGATGTTAGGGGTGATCAGGCTTGCAGGGGAGGGCAGTTAGGGGCAAACAGGCTGGCAGGGGAGCAGTTAAGCATCAATCAGGATGGCAGGGGAGTGGTTAGGGGGTGATCAGCCTGGCAGGCAGAAGCGGTTAGGGGCAATCAGGAAGGCAGGCAGGTGAGCAGTTGGGAGCCAGCAGTCCTGGATTGTGAGAGGGATATCCGACTGCCCGTTTAGGCCCGATCCTACTGGGATTGGGCCTAAACGTGCAGTCAGACATCCCTTGAGGGGTTCCAGATTGGAGAGGGTGCAGGCTGGGCTGAGGTACACACACCCCCCCCATGCAAGAATTTCGTGCACCGGGCCTCTAGTTGTAAATAACACTGTCATGAACATAAGGGTACATACATTCTTTCTGATTGATGTTTCAGGATACTTAGGATATATTCCCAGAAGTGGGATTGCTGGGTCAAAACCCAGTTCCATTTTTAATTTTTTGAGGAAACTCCATACTGTTTACCACAGTGGCTGCACCAGTCTGCATTCCTATCAAAAATGCATGAGGACTCCCTTTACTCAGTATCCTCACAAACACTTGTTGTTGGTTTATTGATGGTAGCCATTCTTGCAGGTGTGACGTGATACCTCAATGTAGTTTTTACTTGCATCTCTCTGATGATTAGTGACATTGAGCATTTTTTGTATGTCTATTACCCATCTGAATTTTTTTTTAGAGAATTGTTTATTCAGGTCCTTTGCTCATTTTGTTATTGGATTGTGTTCCTGGTGTTGAGTTCTATGAGTTCTTTATTTATTTTGGAAATTAACCCCTTATCAGATATATCATTGACAAATATGTTCTCCCATACAGTGAGTTCCCTTTTCATTTTGTTAATCGTTTGTTTTGCTGAGCAAAACCTTTTTAGTTTGATGTAGTCTCATTTGTTTATTTTTTTTCTTTGTTTCCCTTGCCTGAGGAGATATATAGATAAAAATATTGCTGTGCAAGATGTCTAAGATTTTATTGTCTATATTTTCTTCTAGCATTTTTATGGTTTGGTGACTTACATTTAAGTCTATTATCTATTTTGAGTTTATTCTTGTGTATGGTGTAAGTTGGTAGTCTAGTTTCTTTTCTTTCTTCTTTCTTCCTTTTTCTTTCTTTCTTTCTTTCTTTCTTTCTTTCTTTCTTTCTTTCTTTCTTTCTTTCTTTCTTTCTTTCTTCTTTCTTTCTTTCTTCTTTCTTTTTTTTTTTTTTGCATGTGCCTGTCCAATTTTTCCAACACCATTTATGATTGAGACTATCTTTCTTCCATTGTATGCTCTTGCCTCCTTGTCAATTATTAATTGACCATATTGACGTGGGCTGATTTCTGGGGTCTCCGCTCTGTTCTATTGATCTATGTGCCTGTTCCTGTGCCAATACCATGCTGTTTTGTTTACAGTAGCTTTGTATTATAGTTTGATATCTGGTATTGTGAAACCTCCAACTTTGTTCTTTCTCAAGATTGCTGAGGCTATTTGGGGTCTGTTTTGGTTCCATATACATTTTTAGAATATTTGTTGTAGATCTATGAAATATGCCATTGGCATTTTAATAGAAATTTCACTAAATCTGTAGATTGCTTTGGGTAGTATGGACATTTATATGATGTTAATTCTTCCAATCCATGTACATGGTATATGCTTCCACTTGTTTGTATCTTCTTTTATTTATTTCTTCAACATCCTATAGTTTTCTGAATACAGGTCTTTTACCTCGATTAAGTTTATTCTTAGGCACCTTATTTTGTTTTGTTTTTGTTGTTGTAATAGTAAATAGAATTGTTTTCTTAGTTTCTTTTTTTGATATTTTATTGTTGGCATATTGATTTTGTATCCTACTACTTTGCTGAATTCATTTATTAGATTCTAGTAGTCTTTAGGGTTTTCTATATACAACATCATGTCATCTGTGAATAATGACAGCCTTACTTCCTTCTTTCCAATTTGGATGCCTTTTATTTCTCCCTTTGTCTGATTGCAGTAGCTAGGATTTCCAGTACTATACTGAATAAGAGTGGTGAAAACGGATATCCCTGTCTAGTTCTTGATTTTAAGGGAAACAATTTTAGTTTTTGCCCATTAAGTTTGATGTTTGCTGTAGATTTTTTCATATATGGCCTTTATTTTCTTTTATTATTTTTTAAAATATATTTTTATTAATTTCAGAGAGGAAGGGGGAAAGAAATAGAAATATCAATGATGAGAGAAAATCATTGATCGGCTGCCTCCTGCATACCCCACACTAAGGATGGAATCCACAACCCGGGAACATGCCCTGTCCAGGAATTGAACTGTGACCTCCTGGTTCACAGGTTGATTCTCAACCACTGAGCCACGCCAACCAGGCATATATGTCCTTTATTATGTTGAGTTATGGTCCCTCTATTCCTACTTTGTTCAGATTTGTTATCATAAATAGCTGCTGGAATTTATTGAATGATTTTTCTGCATCTATTGATATGATCATATGATCATTATCTTTCATTTTGTTTATGTCAACTATCACATTTATTGATTTGTGAATATTGTACCAAACTTGCACCCCCAAATAAATTTCATTTGGTCATGTTGTAAAATGTTCTTAATGTATTGCTGGATCCAAATTGTTAATATTTTATTAAGGATCTTAGCATCTATGTTCATCAGGGATATTGACCTATTATTTTCTTTTTTTTTTTTTGTAGTGTCTTTATCTAGTTTTGTAATTAAGATAATGCTGAACTCTTAAAAAGAGCTTGGAAATCTTCCCTCCTATTAATTTTTTTGGAATAGTTTGAGGAGAATAGATGTTAGCTCTTCTTTGAATGTTTGATAAAACTCCACTGTGAAGCCATCCAGTCTAGGACTTTGCTTGTTGAAAATTTTTTTGAATACTGCCTCAATTTCTTTTGTTATCGATCTAGTCAGGTTTTCTGATTCTTCCTGTTTTGGTTTTAGAATATTGTATGTGTCTAGGAATTTGTCCATTTGCCCAGGTTGTCCAATTTGTTGCATATAGTCATTCATAGTATTTTCTTATTATGTTTTGCATTTATGTGATGTCTATTGTTACTTCTCTTTCATTTATGATTTTATTTATTTGGGTCTTTTTTCCTTGTTTCTTTATGAATTTGGTTAAAGGTGTATCAATATTATTTATCTTTACAAAGAAACAGCTCTTGGTTTCATTGATCTTTTGCATTATTTTTTTTAGTGTCTATGTCATATATTGCCCCTTTGATCTTTATTATTTCCTTCCTTCTACTTACTCTGGGATTTTTTGTTCGTTTGTTTGTTTTGTTTTTTGGGGGGTTTCTTTTTTGTTTTTTTTAGATGTAAGGTTAGATTGTTTGAGATTTTTCTTGCTTCTTGAGGTAGGCCTGTAATGCTATGAACTTCCCTTTCAGGACTACTTTTGCTGTGTTGTGTTTTCATTTTCATTTGTTTCCAGGTAATTTTTTAAATTTCTTCCTTGATCTCATTGGTATCCCATTCATTACTTAATAACATGCTATTTAGCCTTCATGTGTTTGAAAGTTTTTGAAGGTTTTTTTTTTTTGTAGTTGATTTCTAGTTTCATGCCATTGTGATCCAAGATGATACTTGATGTATTATTTCAATCTTCTTGAATTTGTTAAGATTTATTTTGTGTCCGCACATGTGTAAGGTGACCAGATTTTAACATTGGTAAAGCGGGACACCATTGACCGGGGGTGGGGGGGGGCGGGGGGAGAGGGTTCTTTTTCTTTAAATATATTTTATTGATTTTTTACAGAGAGGAAGAGAGAGGGATAAAGAGTTAGAAACATCGATGAGAGAGAAACATCGATCAGCTGCCTCTTGCACACCCCCTATTGGGGATGTGCCCGCAACCAAGGTACATGCCCTTGACCGGAATCGAACCTGGGACCCTTGAGTCCGCAGGCTAACGCTCTATCCACTGAGCCAAACCGGTTTCAGCCTGGGGGGGGGGGTGGGTTCTTGATTAAAAATTTGGTTTATATTGTAATCGCTTTTGGTTTTTTTAATAAAAGGAAATTCACTTCTTAGATCATCATTGAATTTGCATCCTCTTTTCTTACTCATTATGTTAAAAATCTAAAAAAAATAATTTAAAATTATATTATAAATTATTATATACATATTGCTTAAAAACACAGTAAGTAGGTACATAATTACATGAACATATTTTATTGTTAGTTTATAAATTAAATTAATTTGATTGTTATAAAGTAACTATATTTTAAAAATTATTTTAATCCTATATTTCTTTCTAAATAATAACAATACTAACTTGTATTATTTTTCCTCTGAATTTGCCGTAACGTAAGTCATAAGTGTCACTTTCAAGGCCGGCGCTAGACTTTTTGCCGCCACTATAAAATATAAATAATACGAGTACTGTCTGCTAAATTCAAGAAAATTTATGGATTTATGAAATAAATAAATTACTTACCTAAATTATCTGAATAGCTGATTTGTAATGACATCACTTGTTTAACTAGCTTACTAGCACGCAGTACAAAATGTATCGTCTGAGAGACAGTTACAAAATGTTTTCGTCATTGCCAAACCCAAAATATGCCATTGTTCATTAAGTCCAAACAATGGTGGTCGAATTCTAACAACTGATCAACAATGCAAACTTTGATAAGCAGTTCTCGATAATCTGTTCTCAACAATTATTTGTTATTATTAAAGTTTAACATTATAAAATTAACAAAAATAATATAAAACTCATATCCTGGCTAAATAGCCACATGGCCGCTGAAAACCGTATATTCCCTTCCCGTTCTCCCGCCGTTCCCTAGCTTGTTGTGCATTCTTTCCAAAAATCGGGACTTTTTTAAAACGCAGCGGGACAAATTGTTAAAAATCGGGACTGTCCCGCCAAAAGCGGGATGTCTGGTCACCTCAGCCTAGAGTCTTCAGGAGCAGTCCGCCTGCTGAGGTTGCTATGGCCTGCAGGCTCTGGCCACCAGGCCCTGCTCCCTGCCCAAATCCAGGTTCTGACAGGTGAGTGAGTTTCACCAACTCCCAGCCTCAACTCTCCCCAGCTGCAGGAGTGGAGGGAAGCCAAGCGCTGCCGTGTGACACAGTGTGCCAGGGACCACCACACACCCTGTTTTCCTAAACCGGCTCCTTCAGCTTCCATATGTCCCAAGTCCAGTTTGGGCTTGGTCAAAGCCCCTGGTCAGCTCTGTCGCTTGCCTTCCAGGTGCAGCTAGCCCTGAGCCGGCTGGTATTGCGCTCAGAGAAGCAGCTGCCACTGGGCTCAGTTACATAAAAGAAATCAAAGAGCCGAGAGTAAATATCCTCCCAGCCCCTTCCTATGCCCCCGGACACGGAGGGCTGGGGATGGGAGTAATGGAAAACGGCTGTTGCTTTGCATTTTATAATGAAAAGACGCCTGCTATGTAGAGAGGAGAGCTGATTTGTTCCCAGCAACACCTGGCATGTTCCCTGCCCCAACCCCGAAGCCTGACAGCACCTAGCAAAGGTGTGTCTGCACAGCCACGTTGGCCTGGCTCCTGGAACGTTGGGAGCAAGTAAAGATTGAAAAGCACCTCTTTGTACTCAAATGGCACTGTAAAATGCAGATTACAGCATCTGATTTTGTCTTCTGTGTTGATTTTGAGGCAGAGTGCAAATAGGTTCATGGGAAAAGCAGAAAAAAACAAGGGGAAAGGGAGAGGATCCTGCTGTCCACAGCACTGAACATTTTTTGTTTTTTGTTTGTTTGTTATTTTTCCTTCTGTTCTTCAAGTCAGTATATGCCATTTAAACCACTTTATGGGGTTAGGTAAAGAGCTAATGCTTCCTCTATAAGAGCAAGCAGCAGTGCCTTTCATATGAGTCACATACATTTAATCCACTCAAATGGAGCATACTGAGTGGAGAGAATGGTATGTGTCATTATATAAAGAACTTGGCATTATGATGCTATCTGGCTGAAGATCTTATTTATTTTGCAATTTAGAGAACGTAGACAAATCAGGCATTGAAAATGAATGTGCATGTTTAAATGCATGACTTTATTTTCATCCATAACGACCAAATGACTGGGCACCAGGAGGTGCATTGATGGGTCCCCTGGCATGGCAGGTCTTGGTGAGGCTGCGTGGCACAGGTCGGGGCCAGGGGACCTGAGGCCGTGCTCTGTCCCCCCGCCCCCCCCCCACGAGGCCGGGCTTGATGGGGGTGAAGCTGGTCAGTCTTGGTGTTGCCCAATGGGGGTGGGGCCAGCTGGACACTTCTATTATAGAGAAAGGGCATATAGCAATATTAAAATATTTCCTGTAATTAATTCCCTTTTATTGTGCAAGAATTTTGTGCACAGGGCCACTAGTATTTCATAAATGTTGTCCAAGAGCTCACAATTTGGCATGTGAGAGACACAGAAACAAACAATTGAGAGAATGAAAACACAATGTGTTAAGTCCTGTGGAAGATGTATGACTGAAGTGCTGGGGGTAAGGGTCCAAAAGGAAGAAAAAATGAATCTAGGAAAGACCTGACACTCAAGGAGCACTCAGTCACATAAAGAATGGACCACTGCCCGCTCCTCCCTACCCACCCCAAATTCTAGCTAGCATCATCTGCTTCATGAACTACTATACTAGCTTCCATCTGGTCCCTGATGCCATTCTCATGCCTCTGAATTTATTCTCCATGCAGGAAATCATGTCTTCCCTGCTGAAAATCTTCTATTGTTTCCTACCATATTCCACCTACTTGCCCTGGCCTATGGGTGATATGATTTACCCCTACATACCTTTTGATTGTTGCTTACATTCACATTTCTCCAGTCACACTGGCCTTTTTTTCCTTCCTGGAACCTCCACATCCATTCCTGCCTTTGGGCCTTTGCTCTTGCATTTCTCTTACTCTACCTTAGCTCCTTCTTCTCATCCAGTCTCTGCTCAGATGGACCCCTTATAAAGGAAAAATTCTGATCCAATTTTAATGTTTTATATTGTGTTTTTAATAACAAATATCAATTTCTAAAGTGATAACCTGTGTTTATTTTCTTCCTTTAAAATTGAAATGCAATTTCCTGGAGGCAGGAAGCTTGTTCCTCTTATCCAACAATTTCTCCCCATTGCTTGTCACATAGATATAAATGCTTGTCAATAGATATAAATGTTGGCACCTGGCATGGTATGAAAAATGAACAGCAGCCCTAGTGTTCCAGGAATGGTGACGTTTTTACCGGAGACATTAAGAGCAGGCCAGAGCGCACAACTGCAAAGCTTTCAGGAAGGGACTTCAGGGTCTCTCCAGATTCATTGGTTAGTCATTAAGTTAGAATTATGATACAGGAGTAAAAATGAACTAAGAAAAATAGTGTTGCTTTAAAAATGAGAGCAGTCCAAGAGATAAAACTGTGATCATTGTAATTGGACATTTGGAAATCTCTCATTTTTTCCTAGAGTCTTTTTATCTGTACTTTAACACTAAAAATATCTTTAATACTTTGCAACAAGAAAAGCTTATTATAAAGACACTAGAGGCCAGGTGCATGAAATTCGTGCACGGGGCAGAGGGGAGTGTCCCTCAGCCCAGCCTGCACCCTCTCCAATCTGGAACATCCCTCTCACAATCCAGGACTGCTGGCTCCCAACTGCTCGCCTGCCTGCCTTCCTGATTGCCCCTAACTGCTTCTGCCTGCCAGCCTGATCATCCCTAACCACTCCCCTGCCAGCCTGATTAATGCCTAACTGCTCCCCTGCCAGCCTGATTTCCCCTAACTGCCCTCCCCTGCAGGCCTGGTCCCTCCCAACTGCCCTCCCTAGCAGGCCTGGTCCCTCCCAAATGCCCTCCCCTGCTGGCCATCTTGTGGCAGGCATCTTGTGTCCACATGGGGGCAGCCATCTTTGACCACATGGGGGCAGCCATCCTGTGTGTTGGAGTGATGGTCAATTTGCATATTACTCTTTTATTAGATAGGATGTATTGTTTGCTTAAATATGTTCACTGGTTAGTATTTTGCAGTTACAGTTTCTATGCAATATTTTGTCTAGAAGCTTCATCTCTCCTTTGAATCTTTGCTTGAGCATCAAACTAGTATATTTTATAAGCCAGTTATATTAAGTGGAGGTTAAATTGAACAAGCTCCTTTGTGTAAAGGTCAAACTCTCTTTAAAAAGCTTCTGTAATTCCATTTGAAGCAGTAAACAAGGATGCTTAAGTTGAACAAATGGTCCTTAATTGCCAATAGACTTGGACTGATTTAAAAACAAATGCCTAACTATCTACCACATCTAACCAAGGTGTTCCCAGGTGATCTACCTCATAAAGGGACCATCTAACCTTTCCTATTCCTCTCCACACTGGCACAGTAAATACCTGATCTAAAAACTACCCCTGGCTCACACCCCTTTTCTCTGATTCTCCACTTAATCAGACTTAATCATTATTCATTTGCTTAATCCAAGAAACATTTTAAACTGTTTTTCACTTAATCATTTTGACTAAAACTTCTACTAGACCAGTGGAGATTTTGAAGTCTGTTAAAACGATTAGAGCATAAAATGGTGAATTCTATTATCTAAATCAAATAGGGAGGATGTTCACTGCAGCATTATTCACAGTGGCCAAGACATGGAAACAGCCAAAGTGATCCGCAGTAGAGGACTGGATAAAGAAGATGAGGTACATATAAACAATGGGATACTTCTCAGCAATAAGAAAGGATGATATATTGTCATTTGCAACAACATGGATGGACCTTGAGAACATTATGCTAAGTGAAATAAGTCAGTAAGAAAAAGCTAAGAACCATATGATTTCATCATATATGAGGTTTGAAACTCATGCACACAAACAATAGTGTGGTGGTTGCCATAGGAAAGGGGGTGGGGCAGAAGGGGGTCTTAATATAAGGTGACAGGAGATTTGACTTTGGGTGTTGGACACACAGTGCAATATACAGATCTTGTAACATAGAAACCCACATCTGAAACCTATGTGTTCATGTTGATCACTGTCACCCCATTCAATTTAATTATAAATAAACAAACAAACAAACAAGCAAGTCAGATAGGGAGGAAGGGTCAGGACTTTGTTTTAATAGTGAGAGGCACAGGTGCAGGACCTGGGCAGCTGGTGAGTGGGCAGTGATGGAGTTCTTGGTGAGAGTCAAGGTTTCTACCACTGAGGCTCAGCTCCAAAGGGGATCTTAGAGACACCTGTGGGGGAAACAAGTGTGTACAGGTAACCATCATCTCTGATTAACACAGCCTGGGTCCCTGATCAGGGATGTCCGGCAGTCGGACATCCCCCAAGGGGTCCCAGATTGGAGAGGGTGCTACTGGGCTGAGGGGACCCTCCCTCTCCTGTGCACAAATTTTGTGTACCAGGCCTCTAGTGTAATAATATTTGGAAGGTTACAAAACTGTTGGGAATGCTAGAGAGCTAAGCCAAGAGGGTAGCCACTAGATTTTACAACTTTGCCCCTGAGAGTAGGGGGATTACAGATCCCACTCAGTGGTGAGGGGCTGTGGGAAACCTTCCTGCTATCCCAGATTAGGAAGCTGAGTTTCACAGGCCACTGAAAGAGTACTTTCTACTGCAACCCACATGTCTGCCACTGCGGCGAAAGCAGAATGGGCTCTAACTCCCTCCTGCCTCCCAAATCTAATTACTCTAATGCTAGAGCATCTCACTAGAAGGCAAAAGGTAGTCGCATGAGAACCCAGGTAGTAATGGAGTGAAGGACATGCAGTTTTTGGTCTTCCAACCCCTATGACAAAGGGAAAAGCACAACATAGCATGGGAGTTTGTGTTAATCATTTAAGAATTATTTTAAAAACCCAACATACTATCTCATAGGGTTTAGTGAGAACTAAATGAGAAATGCATGTACAGTGTTTAGTGTAAGTATTCATGATTAGGATGATGATGGTGGTGGCTATTCCTAGAATGTGCAGGAGACCAACAATAATCTGTTTTGCTCTATACTTTCCCTACACTTTCAAATTTTCTACAGTAAAATTTTATTATATATTTAGAAGAAAATGAACTGAATGCCAACATAAATGTTTGGAAATTGTGTTTTCTATAGATACATATAAAATATCAATGTAGGAGAGCATATTAGAAGAAATTGCAATATTAACTTGGAAGCAAAATACATTTTCTACACAAACCAAATACATAGATGTTTATCCTGTATGTATTCAAAATTCTAGGTTGATAGGTGTCATCAGCGCTGACCTTCCAGCTTTGCAACTCCTGGGAGTTTTAAACTCTCTTTGGTAGAGTTCTTATTTTAGGTATTGAGTAAATTCTGAATCAAGCCTTTATTTCTGTGACTCAAACTTAACTATTCTACCTGCTGTCTTCCAAAAATAAAATAAAAATGCTTCCAATTCCTATGAGAGCATCCTGGTAAAAATTGGAAAAGTCAAATGACTAACAGGGAGAACATTAAATACACCTGGAACATAATGAATAATACAACTATTAAAAGAGCTAATTTTTTAGTGAATCAAGGGAGACAATTTGAGTTAAAAAACTAGTTAAAATACTGGAACAGAAAAAGTTGTTTTCATGAAGAAATGATATAAAAGACTTAGAAAGCATCATACTTTCAGAACAAATCTTAAAATGTTACATACTGCCTTGACATTTTTAATATTGCATGAAATCTACTGCCTTATTATTACCACAAATCTTTAGTAATATAAAATACTCTAACTTGATATTTTAATCAAAGAATATTATTAAAATGACTCTATCTGAGTTTTGCTCTACTTTGTGTATTAAAATAATTATTTCAAATACACTAATTATGATGGTCATAATAAATGCAAAATAACTTATTTAGAGAGTAGTCACATTCTTAGTGTTCCCTACCCACTACCTCAGAGCTGATTACTACTTTACAAAGCAGATGGGATTAGCAGCCTGGCTCAGAAGTCACCTCAGTGTTGGCCCATTATCATATTAGCCCTTGGCTCAGGAACGGATTAGCGAGCTGATTCACTATCCCTCCTCAGTGTGCAGAGCACAGAACTGTGGTGTGTTTGTCTTTTACAGGTGTCACCTACCATAGTCATATATTTTGAATATCATGAGAAGTAAGAACAAATAGAGTGCTCATTCTTCAACCTTCTCACTATTGGTTAAAAAGTACCTCAGAAATTTAGATAAAAATTGAAAGAGGGAGTAAGTGCTTACTTTCACAGAACTCTATTTTGAGCATGTTCTGTGTCTGTTCAACATTTATTGGACATCTACCTACACTGGAATGTAAGTTCTAAGAGTGCAGGATTTTGTCTTGTTTACCTTGGAATCAAAATGCTGAGAATTGTGCCAGGCATGTAGCAGATGCTCAGCGAACATCTGTTTAGTGAATAAAGGAATACTTGAAATAATGCTAGTGTATAAAGGCAAAGAAAATATGGTTCTTACCTTTAGGAAACTTCTAGGCTAGAAGAGAAGCAGACACATAAACAAATATATATATAAGGTAGCATGTGACGGATTATTATAATAGAGGTACAAGGAAGAATTTGAGACAGGGAGAAACTAAATTTGGTGTTAGGAGGAGTCTGGGGGTTGGTTTAGGGACAGAGCAATCTTCCCAGAGATGGGATGCATAGATTTTAAAGAATTGTTAGGAACTCAATATGCCAAATGTAATGTTCCAGAAAAAGAACACAGCATATATGTAAATGTATGGATTCCGGGAAGAGCCTTGACTATTAAAAAATGTCACAAGGGAAGTTGTTTGCGTGAACCACAAAAGTCTGAGGTTTCATGGTCATGATTTTCAAAAAAAGAAAAACACCTGGGAAAGATCAGGTAATTTGAGAGGAGAATCTAAAAGTGGCACATTAAAACCACTATTGAAGAAACTAAAGCTTGCAGTGATGGGCAACCTTTTGAGCTTGGTGTGTCAAACTTCGCCAAAAAACTGAGCATAACTTGGGTAGTGTATCACTTTGAGGAAAAAACTAACTCCAAGACTGTAGTCGCAAATGTTTCATCCTCAGGAGCAGCAAATGTTTCATCCTCGGCATGTGGCCACGTGTCATCAGAAATGGCTACGCGTGTCAGTGCTGACACGCGTGTCATAGGTTCGCCATCACTGGCTTAGAGGGACTAAGTAACTTGCTGGATGTTACACATGTAGCTAATGGAAGAGGAGGGATTTGAACTCATCTTTCTTGCACCAGAACCCATAATCCTACACACTAACACTGTACTGTTGGCAGTATCTGTGAGCCATCCACTCAGTTTATTCCTTCCTTGAATTATTATACCTGAGAAATCAATTAGTTATTCAAAGCCTTATTTGGTGACCATGAAATCTGACAAAATGGAAGCCTACAGTTAGAATGCTTTTACAGAATCCCTCTTTGCCTTCAGTTTTCCTCAGCTTCATTGCTTCATTCATTCAGTTGGCAGTTCTCAGCTCACATATATGTCAGACACTGTGCGAAGCATTGCTTCATAACACTGCTTGCCCTGGACTTCATTAGACACACAGTGAGGAAAGTTTTAATTTCTAACTTTAATTTCCCAGGCTCAGTGGAGTGTTAATATAATTAATGCAAGTATAATTTTATAAATATGTATAATTTTAAATCTAAAATTCCAGGGGCTGAATAAAATATCACCTGAGTAATTCTGAGTTCCACAAAGGGCAGGAATGCTTTAATTTGAGGCAGAAGCTTTACTCATTTTTAATATTTTAGGTAGTTGGTTCTCAAAAGTCATTCCAGTGATTTCTTTTTCTTTGGGGAATGGGGAGAAAATAGAGAGTTTACTTTCATTTATTTTACCAACAGGACAAGAATTGTGCCTCTCACATGTATTAATGTTGATTTTGTCAGGGATTGTGTTCTGCATCCTAGTGAATAGACCCTTCCTTCTACCCAAAGCAAGTGTGTGGTTTTGAGTTTGCTACTTATTGTCATTTGTTAAATAGATCTGATTGGGTTGTAACTGAATTGAATTGATGTATCTTGACCAAAATAGATGTGAAAAAAGTGTTTACAGTCTGATAATATTTATTATGACTTAGAAACAATAAGTCAGGATTTTATTTTTAGCCATCTAGAGGGGAGAGGAGAGGAAAGAGCGTTATGTTACTTGACTTTAACTTACCTCTCAACTCTCACCTTTGTGACCTTAACCACATTTATGAATGGGGTGTGGAGATTAGGTCCACTGTCCACATGATGCTTGTGCACACTAAACTCTTGATCCATTGGTTGGATAAAAGCATACATGAATTAATGAGTGAATGTAGAATAATTTTCTAGTACTTATGTTTATTGACCATTGGTTTATTGCTGAGAGGGGTTGAGGAGTTTTTCTATCTAGTAAATTAAAGAGATCAAAATGTGGTTTTTGAGAATATTTTATTTCTGAGCTGAGTGGGTACATGTTTATCCTAGCTGTGTGTTAATTTACTCTTTATGTTTTTTTGAACATGTTAAATATTACATCATAAATGTATAAATAAATAATCACAACCCATTAAAATAGATTCAGGTGTCTTAGAGACTGAAATCCTTTGATGATGAGATGAGAAGAAATAATAGGAGAAAATGATACCAGAATGCTCATTTTGATGGCACCTGTGGCATGTGGTACACTAGCTGCCAAGGACACAGCATGTTGGAGGCTGTCCACAGATATAGCACAGTTATTGTCCCTCTGCTCTCCTGGTCCACTGCCCAGGAGCAGAGGCTGCAGCAAAGGCAGAAGGGAAGGGTGTTCGGCTGGACAGCTCCCTGCTCTGGTGCCTCCCTTGGAGGAGTGAGGCTACTTCTGGGCATGTCACATGAGAGCTGGGGCTTCTGGCTGTCCTCTTGGCATGTCATTGTTCTTCAGTAGCGACAGCTACTATCATGATTCTGTATGCTTTTCTATTAAATTAGCTAAGATTTTAACTAGTGCTCGGAGGTAGCTAGCTAAGTGTTGAGCGAATGAAAATAGGGGAAGCAATAAAATTGTAAAGAAATATGAACAATTAAAAGATTTGAGTAGACAGACTCGCCTCTCTGTTTCCACCAGACAATTGCTTACTCCTTTGGCTCCAATTGGTCCTCCTCCTAGAGTGCCTATCCTATCTAATAATCCTATCTAATAGAAGAGTAATATGCAAATTGACCATCACTCCAACACACAAGATGGCTGCCCCCATGTGGTCAAAGATGGCTGCCCCCATGTGGACACAAGATGGCCACCACAAGATGGCCAGCAGGGGAGGGCAGTTGGGAAGGACCAAGGTCCTCAAGGGAGGACAATTGTGGGCTATCAGGCAAGCAGGGGAGGGCAGTTGGGAGGGACCAGGCCTGCAAGGGAGGACAGTTGGGGGCAATCAAGCCTGCAGGGGAGGACAGTTAGGGGTGACCAGGCTGGCAGAGGAGGGAAGTTGGGGGCGACTGGGCCTGCAGGGAAGAGCAGTTGGGGGGGGGGACCCAGGTCTGCAGGGGAGAGCAGTTGGGGGACCAGGCCTGCAGGGGAGGGTAGTTAGGGGTGACCAGGCCTGCAGGGGAGGGCAGTTAGGGAAAATCAGGCTGGCAGGGGAGCAGTTAGGCATCAATCAGGCTGTCAGTGGAGTGGTTAGGGGGTGATCAGGCTGGCAGGCAGAAGTGGTTAGGGGCAATCAGGAAGGCAAGCAGGCAAGCAGTTGGGAGCCAGCAGTCCTGGATTGAGAGAGGGATGTCCCAGATTGGAGAGGGTGCAGGCTGGGCTGAGGGACACACACCCTGTGCACAAATTTCGTGCACCGGGCCTCTAGTTTGCAATAATCTCTCTAGTGGTCAGCATGTCTGTAAGTCACTGTGGATCTGCAGCTGTGGATCCTGGGCTTTACAAATGGAGGACCAAAAGGAGACCATCTCTCTTCTTTCCTTTCTTCATCTGAATTGTAAACCCTTTAAGAAGGTTCCCTGATAACGATTAGCCTGTCCTCTCCTCCCCCAAGATCCCTTCCAAAATCCCCTTTGTGCCTATTGTGAGTAGGAGACACATGAATTATAGGTAGTAGGGACAGTGTTCCTTCATTTCCTTTTATATTGTAATAAAATATATATAACATAAAAATTGCCATTTAAACATTTTAAAGTGCACAATTCAGTGGTATTAATTGCATTGCCAATGTTGTGCAACCATTGTCACCGTATACTTTGAAAATATTTTCAACATACCAAATAGAAACTTTGTAACCATTAAGCAATAACTCCTCCAAGTCCCCTTAATATCTAACCTACTTTCTGTCTCTATTAATTTGCCTATTATAGATATTTAATGTAAATGGAATCATACAATGCTTGTTCTTGGGTGTCAGGCTTATTTCACTTACATTTTTTCAAGGTTTTCTATGTTGTAGCATGTGTCAGACTTTACTTTGTTTTTTTGTTAATCCTCACCTGAGGATATTTTTCCATTGATTTTTAGATGGAGGGAGGGAGGGAGGGAGGGCAAAAGAGAGAGAGAGAAAGAGAGGGAGAGAGAGAGGTGAGAGAGATGCATCAATTAGTTGCCTGCTGCCCTCCACCCCTGGGGCCTGCAATTGAGTTTGCAACCAAGATACATGCCCTTGACCAGAATCAAACCCTGGACACTTCAGTTGATGCTCTAACCATTGAGAAAACTAGCTAGGGTGGAACTTCATTTCTTTTAATGACTAAATAAATTTTGTTCAGCATAAGACCCTTGAGAAATGCCTTATAGTTGTTTTGTTTTTTATTTGTTTGTTTTGTTTTGTTTTATAACCCATAGTTATAAAACTGCATAGTTTTGGGTTAACTATAGTTATAAAACCCATAGTTTTGGGTTAACTATGCAAAGACAAATTAAAAAAACACACATGGTCTGTGTTCTCAAGATGTTTGTGGCGCAGGGTGGGAGGAGGGAAAGTTCATGAAGGGTGGGAAACAGACAAATAAATGAGACATTATTGATCATACCATCTGCCAAGTATGGATGCCAAGTAACAGTGCTGGAAATAAGAAACAAACAAACAATAACAGTTCAAAATGCCTTGAATAATAAGTGGACTTACTGTATCAAACAACCATACATCTGGAGGTCTCACATGTGGTCAACTGAGCAACTTGAATCCAGGCCAGTTTCCTCCCATTTTTTTGCTCTGCCATCTTCAGTCTCTTCCCATCAAGTGAACGTCCCTCCTCAAGACTGGACTATAGCTATTTCTCACACACAGACATCCAGAAACTGAAAGGGGGATTCAACACAAACTAAAAGTTTACAGATAAAATACATAATAGAACTCAGGGGAATAAATTAAGGGATTTTTGATAGAGGAGCATAAACTGACACCAAAGTTTCAGCCAGAGAAATATTTTAAATTCATGGCATAGTATACTAAATTCATCCTCTGAGTCAGTGACACATGCTTTAACAAACATCAAGTGGCAGCTCTTAGTCACTAGCCAGCACAGTTCCTGGAGCAGGTCCAATTCTTGGGAACAGAGCTATGTAAATAAATTCTGTTGGCCCACTGTGCACTGGGAGCAAATCAGACTAAGACGTTAAAGCAATTCTTGGGCAGCTGAACAGATGTCAGGTGAGAGAAACGCTCAGAGGAGTCACTGGAGCACAATGCCAAATGGTGTCTCACATTAGAGAGTGATAGAAGCAAACAGATCATGGGGCTATATCACCACTCGGAAAGAAATGACTTGTTTCAAAGATAACTAGAAAAGGGAAATAGATAGGGAGGAATTACTACAACTTGGGTACCAGGGATATAATTTGAGTCAGGGAAATAGCAAGGGTGACTTTGTCACATCTTTAGAGTCTCTCGTTCATCCTAGATTATTTGAACAGTAAGAATTGACTTGTTAGAGGGTGACAGGTGTATCCAAACACTTCATGGCTCAGTGGATGGCTGAGGACACATTATAAGGTTGAGCCTGCAGGTGGGAAAATGAGTAGAAACGAGGTGTGGAGAATTGAGAGGCAGAGGGAAAAAAGTGAGGACTGATAATAAGCAAGAACACTGTCCTCATCCATTTACAGACCTTGCTCAGAAATGAACAGTAGAACTCAAACACAACCTTGTTTGGGTATTTATATTGAACTAGTGGCCCAGTGCAGGAAATTCATGCACATTAAAAGGGGATTAGAGGAAATATTTTAATATTGCTATTTGCCCTTTCTCTATAATAGAAGTGTCAGAGATGAAAGAAAACCAGTAAAATGTATATGAAAACCTTCCTCCTGTCAGAGTCTGGGGCACGCCATGGGACCCAGAGTCAAGTCCCTGCCTACCCGTGGCACCTCAAAATCCCACGAGACCCAGACCCAGCTGGCCCCACCCCCATTGGGCAAAATCCAGACCCGGCCGGCCCCACCCTTGTCAAGCCCCACTGGGTGGGGGATGCAGCCTCAAGTCTCCTGGCCCAGCGCCAGGCGGTGGGCGGTGAGGTGCAGCTTCAGGTACCCCGTCAAGCCCTGCCAGGTGTGTGTGGGGGGTGCTGCCTCAGGTCCCCTGGCCCAGCGCTCGGTAGGGAGCACAGCCTCAGGTCCCCTGGTGCATGCTGGGTGGAGAGGCACAACCTCAGGTCCCCCAGCGCACCCTCAGGTCCCCCGGCCCAGCGTTGGAGCAGGTGGCACAGCCTGAGGTTCCCCGACAAGCCCCGTTGGGCAGGGGACATGGCCTGAGGTCCCTTGGCCTGGTGCCGAGGTGGGGGGCATGGACTGAGGTCTCCCAGCCCAGGCCAGGGTAGGGGGTGTGCTTTGAGGTCCCCTGTCAAGCCCCGCCAGGTGGGGGACGCAGCCTGAGATCCCCCGTCAAGCCCTGCCGTGCAGGGGGTGCAGTCTCAGGTCCCCATCAAGCCCCGCCAGGTGGGGGGTGCAGACTCAGGGCCCCCATCAAGCCATGCCTGGTGGGGGGCACAGCCTCAGGTCTCCCGGCCCAGCACTGGGGTGAGGGGCGCACCTTGAGGTCTCCTGTCAAGCCCCACTGGGTGGGGGGCATGGCCTCAGGGCTCCCATCAAGCCCCACCTGGTGGGGGGCACAGCCTCAGGTCCCCTGGCCCTGCTCCGGGGCGAGGGGTGCACCTTGAGGTCTCCCGTCAAGCCCCACCAGGTGTGGGGGGGCCTCACTCTCAGGTCCCTGCTGATTGCTCATTAAGGCTCCTTACGGGAACTCAGCCTCCGCTGTGGGTGCAGCCATCTTTGTGATGGCTTAATGGTCAATTTGCATATTCCCTCTTTATTAGATAGGATAAGAGAATCAATTGGAAACAGACTTGGGGAACAAATACCTACCCAGAATCTTCTCTTCCTACCCCTTGTGACCAGAACTCCTAGAACTCCTTTTTTTTTTTTTGAGATATCCAGCTATTTACTTACATGGCTCTGAGGATGGTGACTTCTTCCCTAGTTTGAGCATAAATCCCTATAGGTGTGACCAGGTTCCCTGTCAGAGATCCATTGGGCATGTGAACTAGTTCTAAACAATGAGGCTTAGGGGGTGAAATCTTGGGGCAAGTGCTTCTTGGAAAGGTTTAACCTATTCTAAGGGGAGATGACCCTTTTATTTCTGAAAGTTCTTATGTCTATCTATGTCGATCAAGAAAATGACAGAGCTGAAAAATTACCAAAATAAATTGAGGTCTTTTTTGTCACTTGCAGCCTATAGCACCTTAACTGATAAGATATTTTTAAGTTATGCTGACTTTTCTGAAAGCTCAATAGAGGTGTGTGTTGGGGGGGGGGGAGCTGGCTTAACCTGTAAGGCTTTATCCTCTTCATCCATCCATCCATCCATCCATCCATCCATCCATCCACCATTCATCACTTATTAGGTGCTTACAATACGTCAGGTATTTAGATGAGCATTGCAGATATGAATATGAATTGGAAATAACCCCTGATTTTGCAGTGCTCACAGCTCTGTTAAAGGATGATAATATACTAGTAAGTCTTGTAACATGGGAATGTACAAAATATCTTTGCAGTCCAGAGCGGGGAGTGATGAGTGCTTACCTTCAAGTCAGATGTAGAGCAGGACATACAGAGAATATGCAAAGCTTGCCCAGCATAACGTATGTTTCACAGAGCAGAAACTGCAAAAGCAAAGAGGCAATAAAGAAATTCTAAATGTTTCATCCTTAGATGTAAATCCATGCAGAAAGGCTATGTAGAAATGGACATCTGGATCATAAGGGAATCCAGAGAATGGTGAAGTGAAAAAGAGATAAGTTTACTGTATTTATATGCTGCAAAAGGGAGATGGTAGATATTAGGGAGGATGGGAGATGGATTATGAGACTAGTTCTTGCTCTTGAGTTACACAGTCATGCCAAAATACTTCCCTTTCAAAGATGGACCAAAAGATGAGTATACTCTATGACATTTACATGACCCCTTTCTGGTTCTGGTTGTCAAAATCAGATAAGTACTTCCCTCCACTCACTGGGCCTTAACATGTGCACTTCATTTCCACAAACATTTATGTAGTCAACTGCCTGCTATTTGTGACCGTTTGAAGAATGAGATATGAAGATGAATACAAGACTTTGCTCTAAGGAGCTCACAGGATGGAAGAGAAAACACATATAATAAGCACCTATCAGCCCTGGCCAGGTAGCTCAGTTAGTTAGAACATAATCCTCATATGTCAAGGTTGTAGGTTCAATCCCATATAAGAATCAACCAATGAATGCATAAGTAACAAATTAATGTTTCTCTCTCTCTCTCTCTCTCTCTCTCTCTCTCTCTCTCTCTCTCTCTCATCAATAAACATTTTTTAAATGATTTCAAGTACTTATCATACAACAGGAATCATTATAATAAAAATAGGTACACAGGTAAAATCCTTCAGGGATACAATGGGGGAATATTGGCCAGGTATAGAGAGTAGATGATACTTCTGTTGATTCTGAATGATAGATAACAGTAGGAGTTTTGAGGCTACAGAAAGCCCTTCCAGACAGAAGGACCAAAAAAAAAAAAAAAAAAAAAGCAAACTAGATCAAACAAACAAACATAAATCTGGGAATCCCAGAAGAAAGGGGGCAAAAAAATCACAGCCCAGTCAATTGGTGGTGAGGTGGATGGCACAGAGGAGTGGGTGGAGAGGAATCTGAGATGACAGGATTTGGTGGGGGGGCTTTGAATCAATAAAGGTATCATATACCACCCCAAGGAGTTTGGATTTCATTTATTATGTATGCGTTGAGTGTCTCCCATGTTCTTAGAATTATGTGAATATCCACAGATACTGAGACAGGCACAGTGCCTGCTCTGAAGGAGGCCAGGCAAGTGGAAGAGACAAACATGTGGACAGTCATACATATGGGCAGGAGTAGAGAGAGCTAATGTTTTTAAAGCCCTGACCTGGTGCCAGCACTCTGCCTAGATTATTTCATATTCCTCACAACATCCAATCAGGTAGATGCTATTTTGCCAATTGTACATATAAGGAACTGAAATGTGATGAGATCAAATAACTTTTCCCAGACCTAACAACCAAAATATTCAGGAGTCTGGGTTAAAACCAAGGTCTGTTGGATTCCAGGGCCAACATAGATTGTGGAATTTGGAAGCTCAATGGAGTGGTACTTATTCTGGCTGGGGGTCAAGGAAGATTTCTTTGGGGAGATGTTGCATAAGCTAAGTTTTAAAAATGAGAATGAGTTGGCCAGGTGATGAAAGGAGGGCATGCCAGGCAGAAGGAAGAGCATGGGCAAGGGAGTAGAGGTAGGGAATTGCCTGGTAGGTGTTGGTACAGCATATATTATGAGGCAAGAGGGGAAAGAGATGAGCCTAAATATATAAGCAGGGACCCAGATTACAGATGACTTTTATATTACAAGGGGAGAATAGGACATTGTCAATCACAAAACAACCAAAAGACATTAAAGCCATTTCACCATTACCAGCTGCCTGAAAAATATACCCACCATATCAGTTATTGGTAGTAGAATCCATCCAGATGTTTGAGCAAAACCTTTAGAGTCTTTCTTGATTTCCCATCCCCCAAACCCTGAGTTAATGAAATAGGAGTTATTTAAGTGAGGTTATTTCTTCCTTCTAAATATATTTCCAATCTGCTCCCTTCCCCATCCTCATTGCCACTCCCTAAGTCCAAGCAAATCATTTTCCACCTGGATACAGTGAGGGTCTCCTTTGTGGTCACAACTTCACTCAGTAGCCACAACAATCTTCTAAAAATGTAACTTGTACCACATGCTTCCCTACCCCACTTGAAATCCTCCTGTGGTTTCTCTTATATTTAAGATGAAATCCAAATCCATTACCATGTCTGGCAAGACTGTTTCCTCTTCAAGCTCACTCTCCCCTCTCTCTTCTTCATGCACTTTGCTCCACTTCCTTTTTCCTCAAAGCCTTTCTCTATCTGCTCTCAGGTCTGCAAAGATCTGCTTTCAGATTCACATGAAATGATTCTTTCCTTGATTCCTCCATCCATCCCTCTCCATCCCACTCCAGTTTGTTCTCCACCACTGATATTGTCATTTTTCTGAACAACCTCACCACAGTAGTCACCATGTATTTGCTTATTAAGTGTTCATCTCTTAGGTTGATGCCATTTAGTTCACACTCTAATCTAGCTCAGAATAGCCACAGTCCTTAGCAATGTGGTTGTATTTTGTTAATTGTTTACTGAAAGCTCCACCTACTAATGACCAGAGACCTAAAAACAAGTTTAATCTGTAGACTATAGAGAAAGAATAAAGTCTGTGCATGAAATGGAGGAAAGCATGGTGATGGCTCTGATTTACAGGCATGGGGACATTTACAAATGGGCACCACTAAGTGTTCAAAGATGAATTAATGTTAGAGGAATGATTGAGTCTGTTGACATAGGCAAAATCTAATATTAATGGTGGTAAATGAAAGTAATGGACCCAAATGGGTTATTGCCCAAAGCCTTTTCTTCATCTATAAAGGGGAAGTAAATGTTTTATTTACTCAGCTCTTTTTTTTTCTTTATTATACAAAATTGAAGCCAGGATGCACATTGTTAAGGAAGGTAAGTCCTGTTAGCTATACAATTTTGGCAGAATAGAGGCAGAAGCCTATTTCCTTAAGAGTGACTAGACTCTGATTCACTAAAGAGTAATCTAGTAACAATGAGAGAAACAAGTGTTAAGCCTAAAGGGTGGCCAGAGGACTTTGGAACTCATAGGATAATGCAAAGTCAATAGGGATGTATTTTTATTCTGAGTATTGATATCTCAAATGGTAAGGCACATCAGGCCATTGGAATTGGTTTCTAAATGGTAACAGTGCTTCCCCTGACACCTGAGTAGCATTTTTAGAGAAAGCATGTTATAATGCAATTTCTTTATTGTTTACCTTTGGCATTTGGAAATGCAGTCTCATACTTGATCTACTTTGGTTAGAAATAAATATAAGATTTTAGACAGTTATATCTTCTTCTCATAGTAATTAGACACTTTTTAAATCCCTACTTACCAGTCAACAAATATTCATTGAAAATCTTCTATGTGCCAGACAGTGCTAATTAAAGTTTGTCTCTCCATTGTCACGTTAAACTCTAGCCAGTGGTTCTCAACCTTTCTAATGCCGCAACCCTTTAATATAGCTCCTCATGTTGTGGTGACCCCCAACCATAAAATTATTTTTGTTGCTACTTCATAACTGTAATTTTGCTACTGTTATGAATCGTAATGTAAATATCTGTGTTTTCTGATGGTCTTAGGTGACCCTGCTAGCCATTCTCAACCTGTGGGTTACGACCCACAGGTTGAGAACCGCTGCTGTAGAGCCTAAGACCATCGGAAAACACAGATATTTACATTACGATTCATAACAGTAGCAAAATTACAGTTATGAAGTAGCAACAAAAATAATTTTATGGTCGGGGGTCACCGCACCATGAGGAATTGTATTAAAGGGTCGCGGCATTAGGAAGGTTGAGAACCACTGCAGGCCGTGGTCCTTTTTTGCCCTAATTAGGAAGGCGGCCTCTTTTCTTACTATTCATTTTTTTGTCCCAATTACTCTTGACCTTTTGTGTGGGTTGGGATCTCTTAGGTTTAAAATATTCCATGATTCCTCTCAATCCTCAGGTGTTTATTAAAGAGCCCACAGGTGCAGTGAGTCACTCTTATTCAGGGAGCATACTGCCTAGGAATTCAGCCTGGTGCTGGGTTCTGACCCAGTGGAAATGTCACCTGTCACTGAAGCACCTTCTCATGTGACCACCAGCACACTTGTCTATCCTTCTTACTGGAAGATGTTTCCTTCTTTGGATTAACATGAAAATTGTCTTTTGTCCCAAGTCCCCAGGTACCATCAGTCATCATCCTGACCTGCTGGACTTAAATTTGAGGAAAAGGCAGATTTGGATCCCAGACACCTGGTTTTGAAGTTTAGCATCAAACTCTTTGTGCTGGCCTTGTTTTTTAGGAACTCATTCATTTGTGTGTTTGTTTGTTTTTTTCTGCTTATTGGTTTACTGTTTTTTAAAAGCAATATTTGTTCCATCAGTCCCATTATTTTTATCATGTAAATAAAGCAGATGCTGAAACTCAGAGTGGAGTTATGTGTTGTTGGGATTTTTTATCTGTAGGGCATCAGACTCAATCAGCCTTTTGGGTTGACTAGAAAGGAGTGAAGTGGGAACTGATCACCAAACTATAGTCAGGAGGCTGAGGAAAAAATTTATACTTTCAAAGTTGTGAAAAAAAAAAACAACACACAAGCAAACAAAAAACAGCATTAGCAGAGAATTTACAGGATTAGGATTACATAGAAACTCATTTTTACTTGAAATGGAGAAATGAGACAGTCAAGTATTGGTGTCCTGAGCCCTGTTTGTACTCGGCAAATACAAAAATACCAATTATCAAAATAATTGAGCCTTAGGGATAGAAAATGGCTGAATACATAGAAAATGGTCTTGGAAAATGTGGCAGAGACTAATTAGTGATCACTGAAGATAAAATGAAAAGGAAATTCTGGAAGAATTAGAGAGTAAAAAGAAAATGTCTTCTTCTCAAGGAAGGGAACAAAAGGAAAAGTAAGTTAGGCTGGAGGATCTTTGACCAAGCAGAGAGGAGGGAAGTCTGAGCTCTTGTGGGACTCAGGACACCAGTCCTGGGGTTTGCTGGCTTTGCCCCGAGGTGCCCTACTGATCCTTATAGACACAGTAGGGCACACAGTCTCAGTCTAGCCTGCCTGAAACTCAGATTCAGGAGGAAGAGAGAATATTACCAGACAACATCGTGTGGATTACAGTTTATTTTCCCAGCCTGCTTCTCCACCATTCACCAAATTCCTTGAAACTTTTAACATCATACTGCTACCTCTCATCACTTAGAAACTGTTTTGGCTTACAAAAGTCTTCTTAGAGGCCATCCTTTCTGTATACTTTTGTTTTAGATACTGACTAGTCAAAATGCTGAGATACAAAACCAAATATTTTTATTTATTTTATTAAAAGAAATATATATATATATATATATATATATATATATATATATATATATATAATTGATTTTATAGAGAGGAAGGGTGAGGGATAGAGAGTTAGAAACATCCATGAGAGAGAAACATTGATCAGCTGCCTTCTGCATGACCCCTACTGGGGATCAAGCCCGCAAAACAAGGTACATGCCCTTGAGCAGAATCGAACCCAGGACCCTTCAGTCCATGGGCCAACACCCTATCCACTGAGCCAAAAGCAAACATATTAAAAACAATAATGTTTTGCTAAGTTTTTCTTCATTTGCCTTTGTCTACTGTTCAACCGACAAGTATTGAAGGTCATCTCAGAAAGGGCTCTGCCCTCCTTTCCTTGATGTGGTTGTGTGGGATCTCTCCCTCCTCTCTCCTGACTCCACCACTACTGAACCTTAGTATCACTGCCAGTCTGCCTCCAGGCTGTAATAATGCCTTTCCTGGTACTGGGATGGATTGTGGGGCATGCCTCTAGCTCTTCCCCTTCACTCTCTTTTCTTTAATTACCCGCTTCTCTAGAGAGGCCCATCCTGTGCCTTCACAGGCCTTGCCAGGCTTAGAGGGTGGAAACCTACCACTTGTAGGTATTTCTTTACACCATTCCATAAAAAATATTAAAAAACAGAAGTCCACAGCATTTTTCCTCCCTCTGTCTGCCCATCCAGGATTCTGACTCAGTCCTCCTCACTCTGAGGAGGCAGTGGTGACTGCAGTAGGGAGGAGATGTAAGAGGGATTTTAAAGAGGTATTGTTGGGGACTTTTTAAAGTACAAAAATTATATCTGGTGACCAGGACTTTGTTCTTTTAATTAAGATAAGGCTTAAGGAAAATACTTCAGGGCTGGACTCTACATGGAGTCAAGCAGATTTGACTTCAAAATATTACATTGGTCTTTCCTGTCCCTAGATAGCCAACATTCCATGTACCCAATGCTGCCTTCCTAAACTGACCTAGAAAAAAGACTGGAGCATGACAACTTAAAGGCTCTTTTCCATCCTCTGCCCACTTTCCTGGTGAAGGCCATGTGTCTTCAGGGGTGGGGATGGGAGGAGGGAGTGGGGAGCTAAGGAATGGTGTGAAGCAATAGAAGGTGAAGGTGGAAGGGGACCCTGGCTCTCTGCAGTTGTAAGGTGTGTGTCAGGATACCTGTAGGCCTAAGGGACATTTTGAGTAGGCTTATAATGACAGGACAGCCTGCTTTCCTGGCACCTCTATATGTTGGGTTAGTTATAAAAATAAACAAACTCTGTACCTGCTCATTTGTTCTTTCCTCAGCAAGTGTGGCCTGAGGAGTTGCTGGCCAAATGCATCTTCCTCCAGTGGTCTCCAACCATAGTCAGTCATGACTATGATTCCAGGAATAGTCAGGAAACACCCTGACCTGGGAGAATGACATAAGGACCTACACAGGACTAGGATTGGGGATAATTCAATACTATTACCACAGTATTGCTTTCCCCCATCTAATAAAGAGGAAATATGCTAATTGACCATCACACCCTCACAAAGATGGTGGCATCCACAGCCAATAATGAGGGAATATGCTAATTGACTGCCATGCCCTCAAAGATAGCAGTACCCATAGCCACAAGATGGCAGCACCCAGTCCCCTCAGCCCCGCCAGGGCGGCAAGTGCATGGCACAGCCGGGCCCACCCCCAGGTGGTTCTGGCCGCTCTGCACACTTGCCTTTGGAGTCCCCCAGACCCCACAGTCCTCCAGCCACCCAGGGCCGGCCCGAGGCGCAGACAAGCCTTGGATGGCAGCTACCCAGCTGCTCAGGGCTGGCCCAAGGTGCAGACACGTCTCAGATGGTGGCTACCCAGCTGCCCAGGGCCACCCGAGGCTCAGGTAACTGGGGCCGGCTGAGGCTTGCGCTGCCAGCAGTGGTAGCAGCAGAGGTGTGATGGGGGTGTTGCCTTCCCCTGATTGCCAGGTCACCTCCTGCCCCTGAGGATTCCCGGACTATGACAGGGGGCAGGCTGGGCTGAGGGACGCCCCCCTCCAGTGCATGAATTTTCATGCACTGGGCCTCTAGTTTATTATAAATGTTTTCAACAAGCAATTGTTCAGTACCTCTTAAATACCAGATACAGCACTAAGTGTTGAAGATAATAAGAATGACTATGGTTCCTGGCCTAGGGCACACACAGCCTAATTACAACAAGTAAACAAATGTTACAAAATACCACAGTAGGTGCCGGTGGCCTTGATCCAGCATCTAGAAGGGTTCAGGAATCTGGAGAAGCGCTGTGTGTAAATTCAATAAGAGTCCAGAGACAAAACATAATTTTGGAAGGCATTATGGGGAGCCAGAGAAGACTTAGCTAAAGGAACTAAGTTCTCTCTTGTCTCAGAACCCCTTGCTTTTTATTAACACAAATTTTCCTAAGGCAAAGTAGCTATACACTTCAAAGGCCAGGGTTTGGTACAAGGAATCCATTGTCAGATTGGAGAATTTGCCTACAGCTATTCAGGTGTTTGGCCAGTAGGAGGCAATGACATGTAGATTAAGATGCCCTTAGCTGTCTGGCAGCAAGCAATCATTTTATGCATCCTTTTAAGGTTTGGGAAAATGCCCTCAGCCATCTCAAGATGATTCAGCCCTGCTGACATGCTGGAATTGGCTTCCGGCACTAAGCTGCACCTATCTGGAACATGAGTAGGAAAAGGAAGGAGACACTACATTGGAAGACCCAGAGTAAATGGTGGGCAGGTCAAGATAGCTTCCCAAAGGTAGTGGTCCCTGAATTGAGATGTAGAACTAGTAGGACTATTTCAGGTGGATATCCAAGGGTCAGAGTAGTGGAGACAGAAGGTACCAAGTGAAGGACAGCAGATACAAAGGTGTGATTTTAGTAGCCTATGTTATTCAACAAGCAACATCAGACACATATTTCCATATACTTTATTTTTAAGTAAAAATATGGACTTGGGTATTTTTCAGTGCTACCATCTTCCACATTATTAGGACTCTCACCATCTCCCTGTTAGGGACAACAAGCAAATACTCAAATGAAATAGTGACTAGATTAATTAAGGCTAAAGTAATTAAAAGTTGAAGATACAAAACTCTGTCTTTTTAACTATACTCATTCCTGAAAGGGCTTACTTGAAAGCTGAAGAGTGTGGTGTGGTTCCATGGATTTATCTGTGTTTTATTAAAGACACTAGAGGCCAGGTTCACAAAATTCGTGCATGAGTAGGGTCCCTAGGCCTCACCGGTGATCAGGGCTGATCAGGTTCCCCACTTCCCTGCCTCCCCTCACCACCAATCGGGGCCTGCTGGCCAGAGGGAGGAGCCTGGGAGGTTTCGATCCCCAGTTTGGAATGTGCAGGAGGCAGCTGATCAATGATTCTCTATCATCGTTGATGTTTCTATCTCTATTTCCCTCTCTAAAATCAATCAAACATATATTTTTAAAATGCAAGGTTTTTAGAGGAAGAAAGGTAGGGCAAGGGAGCTATTGAAAAAAAAAGACAGGAGGCATTGCTCACATTTCAAATAGGATAGCATAAGGTGGTCCTCAGGGAGTGACAGGTGAGGAGTGGCAGTGGGTGGAGTAGGGCACTCACTGCAGGCTGAGGAACGGGCTGTAATAATTAGGAATGTCTGTGACAGTGACACTGAGCATGTGTTGGGGCCATCGCTGGGATCATTCATCCCCAAGAGGTTTTGATGCTGGATGGGAGGGGAAACATGGAGATCAGTGGGCCTTTCTTAGCCTAGAAGGTGACACAGGAGGCAGGATTGGGCTGCCCTGCTTCCCTACAAATGTAAACAGTGTAAGTGGACATGGACATCAGTCATGCGGCCAAATCAATGCCCAGCCAGCCCTGGTGACTGTGTACAGCCACTCTCTGGCTGTGCTGTGGCACTATTGGCCAGGGAGGCCGAGGCCACGCCCCCAAGCACTCATAGTACATGAAGGTGCAGGCAGGAAGCCAGAAGCTGGAAGCCGGAGCTGAAGCAGCACAGCCCAACAGCAGCATGAAGCAGGATAGGGAGCAGCTGTCTGTGTGACTGGCTTTGGAGTCAGAGGGGCTATGCTTCCTACAGATCACCAGTGAGTCACCACGAGCCGTGGGACCAAGGGGCAGTGGGATGAGGGGCACCTCCATGGTCGGCATATGGTCCTTTGCTGCATGCTAGCAGGGTTGGGTGGGGCCTGGGGAGGCTTTTCCCTCCTGGAGCCACTCTTCCCAAGGCAGCGGCGTCTGGTCGCTTTTTTGTTTTTTTCCCAATTTTTTTTTTTTTTTAATTGGAAAGCTAGCTCTGGGCTTGTGGTTCCTGGGATCCCGGGGCCATGGTGTGCATCTCCAGGCCTCTCTGCACCCCTCCCCCTCCTTCTGCATTGAGTGTCAGTCTGGCCTGTGCCCTCTCGCAATCCGGGACCACTCGGGGGATGTCCCACTGCCGGTTTCGTCTGTATCCCAACGTTTTAGGCCGTTGGACATCCCTCTCACAATCCGGGATCCCTTGGGGGCTGTAGCAGTGCACAAGTGGAAGGCGGCCAGGGAGGAGCTAGAAACAGGGCTGGGTGCCGCTTGTGCTCATCCTGGCTCGCTGCGCCTGCTGCCATTGCTTGGTAGTGCTGTGACGGCATTGGAGGAGGCTCCTGACGCTACCACAGCTGCACTCACCAACCATGAGCCTGGCTTCTGGCTGAGTGGTGCTCCCCCTGTGGGGGCACACTGACCATCAGGGGGCATCTCCTGCATTGAGCATCTGACACCTGGTGGTCAGTGCACATCATAGCAACTGGTTGTTCTGGTTGTTCCACTATAATGGTCGCTTAGGCTTTTATATATATAGACTAGAGGCCTGGTGCATGAAATCCATTCATGGGGGGCAGTTAGGCCCACAGGGATAGGGCCTAAACCAGCAGTCGGACATCCCTCTCACAATCCAGGACTGCTGGCTCCTAACCACTCTTCTGCCTGCCTGCCTGATCACCGCTAACCACTTCTGCCTGCCAGCCTGATCGCCCCTAACTGCCTCTGCCTTGGCCGCCACCACCGTGGCTTTGTCCGGAAGGATGTCTGAAAGATGTCTGGTCTAATTAGCATAGTACCCTTTTATTAGTATAGATAAGGAAAGGAGACCTTTTTCTCAGGTAAAAATAGGGTTTAAGTGTGCAGTTTCCTTTTCATCAAGCAGTACGCATATACATTCAGTGCTAGGCTGGTGCAGCCCACATGTCTCCCCACAAGAATGGAGGTGCTTTGAGGTAGCTACAAGCCATGCTCCAAAGATCTTGTAGAATAGAGGATGGCAAGTCCCCTAACTGAGTGAGGAGAACCTGAGATCTTGGTCTGCTATGGTACAAAGAAATGTGTTCTATAAAGAAGCAAACGTGAGTTGAAAGAACACATTGAGCAATTAATGTTCATAAACATAATAACATGAATTTTTAAAAATCTGTTTAAAATTCAATAGCCATTTATTGACCTATTTGCTGTGTGCAAGGATAACTCCACTTCAGGCTGGTATTGATATCCTGGTTTTAGAGGAGATGGACGTTCTGAGAGGCTGTTATCCTGGTTTAAACAGTTACTAAATAGCAGTGCTTAAAGTTTGACCCAGAGTTTCTGGCTAAATGTCAAATGTTCTTTCCTCTGACCTCAGTTGTCAAGTTGAAACTCAAAAAGCATGGTCCTAAAGGAATTTAACTCATGATTAATCATTTTTTAATCTTCCCCCGAGGATATGCTTTTATTGATTTTTTAAGAGATCGAGAAGAAGGGAGAGAGAGAAAAATAAGGACATGAGAGAGAAACATCAATCTGTTGCCTCTCCTACGCAACACAACCAGAGATTGAACCCGAAACCTTTTAGTGCATGGGACAATACTGCAATCAGCTGAGCCACCTGGCCTGGGCCATTATTAATCATATTTGATAAAAAGAGCAATCCACCTAGGTGGGCTGATCCAGGTGAGCTGCTGCATAACTGAGCTGGAGTCACTTGTAGGGTCACAGGAGAGCCTGCCTGTTCAGATGGTAAGTGGGAATGGGCTGGGAGGTGCTGGGGTCCAGGCATTTCACTCCCTGTGGGGTGCATCCCAGGTAAGAGGTGCTCGTATAGGAGGTATCCCACGGAACCTGGCCAAGTCTCACAGGTGCATCACTGCAGTGTCTTTATCCTGACTGCTCAATTTATGATGAGGGCAGAATTGTTTTCTCTGTGAGGCCTCTGCTGGTGTTACATATACTGTTTCAGCAAAAATATGACAGAATCATGCAAGTAAAACATTTACCCAGAGTTTTTTCTCAAAATCTTATGTGTGGGGCAAGAAATATGTAAGAAAAACTGAAAACTTAAAGTATACGGTGCAAATCAAGCCACTAGGTGAGCTTGTACATCCACATATTCAAGAAGGAAAAAGGAGTAATTTCAGCTTTCTATTGTCCTCTGAATGTTGCTTTTTGGTTCTTAGTGTTTTCAAGTCAGAGGCTTGTAAACTTGCCAATTCCTAGGGAATGGTTTAGGTGCGATGCATGTGTTTTTGTTTTGTTTTTCCTTCCCGCCCCCACCACCACCACCCGCCCTTAGCTTCAGTCTTTTTTCTCTCTCCTGTTTAACTCATCATAACCTTCGATCTTCAAGTTCTGTAGCTTGAACTTGCACCACCATCTGGATCCTCAGTTGTGATTGAACATGATTAGCTACTTAGTTCTCACCCCTTGAGAATATTGCACGCATTGTGAAGTGTGGACTTACTAAAACCCCCCACTTTTTATTCAACTAATCATTTCTTCTTTCCTTACTGCAAATGGATAAGGCCACCTGGAAACAGAAAATATGTTCTTTGTGGACTTGTTTTCATCCTCAATACCAGTGACATTGCTCTCCAGATGAAAACAAGTCCACAAAGAACACATTTCTGTTATTGTTGTTGACTCTTGCAGGAGGGTTCCAAATGGTTTCCTTGAAAGTGTGATATTTGAGGATAAGGCCAGGGCAAAAACATCCACAAGAGGTAGTCTAGTTTCCCAGGGCTGGTAACATGGGCACCACTATCTGAAGGAGAAAAGGAGGAAGTGGTACTAGAACCTGAAGAGAGCTGTGTGGATACCACCCACTGAATGCAATTGTTACTTTTCCTTGAAAGACAAAGAGAGCACATATATAGCATGAAGGGAAAGAACCAAAATAATCTATACTAATAATAGCCTAGGTCAGTGGTTGGCAAACTCATTAGTCAACAGTGCCAAATATCAACAGTACAATGATTGAAATTTCTTTTGAGAACTGAAAACTGACTTCTGCGCATGGGCCACGAAGTTTCAATCACATTGTACATGCGCGCTCGCATGTGGTATTTTGTGGAAGAGCCACACTCAAGGGGCCAAAGAGCCGCATGTGGCTCCTGAGCCATGGTTTGCTGACCACTGGCCTAGGTGGTTGCCACGCCCTCACGGCATGATGCCCTCGTCCCGTCACAAGGAGTGGGTGCATGTGGGTGGGTGGGGCTGTGTGCACGACGAGGCACATGTGGGTGGGTGGGGACTTGATGCTGCATGTGCAGCACAGAGGCGGGGTCCGGTGGCTCATCGCGTGGCCAGGCCTGGGGGTCCTGTGGCCCCGCACGGCACGAAGGCAGGACCCCTGGCTCTGGCTTATCTCTTTGGGGCGATCCAGTGAGGAGCCCTGGATGGGTGGGCAGGGCCTACCTCTTTGGGGAAATTAATCACAGAGCTCCTGCACTGTGAGAGGGCACAGGCCAGGCTAGGGGATCCCCCCCAGAGTGCACGAATTTCATGCACTGGGCCTCTAGTCTATATATATATAAAAGCCTAATATGCTAAATGTTTGACCAGCCAGGTAATGACATCACATAGCAATGCCTGGCTTGCCTCCTTTCAGTTTCTTCAGCCCAGGAACATGACTTGCTTTATAGCCAGGTGGAAACACTTTACACTGTAACCAAATGTTTATGAAGCATTTTCCCATGCCTCATCTCATTTGATCTTCACAGAAGTCCTGGAGTAGGTAGATAAGAGACTCAGTAGAATCCTATTTTCTTTTCATTAGCCGAAAAACGGAGATTTAGAAAGCTTAGAAACTTGACCCTACTGAAAAGAAGTAAGAAATGGTGGACCTGGAAAATGACTTCAAGTTTTCTCACTGTGCAGAATATAATCAAACACTGCTGCAGTTAAATATTTTACTCTTTGTTCTCCCTGTGCGATCTACAATAAGAATCTGCTTCGTGTTGATATTTAGTGCTGTGTTGCTGACAATTACCTGAAAGAGAAGTTGGGGTGCTTCACTGGGCTGGAAAAAGTTTAGCTAAATCAGAAAGCAGGTCTAATTAAGCAAGTTTATTCTATATCTATAAAAGGCTAAGTTGACTCATGCATGTGTGATACATATAAAGCTCTCACTGGCACCAATCGCACGCGTGTGTTTTGATCTGTCATTGTCAATCATGAATTTGGTTGACACTTCTATTGTAGAGAAAGGGCGAATAGTGATATTGAAATATTTCTTCTAATTAATTCCTTTCAATGTGCACAAATTCGTGCACCGGGCCACTAGTAAAGAATAAATCCCCAACTCATTCTTCTGTCACACTCTAATCTCCTGCCAGTGTCCTTTTACCCCCATTGGTCAAATATCACTAAAAGCCAGAGAGTAGGGAGCCCATTGATGGAGCCTGTACCCGTCAGCCTCAGGGCACAGAGCAGGGTGGAAAGGTTGGGAATGGATCTGGAAAGGAACAACTCTCACAGATATTTTAGCATTTGATCTAAGAGCAATTAGAAGTCATGAATAGGTTTTGAGTATGGGATTCATGCTCAATTGTGCTTTAAAATGATTGTGGCTACATATTAATGGGAACTGAGGGGATACAGGAGACCACTTCAGTAGGCATGCTAGAAGTATCCAGAGGAGATGTATCAGCCTGAACTAAATAGTGGATGTGTCTGAAACAAATTCAAGAGGTAAAATGTTAGTTTAGTAATGGATTGAATTGGGGGCAGGGAGACATGGTGATGAGGTAGAGATGTGTCCAAGGTGACCTCCAGTTTTCTGGGTAGAGTTGGTACCTTTGCTAAAAAAAAGAGACAGTGGAGTAACACTAGGGCTTGGGATAAAATCCTGTGTTCATGGTCAGAGCCAGTGGGTGTGGTGCCTGCAGGTCCTCCTAGAAGCCAGAACAGGAGCCTTGGTATTAGCTATGGTGGAGAGGCTGCCAGACCTCCTGCTTGGGTCATCTGGGAAAGCAAAGTAGGCTTCTCCCAGTCCTGGGGAGTTAAATGTATTTGGTGAATGCCTCCTCCCACCTCCTAGGAAGATGGAAGTGTTTAACACAGATACAGGTAACTTCACCTGGTCACATTCTAATTCCAAACTGTGCATCTGAGAAGAGGCTACTGCCAAGTTAGGAAAGAGTGCTGTTTAGTAATATTGGGTCCTGTGCCAGGTTGTGGGTCTTGTCAAATTGTCTTTAATTTTACTTTAATAACTAACTAAATGCTAGAAAATACTGTCAATTACTAAGTTTTCTATCTTCTTCTCTTGGCCTTGGCTTTTATTTTTTCTTCTGGTTTTTATAAAATTACAAAGTTTTAGAGTTTTAAATCACCTTAAAAAGTCATTTCATTCCACCCCCCAAATTTATTCAGTTAAGTATACCACTACCCTTTTTGGAGAATACTTAGGGGATGCTTATGTCCTTCCAGGGAAGGAAGCTCACTACCTCCCACAGTAGTGTGTTCCCAGCTCATTCTTCAGACAGTTTTTCAATTGACTGATCTGACTCTTTGTAATGTTCAACCCACTCCCCTTTTTCCTCGCTTCCTGGAGGAACACAGAATACAACCTCTTTCTCTCTTCTTTGTGACCACCCTGCAGCTGTGCATGCCAGGTGCCATGCTGCTTTGTGGCCTTCCCTCAGGTGGCAAACCTTGTCTCTCACCCACCCATCTAATGTGTTTCTGATCTCTCTGTATCTTAGGTGGGGTGTTTGAATAAGAAACTGTTTTACTTGAGATCTGACCAATGTGGAACACAGGTCTCAGGGTCTGCACAAAGGGACTTCTGCTGATGCAGGTCTCTTTTCCCTGCACTGCTTCTGTTGCCATAGGTCTGTCTTCCCTATTATTTTCCCTTGCTACTTCACTTGGCCTTGGGGACTTTGTGATAGCAGTTTGAATATTTTTCTTATTTGGGTGACTAAACCAATTAAGATATCTGTGGCTTCCTTCACTATCTTATGCTTAGCTATTCACCCACTTCTCCAGGGGCACCTGGACTGGATGTGGCATTGGGAGAGGCCATCTCTCTGCCATGTGCTGTGCCCACAACACAACACCAGATCTATCCCAGAGAATCATTTAAAGCTGATTACTCTTTCCAGTGAGATCGTGGCAACTTCCTATGGTGAAATTAGATGAAAATTCATGTTTCTATGTTTAAAACAACTTATTAAATGCTTCTCTTAACATCCCCAAATTCGAGCCTTTCAGAATTCACCAGTTCTCTGAGGAGGATGTTAACACGATTGGCCTTTTGTGTTTTCCAACAAGAGTGATAGCTAGAAGAACTAAAGAAACCTTGAGTTATTCAGCAGTGATTCTCTGGCAATAACATAAATGAGGACTATTATTATGCCAGATGCATGAAATTCGTGCATGGGGGGGGGGGTGTCCCTTAGCCCAGCCTGCACCCTCTCCAATCTCGGACCCCTCGAGGGCAGTCGGACATTCCTCTCACAATCCAGGACTGGTGCCTCCCAACCACTTGCCTGCCTGCCTGCCTGATTACCCCTAACCTTTTCTGCCTGTCAGCCTGATCACCCCTTAACCACTTCCCTGCCAGCCTGATCAATGCCTAACTGCTCCCCTGCCAGCCCGATTGCCCCTAACTGCCCTCCCCTGATGTCCTGGTCACTCCTAACTACCCTCTCCTGCTGGTTGCCCCCAGTTGCCATCCCCTGCTGGCCTGGTCACCCCTAACTGCCCTCCCTTGCCAGCTTGGTCGCCCTTAACTGCCCTCTGCTGCAGACCTGGTTGCCCCTAACTGTCCTCCCCTGCAGGCCTGGTCCCCCAAAACTGCCCTCCCCTGCAGGCCTTGTCCATCCCAACTGCCCTTCCCTTCTGGTCATCTTGTGGTGGCCATATTGTGTCCACATGAGGGTGGCCATTTTGTGTGTTGGAGTGATGGTCAATTTGCATATTACCTCTTTATTATATAGGATTTTATGAAGAAGAAACTTAGGAAAAGATGAGCTAGGTTAATTTGCCAGTGGTCAAAGAGCTACAAATTGGTGGAGACACTTACCACACCAGATTTTAAGAGTCTGTTATGTCTCCACCCACCGAAGCACACTGCTCATTCTCTCTTTCTCCGTTTTTACCCAGTGCATGGCAGAATTCTGGCACAGTGTAGGCACTTAATTAAAAGTACATGGCTTAATAAGTAATAATGATCATTTCCTTTTCCTCTGAACTCATTTTAATAAAGAAAAAGGCACCATTCCTTCTATGTGTGTCTTTAAAGATGAAACCACACTTGATAATAGTAAGTGCTTTATTCTCCTGGGGAATAGTATTCTTAAGAAGTCAAATCATTAAATGTTGGCTCATTTACTTGGCCATCCCTTGCAGATGGTTCATGCTACCAGATTCTGTCTTACAGGTGAACTCAAGGCCTATTCAACACAGGCGCAGGGGTGGCAAGTGGACAGGTCTGCATTTCAGTTCAACTCCTAATAGTGTTAAGCCAGTCACTAGTGTCAAGTGGATGGGCATCAGTAGCTTGGAAGTAGGTGCACAGATAAAAAGAGAGTTCTATCAGTTGTTTGGTGCTGTGTAGACCGGGCACCTGGGTGACTGTCGGAAATGTTTCCATAGATTGGGTAGGCTGGCCCCATATATATCTAGCCATGGAGTCCGGTCAGTTAATATTACACAGGGTCACTTGGGAGTATCAAGACTCAGCAAACCAAACAAACGTCTTTAACAAATACTTACTTGTGTTGCTGGGATGGTGAGAAACAGGAGCAGTGATCCCAAAGCTCAGGATCTAGAAGGGACTATTGACTTTACAGGATAAAACATTGTATTGCCTTCTTGTTCTCTAAAGCATTTTGGTGATATTTTTCTATTTGATTAGTGGGTAAACTCTATTACTGGAAGAAAAAACCATGAGAACAGTTTATCTGCTCTGAAAGGTGATTTGAAATATGACAAAAGAAATTCACTTTATAACTACAAAGGAATTTCCTGGGTCAGTTGTATTACATGCATCATAAGCAAATTGGCCATTTGAAGCTCTTCATTCTAGATAAAAAGGTTTTCAAAAATATATTGACATGGTTGAAAAGTAAGAATCAGGGCAAGAATTAATGATTGATTTTCATCACTCACAAGATAAATTATTCATTCTCTCTTGTCATCAATAATGATCATCAATCTTACCTAATAATAAACAAATATGTAAATTGACCGTACCTTCTCTATGCCCACAGCCAATCAGAGTGAGGGAGTATGCAAATTAACCCACCAAAGATGGTGGTTAATTTGCATATGAAGGCAGGGCGGGCAGCACCATGGCCTGCTTCGGGGGTACGGGTCCATCGGAGGCGGAGGAGGCCCTGAAAGCAGCGCCAGACACCGCCCACAAGGTACCAGTCCATTGGCAGGGGAGGCGGTGGGGTGGGCAGCGCCAGACGGCAGAGGAGGGGTCCGGGTCCATCGCAGGCCCCAGGAGGGGCAACGGCCTGCCTAGCCGCTCCCCAGGGTCCCTGGGAAGATCGTGGCCCCGGGGATGCGAGTTCAGACTGCCTACCAGTTCCTGGGGGTCCCTGGGACGATCGAGGCCCTGGGGATGCGAGGCCGGACTGCCTAGCCGCTCCAGGGGGCCCCTGGGACGATTGGGGCTCCGGGGAGGCGAGGCCGGAACCGCCTAGTGGCTCCCGGGGGTCCGTGGGAACAGTGCGGTCCCGGGGACTCGAGGCCGGACTGCCTACCAGCTCCTAGGGGCCCCTGGGACGATCGCGGCCCTGGGGATGCGAGACCGGACCGCCTACCAGTTCCCAGGGGCCCCTGGGACGATCACGGCCCAGGGGACGTGGGGCCGGACGGCCTACCAGTTCCCTGGGGTCCCTAGGACGATCGTGGCCCCCGGGACGCGAGGCCGGACCGCCTAGCCGCTCCAGGGGTCCCTGGGAAGATCACGGCCCCGGGGACGCGAGGCCGGACCACCTACCAGTTCCCGGGGGTCCCTGGGAACAGCGCTGCCCAGGGGAGGCAAGGCTGGACCCGCCTAGCCGCTCCTGGGAACATCGCAGGCATGTGGTTGCTGAGACACAGACATGGGCCTCTGGCCACAGATTCATAGCTTCTCAGAGATGGAGGGCAGGGATCTGCCTCATCTGCACAGAGACAGAGGTCCTGCATTGCCCCCAAGATGTGGGTGGGCCCAGCCAGGGATCAAGGGGCATGGAAGGACTCCTGGGCAGAAGGGCAAGGACCCTCACTCCTGAGGCCGGGGTTGAGGGGCGGTGCCACCTCAGTGGAGGGGTGCTGCACTGCAGGGTACTGGACTGAATGACGTGATTCAGAGAAGCTCCCAGTGCTAACGGGCCTCGCTCAGGTGGCCTTCACACTTCAGAGGCAGCGACTCCTGCTCCCGCCTTGACCCAAAAGCAAGCCCGGGGTGCCCTGCCCCATGGCAGAGCATGCCTAGGCAGTGAGTGCGAAGCCTTCCACCTGCTCCGGAGAAGCGGGGGCAGTAAAGAATGGGGGGCAGGGGACAGGGAGAGGAAAGAATGTGGAGCATCCGCAATGAAGAGGTGCTTGAGAAAGAGACTCAGAAGCCTGACTGGAAGGTTTGTTCTGTTTGCCAGGCGGCTGCCTCTTAGGAAGCGCAAAGAGCATGGCTCTGAGGGCTTCCTGTGTGCTGAGTCAAGTTCCACAGCCAACTGGAACTGGCTTCAGTTTCCTGGTCTGTAAAATGGGTGAAGCATGTCCCAGTGCCTTCACTGAGCTTTGATGGCCAATTGAGATACTATATAAAGAAAATGAGGGAAGAAGTGAGAAAGAAAAGGAAGGACGAGCAACACAAAAGAAACACTGAAAGGAACCTGTAAACCCATTGTCACTTAAATAGGGAATATAGTCAATAGTGTTGTAATGATGGTATGATGCCAGGTGGGTAATAGAAATGTCAGGGAACACTTTGTAAAGTATATGATTGTCTAACCACTATTCTGTAACTAATATAAAACCTGAAACCAATACAAAATAATATTGAATGTAAAGAAATGAAAATAGGAGTGAAATTTTTATAAATTTCAAAGTTTAAATAAAAGCTGTAAAGGAAGGAAGGGGAGAATAAAAATAGTGTTTTTCATTTTACGACTTCATTAAAAAGACAGTTGTCTTTATATGGTGCTTTTATACTTTTATACTTTTCTAAGTCATTATCTCATTTTAACTTCCAGGCAACTTAAAGACAAGATAATTATTCCCTCCACTATTCAAAGAAAAGAAATCTTGGTGTCTGGTCCTAATGATTCAATCGTCAAGCCCTTATTGTACAGCAGGGTTAGTAAAATTTTCTGTGCAGGGTTATATCTATACTAATAAAAGCCTTGGGGGTGATCAGGCCAGCAGGGGAGGGTATTTGGGGGCAATCAGGCCCGCAGAGGAGCAGTTAGGTGTCAATCAGGCCAACAAGGGAGCAGTTAGGGGGCAATCAGGCAGGTAGGTGAGTGGTTAGGAGCCAGCGGTCCTGGATTGTGAGAGGGATGTCCAACTGTAGGTTTAGGCCTGATTCCACAGGGATCGGGCCTAAACCTGAAGTTGGACATCCTCCGAGGGGTCCCATATTGGAGAGGGTGCAGGCTGGGCTGAGGGACACCCTCCCCAGTGCACGAATTTTGTGCACCGGGCCTCTAGTCTTCTATATAAATAAAAATGTCCGTTTGTTCCAAATCTTAAATCTCCAAAAGTTCTTCACTGATTGCTTTGAAATTTTGACACAACATTGCATTAGAATACGCATGTGTTTTTATATACCTTACTAGAGGCCCGGTGCACAAAATTCGTGCACAGGGGGGGTGTCCCTCAGCCCAGCCTGCACCCTCTCCAATCTGGGACACCTCGAGGAATGTCCGACTGCCCTAAACGGGCAGTCGGATATCCCTCTCACAATCCAGGACTGCTGGCTCCCAACTGCTCACCTGCCTGCCTTCCTGATTGCCCCTAACTGCTTCTGCCTGCCAGCCTGATCACCCCCTAACCACTCCCCTGCCAGCCTGATTGATGCCTAACTGCTCCACTGTCAGCCTGTTTGCCCCTAACAACCCTCCCCTGCAGGCCTGGTCACCCCTAACTGCCCTCCCCTGCAAGCCTGGTCCCCCCCAAATGCTCTCCCCTGCCGGCCTGGTTGCCCCGAACTTCCCTCCTCTGCCGGCCTGGTCACCCCTAACTGCCCTCCCCTGCAGGCTTGATTGCCCCCAACTGCCCTACCTTGCAGGCCTGGTCCCTCCCAACTGCCCTCCCCTGTTGGCCATCTTGTGGCAGCCATCTTGTGTCCACATGGGGGCAGGATCTTTGACCACATGGGGCAGCCATTTTGTGTGTTGGAGTGATGGTCAATCTGCATATTACTCTTTTATTAGATAGGATAGAGGCCTGGTGCACGGGTGCGGGCTGGCTGTTTTGCACTGAAGGATGTCCCGGATCAGGGTGGGGGTTCCCTTGGGGCATGGGGTGGCCTGGGTGAGGGGCCTGTGGTGGTTTGCAGGCTGGCCATGCCCCCAGACAACCCAAGTCGAGGCCCTGGTATCTGGTGTTTATTTATCTTCTACAATTGAAACTTTGTAGCCTGGAGTGGAGCCAAGCCTTCTGCTTGCTCCGTGGCAGCAGCCATTTCTGTTGGGATTTATGTATCTTCTATCATTGAAACTTTGTAGCCTTGAGTGGAGGCCTAGGCCAGCAAGGACAGGTGGAAAGCTTGGCTTCCTCCATTGCTGGGGAAACTCAAGCCTCCCTCCTGCTCTCTGTGGCCGTAGCCATCTTGTCCATATGCAAATATGTGTTTATTTGCATATTTGCTCCTAATTGGCTGGTGGGCGTGGATGGTGGTTGTAGCGGAGTGATGGTTAATTTGCATATTACTCTTTTATTAGAGAGGATACCCACTATTATATAGATGTCACACCTGTGACAGGTAAAAACATGCTTTTTTTGAAAAACAGCTCCATCTGTTGGACGTAAAAGCAACACACACTATACTAAATATTTTACGATTCCATTTCAATGTTTCCAATTTACAATCCATTTACGATTTCCAAATTTCCAATTTTATGATTCCATTTCAATGTTGATAATGTTTGAAGATTTGTGCTTAGAAATCGTGAACAAAGTTCTCAATCAATTGGGAATGCCATCACCGAATCGATCTGCTGCTGCTTCGTTCGATGTAGAATTGTGTCATGAACAAAATTACAACACGGGTGATCTTTTGTCGTATGTGCAATCAAATATTCTTAAGCTAACGCTTGAACAAAAAGGCATTTACGATCAAATAATGCAAACTGTCAATAATGGGGTTGGATAAATCTTCTTCTTAGATGCACCAGGAGGAACTGGTAAAACGTTCCTAATTAGATTGATTCTGGCAACAATTAGATCCCAAAATGACATAGCCTTAGCTCTTGCATCATCCGGAATATCTGCAACATTGCTACCAGGTGGAAGAACTGCTCATTCCGCTTTGAAATTGCCATTGAACATGCAATTCATTGAAACTCCCACGTGCAACATTTCCAAAGCATCTGGCATGGCAAAAGTATTGCAGAAATGCAAACTTATTGTTTGGGATGAATGCACAATGGTGCACAAAAAATCGCTCGAGGCTCTTGATCTATCATTGCAAGATTTGTGTGGAAACATCAGACCATTTGGGAACGCATTAATATTGCTTGCAGGAGATTTCAGGCAAACATTACCTGTAATTCCTCAATCGACACCAGTGGACAAAATAACTGCTTGCCTGAAATACTCTACTTTGTGGAGACACATAAAGATGTTAAAATTAACTACAAATATGCGTGTCCAGCTGCAAAATGATCGATCAGCTGAGATATTCTCACATCAATTGCTGGAAATTGGGAGCGGAAAGGTGCTGGTTGATCTGACCTCAGGACGAATTTCATTGCCTCATAGTTTCTGCAATTTAGTGACGTCAAAAGAAGAATTGGTTGAAAAAGTATTTCCCAATATTCAAACCAATTATAAGAATCATGATTGGCTGAGTGAACGAGCTATTCTTGTGGCCAAGAACAAAGACGTCTACGAACTTAACAATATTATTCAGTCTAACATTCAAAGCGAGGCAGTCACATACAAGTCCTTCAACACTGTTGTGCAAACAGATGAAGCGGTTAATTATCCAACAGAATTTTTGAATTCACTCAATCTGCCAGGGATGCCACCGCACGTACTGCAATTGAAAATCAGCGTGCCAATTATCATGTTGCGAAATATCAACCAGCCAAAGCTTTGTAACAGCACGCAGCTTGCAGTAAAAAAATTAATGAGCAAAGTCATAGAAGCAACAATCTTGACAGGACCTTTCAAAGGTGAAGATGTCCTCATTCCTCACATTCCTATGATTCCAACGGATATGCCATTTCAATTTAAGAGATTGAAATTTCCAATTTGATTGGCGTTTGCAATCACCATCAACAAAGCTCAGGGCCAATCTTTAGAATTGTATGGTTTAGATCTAGACACGGATTGCTTCTCACATGGACAATTATATGTTGCGTGTTCTAGAGTCGGCAAACCAGACAATCTCTATATCTGCACAGACAATGAACAACAAAAAATATTGTATACCCACAAGCATTGTGAAAATAAACATATTAGAAATGTGCGCTTTCTCTTTTCTTTCTTTTCCATTTAACCAGACTGAGCCACAGCAACGCGTGGCCAGGTATAGCTAGTAATGATAATATATTTTAAAGCTATCAATCACACAGTAAATACTGTGTGTTATGTATATGTATACACACATGCATATACATACGTATGTATTTGTATTGCCAATCAGAGCTTATGAGTTGACAGTTAAAGTAATCTGTTATTTGTTTAACTGGCATAGTATTCCTTTAACAAAAATGCAATTTCTGCTAGTATTAAAAAAAAAAAAAACTTAAAAAGAAAAGCTTGATGATTCCCTTTGCCACTTTTTAAAAGTTGGTAGGACTTCTCAGTGACCAGCCTCAGGTGTCATGAGACCAGAGCAATCATTCAGCTCTTGTCCTATGTCCATGAGGGCAAGTCTCTGTGCCTCAGAAGAAGTCTCTATAGAGCTATGACTGCTGGCATAATGGACCTCTATTGAAGTTTATATTTCAGTGGGTGAAATATCTTTTCACACCCTCTGCCTCATCACTTTGTTTTTCATTTTCTTATACAAGGAGCTCTGAATTGGAGCTGACAGGTAATAGTGACTTGAATTTTCACATACTATTTAATGATCTTTGTCTTTCATCCACAAATCAGCAGGGAGACAAGATCACTGAGCAGCAAGTGTTAGGTGGTTATCCATAGGTGGACCTGTATTAATTGCATCTCAGGTGAGCTTGTTTATGAATTCAAAGTACTGACCTTTAAGGAATTTACCATCAGGTTCAGGATGCTCACAAATGGCTGAGGGATTGTGCTTGGTTAACGGTGTCCTCATTTAGAGTCCCCTGCGTACAGCATAGCCTGGGACCAGTAACACTGGCACCACCTGGAAGCTCATTAGAGATGCAGAATGTCAGGCCCCACTCCATACCAGGTGATTTAGAACACTTGTTCTATCCTGGCTGCATATTGGAACAATGGAAGAATGAAAACAAACACACAAAACACTAATGCCTGGGTCCCACCTACAGAGTTTCTGATATACTTGGCCTGGGATTTAGCCTGGGCATCATGGTTTTCAAAGTTCCCTTTGTGATTTTAGTATGTATCAAAATTTGAGGACTACGGAATTAGAGAATCTGTCATATTGAACTAACTAAATTTCACTGACCACACCTCATTTGTTACCACCTCCTTGCTTTGGTGGCCCATGTTGCTTTTTCCTGTAGTGACCAAACTGTTTCTCCTTCTACCATAATTCATGTCTGACCACATTTATCTTCAAGAAAGATTCTCCTCCAATGCTTTCTTCCCACAGGCCATGGCTCTCCTTTCCTCCTTGAACCTGTATCCCTTTATCATAGATTTCTTATTGAACCTGTGACTCTTCATTTAATAGTAGTTATTTACACACATTGTTTATCCCTCCCTAATCTGCGAGCTCCTAAAGGAGAGCAGCCATGTCTGATTCTAGGATCTAGCCAGGCTGAGTAATATATGCATGGACTGTGAATGGGAACAGAGAAGGCAGAAGGCAGAATAGCCCAGACGTGCTGCCTCTCTTCAAATCAGTCAGGTAAAATGGGCAACAAAGGATGCATGGTGGAATTTGGGACCTGGATGACATACAGAAGAGAGCTTCATAAGCCACATCAGAGGATGGATGGTGGGATATAAGTTGAGAGATTGGTGGAAGCAAAAGAGAAGTGATTGTGTCCAGTGAGCACTAAGCTGGTTTTCTAAAAGGAGGAGAAGGCAGCGTGGCCAGAAAGTAGAGAGGTGAGGTGCTCAGATTACTCAGAGAGTTTGGGGGGAGGGGTCATACCTGTCAAGATGCTGGCACAGGTTGACAAGCTTTGCAAGAGTGGTTGTCATTTTGTGAGTATGGCTGAGTTCCAAACTGCCTCTGTCATTCCTCTCAGTGTTCTCAGAAGTGATCCCCTCTCAGCCCTGAATGAGCCAGCAGAGTCTACATAAGTAGACACGCAATGACGATGCCTGACTCTGTTCTCACCTGTGTGTACTTTTTCTTTTAGTGGATCTCTACCTCTTAATGCCTATCAGCATTGCAATTGAGGCCATTCCATATTCACTCTTGGGGTTTAGATAACATTTCTGCCAAGAACCTTGAAGTATTTTACAGAAGGGAAGCTTGGTTCCCTACAGGTAATGCACAGGTTGCAATAGGAGCAGGAATTTGCACAGAAGCACAGGGCGAGGAAAGACCCTGGAGGAAGCACAGGGAATGGTAAGTGGACAGCAAGTGGGCCGGAGAACATGTTGGAAATGGGCTCATTAACTTCATTCCAGGGTCCCTAAGGTCCCAGAGCCTTGGACCCCAGCCACGGTTAAAAAACAATGGTTTTCATCATAGCCTCCTCTCTGTAGCCTTTCTTTTTTCCTGAAAAAATATAGTGGTCACTTCTAGGCCTACAGTAAGCCAGATGCAGAACTGGTTTAAAGGGGAAATCATGGAAGGCATGGTGCTTTCCATACCTTTTACAGCCAAATTAAATGCCTAAAAGGAAGGTCTTCTGGGCCACACCCAACCCGGCTGCCCAACTGGTGTGTGTGTGTGTGTGTGTGTGTGTGTGTGTGTAGATTTAAAGATGTATAAAGTACACTAACGTGGGACCCAGCACAGAGTAACTACTCAAGAAATGTTCAAATGTTTTTCCCTCCACTCTTCCCCCACTTTTAGTCCTACCACAGTCTTCTTAGAATATCAGAACCAGAGTCCCCTACCCAATGACTAATAAGTGCCTTGAGAAGAATCAAGTTTCCAAGTAATGGTTGGCAGCTGAGAAGAGAGTAGAAGCCAGGGATAGAGAAAACTGGGATGGGGTGGAGTTGTTTTGGTGTTGGCTGTTGCAAACAAAATTTCTGAGTGGTCAAATGTTCTGACATAGAATTTTCCAACCTTAACACATACTTCTTCCCCTGACAATGAACCCTCCCTTTATTGCTCCCCTCCTCCTACTCCATCCAGTCCCTAACCAGCTTCTTCTTGACACTTTGGGATAACATGATTAGATGCACCCTTCACCTTCCTCTAAAGTCTGTCTTCTTGCACCCTTTTCAGAGGAGAGAAGATTCAGAGAAGGTAGTATGCAGTCTTCAAAGTTCATTGTAGAGATGTCTGATATGGGAATAGACAGAGCTCCCTGTCACTCTAGCAAAGCTGAGTGGGGCTTCACCTGATCCCCATTTGTTAAATACCCACAAGCCACCCTATTTCATCTGCTTCTTCTCCCCAACTTGCAATGAAAGAGAGGGAACAGAGACTTGAAACTAGTGGGAAAAGTAAAATGGACCAAAGGCATCATCAGGCATTATGAGATCTAAGTACCTGCTTTAGCTACAACAGGGCTCACTTGAGGCTGGATTTCTTGGGGCAGAGCATTGCCTACTGGTAATTGAAGGGAAAACCTTAAGTGGAACCACAGCTCAGTGAGAACATGCCTTTCCCCCTCATCTCTGCAGTAGGTGGCAGATGGCCAACAGGTTCCAGGATTGCCAAAGGAGTGGTTTCATTTGTTTGTCCCCTAGGTTTTGTATGGATTCAAGAACAAACCATCTTCCGTAGGAACGGTTTTGCATTCTAGAAAAATAAATCAGTAGTTGGAACATCTGACACAGAGATATAATATTGCTGGCAGTCTCCTTACTTGGATATACATTTCAGGTTCATCAGCTCTGCCCTTTTCTCTCAGAAGCCCTTCTGAATCCCAAGCTAAGGAGAGCTGCTTCTCCTGTGGACACCATTCACTTGACCTGCACCTCTGCTGGGACACTTAGCACTTGCTATCGTGTGTTCTGCTTATGTAGGTGACTTGTCTCTCCTCCCCGAGGGTGGAAATCATGTCTGATTTACCTTTGCATTTATCAGTAAAGGCTGTTACAATAGTAAATTTTATATATGAGGACAAAAGGGGAAAACCATCCCTTAGGCACCACCAGAAGCCTATGGATCCACAGACCCTCCAAGGCCCTTATAATTCCACCCAGAGTCAGATTCACCATCACATGCCATTAATCTGACAGAGCCAAATAATCATTCTGGCACCCCTGTTGGTGATCCCCCAGGGAATGTGAGCTTCTTTCAGCTTCCTCTGATGTTGCTATTAGAAACTCGAGTCTCACTGCAACCCTCCCTCTTTGTTTGGAGACAGTTCTGGCTCCCTCAGAGCCTAACTTCTCAGACAATTTGGGTATGTTGCATATCGCGCAATTTCTTCATTTTCCATGGGCTTTCTACTCATTCCAGTCTTGCTATAGCCCCACTCTTGTAGTGACACAGAATGAAATACCTTTGTGGCAACATTCAGCCCTATTCATTATTCCCTTCTGAAAACACGTTCTTCTCTTGACACCTGCAACATTCTACTCCATGTCTCTGTTGAGTGATTCTTGGAAGTCCCTGCTGCCTCCTTGTCTCTTTCTCATATTCAAAGGCTGGAGTTCCTCAGCCTCCACTGTGGGCCCTCTTCCATTTCATGATTTCTTCAGACTTTCATAGGCACCCCTGGCTGCAGACACATGCACAACACTGTGTCTGCTCTCAAGTCTGTCTCCCGAGCAAACCCCTCATTGGGATCCAAATTTTCATACCCAATAGTCTCATCAGCTCCTCAATCTCAACATTCCTAAAGTTGAACTTGGGATCTCTCATGAAATACAATCTCCCTTCAATGCTCCCAGCTAGCAGAATTGTGCATGTGTGCATGCTACTCTCCTTAGAAATTAACCAAGATATTACTAAGATGATAAATTATAAATGAGCTATTAAATATGTGGCTATCACAATGAAATGTAAGCCCTCTGAAAGGAAGAACTATGTGTATTGAAAATTATTTGCTCAGTGAAGGAGTTAATGAACAAATTAATGAATGCATGAGTGAATAAATGCATGAACTTGACTAGTAGAGTCAAGTCAAATTCAATCCCATCCAGCTCAGCATTCAGAAATTGAGTTCTCTCATAGTAACAGAGAACAGATTGGTGGTTGCCAGAAACAGGGGGTGGAGGTGGTCAACAATACTGTGGTGTATATTTGAAAGTTGCTAAGAGAGTGGAGCTTATAAGTTCTCAGCATACACAAACAAATTATAACTATGAGGTGATGGATATGCTAAATAACCTTATTGCTGCAATCATTTGGCAATCTATACATACATTGTTCCTTAAACTTACACAATGTTATATAACAATTATACCTCAATAAAGCTGGAAACAAAAAGAATTTATGAGTTCTCTAGTGGGTTATTGTCCTTGTATGCATGCCCCAGAAAAAAAAAAGTTGTTAGATTAACACTATTTATAAAATGTGAACAAATAAATAGGGAAAGATACTTACCCAAATGAAAATATTTGGTTATAGAAACTAGAAGTCTGAATACAGACTATAACTTGCACACAGCTTCCATTGCCAGCTGGTGCTGCATTCTCCCACTGCAGAGTGAGCTTCACAGAGGGGTATGTCTCACATGCTTTCTTGGCAGGGATATGGCTCTTCTGACAAGTAACGAGACTAATCCACACAGCTATGTCTCCACACTGACAGCTCCCCTTGCTATTCCCCAGCAATTTAAAAAAACTGCCTTTTCCAGCAGATCCATTCATAACTTGTCAAAGCTATTTTTAAAGCATTTTAAAATTTTTATTTATTTTTAATTTTTTTCTTTATTGATTAATATATTACATATGTGTCCTTATCGCCCCATTGTCCCCCCACCCCCCACTCATGCTCTCACCACCCTAGTATATGTGTCCATTGGTTAGGCTTATATGCATGCATACAAATCCTTTGGTTGATCTCTCCCCCTTATCCCCACCCTCTGCTACCTTCCCTCTGAGGTTTTATGGTCTGATTGATGCTTCTCTGTCTCTGGATCTGTTTTTGTTCATCAGTTTATGTTGTTCATTATATTCCACAAATGAGTGAGATCATGTGATATTTATCTTTCTTCAACTGGCTTATTTCGCTTAGCATAAGGCTCTCCAGTTCTATCCATGCTACTGCAAATGGTAAGAATTCCTTCTTTTTTCTACCACAGCATATTCCATTGTGGAGATGTACCACTGTTTTTCAATCCACTCATCTGCTGATGGGCACTTAGGCTGTTTCCAAATCTTAGCTATGGTAAATTGTACTACTATGAAAATAAGGGTGCATATATCCTTTCTGATTGGTATTTCTAGTTTCTTGGGATATATTCCTAGAAGTGGGATCACTGAGTCAAATAGGAGTTCCATTTTTAGTTTTTTGAGGAAACTCCATACTGTTCTCCACAGTGGCTGCACCAGTCTGCATTCCCACCAGCAGTGCAAGAGGGTTCCTTTTTATCCACATCCTTGCCAGCACTTGTTGTTTGTTGATTTGTTGATGATAGCCATTCTGACAGTTGTGATATGTTACCGCATTGTCATTTTGATTTGCATCTCTCAGATGATTAGTGACTTTGAGCACGTTTTCATATGTCTCTTGGCCTTCCTTATGTCCTTTTTCAAAAAGTATCTATTTAGATCCGTTGCCCATTTTTTGATTGGGTTATCTTTCTTTTGTTTAAGTTGTATGAGTTCCCTATAAATGTTGGAGATTAAACCCTTATCAGTGATAACATTGGCAAATATGTCCTTCTGCTGGGGTGTTATCCTGCATCTGCCAGGGTTCAGGAATCTGGAGAAGGGGCTGCGATCAAATTAATTAACTAGACATGAAATAAAAATTTGGGAGGCATTTAGGGGGAGCCAGAGGAGGTTTAGTTCTAGTAACTAAGTTCCCCGAGTCTCGGATCCCCTCGCTTTTTATTAACACAGTTTGCCCTATAGCAAAGCAGATATACATATCAAAGGTTTGGTAAACAGTAAAATTATCAGGTTGGGGGAACTGCCATCAGCTGTCTGGCAACAGGCAATAATATGTAGATCTTCAGGTTTAGGGAAATGCATTCAGCTATTCCAGCAGCAGGTAATATGATTCAGCCCTGCTGAAGCTGCAAGGTTCATCAACCTTTTGATGAACTTCTTGCATTTATGCTGCTGGAATTAGCCTCCAGCATATCCCCCTTCTTTGATTTAATAAATTTAACAATAATGTATGCCATTTTCAGAGCTCGGGTGCTTTTAAGATTTTTAAATTCAATGGAAAGGATTGAGTTCTTTTCATGTCCTTTTAAATTGCTGCCAGGCATCAAAGGAATCAGTCTGTGGTAAGCTCCCTTCTGGGCCAACAGTTCTTTGATTCCTCTTTGCAATCATTTTTTATGGGTACATGACAGCAATGATATTCCAATTCTGGATGGTGGACAAAATGGTGAGCAATGCAGGTCCGACCTTCTTTGGCTTGTTCCTGGGCAACCTGCAGCAATGCACAGCTGCTGACTGCTAGCATGGCAAGGCATCTTCACCTTCCCCATCTCTGGACTGTTTCTCCTTTGTCTAGTTAGCGTGTTGCCTGGGGCCACTACCATCTGTGGCTGGAGTAGTCTGGTTAGTTCCTCTCTCCGATCCATTGTTACAGGAATCCACATGGGCTTGGAGGAGTTTTCTGGAAATATACAAGCATATTCTCAACCAAAGGTTAATAAAGGAATCCTTTCTATAAATTAGACTCAGGATCTTTTTATTTTGCCCAAACCATTTTCCTTTGGCTTATTATGACACCATGCGTGTCTTGCCATCAGCATTACAAGTGAAAAATAATTTTAAAGTAAAAAATTTAAGTAATTAAGGCTTGATGTAATTTACTTACAGGGGATAACTCCACTATCTCCCCTTTTTGTTTTAAATAATATAAAAAGGCTTTTGTAAATCCTGTAATGTAGCCTTGATAGCTTTTTAATTCAATTCTTTGCACAGAAATATGACTGGTTTGAATTCATTGCATGATAAGAAGCTTTACTATGAGATGAACCATCAGTAAAAAATTAGTTAATGCTTCAAGAATAGGTTCCTGCCTAGTATAACTAAGTTTCCCTGAATACTTACTTATTTTAATTTGCCAATTTAAATTAGTCTGAAATAAGGCTTATTTTCTAACTTTATTTGTTCTTGGGTGTTGATAGTAAATGACACTAATTAAATTCTTGCTATCAGTCTTTGAGTATACCCACATAAGGTTTGTTTAGGGAGGCAAAAACAAAAATTATTTACTTTTCTTCTTGAGGCCTAACACATTGACTTTTTATTACAGTTTTCCAGACATTTGAAGGAAACCTTTCTTTATTTCCTTCCAGAGTAATTTCTAGGCCATCTTTAGAGAGTTTCTTTTAAAAATCTTTTTCTTTTCTTTTTTTTTTTTTTTACACCAAGCAACCTACATGGCTGCTTTTCAGATGCTAGCTAATACTGCTGCCTACATATGAAGTGACTCTCTTTCTGTTCATGGTGACTTTATTTATGATCAGATTTAATGCTTGAATAATAACTTTCAGTTTACTCTGTAAATATTAGCAAAAGAGATTTTAAAATTTTTTAATTTCTCCGTTTTATAATTTATTTTTAAACAGTATTCTTTTTTGCCAGTGCTCATTTGCATACAGAGGGATTATGGGAGGTCTCAGTAACTTTCAGAGGACTGGCTTGTAGGGTGTAAGCAAATTTTCACTTTGACTTTTGTTAAATCTAATTGCTTATAAAAATATTGGCTTCTCATATAACAAATTTATATGAGACCTTAATTATATTTTAAAAAAGCGAATTTATTAAGTAATTAAAGTAGGCATCTTTATTGAAAAAGCAAACTTCGGCCCTGACTGGTTTGGCTCAGTGGATAGAGCGTTGGCTTGTGGACTCAAGGGTCCCAGGTTCGATTCCGGTCAAGGGCATGTACCTTGGTTGCAGGCACATCCCCAGGAGGGGGTGTGCAGGAGGCAGCTGATCGATGTTTCTCTCTCATCGATGTTTCTAACTCTCTATCCCTCTCCCTTCCTCTCTGTAAAAAATCAATAAAATGTATTTAAAAGAAAAAAAGAAAAAAAGAAAAAGCAAACTTTGATATTTGACCTATGAAGTATAAATGATGTCCCATCCCCCAGTCTATTTGAAGTGCAGGCTGCTAGAGGGCTTTTGTTTGCTTTTATTTTTAAAATGCCACTGCTGAAAAATTCGGTTTTATTTAAGAAATATTTAGCAACTTTGTTTTGCCCTCCCTTAGAGGTTGAAATCTTCATAACATTTAAAATATACGTATATAAATAAAATATATTTATTCATTTTTATTTGATAAAGCTTTCCATGTGATTTTAAGTCTATCAGATAGGTCTATTTCAAAATTATTTTTTTTAAGAAGAGAGAATAATTTCTCGAATCACCTCAGGCCCTTGGAGTGTTCTAAAATTATATTTTGATTAAAGTTTTGAAATTTAACTTGGAAAGACCATCAAATATATATATATATATATATATATATATATATATATATATATATATATATATATATCTCCCAAGGATTATATTATATACTTTTTATAATTATTCTAAAAGATATCAATTAAATTTAAACTGGTTTTTATATTAAAAATTTGGTTTGACACCACAGAATTAATCCTATTTTTTAATTAGACCATATAAAATATTACATCTTAGGTTGAAATTTTATCACACTTGGTATATCAATATATTTTAAACTACTAATTTCTCTAGAGAAAATACAAGAATTATTTTCTCAAAAATAAATTTTTATACTTTATGCATTTTGTTACCACAACTATATAATTTCTCCTAACTTAAATTGAACTTTAAACTCTTAGAAGCCTTAAATTTTAGCTGTCAAGTTACTTAGCATTTCTCAGATTAATAATGACTTCACATTTTTAAAAATATAAGACATTTAATTAATAGATTTAATTCTGTCCTCTAGATTTTTCTTACGAGGCAAACTCAGATTAACACTTCAACACTCTGTCATTTCAAAATACCTAGATATTTTAACAAGTATTTTATTATTTAATTCAGTAAACTCCAAAGTTTTAAGTTGCCAAAGGTTTTGGAAAACCACATTTCTGGCTGGCAAAACAGGTTTGGCCTAGCCATTTGATGTAAAACTACCACATTTTTTCTGCTGGGGGTAAGGGTGACCAGCCCCCTCCTTCATCACAGAAGCACATCCAGTCTTTCCCCCTGGCCTACTGAAGCCTACTGTCTATAATTGTAACTGAAAAGCTCTACCATAAATTCTTCATCTTAGTTACATCCATGTTTCAACAATTTTGAGATTCTAAAGCCAACTATTACTATCTAAGGCACTTACTTTGGCAAATTCTGTAACAAAGATAATTTACTGACTTTTTAGCGGCCTTAATGTTAACTTTGGAATGCGGTCCATTGTTATTCAAGAATTACCCTTTATTATAGAAATACCAATCTATTGTCCAAACTCAGCCTGTATTCTTTCTTTGGGTCATTTCCGCCATATTTCTTTTGAGAAAAAAATAGTCTTGGGTTTTTCTATAGCATCTGTAAAGAGAGTTAAACTTAGCCTAAAACTATCTAAAATCTGAAATCGGACAGTGTGCACATTTGTCTCAAGCCAGCTTTCTCTCTTTACGAGTACAGAAATCCCAGATGCATTTCTAAATTTTGCAAAATTTTTAAATGATGGACTGGGAAAAAACATGGCAAAAATGAGACTTTTTAAAATAGCACTCTCAGGAGTGGGCATTCGTTTTACAGGATCACTGCATACCTCCCAACCCCCTCTTCCTGCTTGCTTCTGGGAAAATTTAGTAACTGACCTGGCCACATTTCTTTTCTTATTGAATTAAAAGCATGCTTAATAGATAACAATAAACACATTAAACCAAATAAAATGGCAGATTTTGAATCTTTTCCTATTCTGCTCTCCATGGCATTGACTAGCTTTTAAAAATATTTTTGTTAAAATCTGCCTGTCCCAAGGTGTCCTATGGTAATTTTTAAACAACGTATTAGAGAGTTCCTCTGCGAGAGAGCTGATAGCTCCACCCTCTCTAGCCACCTCTGAACCTCTCGATACCAGAAGCAGAGCATCTGGCAAGGCTTTCTTTCTTATTATGGACTTTAGCTCCCCGATATGAATTAGGCATTTTGCAGTTTGAAGGAGAACCCATATAGTTAAAGATGACAATGGCACTCTTTTTCCTTGAGCCTGATTTAATAGAGTACTTTTAGACATTTTAATTTCTTTATCCTTGAGCATGGAAGCTAAAAATTTACAATGATATTTTTGCTGTTAAACCAAATTCTTCCCCATTATAGTCTGACTTAAAACAAAAGAATTTCCTGCCCACTTTGGTTTGCAAAATTCAAAGCTTGGTATGAGCTTTACTCGCAGAGACCCTACCCTTACCAGTGATTAACTTCTTTTCTTCACTCAGGCAAAATATTCTTTTCCAGATGTCCCTGTTTGGGTGCCATTAATTCCGGGGTGTTATCCTGCATCGGCTAGAGTTCAGGAATCTGGAGAAGGGGCTGTGATCAAATTAATTAACTAGACATGAAATAAAAATTTGGGAGGCATTTTGGGGGAGCCAGAGGAGGCTTAGTTCTAGTAACTAAGTTCCCCAAGTCTCTGGACCCCTTGCTTTTTATTAACACATTTTTCCCTATAGCAAAGCAAATATATTTATATCAAAGGTCAGGTTTGGTAAACAGTAAGGTTATCAGGTTGGGGGAACTGCTGTCAGCTGTCTGGCAACAGGCAATTATATGTAGATCTTCAGGTTTAGGGAAATGCATTCAGATATTCCAGCAGCAGGTAATATGATTCAGCCCTGCTGAAGCTGCAAGGTTCATCAACCTTTTGATGAACTTCTTGCATTTATGAACTGCTGGAATTAGCCTCTAGCATTCTCCCATGCAGTGGCCTTTCTTGTTGTTTTGTTGATGGTTTCTTTTGCTGTGCAGAAGCTTTTTATTTTGATGTAGTCCCATTTGTTTATTTTCTCTTTAGTTTCCTTTGCCCTAGGAGCTGTATCGGTGAAGATATTGCTTCAGCATATGTCTGAGATTTTGCTGCCTGTGGATTCCTCTAATATTTTTATGGTTTCCCATCTTATGTTTAAGTGGTTATCCATTTTGAGTTTATTTTTGTGTACAGTGTAAGTTAGTGGTATAGTTTCATTTTTTTGCATGTACCAGTCCAATTTTCCCAACACCATTTATTGAAGATACTGTCTTGACTCCATTGTATGTTTTTGCCTCTTTTGTCAAATATTAATTGAGCATAGTGGTTTGGGTCGATTTTTGGGTTTTCTATTCTGTTCCATTGGTCTATATGTTTGTTCTTGTGCCAGTACCAGGCAGTTTTGAGAACAATGGCTTTGTAATACAGCTTGATATCTGGTGTTGAGATCCCTTCTACTTTGTTCTTCTTTCTGAGGATTGCTGTAGCTATTCAGGGTCTTTTTTAAAAATTTCAGATGAATATTTGGAGAGTTTGTTCTAGGTCTGTAAAATATGCCATTGGCATTTTTAGGGAGTGCATTGAACCTATAGATTGCTTTGTGTAGTATGGACATTTTATTGATGTTGATTCTACCAATCCATGAATACGGTATATTCTTCCATCTGTTTATGTCTTCCTCTATCTCTTTTCTCAGTGTGTGTCCTGTAGTTTTCTGAATAGAGGTCTTTTATATCCTTAGTTAAGTTTATTCCTAGGTATCTTAATTTTTTTGGTGTGATGGAAAATGGGATTGCTTTTTTAGTCTCTCTTTCTGTAAGTTCACTATTGGTGTATAGAAATACCATATATTTCTTGACATTAATTTTGTATCCTGCTACATTGCTGAATTCATTTATTAAGCCTATTAGTTTTTTGATGGAGTCTTTCGGGTTTTTTATGTACAATATCATGTCATCGGCAAATAAGGGCAGCTTTACTTCTTCTTTTCCAATTTGGATGCCTTTTATTTCTTCTTCTTGTCTAATTGCAATGGCTAATACTTCCAGTACTATGTCAAACAGGAGTGGTGAGAGTGGGCATTCCTGTCTTGTTCCTGTTCTTAGGGGAAATTGTTTTAGTTTTTGCCCATTAAGTATGATGTTAGCTGTGGGTTTATCATATATAACTTTTATTATATTGAGGTATGATCCTTCTATTCCCACCATGTTGAGAGTTTTTATCAAGAAAGAGTGTTGGATTTTGTCAAATGCTTTTTTCTGCATCAATTGATATGACTATGTGATTTTTATCTCTTAATCTGTTTATGTGATGTATCATGTTTATTGATTTGTGGATATTGTACTATCCTTGCATTCCTGGGATAAATCCTACGTGGTCATGGTTTATGATCTTTCTGATGTATGGCTGGATCCGATTTGCTAGAATTTTGTTGAGGATTTTGCCATCTATGTTCCTGAGGGATATTGGCCTGTAATTCTCTTTCATTGTGTTGTCTTTATCTGGTTTTGGTATTAGGGTGATACTGGCTTCATAGAAGGAGCTTGGAAGTATTCCTTTCTCTTGAATATTTTGGAATAGTCTGAGGAGGATAGGTTTTAGTTCTTCTTTGAATGTTTGGTAAAACTCCCCTGTGAAGCTCTCTGGCCCCAGGCTTTTGTTTGACAGAAGCTTCTGGATGGCTGTTTCAATTTCTTCCATAGTTCTTGGCCTATTGGGATGTTTAGATTCTTTCTGATTGAGTTTTGGAAGGCTATATTTTTCTAGCAATATGTCCATTTCCTCCAGGTTGTCCAGTTTGTTGGAATAGAGTTGTTCATAGTATTTTTAACAATCCTTTGTATTTTGGCGGGGTCTGTTGTTATTTCACCTCTTTCATTTCTGATTTTATTTATTTGGGTCCTCTCTCTTTGCTTTTTGGTAAGCCTGGCTAGAGGTTCATCAATCTTGTTTATCCTTTCAAAGAACCAGTTCCTGGTTTTGTGCTATGAACTTCCCTCTCAAGATTGCTTTTGCTGTGCCCATAGATTTTGGATTGTTGTGTTTTCATTGTCATTTCTTGCCATGATGTTTTTTTTATTTCTTCCTTGATCTCTCTGGTAACCCAGTCATTGTTTAATAGAATCCTGTTTAGTTTCCATGTGTCTGAATTTTTTGGATTGTTTTTATTGTAGTTGATTTCCAGTTTTATGTCACTGTGATCTGAGAAGATGCTTTAGATGATTTCTATCTTCTTGACTTTGAAGAGACTTTGCCTATGACCCAACATATAGTCTATCTTTGAAAATGACCCATGTGCACTTGAGAAGAATGTATATTCTGTGACATTGGGGTGAAATGTTCTGAAGATGTCAATTAATTCCATCTGGCCTAGTGAGTCATTTAGGATTGATGTTTCTTTGCTGATTTTTTGTTTAGAGGATTTATGCAATGGTGGTAGTGGGGTATTAAAGTCTCCTACTATGGTTGTATTGCTGTCAATCTCTCCCTTGATATCCTCCAGGAGTTTTTTTTAATGTATTTGGATGCTCCTGTATTGGGTGCGTATATGCTTACCAGAGTTATTTCTTCTTATTGGATTGCTCTCTTTAGTATAATTAAGTGGCCTTCCTTATCTCTTGTTATGTCCTTCACTTTGAGATATAATTTGTCAGATATAAGTATTGCTACCCCTGCTTTTTTTCATTTCCATTCGCCTAAAAAACCTTTTTCCATCCCTTCACCCTCAGTCTGTGTGTGTCTTTTTTTCTGAGGTGGGTTTCTTGTAGACAGCAGATATATGGGTCTTGTTTTCTTATCCAATCTGTTACCCTATGTCTTTTTATTGGGGCATTTAATCTATTTACATTTAAAGTTATTATTGATAGGTACTTATCTGTCACCATTTTCATTCTTTACCCCTGTGTTCCTTCTTCGCTTCCTTTTTTTTTTTTTTACAGCAGACCCTTTATCATTTCTTGCATTGCTGTTTTGGTGGTAATAAATTCCCTTAATCTTTTTTTTGTCTGTGAAGCTCCTGATTTCACCTTCAATTTTGATTGATAGCCTTGTTGGGTACAGTATTCTTAGATTCAGAACCTTCCTTTGCATGACTTTGTATATTTCATTCCATTCCCTTCTGGCCTGATGAGTTTCTGTTGAGAAAGCAGTTGCTAGTCTGATGGGAGTTCCTTTGTAGGTAATTTCCCGTCTCTCTCTGACCACTTTTAAGATTCTTACTTTGTCGTTCGTGTTTGCCAATTTAATTATAATGTGCTTTGGCATCAGTCTTTTGGGGTTCATTTTGCTTGGGACTCTGTGAGCCTCTTGGATTTGTGTGGGTTTTTCCTTCCCTATATTAGGGAAGTTTTCTGTCATTATTTCTTCAAACAGGTTTTCTATTCCTTGTTCAGTTTCCTCTCCTTCTGGACCCCCTGTTATGAGGATGTTGTTTTGTTTTGTATTGTCCCAAAGTTCCCTTAGGCTCTACTCCTGCTTTTTAATTTTTTTTTCTAGAAGCTGCTATTCCTGGGTATTTTTTCCCACCTTGTCTTCTAGCTCACTGATGCGGTCCTCTGCATCTTCTAGTCTACTCTTGATGCTTTCTATTGAGTTCTTTACAGTGGCAATGCCATTTTTCATTTCTTCTTGGTTCTCCTTCATTTCCTCTTTGTTCTTATTCATATTGTTGAATTTGTCTTTCATTCTTTTCAGCCACCTTATGACCATTTCTCTGAATTATTTCTCTGACAGGCTGCTTGCCTCTATTTCGTTTACTTCCTTTTCTAGTGATGCCTGCTTTTCTTTCATATGCAGGCTTCTTTGTCTCCCCATGAAATTTCATATCTGGATGTCTCATTATATAGTTCTCTCTCTCTTGCGTTGATTTAAAGGCACAAAATACAACTCAACCAGGTACAACACACAAGGCACTGAACAGAAATGTATTCATGATATTAATAACCCCCAATAAAGGTGACCACCAGAGAAATTCAAATTAAGGAATAGGAGAGAAAGAAGAGGAGAAAGAAAGAAGAAAAAAAGAAGGGAGTGTCAAAATGAAATTGGGAAAAGGAAAAAAAAGTAAGAGAGAAAAGAAAGAGGTGAAGAAAGAAAAGGGGAACAAAGTATATAGATGGGGATAAAACTCCAATAGAATAGCCTCTAATCCCAGCAAATGCTAGCAACAAGTACCTGGAGATTAATACAAACTACAAACAACAACTAATATCAAGCGAGGTGAGGGAAAACAAAAAACAAACAAAAACAAAGCAAACATCAAAACAAAACAAAATTATAAGCAAAACATTCTCACAAAAAAGCATAAAAAATCGATATAATCAACATTGAAGCAAACAACAACAAAAGGACAGAGAGAAAAACAATTTTTTGGAAAGCGAAAACAGAGAAGAGAGAAGTGTGTATGGACTTGGAGCAGGGGATTGGAAATTAGATATATGAGTAGGGTGAGATTTTAACAGGGGGTAAACAGAAATAATAGGGAAAATTTAAAGCAGGAATAGGGTAAGAGAAATAGGACACCAAAAGGAGAAAAGTTAGGAAGAGAGTGATGGCATAAAAGTAGAGTGGAGATAGAGTAAAAAGATGCTAAAGGAAAGATGAAAATAGAATGTAGAATACTAATCCCAAAGTAAAATAAAGAGAAAATAAAATGATACTTAAAAAAAAGGTAAAATAGTAGTAGTAATAATACTGATTGAAAATAAAAATGTAATAATTAAAAAGGTAAAAGCAAGTGAGGAAAAAAGAACAAAATTAGTTTCTTACGTAATAGATGAAAAAATGAAAATGAAAAAATAAAAAATAAAAAATATAAAAATAAAATGTGCAGTAGTGAAGGTCATTCACTTCCTCTGTTGTTCTGTTTGGCACACCTGTTTCCCAGTTAGGACAGTGTTGCAGTTCCCTGCGTTCCACTGCTCCTCAGTGTTGTAAGCCAGTCCTGATTTTTAAGCAGGCATTGTGCCTTAATTTCTTGTATTCCTTTATTTGTGATTACACAAGAGTCAATTTGTGATTCAGCCCCTGGGTGGCAGTGTTTCTGGATTAACTTCTGGGTCTATATGGCTTCTCTAGCCTGTGCTTAATCCTGCTTTCCTTGTGGCACTCAATACCGGTTTGTGGGAGTGGGCTGCCCCAGAGCTGCTTCTCCGATGGTCACTCCCTGCTCTGATCCCCAGGATCCAGAAAACCAACTTTCCCCTGTAGTCTCCCAGGGTGTCCACAACTTGGTGATCCTATGTATGGGGCTTAGTAATCAGAAGCAAGGATTTGAAGAGGAAAAAGCCCAAGTGTGCGAACAACGGGGCTGCGCGCACGTCTGCGCAGTCCTCCTTTCCCCCTTGGGTCTAAGTAGCTGGCACGCTTTTAAAAATATTTTTAGGCTGTCCTTTTGCGTCAGATCAAAATGGGTTGCTTTTTAGAGATCCCTTCTGTTAGCTGCTGTGAGGACCCCCTTCCACATTCATGGATCACACCAGCCTCAACAGCCATGGATTTTTCTAGGCACAGACTTCCCCTGGTCCTCCAGCTCCTGCAGTGCGAGCATTTTTCTCTCCCGTCGGGACCAGAGACCTCACCTTATCCCAGGCGAAATCTGACCTTTCCGTGGTGGATTGTAGAGCTCCTCTGAATCTGCATGTTCGCGCCAATTGGGGACCGGTGTTCTGGGGTTCGCAGCTGCTCGGTGATTGCCACATTTGTAGATTTTCAGGCTTCCAATAAGATCCACTTTCCCCTTCACGATGGCGCACTCTCCGCATCCGAGCCCGTAGCTCTGGGAGGGGACCCACCAGCAGTGGAGGTTGCCTGGTCAAGGGAACCCTGTCCAGCAGTCCCCCACCTTCTCCTGAAGTATAGCTGTCCCTCAACTCACCAACAAATACTCCCAGTGCAATCCTCAGCTGTTCTTTCTTTCTGCTCCAGGACAAGGCTCGGGACACATCTGTCTATTCCGCTGCCATTTTTCTCCCTTCTCCACAAAGGACTTGAGTTAGTTTATAGGGATAAGAAATATTTATTTTCAAAAAAGATAAATAAAAGTAAAAGTTGATAAGAAAACTCTGAAAGGAAATAAGAAAATGGGTACCTAGCACAAATTAGATCTTTATTAGTATTAAATTTTGTTCACTTTGGCAACAAAATGAAATGGGAAGTACATCAGTTTACATGGTCCCGAGCCAGTAAAAGAAAACACTCAAGCCACCCGCCAGTACTGTGTTGTCATTGAACTCTAAGAGGCAGGGCATAGGTGACAGTTGGACAGTGTTGTTCATTACAGTCTTAGGAAGTACATGGAAGTATTCTTCAAACTGACCTTCTAAAATCTACCCTTTATAAAAGCTAAAAGCAAAGCAATAGTCCTTGATTGAATACAGCCACTACTGTATAACTGAATGCAGCCACTTCTATAACAGTTCTCTAATGTTGTTTCCTGATGATCTGAGGTGAAACAAAGTTAGAACTTAAATAATTATTAGTTACCCATAGCTGTGCAATGTAACAAATTACCCCAAACCTTGCTTCTTAACCTGGCAAACGTGTATCTCATGGTTCCTGAGAGTCTGGGCTGGGTGGTCTGTCCGGCTCTCTTGTGATGTTGAGAGCTGTTGGCCAGCACTGCAGTCACTGGAGACTGAGACTGGAGCACCCACTTCCATGCTCACTGTTGGCAGAGCACCTCACTTCCAGCCACACAGACTCCCTAAGGGCTGGAACGAAGAGACTTCTCCCAATGAGAGTGATGCCAGAGAAAGATTGTCATGTAGTACATGTGAGAGAACAAGAGAGCAACCACAATGGAAGCTGCAGTGACTTTAAATCTAGTCTTAGAGGTTACATCATTTTCTGCCATATTCTGTTGGTCACACAGACCAACCTTGGTTTAGTGTCAGAGGGCACTACTCAAGGATGTGGATGTTGAGTGTCAGGGATCATTGGGGACCATCTTGAAGGATGGCTACCACAGCAACCTGAAGAATGTTGGGTTCTCATGTCCTTTAGTTGGTCTTTTCAAATCTCAGATGTGAGCACTTATAAGTATTTCATGAAGACCATTTGGAATTGACGTCTATGTTGGAAGTCAATATTATGTTGTTGATTAATGAAAAGTGTACATACTTCCAATACCAAGAGACAGATGTCCTTGGTATGGTTTACTTGTAATATGTAGGCTAGATGTTCATACTTCTTTTCCATCTCTACAGTGATAAAGTCAAGGTTTTCATAAAGAAATCTGAATGTGTTCATGTACTTAAAACAGTTGCATGTACATTTCTGCACATAGTATGTGGAGAGAAACTCCTGACTTTAAAAGCTTTAAGCTCACTTGTTGTCACAGGCATTCTCAGCCACAAGTCTTAGAAATGCCATTTCAAATACCTGATTTTTAGTAGACATTGAAAGAAGGAAATCACATTATAATGTTAAAGGGAGTCCTTTGGAGAAAACCGGTACTATTACCACCATGCCTACTGTGCAGGTGGATTAAGTAACTTACCCAGTGTTGCAGAGCTAAGCATCAGATGTCAAATTCAGCAGGAAAACTGCATGAGACTCTCTCATTTTATACTCATGCAGAATTGTCTCACTTATTCCTGTATGTCTCAGAGCCTTTCAAAAGGAATTATCAAAACATTAAAATAAATGAAATATTAATTAAGCACATAAGCACAAAACTATTATTAAATAGAGTTAAAGTAATGTACTGAGTATTAAGAATTTCTAAAGGGTAACATAAATTGCTAAAACTTAAGTTCTTTGATGGGCAACTAGTAAATTTTTGGAGCAACTGAGATGACACAGTTGGCTTTCTTCAGTGGGAAGAAATTCTTGTGGAATGGATCTTGAGAAGTGTTGACCTGGAGTCCTTGGTCTGAGCCAGAGTCTCCAGCTTGGACCACAAACATTCCAGGAAGGAGGCTGGTGGTGGCAGGGCAGATTGTCTACAAAGTGCTGCTGGTCCCACAGTGACCAAGCCAGTGGCTTTGTACAAGCAAATGGTCCAATGGCCTCCTCTCTCCCCAGACTCTTGGCTGCTTTGAAACATTGAATAATGCAATAGCAAAAGTTAATTTTATATGATAGTGTTAAGGACAAATAAAACCCATAGGAATAATGCGTTTTTAAAAATTGAAGAAAGACCTTGACTAAGAATTTAAAACAAACAGGAAAGAGGACAGGGGAAGACTATTGTATACAGGCTAGAAATTCAATAAATGAGAATTTCTCCAGGAGCAAACAGCAGGCCTCATCTTAGCTGGGAGAATGTGAGGGCATGGAGGGATGGTGGTGCGTGCCGCCACAGGCACAGTTACCCAAGAGGGATGGGCCAGGGAGCAGTGAGGCAGGACCAGTGGCAGCACACAGGGGAGAGTGGGGCCTTTGGGTCCCACAGGGGTGATTCCTCCAGAAGAGTCTGCAGAGTGAGCAATGTACTTGTGCAAACATGTGGACACTTATCAAAATATTCACAACTGGGCCTTCTTTTTGGGTGATTCTGCATTATCCTATCTAATAAAAGAGTAATATGCAAATTGACCATCACTCCAACACACAAGATGGCTGCCCCCATGTGGTCAAAGATGGCTGCCCCCATGTGGACACAAGATGGCTGCCACAAGATGGCTGGCAGGGTAGGGCAGTTGGGGGAAACCAGGCCAGCAGGGGAGGACAGTTAGAGGTGACCAGGCCTGCAGGGGAGGGTAGTTGGGGGGGGACCAGGACTGCAAGGGAGGACAGTTGGGGGAGACCAGGCCTGCAGGGGAGGGCAGTTGGGGGGGACCAGGCCTGCAGGGGAGGACAGTTGGGGGGGACCAGGCCTGCAGGGGAGAGCAGTTTGGGGCAACCAGGCTGGCAGGGGAGGGCAGTTAGGGGTGACTGGGCCGGCAGGGTAGGGCAGTTGGGGGGGACCAGGCCTGCAAGGGAGGACAATTAGGGGCAATCAGGCCTGCAGGGGAGGGCAGTTGGGGGGGGGGGACCCAGGCCTATAGGGGAGGACAATTAAGTCAACCAGGCTGGCAGGGGAGGGTAGTTAGGGGCAATCAGGCTGATAGGGGAGCAGTTAGGTGTTGATCAGGATGGCAAGGGAGTGGTTAGGGGGTGATCAGGCTGGCAGGCAGAAGCAGTTAGGGGAAATCAGGCAGGCAGGCAAGTGGTTGGGGGCCAGCAGTCCTGGATTGTGAGAGGGATGTCCGACTGCCCATTTAGGCCCGATTCCACTGGGATCGGGCTTAAACAGGCAGTTGGACATTCTTCAAGGGGTCCCAGATTGGAGAGGATGCAGGCTGGGCTGAGGGACACACACACACACACACACACACACACACACACCGTGCACAAATTTCGTGCACCGGGCCTCTAGTAGCTAGATAATGAGCTCACTAAATACCCCCTAGAGGTGTGCTTCAAAGGCCTCTGAGCATGAAAACCTAGGAAATAGACCACCTAGTCTGTTAGCTGGAGTTCTGGTTCACAACGCAGCATTGACCAGAAATTTCAGCGCAACACTTGGATCCTCTTCGTGAATGGAAATAATAAGAAGCCTAGTTTGGCCAGGTGTCTTCCATCAGATATCTGTTGCAGAGGATTCCTTAAGAGATAACTACACCTCACCAACCTTCACAGTTGTCCCACATCTGTTACATAATGCAATTCTTATGACAACTCTAAGAGATAAATAAGGCTAATTAATGTCATTATCATTCCCCTTTTACAAGAGCCAACAGAGGCAAAGAAAAGTAGTGCTTCCGGGGGCCGCATATGGAACCAGCTTGTGGAATGTGCCATGCATTGCCACTTACCCACTGAATGCTGTGAGTTACTGCACCTTGTTAACATAAGAAACATTCAAACCTGGGAAGAATTTTTGTTAGTTTATTTGAGCCAAACTGTCGACAATTGCCAAGAAGCAGAAGCTCAATGAATTGAGATAATGCTCCAGAGAATAGCAGTTTTGTACCTTGTTTTATACATTACAATTAAAAGAGGAGATGTAAGTGGGTTATATGAGATTCAGTGGTGATAGATTAGGAAGGAGGGAGAAAACAAAGCGGGAAAACCTCTGAGATGGATAAAAAGTAAAATGATAGACACACTTCTTTTACTTAGGTGAGTGCAGGATAGTTAACCGTCAATAATTAACTCAATAACAATGGGGGATTTGTGGTCTCCTCAGAGTGGTGCCTGTGCTTTGAGGGGTCCGGCAAAAGCAAAATTACTTTGACATTCCAATGATATGCTATCATATATGCAAAAAGACAACAGACAGGCTCAGTTAAGGTAAAGATTGACCTTTGTCAGGGAAGATTTCAGCCTAGGACATGACTACCCACCATAAACTGATTTTAGTTTAAAAAGTTTGAATTGCAAACCATCTTTTATGGTTACTTTAGGTCTCTGATTTGCAAGTCCACCATACAGGCTTTCCCTGAGCTAGTCAGATTATCATGTGGCCCCTTTTCATCCACAATTTTCAGTGGCCAGGTGACTTGCTTAGTAAATTGCTACTCCAAGGTGGCAGAACTTACTCCTAAACCCAGAGAGTCTGACACCAGCCCTCCTCTGTCTCCACAGTGAAATTTGAAAGCAATGGATAAAGGTGAATTCTATAGAACTGTAGGTGAGCAGTAGGAGTGGGGGCAAATGCATGAGTTTGGAAAACTGTTTAATACTGGATTTGAAAACCCTACACAGACACACACATTTTAAAAACTATCTGTGGAGCTGGTATGATACAGTGAAAGAGCAGGGGTTTTTGAAGAAAGATGTTCTGATTTTAAACCCTGGCTTTCCCATTTATGTTATTTTTTAATATTTATTGTTCAGATTATTACAGATGTTCCTCTTTTTTCCCCCATAGCTCCCCTCCACCTGGTTCCCTCGTCCCCACCCTCCACTGTCCTCGTCCATAGGTGTAAGATCTTTATCCAATCTCTTCCCGCAACCCCCACACGCCCTTCCCCCTGAGAATTGTCAGTCTATTTCTTTTTCATGCTCCTGATTCTATTACATTCACCAGTTTATTCTGTTCATCAGATTTTTTATTAATTTTATTTTTAGATTCACTTGTTGATAGATATGTATTTGTTGTCACTTTGTTGTTCATAATTTTTTATCTTTACCTTTTACTTCTTCTTCCTCTTCTTCTTAAAGAATACCCTTCAGCATTTCGTATAATACTGGTTTGGTAGTGATGAACTCCTTTAGCTTTTTCTTGTCTGTGAAGCTCTTTATCTGACCTTCAATTATAAATGATAGCTTTGCTGGGTAGAGTAATGTTGGTTGTAGGTTTTTGCTATTCATCACTTTGAATATTTCTTGCCACTCCCTTCTGGCCTGCATAGTTTCTGTTGAGAAATCAGCTGACAGTAGTATGAGTACTCCCTTGTAGGTAACTGTTTTCTCTGGCTGCTTTTAAGATTCTCTCTTTGTCTTTTGCTGTTGGCATTTTGATTATGATGTGTCTTGGTGTGATCCTCTTTGGATTCCTCTTGTTTGGGGTTCTCTGAGCTTCCTGAACTTGTAAGTCTATTTCTTTCACCAGGTAGGGGAAGTTTTCTGTCATTATTTCTTCAAATAAGTTTTCAATATCTTGCTCTCTCTCGTCTTCTGGCACCCACATAATTTGGATGTTGGTACACTCGAAGTTGTCCCAGAGGCTCCTTACACTATCTTCATATTTTTGGATTATTTTTTCTTTTTGCTCTTCTGGTCAAGTGTTTTTTGCTTCCTTGTATTTCAAATCTTTGACTTGATTCTTGGGATTCTCTAGTCTACTGTTGAATCTCTCTATATTATTCTTTATTTAAGTCAGTGTATGCTTAATTTCTGACTGGTCTTTTTCCATTTTTTTGGCATTCCCACTAAGAACCTTGAAGGTCTCACTAAGTTCCTTGGATGTTTCTAGAAGATTCTGAGTAACCTTATAACTGTGATTTTGAACTCTATATCCAGTATTTTGCTTTCTTCCATTTCTTTCATTTGTGACATGTTTCTTTGTCTCTGCATTTGGCTGCTTCCCTGTGTTTGTTTCTATGTATTGGGTAGCTGCTAAAAGTCTCTTTGAGTTGATAGAGTGACCTTGTGTGGTAGGTGTCCTATAGGGCCCAGTGGCTCAGACTCCCCAGTAACTTGAGGTGGACACTCTTGGTGCACCCCTTTGTGGGCTGGGTGCACAATCTTGTTGTAGTTAAGCCTTGATTGCTGTTGGTATCACTGGGAAGAATTGACCTCCAGGCCAGTTTGCTGTGAGGACCAGCTGTGTTTACAATGGAAGAGCTGCTGTGCAGGAGTCACCCTTATGGAGCAGGACTTGCTTCAGTGGGGCTTTGGTGCTCACTGAGTCTGCCCCTTGAGTGTGTCACTTATGGATGTGAAGAGTTTTAATCTGGTATGGTCTCACACTGACCACTGGGTACACCAGCTCTTGGATGTCCAAGGAGGTGCAAAGTCACCCACTGCCTGGGGCCACCCAGCAGGAGTTACAGAGAGATCTGCAGATTCCTCTTTTTTTTTTTTTATCAGGTTTGGAAGTGCCCAGATGAGACCCAGCTGTGAAGCAAGACAGGCTGGTGCTGCTCGCCTTGGGCCTTCTTGATAGCTTTGGGGCTCTCTGACCTAGATGCTGCCTGTTTGACAGGTTTTAGGCTGAGAAAGGACAGGCCATTCATATGCAAAAGCTGCTGTGCACATCTTGGGTGGGGTTGTAAATTGGGCAGGGTGGGGTCTCGTCATTACCAAGGTGGAACAAACAGCAATGGCTGCCAGTTAGCCCTGCAACTGAGAGGTTCCAGTTCAGAAACAATGACCACTGTGAGCACCTCTGTCTGAAAGAGAGCCACCCTCGTGTTCCTGCCCTGATGCCAGACAGTCCAGTTTCTCCCTGTATATGTCTGAGTCCCCCAGAGTCTTGTCCGGAACTGGAGTTCAGAGCAAGCAGGAGCTTATATCTCCCTTCCAATTAAAAAGCAGTGCACCCAGGTGTCAGTCCGTTCAGTGCCTCTGCACCTCCTACCAGTCACAATGCACTTTCTTCTTTACCTCTGTGGTTGTAGCACTTCCACTCAGCCAGCTTTTCCGTGGTTCTGGATGTAATTTTGATGTGGTTGTAAGAGGCAGCAAGTACAGGTGTTTACCTATGCTACCATCTTGGTTCCCCCATTTATGGTTGAAATGGATTTAGCCAAGTCACTTAACCTTGCTGAATTTCAATCCCCAAACCTATCAAATAGAGCTTACCATAAACTTATTTCATTGAAATAGGATGAAACTCAGATAAGATATTATCTCTGAAGTCCCTTTATAATTCTAAATTCTGAATTATTTTAAACCTTTGGGCACGGTCACAAATCATTTCCCATCTTAAAAGACTGATTGCTGCATTACATGTTTATTGTCTGTCTCTCTGCCTACCCCTCCTAATTGTACCTGCACATCTCCAGTATCTACAATAGTGCCAGGCATGTAATAGGTACTTAGCAAATATTTATTGAATGAATAAATATGAATCCTAGTAGGAATTAACATTTTCAATTTCATCAAAGAGAGAAAGTTTGAAAAATAACCTCCCGCAGCCACTGTTGAGACTGTTTCTCCCTCAGCTTCTGGAGTCTGAAGTTGAGAGAGAAACATGGGGTGTGCGCTTAAACCAACCTACTCACAGCGTTTTCACTGACACCCATTCCTGTTTCCTCGCTCAGTTAAATGCACCACACAAGCTTCCTTCCTACATGTTTCTTTAACCTGATTGGAGGAGAAGTATGCAGGTCTACTTTAGCCTTGGGCACCATGAAATAGAGGATTGAAGAAGATGGGAGCATTTGTGAAGGAAATATTTCAGCCTCATGGTCTATTTAACTGTCCATGTCTCCCATATTTAATTACCTTAGCTTTGCTCAACAGCTATGATACAGTGCCCCCATTCTTTCCTCCTATGGTTGCTGACCACAGGCCAGTTTTATTCTCACAGTTTTTCTGATTTACTGTGAGCTGAGTTTTGGGAGAGTGATCTCAAATCTATTGGGGGAACAATAATATTACCCATCTCTGTTTATCATTAACATTTAGAAATAGTAGCGTTATTAGCCTTAAGATTTGACTTACCAATGTTAATATTTAAATCTGATAAATTGATGAGTTCTACTTCTGTTTATGTTTCACATGCTCATAGAATTCTAGTCTGTTCAGAGAGAGATTTGCTCTCAGTTTTTGCTGCCTTTCAATGGCAGCAGAATATCTGCAAGCAGCCCTGGGCTGGTAGGTAAGACCAGGAAACAATAGTTAGGATGGTTATTGATAAGCTACATAACCTTGGACAAGTGCCTTCATTCTCCATGTTTCCTTTGGTTTTGAGGGTTTTTTTTTATGCTATTGATTTCTTATTTTGAGAAATGATGAGACAGAGGAAATATTTTGAGACACTGATTTCTTACAGGTCTTGAGGGATCCATCAGGTGTTCCTTTGTTTCTTTTAATGACTTTTACATCATTATGTATTTGCTTATGTATGACATTTTAACACTTACGGCACTGTGAAGGAATTTGGATTCCTTGTTCCTCAGGCTGTGATCAGCCTGTTGCCCTTTAATGCAATAGCCAGAGGAGAGAAGTGCCATTTTGTTGGGTAATAGTGTCAGTGGCAAGTAGGACCGAAGGCAAGCAATTTTTAGCTCACAAAGCCCCCAGCTCCCCGCGTATTATTTGTAGGTCGCATCTCAGCCTTACGTTTAACAACAAAGACTACCACAAAGGTTGCTGATTACTCTGTTTAGCCGGCCATAGTGTTCTGCAAACAAAGTCCCTCCTCACAGAATAAAAGAACCACTTTGTTTTCCTGAGTTAAGTCCTTTAGCTTTGAGGGCATTTGGCCATTTATACTGTTTATAATGGAATGATCTTAGTAACAACAAACCAGCTGCAACTGATTATTGATAAAATCCAGAGAAATCCAGAAGCAAAATTATTTTCTAACAGTTAAAGAGCGATGTGAGATGGAAAGAGGGGAATGACAGGTATGCAATTTCCTCTCAAACCCATTTCCCTGGGATGCATGGTAGGCAGTCTTCTCTTGCTTGTTCTGCTGCCTCAGTGCCCCCACCCCCCTCCACACACACACACACACACACACACACACACACACACACCATCCCACGCCATCCAGGAGGAGTTGTCTCTCCAGGCCAGTAAACAAATTGATCTTGTTTAGGGTGAGCCACAGAGACTACCCACATTTCAGAGCTATGTGTTCTACTCACGAAATTCTCAGCATCTGGTTTGCCAAGCAAATCAAGGTCCTAAAAACAAAAGTCAAAACATAACAACAAAGATTCCTGCTTCCTAAGGAAGATAATGCCATTGTTCAGGAGGTGGCAGCCTCACTTATCCCTCTTTGTCCTGTTGGAACCCCCTGGGCCTCACAGAGAACCAGACTGTTTCTGTGGAATTCAGGCAGGGCAGCAGGGGGCGGCACATTCCTGGCTGAGAAGTGGGGATGATTTAGATGCATGCTGACTCTCAGCATTCTAAAAGGATGCAGGTAGGGCCTTAAAACCTCAGACAAACAAATGCGTAGCAAGTGCTGCTTGCTGCTGGATGTTCTAGGGGAGCAGGTGGAGACTTAGGGAGAGAGTGTCTGTTTCAAAGGCTGCTGTTGGAAGAAATTAGAGAAATAGTGTAAATGGTGATTACCTAGTGCTAAGTATCTGCCCGGGAAAACTGGGTAGCAACTGGACGCTCACCAGCTCTATGTTAACCTTAAGAAGCCCCTATCGGAACACACCCCAGCCCATCTTTGCTTCTGCTCAGACTTATAGACATGCTCCCTTGATTCTGGCAAAAGGCAAGAACACCATTTCATCTGGGCTTGTCTGATTGTGCCTCCTGGAAACTGTTGCATTGCCTGCCTTGTGTGGATACAATTGTTTATTTTTTTTAAATGAAAATCTCCATGCAAACAGCTGCAATCACTTATTAGAGTGGTGGAAGTGACCCTGGTATTTTTGAGGAAAGCTATGCTCTTGGAATAACATGTCCCTTATAAGGGAGTGGATTTGTCCCACTAATATTTCCATTTTTAAAGTGTATAAAGTGTGGGAATGTGTTCAAAAGAAGTTTACCAGGGAAGCGGAGAGCTCAGGATATGGGGAAGCAGGAATGGGGCCTTTGTCTGTGTCGCTCGCTGGGTGACACCTCTGTTTGTCACTGGCTCCCAGTGCTGGGATTCCAGGGTGGCAGTGCCCCTTGTTTTCAGCCCCACAGTGGCTAACATGCCACCTAAGCAGAACTGCCTGATGGTGATGATGGTGGTGAATGTGGTTATCAAGGCCAACTAGCTGCTGCCCTGAGCGCACTTCCCTTAGAGCTCCGAGAAGCCTGCCTAAGAACCAGTTTGCTCTCACTTGTCAATCAATATGAAATAGTTTAAGTTTCAGTTTCCTTTAACTCTGCTCTGTTAATAACATGTTTCATGGGTCTAGGCTAAATGTTCAGGCACTTCCTTTTTGCTATGCATTGAGAAGAAGAGGGAGGAAAAGGCTAGCAAAGAAAGACTGCCATGAGTATGCTCAAGACGTACATGTGGCGGAGGTTCTGCATGCTGTATTTGAACAAGTTCATCATATTCCCTAAGCATGGTGTCATATCATTTTAATGATCCCATAGACCAAGTTCTTGATTGAAGGAAGCAGCCAGCTAATTCAGCAGGAAGTATGTAACATGAGGGAACAGAACAGTGATATTAATATTGGGTAACTTATGGAGGTAATAAAACCTAAAAAACTGTGGTCTCTGACACTACAGATAGATAAGCCCTGAGCATAGCACAAACGTCTATGAAAACTAAGATTCTTCACTCCCAGAGAACTAAAGCCTGATGGGATGATTCAGATGTGGGGTATGGCCACTTGTGTCTCTGAGCACAGGTGTATGTGTGTTGAGAGATTAGGGTTAATATTATCTGCGTAGTGTTTAACAAGGTTCAAATCCTTGCGATAAATGAATGTTATCATATATATGTGAGATATATGGGGGCCCTAAAGCTTTAGAGTGTATATTTTACCCCCATTATTATTCCTTCAGACTTTGCTGAGCTATACTGTGCCCTGGTTTGTTTCCTTCCTATCATTCAGAAGAAGCAGAGAAGCCCTTAGAGAAAGTTTTTGCCCTGGGCTATAGGAAACATTAAAAAAGGCTCCATTTCATCCAGTTCCAGGAAATGACTGAACAACAAAAAATGTTTCCTCTTTAAGCCCAGTCACTAGGGATTGTTTTATTTTTATTAGAGGACAAGGTAGCATATTAGAAACTATTGTGCAGCAAACACTATATCCCATCTCTCTCCTTTCTGATGCCAAGTGTATTCCCCATTCAAGCCAACCAAGCAACTGTAAGCCAGAATTTCGGATTAGAACACCACTTGATGGAGTCTTTCCAGAAAAATATCCACTGCTCTTTGATTGCCCACATTTATCCTACATATCACTTTCCCTGAAAATCAAAGTTAGTTATTCAGTCAATAGGAGTTTCTGCCAGGCTTATAGGATCTGTTTAGTTCAGTACTAGTTCCTTCCCTCACACCTCTCTCCTCCCCTCCCCTCTTTCTCCTTCTCTCTTACCTCTCCTCCCCTCCCCTGTCCTCCTCCTCCTCCTCTTCCTTCTTGTTCTTCTTCTTGTTCTTGTTGTTGTTCTTCTTCTTCTTTTCTCTCTCTCTCTCTCTCTCTCTCTCTCTCTCTCTCTCTCTCTCTCTCCTCCTTTCTAGACTTCACCCACATCACTCTAATTAATTAATTCATAAGTTGTACCACATCTTAGTTGAGAGACTCAAGAAGAATGTAACTCTAACAATTTTATTTTCACTAAATTAGGCAACAATGAAGGACATGTTGACTTAAACCCTGATACAGGAAAGGGAACATTGAAAAAAGTGCAACAATGAAGAAAGGTGATCATCATTCTCTTCAAGAGAAGTCAGAACATTTTCCTGCATGTGGTAGCCTCGGGTAGATGGTTAATAAGAGTTGTTGGTCAAGAAGGGATAACCATCTGGCATAGAATATATCTTAGTATAATTAAATTCTCATTTAATAAATGTATCAATTTATTAAATTGAACCACCTCTGAAGCCAAAAGGAATATGTTTCTGTTGGGAGGACCCCCAAGGAGGGTCAGGTCCACCAGCTCCACTTGGCATCTTTCTTGGTGCTATACAAGAAACCACCAAGGAGAACTCGTCAAGGTTCCCATTTTTTAGTGACATCTGTTCTATATGTCTTCAAGTCTACTTTGGTGGTGTAGGTTTCCATCATTCTGCCTCCAAAAGAGTCTCCATTTGGTAATACATGCCATTCTGAAAAAAAGTAGTGTTTTAATTATCTAAAATTTAGTAGCAGCCAAGGACTACCTCCTGCCAGATAACAAGCAAAACATTCTACTTTTTATACATAAACATTTCATTACAGGGGAGTCTGAGGGGAGCTAACCCTGTTCTACTTGAGTTACAATAGTCCTTGGGCCACATTTTTCCCCTGATTTGCTATTAAATAAACACACAAAGAAATAATGAAAGAAATATACAGATACAAGTTATATAGGTACTTTAAAGGCTTCACTAGCACAGACCTCAGGGCAGAACTTACCCAACTGGACCGCCACAAGCAACTAACCTTCTGTTGATGTACAAACTTGCCAACACACTGTTGCTGGTTGGGCAGCGAGAGAGAGAGGTCTGGAACTGCTCTATTGCCTGTCCTACCACTTACTTACCACATGACTTTGGCCACTTAAATTACACTTTCTTAATATTTCCTCATACTACGTAAATAATATAATCTGTTTTATGGGGTTGTTGTGAAGGTTACAAAAAATGTGTACAAAATGCATATCACAGTGATGGCTTCCAAGAGGCCCTCAGTAAATGGTAGCTGTTAACATGGCAATGTAGAAAGTACAAAACTCAAGAGATTCTTAACAATGAACATTTTGCAGGAACAGACTATATATGCTTCCCAATTGTAGTATTTAAGACTCTAAAGTTAATCTGACATTGCAGACTGATCACTCAATTTACCAACAAACTACCTTCTTAATATCTTACTAGTTTATTATATTACTAGAGGCCTGATGCACGAAATTCGGCAAGGGGCTTGGCCCTCACAGCTGCAGCGGCTGCCTTGGCCCTAGCAGCTCTGGCTTTGTCTGAATGACATTCTGCTGTTCAGCCGTCCAGTCTAATTAGCATATTATGCTTTTATTATTATAGATGATTTAAAAATTTTTCCCTCTCATCATTTGGTAAGTTACTATGTTATTTTTGTAAAATCTAAAATTCTAAGGGCTGAACATTGTCAATGTAAATACTTTAAAGGAAGCAATGTCCTCTCCACTGACACCTATGCAGGCTGATTGGTGTCCCAGCCCAGGACTGCCAGCAATTCTGAGGCTGAAGACAGCAAGCCACTTGTCTAGCAGTCTGAGACTTCCCATTTCATTATAGTTCCCAGATTCTGGCATTAGGATCCTGGGGATGATCACATATTTTCTGTGATGAAGTTACCTAGATCTTTGCTTTGGAGCTCATAGATACTCACAGTGCCTCCTGGTGGTGTTTCATTATCATTAAGCAATGTAATAGGCTTTTCCCATACAAAAACAGGGATTTCACTCTTTCTCAGCATAAGATATTTCAGAGTCTCCCTCCTCCTCTTCCTCCTCCTCCTCCTCCTCCTCCTCCTCCTCCTCCTCCTCCTCCTCCTCCTTCTTCTTCTTCTTCTTCTTCTTCTTCTTCTTCTTCTTCTTCTTCTTCTTCTTCTTCTTCTTCTTCCTACACACACACACACACACACACACACACACACACACCCCTAATGGATCTGAAGGGAGCCACAGTCCTTGTTTTTACTTAAATGACATTCTTCTTTTCTATCACTGGATCACCTATATTTCCATTTGGATGATTTATAACAATGGTCCTGAGACACTGTAAAAACTGAATTTTTCAAGAAAGTTTGAATAAAAATCTAATGAATATACCTAATCCAGAGAAGACAGCGAGGTGTAACTATTTAATTCTGTCTTTTTTCTCAAAAACTTTGTAATTTCTATGTAACCTTAGTCCCACTTAAGAGTAAATTTCAACACAGCACACCCATTAAATGGGTAGAATTATAATACAACAAAAAGACATTAGTTACAATAGCCCTTGGGTTACTTTTAAAAATAAACAAAGGTGAGAGAGACAGAGAGAAGAGATTATCCAAAAGCAGCCCTTGATCTGCCTCTTGCCCTCCAAATAGGAAAAGTCCCATCTCTGGACACCTTGTACCAGCTCTCCCTTTTAACCTGCCACAGATTACCTGCTTCCTCTCTATGAACCATCTCAGAAAGACAGCCGGATCAGGAAGGCAACTCACTATCAATGAAGATAAATTTTCTGTATCCCAAATGCTTTTTATTACCAAAGTGTTACTTATTTCACAATTTAGTCCTCAAGGGACATTTCTCCCTCATATTCTTGGGAGAGCATGAGCCTGTTTATCCCATTTGCTTTCATGTCACAACAATAAAGACAGTGTTCCTGGCCAGTGTGACTCAGTTGTTTAGGCATTATCATGTGCACCGGAAGTTCACCAGTTCAATTTCTGGTCAGGACACATACCCAGGTTACAGGTTCAATACCTGGGTGGGGTGTATATGGGAGGCAACCAGTCAATGTTCTCTCTCTTTCCCTCCCTCCCTCCCTCCCTCCTTCCCTCCCTCCCTCCCTCTCTTTCTAAAATCAATAAAGGCATATTTTAAAACATAAATAAGTAAAGACAGTGAATCATTTGAAGATCTCACCATGAACACACTGAACCGGCCATGGATCCCACACATCTTGTGACCTACAGGGAGCCAAGCCCTGGTAGTGGTATTTTGGATGTGTTGAATCAATAAAATTGACATAAGTTAAACTATCAATAGAAAGTAAGATTGATCCAGGCCACAGTTAATTAAGCTTTATGGTATACTTTATACTGTTATACTTCATGGCTCGGTCAGTTACTCCTGTGCAAATACAATTCACAAATCCTCATTTTTCTATCAAGATATATTTAGATGCCAGGAATTGCCAGTCTTTCAGACTTTCATGGTTCACTTATGTTCCCCTGTACACTGCTGGCTCAGCCACATATGACTCCAGCCCAAGTAGCACGTGTATAAAATGTCAGAGCTTGGGCACAGGGGTGCTCCTATTTCCTGTACATGACACTGGTTAGTTTATTCTCTTGTCTCACCTTGTACAGATCACTGCCTCACCTGTGGACTACTTCCTCCTGTTCTATCATCAGTATCATCTCTTGACTTCAGTGGTTTCTAACCTATTGAGATCATAAACTACAGGGAGAAGGTGATGAAAGTTAAGGCCGTTCCTTCCAGAAAAGTACATGTGTGCATTTACAAATGTTGGGTTTTATCCATCACTGGACTCCTGCATTATTGATTTCCTGGCCCCCTTGGTGGTTGGTTATGGACTTGTGGCTTGCTCACCTGGTTCTAATTTGAAGACTTCCACTGACCTCCCTTCACTCCAACCCTCAACTGAGTCTTCCAGCTTGCAAATTCCCCAGCTTCTGAGCTATTGTTCGTCTAGATGTGGGAAAAACCATCCCTCTGTCCTTCAAGACTGCTTCAGGGCCAGGCCTTTGCTCATGGCACATTGAGGTAGCTTGTGCTCATTCACAGCTCAGCAGTGCCTTGGTAAATGAAATGTTGATCCTTGGGCTTGGCCTCTGACTGAAGTCCTTGGTGACTATCTTTATTGTATGTGGTGGGAAGATATGATAATTGCTTGAGTCAGGAATCTCTCAATGTTTACAAGTTGCATTGGTTTCAGATTCAAATACACTCGGAAATCCTCATTCTTACTCCAGATAAGGCTGTACTGGAGATCTAGTGTCAGAACACACTCCTGTGGAAGGTCAGAACTCTGCAGTATTCACCCTAGAACAACTGCTAGACACACATACTGTGATTTAAAAATATTCCTGTGGAAGCAAAGACCTCTTGGGTAAGATTTATTAGTCTGCAATCCCCATGCTTCAAACACAAAATTGAAATCTGTGGCCCTAACTGGTTTGGCTCAGTGGATAGTGCATCAGCCTGCGGACTCAAGGGTCCCAGATTCGATTCCAGTCAAGGGCATGTACCTTGGTTGCGGGCACATCCCCAGTGGGGGGTGTGCAGGAGGCAGCTGGTTGATGTTTCTCTCTCATCAATGTTTCTAACTCTCTATCCCTCTTCCTTCCTCTCTGTAAAAAATCAGATATATTTTAAAAAATTGAAATTTGTGGGTAATGCAACAGCCTTGGGAAAATGTGTTAGTTCAAGATGACAACTATGTGCTTTGCCCTCAAAGATAACCTCGAACTCCAGTGAAATTATCTGCAAATTCTAAACAGGTGGATGTGGATTCATAATTAAATTAATCCGTGATTTTTTTTGGAGGGGGGCAGGTGCTTACTTAATTGCTAATAAATGGAAAAGTCGGGGAAGGAACTGGGATCAGCTCATTTTCTGGGAGTTGGCTTGTGACCAGGTGAAACTGTCTCAGCCTGCTGTTAATAATTGGAGTTCATCTGATGTGGGAAAAAAGGCAGCGAGATCAAGGAAGGCAGCTCACTATCAAAGAAGAGGCTTTGATACAGCCAGAGGAAGTTGCATTCCATTCAGTCATCATCTGTCCTCAGCACAGCATCTGTGAAACATGTCAGGCCCCAGTGCAAGTAAGCACCTATCTGCAGATTCCTCTTTCTCTCTATGTAGCATGTGTGAGCTGCAAATGGGATCAAATGAAAGCAAACCCCATTGGTTTCATGATTTCTTTTCTTGATTGTTGTTAATCAGCAATTTCACACAACTTCATAGACACCCTTTATTTAAAAACGTTTTTTTGCTTCAGGTATAGCAACAGGACTGCTGTGGTATGTCTACCTTGGTGTCCCCTTCCTCAGCAAGGCTGCTAGAATTCAGCTGTGCTGGCATTGCAAGACAACTGTAGATATTTTATGCTCAGCTGTTGTTAAGAATTTACAGTATCTCGCCCTGACTGGTTTGGCTCAGTGGATAGAGCGTCGGCCTGTGGACTCAAGGGTCCCAGGTTCGATTCCGGTCAAGGGCATGTACCTTGGTTGCGGGCACATCCCCATTAGGGGGTGTGCAGGAGGCAGCTGATCGGTGTTTCTCTCTCATCGATGTTTCTGACTCTCTGTCCCTCTCCCTTCCTCTCTGTAAAAAATCAATAAAATATATTTAAAAAAAAAAAAAGAATTTACAGTATCTCTTTGTTTGATACGATCCCAAGGGTCTTCAGCTCTACAGGCCTCATTAAGAAAAAGATGAATTCAGTATTTGAGCTAACTCTAAGTGTAGTATTGTTCATTCCACCCCAAAATATTCTTATACTGTTGTGACATAGGAATTGGAATTCCTAGATGCTCCAATAATCTTAGAAATAGAGTTCAGTTATTCTAGATTTTTCAAGCAAATGGTGAAAGATAGAGTAGTTGTTCCAACAATAATATTAATACAAATATCAGTAACCTGGGCATGCGTCCTGACCAGGAATTGAACCAGCAACCTCCTGGTGAACAGAATGACAAACAACCAGCTGAGCAACACCATATCAGCCAGGGTGAGAATAGTAAGCATTTTGAGTGCTCAAAAAATGTCAGAGCACCTGACCCCTTCTCCATATCAAACTTGGGATTTAATATTTGGTTTTGCTTACACCTAATAATGATTATATTTTAATTTTAACTAGATTTCCATCTTTAGTGGCTATTAACCTACTTTCTGTATCTTTTTCTATCTATTATGACTAAAAGTTTCACACTCTTTGGAGCTAAGATTTCATCAGTAAGAATTAAAGGAACTGAGAAGTTGTAAAAAGGGTAAAAATTCCCATCAGAACATGAGAATTATTCTCTCTTTTTTAAACAGCTCTCAGTAGTTGGATTCAAATTCCTATTTCTGTTTCAGAAAAGGAAAAAGAGAGGAGGGAGAAAAGGAAGGAAAGAAGGAAGAAAGGAGGGAGTGGAGGAAGGAGGGAGGAGAGAAAAGAAGGAAGGAAGGAAGGAAGGAAGGAAGGAAGGAAGGAAGGAAGGAAGGAAGGAAGGAAGGAAGGAAGAGGGAAGGAAGGAAGGAAATGAAATAAGAAGAGTCTTTGCAAGTTATTTTTATCTTTAGGGCTATCTCAAATTCACTTTTCTCTCAATATTAGGTGTAAGAGAAATTTTCTCAAAGTGCACAGACTAATTCAATTCAGACAAGACTTTTTAGGCTAAATTGCTAAGTAATTTAAGATCTCTTTTCAAAGAAAATGCACTTATAATGTATAACAATCCTCAACTCTTCTTCTGTTTTAACCAATTTTAAACTCAGAGCTCTTTGTTATCTTAAAGTTGGAACTTAATGGACCAGAAGCATTCAGGAATCTGTCAAAGATTATATTTCATGCTGAAGTTTGTAACTATTCCTGATGTCATTATCATCCCAGCTCCAACCTAAATCATCAGTGCCTTCCTTGAATTCGATGGAAATACTGCTCCTTGCTTGCTGAGTGCTCAGCCTTTTCCAGTGGCAGGATGTGGGTTAGCACAGAAAGCCACGTGCCTGGCATCCTTCTCCTGGTAGTCCTGGGGGGAGGTTAGAAAATGGACAGTCAAACAGAGATCTTTAGGGCTAGAGGTCCCAAGGCCACACTGTCTATTGCATGACTTTTCTCCACAGCACCCTGGCAAGTAATTCTTTTATTCATGTTTAATATCTCCAGCCACAAAGAACTTACTATCCTTTTATAGAGACCATTTCGTTTTCCATCAGACCTAAGAATTAGTAAATGTTGAGATAGAATAGAAAGCTAAAACTCTTCTCCCTTTGATGTTTACACTTGGACTTTACCTTGCCTTCTGGAAACGCACAGAGTGAGGCCAGTTCTTCCTCTGCATGATCACCTTCAAGTGCTCGGTGCAGATGTTTCTGCTAAATTTGTCTGTCCTGTAAGCTCTTCCACCTTCTTGCACCTTCCCCTCACCACCTGACTCTTGCTCCTGTGTATGCATGGTTTGCCAGCTCCCATTCAGATGGTGACATCCAGACTGAGGAAAAAAGTCTGGTCTGTTCTGGCGATTGAAGAGAACAATGGGACCACGCTGTCTGCTGTCCAGCTTCCTCTACTGCCATCACCATAGTCTTCATCTGGAATATTCTGTACCACAGCTCTCTCCTACCCAGAACCCTTCAGTGGCTGCCCTTTCACCTCTAGAAGAAAATTCCAAGTCCGAATAATGGCCTGAAAGCTTCCACAGGACACCATCTGTAGCCTGTCTCCCCGACTCTGCCCTCACTCATTTCTCTCAGCCACACTGCCTCCTAGTGGCTGCTCAGTCCCCTTGAGTGGCTCTGCTTCAGGGACAGGAATCACTCCCCACTCCTTCTCATTCAGGACTTCACTTAGTCCTCAATTTCAGAAATGCCTTACTGGACCACCCCATCACTCTCTATGCCACTCCTCATACTGCTTCATTTTCTTTTCAATCTGTGTTATTAAATCATGTATTATTTGCTCAGCTATTTGTCATGCTGTCTTCCTCACTAGAAAGTCAGGAACATGAGCTTCTTTGAGTGCCTAGACCCACATCTGCACATATATATGACGATGGATCCGTTAATTCAGCCTGAGATTATTGTTCTGGGGGCAGCTGTGCTACCTAACTCAGACCTCCCACAGAATTCCCCTGGACTTTTTCTTTTGTGCCAGACATCAAAATGGTAAAATTATATTTGTCAAAAATTTGGAAAATAACTCTTTGGAATGAATTTGGATTTTATGGAGTTGTCATTAACTATGTAAATGGTCCCCACAAGATGGAAGAGTTAATGTGCCCACCCAAGCACAGCTCTCCAGCCTAAGAGGTTACCAGCCCTATGGTCCCCACTGAAACACAGTGAACTCTGGCCAGAACCTCCTATGATTAAGAGGCAGCTCCTCTAACCTGCCATGTGCCTGGAATGCCCCCAGTTCCTGCAGTCATCATGTTTTACAACAGGCACTCTCAACAGAGCTTCCACAGCCTCTGGCAGAACAATGAGCAGAATGAAGCCAGAATAATGAGCAGAATGAATCCCAATGTGTACAAAATTCTTGGCTCCATAAAAATCAATTTCTTATTCATAATTAAGCAACTTCTTGAGAAAGGGCAGGTTGCAATAGTTATTAAACGATAAATAATAGATAAGGATCCACTTTTTTCATTTTTTTATGGATAAAAAATTTTAAACACAGAATAGCACTGTAGTCCTGATCGGTTTGGCTCAGTGGATAGAGTGTCGGCCTGCGGACTGAAGGGTCCCGGGTTCGATTCCAGTCAGGGGCATGTACCTTGGTCGCAGGCATATCCCCAGTAGGGGGTGTGCAGGAGGCAGCTAATAGGTGTTTCTCTCTCATCGATGTTTCTACCTCTCTATCCTTCTCCCTTCCTCTCTGTAAAAAATCAATAAAAGTTTAAAAAATAGCACTGTAATCGGTGTTTCTTCTGCTTTGTTTCTTATCTGTGACAGCCAGGGCCAGCCAAACCAAGCAGGTTTTACAATTGTTATAGCCATGCTATGTTGTGTTTCTCCCTAAAATGTATTTTTATTAAAATGTATCCTTAAGAGCAGAATGACAAAACCACACTAGATGGGGAGAAAAGTAACTAGAAGCACTGGCCATACAGGTCACAAGATGTCATCCTGTGGGCCTTTCTGTTTTCAAATTGGGTTTAGGGAGCAGAGCTGAGAACAGAGGTTGCTAAATGGCTCTGTATTAAAGAGTAGCAGGCCTCCCAGCAGTTAGAATCCCACACCTCCCAGCTGGCTCATGGGCAACAGAACCAACTCATTCCTCCAATCCCTACCCATCTCCCTGCCTCAAGTCAGTCTATGAGAGTGGTGGGGAAGAAAGGGGTTCATCCTTGGAGAAGGTTCAGTGCTTGAGGTCTGAAGCTACTACCTCTCCCCATGGGGGTGCCTCCTTTTCCCTAAGTCAGGTGGAAGGGACTCCACTGGAATCACCCGCATGCACAGGGGCTGCCTGCAAGAAGAGGGCTCACAAGCTCATTCCCCAGTGAAGGAGGCTGCAGAGAGGCCAAGGCTCTCATACAGAGATGGGGACACACAAGATTACAGGCACTGGCCTAGAGATTTCTGGAAGGGGTGAGGCGAGCCTGCTGTGTCAGCAGAACTTGAGGTTCCTTGGTGTAGTGTGTTTGGGGAGTGAGCAGGGTGAGTCTACCCAGTGCAGTGCTCCATGACTCATGGAGGGTGCTCAGAGACACTCCAAGTACAGAAGTTTGGAGGCCAAGAAAAGGGTGAGAGCCACCTAGCTGCACAAGTGGCCCCTGATCCAAGGCATAGAAATGGGGCAGTGCAGATGAAAGATGGAGATGGATTCTCAGCAAAATGGGAGTGCCACCATGTGGCATCAAAAGCGTGACCAGGCAGGAAGAAGAGTGAGGCCAGGGACTCCTGCCTACCACGGACAAGCAGTTGGCCACATAAGGTGGAGAGCTTGGCTCCCCATTCCTCGCCCAGGCCTCCAATAGCAAGGGCGCTGGTACCCAGAGGGAGGAGGAGGAGCATCCCTTCTGCCTCTCCTGTCCAAGTTATCAGCCTGTGGCTCTAGAATATTCTGTACTGAGGAGAGTCTTGCCTTAAAAATTTATATTTTAAGCTGGACAGCCCTGAGTTGTAATAACTGAAGGAGATTAAATAATGGAATTTGACCAAGATATCATGAATGGAACTACACATTCAGCACAAAGAGGGACTTGATGTAGTACAGTTGAAAACAGTGATCAGAAAAAGTAAATAATTTCATATATATTCCCAACTAATCAAAACTTATTTAATAAACTGGTGTCAGTAGTTAGAAAATTTTTATTAGGAATCAGTGATTTGACAGAGAAAATGGAAGTTCCTTTGTAATTTGGCTATAGTAATCATTTTCTCATTTTTTGTGTGTGTTTTTTTAATTTTTAAAAATATATTTTTATTGATTTCAGACAGGAAGGGAGAAGGAGAGAGAGATAGAAACATCAATGGTGAGAGAGAATGATTGATTGGCTGCCTCCTGCACACCTCCTATTGGAGATCCAGCTCACAACCCGGGCATGTGCCCTTGACCAGAATCGAACCAGGGACCCTTCAGACAACAGGCCGATGCTCCATCCACTGAGCCAAACCAGCTAGGGACATTTTCTCATTTTTTTAATGATTAAATTCATATAAATTCTGAAATGAATACAATGTGTTTGCTTTTATTTTAAAAGTTTCAAGTAACATTGATTTTACATTAATAAAGGAAGTGAGAGTGGCCTGTGGGCAGAGAGGCAGGTTGTCCCAACCAGGCGCCCAGGACAGTGGGCTATGGGGTAGGAGGACCAGTCAGAGGAGTGTCTTTAGGAAGAAAAGGTGTCCCAGGAGCATGAGATGGTGGGTAGTGTCTGTGAGTAACTGTGGGGCAAGTATTTTAGCAGTTGCAGTGAAGAGTAACAGGAGTGGAGGTAATTGGAAACTGGGTGACCTTGAGAAAGCTTGCAAGAATGAGGAGAGAGATGACTCTGTGGGATCCAGGATGGCAAGGTGGCCAGAGTTATGGAGGGGATAGCATTGGTGGCAGTGATGGTGGCACCATTTATAGAAGGCTTTCCACGTATCATTTCATTTTCACTGTCATCATAATGGCAATACCTTCATTTCTTCTTTCTCTTCTTCTCTCTGCCTCTCCTTTTTCTTCATCACTATCTTTTATTGAGCATTTATGCCCCACATCATTCTACACAAAACAATTTTAAGTTCAAGTGATCCCTGATACTCAGAGATACTAGACAGGGAGCATCAGTCAGAGTGTGAGAGAGACAGGTGCTGACAGTTCTTCTTTCTTTTCTTATTTTAAATTTTATTGTTTAACAGTTCTGTTTTGACTGAGGTGCTGATTAGACATCCAGTCTGAGGTACTTCTTTTAGAACTAAACTAGCTCTTAGTTCAAAAGAGAGTAGGGGAGCAGTAAGAGGAGGAGAAAGGGGCGGGACAGGTGGAGGAATAAGGGGAGGAGGAGAAGGAATGGATCATTTGCAGAAGGATGCTTTACTTAATAAATGCTTATCTAGATCTTACTATGTGCCAGGTACCATTTCAAGTACTTTATAAACAATAATTCATTGAATTTTCATAGCAACCTTATGCAATAGGTACCATTATTATCATCCTCATTTTGTAGACAACTGAGTGCATAAGTTTAAGTAACTTGCTCAGGGTCACACAACCAGCATGTGGTGGAGCTGATGTTTGCTCCCAGATCTTAGATTCTGGTTCTGTACCCCTACTGCCACCTGAGCTGCCAAGATGGCTCCCTGCAGGATGTCATCAAAATGGGAGATGGGCTGTTGGAAAACTCTGGAGTTGTGATCCTATTGTAAATCTTAAACGACACAGTGAACAACACAACTGTTCATGTTGCTTTCATCAAAGGAATTTAGGACATTTCTTCCATTTCAGAATGTTTGAATAAAAGGTACTGCACACATTTATTTCTTAGAATGGATATAGTATGCTGTCATCAAACTAGTTTTTGCTGAATAATCTATTCTTGCACTGAATGAATCAATAACTACTTATTTCCAGTTAATGAGAGGAATATTTAAATAGGAATATTTGTAGTCATGTTATTTTCAAGGATTTGGGTTCCATCCTACTCAAATACTCTTTCCCAGAAATCTCAGGATTGTATATCCTTCATCTCCAGTCTGTGCTATAAACAGTGCCTCTTCAGAGTGAGTTCCAAGGAGCAAACCCCACACCAGTCAGCAGAAAGTCCACACCTTCCCCTTCTCTCCTTTCTCTGCTACTTGCATCCACTAATAGTTCAAGTATCTCCCTTGGTGCCAAGGAGGAGGTGATTCCTTTTTAAGACCAAAGGGCTGAAACTGCTGGAATATGATATTTCTTCCTCTCTTGGGTTGAAGTTGGAGAACTTTACACATACTACCCAAACTACCCTTGGTGGTTTTGACAACATCTTCTGCAGCTGCTGCTCCTCAATTCAGAGGCTTCATGCTGCAGCTGGAAACCAGAGCCCAGGGGGATGCCTCCTTCACAGGGGATTAGTGAGGAACTCCTGAATCTGTGTGTCAAGAGATGCAACTGTCCTAGACCATCAGGCTCCGTTCTTTTGCCTCACTCCTCACCAGAAGCCAGGGGGGCTTTGCCTGCAGTGTCCCCCACTAAACTTGGGACAATGCACCTCAACCTCAGTCTCCTGGCCTGTTTTTGGCCTGAGGCCTATCACTACTGAGGCTGCTGAGAACCTGACTTCCCTCCTTGACCCACAGAACCAAGTTCTGTGCACTAAATATGACAACTTTTGGCCTCACTTCCATGGCCATTTCCTCCCTGCAGACCCTTCTGTTCCCATGCAGCAGGGACTAGACCCTCTGCAGCAGGCTGGAGCTGGTGTCCAGGAGAGAGACACTCTGCTCTGCCCAAGGTTCAGCCACAGCACTTTGCTCTATGGCACTGGGAGCTGGTGCAAGTCCCTAGCAGAACAGCATCAATGATGACAGTATTTGCTGAGTGTCTATTTTTCATGCACATAATCAGCACTCTGTGAATGGCCCAAACGTCACAAGATAAGGTATAGTTTTAAATGTACCTCACATCCTCACACATACCAGGGGGATAAGTACTATTCTCATTTTTATTTTACAAACTTTGAAATAGTCTGCCTGTCATGAAGTACTTTCCCAAGGCCATACAGCCAATAAGGGCCAGATCTTTGAGGCTCAAAGTAAGAGTCACAAGTGTCACCTTCAAACTTGGATTGATGACCCTAAAAGTACTCACAGCATGACTACACATAATCAATATGTGAGAAAAACCTTGTAGCTTTTGCAAGCCTCTTTACTTCCTGCGTTTCTTCCTTCTTTCCTTTCTATGTCCCAGTTGGCCTAACTTCATCCCATTAGCTGTATACAGCCTATGGCATTCAAGGAGGAGGCTTAAAGTCTGGGAGCAGAAGCCAGGACTGAGTGCAGGTTCCCTGAGAAGCACTGAGTTGCAAGGGAGAAGGGTGGGCCCCCAATGCATTCTGCTCTCAACTTCCATGTAGAAAGTGTTGTCTATGTTCCATCCAGGTGTGAAATTAAAGGTTCTGGGACTGACCTCTAGTTTATTAATTTTACTTTAAAAAATAGAAAGAAAAAGAAGGAAAGGAGCGATAACAATACCTGCCCCCTTTACTTAGACAAAATACTATGTAAGGTGAGGGCTTTTGTATATTCTTAATGTGGAATTTATATCTCTGAGCGATGACACTTACCCACTTTCCCCTGCACAGGTAACCTCCTCAGGTTCCAGTTGTAACTGTATACTGTGAACACTAGATTTTGCAGACCTCAGTTTAACGGACAAATATTGGGTCCATATGTCATTTGTGAAAATTAACACCTATTAATTTTAAAATGTTTTTAACCAAGATTTTCTTATAATTAAATTAACAGGTTATTATTTTTTGTTATTAATTCAGTTATTTTTACCTAATTTTAGCAAATGAGCTATATGTTGGGGAAAATACTGTAGTAATTTTGCTAACATAAATTAATTAGAGGCCCGATGCACAAAGATTTGTGCAAGAATGGGCCTTCCTTCCCCTGGCTGTTGGCACTGCCTTTGCTCCAGCCGGAGCCGCCTTTCTGCCTTCCCACACTGCCCAGAGGCCCGAAGCAGCTGGGGTGGTGCAGAATGCCTGCGTCGTCACCATGGTGATGACACAAGCATCCCACCCCGCCCCCGGTTGCTCAGCACCTCTGTATGAAAATCAACCCGCCATCTTTGTTGGGTTAATTTGCATACTCACTCCTGATTGGCTGGTGGGCATCGCAAAGGTACGGTCAATTTGCATCTTACTCTTTTATTAGTGTAGATGTTACATATCTACAACTATAGTCTACATAATTTAAATCCAAGAGTCACTCCTCAAAAACTGTTCTGGGAATGATCAGCACATGATCACGCTGCGTTGCATGTTGTAACTGATTCTGTTGTCACCTGGCCTGACTTTCTGAAGCAGTTTTAACTCTTTCCGGCTGATGTTCCCATTGCGCTAAGCCATGCCCCAGCCATGTGCATTTTTTTTACTACAGGTGACTGGTTAATGCATGCATCTACTAGAATTCAGTATAATATTAAAATTATAGCAATACACATAGAAAACTTTTCTGTGAAATTAAACTTTTCATACATGCTTAATTTTCCCCCCCATTTGAATGCTTAAGTAAAACTCTGCCTTCATGCACAGATAGTTTCTACTATAATTTTCTGGTGTTGAACATAGCCTCATTACAACCTGTCATGTTTTAATATACAGTTCTAAGCGTGGTATTCTTTCAATTAGACTAGACCAGTGATTTTCAACTAGTGTGCTACAGCACACTAGTGTGCTGGAAGAATTTTTAAAACATGCAATACCTTCTCTGGCTGGTGTGCACAGTGATTAGAGCACCAACACATAGACAGGTTGATTCCCAGTCAGTGGCACATACCTGGCTTGCAGGTTCAATCTCCACCCTGGTTGGCATGTGGGAGGCAACCAATTTATGTGTTCCTCTCACATTGATGTTTCTTTCTTTCTTTCCCTCTTCCCCTCTCTCTGTCTCTCTCTTTCCTCCCTTCTTCCCTCTCTCTCTAAAAATCAATGGGAAAAATATCCACAGTGAGGATTAACAAAAAAACAACAAATAAGCATGCAATATCTGACTATTTAGTCAGGGGTAATAACCTCTTTTCCTTAGATTGTCAAAAAAAATGACAACAGCCAATAAAAAAATGGCCATCTGTTGTGAATGAATCAAAATTAATCCTATTTTTATTGTTAGATCAGCAAAAATATATTTTTTGGTATGCCACATAATTTTAGTAATTAGTTTATGTGTGTCACAAGATGAAAAAGTTTAACGATTGCTGGCCTAGACATAAACTCCTTAGGAGCAGGTAGCACATCTTATAACTTTAGTAATCCTAAAATCTTTGGGAAAGAGCAGAGACAAAGTAAATGTTTAATATCTATATTATGACGATTATTTTAATAAGATTCCATTAAATAATGGTAGAAAGGATTAGAAGACAGAATTTACATTAATAAATTAAATTTACCATTTTCAGAATTGCCCTCTATAGAACTTTACTCTAATGAAATATAGACAAAACTGTTGCCTTGGATCTGGGTTTGACAAACATTTATTTAATCAACGACAAACAATATGTAAACAAATGGGTCTGACTATATCTCAGTAAAACAATATTGACAAAAACACAAGGCCTATGGGGCATAACTTGCCAATTCTGTGCCCTTAGATTATTGACTCTGTGAGAACATTTAAAACAAAACAAAAATTTCCTTTCCAAAATGGTGGCAGAGTAAGTGGAAACTACACTGACACACTCCCAGGACTAACCGGGAATTAGAACTAATTAGAAAAACCATCATGAATAATCAACTGAAGACTAGCTTGAGAGAACTCTGATAGCCAAGGATGAAAAGTAGAGACTGGTAGGAAGTACAAAAGTACCAAAGGGTTGGCCAGGCTTCCACAGACATCAACTGAAGTTCCAGAGGGATATCTCAGCTTTGTGTTTTCCCACTGACAACTCTGGGGTCTAGACCCCAAGCTGGGATCCCGGCCCAGAGCACCAGAACTGAGAAATGTCTCCATATAATATCTGCCTGTGAAAAACAGCAGGATTGAGATGGCTGGAAATGCAGGCACTCACTTAAAGGGCCAACACACAAAATTTTGTGTGCATCCGTTCACCTTGGGCTCTGGCAGCGGGAAAGCAGAGTCAACTAGAATTGTGTGAGCATAATCCAGATTTGGAGTCTCTGGGTTAGAGCTCAGAAGCCAGATACCCCAGTTACCTGTCTGAAGTTATTCCCTCATATTGCAGGGGACATCTTTCTCCATCAGACCTTTACCACACAGGCAGCTTTTGCTTTGGAAGGAAGCAATTGCCCCACCCTATTGGGAAACCCCTTGTCCCACCCTGGGGGAGTTTCTGAGGCCCATTAGGAGACTGAGAATAAAAAACAGCATGCAGGCAGAAGCAATTTCCCCATCCTGTTGGGAAAACTCTTGCCCCACTCTGTGCTTAATAACCTGAATTTAATCAAGATTAAATAATAATCAGACTGCAGGTAGAGGCAGGTCTCTGGAGGCTTTGAGTCTTTGCCTGATCTAATTCATGTCCTCGGGCTAGGGAAAGCAGACCTTATTGCACATCTTGGTCCATTCCAAAGGCACCTGGACCCAGTAGAGGGAGCCACAAGCTATGGATTGCTTATAGCTCCAAACAGGGTCTCAGGGCTAGTAAGAAATAGCTTATGACTCTATCCTCCACTAGATATTGGGAGTCATAACAGATCACAAACCCAAACAGGCAGCCAAAATGGGGAGGCAAAAAAAAAACACAAGCTCAAAATGAAAGAACAAGAGAATTCTCCAGAGGAAGAGCTAAATGAAATGGAGATAAAAAGTTTATCTGATATAGAGTTCATAATAATGATGGAAAAGATGCTCAAGAGCATAAGAAAATATATGGTAACTGTGAAAAAAAGATCAGTCGGAAATAAAGAATGACATAATACAAATAAAGAACACATTGGAAGGAATACACAGTAGATTAGAGGAAACCATGCATCAGATCAGTGATTTAGAAAACAGGGTAGAAGAAACTCACTCAACCAGAGAACCAAAAAGAAAAAAAACAGGAGGACAGCTTAATCTTTTGCACTCGGATATCGAGTGAAAATTAGTCTTTGAATGTATCAATAATTTGAAATATAAAAAAATCCAAATAAATAAGTTTGTATGAAAAGAAACTCCAGTTTTTTATTCTACTGCCATGCTTTGTAAAATCTGGGGTATTTAAAAAATTAAATCCCGAGTAGAATAAAGGAATCGAGAAAAAAGCAAGTGAGTGCAAAGGGTTAAGGGGACAATGAGAAATGTAACATATTAGAATAACAGGTGTGCCAGAAGAGGAAGAAAGGGAGAAAGGAATAGAGAATGTGTTTGAAGAAATAATGGCAGAAAACTTCCCTAAGCTGGTAAAGGAAAAAGTCAAACAAGTTCAGGAGACCCAGAGAATCCCAAGCAAGAAGAACCCTAACAGGCCTATGCACAGACACATCATAATTAAAATGCCAAAAATTAAAGACAAAGAGAGAATCTCAAAGGCAGCAAGACAAAAGCAATTTGTTACATACAAAGGAGCTCCCATAAGGCTGTCAGATGATTTCTCAACAGAATCTCTACAGGCCAGAAGGGAATGTCATGAAGTATTCAAGATAATGAAAAGCAAGGATCTGAGACCAAGATTATATATAGCAAGGCTATCATCCAAAATAGATAGTGAAATAAAGAGCTTCCTGCCACACACACAAAAAAAAGGCTAAAGGAGTTTATCACCACCAAACCAGAACTGCAAGAAATGCTAAAGAGATTGCCGTAATGAGAAGAAATAGAGAGAGAAACATAGGCCTGCAGGGTTATGTCTACATAAGTAAAAGAAGATAAACTAATTTGTCATTTTTTAAACATACACATTCAAAAAATCTACTTTATTATATAATAGACTTTCAGCTTTAATGGACACCCCCTTGTCTGAATTAGTCTATTATATGGAGCTTTTACTGTAGTTTTGCCTTGAAGTGCCCTCAACTCATTTGCCTTCTTGCCTTTGCTTACATGCCTTCCACAGCCTGGAATACCTTCTCCTCATCACTGTCTGCTAACTTGCTTTGGTGCTCAAATAACACCTCCTCTGTTCTAAAATAGTGTCCCTTTCCTCATTTACACCATTCAAAGTTTGTATCTCTCACAAAATTTACTCAGCACCATGGCTAGAGCTAGTTGTTATCTGTTAGGCTTCTGGCCTAGGTATGCCTGGCATACGTTCAATAAAATGTTTATTGACTTCAATTCTGCTTCAATTCTCTATTCCCTTCCCTGCCTGCACCCACACCTGGCACCCAATGTATCCCCTGGCCTGTTGTAGACTCCTGGTATAAGCATCATGAGGAGGATGAGGGCTGGCACATGCAATGGGCTAGTCTCCATAGTGCAAGGAGAATTAAGCTTTCCTTTCAGTGAGCTCAAACCTCACATGAAAGGTATGAAGCTGGGCTGCAGCCAGTTGGGTGGGGATCAGAGCCCAGGAAGAGAACATGTCCTAAAATGCACACTATGAACCAGGGCAGATACCCCGAGGATTTTAGGTGGCACACAGGTAAACTTTAAAAAAACCTAATAATTATATAACATAATATTGATAAAAATAAATATAATTAGCACATTAAACCTATTATTTCATAAATATGTTTTAATAAAAGTTCTTGCATTTGAATAAAAATGAGTTGATTTAAAGAAAAACATTGCGCCGAAACCGGTTTGGCTCAGTGGATAGAGCGTAGGCCTGCGGACTCAAGGGTCCCAGGTTCGATTCCGGTCAAGGGCATGTACCTTGGTTTCAGGCACATCCCCAGTGGGGGGTGTGTAGGAGGCAGCTGATCGATGTTTCTCTCTCATCGATGTTTCTAACTCTCTATCCCTCTCTCTTCCTCTCTGTAAAAACTCAATAACATATATTTAAAAAAGAAAAAGAAAAACATTGCATAAATAATGCTACATGATATGGCCAACTTTGGGACAGGGGAAATACTTTGGGGAGGTGGAGCTGGGAGTGAAGGGGTGTGTTCTGAGGGTTGCCATCTGCTGGGAGTGGCCTCAGGAATTAACAAAATTGTTTACCTAACTGAGTTACTATGCAAAACCTTTGTTTGAAAGGCAGAATGCAAGCACAATCTTTTCTCATCACTACTGTTTCTTCATTGGAGTAAAGAGATGTGCTGGTGAATGTCAACTCTCATCTCCAGCTTTGCAGCCTGGAGCATCAGGTTTCTAATGACCATGGGTCCACATCCTTCCCAGGACCCAGAGTACCCAAATATGAATTCCTTTTTTTTTTTTTTCTTTTTCTGCAAAGCACAGCTCTTTACATAAAGAAAACCATTTCAAAGACAATTCTCTTCTGGCATACATCTCAGGGCTCCATTCTAGATCCACATTCATCCTCCTTATCCAATTACGTGATCAAAGCCAAAGTGTTGTCCTACTTTAGGGGTTTAAAAACATCCAGGGAAAAACCACGAGCATTTAAAATTACCTTATTTTTTTCTTTTTGCCCTAGCTGATTTGGCTCAGTGGATAAAGCGTCCACCTGCAGACTGAGGGGTCCCAGGTTCAATTCTGGTCAAGGGCACATGCCCGGGTTGCTAGTTCGATCCCCAGTTGGGGACATGCAGGAGGCAGCCAATCAATGATTCTCTCTCATCATTGATGTTTCTATCTCTCTGTCTCTCTTCTTTCCTCTCTGAAATCAATAAAAAATATATTTAAAAAATAAAGCTTCTTTTTAAAAAATGTTACACATCTTCCTGTGGGGGAATTGGAATCCACTCCCTGTTCTCTTAACTACTCTCCAGCCACAAAAAGTCATGTGGGAGAGTTAACATGGGCAATCCCAGCCATGAACAATTAGGTTATATCTCCAGCCAGGTGTTTAGTGGACTTGCTCTCACTGCCACTCAGTCCCTCCCACTGAGAGACCTCTTATTAAAATTAAAACGGAGAAAAATCTGCAACATTACTTCATAAGGATCCCCCAACTATTGGCTCTAGCAATCTGCTCATTTCAATACTATGATATGGAGCTTGTATCTCCTAAAAGAGGGCACACCTTATCCTGCATATCAACACTCTCGGGTTTGAGGCCTTGGTTAAAAAAAAGAAAGAAAGCATCAAATGTAACATCCTCAAAAAGATTTAAGTAAACAGATTGCCTACTGGTGGACTGATTTTTCTGTATAGAAAAATTCATGCTGTGATTTTATCAGGCCATAAAAGTGCACTTTAGCAGGAACATTTGTGAATATACAGCAGCACTGAAGGTGTATGGCCACTAAATGATTCACAGTTATCTATCTTCTCCACAGATTCCTTATGCAATTACCTTGTTTTAATGCATAGTTTGCTCAAAAAACAATATTCTTTATGACCCTTCCAATATAAAAATGTTTACTGACTAGCAGCAATATATGGGTACCATGGGGTGGGACTGTAGGAAGGGGAAAGCTTTTTGCTTTCCCCACACCTCTGTCCTCATCCCTTTCCCCTGAACTCTTTTAACTGGTACCTAACCTTATAGAAGAAGATGCCCTTCCCAAACGTGAGTGCTAAATTCTGACTTCAGTACTTAGCTATAAAATAAGATGGAAATCACTGATTAATCTTCACCTTCTTCTCTTTTCAGTTCTATATCCATTTACAGTCCCAAGGAGAATCCAAATGTATTTGACGCTGTGGCATTCTTCCAGTCCATGGGGAATTTCCTGGGGATCTTTGCTGGCTCCTTTGCAATGGGGTCTGCGTGTGCTGTTGTTACTGCACTGATATCCTTTGTCTGTGTGGGGAAAGCTGGGGACTGTGTCTTTGGAATGTTTCAGGAAATGGACAACCACCAAGCCTGTAAATGGCTAGTCTGGTTCAAGGATGATACAACGCCACTGGGGCCATCTGAATCACCATCCAGGCAGAGGTTGGTACAGGTGACAGAGGGTCCCAGGCTCTCTTCTTGTCCAATTCCAGTTCTATCACTACTGATATGATCTGATCATAAGATATTAACTATCTTAAAAATTATTATCTCAGAAACCAGGTAGGTAGGGTCATCAGGATTGGCTGTATTAGGGTCCAAAGGAAAAAATGAAGGTGAAATGTCAAGAACAAGGCTTAATTGACTGGAAATGATAAAGCAAGTATCCATATCCTCTACTTCCTTTTCAAGCTTGCATCAATCACTAGTTCACAGTGCTGATCAAGCCAAAGGTCATTGTGGGTGTAAACAAGCAGACATGGCTATTTTATGGAAAGGGATCTATAAGCAAGGCAGAAAATATGTCTGCCATATCTGGGCAATCTCATTCCCTCTTTTGTAGCAGAGAGGTGGGAGGATTGGTAGAGCTCTTAGAGGATTTAAGCCAGATAATGAAGCTGCTCTGGTGGGCGGTTCACTTAGAGGAGTTGGATGGGGCAAAATAAGTCAGAGTTTAGGAGGAAAGCCAGAAGGCCAATGTCAAATGTGAGAGTTTAATGAAGGCCTCAGAGAAGATTAGAGTAAAGGATTAAAAACTAAAAATTTCTGAGGAAAGGAGAAGGAAGAAAGTGTAAGAGGTGTCCAGGCCCCAGGCAAAGAAAAAAATGTTGGGGTCTTTTTCAATGGTGACTGACCAGCTACTAAAAGGCTGAGTTCTACTAAGGGTTTCTAAGATATCAGAGTATGAGTAAAACATGGATGCTGTCTTCAACTGGTGACAAACTTTGAAAGACAATCTCTACATAATAGCTAGATAGAAAGTGGATGCCAAAGCCACAGCCAACTTATTAGGACTCTAAAAATTGAAATGGGAATGAGGACACTGTGTTTGGAATCATCTAATAGACTCATGAACAATTTCATTATTCTGGAAAATAATTTGAAAAGCAGTATTTACATGCTAAGTTAGACTTGGGCATGTGAGAGGTAGAATATAGGCAAAAGCTATAAGATAAGTGATTCAAGGAAAGTGGGGTGGGACCAAGGTGGCACGTCGAGCATGTGCCTGGGAGGACCACAGCATTTGGGTGGTGAGTGATGGAAGATGAGGGAAAACAGGACGATGGAGTCAGCTGCAGAGCTTTTAGGAGTATTGTTCAAAGGAGGTGACATCCTGGAAGTCCTGTTTTAAAACATAATGATAACTGGTATGTATGGTGATCAGATCAGGGGAAGTAGAATCAAGGAAAACTGATGATAAATTGTAAGGAAAACATCAGGAAGGAAACCAATATTTAGAATAATCTCTAAAACTTAGTGGTTGGTATCTCTATAAGAGATAAAGAAGGGGAGAGCAACCAAGTCCACTCGTAAGCTTTATTCTGAAAACCTTGGAGAATTCCAACTCATTGACAGAAATAAAGTAAGTCAGAAAAGGTAGGGCTGATTTCTAACAAAAATACTGATTAATAATTCTACTCTGTATTTATGATATTTTGGGATGCCTACATTTGCACAATAATCATATCACACAGATACTATTTTTATTAGACACTGAAACTCAGAAAGGGTAAGCTATTGCTCAAGGTCATGCCGCTGGTAGGCAGAGCCATGAATCAAACCCAGGGAGTGAAACCCAGAGGCAAGCCATGCTCCTGATTACTACTTCCCATTGCCTCTTAATTCTTAAGTGGAATTATAATGGAGGTCTCAGGTTTTGAGTAATAGTAATGGTGATAACAACATGTAGTAGATGTCAGCATGTGCCAGGGATTTTATGTATATCTCCTCATTTTAATCAACCCTGTAAGGCAGGTTATAATTAGCCTTTAACATGGGGAAACTCAGGTCTAGGAGGTTAAATAGCTCACTCTGGGTCATATCTCAGTAATAATTAACATGATAATAATAACATTTGTTGGAAACACTGCTACGTGCCACCCATTGTCCTTAGTATTTTGCATGGATTATCTCAGACAGCTCATATGAGAATCTTGGAAGGGAGAGACTGTTACTTCCCCAAGTTTATAGCTGAAGAGGCAATATAGCCAGAACATTTCAGGGTCAGCATTGAAACTCAGGCTTTTGGTTCCAGAGCTACTCAAGGTGGAGGAGCTGAGCTCTCCTCTGCCTAATGTGAGGGAATGCATGGACACAAAAGTAAATGAGTCTATAGGGAAGGGGGAAAATTCCCAGAGATTGAGTTTGCCATGAATTGGATCAAATATGGACAAAAAGGTGGAGACAGAAGAGATGGCAGCTCAGTCACAGAGGCAAGTCAATCATGCTGCACCTAGTGGCCTTGGCACTCACCAACTCGGTGCATGGGAAATAGGTGCACAGACATTCCCTGATGGTAACTACCTCACACTTCATCCACAGGAGGTTAAGGTTCCTTAGGGTGCAGGCCTCTGGATGAACTTGGGGCTTGACCTAGAACTGAACTCCTTTCTGGAGAAGGGTGAAAGAAACAAATGTCCTGTGCCCACCTGATCTCCTGAGATGTCTTGGCAACAAAGTAGAAGAGGAAGCCAAATAAACAAGCTCCCCCTGGAAACAAAGCCTACCTCTTGGCAGTGAGAGGGGATGCTGAAAAGGGTCAATTGGCCGCCTCTGCTTTCCTCTAGTTAAGAATTACTTACAGATCCTTACTGAATCTATTTCCAGGAAAGGATTTTTACAAGACAAATTAATTTAAATTACACTAATAGAAAAACTTGCATATCCCTGTTGCTTACCAGGTACACTCTTCTGAGTGCTTAATGTATATACCCAGGAGGTAAGTTGAATTATCATTCCCATTTTCACATAGGGAAACCAAGGCACAGAGTGACCAAGGGACATGTCCAAGATGACACAGTAGGTCTGAACCCAGGTGGACTTGACCTCCAAAGGAAACACTCTCAATAGTGACATTCTGCCTCTTCTTGGCATTTTGTGCTTCTAATACTTTACAAAACATTTTAATATACTTTGTATTATTTTACTTTCCAACCTTGTATGAGTAGGAATTATTCTCCTTAACAATTCACATAGGATAGAAATGAGACTCAGAGAGGTTAATATATTGCTCAGAAATCACCTGGCCAGTGACTAGCAGAGCCAAGACATGGACCTAGAGCTTCTACCCCAAGGGTCATACTTTTCGCTTCCATGCCCTGCTTCCAAACACCTCTTAATGTGAATTCTTCTTCAGATTTTTTCTCGAAAGATAAAAAATGCAACATTTCATCTCATTTGTCAGAGTGTTTTTGCCTAACCCTGGACAAAATTGTGATGTAAACCTTTCCCACCGATCACATACTCCTAATCATCTCTCCACAACCCATTCTCCACATAGCCTGGGTCACAATGCCTTTGCTCTATTTGCAATATGTAGGCCATTGACCAAGTGTTATTCCAGCCAAAATGAACATCTGCCTGACCTAGAATTAATTCACATTTTTATCAACCCTACTTATACCAAGTGGATATGGTCACTGAATATGATATTGCTCCTGATCCTATTTCCCGCTCCAGGAGAGAAGAGTGTTCCAGTTGCTCTGTCCAAAGAGTAGCCTTTTCCAGGGAACAATGGCCTCCTTTGGTGCTGACCCACCTGCAGCTTCTCATTCACCCACAATCTGCGGCTTTGTTCTCAGGATCTGCTACAGTCTCCTGAGGGGCATATCCCAAGGCCTAAATTCAAATTCAAGAGGTTGTGTATAGTTAGCTAGTTTCTTCCTCTGAGACACTTTTTCTTCGTTATCTGAACACAAGTTTGTATTTTTATCATGTTAACCGCCCAGTGAAACAATGAAGCTGTGATGATCTTCACATAGACCCAGGGAGTTACCGTGCTTGCCAGGTCTGAAATCTGTCCTCTTACTCAGAAACTAGCACAACCACATCAGTATCTCTCAGCCGAGAAGGAGACTTAGCTGTCAGAGCAGTTGTTTCCCTTAACTTGTCTTAGTCACTTGACCAAATTTACCAAACTGCATGAGTTCCCCCTGCTGGAGACAGGCCTGCTCTTCCTCCTGTCTTGGAACTCCTTCCTGTCTGCGGAGGCTGCAGGTCTCACAGGTGTGTGTCCCACCCAGCCTTCCTGGGGACTCTGGGAGAGACAAATAATAATTCATCCATTTTGTACACAACACCTTAACTGAAAGTCTCCAAAATGCCCTTTCCTCTTCTGTCCTTGCTGGTCAGGAAGGGATGTTGAAATCTATCTACAAATGGCTAATTAATAGAGGTGATGGGTAACTTTAGGAATGATTGTTCACAGCAAGTGTCCATGAAAGCAGCCTCTCCAGGATGTGCCAGTGTCCACACAGTGTTTAAAATCTTTGCACACACACTATGGCAGGCCAGAAAACAGCTATGTGAGGCTCCGTTGTTACAGAAGACCAAAGAAAAACCAAGCAACACTTTAGAGAAAAGGAGTGACACTGTTTATTTATGCTGGCGGACCCAGAGGAATAACTTCCCAAATCTGAGCTTCTCTTTTATATCTTTCTGGGGTCTTTGTCCCTCAAATAGGGATTATGCTTCCGGTCCTTTTTGCGGCTTTGCAAGAAGGGCCCCAGGTGTTGGGGGTCTCCAGGCCATATCTGATGGTCTGGCCTGGTGCCAGCATTAATAACCCTCCCTCTGGGGCAGTGCACTGTTCACTTCACAGTTTTTGGCCTCTGCAACAGGTTCTGCAAGACCAGTTTCTGGGAAAGGGGTGGTGACTTAATTATAGGTTATCAAGAATGTACACTGGGTTTGCTGGCATGGATTCAGATTGCTAGCCCCCCACCCACTCCCCGAAATATCAGGGTTACATTAGAATTAGCCTTTTAGCCTCCTCACCACAGCTTAATACCTCTTACCATAGAAAGTCTATATATAGGGTGCTGTAAGGTGGAATAGTTGATAGAGAAAGGGGCAGTTCCTAAAGTTCCCAGGGCTATGGATCAAGTGCTCTAGATTCAGCAATTAGATTGCCTTTCTGCAGCAGTGAGGGTTTGCACTTGGGTAGCTGCAACGATTGGGTGCTTTTCCATGTAGAAGAATCACTGTGGCTTCTACAAAATTTCAAAGTTATTTCTTTCTTTTGGCCTCTTTCCTGCTTCTCCTGGGTTTCAATCCCTGATCCTTGATATTCACTACATCTTAACTGACATTCAAGTTGTGAGAATCCCTCTTGAAGTGTTAATTGGTAACAGGATATCTCCCTAGGGTAATTTGTATTTTAATAGTTAGTACTTTAAATCTAAATAATAATAAAAGTTGACATATTGAAAGTGAACTATGCTACCACTGGGTGCTTGCTAACTGCCTTGTAGGAATGTTCTCATTAATTTATAGAAAGATTAAAAGTTAGAAACTATATAAACCTGGTTTACTCACCCAATAGTAAGTGGTAGAGCTGAGTTTTAAAATTAGGAGATTTGATTCCAGAGCCTGGGCTGGTGAAGACCAAGCATCACTACCTTGAATGAAATTTCACCTGTGAAATATGAGGTAGCCCCTAAGAATAGGTAGATATTTGAGCCCCAGGGGTCTGCCTGGTCCATTTGCTCCTAGACTGTTTTTGGCTGTCCTTTGAACATGAATTTCTTGGCAAATCTTTTGTTCAATTGATCTCTATTGTTGAGAGTATTACAGCTGTTCCTCATTTTCCCAAAAGCAAAGGCCATCACAAGAGACAAGGAAGGATACTATATAATACTAAAGGGATCATTTCAACAAGAGGATATAACCCTGGTAAATATATATGCACCCAATATAGGAACACCTAAATTCTTGGAGGAATTTAAGGGAGAGATTGATAGCAAGATAGTCATAGTAGGGGACTTTAACATCCCATTGACATCACTGGGTAGATCTTCCAGACCAAAAAACCAACAAGGAAACAGTGACCTTAAATGACACACTAGATCAGATGGATTTAATTGATATTTACAGAACATTTAACCCCAAAGCTGCAGAATATATATTCTTCTCAAGTGCACATGGACATTCTCAAATATAAAACACATGTTAGGATACAAACTACGTCTCTATAAGTTCAAGAAGATTGAAATCATAGCAAGCATCTGGGATCACAATGGCATGAAACTAAAAATCAACTATAATAAAAACACTCAAAAACATTCAAACACATGGAGGCTAAATAGCATGTCATTAAACAATGAATGGGTTACCAATGAGATAAAGGAAGAAATAAAAAACTTCCTGGAAACAAATGAAAATGAACACAAAACAACCCCAAATCTTGGCAAAATGTTGGTAATGATGTTTGTCCTGTTCTGTGCAGTTGACCCAAGTTACTGTAGAGCTGCAAGGACCAAGTGATTCCCTCAGGTGTTAAGTGTGTCTGTCACTCACACAGAAAGCCACCCTACTGACCCTTGTATCCAAATCATCCAACAAAACCTGTTATAGTAGTGCCTTACTAGTTGTTAGGGAGGTTGCTGAAGAATTTATGTGTGCCCGAGAAAAAGAACACTAGTGTCCCTTAAATGAAATAATGGAGGTAACAATTGATATCATCCATTCAAAAATTGTTGGTTCCCTTTTTTCACATTCTATGCCCTTTTTATCACTTAACATGTTATAAAATGATGTGAGTAATATTAACAATAATAATACATATTTGACCTTTCAGGAAGGTGGTCAAATAAGTATCTTAACTCACCTGACATTTTTAGTCTACTCTTGAACATTGTGTTAACGGGAAAAAAAAAAACCATTGAAACCTGTAAAGAATTTTAGTGAGTTTATTTGAGCCAAACTGTCGACATATGCTGGGAAACAGAACCTCAATAAATTGAGATAATGCTCCAAAGAATGGCGGGTTACATTTCTATTTATACATTGCAATCAAAGGAGGGACATAGGTGGGTTACTTGAAATTCATTGGTGACGGGATTAAGGAGGCGGGATAAAAGCAAAGCGGTGGGAAACCCCTGGGATTGGATAAAAAGTAAAATGATGGACACACACTTAGGTGGGTGTAGGAACAATTAACATGATAATGAAGGAATTTGAGGCATCTGTCCTGGCACCCACCACATTTGGTTGTGCCCCAGGTGCTCCAGAAAAAAAAGGAAGTTACAAGTTACCCAGACATCTCACAGATATGTTATCTTAGAGGCAAAAAGGCAAATGGGCTCAGGAAAGATCTAAGTTGATCTTTGTCAGGGAAAATATCAGCCTAGGAATGACTGCCCACTATAACCTGTTTTAACTATTTTAAAGGTTATGGCCCATGTGTAAATTGCTAATTTATCTATACTCTGCTCTTTGACCACCCTTTTGAACCTGTTATCCTTATTGGATGCCATGGAGACCACCTCTAAGGAGTCAGCATGATGGGATGAGTGAGTGAATATATGGCCCTCAGTAGCAGAAAGGCTCAAACGTCCAAGGCTGCAACCAGGGGCACACTCAATCCATAGCAGTGCTTCAGATTAAGCAGCATGCCTGATAGACATTCACTTTAAACCAGTCTAGGTGTGAGCATTTTCTACTGCCAGAGACCAAGCCTGCTGAGTTCAAATTACTTATGTGTTTATTCATTAATTATTTAATCCTTTCCTATTTCCAAATTAGATGTGAGACAACTTATAACATGCATATCATGAGACCATTTAGTTGAGGGCAAACACTCGAGTGCTTTGGCATAGAGTATTCTTGCAAAATTAGGCAGCTATTTATTGCTGTGGTTTGTCAATAAATATAGCTCTGAGCGTTCTAACAGCCAAAGCCAACAGAGAAACCTGATGAATCATATAGGAAAAAAACAAACAGCATTATAAAAGGAATTCATACTTATTTATAAAAATGGACAAACTTTTTTTCTGCTACTAAAATTTTAAGGCAATTTATCACATGCTTTCTTATATAAGAGCCTTTAAACACCACAATGGACAGTATATTTAATAATAGTTTCCAGGAAAATGGAGATTTACTCCTCATGTAGTCATTTCTCATATCAACCTTCAATAAAATCTGAGGGTGTGGTATCAAATTCAGTTCTCTAATTCTTGTAATGATAAAAATCCTTCAAGTTCTAATTAACAAGTAAATTAATAAAATGCAAAGCTAAAATACTGTACATAGAAAACCCCAAAGACTCCATCGGGGAATTACTAGACTTAATAAATGACTTAGGCAATGTAGCAGGATACAAAATTAACACCAAGAAATCTATGGCATTTCTATACACCAACAGTGAACTTACAGAAAGAGAGACTGAAAAAAAATCCCATTTACCATTGCACCAAAAAAATTAAGATACCTAGGAATAAACTTAACTAAGAAGGTAAAAGACCTGTACTCAGAAAACTACAGGAAACTGAAATGAGACATAGAGGAAGGCATAAACAGATGGAAGAACATACCATGTTCATGGATTGCTAGAATCAACATCATTAAAATGTAAAGCAATCTATAGATTTGCACTCCCCATTAAAATACCAATGGCATATTTCACAGAACTAGAATGAACTCTCCAAAAATTCATCTGGAATAAAAATAAGAGCCTGAATAGCCACAGCAATCCTGAGAAAGAATAACAAAGTAGGAGAGGTCTCAATCCCAGATATCAAGCTGTATTACAAAGCCACTTTTCTCAAAACTGCCTGGTACTGGCACAAAAACAGACATATAGATCAATGGAGTAGAATAGAGAACCCAGAAATTGACCCAAGCCACCATGCTCAATTAATATTTGACAAAGGAGTCAAGAGCATACAATGGAATCAAAATAGTCTCTTCAATAAATGGTGTTGGAAAATTTGGACAGATACATGTAAAGAAAAAAAAAAAAAAGAAAGATAGAAACTAGACCACCAACTTTCACCATACACAAAAAAAACTCAAATGGATAAAGGACTTAAACATAAGACGGGAAACCATAAAAATCTTAGAAGAATCCACAGTCAACAAAATCTCAGACATATGCTGAAGCAATATCTTCACTGATACAGCTCCTAGGGCAATGGAAATGAAAGAGAAAATAAACAAATGGGACTACATCAAAATAAAAAGCTTTTTCACAGCAAAAGAAACCATCAACAAAACAACAAGAAAGCCCACTGCATGGGAGAACATATTTGCCAATGTTATCTATGATAGGGTTTAACCTTCAAAATTTACAGGGAACTCATACAACTTAACAAAAGGAAGATAAACAATCCAATAAAAAAATGGGGAAGGGACCTAAATAGACACTTTTCGAAAGAGGACATTCAGAAAGCCAAGAGACACATGAAAACATGCTCAAAGTCATAATCATCTGAGAGATGCAAATCAAAACAACAATGAGGTACCATCCCACACCTGTCAGAATGGCTATCATCAACAAATCAACAAATGACAAGTGCTGGAGAGGATTCGGAGAAAAAGGAACCCTCCACTGCTGGTGGGAATGCAGACTGGTGCAGCCATTGTGGAAAACAGTATGGCATTTCCTCAAAAATGTAAAAATGAGACTACCATTTGACCCAGTGATCCCACTTCTAGGAATATATCCCAAGAAATTAGAAACACCAATCAGAAAGGATATATGCACCCCTATGTTCATAGCAGCACAATTTACAATAGCTAAGATTTGGAAACAGCCTAAGTGCCCATCCGCAGATGAGTGGATTAAAAAACAGTGGTACATCTACACTATGGAATACTATGCTGCTATAAAAAGGAAGGAACTCCTACCATTTGCAACAGCATGGATGGACCTGGAGAGCATTATGCTAAGCAAAATAAGTCAGTTGGAGAAATATAAATATCACATGATCTTATTCATTTGTGGAATATAATGAACAACATAAACTGATAACCAAAAACAGATCCAGAGATGGAGAATCATCGATCAGACTGTCAATCCTCAGAAAGAAGGCAGGGGAGAGTGGGGATAAGGGACAGAGATCAACCAAAGGACTTGTATGCATGTATATAAGCATAACCAGTGGACACAGATACTAGGGGGTGAGGGCATGAGCGGAAGGGGCTATGGGGGGGCAATGGGGATAAGGACACATGTAATACCTTACTACTAATCAATAAAGAAAAAAAAGGACATCTATAGTTTTAACATAATAAAAGAGCTCCTTCCAATATGCTAAATAAATAAATAAATGAATGAATAAATAAAAAATAAAAAGTGCTAAATGAATGAAGATATGATAATGAATACAGTGAACTAAATGGAATGAGTAACTGAGAGGCCACCAGCAATCAGGGCCTTGCATGGGTTCACTAACAACACATCCTGTAGGTTCTAAGAATAGGATTCACAAGCAAGGGTTTCTAAGAGACCCCAGCCATGGCATTCCAAAGTGGGTGCTTGAAGGTGTCTACCAAGTGAACAGGGCTCTAGGTACCCCACTTCACCCCTTTTATTGGTTCCATGAATTAGGTTTTCACTTAAGATTTTATTTTAAAATGGATTTCTTTTGCTTTAAACAAAGTACATCTGCCTTTAAAAACATGTTTTTCACTTTTCTTCTACTACCAAAGTATTGCATATACAGAGCAAGGCAAAAGTAGGTTTACAGTTGTGAGTACGCAACACAGGGTTTATTTTTGTATTATTTATTAATTATTGTATTATTTTCCATATGAACAACTATAAAGCTACTTTGCCCCACCCTCTGCATTATAGAAGGTGTTGGTTCATAAAAGGAAATAAAATAGATCTACTTGTATTTTTACTGCCTAAAAATAACTATTATTAACAATGGTCTGAGTCTATAAAATTATATGCATATACATACACTTTATTAAATATATGCATGCATACATAAATGTAATTATACTTTGTTTATTTTTAAGTAACTTGCTTTTTTTCACTCAACAATTTATAGTGAATGTATTTCATAACACCAAATATTCTTCTATATTGTTATTTTTAATGGCTGCCTCATACTATATCATACCAACTTGCCATAATTTATTATAGCAACTTTTTAATTGTTTAGTTTTCAATATTATTAATATAATTACAATGATAATCCTTATAAGTTGATGTGTGGATTTATATTTACTAGTATATAATTGCCTAAAAATAAAATTGCTGGGGCAATAAGAAGGCTAAAATTTTAATGTCTTGGAAAAATTCATCCAAATTATCCTCTGGAAAATTTGTATCCCTGTGTACTTTCACCAACAATGTTTCACCAACAATTCATGCACATCTTCCCCACCTGAAATCTTATTCATCCCTGCTACCAGTAACTTCATAATCAAGTTCCACTTTACTCTAATTTAAATTTATTATATTTCTGCTGAGGAGAGTATTTTAATTACATGTCGTTGGCAATTTTTATTTCTCCTTTGGTGAACTACCCTGTTAATACCCCTGGTCCTTTTTTCCTACTGAGATGCTTATCATTGTCACATTAAGTTTTAGGAGACCTTTTTCCACTAAGAAAATTAATGTTTTGACTGTCACTTACGCTATAAATATTCTCTAGTTTGTGGTTTTATATTTAAAATGTTTTATTTTCTTAGGTAAGGTGAAAGGTTAATGTATAGACATTTTCAAGTTTTCTGTGGGTAATTTTATCTACTTGTTACAAAGCCCAATATTTTATTAATTTATACTAAGAAAGCCCAAATGTTTAATAATGATAATGTATCCTCCCTTTTAATAGTTGCCTGGTTTACTTTTACATTGGAATCCAACTGAAATTTGTTTTTTGATCTGAGGTGCAGGATGCTGTAGGGATTTGCTTTCTTTCGTAGATGGTTGTCCATCTGTCCTAAAACCCTTCAACCTTAACCTATCAATTTATAATATAATGTCTATGTGTGGAGATACATCTATACTAATAAAAGGGTAATATGCTAATTAGACCAGATAGATCAGACGTCTCCTGGACATCCTTTCTGACAAAGCCATGGTGGCAAGGCCCAAGGCAGAGGCAGTTAAGGGCAATCAGGCCAGCAGGGGAGAGCACTTAGGGGTGATCAGGCCAGCAGGGGAACAGTTAGGGGCAATCAGGCAGGCAGGCAGAAGTAGTAAGGGGCGATCAGACAGTCAGGCAGAAGGGTTAAGGGCAATCAGGCAGGCAGGTGAGCAGTTAGGAGAAAGAGGTCCCAGATTGAGAGATGGACGTCCAACTGCCAGTTTAGGCCCTATCTCTGTGGGTCCCGGATAGGTGAGGGTGCAGGCCGGGCTGAGGGACCACCCCCCCCATACATGAATTTTGTGCACTGGGCCTCTAGTATATGCATATGTATGTTCTGAGCTTTCTATTGTTCCACTGAGCTTTTGGTCTCCCCTGTCTTTCTTATTTCAGCCTCATGGCTCATTTCAACCCCTTCCCTTTCCTCAGGTTCTTTGCTATAAATACTAATATTTATTATTCCATATGGACTTGAAAATAACTCTGGTTTCAAGCAAAAAGTAACTCTGTGATTATGATTGCAATTGCATTAAATTTTTATATTAATTTGAAGAGAAGTGATCACCCCTAACCACTCTACCTGCCTGTCTGATCTATTGTGCACTGGAATGAATTATTTTTGCTTAACAAAGGAAAAATGCCAAAATTGGAACAATGGACTTCTTTATGCATGCCCCATGCCTCATAATATTCTTGCAGATTCTACATATCTACTGGTCAGGATATTTCAGCACAGATTTATATGCTAACTAAAGGATATATAATAGCCCTAGCCAGTTTGGCTCAGTGGATAGAGCGTCGGCCTGTGGACTCAAGGGTCCTGGGTTTGATTCTGCTCAAGGGCACATGCCCGGGTTGCAGGCTCGATCCCCAGTAGCAGGTGTGCAGGAGGCAGCCAATCAATGATTCTTTCTCATCATTGATGTTTCTCTCTCTCTCTCTCTCCCTCTCCTCTCTGATATCAGTAAAAATATATTTTAAATAGTATACAATAAATGTCATTAATCTGAAATTTTACTTCTCTAACTATTATGTTAAAATGCAAACATGTAGACCTGAGGAAATAAGAAGAATATGGAGGACATATGTTGGTTTGGCTGTCCAGCACCCATTCTCACTTTCACTAGGAATATCATCCTGATGTTACTTAGGGAACTGTTTCTCCTCCATCAGATCCCATCTTTTAATCAAGGTATATATACCACACACACACCCCGATCCCCCAGAGAAGAACACTCAAAGCTAGGTCAGGCCGACACATCTTCCCTGGGGTATGAACCTTTAGGAGGGAGATAGAGGAGGTGTAACTATTGGTATCTGTTCTTTTCAACAGCAAAGCCCTGCTGAGACCCCCTATCTCTTTATGGCACAGTTCTTGGAGTTGCCTTACTGACTCTTTTCTGAGAGCTATTATGCTTCCCTCCAATAAATTCCTTTCTGATTATAGTAGCCAAAATCAGTTTTTATTGCTTGCAAACAAAGAAACCCTAATGGTACAAGGGAAGGAAGAATCGAATCGTGAGGTATTTCAACAAAAGAAACTGCACAACTTGGTGACAGAAAGGAAGAGAGGCTCAGAGACACAGCCTTTAGGCTAGGACACTTGGGACCATCTTATGCCAGGTGCATACTGATAGAAAAAAATCAGGCTTTTAACGACAGTTTGCAGTGTTCATTATTCATTTCAATTCAGCTTCTTATAAGATTAATTATGAACACTTCAGTGTGAGGGGGCTTGCTTATTACCGCATCTTCTGCTTTCACTTTCCATTCTTACTAATTTGATGATGATCATTTGATTTATTTTGATCATCTTTTACTTCAAAGGCCACATTTGTAGCTGAATTCATCTCCATCCTTTGGAAATTGCACCTGCAAATGTTCAATAGACACATAGAAGAATTTAGTTTTATGGAAACAAGTTGCTTTTAGACATGCAAATGAGAGTTGTACTTCTACAACCCAGAAGTCTGATTCTCTGATACTGGGAATATATAAGGACAACTTGAGAAACTTTTCTTTGGGGAGACTGGGCAGAATGTCAAGTACAAGTGAGAGTCTTTCTAGAGGATGAGAGTGTGTAGCTGGGAATAGACTTTGGGAGTCCCTGCCAGCCTGAAGCACAAAGAGAAGAGTGTGTGTGGACATGTCCACCCTACTGAAAAGTCAGGTACTAAGGAGTAAGTCTCCGGTTTATAGCTTTTCTGCTGACTTGCTGAGGGATTACAGTAAGTCCTCCTATTAATTGGTATCTCAGTTTTCTTTACCTCTAAGGTAAAAGGATTTTATTCTTTTGTAATGGAAGGACACCGTGTGTGAAGGAATGTGGCTTGTGAGTAAATGTGTGACCGAAAGGCAGTCTCTCTTTCTGAGGTGCCTGGTACACATGCATATCTAATCTCTGATCCAATGAAATTTTTCTTGTACAGAGGCCTATTCTCCAAAAGCCATTAGGTTACTGAGCCATTATTTTAAATTGAATATTGAAAATAATTCAGCAGTATTATTTATAGCATAAACTATAATGGAATTGAATCCTATTGTAGAAGCTGCTCTTCAGTTTATAAAGATACCAAAATGCACAGCTAGACAGTTTGTTTGAAAACTCATTTCTGTAATGTTTCCCAGCTGAGACTTTGTGAGTCAGATTTGTGCCAGAAGCAAACTTTCAGGGACTGTCATTAAACACCCAAAGAGTGATTTCTAATGGCACACCGGCCCACATCTAATGATTTATCTGTTTCTAGGCACTGCTATAAAGGGCAGCTTCCATTTTTAGGATCCTGGGGAATATTTTATGTCCAGTGGAGGCAGAGAAGGGGGAAGGAGGCCATTGGCATACCTCATTTTCTCATAAAAATAGTGAACAGTATAGCCCACTACTGTCTTTACTCAGCATAAAATGATTTCGGGGTGGGGGGGAGAGGACATGTGCCAGGGGATAGGGGAGCCTGGGGGAAGGTCAATTGGGGGGGAAAAAGGAGACATATGCACTACTATTTGTAATACTTTAAACAATAAAAAAAGGAAAAAGAAAGAAAATAAACATGCAAAAATCAGAAAGAAAAGTCCTGATTACCACTGCTATTGGGCGTTGGAGTCTAATTCTAGAGAGTAGAAGACTAAAAAAATGTTTTCTATCACCAGAGGATATGTTTATTGATTTTTTTGATTTTCAAAGTTTTTTAGAGAAAGGAGAGTGAGTGAGGGAGAGAGAGAGAGAGAGAGAGAGAGAGAGAGAGATCAATGTGTGAGAGAAGCATGCTCCCATACATGCCTGGATCAGTGTTGAAACTTGCAACCCTTTGGTTTATAGAATGATGCTCCACCCACTGAGCCATCCAGTAAGGATTGAAAATGTTTAAACATAGCTCAGCAAAAACAAGTGATGGTCTGGCCCAGTCTTGAAGGAATTAACCAAGTTATCTGAAGGAGAGGAACACACAGCATTCATGAAATTTCATCCCAATCCAGAATGATCTCCTGCAGTGATGGGAGCCTATTTCATTGTCATGATAAGGAAACGAACACTCAACAGCTAGGTCCTGCAAGGCTTTTGTAGAGTAAGTAGTTGGGAAAAGGATAACTTGGTAAAGACTTTCTTTTTTACAATAGACAAGGAGGAAAGATTGCCAAATGAAATGACTATTACTGGACACGTTAAGAGTCTACTTGACCTAAGTAAGGAACTTGGTTCATTACTTCTTATCTCCATCACCTCTCAGCTTGGCAAAAATTTGTCTCCCACTCTTACTAGTAAGAAAGCTTTCAGTTCCAAGGTACAAGTGCACCTTTTTCTTGCCACTGATGTGCTGCATGACTAGACAGGAAATACATGTATAGATCTCAGTAAATAAAACAAATCTCCAGGAGGGGTCTTAGTCTGAAGGATTTCTTAAAACCAATCTGGTCAGTTTGAGCTTCTAAGTACATGTCATTAGCCAACATCTCAGCATAAAACTGCTCTTGCTTTCATATTGAAAGTACGATGTGAATCCAACTTAATTAACTAATAATTCTCCAACAAATGAGGTACACTCCAAGTCAAAAATAAAACATGGAGGCTCAAAATGTTAGGCATTCAAGCTGTAGTAATAGTAACCCAAAATTCTCACGGGATTAGTTAGCCAATACACTGAACCAAGGGCAAACACACAAGGATGCCATCTCCATAAATACAGGTGTAAAGTACTTCTCCCCACATAATAATTCATTAACTCACACCTGCACTTCCTTGAACTGAGTAGCTCATAATTTCAATATGCAAACAACCTTGCATATATAACTTGAGTAGTGGACAAATTTACCCTTGCTTTCTTCACTGTAAATACTTCCAGTTATTATTTAACATCTTACAGTACCAGAAGACAAGGGAAAAATGATAAAGTTCTTCTTTTCCAAGAACCTATATTCTTCATGGGCATGTAGAAAATTGTCAGAAGATAGATAGCACAAACATACAACATATAGGTGAAAGGGAAAAAGTAGTCAAGGATAATTCCCAGGTCCCTATCTCAACTGAATCAATGGTTTATTTCACCAAAATGGGGAATATAGCTAACAATACATGTAATAAAAAGGGAGACACAAAAATGAGTTCATTCAAAAATCCTCTGGATTTCACACAAGTGTGGAAACTACACATGGAGAGGTACAGTCCACAATGGGACCTGGATGTTTGGGGTGAGGTTGCTAATGAGAGATTTAGATGATATTGGTGTAAATGTGGCAGCTGACTCCAAGGAAAGAAAACTGAAAAGAAGGGGTGAGCCTGACAAACACCAACATTTAGACAGAATTCAGGGATCTAAGTGAAAAAGGACATTTTTCCTCCCCAGACCTCGTTATTTAGCATTAATACTCATACTACAATTATAAAGGATATTTCTGTTTCAAATGGAAATTTAAAACTTTGCAACATAGACATGAAGTAACTCTAAAATACATTCCTACACCCTGCATTAGAGAAACCAGGATTGAGAAATAAACCCGTGCTGTTTTCTGTACTGGTGTTCTTATGTTTCACTGACTAATGATTGATCCACCAACTGTGGTGTTGCCAAATATGGTGAACTACACAGTAAATGTACTATTTGGAAACTTGGAATCTGTCATATTCCTTGAAGGAGTATCCATTTCGTTAACTTTTTGACTTCTTACTTCCAGGTTTATGGTCAATGGTGGAGGTAGGAAACCTGTCAGAAATGTCTCTTTTTACCAGATCAAAAATAAATAAAAGTGTGGTATGGAAAAAATAATCCATCACCCTGCCCTAGCTGGTTTTGCTCAGTGGATAGAGCCTATGGACTGAGGGGTCCCGGGTTCAATTCTGGTCAAGGGCACATGCCAGAGATTTCAGGCTCGATCACCAGTGCAGGAAGTAGTAGGGGGATGCAGGAGGCAGCCAATTAATGATTCTCTCTCATCATTGATATTTCTATCTCTCTTTCCTTTTCTCTCTGAAATCAATAAAAATATATATTAAAAAAATAAAAAATAACCCATCACCCTTAAAACACCTTAGTACAATCTGAGAACAAGACATTTTTTTCTCACTCACTCTCTTTCTGTGTTCTCATGATAAAATCAATAATTTATGTACAAAAATGCAATATCTATACTAATAAAAGGGTAAGTAATATGGTAATTGGACCAGATAAGCCAGACGTTCTTCTGGACATCCTGCTGCTGCGGCTACGAGGGCCGAGGAGGGCCAGCCAGCAGCTGCCGTGGTCAGCAGTGGCAGCAACAGCAGGGTGATGGTGCTTTCCCCTGATCGGCCTGGTCACCTCCCACAGAGGGAGGCCAGACTGTGATTTAGGCCCGCTCTCCTCAGTAAAACATCCCCTGAGGGCTCCCAGACTGTGAGAGGGGGCAGGCTGGGTTGAGGGACCCCTCCCCAGTGCATGAATTTTCATGCACCAGGCCTCTAGTTCTATATACACTATATTTAATGTCAAAGAAATCATGATCCATGTGGATAGGCATTTATTTTTCAGCTTCTGTATCTGAAGGCTTTATCAACTTTTAATGAGAAAAGAACTACTGAATAATATTATAAATAACAGAGACTGTAGGTGATAGTAGTATTGAATAAGAAAATTTAATTTTAGGAGAAAATGGACTCTGCCACTATAAATTCAGATAAATATCTAACTGTGTGTGAAAATCTAAAAATAATTTCTCCTGAATTCTCATTTCAAAGCAGATAAATATTTCTTGAAATAGAGATTTATTCCTTTGACAAACTTGCATCTGAGCATCTGATGTCTGCTGGACTCTGTAATGGGGTTGAGGGTAATACAAAAGGGGAGGTTGTAGATCTAGGTCAAAAGGGAGACACCAAGCATCTAGTTGGCCAGAAGTGAAGCTGTGGGGCCATGTGTAATTCTTCAAATCCATATATGCAGAACTTGAAACAAATGTAAAAACGGAACTACTCAGATCACAGACATTTAAGATGGGAAGATACTTAGAGGTTTATCTAAAGCAGTGTTTGCCAGAGTTTCTTGACCCTTATTGGCAAAAAATAAAATAAAATAGCTTTATTCTCTGCATACAAGCATAGATGTTTTTGGCCCACAAGGGTACTTGTATACTTTAGAATACCCAAAAATTTTAATAAAAGATTATGACATTCTTGTACTCTCGTCCATACTTTGGTGGGTTTTGGTGTATGCCTAGATTTGAAGCATAGTAATGCACACCATCTTCTTTCATTTGTTGAGAAGAAAACAATAGACCAGGCAATGAATTTAAATTACACGTGTCATACAACTAGTTAAGTGTCTGAACCGTGACCAATAGACCTTAGGTCTCCTGATACGCAATGTAGTACATTTTTCTTATTTAATTTACAGCTATACATTGTGATACCAGAAATGGAGAGCAGGAATTTTCCTGGGGTTTTGTCTCATGTAATCCAAGAATGAAGCCACGAACCAGAGGTGTTCAAATAAGGCAGGAGTTTACTGCAAACAAATGCTAGTTCCCTGCTCAGGAGGGAGATTCAAATGGCTTGCCTCGGAAGCATTCTGCTCTTCCCCGTATATCTGCTAAAGGCCTGCTCTTTGTCTATCTGTGCTGCTCTCTGATTGGTTCCTGGCCTTTTTGCAATATTTTGTTTTACACATGCATAAAAAAATCCTTGTTTCAAAACACCTTGTTTTTCTGCCATCCTGTTTTCTGCAAAACACATTTTTTGTTTGTTACAGCTAGCTCCACGATGCCTCCTTCTTTCACCCCTTACCCTATCTACCTAATTTTGCTGTTGGGAACAGGGGTGACAGCCACTCTAGCTGCTTCCTGCTGAGTGGGGAAGTTGACTGGAAGCAGCAGTCAGGGTTCCATCAGAGGTGGGTGATCTAGGGGTCCAGAGAAGAAGGTTGCTTGCATTTGTGGTTCCATCTGCAGGACCATCTGGAGCTTTATAGCCTTGAGAAGAAACAAAACATATTAAGCCAAATTCTGTTTAACCATATCAGTTTCCCTATTTCACTTGTCTTGGCTTACTGACCTGTGTCATTTACATAACTTCCTTTCAACATTTCTCTTTAAAAACATTCTATAACTTTCAGATATAACCAGCTTTAGAATCCACTTTCTTTTTCCTTCACTCATATTGAATTCCCTACTCTGAACCTAACTCTTCTCATCTTTCAAGACCCAAATTCCTCTGATCCTTCAGGAAAACTCTCCCCATCTCTCTCTCATCTTCCCCAACCCAAAAGAAATCACTCCCTCTCAGGATACCTGCTGTCTTGTCACTTACTACCTTCCATCTGCCAGTAGATGTCTTTGTGTACACATTGTCTCTGTTAGGTGACACAGAGCTGCCTGAGGTATAGGACTGGATTTATTCATCCTTGTGTCTCCATAGCCAAAACTTGTGCTTTGCTTATTGAATGACCTCAATTGATAAATAACATTTGAATGGATAAATAGCAGATACCCAAGCTAACTTGCAAAAATCTGATAATTGTAGTATTACTGAGAATGATCTAAGTTTGGATTACCAGGAGTAAGGAGCACATTTTCATCAGATTTTCCTTGATGCAGGAATAAATGTGGAAGAAAAGGCAACAAATAATTATTAAGGGCACAGGATGTACTAGATGCTTTGTATTGCTTCCTCTAGTAACTTGTTAAATAGGGAATACTGTGTTTATCCCTGGAGTGACCTTATCTAAGTTATTTCTTCTTTTCATGGCCTAGAGACATGGACCATGTTCTTATTTTACATAATGTTACTGACCAATCTTAATTTCTCTTTGGATACTTTTTTTTCTTTATTAAGTTTTTAATTCTACTGTCTTTAGGTCCATTTTTATGTATATTTCCTAGGTTCTTATGATAAATAGTCCATTTATTTCCATTTTTTTCTGATAAAATACATGAATATTATAAACTTTCCTCGGAATAATCCTTTGCTTTATCCCATTGGTTTTGATAAGGAATCTACTATACACTTATTGTTATTTATTTCTATATAAGCTAAACTTGCTAATTTGATTTCATCTTCAATTTTAATTTTATTTAGAAGAATGTGACTAGAATTCCCTATGGGATATGTTTACATAGCTATACTATTTTACTCATTTCTAATTTTAGAACATTATGATCAATGGCTATGATTTGTTTGCTTTCTTTTTTAAAGGAGGAAAGAATTCATTGAACTATTCGATAGTAAAATATAGCACCCATTTTATTCTTTGTAAGTAATTTCTTTCACATTCCAATATTGCTGGGATTAAAAAATAAATAATTTTGTCCTAGCCCATTTGGCTCAGTGGGTAGAGCATCAGCCTGAGGACTGAAGGGTCCAGGTTTGATTCTGGTCAAGGACATGTACCTTGGTTGAAGGCTCCTCCCTAACCTGGGTCCTGGTCTGGGCCTCTGCAGGAGGCAACCAATTGATGTTTCTCTCACATCAATATTTCTCTCTGTCTTTCTCTCTCTCTTCCACTCTCTCTAAAAATCAGTGGAAAAATATCAGTGGGTGAGGAATAAAAACATAAGAGAAAAGAAAGAAAGAATTTTAAAATAAAAAAAACAAAATTTTAAACTCTTCAAATGTCCTTAATAGATAACTGTTCCATTAAACTAAAATTACTTCACAGAATCATGTTAACTTTGGAAAATCACAGAAATGAAATATAGAGAATAGAACACAAAATTATAGTTTAAAACATTTTTTATAGTTAGCAATAGACATTCATATGAAAAAAAGTAATAAAAATGTCCTGATCCTCTAAGACTGTCTTATAATTATCCCAAGATCTAACAGGGTAATCCGAATATATAAAAACCCAGGGTCTGTAACATCCAAAATGACAGAAGGTTCGACCAAACACTGGAAGTCAGTCCTGCAGTCAGTGCTGGGTTGCTGTGGTGACCCAGCACTGACTGCTGCCAGGGCAGGTGCAATGACCCAGCACTGACTATCGAGGGGGCTTTGGATCAGGCCCAGAGAGAGGCCCAGAGAGAGAGGCAGGGTCTGATCCGCAGCCTCCATGGCAGCTGTTGATCAGCCATTGCCTCTCTCTTTCCCTCAGGGCTTCGCCAGCAGTCCCATCTCTATTTCTCTCCAGGCCTCCGCAGGGGCTGCTGATCAGCCCTGCCTCTCTGATCAGGCCCAGAGATAGGCCCGAAGATGCTGACTGGCATAGAAACCAATCAGAACCAAATCTGGGTGAACTGTGAAGAGCCAATGGCTGCCTAGGAGGCGGAGCTTTTGACGTTACTGGCATAGAAATTGACCAATCAGAGCCAAATTGGCTGGCAGGAGAGGGCAATTGGGGGCAACCAGGTTGGCAGGGGAGGGCAGTTGGGAGCAAGATAAGGCCAGCAGGGGAGGGCAGTTAGAGGTGAACAAGCAGGCAGAGGCAGTTGGGGATGAGATCAGGCAAGCAGGGCAGTTAGGGGTGATCAGACAGGCAGGCAGGCAGAAGCAGTTAGGGGCAATCAGGCAGGCAGGCAGGTAGGCAGAGAGGTTAGGGTGATCAGGCAGGCAGGCAGGTGAATGGTTAGGAGCCAGCGCTCCTAGATTGCGAGAGGGATGTCTGACTGCTAGTTTAGGCCTGATCCCACAGTAATCAGGCCTAAACTGGCAGTCGGACATCCCCCAAGGGGTCCCTGATTGGAGAAGGTGCAGACTTGGCTGAGGGAACCTCCCCACCCCCCATGCACAAATTTCGTGCACAAGACCACTAGTAATAAGACAAAAGTCTCTTTTTAAGACCATATAAGGTCAAGGCCAAGCCATAGTAAAGGTGAGTTGATATTTAATACCAGGGTGTTGGTCAGAGGTTTGCTTCTCAGAATGTGATGCCAAGGCCAGCAAGGAGCAAGGACATCCATAGTATAAAATGCACAAGCTTGGGCCCTATTCCAAACCTCCTGAAGCAGGACCTGCATTTTAACAAGATTCCAGGACTTTGGTGATACATTAACATTGCAGAGGCATTCAGTATAGTTCTGATCTATCTCTTGCCTAATGCAGATTCTGGGGCTGCAGTTGAGCTTCCAGGCAAAGTCACGTGGCTTCTAATGTATGGCGAAAACAGTAGGGTTCACTTTAAATGAAGCACAGCCTGAGAGTGACAAGGACAAGAAACACAGACAGGTGAGGAACAGCAGGAGAGAAAAAGGAAAGAAGAGGGTTTCTCTGAGGTAAGCTGCATCTGTTGCTTGGACATAGACATTAGAAATCTCCATATTTCACCTGAAAGTTTGTGTCTAGGGGTTTAGAAACATCTTTTTCTACACACTGGAGTCTTCCTGAGTTTATCTTTAAACTTCATGACTTGCCCTGTTTGGCTCAGTGGATAGAGCGTCGGCCTGCGGACTGAAGGGTCCCATGTTCGATTCCGGTCAAGGGCATATACCTTGGTTGCAGGCACATCCCCAGTAGGGGGTGTGCAGGAGGCAGCTGATCAATGTTTCTCTCTCATCGATGTTTCTACCTCTCTACCCCTCTCCCTTCCTATCTGTAAAAAATCAATAAAATATATTTAAAAAAATAAAAATAAACCTCATAACTTACTTGAAAAAATTAAGTTTTTATGAATAAAAGGTGTGGTAATAATATTTTTTAATATTAATTTAGAAAGGTTGCCTAAAATTGAAAAAAAAATATTTGGAAGTCTATGTTTATCTTACTTTTACTTTTTGAGAATGTTGGGCTGTCTCTTTTCAAAATGTCTAAAGGTTTCATTTGGAACTAGTATTATTTCCTTGTCCTGAACTGAAAAATCAACAAACTGAGGTGTTAATCCTAGTGAATTAATATAATAATGTATAGGAAAATAATAGACCCACAGAGTTGGAGGACATCCAAACTTCTGCTTTATGAGAATTTTTTCTACAGCAGGTCTGGTGATGATCTTTCAACCCAAATATTTCAAAGGATGGGAATTTCTCACACTTCAGGGAATCCACTCCTTGTGGGATAGCACTCTCATTTCAGAAAGACCATGCCATTGTGAATTGAAAGACATGTGTCGGAGTCTGGTCATGCTTCTTCGATAGTTCTAAGCCCAACTTACTCTTATCCCAAGGCTCTTGTTCCAATCCAATGGCTCCAACTCAGTGGTTCCAATCCAGTGGCTCCAACCCTTTTAAAAACACTAATTCCAACCATAGCTAGTATAGAAATATGACAGAGCCTAACAACAACAGGGAAAGACCTGGGGAGTATTATGCTGAGTGAAATAAGCTAGTCAGAGAAAAATAAGTATCACATGATCTCACTCATATGTGGGATCTAATGAACCAAATAAACTGATGATCAAAAATAGACCCAGAATCACAGAAGCATGAACAGACTGTTGAACCTCAGGGGAAGGTAGGGGAGGGTGAGTGGGAAGAGATCAGCCTATGAATTTGTATGCTTATATGCATAGCCCATGGACACAGGCAATGGGGTGATGAGGACCTGTAGTGGGGAGGGGAAAATGGGAGTAGGCTGGAAGAGGTTATGGATGAAAAGAAGGACCTAAGGAATACTTTTAACAATAAAGATTTTTTTTAAAAGAATAAAAGTGAAAAGAAAAAAAAAAAAAAAGACTGAGCCCAGGCCTCTGGAGTTTGGCACCCCCCTTGTCCCAGTTACAATAGGAGAAAACAGGTTGTATCTTATTTCCAGATGGCAAACCATCAATAGTTTCAGAGAACCAACAAGATTTAGGATGAAAAGGGACCCACAGGATAGTACTGGGAAAGAGAAACTGTCTGGCTATTGACAGATGAATGCAGGAAATTAGGCATGCAGGTGATGGAGAGCTAAAAAAGTAAATGAGAGACTCTGAAGCAACACAGAGGTGGTATTTGCAGGAAGCAAGTATGACCCCTGAGAGTGGAGGGCAAAGGGAGAGAATCTGAAGGCTCCTAAGAGGGAACCACTGAGCTGGGACCCGACTTCCAAGGGCACTGCCTGGCTGCTTCTGCTTTCTCAGAATAGATCCCAGGAGGCTGATCTGGAAGTGCAGAAAAAACACACAAACAGAAATTCAGGCCACTAAAATGAAATGTGAACATGGTGGGTGGTGTGAGTAGGTAGGCTAAATAGCTATCTTGGATGGTGGATAAAGAATAATTGAATTTATTTAAGGAAAGGAAATGGGAGAAGGGGTATCTAAAGGGAAGGGCTGCACAGCACTGAGCCAAGAGGACATTGGGTCAATGATGGCAGCACCCAGGAGCTGGAGTTTCATCCCTATACGCAGTCATTAGTGGGAAACTTGTCATCAGTGAGTCTGGGGATTGAGGTGGGCTTGGAATGTGAATGGAATGCAGGTGTGAGATCAGGTGTCTTCAGAACAGTTTCAGTTCCTTAAATGGTCTGATTTCTGGTGTCCAGCAAGGTGTTGTTTTTTTTCTGCTCTTTTGTTCCCCTGTGGGAGGAAACTCACAAATGGCCATTAGGGATTGTATTGCCCTAAAGTCCTAAAATTAGAGGCTGAACCAGTTGCCAAAGCCTTGGATAAGAGCCATGACTGGGCTGCCTGAAAGAACAGCGGCGAACAGGAAGGAGCAGGCATCTGTCCCCACCTCTGGCTCCTCCGGTGCTCCTCACCCTCCACCCAAAAGCTCAGGCGGAGGAAGGTGTGCCCGCCAGTCCCAGCCCAGGGTCACGAACCAGCCCAGATGGTGGCTTAGGAGCTCAGACACTAGTTTGCTAACTGGCCCAAAGGACACTTGGTGCCCCTCCCCTCCTCTGTGCATCCACGAATTTGAGACACAGAGTGTGTAAGTGTTGTCTAGAGTCTCACATACCCGTGGAGCTGGTGCACACAGGTGCAGGCATGTGTTGGTTGCTTTGTTTTGTTTTTAATAGAAATTCTGTAAAGAGTAAATATAACATTTTATAAATATTTTTCCCTTAGAATTTCTGAAGAGAGGCTAAGAAACTGAGATATTACCCAAAAATGTATAGAAATGCATACTGCATATATATTTCTTGGCAAAACTTTCTAGTTGCTTTCATTTTTACCTAAAATTTTGAAACAACATTAAAAGAAATAAGTAATATAAATATCTAGACACTCGTATTAGGTAAATATGTCTTAGCAATATTTTATCCAAAACCAAACCCCCAAATAACAAACATATAAATAGAAGCATAAAGTCTACATATAAAAAAATATGCTTGGTTCTTTAAAATTCTTTATTGTAGGTTCATTTGAAATGTCAGCGTTCAGCTCACATATTTCTATACTCTTAAGAATTACCAACACTTAATTTTTGAGTGTTTTTAATTGAAAAGATTCTGCTGCTTAAAATTCCATTCAACCCCCTGGCCTGAGGTGAGAAATACTTAACATCTGTGTTTTTCCTAAATCCCTCCTCTGTGCCCAGTTTCTCATAATTAACAGAATATTTAATCCAAAGTAGAGTGCAGCCCCCACCACTTCTCCACTCTAGCCCAAAGGCAGCAGAGAAGACACATTTATCCCATGGTAGGTTCCCTTTTGTCCCCATGGAGCATCTTGTGTATGTGTGGCTTCATGGCATTTAAAGCTGGTATAATAGGGACATACAGGGATCTCTCTCTTTCTTGCTTGACACATAAGGTCATTGGCAAGGGCAGCAAAACCCTGGTAGATTTCTAATGTCAGTGACTCATGGTTTTGTTTTTTTGTGTGTGTGTCTCATAGTTTTAATACTAAATTATGACATGACAGAAACTGCTTCAGATTCTTCATAGTACCCAATGGAAAGAAAATGTCAGGGTGAATATGCCAGCATTTAGTGAATGCAGCCAAGGGGTTGTGCTGGCTGAGTAGTCCAGAGTTGATGATGCAGCCTTCTCTTCATGTTTTTCCAAGAGTAACTTTTCTAACTCGTGACCAGGGAATCATTTATCCTCAGAAAGAATCCAACTCTTAATACTTTAGGTCTTTAGTTTTTTTCTTTAGTTTTGATTTTGCCAGGCCTGTGTTTAAATGCAAGCAGCAATGTTTACCCGATTTCATTATCATAGTAGTTATTAGCTGTGTTAACTCTACTGCCACTAAAGGGCTTTTCATCTTCTTCTAGCTGGGATAGGCCTACCCTTTGACATAGATGAGAAAGAAAATTGGTTTTAACTGGTATGTTTTTGAATTTCAGGAATAGTTGCTGTTCTCTTCTGTGGAGTCACACAGGCACATTATACCTACAATAATCTGTCGTTGGATTCCAAAATGAGGATTAAACAGGTAAAAGGAAAAACTCCCTCCCTGCCTTGTGTCCTTTCTCAATGTAACACAGCAATGCTGGCAGTGCACTCAGAGTTTCATTAGCAAAGGAAGCTCCAGGCTTCATTAAAGTTTGGATATTTATAATTTTTTCCCTCCAGGATAACCATTATCAGGTCTCTTGGTAAGCAAAAATCTATAATAATAAAAGTGTAATATGCTAATTAGACCGGACAGGCGAATGACCTTCTGGATGTCATTCCAGACGTCCTTCCGGACGAAGCCACAGTGGTGGGGGCCGAGGCAGAGGCGGTTAGGGCTGATCAGGCAGGCAGGCAGAGGGATTAGGGGCAATCAGACAGGCAGGCAGGTGAGCAGTTAGGAGCGAGCAGTCCTGGATTGCAAGAGGGATATCTGACTGAGAGGTGTCCAACTGCCAGTTTAGGCCTGATCCTGCGGAGATCTCTGTGGGATTGGGCCTAAACCAGCAGTCAGACATCTCCTAAGGGGTCCCAGATTGTGAGAGGGTGCATGCTGGGCTGAGGGCTTCTCCAACCCCCGTGCATAAATTTCATGCACTGAGCCTCTAATCCTCTCTAATAAAATGGTAATTTGCAAATTAACCATCACTCCGCTACATAAGCCACGCCCACCAACCAAGCCACGCCTACCAGCCAATCAGGGCGAGTATGCAAATTAACCCCAATCCAAGATGGCTACAGCCACAGAGAGCAAGGTTTCCCAGGTAACAGAGAAAGCCAAGCTTTCCATAGCCGTTGCAGGCCTAAGCCTCCACTCAAGCTACAAAGTTTCAATTATAGAAGGTAAACAAATTCAAACAAATGGCGGCAGAATGGAGCTTGAGAGAGCAGGCCAGGGTTGCCGGCGGCAACAGGGGAAGCAAAGCTTTCCGCACACTCTGGCCGGGCTCACCCACTTAAGGCAACAAAGTTTCAATTGTAGAAGGTGAATTAACTGCCACAGAAATGGCTGCCGCCCCAGGCTACAAAGTTTCAATTGTAGAAGGAAAATAAATTCCAGATACCAGGGCCTCCCCTTGGGTTGCCAGGATGTGTGGCTGGCCTGCAAACCACCACAGGCCCCTCGCTCAGGCCGCCCCACGCCCCAAGGGAACCCCCACCCTTATCTGTGACACCCTTCAGGGCAAACCAGCTGGCCCCCACCTGTGCACCAGGCCTCTATCCTATCCAATAAAAGAGTAATATACAGATTGATCATCACTGCAACACACAATATAGCTGCCCCCATGTGGTCAAAGATCCTGCCCCCATGTGGACACAAGATGGCCACTACAAGATGGCCAGCAGGAGAGGGCAGTTGGGAGGCACCCGGCCTGCAAGGAAGGGCAGTTGGAGGTGATCAACCCTGCAGGAGAGGGCAGTTAGGGGTGACCAGGCTGGCAGAGGAGGGAAGTTGGGGGCAATTGGGCTGGCAGGGGAGCAGTTAAGCATCAACCAGGCTGGCAGCGGAGTGGTTAGGGGGTGATCAGGCTGGCAGGCAGAAGCGGTTAGGGGCAATCAGGAAGTCAGGCAGGCAAGCAGTTGGGAGCCAGCAGTCCTGGATTGTGAGAGGGATGTCCGACTGCCCGTTTAGGCCCAATCCTGGTGGGCCTAAACGGGCAGTCGGACATCCCTCCAGGAGTCCCAGATTGGAGAGGGTACAGGCTGGGCTGAGGAACAACCCCCCGCCGTGCACGAATTTCGTGCACCGGGCTTCTTGTATAGTTATAATAGCCTCTCCCTCCTGAGAAATGTGGCCCATAGACTGTCAGACTTGAAGATGAAAGGCCCACAGACAGTAATAATTTACAGTCACTTACATCTAAAAGCATTATAAAGCACTAGAGGCCCAGTGCACGAAATTCGTGCATGGGGGTGGGGAGGTCCCTCAGCCCAGCCTGCACCCTCTTCAATCTGGGACCCCTAATGGGATGTTCAACTTCCGGTTTAGGACCCATCCCCTGGGGAATGGGTCCTAAACCAGCAGTTGAACATCCCTCTTGCAATCCGGGACCGTTGGCTCATAACTGCTTGCCTGCCTGCCAGCGTGATCACCACCTAACTGATCCCTTGCTGGCCGGATGGCCCCAAACTGCCCTGCCCTGCCAGCCTGATGGCCCCCAACTGCCCTGCCCTGACAGCCTGATGGCCCCCAACTGCCCTCCCCTGCCAGCTTGATCACCCCTAACTCCCTCAGCCTCAGCCCCCACCTCCGTGGCTTTGTCCGGAAGAAAGTCGGACATCCTGAAGATGTCTGGTCACCCAGTCTAATTAGCATATTACCCTTCTATTAGTATAGATGGTTACTGAGCAGTGCATTCTGGAGTACATGGGGAAGTGGCTTTATGACTCAGAGACCAGGGACTTGACAGGAAGCTGGGAGGTCTGGTCTTACTCAGCAGAGGTGGGCCTGGGATCATGGGTGAGGCCTGGACTGTGTTTAGGTCTGAGGAGCCTCCCTCCTCCAGGCACCACTTACTCAGTGGCCTCCCACACACACCCCCACTCGAGTTCAAACCCACAACCTTTCAATGTATAGGATGAAGCTCCAACCAATGGAGTCACCCAGCCAGGGCAGTTATTCTTGGCTTTTCTTTTTTTTTCTTTTACTTTTTTATTTTATTTTTTACTCGTTTTATTATATCTTCATTATTGAAAGGTTTACATAAGTCCCTTCCCCCGCACCCCCATTAACCTTTGCCAGCCTACAACCCCCTCTAGGCCCTCACCACCTCATTGTCTGTGTCAAGGGGTGATGCATACATGCACACAGGCCATTGGTTGATTTCTTCCCACCCACCCACCCTCCCCACCTTCCCTCTGAGGTTCTACAGTCTGTTCATGCGTCTGTGTCTCTGGGTCTATTTTTGTTCATCAGTGTATTTGGCTCATTAGGTGTTAAAAGTGCTCTGGTTGTGATCACTGGGTTTTCTAAAGATGCAGTCATATCACGTACAAATCTTTTTTCTTTTTCCAAATGTTCTTGTGGACACATTGGGAATATAGACACCAGAAATAGAGTCTGTGAATGAGTTGGGAATAGGATGCTTTTTCTTTCGTTACGTTGTGTATGTGATCCTGTGCTCCCACCGTGTTGAGAACACTGAGTACTCTGGCTGCAGGGAAGCTCTCATTGGCAACTCATCCACATAGAGCCATAGCCTCCCTCTCCATCAGCTGTAGCTCCCAGGACAGATGCATGCGCCCTTCAGCAGAGGTGGGGGTACTTGGCCACCTTCCGAAGGCTTGCCCCTGGTCATCACCCAGTGGGTCCCACCTTCCGCATATCACCCTCTTGTTCCTACTCCCAGGCCATTCCATGCACTTCCTCTCACCCAGCCCCCTCTCGCCTCCTGTCATGTCTGGAACCCCAGGTGCTGTCCCTGCGAGGTGTGTGACACTCCCTACCAGACCGTTTCATCTTATTCTTCCATGGCATCCAGTGTTTCTTCTGCCTCGTTAACTTGGTTTGAATCTGAACGGAAATGGCTCCATCTTCTATTCCATTTGTGTCCTTTACACCCCTAAGTTAATGTTGTAGCCTTAGTATGTGGCTATGAGATGTCTCTGTAACTGAGCTGGGAAACCTTTCATGTTTCTCTTTCCTTTTCTTTCATCTCAGGATAACCAAGCTCTGCAATTTGTGTGGGACCAAAGGCCCTGGGAATACAATGCTGAGCCCTCTGAACTCATTTTATTCTTTATTGTATTACTAGGGGCCTGGTGCATGAAATTCGTGCACTGGGGAGGGGTCCCTCAGCCCAGCCTGCCCCCTCTCACATACTGGGAGCCCTCAGGGAATGTCCTATGGATGGCTTAAGCCCGCTCACCATTGGGAGCGGACCTAAGCCTCAGTCTGGCCTCCCTTTGCTTGAGGCAACAGGGCTGATCAGGGGAAGGCGCCAGCCCCATCACCCCACTGCTGCAGCCACTGCCAGTCACCACAGCCGCCAAGGTATTTTCATCAACACGAACTCCAGTCCCTTCACCATGAAAAAATGACAACTTTCTTTAAGCATTTTCAAGATGTGTCTTTCATAGGATATGGATTTTTTTCTTTCTTTCTTTTTCTTTTTATCCTCACCTAAGGATATGTTTCCATTGATATTTTCCTCTTCCCTCCGATCCCAAGCTCAGCCCCTTTCCAAGCCAAAAGCCTCCGTCCCATCCGAGGCTTGCTGCACACCTGCCACCCTGGAGGGCTGAGGGGACTGGGCACCGCTATCTTGTGGCTGTGGGCACTGGAATCTTTGAGGGTGTGACAGTCAATTAGCATATTCCCTCCTTATTGGCTGTGGGTGCCACCATCTTTGAGGGTAGGGCAGTCAATTAGCATATTCCCTCCTTATTGGCTGTGGGTGCCACCATCTTTGAGGGTGGGGAAGCCAATTAGCATATTCCCTCCTTATTGTCTCTGCACACCACCATCTTTGAGGGAGGGGCAGTCAATTAGCATATTCCCTCCTTAGTGGCTGTGGGTGTTGCCGTCTTTGAGGGAGGAGCAGTCAATTTGCATATTCCCTCCTTATTGGCTGTGCACTCCGCCATCTTTGCGATGGCATGAGGGTCAATTATCATATTCCCTCTTTATTAGATAGGATGGCATTCTCCCTGAAAGCATGTCTATCTCCAGACTTCCCCTTTAAAAAAAATATTGCCCAGCTTGGTGTGGCTCAGCAGTTGAACATCAACCCAGTAACCAAGAGGTCACCAGTTCAATTCATGGTTAGGGAATATGCCTGGTTGCAGGCTCATTCCCTAGGGCAGGGCATGCAGGAGGCAGCCAATCAATGATTTTCTCTCATCATTGATGTTTCTGTCTTTCCCTCCCTCTCCCTTCCTCTCTGAAATCAAGAAAAATATTTTTTTAAAATACTGATTGAGAGAGAGAGAGAGAGAGAAACAGTGATTTGTTGCCCTGACTGGGGATCAAACCCATAACCTTGGTGTATTGGGAGGATGCTCTGATTAACTGAACTATATCGACTCAGGTCAAATTTTCCTTTTCTATAAGGATATCATTAATATTAGATTAGGGGTCTACCCTATTCCAGTATGACTCCATCTGTCTATATTCCCAATGTGTCCACAAGAACATGATTTTTACTCAACTAATTACATTTTACATTTTCAATGACCTTGCTTTCATCTAAGGTCACATTCGGAAGTATTGTTGGTTGGGACTTCAACATATGAATTTGGGGTGGGGGGAGATACCATTTAACCCAATAACAGGAAGTCATTAAAGTATCTTAGGCAAAGTAATTTTAGGACAATTGGATTTCCATTTTAGAAATATCACTCTGGCAGACAAGAGAAGCATGAATCAAAGGGCATTTGTATCAGTGAGCTTTTGCTGTGTCACAAACAACAATACAACCCCAGTGGCATCCAACAATAAACATTTATTTTTCAGATATCTGCACAGTTCAAATCTTTTGCGGTGGATTGAGTTTGGGTGGCTCTTTTTGTTTCAACTGGGCTTGTGTCTGTGGGTTTTCTGAGGCTCTATTCTAGGGTAGGCTTGGCTGGAGCACCACACCATACCAGTGCCATGTGTCTGTCATTCTTCTCTTGGCATAAGAGCAAGCCACAATGTTCCAGTACATTCCAAGCCTCTACTTGTGTCCATTTTCCTAAACATCCTATTGGCCAAAGAAAATCACATAGCTGAGCTCAAGATCAAGAGGCTGAGAAGGTTACAGGCCCACATTACAAAGTTATATGGTAAGAAGCATGGATATAGGGGATGATAAAGAGTTGGGCCAAATGATTGCAATCTATCCCATAATGCAAATAGAGATAGAGAAGATTAATAATAAGTTCAATGACGCTGAAGATATCTGGTATGATTTTGGGGTAGTAGGAATGGAGAAAGCCAAAGTGACATCTAAGCAAAAACTGTAATTGACTAGAAATACCTAAATGTAGTTTTCAAAAATATTTGAAAATCTCTTTTTGTCATGTCTCAAGCTTAGCTGGACCTGACCCTACCTCCCACCTACCCAGAAATTCTCCAAGTTCACCCTACACTTCTGCCCATCAGAGGAACCACAAAGATGTGACTTCACAAATTTTAAGTACCTCTCCTTAAAAATAAAAGTGAACAAAAAAACTGGTACTAATACCTAAAACCCTCCAATCTATAGTCATCTAGGATCCTTTCAATTATGGAGACTCTTAGCATTCTTTATGATTTAAAGGGGAATAAATATGTCCGGCTATTCTTCCTGACTTTGTCTGGTTCTCTGAGTTCTTGCATTCTGGAAAGTTGAACTCTGTGTAGGGACCTGCAGTTTTAAGTCATGCTATCTAGAATTCTCCACAGAACTCCAAAAATAATTCATCTCTTGGTGAGACAGCAGCCCAGTACCATGGAAGACAAAGCCCAAATCAGTGCCCCACAGCCCTCTGCTCTCTTCTGAATGACTTGACCATCACTCCCTGATGGACTGCCAGCCTCCATTCTTACAGCACTCTCCTTTCAGGAAGGGTTTTTTACCAGATTGGTTTTTAGCATCCATATAATTGCATCCCTCCATCTTTGTTCCCCCCATTAACTTCTTTCCTAGGTGCTAGTTCATAGGAGGGGCCTAATGAATTCTAATTCCATTCCCTTTACATACCTTTCCTCACTTTTTTCTTTAGGGCCTGTCATTTCCTACTTACTTTTTCTCAGAATATATGCATATGTTACATACATATTTGTCCATCTATGCACATATATGCATGCATACACACATTCCCCACTCCAGTATGCAGTCTGAGGTCACGACATTGAAGGAAATGAGATCTAGCCTTTTAATTAACTTCACAGATCAGAGGTCCATGGCCACACCTGCAGCAGAGTAGCAAGCAAAGTTCAAACTGCATGTGGGAGCCAATTATAAATTGTAAAGAATAGCTGAGGTAAGTATTATAGAAATCACAACTGATTCCACTGTGAAATGGGAGAGGTTTGGAAAGTTTATATGATGACACAGAGTTATTGAACACAGTGTCTTCTTCTGCATCTCCACACATTTTCACTGCCAACGAGAGAAGTAGCATATACAGCCTCTGAGTCTCTGTCCCCAGGGACCGGTCAATGGGAGTAAAGAAAGTCAATGAGTGAAGGCCAGTGGGAAATACATAAAAATCAATTTTGGAGGATCGAAAAAAATGGTGGCGGTCCCAGAGCAGAGAGAAAGAACAGCTGAGGGTCACATGGGACGTGCTTGTTGGTGAGTTGAAGGACAGCTATACTCCAGGAGAAGGTGGGGGACTGCTGGATGGGGTTCCCCTGAACGGGCAGCCCCCACTGCTGCTGGGTCCCCTCCCAGAGCTACGGGCTCGGACACGGAGACCACGCCATCTTGAAGGGGAAAGGATGTTATCGGAAGCCTGAAAATCTACAACTGTGGCACCTACTGAACAGCTGCGAACCCCAGAACACCGGTCCCCAATTGGCGCAAACACGCGGATTCACAGGAGTTCTACACTCATCACGGAAAGGTCAGATTTCGTCTGGGATAAGGTGAGGTCTCTGGTCCGGGCAGGAGAGAGAAACGTGCGCACTGCAGGAGCTGGAGGACCAGGGGAAGTCTGCGCCTAGAAAAATCCATGGCTGTTGGGGCTGGCATGATCCATGAATGTGGAAGGGGGTCCTCAGAGCTGCTAACAGAAGGGAACTCTAAAAAGCAACCCATTTTATCTGATGCAAAAGGACAGCCTAAAAATTTTTAAAATGTGCTAGCTGCTTAGACCCAAGGGGGAAAGAAAGACTGCACAGACTTGCGCGCAGCCCCAAAGTTCGCACACTTACGCTGGCTCTTCTTTTTTTTTTTTTTTTTTTTCCTCTTTAAATCCTTGCTTCTGATTACTAAGCCCAATACATAGGATCACCCAATTGGGAACACCCTAAGTGACTGCAGGGAAAAGTTGTTTTTCTGGAACCTGGGGATCAGAGCGGGAATAACCATCAGAGAACCAGCTCTGGGCAACCCACTCCCACAAACCGGTATTGAGTGCCACAGGGAAGCAGGATCTAAGCACTGGCTAGAGAGGACCTATAGACCCGGAGGTCAATCCAGAAACACTGCCACCCAGGGGCTGAATCACAAATTGACTCTTGTGTAATCACAAATAAAGGAATACAAGAAATTAAGACACTGCCTGCTTAAAAATCAGGACTGGCTTACAACACTGAGGAGGAGTGGAATGCAGGGAACTGCAATACTGTCCTGACTAGGAAACAGGTGTGCCAAACAGAACAGTAGAGGAAGTGAATCACCTTCACTACTGCACATTTTTATTTTTTTCATCTTTTACTTAAGAAACTAATTTTTTTCTTTTTTCCTCTCTTGATTTTACCTTTATAATTATTACATCTTTATTTTCAATCATTTTTATTACTACTACTATTTTACCTTTTTTTTAAAGTGTCGTTTTATTTTCTCTTTATTTTACTTTGGGATTAGTGTTCTACATTCTATTTTCATCGTTCCTTTAGCATCATTTTACTCTATCTCAACTTTACCTTTATGCCATCACTCTCTTCCTAACTTTTCCCCTTTTGTTGTCCTATTTCTCTTACCCTTTTCCTGCTTTAGATTTTCCCTATTTTTTTCTTTTTACCCACGGTTAAAATTTCACCCTACTCATATATCTAATTTCCAATCCCCTGCTCCAAGTCCATACACACCTGACTCTTCTCTGTCTTCCCTATCTAAAAAATTGTTTTTCTCTCTGTCCTTTTGTTGTTGTTTGCTTGATTGTTGATTATATCAATTTTTTATGCTTGTTTGTGATATTGTTTTGCTTATTCTTTTTTGTTTGTTTGTTTTTTGCTTCGGTTTTCCCCCGCCTCACTTGATATTAGTTGGTGTTTGTAGTTTGTATTAATCTCCAGGTACTTGTTGCTGGCATTTGTTGGGATTAGTGGCTGTTCTATTGGAGTTTTCTCCCATATATAAAGTTTGTTCCCCTCTTCTTTCTTATTTTCTTTCTTTTCTCTCTTACTGTTTTTTTTTTCTTTTCCCAATTTCATTTTTTCACTCCTTTCTTTTTTTTCTCTTCTTCTTTCTCTCCTGTCCTCTAATTTGCCTTTCTCTGGTGGTCACCTTTATTTGGGGTTATTAATATCGTGAATACATTTCTGTTCAGAGCCTTGTGCATTGTACCTCGTTATGTTGTATTTTGTGCCTTTAAATCAATGCAGGAGAGAGAGAACTACATAACCAGACACCCGGAGAAAAGAGACCATGGGGAGAAAAAGAAACAGCCCACATATGAAAGAAAAGAAGGCATCACCAGAAAAGGAAGTAAACGAAATGGAGGCAACCAATCTGTCAGAGAAAAAATTCAGAGAAATTGTCATAAGGTTGATGAAAAGAATGGAAGACAAATTCGACAATACGTGTAAGAACTAAGAGGAAATGAAGAAGAACCAAGAAGAAATGAAAAATGACATCACTGCTATAAAGAACTCAATAGAAAGCATCAAGAGTAGAATAGAAGAAGCAGAGGACTGCATCAGTGAGCTAGAAGACAAGGTGGGAAAAAATACCCAAGTAGAGCAGCTTCTAGAAAAAAAAATTAAAAAGCAGGAGTAGAGCCTAAGGGAACTTTGGGACATCATGAAACAAAACAACATCCGCATAATATGGGTTCCAGAAGGAGCAGAAACTGAGCAAGGAATAGAAAACCTGTTTGAAGAAATAATGACAGAAAACTTCCCTGATATAGGGAAGAAAAAACCCACACAAATCCATGAAGTTCAGAGTCCCAAGCAAAATGAACCCCAAAAGACCGACACCAAGGCACATTATAATTAAATTGGCAAACAACAATGACAAAGTAAGAAACTTAAAAGTGGCCAGAGAGAAACAGAAAGTTACCTACAAATGAACCCCCACCAGACTAGCAACTGATTTCTCAAAAGAAACTCATCAGGCCAGAAGGGAATGGAATGAAATATACAAAGTCATGCAAAAAAAAGTAGGGTCTGAATCCAAGAATACTGTACCCAGCAAGGCTATCAATCAAAATTGAAGGTGAAATCAGGAGCTTCACAGACAAAAAAGGACTAAGGGAATTTATTAACACTAAACCAGCAATGCAAGAAATGTTAAAGGGTCTGCTGTAAAAAAAAAGATAAAGGAAGCAAAGAAGGAACACAGGGGTAAAGAATAAAAATAGCGACAAATAAGTACCTATCAATAATAACTTTAAATGTAAATGGATTAAAATCCCCAATCAAAAGACATAGGCAAATGGATTGGATAAGAAAACATGACCCGTATATCTGCTGTCTATAAGAAACCCACCTAAGAAAAAAAGACGCACACAGCCTGAGGGTGAAGGGAGGGAAAAAGTTTTTCCAGGCGAATGGAAATGAAAAAAAGCTGGGGTAGCAATACTTATATCTGACAAATTATATCTCAAAGTGATGGACATAACAAAAGATAAGGAAGGCCACTTCATAATACTAAAGGGAGCAATCCAACAAGAAGAAATAACTCTGGTAAACATATACGTACCCAATACAGGAGCGCCCAAATACATAAAAATAACTCCTGGAGGATATCAAGGAAGAGATTGACAGCAATACAGTCATAATAGGAAAGTTTAACCTTTTGCACTCAGATATCGAGTGTGACTCGACACGGTTAGTATTAGAATAAAGGAATCGAGAAAAAAGCAAGCAAGTGCAAAGGGTTAATACCCCACTATCACCATTGGACAAATCCTCTAAACAAAAAATCTGCAAAGAAACATCAATCCTAAATGACTCACTAGACAAGATGGAATTAATTGATATCTTCAGAACATTTCACCCCAATGCCACAGAATATACATTCTTCTCAAGTGTACATGGGTCATTTTCAAAGATAGACCATATGTTGGGTCATTGGCAAAGTCTCTTCAAATTCAATAAGGTAGAAATCATATCAAGCATCTTCAGAGATCACAGTGGCATAAAGCTGGAAATCAACTACAATAAAAACATCCAAAAAAATCAAACACATGGAGACTAAACAGCTTGCTAATAAACAATGACTGGGTTAACAGAGAGATCAAAGAAGAAATAAAAATAATCATGACAATGAAAACACAACAATCCAAAATCTATGGGACACAGCGAAAGCAACCTTGAGAAGGAAGTTCATAGCTCTACAAGCCTACTGCAAAAAAATAAGAAACAGTGGTAATTAATTACCTACCCCTACAACTCAAAGAGTTAGAAAGAGAGCAACCAGAAAAGCCCAGTGTAAGCAGAAGGAAGGAAATAATAAAGATCAGAGCGGAGATAAATGACATTGAGACCAAAAAAAATACAAAAGATCAACACAACCAAGAGCTGGTTCTTTGAAAGGATAAACAAGATTGATGAACCTCTAGCCAGGCTCACCAAGAAGCAAAGAGAGAGGACCCAAATAAACAAAATCAGAAATGAAAGAGGTGAAATAACAACAGACCCCACTGAAATACAAAGGATTGTTAAAAAATACTACGAACAACTCTATTCTAACAAACTGGACAACCTGGAGGAAATGGACATATTCCTAGAAAAATATAACCTTTCAAAACTCAATCAGGAAGAATCTAAACAGCTCAATAGGACAATAACTATGGAAGAAATTGAAGCAGTCATCAAAAAACTTTCAGCAAACAAAAGCCCAGGGCCAGATAGCTTCACAGGGGAGTTTTACCAAACATTCAAGGAAGAAATAAAACCTATCCTCCTCAGACTATTCTAAAAAATTCAAGCGGAAGGAACACTTCCAAGCTCATTCTATGAATCCAGCATCACCCTAATACCAAAACCAGATAAAGACAACACAATGAAAGAGAATTAGAGGCCTATATCCCTCATGAACATAGATGCAAAAATCCTCAACAAAATTCTAGCAAAGTGGATCCAGCAGTACATCAGAAAGATCATACACCATGACCAAGTAGGATTTATCCCAGGAATGCAAGGATGGTACAATATCCACAAATCAATAAACGTGATATATCACATAAACAGATTGAGAGATAAAAGTCACATAGTCATATCAATTGATGCAGAGAAAGCATTTGACAAAATCCAACACCCTTTCTTGATAAAAACTCTCAACAAAGTGGGAATAGATGGATCATATCTCAACATAATAAAAGCCATATATGATAAACCCACAGCTAACATCATACTTAATGGGCAAAAACTAAAACCATTTCCCCTAAGAATGAGAAGGAAAATTCCTATTTTGTAATACTACTGTTTGGAATTCTTTGAAGATAAACTTAGCTGCCTGACCTTGTAGGCTAGACACTAGATATGCCCAAAATCTCTATGCCATGCCAGATGCATTTTTTAATTGGATAGAACTGTGTTGTTTTCAAGGCCAGCTACGAGATAATCACTAAGTGCACATAGGGCTGGCTCCTTAATAAAAAGGGAAGTTCTACTTGTAACTTTGCTTGGAATTTAAATTCATTTTCTCTAAGCCCACTGCGGTGATTAAAGTGAATCTCTCTAATCTCCCCTCCTGCATTGTTTGAATGATCCGAATCTCTGTAACATAATTTGGTGCATTGGCCGGGAAAACCAACCCATGCTTGGCTCTTTAGCCTCTGGTGAGTGGACAGGGTTAGGGGCCCGGGGGCGTTGGACAGGCCTCCGGGAGGCGCCGCTCTGCTGTATTAGCAGAGTTAAACTGGGGGACTCTGGGCGCTCCCGGACCTCAGCCCAGGACCCGGCCAGCATCTGGAGAGAGCGGACAGACACTTCTGGACCTGTCGACAGAATCTGTAAGGTAGGGGCCCCATCAGTTCAGCCCACTCCAAGTGAGTGGAACGGGGAGCTTGATCACCTTCCCGGAGGCCATAGAGCTTCCTCAGGCAAATTAATCAGGAATTGGGTGGATTGCTGTTTAAACTCTGAGTGAATGTCTGGTGAAAGTGTGTGAGTGTGGAGGGAGAGGGCCTGCCCTCTCTTCTCCTTTGTGTGGCTCCACGACTTCGGTTACAGAGTTCGAGTGGGCCCCAACCTGCGGTTCCGCGATTTGTCATATGGCATAACGGTGACTCACCCCCATGTGGAGGTGACTAGGCCCGGGGTTTATATGGGTGCACCTTAGCTAAGACGAATCTAAGCTCCCAAGGGACGCGGCCAGGCGGGCATCTGAGTGAGGATCTGTGAAAACAGGTCACCCCCTCCCTTGTCTGTCTCGTGCCACCAATCATCATGGGGTCGGGACAGAGTAAACCCACTGTTCTCAATTGCATGTTGAAAAATTTTAAAAAGGGATTTGATAGAGATTATGGAATTAAAATGAAGTCTAAAAGATTGAGGAAATTCTGTGAAGTGGAATGGCCAGCCTTCGGGTTTGGCTGGCCCTCGGAAGGCTCTTTAGATGAAGGAATTATGGGTTCACTCTGCTGTTTGTTTGTGTGTGGGACTAGCCAATTTGTTACCGAGAAGGGGGGACTGGACATAGTCTTAACCCCTCCGGGAGTTTCTCACCAAGACTTTGGTCGAGAATTCTGTTCTGGGGCATGGGTGCCTGGAGAGCCCCCAAGCCCGTCTGGGGAGTTGGGCATTGTTTCAATTATCTGCTCAGCTCCAATTTGGGCTAGTCTGCTGAGAGAATGTGAGTATAGATGTTTGTCTGTCTTGGCATAATTATCTGTTCATTAACTGGTCTGTGTGAAGTAAAAGCTACTTTGTGCTATATGGCTATGCACATGGGAGTATTATCTCTTTCTATTGTTTAATTTGTTTAAAGATAGGGCCTACTGTGATGGTCTGCAAACGTCTTAAACAGCGCTGCTGATTTATTTTTTCAGAGGCATTTGCTCTCTATCACAGTGGGAGGGAATCATCCCAGTTAGCTAATAAAAATTCCTCTCTCTGTTTGTATGTTTGTATAAGTAAGGTTTTCAGTTTGCTCTGATTTGTGAATTTGCTGTATTAAATTGAATTTTTAAAGTCCTAAGGTTAATTTAAAAGTATACATTTGTAATATTTCAAAGAACAAAGAACTTTTATTTATGGCTTTCTTATCTCTTTTGGTTTCAGAGACTCCCAGGGACGGGGTTAACAGCTCCACAGGGTGGAGAGATTTACAGGCCCTGTCCCTGCCTGTGACATCATAGTCCAACGTGGAAGTAAGGCTGAAGTTATTATTAACTCTCTATACACCTCATTAACAGTTTGTTTAACTTACTATTTTCAGTTATTAGGATCCTCATAGAAAACATAACCTGGACTTTCCCTTTCCTCTCTCATCCTGATTCTAATAGCATCTGTAACTGGATTAAAGATCTTTTCTTTCAGGAGGCCATCCAGGCTTTCAGCTCGCAGGAAATCTTCTCCTGCGAAAGGAGAGAGGGACACCCCAGAAGGGGCTGGAGGCTCTCCCTCCCAACAGGTGTTTGTTTTGTGTTTTTTCGTGTTGATGTCAGGACTGTTTGTTTTGTCTTTTTGTCTTGTGTTTGTCTGTCATATTTCGGCCCTATATGTGTATTATTTGTGAATTTTGATTTGTCAAGATTTTGTCAGTTTGTTATCAGTTTGTTAAAATCCTCTTGGAGGGCATTGAGTGGTTCTTCCCTTCCTGTTTAACCTTTGACTGTGTGATTGGATTACTGAGCTTTTTATCAAGGTTCCTTGCAAGGTTTTGCCTCTCCTGGAATAATACTGTATGTGTAACCTGTCCCTCCCCTAGCCAGACTGCAGGATGACTTTTCATTCACAGTCTCTGGCAGACTCCAGGAGTGGTTTTAACTTTTTTTTCTTCAGCACACTGGTCCCGCCCACTGGCCTGCGGTGGCGGTGGCAGCAGTTTGCAAGTCTATTAATCTTGTTTCCTTTGTCCAACATGAGTGCCATTTCTGTTTTTCTAAAACATGGGTCAAGAATCCTGTCCTAGGATGTAAGAAAGGGAGGCCCCCATCAGGGGACTTAGAAGCAGAGTTCCTGTTATCTTCTCAGATCCCAAGACTGTAAGAATACTTGTTTACTGAAATGGTATAAGTACAGATGTTTATTTGATATTTTGTTTGTCTGCCTGGTTATAATTATTTGTTCATATGTAGAAATCTAAGAGAAGAAAAAAAGAAACATTTAATTTATTTAAGCCTGAGTGCTCTGACGGATAGCAACTCCCCCCAAGTGGCTACTGGGATTCTTTTTTTCCCAGGGTTGTTTGCTCTCTGTCAGAGGGGGAATCGGCCTGCCTAACAACATTTCTGTCTATGTTTATTAATTTGAAGGTATAAAGTTGTAACAATTGTAGTCCAAAGAGGTTTAAAGCAGGGACCAAATTTTAAAGTTAACTATTTACAAAAAGGAAGCCGGAGCTGGCAAAGTCACCAAGTCTGCCCAGCAAGCTTAAAAAAACTAAATGAATCTTATTTCTGAACCTGCCACCACCCAGTCTTAATCAGTGGTAGAGAAATGGTCTCAGAAGTGTTTGTCTCAATTGGCCATTTATGTTTGATGTGATTAATGATTACAATACATTGCAAAATCTTTAGAAGAAAAGAAAAATATTTTGTAGGCCATTTGGTCCTTGTATGTATATGTCATCTCTTAAGTTATAGTTTTAAGATCAATAATTTTTAATAGAAACACACTCAAGCAGAGTAGCTTTTCAGAAAGGTCAGGGAGTCTGATTACAGTGTAGGGGTCACTGGTTCCCCCATGCCACCTTCATTGGCAGGAGGCAAGCACTTTTTCCCAGTGGGAACAGAGAGTGGACTGCCAGATGAAAACGCCTCAGTGGGAGCCCTCCTTCGCCACCTGGGACTCGCGAGGCACTCCCTGCCTCCTGCCCACCCGGTGTCCATCTCGTTCAAGGGTTGTTTTGAGTGGCTGGAGGCGTAGCGAGGAGAGAAATTCCCTTGTGACCCCCTGCACCCCAATGAGACCCAAGAACCCCCAGCGATTCCTTAGACACTTTTCACTGTGTTCTGTTAGGGGGGCTTAAAGGCATGTTCTGTTAGAGGGCTCAAAGAAGGCACAGCTAGAAATTCCCCTTTTCAGGCTTATCAGAATCTGAGATTCTTATCTCTACAGGAAGAATGTAGCATTTTGAATTTCAAGCAGCTGGAGGCCTGGGAACAGGGTACAGGGCCTGTTCCCTCCTCCCTCTGCCTTTTTCTAAATATTTTAAAATAATAAAAAGTTTGAAAGTTAATTTGAAATTATGAAGATTTTTGTAAAGGTTGTACATGTGATGAGAAAAAGGAACAGAAAAAGAAAGAAAAGGCCATCAGCAAATAGGAAGGAATTAGTATGCCTATTGTAGGAAGCAGGGGCACTGGAAGCTAGAGAAGCAGAAAGGGGAAACTCAGACTCCAAGGGTCTTTAACTTAGAGGAAAAGGACTGACAAGACCGGGTTCCTTTCCATTAAGCCCCCAGGGTAACCTTACAAGTGAGGGGCAAACCTGTTGGTTTCCTGGTGAACACTGGGGCAGCCTATTCAGTCTTGATGGAGCCGATGGGACCTGTAACCTTTAAGAAGACATCAGTCCAGGGAACCACAGGACAAATTGCCTGTTTTCCTTGGACATCAAAGAGGACTGTAGACTGGGGTTTGTGGAGATTGCTAAACCTCTATACTCAAGTACTGGGGGAACGCAGCCACTGAACTGGACCGAAGTGGAACAACAGCCTTTGAGGAGCTAAAGAAGGCTCTCATCTCAGCACCTGCCCTAGCCTTGCCAGACGTCACAAAGCCCTTCCACCTCCACGTGAGTGAGGTAAGGGGCATTGCCAAAGGGGTTCTCACTCAGACTATGGGTCCCTGGAAGAGACCTGTTGCCTATCTGTCTAAGAGGCTAGACCCCGTTGGCAGCAGGGTGGCCAGCATGCTTCTGGGCAGTGGACACCACAGCATTGGTGGTGAAGGAGGCAGATAAGCAGACTCTGGGCCAGGAACTAGCCCTGACAACACCCCATGGTGTGGAGGCCCTCCTTCGAGGTGCTCCGAAGAGATAGATGTCAAACACTAGGATCACCTAGTGCCAAGCTCTTCTCCTAGACCAGCCCTGCGTCCGGTTCCATAAGACACTGGCCATCAACCCTTCCAGCCTGCTTCCAGATGATGATCCAGAGGAACCCATTCATGACTGCACAGAGGTAACAGACGCAGTACAAACAGATGCCTGACAGATGCCCCGCTATCATCACCAGATGAGGTACGGTTCATGGATAGGAGCAATTATGTTTAGAATAGTATCCAATATGTAGGGGCAGCGGTAGTCACCCTGGACCGCACCATTTAGGCACAGTCTCTGAACAGAGAGAAATCAGTATAAGAAGCTGAACTTTTGGCCTTAATCCAGGCCCTTCGATGGGGACACAGTGCCATCCCCCAGGAAAGAGGGTTACCAAATTCAGCCGGAAAGGACATTAAGAGATATTAGCCTTATTAGAGGTCATCTGGCTCCCAAGGACAGTTGTAATAGTACACTGTGAAGGACATCAGAAAGGGAGGCAATTGAAACCAGAGGAAATAGAGCCACAGAACAGAAGCAAGCCATCAAAGGATCAGATGGTTGGTAGACCCTACCAGATGACAGACTGTTGGTCCCAGAGGCTCTAGGTCGGACGTTAGTTGCCCAGTTACACCAGGCTACCCATATAGGCGTCACCAAGAAGTATGAACTTCTGCGAGGAGGGTACTACCAAGCTTAGATAAGGTAATTAGAAGCATAGTCACTAGAAGTACTGTCTGTGCACAGGTAAATGCTAAGCAAGGTAAGAGAGTCCCCCTGGGAATTTGGGCCCCAGGGAAATTCCCCAGGAGAGCATTGGGAGGTAGATTTCACAGAGAATAAGCCACCAGCATCAGAGTACAAGTATCTGCTAGTTCTCATAGACACCTTCTCGGGCTGGGTTAAAGCATACCCCACTAGGACAGAAACTACCTCTATAGTTGTCAAGAAATTACTCCAGGAGATTATACCTAGATTCGGGCTGCCAGTAGCCATAGGATCAGATAACAGCCCCACCTTTGTAGCCAAGGTATCTCAAAATATAGCTCAAGCCTTAGGACAGGCATGAGCAGGACTCTAAAAAGGAGTTTAACTAAATTTGTCCTAGAAACCAGTGAAAACTGGACCAACCTCCTGCCCTTCACCCTCTTATGGGCTAGGTGTACCCCCTACCGGGAGGGGTTTCCGCCTTTTAGAGATCATGTATGGTAGACCTCCCCCACTCTTCCCAGGGCCAGGGAGAAACTAAAAGCTGGAATTCGTAACCATTCCCTTACTCAAGTCCTTACAGGTTCTGCAGTATACCCAGAGAGCCACCCATAAGCTTGTTCGATATTCTCTGCCAGTGCCCACCGCGGACCCTGTACATCCCTTCCAGCCCGGGGACTCAGTGTGGGTAAAGTTCACTGCCCAAGGACTCACCCTAACCTGAAAGGGACGCTACACTGTTATCCTGAGCACGCCCATGGCTGTTGAAGTAGATGCATCCAGACCTGGCTACACCACTCCCAGCTCCTGCACCAGGAAACGGCCTGGATCCTGGCAACGAGCGCCCTCACCTGTGAGATCCCTAGCCTGGGCTCCACACAGGCCAGGAGGAGACTCGACACCTGCAGGAGAGGAACTGGACTTCAGTGTGGACAGTACTGATGGGGACTGGGGTACTAGGGGCCTTAATAACTAAAAAAGTTTTGACACCCCTGTTCACCATAACATCCCGTGGTTATTATACCACAAGGCTGAAAAGCTTGTAGGACAAGGAGGGGGAATGAGAAGGAAAACTCCTATTTTGTAAAACTACTGTTTGGAATTCTTTGAAGATAAACTTAGCTGCCTGACCTTGTAGGCCAGACACTAGATATGCCCATAATCTCTATGCCATGCCAGGTGCATTTTTTAATTGGATAGAACTGTGTTGTTTTCAAGGCTAGCTGCGAGATAACCACCAAGTGCACATAGGGCTGGCTCCTTAATAAAAAGGGAAGTTCTGCTTGTAGCTTTGCTTAGAATTTAAATTCATTTTCTCTAAGCCCACCGCGGTGAATAAAGTGAATCTCTCCAATCTCTCCTCCTGCATTGTTTGATTGATCCGAATCTCTGTAACAAGAACAGGAACAAGACAGGGATGCCCACTCTCACCACTCCTGTTCAACATAGTAATGGAAGTATTAGCCATTGTAATTAGACAAGAAGAAGAAATTAAAGGCATCCAAATTGGAAAAGAAGAAGTAAAGCTGTCATTATTTGCAGATGACATGATATTGTACATAAAAAACCTGAAAGACTCCATCAAAAAATTAATAGACTTAATAAATGAATTCAGCAATGTAGCAGGATACAAAATTAATGTCAAGAAATATATGGCATTTCTATACACCAATAGTGAACTTACAGAAAGAGAGACTAAAAATGCAATCCCATTTACCATCGCACCAAAAAAATTAAGATACCTAGGAATAAACTTAACTAAGGAAGTTAAAGACCTATATGCGGAAAACTACAGGACACTGAAAAAAGAGATAGAGGAAGACGTAAACAGATGGAAGAACATACCATGTTCATGGATTGGTAGAATCAACATCATAAAAATGTCCATACTACCCAAAGCAATCTATAGATTCAATGCACTCCCCATTAAAATACCAACAGCATATTTCACAGACCTAGAAAGAACTCTCCAAAAATTCATCTGGAATAAAAAAAGACCCCGAATAGGTGCAGCAATCCTGAGAAAGAGGAACAAAGTAGGAAGGATCTCAATACCAGATTTCAAGCTGTATTACAAAGCCACTGTTCTCAAAACAGCCTGGTACTGGCACAAGTACAGACATATAAACCAATGGAATAGAATAAATAATCCAGATATTGACCCAAATCACTATGCTCAATTAATATTTGACAAAGGAGGCATGAACATACAATGGAGTCAAAACAGTCTCTTCAATAAATGGTGTTGGGAAAATTGGACAGATACATGCAAAAAAATGAAACTAGACCACCAACGTATACCATACACGAAAATAAACTCAAAATGGATAAAGGACTTAAACATAAGACGGGAAACCATAAAAATACTAGAGGAATCCACAGGCAGAGAAATCTCAGACATATGCCTAAGCAATTTCTTCATTGATACCACTCCTAGGGCAATGGAAGCTAAAGAGAAAATAAACAAATGGGACTACATCAAAATAAAAAGCTTTTTTACAGCAAAAGAAACCATCAACATAAAAAAATAAAAAAATTAAAAAAAAGAAATCAACAAAACAACAAGAAAGCCCACTGTATGAGAGAACATATTTGCAAATGTTATCACTGATAAAGTTTTAATTTCCAACATCTACAGGCAACTTATACAACTTAATAAAAGGAAGATAAATGATCCGATAAAAATTGGGCAATGGACCTAAATAGAATCTTTTCAAAAGAAGTCAGAAGGAAGGCCAAGAGACATATGAAAGCATGCTCAAAGTCACTAATTATCCGAGAGATGCAAATCAAAACGACAATGTGGTACCATCTCACACCTGTCAGAATGGCTATCATCAACAAATCAACAAACGAGAAGTACTGGCGAGGATGCGGAGAAAAGGGAACCCTCGTGCACTGCTGATGGGAATGTAGACTGGTGCAGCCACTGTGGAGAACAGTATGGAGTTTCCTCAAAAAAACTAAAAATGGAGTTCCAATTGACCCAGTAATCCCACTTCTAGGAATATATCCCAAGAAACTAGAAACACCAATCAGAAAGCATATATGCACCCCTATATTCATAGCAGCACAATTCGCCATAGCTAAAATTTGGAAACAGCCTAAATGCCCATCAGCAGATGAGTGGATTAGAAAACTATGGTACATCTACACAATGGAATACTATGCTGCTATAATAAAGGAATTCTTACCATTTTCAGCAGCATGGATGGACCTGGAGAACATTATGCTAAGTGAAATAAGCCAGGCAATGAAAGAAAAATACCACATGATCTCACTCATTTATGGAAAATAAAGAACATTATAACCTGATGAATAAAAAGATAGATACAGAGGCAGTAAAGCACCGAACAGACTGTCGAATTACAGCGGGAAGGCTGGGGAGTGTTGGGGAGGGAGGGAAACAGATCAGTCAAAGGACTTGTATGCATGCATATAAGCACACCAATGAACACAAGACACTGGGGGTGGAGGTGGGATGAGGGCATGCGACAGGGGTTAGGGGAGGCTGGAGGAAGGTCAATGGAAGGAAAAAAAGGAGATATATGTACTAATATATGTAATACTTTAAACAATAAAAAAATAAACTTTGTATTATAAAATGCAAAGGCAAATGATTTACAAAGACATTTTATTCATGGACTGTGTCTGCACCAGCTAATCAAATAGCTCCAACCGAATACAGACTTTTGAGAACGTATGTCCTTTACAGCTTCAAGAAATAGAGCACTCCTTCAAAATTGCATTACACTTTAAATATGTCTTAAAATTAATAATGATTTAGATGTAGGTTAATTTATGTCACTTCAGCCTGTGAGAAACCATGTAGCATGACTCTGTGTGAGGCACAAAGCAGTATGATAGAGACACTCTGGTACTGGACCCACCACGAGGATTTCACGTTGATAGTGAAGCATTCCATTAAAGTGTATATGAACAGGCATGGCAGCCCCTCTCCCTGGACTCGGATTGGTCCTCTCGCTTTAGGATATGCACATTTAACCTTAGAGATGGGAAAATCCTACAAGCCGTGACTCGCCCTAGAAACTAAGGGCTGCTAGAGATTATGGGATTGACATCAGCACACAGTGGTCTGCGAGCCTCAAATTCACAAGACTGCATACAGAATCTATAATCCCACACACAGCAGTGCCCGCCTGCCTCCCAAGCCCTTCATGACTCATGCCATCACCCCTAGCAGGCCTGGGAGCTGCTGATCTGGGCAACACTTCAGGGTGTTTCCACAGTCTTTGCCTTGCCTGAGGTTGACTTGCAAAGCCATTTACTTCTATATGATCCCTTTTAACTAGAATTCCTCCTTCCTTCCTGCAGTTACCTCCTAAACATTAGTTCTAATGAGTAATCATGGACATATAATATTAATTTAAATAGTTAACATTTATTATGCGTTAGCATTTATGAACTACTTATCTCACTTTCTATTTACTTTTCTACCTAAGAGGTAGCTCTTCTTACCTGCAATCATTCAGCTAATCTATGTTAGAGCTGCTCTGTGCCAGCCATTGTTCAATGTGCTGGATTAAAAGAGCAACAAAAACCTATTTTTTGTGAAGGAATTTTATTGTAATCAAAATAAATAAGCTAAATATATAGCTTATGGTGAGTCATAAGGTCAATAATAAAACAGATATGGAAGCTAGGTGTGTGTACTTGGGAAGGCAAGGTTACAATTTTAGATAGGATGACTGGGGAAGGACTCAGTAAGAAGGTGATACTTAAAAGAAGTGAAAGATATTTGGGGCATAGCTGTCCAGAAATTGGGAATGACAAATATATGGCTACTTGGGGCAGGTAACCAATATCGCTGAGGTGAAGAGGACCAGGGGAGGATATGAGAGATGGTATCAGAGCCATGATGAGAGATGGCTCGGGGAGAGACTGAACAAGGAGGAAAACACTAGAGTATTTTATGTATAGGCAGGGCATGATTGATTTAAATTTTATTTTATTTTATTTTTTTAATTTTATTTTATTGTTTAAAGTATTACAAATAGTAATACATATGTCTCCTTTTTTTTCCCCATTGACCTTCCCCTGGCTTCCCCTACCCCCCGGCACATACCCTCACTGCCCCCCCCCGACTAGTGTCTCGTGTCCATTGGTAATGCTTATATACATGCATACAAGTCCTTCAGTTGATCTCTTACCTCCTTCCCAACCCCAACACTCCCCAGCCTTCCCACTCTAATTTGACAGTCTGTTCGATGCTTCTCTGCCTCTGTATCTATCTTTTTATTCACCAGGTTATAATATTCTTTATTATCCATAAATGAGTGAGATCATGTGGTATTTTTTTTCACTGCCTGGCTTGTTTCACTTAGCATAATGCTCTCCAGGTCCATCCATGCTGCTGCAAATGGTAAGAATTCCTTCTTTTTTATAGTAGCATATTATTCCATTGTGTAGATGTACCATAGTTTTCTAATCCACTCATCTGCTGATGGGCATTTAGGCTGTTTCCAAATCTTAGCTATTGTAAATTGTGCTGCTATGAAAATAAGGGTGCATATATCTTTCCTGATTGATGTTCCTGTTTTCTTGGGATATATTCCTAGAAGTGGTATTACTGGGTCCAATGGCAGTCCCATTTTTAAATTTTTGAGGAAATGCCATACTGTTCTCCACAGTGGCTGCACCAGTCTGCATTCCCACCAGCAGTGAAGGAGGGTTCCTTTTTCTCCGAATCCTCTCCAGCACTTGTCATTTGTTGATGATAGCCATTTTGACAGGTGTGGGATGGTACCTCATTGTTGTTTTGATTTGCATCTCTCAGATGATTAGTGACTTTGAGCATGTTTTCATGTGTCTCTTGGCTTTCTGAATGTCCTCTTTCGAAAAGTGTCTATTTAGGTCCCTTCCCCATTTTTTTATTGGATTGTTTATCTTCCTTTTGTTAAGTTGTATGAGTTCCTTGTAAATGTTGGAGATTAAAGCCTTATTGGAGATAAAATTGGCAAATATGTTCTCCCATGCAGTGGGCTTTCTTGTTGTTTTGTTGATGGTTTCTTTTGCTGTGCAGAAGCTTTTTATTTTGATGTAGTCCCATTTGTTTATTTTCTCTTTAGTCTCTCTTGCCCTAGATCTGTGTCTGTAAAGATATTGTTATGACATATGTCTGCAATTTTGCTGCCTATGTAGTCTTTTAGGATTGTTATAGTTTCCCATCTTACATTCGAGTCCTTTAGACATTTTGAGTTTGTTTTTGTGTATGATGTAAGTTGGTGATCTTAGTTTCATTTTTTTGCACGTATCTGACCAAATTTCCCAGCACCATTTATTAAAGAGGTTGTTTTGGCTCCATTGTATTCTCTTGCCTCCTTTGTCAAATATTAATTGAGTATAATGGCTTGGGTCAATTTCTGGGGCCTCTATTCTGTTCCATTGGTCTATATGTCTGTTCTTGTGCCAGTACCAGACAGTTTTGAGAACCATGGCTTGGTAATATAATTTGATGTCTGATATTGTGATTCCCTCCAACTTTGTTCTTCTTTCTCAGGACAGCTGTGGCAATTCGGGGTCTTTTTTTTATTCCAGATGAATTTTTGGAGAGTTTGTTTTAGGTCTTTGAAATATGCCATTGGTATTTTAATAGGTATTGTGTTGAATCTATAGATTGCTTTAGATAGTATGGACATTTTAATGATGTTGATTCTACCAATCCATGAACATGGTATGTTCTTCCATTTGTTTATGCCTTCCTCTACCTCTTTTTTCAGTGTCCTATAGTTTTCCAAATACAGGTCTTTTACGTGATTTAAATTTTAAAAGGATGGAGGTGCCATATGTTAGTTAGGGAAGACTCTGAGACAGCAGGGTAAGGGGCAGTTGGGAACTGAGTGTTGAGTTGTCCAATTTGGGATGTGTATTAGTCAATAAACTGGAGCTGTTGAGTAGACAGCTGGATATAAAATTCTGGAGTTTAGGGGATAAGTCTAGGCTAAAAGCATAATTTTGGAAGTTGTCAGCATAGAGATGATATTGCAAACATGAGACTGGATGACATCTCCAAGGGAGTAATGGAGTAGTGATCCAAAAACTAAGTTTGAGGCACTCCAGTGGTAAGTGGTTGGGAAGCAACAAAGGAGACTGACAGGTAGTAGCCAGTAAGGAAAAGTAAAACTAAGAAAGTATGGTGTCCTGAAAGGCAAGTGAAAAGAGAATCTCAAGAAAAAGCACAATGAATTGTGCCAAATACTTCTAAAAGGTCAAGTAAGATGAAGAGCATGAATATCACTAATGATATTAATGACAGCCATGTTGGTGGGATGTCATGATAAAAGCCTAATTTCAGTGGGTTCAAGAGAGAATGGAGGGAAAGAAATTGGAAACTGCATGTACAGACAAATCCTTCAAAAGAATATACTGTGAATCGGGAGAAGAGACATGAAATGATAGCTGGAGGGAAAAGTGAGACAAAATGAATATTCTTGTTATTTTTAAGATGGAAGAAAGAATACTTTTTTATGTTAATGGAAATAATACAGAAGAGAAGACTATGTGTTTAAGGGTTTGCCAAGGCTTGTAAGCGGCAGAGGAACATTTTGAATATGATTTTTTAACTTTGTAGTTCAAACTATTCTGCCTTTTACCTAATATCCTTTGATTATAGAAGGGGTAGTAACAATTGTGAGTCTTGGTATCATTTATTCAGAAAACCTTGAGTGGATGAATAAAAGAATGAATGAATATTTGGATATATTTATTATACTTTCAGCTCATTCAGATCATTAGTCCTTTATCTTATGTTTAATTTCATCATCTTTGAAAATCTGCCAGTTTTAGTGTATTTTAATATTTTACTAATATACAGGTTGGGGGATACACAGGTATTTTTCTGCATTTATTTTTGAAAAGCCAGATTCTTGGTCTAGCATTTATGGGAAAATGATGACATCTTCATTACAGCACATTATTTCCAGATGTTAATTTCATTCCCATCCCCAGATGAGATTTTGAGTGTTAATCACTATTGAATGAAAAATCAGCAATAAAACTCCAAATTTAAATTTCCAATAAAAATAAGATAGTGAGAGTCAAGCTGGATATGATGTGCATGACTTAGTAAGAAAATTCAAGGAAAATATATAGAATGTGGGACAGGCTAGATGATATAGTGAAAAGAACCCTTGTCTGAGAGTCCAGAAAGCTAGGGTTCACCCCTCATCTTTATGACTAATGGAGGGGCCTTGGATAATTCATTTAAAACCTGTGAGCTTCAGTTTTCTAATTTGTAAAAATGAATGATTGAACTATATGGCTGAGTGTTAATGATCGTGCTCTAAATCTAACATTCTGTGACTTGACATGTAAAATAAGCTATGCATCTGAGTCCTTCTCACAGACTAGGATGGACAGAGATCACATGTGACAGACTGCAATGCATGGAGAGGAGAGGAGGGATCCTAGTTTTCCATTGACCTTGAAGACAAATCACTGGGAAGAACTTTTCATTAAGTTGTCAAATCAATTCCAAGGATAAAGTGATTAAAAACCAAAGTTCCTGAGTCATACTAGGATGAGAAATTTCAGTGAGGGCTGGGTTATAATTCCTAGAAAACTCTCTGATACTAAGTAAGTGGTTGCAATGGCTTTTTCTTTCTTTCATTTTTTCTTGTCATCATTGTTAAACCTCAAGCAAGGATATTTTTTCCATTGATTTTTTAGAGAGAGTGAAAGGGAGAAAGGGAGGGGGGAGAGAGAATAAGAGAGAAGAGAAATAACAATATGACAGACACATGGATTGGTTGGCTCCTTCACCCACCCCAATGATCAGGGCCAGGGTAGAACCTGAAACCCAGGTATATGCCCCTGACTGGGAATTAAACCTGCAACCTTTCAGGATGAGCTGATGCTCTAGCCACCAAACACACTGGCCAGACTTCCTGTAACCTTGGGGTGGTGAATACAGAGCTTACAATATTACCACTAAGTCTCAAGAGTCTGACTGAAGGGCTTTCCAGCTTGTCAGTTCAAGCATGGGTCAAGTATAGATTAAGCAGGATGGGAGCCAGGGAGACAAGGGCAAATTAGACATGGTTCTCTTTCTTAGGAGCTCCTAATACATCAGGGGATATACACACAGAAGTGTGCACACACATGCATAGATACATGTTTACACACACATGAACAAACAACAACTTCATGTGGAAAATGTTAAAATAGAGTGATGCACAACATGTCATGGGAATCAAAGGACTGACTTGCTTCCTGGAGGCAAGGTGTTCAGGGGAAGCTGTGAGCTGTGTGATTTGGAGGTAGGTATATGGATAATTACATTATGAAGATTTCATGGGGGAATGAAAGCAAAGAGGAAAGAATTTGCAAAGGCATAAAATAAGAAAAAACTTGACAAGTCCCATAAAAGAGATAGCACTCTATGACTGGGGCCTAGGTTGCCTTGAGGAAGTAGGTAGTAGTCCATTAGGGTGGGGGACAGGAAAGGGAAGGCTGTGGGAGAGAGCTGAGAATTAAAATGAACAGGTGAGATCAGGTGCACCTCTTAATGTCTCACTGTGTTACATTTAGGAGAACTGTATCAATAAGCCTAATAATCACTTAAGGCTTTTAGGCATAGGAATGATAATAATTAGATCTGTGCCAAAAATTCAGATGTATGCTTTATAAAGATAATGAAGGTAGCATCTTGGAGGAAATGACATCAATCATTGCTCAACATACTTCCTTTTGATAAACTACCTACATATATAACATCTAAATTTATATTAATATTCTGTGACTCTCTCTCTCTCTCTCTCTCTCTCTCTCTCTCTCTCTCTCTCTTTCTATATATATATATATATATATATATATATATATATATATATGTACTAGAAGCCCGTTGCACGAAGTTTCGTGCAATAGACTTTCCTTCACCTGGCTGCCAGCACCAGTTTTCCGCCAGCAGCAGTTTTCCTCTGGCCACCTGCTGATCAGAGCGCCTCCCACCAGCGTGATCGGCCACCCTGAGAGGAACTCCGATCGGGAGGCGCTCTGATTGGCGGGTGGCCAGAGGAAAACTGCTGCTGGCGGAAAACTGGTGCCGCAATCGGCCACCCAGAGTTCCGCCACCAGTGTCTTCCTCCGGCCCCATGGGTCCTTCCGCAGCGCCGGCCATTTAGGCGGATGGTAGGAGCGGGGGGCGGGGACTCGAGTCCCCGCCCCCCGCTCTTACCGCTAGCCAATCGGCCACCCTGAGTCCCGCCCCCCGTGCCTCCAGCCGGCCCAATCTTGGGTGTAGCAGAGTGATGCAATTTGCATATTACCTTTTTATTATGTAGGATATATAGATAGATAGTTAGATGATAGATAGATAGATAGATAGATAGATAGATAGATAGATAGATATACTGAGTGGCCAGATTATTATGATCTCTGAATGCATAATAATCTGGCCACTCAGTGTGTGTGTGTGTATATATATATATATATACATATATATACATATATATATATATATATATATACACACACACACACACACACACACACACACACACACACTGAGTGGCCAGATTATTATGCGTTCAGATATATATATATATATATATATATATATATATATATATATATATATACTAGTAGCCCGGTGCACGAAATTCGTGCACATTGAAAGGGAATTAATTAGATGAAATATTTTAATATTGCTATTTGCCCTTTCTCTATAATAAAAGTGTGAGAGATAAAAGGAAATGAGTACAATGTATATGAAAATAATATATAATTTTATTAATAACTAAACAATAACAAAATGATATAACAACAACAAACTCGTAATATAAAAACAACATTGATGCAAATAATGACTGATAAAGTGATTAAACTTATTCTAATATCTCCCTGTATACCACATTAAGAGTAAAAACACTTTCAGAGTGCTTGACTAATTTCCCTTGAGATGAAGTATTTACAACTTTAACTTTAACGTAACATGCTCTTTGAACTCAAGAGAAAGAAAGCAACAGCCTTAACTGGTTTGGCTCAGTGGATAGAGCGTCGCCCTGTGGACTGAAAGGTCCCAGGTTCGATTCCGGTCAAGGGCATGTACCTTGGTTGTGGGCACATCCCCCGTAGGAGGAGTGCAGGAGGCAGCTGATCAATGTTTCTCTCTCATCGATGTTTCTAACTCTCTATCCCTCTCCCTTCTTCTCTGTAAAAAAAATCAATAAAATATATTTTTAAAAATACTTTTAAAAAAAAAGAGAGAGAGAAAGCAACATATAATGGACCATGTCCAAAAATGGGTTCAGGTAGGAATATTCCTACTCTGTCTAGAGTTTGTCCTTTTGATTTATTAATAGTCATCACAAATGCTGGCATAAAGGGAAACTATCTTCGAATTAATTTAAATGGGTGGCCAGTGTCAGATGGGGACAAATCAATTCTTGGAATCAGAACAATCTCTCCCTCTGCAGATCCTGTTAATATTTCAGCTTTGATAATGTTAGGTTGCAATCTTTTGATAATAAATCTGGTACCATTACAAAGACCCCATTTACTATTAAGATTTCTCAATAGCATGACGATTGCACCCACTTTCAATTTTAATTTATGACACAGCATTCCAGAAGTAGTAATACTATTAAGAAATTCAATAGGAAAATTTTCCTTTTCAGCATCATCTGTTGAGTCAATGGAATCATCACTCAAATAGGTGTGAAAATCTCCATCAAGTATATCCAAAAGTTCTTCATTTAATTTTTTAACATACTCATGTTTTGGACAAAGAATTGCACGTTTAGGTATATTTTTAATATTATCTATAGATATACTATTTCCAAAGGTGGCTTCAATAATAGATCCATTAAAAATCATTTCATGGGGAATTTCAATAATATCCATTCCTAAATGAAAACTGCTGTCAAGTTTGCCATCTCCAAGTTTTACTAACATTCACTATAAGCAGAATCCTCTGATCTCATATTTGTTTTAAGAGACAACTGTCTGAAACATCCCCAAAAACTACAGTACTTTAAAATTATTTGTACTATGGCCAATCATATAGCATGGCAGCACAAAAATCCCCTCTGAAAAGAACTTTCCCACCAAATGCAACATTCAAAATAGCACCAGCGAGAGCTTTATATGTATGGCACGTGTGTGAGTCAAAGTTTATTTTTAAATTTCCAGTGTGCGTCATATGTACCGGTTGGTCGGACGAATGGACAAATGTCGTTCACTTAGCCTTTTATCTATACAGATTATGAGTCATGATTTTACCTTTTTAAAAAATTATCCTTTAATACCTCCAAAGCACAATGAGTAAGAATCTGAAGGTTTATGTGGCTTCTATTTGGTTTCTAGGACAAAGTTATTTCCTTTACCCACCACTCACTTCTCTCCTTTTACTCTTGAATGTTAATTTCAACATAATTTTTGTAACACCTCTTGAAAAGGATCCCACCAAGTTTTTGATAGTCCACATGATAAAACTTACAGAAAAATTCAGCATGAGACTTTCATTCTCTCACTAACTTCTTCATATAACTGTAATTCTTCAGTCTCTATAGAATGAAAAATAAAAATAAAAGTGCCTTCTATCATTCCAAGGCCTTTTTCAGTGAGGCAACCACAAAAAGAATGAGCCTACAATTCATGCCATGTAATCTCTATCAGGCATAATTCAAATCAAATCCCATCAGGCAAAGTCTGGGATAATTAAAATGTATAAGAGAACAGTGGTGACCTGAGGGAGAGTACAATGTATATGAAAATAATATATAATTATTATGAAATAATTATGAAACCTTATCTCATGCTTTTGCTGAATATTCTTTTTGTTATGCTAGACTCCAAGTCCCCATTGGGGACCTGGTCAGGCAGGCGCTAACCCACACCGCCTGCCCTGGTCCGTGATCCGTGATGGTGGACCTGGGCAGGTGGCTGTGGGCACTAACCCACGCTGCCTGCCCTGGTCTGTGATCCATGATGGCGGACCTGGGCAGGTGGGTGCAGGCGCTAACCCATGCCGCCTGCCCTGGTCCATGATTCCTAATAGGGGCTGCGAGTCAGCCACCGCTGGCGGCGGCTGACTCACAGCCCCTATCCAGGACCTGGTCAGCCGGCTGCCAGCGCGAACCGCCTGCCCCAGTCCACCATCATGGCTTGGATCCCACCGGCAGCGGGCGCTCCCCCTCCCCCTGCCATCTTTGCTGGTTTAATGTGTATATTTGCTCCTGATTGGCTGGTGTGCGTGGCTGGTGGGCATGGCTTTTGGGTGTAGCGAAGGTAGGGTCAATTTGCATATTACTGTTTTATTAGGTAGGATATATATCCTATCTAATAAAGAGGGAATATGCAAATTAACCATCATGCCATCAAAAATATGGCGGCGCTCCAGCGGAAGCTGAGTTTCCATAACAAGATGGTTACCCACAGCGGAGGCCGAGTTCCTGTAATGAGCCTTAACAAGCAATCAGCAGGAACCTGAGGCTGCATGGCACTGGGCTGGGGTACAGGACCTGAGGCTGCGCCCTCTGCCCAATGGGGCTTGACAGGGGACCTCAGGCCCCATCCTCCACCCAGCACCGGGCTGGGGCACCTCAGGCCATGCCCCCTCCTGGCAGGGTTTGACAGGGGACCTCAGGCCACACACCCCACCCAGTGGGGCTTGACAGGGACCTCAGGCCGTGCTGCCCTCCCTGGTGCCAGGCCAGGGGACCTGAGGGTGTGCTGGAGGACCTGAGGCTGTACCCCCAACATGGCATGCACTGGGGGAACTGAGGCTGCACCCCCTACCCAGCAGGGCTTGACATGGGTGGGGCCGGCCGGGTCTGCATCTCACCCAATGGGAGTGGGGCCAGCTGGATATGGGTCTCGCACGATTTTGTGGTGCTACGGGTGGGCAAGGACTTGACTCTGGGTCCCGCGGCATGCCCTAGACTCTGACAGGAGGAAGATTTTCATATACATTTTACTAATTTTCTTTCATCTCTGACACTTCTATTATAGAGAAAGGGCAAATAGCAACATTAAAATATTCCCTCTAATTAATCCCCTTTTAACGTGCATGAATTTCGTGCACCAGGCCACTAGTATGTGTGTGTGTGTGTGTGTGTGTGTGTGTGTGTGTGTGTGTGTGTATATGTTAGAGGCCCGGTGCATGAAAATTTGTGCACTTGGGGGGGGGGGTCCCTTAGCCCGACCTGCACCCTCTCACAATCCAGGACCTCTTGGGTAAGGTCCCTAGGCTTGGCCTGAGATCAGGGCCTATCGAGGTTTTCCTTCCCCAGGCTGAAGGCAGCTGGCCCTACCCCTGCCACTGCTTGCCATCTGTGTAGCACTGCCCCCCCTCCCCTGCCACCAGTGGCCTCCCTCCGCAGGTGACAGGCTGGGGTACGATGGCTTGGCTGGCCCGGGCCTCCCTCTTTCTTTGTTGGGGGGACGGGGCCAGCCTTGTGAAGGGCCATCTGCCTACCTGATCACCCCTAACCTCTGGTCTGCCTACCTGATCACCCCTAACTACTCTACCTGCCTGCCTGATTGCCCCTAACGCTTGCTTGGGGGTGGGGCCAGCCTGGCAAGGGGCCGTTTGCCTACCTGATCACCCCTAACCACTGGCCTGCCTACCTGATTGCCCCTAATGCTTGCTTGGGGGGAGCAGTGTGGCCAGGAGCTGTCTGCATACCTGATCTCCCCTAACCACTTGCCTGCCTACCTAATCACCCCTAACCACTGGTCTGCCTACCTGATCATCCCTAACCCCTCTGCCTGCCTTATTGCCCCTTACTGCTTGCTTGGGGGCAGGGCCAGCACTGACTTCCAGTTGGTCAGCCTCCAGTCATTACTGGTCATTATGACCCAGGGTTTTTATATATTAGGATATCTATATCTATATCTATATCTATCTATCTATCTATCTATCTATCTATCTATCTATCGATAGATATAGATATAGATATAGATATAGATATAAATATAGATATATAGATATCCTATATAATAAAGAGGTAATATTCAAATTGACCATCACTCCAACACACAAGATGGCCACCCCCATGTGGACACAAGATGGCCGCCACAAGATGGCTGGCAGGGGAGGGCAGTTGTGGGTGATCAGGCCAGCAGAGGAGGGCAGTTGGGAGGGACCAGGCCTGCAAGAGAGGGCAGTTGGGAGGGACCAGGCCTATAGGGGAGGGCAGTTAGGGGCAACGAGGCTGGCAAGGTAGGGCAGTTAGGGGTGACCGGGCCAGCAGGGGAGGGCAGTTAGGGGCAACCAGGCTTGCAAGGGAGGGCAGTTATGGGTGACCAGGCCTGCAGAGGAGTGCAGTTGGGGTGACTGGGCCAGCAGGGGACAGCAGTTGGGAGGGACAAGGCCTGCAGGAGAGGGCAGTTGGGGGAGAACAGGCCTGTAGGGGAGGAGAGTAGGGGTGACCAGGCTGGCAAGGGAGGGCAGTTAGGGGTGACCAGGCCAGCAGGAGAGGGCAGTTAGGGGTGACCAGGCCTGCAGGGGAGGGAAGTTAGGGGCAACCAGGCTGGCAGGGGAGGGCAGTTAAGGGCAATTGGGCTGGCAGGGGAGCAGGTAGGCATCAATCAGGCTGGCAGGGGAGTGATTAGGGGGTGATCAGGCTGGTAGGCAGAAGTGGTTAGGGGCAATCAGGCAGTCAGGCAGGCGAGCGGTTGGGAGCCAGCAGTCCTGGTGGGATCGGGCCTAAACGGGCAGTCGGACATCCCTTGAAGGGTCCTAGATTGAAGAGGGTTCAGGCTGGGCTGAGAGACACCCCCCACCCCCGTGCACGAATTTTGTGCAACGGGCCTCTAGTATATATATAATTTTTTACTCTATTACAGCTGTTCCCCATTCTGCCCACCCTTTGACTCCCTCCACTCTGCCTCTGCCCCCCACCACATGTTGTCTGTGTCTGTGGGTTATGCATATATGCATATACTATATTCTTTGGTTGATCTCTTTCCATCTTCCACCCTTCATCCCTCTGAGATCTGTCAGGCATATAAATGTCCTGTCTAACCTCTTAGGATGTTGTGACCTATATGAAAAGTTTATGGAAATTTCCCATTTGGTTTTGATGAACTTACTTGTTTATCAAATGCTTGATGAATAAATAAATGAATTATAACCATTAACATTTCAGGTTAAAAATATAGGTAAAACAATATATATGCTAATTAATGGTCTTATTTAATTCTGGTATGATGCATTGATTTAAATGTAATGATTTGCCTGCACAAACACATGTCTAAGGTGATCCTGAGATATTGAAAGATCAAATACAATTCCATTACTTCTATTTCCTGCAGTGTGTTCAGCATTATTGATTTGCATTACAGTGGTTTTTTTATTATGGTTTTTAGCAATTTTTCCATCACTTTTAATAAAAGCAAGCACATTCAATCCCAGTTACCTCTTCCAAGGCACAGTGGAGAGAGAATGTCATGGGCAACAATGCCCCTGTCTCCTGGTTTCTGAAGTGAGATAAAAGATATTTTTATAAAGCATAGAATTGCCTTTAATTACATTTCTCTTGTCAATATTTCTACCACTTTTCTTCTTTCCTTCATTCAGAATACCTTTAAAAATACCATACTGGAAGGGTAGAATTTATAAATGATGGCAAAGTGTTTAAATTTATTTTTAGCTAACCTGGAATTCTTTCCAATGAAACTCATTATATTGTACTAGAAGCCCGATATACAAAGATTCATGCAAGAATGGGCCTTCCTTTCCCTGGCTGCCAGCACAGCCTTCGCTACGACCAGAGCCGCCTTTCTGCCTTTGCTCTGGCCCGGAGCTGCCTTTCCGCCTTCCCACGCTGCCCAGAGGCCTGGAGCGGCTGGGGCGGTGTGGTCCCGGGCTGCTCAGTGCCTGTGTATGCAAATTAACCCTCCATCTATTTTGGGTTAATTTGCCTACTCACTCCTGATTGGCTGGTGGGTGTCACAAAAGTGTGGTCAATTTGCATCTTTCTCTTTTATTAGTGTAGATAATGGACATTTACAGCTCAGCTAGTAAGTGTTATATTTTAGATGTTAATGAGAGTGGAGCTCCTGCAAAAACACGCTGTCCTTTCAGTGCCCAGAAAGAATGATGGTCTTGTGAACCCCTAGTTATGAAGTCTTATTCCACAACCAACTTGCAGTATAGTAGGTACCACAAATGAAAATTCAGCAACCTCAGTAGTAGGTACCTCCTAGATGGTAGGTTCTGAGGCCCAGGAAGAAATAGAGCTAGGCAAGACATAAACCCTGCTTTCTATTAAAACTTTTTCTTGTAATTTTTTTTCTGATAAAGCTGTAATTGTACTGTAAATTCTCAATTAAATCTAAGCTACTATTTTAACGACACATCTGTTTATTTATCATAGTACATAATTGTAGCTGAAAATTTTGTCATAAAATCCAAGAAGTTCAGAACAAGATGGGACTACAAAGATAAATTTTAAATGTAGAATTTTATTGGAGAAACATAATGCCAAGGAAGTCTGGTGACTTGGAGGGGTAGAGTTAGTCCTCCAACCGAGAGGCCAGCCTGGACGGACTAAAAGTTCATATTCCCCACCCCTGAAAGCACCCTTTGGTGTAGCAGTTATTTATTACTGTGAAACAAATTACCCTAAAACTTAGTAGCTTAACACAACAGAATTTTATCTAGTTTGTAAGGGCACCAAACCCAGAAGCCTCAGCTTAGCTAGGGGTTTCTGGCCCAGGGTCTCTCTAGCAGTGGCAGACAATCTGTTATGTAAGGCTGCAGTATCCTGAAGGCAAGTGGCCAGAGGGTCCACCGCAAGTTGGACCCTGACAGTGGCCTCAGTTCTGCACTGTGTGTCTTCTGTGGGGGCTGTTTGGGTATCCTTATGATGTAAGAGCTTACTTTTCCCCGAGTGAGTGAAACCAGAGAGAGAAAGTAGCAATGCCTTTATTAACAGTCTCTGAAGTCACATCCTTCTGCCAGATTATTAGAAGTGAGTCACTGAAGCCAGTTCACACTTAATGGAAAGAAGTTAAGCTCCACCTCTTGAACGGAGAAGAGTTGTGGACATATTTTCAAACTACTGTGGAGCCTGGTGCCATTTTTAGAAGTAATTTTTTGATAATCATTTTAATTTCTTATATGGTTTAATATTTAGGCTTTCTACCTCTTCAGCCAACTTTACTTTTCCTGTAAGCCATCTATTCTTTGATATTTAGAAAAATTTTAATAACATAAATTGTTGAACACTATATTGTGCCAGGTACTACAAATATATTTTCATATAAACATACCAATTAATATTTATCAAAAATCCATGTTTTAAAGACTAATATTAGTTAAATTTTGCAAGCCTTAGAGAAATTAAGAAGGTCACACAAAGAATAGAGTTGTACATCATAACCCATTATTATTTTAATGTCTTTTCCATATATTTGGATATAGATCTTTCCTATAGAAAATTCTGTGTATATATTTCCCCCTTTTAAAGTATAAATGCATATTATACTGATCATTTTAAAAAACAGTTGGATTTATTTACTCATTCTACTCATGTTTTCTCTGATTTATTCCTTTCCCTTTAATCACTATCACTAGAGACCTGGTACATGAAATTCGTGCATAGGTAGGGTCCCTAGGCCTGACTGGCAATCAGAGCCAATCTGGGCCTTTCTTCCCCTGGCTGCTGGCTGCTGGCTGCTGGCTGCTGGCTGCTGGCGGGGGCCTTCCTTCATTCCACACTGCCCCCTGGTGGTCAGTGCACTTCATAGCAAGCAGTCAAACTCCCAGTCGGTCAAACTCCTGAGAGGACAATTTGCATATTAGCCTTTTATTATATAGGATTCTTCTTCCTCTCCTTGGACTTCTCTACTTCTTTCCTGTCCCCTTTAACAGAGGCTGATTAACTCAAGTAACTTTGTCCTCACTGACCACCACTCCTCCCCTTGCTCTTCTTTTCCTTTCTCAGCTTTAACGCTGACCCAAAGGAGTCTTAGGAGGGAGAACAAGAATGTCTTTCCTTCTTCCACCAAAGTATTGGTGCAATCAAACCTCTGTTCTTTTCACCTCTTCATCTTGTGACAGATATTTCATTCCATTTTGGAACTGTTGTTTTTCTGTTTCTTCAAGATTCATCCATCTTCCATGTAGCTAAAAATAATTAGTATTATTATTGTTGTTTTCTTCTGCTTTCTCATCACCATATAGTAGGCTCTGCATCAAAGTCACCTAGCAGGACCAGTTTCTTCATCTCCACCCAGCAGGCACTATCTTTGTGGCCCATGTTAATTCACCTTTACATTTCTTGCCAACAAGATTCCAAAGCCTTCTCTTAATTTTTGTCTTTTTCATTTTCCAAAACCCCGAGAAAGTATACTTATTTAATTCAGCATTTTTAAAAATTTAATTTCTTTATTATATTTTCCACAAAATAATGACCTTGTGTTATTTTTCACTATGAAGGGCCTCAGCCCCACTGAGAAGATTCTCTCTCTCTCCTCCTCTTTCCCAACTCTTTGTCTAACTCTTTTTTCTCTCATTGCTATCACCTTTCCAAAAAACAAAAACAAAACAAAACAAAACAAAAAAAACACTAACCATCATTAATGCTTGAATATTAACATAGAAATATATTTGATGCATGTCCTTCCATGTATGAGTCTGATTCAGTGCATGGTGGAAAACTAGCTGACCAGGATTTAAGAGATTAGCTGGCCTGGTCCCTGATTTTATGACATTTAGGACAGATGCTGGCTCATTATTACCTTAAAAATTCTAAGAATGGCAAGAGCATAAGCCCCTTGAATAGCTCATTTCAGTTTATCACCCTATTGAGATGTTCAAGTGCAAAAAGCTTCAGTTTCATAATGGTATTTTGAATTGATAAATGGAAATTATTGTATTTTTTTCTACTTGTTTTAATTAAATTTTATAGATGCAGCACAGAAAACACTAAGGCTGAATGTGTGTGCTGGGTTGTGTGTTCGTTAGGAATGTTCCAAATTTGAAGATGCCATTTCCTCCATCATCTGGAAAGATGCAGCGTGTGGGCTTAATGAAATCCTGGGCCTTTATGCAGTTTCTTCAGGAGATAAATTGAATTGCCTGTGGAGGCTCAGTTCAAAAATCAAAGAATCCCATTAGTATAGATATAATATAGAGTGCTGAATACAGTACCTGAGAGGGAACTCTAATAAGCGAGAATAAGAGTTTGATTTTAGGAAAGTCACTTAACGCAATTGTTCTGGGTTAAACTGAGAAAGAACTCAATTGGAGTCAGCAGTGACTGATCTTTTCTTAAGGAAGAAGAGAATATCTCTTTAATGGACCTGCTTTAACAATGAATGCCCAGATAACAAGCTGTTTCTGATGCATTTTTTCACTGGTTCCAAGCTGTCCAAATAATAATAATAATAATAATAATAATAAATACTGTGTTTGAAAACATATATATTTTCCCATTTGTACTGTGCCTGGCTCCATTCAGATTAAAATTTCAAAGATAAACTAGAGGAACATAAAGGAATTGAAATTGAAAATAAAGGAATTCTTCTGTTGGGAAAGAATTTCTAATCTTCTTTCTCAGTCATGTAGGTAACTGAGTTTACACAACTCTTCCCATCCCCATAGATCTGTAGAAATGTGGTTATTGAGATGTGGTTATTTGGGTTCCCAGGACTATGACTTCATACCGCAGCTGCATTTTCCTTTGTGAAGATGCTGCTCTGATAACAGCACAGGGCCTCCATCACAGGGCCAAGGTGAAAGATAATTGACCATCTGGAAATAGTCAGCCAAGGAAGGTTCCAGAACAGCTGTGTTTCAGTATTCTGAGTTTGGGCACAGCAGGTTTCTAGATGATTTAGGCAAAGTTCTTTGAGCAGCCCCGGTTCTTCCCTGGGGCACAAGGTAAACTGTATCTTCACTTTTTATGCCCTTGTGCAAGTTCTCAAGTTGTGATCTGCAGACTGGTGATTCAATTATATGACACTGTCTATACTCATATATGACTTAAATTAATGATTCTACCTACTCTTTTGTGCTCATTTATTGTTTGGGTTTTGGCTTGTTTTTATAGTATCAACTGGGGGCAGGTGGTCTACAGGGGTCTTTTGCTTCATCCAATTATAGGAGACACTAAAAGAGTTTGAGACCATCTGACCTTCCAGGGAAAAGTAATGTAATTTTAAGGGAACATTTCTTCCTCCTTGGGCCCTAATGAATGTTTCATGTAATGGCAGGAATATCCACAACATTCTTTGAGGGTCTTCTCTTCGTTCTGGGCTAAAGACTCCAGCATGTCCACAGACATTTCACTTTAATTTCTGTTTTGCTCAAGGTCCAGGAAACCCAAGAGAAGAAGCTTGAATTTTATCTATACTTGATATTCAGGTATGTGGTGATATATGTGTGGAAAGGGCTAATGAAAGAAGTCAGACACAGGGGGGAATAGTTAAGCCCTTAAGAGGGAAATTCCTATAAATGGGAAGGTATTCCCTATAGCTGAGGGTCAGTATCCTTTTGTGGACCATCTGAGAATAATATGGCCCTCCAAAACCACCCACCTTCTGGCATGGCTGCACTGTGAGGAGAAATGTAATTGGTAAAATTTGGTGTGGGGAGGACAGCATTGCTCCTCTGTTGAGACCCTCCTATCTTCCCAGAATACTGGGTAGTAAACTTGAAAGAATTTGAACAGGTGTACAAGTAACTCTACTAAGGAGCCATCTCTAAAAGAACTGGACAGGAAAAAATGAAGTCCTCCCCTGCTGGGTAAAGAGAGAGATAAGTGGCTGAGACCAGGATGCAGGCAGAAATGGAGGTTAGAGGGCCAGTGACAGAAATAACAGGTGCTCCCAAGGAATGAGGCAATCCTAGGATTGCAGGAGGCAGCAGCTGCAGTGTGGACAGCAGTGGAAAGCTTGGGCAGCATCCTGCAGTAAAGCCACCAGAGCAGGCATTCTCAACCCTGGCGCACTTCAGAAGCATTTGAGGAGCTTTTACAAACCCCTAATGGAACCTGTGCTGAAAAATTTTTAAAACTGTATCTAAGTGATTCTAATGAGCAGCCAAAGTTCTAGACTCTAGAAAAACACAGGGCAGGGAAGGATTGAGGTCCTGTCATTTGGCATAATACTCTCCAGGTCCTTCTATGCTGTCACAAAGGGTAAGAGATCCTTCTTTTTTATAGCCACATAGTATTCCATTCTGTAAATGTACCACAGAGTTTTTATCTACTCATATACAGATGGACACTTGGGCTGTTTCCAGATCTTAGCTATCTATACTAATAAAAGCCTAGGTGGCCCTCGTGCCCTCATGCGATGCCCTCACATCATCACAAGATGGCCGCCCCCATGTAATCACAAGATGGCTGCCCCCACATCATCACAAGATGGCCACCGCAAGATGGCTACTACAAGATGGCTGCCAAAAGATGGCCAGCAGGGGAAGGCAGTTGGGGGCGATCAGGCTGGCAGGCAGAAGCAGTTAGGGGCAATCAGGCAGGCAGGCAGGCAAGTGGTTAGGAGCCAACAGTCCCGGATTGTGAGAGGGATCAGGCCTAAACCGGCAGTCAGACATCCCCTGAGAGGTCCCAGATTGGAAAGGGTACAGGCTGTGTTGAGGGACACCCCTCTCCACCCCCCCCGCCCCCCAGTGCATGACATTCATGCACCGGGCCTCTAGTTGTAAATAATGCTGCTATGACTATAGGGATGCATATATTCTTACTGATTGGTGTTTCTGGATTCTTAGGATATACTCCCAGAAGTGGGATCACTGGGTCAAATAGCAGTTCCATTTTTAATTTTTTGAGGAAACTCCATACTGTTTTCCACTATGGCTGCACCAGTCTGTGTTCCCACCAGCACTTCTTTGCTGCCATTCTGGCAGGTGTGAAGTGATACCTCATTGAGGTTTCAATTTGCATCTCTCTGATGATTAGTGACTTTGAGCATTTTTCCGTATGACTATTGGCCATGTGTATGTCCTCTTTGGAGAAGTGTCTATTCAGGTCCTTTGCCAATTTCTAATTGAATTGTTTGTCTTCCTGGAATTAAATTGTATTAGTTCTTTATATATTTTGGAAATTAACCTCTTATCAGATGAATCATTGGCAAATAAGTTCTCCCATACAGTGGGTTTCCTTTTCATTTTATGGTGTTTTCTTTTGCTGTGCAGAAGATTTTTAGTTTGATGTAGTCCCATTTGTTTATTTTTTCCCTTTGTTTCTCCCCTAGGAAATATATTGGTAAATATATTGCTATTTGACATGTTTGAGATTTTGCTGCTTATGATTTATTCTGGAATTTTTATGATTTCTTGACTTACATTTAAGTCTTTTATCCATTTTTATTTTATTCTTGTGTTTGGTGTAATTTGATGGTCTAAGTTCTTATATTTTTACATGTACCTGTCCAATTTTCCCAACACCACCCACTGGAGAGACTGTCTTTATTCTATTGTATGCTCTTGCCTCCTTTGTCAAATATTAATTGACCATAATGATGTGGGTCAATTTCTGGGGTCTCTGTTCTGTTCCATTGGTCTACTAGTATGTACCTGTTCCTGTACCAGTGCCAGGTTGTTTTGATTACAGTGGCTTTGTAGAATAGCTTGATATCCAGTATAGTGATCCCTCCAATTATGTTCTTCTTTCTCAAGATTGCTGGGGCTATTCAGGATCTTTTTTTATTCCATATAAATTTTTGGAATATTTGTTCTAGATTTGTGAAATATTCCATTGGTATTTTAATAGGGATTGCATTGAATATGTAGATTGCTTTGGGTAGTGTGGACATTTTAATGATGTTAATTCTTCCAATCATGAATATGGTATGTGCTTCCACTTGTTTGTATCTTCTTCTATTTCTTTTTTCAATTGTTTTCCTATTACAGGTCTTTTACCTCCTTGGTTAAGTTTATTCCTAGGTATCTTAATTTGCAATGGTAAATGAGATTTTTTTAAGGCTCTCTTTCTGAGAGTTAATTATTGGTACACAAATATGCCATCTATTTCTGGATGTTAATTTTGTATCCTGCTACTTGCTGAATTCATTTATTAACTCTAGCAGATTTTTGATAGAATCTTTATGGTGTTCTATATACCATATCATGTTGCTTGCAAATAATGACAATTTTATTTCCTCCTTTCTAATTTGGATGCTTTTTATTTCTTCCTCTTGTCTGATCAGAGTGGCTAGAACTTCCAGTACTATGTTGGATAAGAGTGGGGAAAGTGGACATCCCTGTCTTGTTCCTGATCTTAAGGGAAATACTTTTAGTTTTTGCCCACTGGGTATAATGTTGGCTATAGGTTTGTTACATATGGTCTTTATTATGTTGAGGTATGATCCCTGTATTCCAATTTTGCTGAGTCTTTATCATAAATGGGTGCTGGATTTTGTCTAATGCTTTTTCTGCATGTAGTGATATGATCATGTGATTTTTACTTTCATTTTGTTTATGTGATGTATCACATTTATTGATTTATGAATTTTGTACCAGCCTTGCCTCCCCCAAATAAATGCTTCTTAGTCATAGTGTATGATATTTTTAATGTATTGCTGGATCTGATTTACTAATATTTTATTGAGGATTTTAGCATCTATGTTCATTAGGGATATTGGCCTATAATTTTCTTTCTTTGTAGTGTCTTTACCAGGTTTTAGGATAATGCCAGACTTGTAAAAAGAACTTGGACGTGTTCCCTCCTCTTGAATTTTTTGAAATAGTTTGAGAAGGATAGGTACTAGTTCTTTGAATGTTTGGTTAAACTCCCTTTTGAAGCCATCCAATCTACTTTTCTTTACTGGTATTTTTGCTTTTTTTTTTTTTTTTAATTACTGCTTCAGTTTTGTCAGTTGTTATCAGCCTATTCATATTTTCTGATTCTTCCTGATTGAGCTTTAGAATATTGAATGTTTCTAGGAATTTGTTCATTTCACTCAGGTTGTCCAATTTGTTGGCATATAGTTGTTCATAGTATTTTCTTGCAATCCTTTGTATTTCTGTGAGGTCAGTTGTTATTTCACCTCTTTCATTTTTATTTTATTTATTTGGGTCCTCTTCCTTTGTTTCTTGATGAGTTTGGCTAAATGTTCATCAATCTTGTTTGTCTCTTCAAAGAACCAGGTCTTGGTTCTGTTATTGGAGAACAAAACATGCCTTGCCTTCAACCCATTGCTGGTCAGTGTGGAGTCCTTATGATATCGCCAGAAAAGGAATTTTCCTGGATTTGCACAGGAGGATGCAAAATAGTAGAAAGCTTTATTTCCATGGAATGACACGCCTGCGTACCCAGAGTCCCATTCCCCTTTGTCCAGTCATAAAAATGCAACTGGAATTTCAGTAGAGCTAAAATTAGAACCTATGTCCAGAGTTTCCTTTCCATGTTGGAGCCAGGTCTAATTCAGCATCAAGCTAACTTCAGTCCATAAGTCCATTGTGTGTGCTGTATGTATGGCTGTGGGCCATATGAGCAAATACAAGGAAGCAAGCATAAGCCATGAGCCAAGCATGACAAGAGGAAATGAAAGAGTAAATTTTGTTCAGGGGTTTAAGGATCCCAAATCTTTGCACACTTGAAGTGGTCACACCCATTCTGGCTTATGACCTCTGTTCTCAGGTGTGACTGACAGTCATGTATATTCCCTATGTCATCCCAACTTCACTGGGCATGCATCTATCTTTCCTATGTCATTCCCTCCCCCAGTGTTTTGCAGGAAACATGCCCATAATATCTGGTCTTCCTTTTGCTCCTTTCCTGTTAATAACTAGTTCATTACAATGTATTAGTTTCATTGATCATCTGTTTGCTTGTTTGTTTTTAGTTTCTATGTCATTTATTGCCACTCTGATCTTTATGATTTCCTTCCTTCTACTGACTCTGGACTTTTCTTGTTCTCTTTCTAATTCTTTTAGTTGTAGGGTTTGAACTTTTTCTTCTTTCTTGAGGTAGGCCTGTAATGCTTTAAACTTCCCTCTCAGGAGTCCTTTTTCTGTGTCCCATAGATTTTGGGTTGTTGTATATTCATTTTTGTTTGTTTCCAGGAAGTTTTTCATCACTGCCTTGATCTCACTGGTAATCCATTCATTGTTTAATAACATGCTACTGAACATCCATGTGTTTGAATGTTTTGAGTTTTTTATTGTAGTTAATTTCTTGTTTCATGCCATTGTAATCCAAGAAGATGCTTGATATGATTTCAAATTTCTTGAATTTGTTAAGACTTATTTTGTGTCCTAACATGTGGTCTATCTTTAAGAATGTTCTATGTGCACTTGAGAAAAATATATATTCAACAGTTTTGCGATAAAATGTTCTGTAAATGTCAATTAAATCCTTCTGATCCAGGTCACTGTTTGCTTATTGATTTTTTTTTTTTGTCTGGAAGATCTATCCAGTGATGTCAGTGAGTTATTAAACTCCTCTACTATGACTGTATTGCTGTCAATTTCTCCCTTAAAGTCCACCAAGAGCTTTTTGTTGTTGTTGTTGTTTTTGTATATTTAGGTTATTTATGTGCTCCTATGTTGGGTGCATATGTGTTTATAAGAGTTATCACTTCTTGTTGGATCTATCCCTTTAGTATTATGTAGTGACCTTCTTTGTTTCTTTTATGACCTTTGTTTTGAAGTCTATTTTGCCAAATATTAGTATTGCTTATTTTTTGTTTCCGTCCATTCATTTTCAGTCTGTGTGAAGCTTTTGTTCTGAGGTGGGTCTATTGTAGATAGCATATGTATGAGTCATGTTTTCTTATCCATTCATCTACCCTATGTCTTTTGATTAGAGCATTTAATCCATTTACAATTAAGGTTATTATTGATAGTACTTATTTATTGTCATTTTCTTCCTTATATCTATGTTCCTCTCTCTATTTTCCCTTCTTCTTAAAGAAGTTTCTTTCTTTTGTTGTGTTTAATCCTCATCAGAGGATATTTTTCCATTGAATTTTAGAGAAAGTGGAAGGGAGAGGGAGAGACACACAGAGAGAAACATTGATATGAGAGAGACACATGGATTGATTGGCTCCCACGGGCACCCTGACCAGGACTGGGGATTGAAACTGCAACCAAGAATCAAACCTAGGGCTTTTCAGTTGACAGGCTGATGGTCTACCAACAGAGCCAAACTGGCTAGGGCTTAAAGGATTTTCTTTAACATTTTTTGCAATGCTGTTTTGGTGATAATGTACACTTTAGCCTTTTTTTTTTTCTTGTCTTTTCTCTTTACTTCACTTTCAATTTCAGATGATAGCCTTGCTGGATAGAGTACTGTTGGTTTCAGGTCCTTGCTTTAATTTGTGGGGTGGCTTTAGGTATTAAGTGTTTCTGTTGAGAAATCAGTTGACAGTCTAATGGGAGCTCTCTTTGTCTTTAACATTTGTCATTTTAATTATAATGTGTTTGTCTCTTTGGGTTCATCTTGATTGGGATTCTGTGCTTCCTGAATTTGTGTGACTTTTTCCTTCACCAGGTTAGGCAAGTTTTCTTTCATTATTTTTTAATACACCTTCTCTATTTCTTGTTCACATTCTTCTCCTGCTGGTTCCCCTATGATGTGGATAATTTTACACTTCACATTCTTTTTAATTCTTTTTTCTTTTTTGCTCCTCTAATTAGATATTTTTTTTCTTTTTTAAAAAAATATATTTTATTGATTTTTTACAGAGAGGAAGAAAGTTAGAAACATCGATGAGAGAGAAACATCCATCAGCTGCCTCTTGCACACCCCCTACTGGGGATGTGCCCGCAACCAAGGTACATGCCCTTGACCGGAATCAAACCTGGGACCCTTGAGTCCGCAGGCCGACGCTCTATCCACTGAGCCAAACCGGTTTCGGCAGATATTTTTTTTCTACCTTGTCTTCCAAATCACTGATTTGATCCTCTGCTTCATCCAATCTACTTTTAATTTCTTCCAGTGTATTCTTGATCTCAGATATGAAATTCTTTATTTCCATCTAGTTCTTGTTCATGATTTTTATTTCCTTTTTTTCATGCTGTTGTATTTCCCACTAAGTTCTATGTAATTCTCAGTAAGTTCCTTGAGCATCCTTATAATATCTGGTAGAGATTAAAAATGGTGGTGGAATAAGTACATGCTGCATGGATATGCTCCCAGGAACAAACTGGAATTACAACTAAGATACAGAAAAAGTTCCCGAATAATCAATGGAAAACTCACAAGAGAGAACCCTGGTAACCAAAGACCAAAAGTGGAGACCACATAGAGACTAGTAGGAGGGGCAAAGGCACAAAAGGGCTGGCCAGGTGCCAACAGACAGCAAAAGAAGTTCTGGAGTGATATCTCAGCTGTGGGGGGTTGCCACTGAGAACTTTGGGGTCTAATCCCCAAGCTGGACCCCCCCAGGAGAGAGCACAAGAACTGAGAAGGGTACCCACATAATATCTGGCTGTGAAAAGCAGCAGGGTTGTGGTCTGTCTGGGAGATACAGCAGGAAATCCAGGTACACTCTTAAAAGGCTAATGCACAAAATTCCTGTGGAGCCACCCACCTTGTGCTCCAGCAGAGAGAAGGCAGAGTGAACTGGAGCTGTGAGAGCAGAAGCCAGGATCAGGGTCTCTGGGGTTAGAGCTCAGAGGCAGACACCTCAGTTTCTTGTGCTGAGTCATTCCCTCATGTAGCAAAGGACATCTTTCTCACACAGATATTGCTATGCAGGTGTCCTTGTCTTGGGGTAAGACAGTTGGCCCACCCTATTAGAAAACACCTTGCCCCATGATGTGAAGTTCCTGAGATCACTTGAGAGACTAATAATAACAATTAGCCTCCAGGTAGAAGTAATTCCCTCACCATGTTGGAAACAACTCTCACCAGGACAATTGCCTGAAGACAATTCAAGTCAGAATACTATCAGTATGTAAGCAGAAGTGGTCTCTGGAGGCTTTGAGTCTTTGCCTTATCTAATTAGTCAGAAACAGCATTTAACACTGTCCTGAACTAGAGATTGAGAGGTGTGGCAGATATACCTAATACATAGTCACACACCCAAATAGGCAGCCAAAATGAGAAGACAAAGAAACAACCCCTAAATGAAAGAACAAAAGAATTCTCCAGAAGAAGAGATAAATGAAATAGAAATAAGAAATTTATCTAAAACAGAGTTCAGAGTATTGATGGTAAAGATGCTCAACATGAAAAAACCTATAGTAACTATAAAAACAGAAATAAAGAATGACATACCACAAATAAAGAATACACTGGAAGGAATACACAGCAGATTAGGGGAAGCTGAGGATCAAATCAGTGACTTAGAAAACAGGTTTGAAATAAATCACTTAGTCAGAGAACCAAAAAAAAAAAAAAAAAAAAAGAACAATTAAAAAACAGGAGGACAGCTTAAGGGAGCTGTGGGACAACATGAAACATAACAATCAATAGCAAGGGTGCCAGAAGAGGTAGAAAGAGAGAAAGGGGTAGACAATGTGTTTGGAGAAATAATGGCAGAAAACTTCCCTAACTTGGTAAAGGAAAAAGTCACACAAGTTCAGGAGGCACAGCAAACCCCAAACAAGAAAAATCCAAACAGGCCTATAAGCAGACACATCATAATTAAGATGCCAAAATTTAAAGACAAAGAGAGAATCTTAAAGGCAGCAAAAGAAAACCAAACTGTTACCTACAAAGGAGTTCCCATAAAATTGACATCTGATTTATTATGAGAAACCCTACAGGCCAGAAGGAAATGGCATGAAATATTCAAGGTAATGGAAAGCAAGGATCTGAACCCAAGATTATTATATCCAGCAAGGCTATCATTCAAAGTAGATGGTCAAATAAAGAGCATCCCAGGCCAAAAAAAAAAAAAAAAGGCTAAAAGAATACATCATCACCAAGCCAGCATTACAGAAATGCTAAAGGGACTGCTGTAATGAGAAGAAGAAACAGAAAAAGAAACCTAGGCATACAGAATACAGAATTAAATTAAAATTGTAATAAATAAGTACCTATCAATAACAACCATAAATGTAAATGGATTAAATGCTCCAATCAAAAGGTATAGGGTATCTGAATGTATACAATACATGACCAAACTATACGCTATCTATAAGAGACCCACTTCAGAACAAAAAACACACACAGGATGAGAGTATGTGGGGATGGAAAAAAATTTTTCATGAAAATGGAAAAGAAAAAAAAGCTGGAGTAATAATACTCATATCCAACAAAATAGACTTCAAAATGAAGGTCATTGCAAGAGACAACAAAGGTCAATACATAATGCTAAAGGGATCGAACCAACAAGAGGATACAACCCTGGTAAATATGTATTCCCACAATATAGGAAAACTGAAATATATTTTAAAAACTTCTAGAGGACATATGAAAACATCATCAAAGTCATTAATCATCTGAGATATGCAAATCAAAGTGACAATGAGGTATCATCTCACACCTGTCAGAATGGCTATCATCAACAAATCAACAAATGACAAGTGCTAGAGAGGATGCAGAGAAAAAGGAACCCTCGTACACTGTTGGTGGGAATGTAGACTAGTGCAGCCACTGTGGAGAACAGTATGGAGTTTCCTCAAAAAACTAAAAATGGAATCATCTTGTATGTTGCAGTGATGGTCAATTTGCACATTACTCTTTTATTAGATAGGATAGAGGCCTGGTGCACGGGTGGGGGCCAGCTGTTTGCCCTGAAGGGTGTCCCAGATCAGGGTGGAGGTTCCCTTGGGGCATGGGGTGGCCTGGGCGAAGGGCCTGTGGTGGTTTGTAGGCTGGCCACGCCCCCCAGTGACCCAAGTGGAATCCCTGGTAGCTGGGATTTATTTATCTTCTATAATTGAAACTTTGTAGCCTTGAGTGGAGGCCTGGGCCGGCCAGGGTGTGTGGAAAGCTTGGCTTCCTCCATTGCCAGGGAAACCCAAGCCTCCTGCTTGCCCTGTGGCCGCAGCCATCTTGGTTTGGTTAATTTGCATACTCGCTCCTGATTGGCTGATGGGCATGGCTTGTGGGTGTAGCAGAGTGATGGTTAATTTGCATATTACTCTTTTATTAGATAGGATAACCAAGATATGGAAGCAACCTAAGTGTCTAGCAATAGATAGATAAAGAAGAAATGATGTATAAATATAATGGAATGTGACTCAGCCATAAGAAAGATTAAATTTTGCCATCTGTAACAACATGAATGAACCTGGAGAGCATTATGCTAGGTGAAATAGGTCAGAGAGAGAAAGACAAAAGCCATATGATATGTAGAATCTAAAAAACAAACTAAGAAGCAGAATAGAAACAGGCTCGTAGATACAGAGACTATTTTGACCATTGTTGGATGGGAGAGGGGCTGGGAGAATGAATGAAAAAGGTAAAGGGATTTAGAAGTATAAATTGATAGTTATAGAATATCACAGGGATGTAAAGTACAGCATAGGAAATATAGTCAATAATATTGTAATAGCTATGTATGGTGTCAGATGGGTACTAGATATATTGGGGTGATCACTTTGTAAGTTACATAATGTCTAATCATAGAATTGTACACTTGAAGCTAATATAACATTGTAAGTCAACTGTAATTTAAAAATAAAATAAAGAAAATGTCATATTCTGTTTTTATAAAATGCCACTTAAATTAACACAGATTCACTATGAAAAGACATCATTTTGAATATTAAGGACAAAGCTCTAGGTAGCATTCTTCATATGCTAACTAGTGTCTCTGTGTGGGGTAAGAACTATTTCTCCTATTTTGCAGGTGAGACCTCTATGACTCAGGGAGGTTAAGTGACATATTCAAGACCACACAGCAAGTAAGTGGCAAGTGAATGTCAGTTTAGTGATGGCTTCTTTCCCTAGGACATTGAAGTGACACATGAATCTCATCTTCAAATCTCATTTACTCTAGGAATATGCATTCATTGTCAGCACAGCCTTAGAGCACTAGTTCTCAGCCTGTGAGTCCACAGGGACATTTAATACCTTAAAAATACCATTTCACTTTGGTGGTGTCAATGAGTTGTGGAATCCAATTTAAATTGATGCATAAATAAGAAATAAGAAAATAAGAAAAATCCACATGTGGTAATAGAAGGAAAATTAGATGGTATACATCTATTTGTCCATAATGACAAAAGTAAGAAGAATTAGAATCAATGAAGAAAAGCTTAGGCTATAACTGTCAAGTAGACAGCATAAGATATAAAACTGTACACACACAGTTTATTCTTGACTAAATCAAAATAGCTAAGAAAGACTAGAAGGAAAAATGCCAAAATATTAGTAGTTATATGGGTTGCTTTTAGGGAGTATTTTCTCTTTGTCTCATTATTCTGTTTTATATTACTGATATGCTACAAGAATTATCTTGTTTTCATACAATAGAAAAGAATAACAAAGTCAGACTTGGCTGAAACCTTTTGGCAGGTGGCTTTGATGTCTGGGTCTTTTAAATTCATGGGTGAACTGTAGCAAACCCTCCAATAAAAGAATCCCTGCTTTTTCAGGGCAGGGAGTGGGCAGAGCAAGTGCTAGAAGAAAGTCTCCTGGGTCTGCTCTCTTGTTCCAAAGAGCAGAATTGAATGCAGCTCTATACAGGATTGTTTCAATTTACTCATGCCATAGTGGCAGTGGCAGGAGGGCCACCCAGGAATGCTTAGGAACAGGTCACTCAGTCATTGCCCAGTAATTCCAGTTGTCTTAATGTAACTTCAAGCTAATTTACTCACTTCCTGCTGGAAACCAGTCATTGTCTCACTAATAGAAAGATGTGGACAGGAAACCCCAAAGGCTGGTCAACAACCTTAATTGCTCTGAAAGGTCAGAGCTAATAACTCACTGTTTAGTTGAAACATTGTTAGCTGAAGCAGCCTCCACCTGTTTGTCTTATGTAAATTTCTGTTATTGGAATTTCCTGCCTAAAGGCTATGGGTGTATCCCAGTGGTCGGCAAACTCCTTAGTCGACAGAGCCAAATATCAACAGTACAAGATTGAAATTTCTTTTGAGAGCCAAATTTTTTAAACTTAAATTTCTTCTAACGCCACTTCTTCAAAATAGATTCGCCCAGGCCGTGGTATTTTGTGGAAGAGCCACACTCAAGGGGCCAAAGAGCCGCATGTGGCTCATGAGCCGCAGTTTGCCAACCACTGGTGTATCCCATAGTCTTAATAAAAAGGGATAGCAAGGCCAGAGTGGGGTGTAGTCCTCCCCACAGAGGTGGGCTCCAGCCTGGCCCCCAATATTCCCAAATTAATACTTTTCTAGTCTCTTTCATTTGTGTGACACCTTCTCCATACCCAAACCCTGAACCTGAACCCTGAACCATGCAGGACGTGAAAGGGGTTCCCACAACTTCCTGTATTTTAGTTAGTGAAACAGACCTGCCAACAATTTAAGAGAAAAAAGGTCCTTCTTAGCACCCCCTCAGCCTTGTATCCTACCTCCTCACAGCAGCACTCACCTCAAGCAATCAATTCATTTCTAAGAAGACAGAGAACAATTTATTCAGCTTCAATGTGCTGAGAGGAAAACCTCCTATTCTCTAATATTAATTCTTGAAGTAGATTAAAAAACAATTTTCATTCCTTGCCAGGATTTAGGGCTTGTAAAGATATTGATGTAGACAGTCTTTGAAATATTAGAAGTTGGCAGCTACTGTAAAGATCCTAAACTCACTCAGCAAGACATTAAAGGAAGTCTCAGGGCAAAGTATGTTATCTTACATGTTAAATATATATCAAGCTTTTGGGGAACTATGGACATATGCATAGGTAGCTGGTGCATTTATTTAAAGCAGATTTTCCCTGGAATAAGGAGGAGGGTTATTTGAGGAGATATTTTATTAGTTTAAAGGAGGATTTTATATCTCTTGTTCTGAAAGTTCCTCCATGCCCTTTTACACAAATACACAAGCACACAGAGAATAGTGATAAGGTAGTTTGATAACCGATTTCAGTACCTGTACTTCTCTTTCACAGGTTTCATATTTTCATTTTTGCGTTTGTGTTTGTTCACAGATAGCATTAAATGTGTCCTCACTGCTCCCTTTTAGGCCTTACCCTAAGATTAATACACTTTATCAATTACTATACTCCAACATATTAGCTGTGTTGGAGTAAAGTAAACTTCAATACATGGCTAAAATGTTTAATTGATAGGAAACAAAGCTTGACAACTTGTCATTTTGTTGTTAAAATTTTCTATCAGTTCAGAAGAATAAAAATCTGGGAACATTATCACAAAACTGGAGTAATTAGATTAGGTTGATCTTCTTTTTCATGCCGTTGACAAGTTGTCTTGGTGTCACCCAGTATATATTTACAGTATGGTATCAGAATTTGTCCACTCTCATATAATTAATACAATCCTATAGATGCCCAGCACCAGGCAATCATCCATCTTATCTTTCTAAAACATAAATGTGCTTATGCCATTGCTTACAAACCTTAGCTGGCTCCTTACTGTCTATCAAATAAAAGTCAAACTGTGTAGCATGACATTCAAGATCCAAGACTCTTAAGATCTAGGAATAGGACCACCTCCCCACTTAACCCTTTTCCCCTCTGCCCCTTAGCAGTGAGGCAGAACCATGGGGCTGTAATAGAACTGCTTTGTGGGGAATAGTGGTCCAGGCACATGTGTGAAACAGGCTTAGTGGTGGAGAGAGAGGGTGGCACATCATGTCTATAGGCAGGCAGTGTGCACTGGGATAAGGCTAGAGGAATGTCACCAGGCTGGTGCTGGCTGTGGCATGGCCAGGGCTAACTGGCTATAACAAAAGTAGATACTTGGGCCATGGGAAGGGGAAGAGAAAGAAAACAGAAACCAGTGAGGAATCAAGAAAATTTCCAAGAACCACTTTCCTGGGCAGGCTTTGCAGAAACAGTGGGCACTAACATTGGGTTCAAACTCCTTGACTTCAGCTTCCTGACTTACCATAGCAGGCTCTGTGACTACAGTTGGGTTACTTTGCATATCTATGCTTCCCTTTATTTCCATTGCTAAAACTGGAATAAGAATAATAGTTTATTCATAGGTAGAATTAAACAAATTAACTCAGATGTCTACAGATGGTGGGTCTTCTATAAATCTTACCAATTATTATAATAAACTTTGAACTTTTTTCTTTTCATATTTATGAAATAAGAAAGCAGTATTTGACTGCAGTGACCAACTAGCTCCAGTTCGCTGGCATCTTCCCTGACAGTGTCATATCTGGAGGCCCCTGTTCTGGGCAAATCTGGATCATCAGTTGGTCACTCTAGTAGTGAGTGTGGGAACTCTACAAACAGAACATAAGGTGTTAACAACATGGCATGGGGTGAATCATACAAAATTGCCATTTTTGTAGGTCAAAATCATCAAATAGCAGCAATTTTATATGGCCTAACCCAGTAAAAAGTTTTAATGTGGCTAGGAGGGGTAATGAGAGGACAGGGTCTTCTATACTCTAAATTCCCTCTAGACAGGTTTTGTCTCTCTAGATCAAAAGAAAGAAAAAGCAGCAAATATTTCTTTAGCACTTACTAGGAACTAGGCATTGGACCATCTACTAAATCAGGAGGTTTTTTTTTTTAACTTTACTTTCATTGATCTGCACGACTCATAAGTCAGGAGAATCAACAATATGAAATGACGAAAATATGAAGCAAGCAAGAACATTAATTGTAAAGAAAAAGAAACAAGCCTGAAGGAGAATCTGAACATCTTAAAGAAGAAGATATGAGAGTCAGGGCATGCAGAGAGGAGATGGCTCTCTGAGTGAGGTGCACTGAGTCTGAAGGAGCTCACTTTCCAGGTCCAGAGACCCAGCCAAGTCTCACATGCAAGAAGTAGGCATCACATCTCATGGTGGGCAATGCCTCTCTGGAAGGAGGTCAACATGCTATGGCCTAAACCACAGCAGTGTGATAGTGAAAAAAAATTTTTTAATTTTTCATTTTATAAAAACACAGGAGGGAGAAATAGTCTAAGTTCATTTTGGCTTTTGAAAAAGACCTAGAGGATTTCATGATCCATCTGAAGCATATATGTAATTCTCTCTTTATGGGTTTGGAGGAAACAAGGACATGAAGTTTTCCTTAGTGAATGTCATTCTATGAAGGGATCTGTGAGTGGATTCTGGAAGGATCTCAAAACTGTTTTATTGGGTAGTTTTAAAGGGTGAACTGAACACATTAGAGCAGATATTTTTAACTCTTAAGAAAACTTGAAATGAAGTATAACAAAGAGAAGAAAACAGAAGTCATAGCTTTCAGTTCCAAAGATTCCATGACCTATGACTGGTTACTAGCTTCTAGGCAGAGATTGAGAAGCCATAGCATTTTATAAAGTATTTTATATTTATACTAGTGGCCCAGTGCACAAAATTCATGCACATTAAAAGGGAATTAATTAGAGGAAATATTTTAATATTGCTATTTGCCCTTTCTCTATAATACAAGTGTCAGAGATTAAAGAAAATTAGTAAAATATATATGAAAATCTCCCTCCTGTCAGAGTCTGGGGTGCGCCGCAGGACCTAGAGTCAGGTCCCTACCCACCCGTGCACACCTCAAAATTGCACGAGACCCAGACCCAACCGGCCCCATCCCCGTAAAGCCCCGCAGGGCAAGGGGTGCAGCCTCAGGTCCCCTGGCCTGGCACTGGGCAGGGGGGCACATCCTTAGAAGCCCTGTCAGGCAGGGGTGATGCAGCCTCAGGTCCTCTGTCAAGCCCTGCTGGGTGGAGGGAATGATCTCAGGTCCTCAGGTGCAGCCTCAGATCCTCCAGGCTGGCGTTGGGGCAGGAGGGTGCAGCCTCAGGTCCCCTGGCCCTGGAACAGGGGGTGTGGCCTCAGGTCCCCCTGCCCTGGCGTGAGGGAGTGAGGGCGCGAGGGCACAAGGGTGCAAGGCTGTGACAACCATTTGCATATTAGCTCTTTATTATATAGGGCTAGAGGCCTAGTGTACGACATTCGTTCACTGAGTGGGGGGGGGGTTCCTCGTGGGGAGTGGGCCTAAGCTGGCAGTAAGACATCCCCCAAGGGGTTCTTAGCACTGCTGCAGAGGCAAGAGAGGCTCCCACCACCGTAGCTGCACTTGCCAGCCCTGAGCCTGGCTTCTGGCTGAGCGGCACTTCCCCTGTTGGAGTACACTGACCACCAGGGGGCAGATCCTGCATTGAACATCTGCCACCTGGTGGTCAGTGTGTGTCATACTGACCCATTGTTCCCCCGTTTGATAGATTTGCTTATTAGGGTTTTATTATATAGGATAAATTCATACAGTATTCATAAAGTATTGTATAAAGTTGTTGATATGTATATTAAAAAGCAAAATAATTCACAAACAAAAGACTAGAAAGATTGAATATATATCTAATGCTCTACTTCTAGTAAATTTTGCAAAAGAAGTCTGTCAGAGGACTGCCTGCTTTATTTTGAGTTTCTGATGAGAGGAAAAGATGCCTCCCCCTATGGTTCTATTTGGAGGAGTGAGAATGAGACCCCTGGGGTTCAACCTGTCCTCAGACCCAGGGAGGCATCCCAGTCTGTTTCAGAATTACAGTTCATTAAAGCCTGTATGCATGGGGTCTGTGACATGCAAGACATGGAGAGAAGGGAATGAATACCTGCTTTTGAGGGGTTGACAGATTTTATGACAAGAAACAAGAAGTGGTTGACAAGAAAATGCATTATTGTGGTTAGTAATATATTCTGTTATATTACCTAATCATGATTCATGACTTACAATTAAGTCTTTTATCCATTTTGAATTTATTCTTGTGTATGGTGTAAGTTGTAGTCTAGTTTCATTTTCTTGCATGTACTTGTCCAATTTTCTCAACACCATTTCTTTCTTTAATTCTAAAAATGTGCTGCTTTTTAAAAAATAATTCTTTAGGGGACTATAAAACTGGTGGTTGAATAGGCAGATGTGTCCTGTGCCTTGTCCCAGAGCAGATAGAAGGAGCAACTAAATCAAATGACATCCACTTGGAATTGGCGAGTTAGACACAGCTGGTGAGACAATCCATAGCCAGAAAGGACAGAATATGCCTAGCAAATGGTAGGATCAGGGATCTGAGCTGGAAAGAACCATGCAACCACCAGGCCGAGAGGGTCAAGAGGAAGCTGCACTGCACCAAAGCCCCGTCTCTTGGGGACACATGAAACAACCAACTGTGGAAAGGAAGTCCACAGGGCTGCTGGAGGCTGGAGAATCTAGATCTAAGTCCACAGCCATGAGAGGCTGCACCCAAAAAGGTGGCCTTAAAGAGCTAACTGAGCCAACTGGTGCCAGGGGCAGAGAAACGCTCACTTGCATGGTTGTTTTGCCTCTGTTTGGTCTTTGCATTTATTCACTAAACCCAGTTCATAGGACTTTCAATTACAAACACTCACCCGAGGCTGCAGTGCAGGTGGATGTGAGGATTTGTGAAGACTGGGAAGAGGGTGTGGAGGTGAGCAGGACAGGGAGAGATGATGAGGAATCCAACACTGAGATATTTGTGACCCTCCGGACCCAAGCAGCCACTTTTCTCCTGAAGAGCCAGCCCCTCCCAGCAGCCTCAAAACAGCTAATACATCCATGACCAGCCTACACCTCAAGCTTTTCAAAGGAAACAAAGAGTCTGAATAGCTCCAAAGAGCCCTCAGGGACTGGGTTAAAAAGGGGCCATTCAGTCCTGGAAAGGGATACAGCACCACCCCCACCTAAAGCCCTGTCAGAAACAGATGTTTGAGTGATTAAGATTGACAACAGGCAGACAGGCAAAGCAGGTAGATTGGTCCTGCCTGTTTGCATCCAAGGCTGTGGAGACAGACATAGAGGAGTGGTAGATCCCTTGGAACTTCAATACGGTGTTGACTATGTAACAGGAAACTGAGAAGTGACAGACAGAAGAGTGGAGTCTTACACCAACCCCCACGGGGCATTAAAATTTGGCTGAAAGTGAATGACATTTCACTTTTTTATATTTTATCCTTTATTTCCAATTTTTTTTCCTTTTTTTATCTTTTATTTTTTATATTATTTTTTTCTTCATTCTATTTTTATGGTTATTTAACTTTATCTTATTTTTCCCTTTTCCACCCTTTTCTTCCTTACTTCTCCATTTTCATTCTGTTTTCTCTTCTCCTGTCCTTGTTTTAGTTTTTCTCTTTCCTTTCTTTTTACCCCTTATAAAAAATTGAACTTCTTTATCTGCTTTATTGACCTGTTATTATTATTGTAGTCTCTGTTGGTTTACTCATATCTAATTTCCTCTCTTTTGCTCCACGTCTTTTCTCTTTTTTAGCTAGTCAATTTTTTTAATGCCTTTGTTTTTCCTCTCCTCTCTTGCTCTCTTCCTCTCCTAATTGTTTAATTAGCTTCACTCACTAAACTCAAGCCTATCTGCTTCTTCTCTATTCTCCTTTTCCAAAAAATATATCTACCAGAACTTCTAGTTTCTATTTTTGTGTCTTTAGCTCATAGCCAAGAATTAAAAGACATTGGCAAATCAGTATAAGTTAAGAATCCTTCGATGTTTAAATATGTATTTCTGTGACTTTTTACAGTTGTTCTGCTCACTACTAATTTAATAGCATTTCTAAGCAGCTAAATTTTATCAAGTCTTTTCTACACATTTATCTTGTTTGTTTTTTTCAAAAGAAAAACAACTCTTTCATATTCACACTAAATTAATCTATATAGTTAAATTCCACAATTATAAATACCAATTGAAATCAGAGATAAACAGATTTTAGATCATGTGGTGTTGAGTTTTGTTAAACCTAACATTCCTGTGATGGGAGCAGAAGAGACTTGGGCAACTGGAGAGTAACTCCATAGCCACAAGCATTGAGTGTATAAAAAGAAGTCTTTGGTCATTGTGCTTTACAAAGGATGTAGGATTCAGCCAGAGTGGAGGCTGATTGAGAGCTTCTGACACATACCCATAGCAGAGTCTTTCCCTCAACATGTGTACATGATTTGTACTGCATGTAAACTTATTATAAAAAATACATTATCAAGAATTCACATATAGCCCAAGAGAACTTTCTGATAGAACCATGTGGCATAATGTTGCAGTATCTGAACAATTTGGAACAAAAATTAATTAGCTCTAACACTAAAATAAGTCAAAGGTAAAGTGTTCATTCAGACTCAATGTATGCATGATAGTTTTTAATGTAAAAACATAACTGCCATCCTTTGAAACAAAGAGAAATACATTCTTATACTACAATAATTCATAATTTTTGAAATTCTACCAATTCTGTCAAGAGTGTGCAATAGCTTAAATACAAAGAGGCTTTAAGGAAAAAGAAAGCTCAACAAAGCAATCAGTGAAAATAAAAGTTTTCTGGAATTCAATGTAAGCACTGACAATCAGCATTCACTACATTTTTAAGTGTTCATTACAAAGGAATGAACCAAGAAAACTTAATTTCATCAGCTATTGATTTATTGATATCCATGCCTTCATAAGAATCATTTGTAGCTATTCTCCAATAGAGTGGCATTATTCAAATGTCATATATTTTTCTTTCATTTTCATTGATTTCTCTGATTTATTAAGACTCTCACACTCTCTTATTTCTCATCATGCTCAGCAGAATCAATGCTCTACTCTAACCATCAAGCTTTCTATTGAATGTTTTTCCATAATCCATTCCTCCATAGTCCAAAAATTGAATTCAAAATCTTCTTCATAATGAAAATTATTCTTAACCTTACTTGTGTGGTTTTTTCTTTTCTTTATTAGTCAAATAACTTAAGTCTATAACCATCTGGAGTACAAAATATTAAGAGTTTGAATACTACTGCTTACATACAGTATAAGGTTGAGAGGTATGTACATATGTTAGACTTAACATCATATTGAAGTACACAAGGAAAAACATCTGTACCTATTTCCCTTCTACATTGTAACATATCTACCTGTTATTGTACAAAAGATGACCACAAGCAAAATGAAAAGTTGAGCAGAGAATTTATTTGGTCAAGTTAAGTAGCAAATCTGTTTAATTCATCTTCAAATTCTTTTTTCTCAAAAAATAGGAGATGGGAAGGGTGGTAAAAGAAATGTTTGAAAAGTTATAATTACTGTTGTACCATTAGAATATTTCAAATTAGCTAATTTAGAAAGCTTATCAAAGTAATTTAATTGTGATGAATGAACTAACATAAATTACAGTGTTTATTGGGAATAACACAACATGAAGCAGAGTAGCTTTTGAAATTTCAAGACAGTGATACAGCCAAATATTTTTTTTTCAAACACATGCTTCAAGTAATGATTCTAAAATACAGGAGATGAAGCCTTTTTGAATAAATACTGGTTTGATTCTAGTGTTTTGCATTTGTCCTGATGTTCTGCATTTCCTTGTGAAATAGCTGGTCATAAAACAATACTAAACAAGTCCTCAATTCTAAGTTTTTAGTTTGCAATGCGTTCATCAAGGATGGTATTGAGAGGTCATGATACAGCTCATGGTGTTTGGAGCTCAATACTCGGTATGTTGTGATTGGTAATTTTTCATGTAGGAAGAGCAAATTGTTCTCACAGTGGACATAAGTGTTCTATCCTCAGCCATGTTGTAGGCAGTTGTCACTCAGAACACTAGCAAGGGCTGAGATATTGGTATTTATCACAGAGAACTTAAAAAATGACATCATTAGAAATCTGCCCCTTTTTTGTACATTCTTCATACTCCCATTCAAAAAAGAATTAAACCTAGCCTAATTAAAAAGCTAAAAAGACAAGATGTATAATAAAGAAGATTAAGAACAGTTAAATAAAAAAGTTAAAGAAATTGAATATTAACCTTTAAAATTTTTTATAATGAGTGAATTTTCCATGCCAGTACCTAATGTAAATATCATATTTCTTTTGGTTTTATTAATTAAAATATTTTTTTAAAGCATAGGTTTAATTTCCACAAAGAAGATATATTGTATCAACTAATGTTATTTAGCTAGTCTTCATTGGCAAAACTACAGTAAAACTAGTTATGTTATGCCATGACTCTTACTTTTTTCTAAGGACTAGTGCCCTTATATTTACTGAGAAGATCCCTCTGAAAACATGTATTTACACACAAGTCTGGTCACCATCCCACCTGGACTTTGTATTCCTGTGGGGAGTGGATAAAATATGCAAATATGACATAATCTTAGTAGTGACCAATGTTGTGCAGAAAACATAATTGGGGCATGGGGATAGAGTTTAGCCAGAGGTTAGCGCACTTAATGGATGATGTTAGGTAGTGTACTCTGTAAGACATCCCTATGAGGCTAGTGCTACTAGTATTCTCATATTCATTTGATACATGAAAAATTCTAGACTCAAGGTCCCACATGTCAATGACAAACTCCTAGCAAAATGTTTACTTCCAGACTAGCAAGACTGGAATGTGGCAGTTGCTGCCTATAACTGCAACTATTCTGATAGAAATTCTCTTTCCGCAATTAAAACAGAGAAGTGTAGAGTAATCCTATTTGACTTATTTTCTATAACCCAAAGAAATAAAAGTAGGATAAGTGGTAGAAAGTGATAAAGAACCAACTTTTAGTATAAGGAAGGATTTTCTAACAATTATAAATGTCCAAAATTACCATTTGCTTCCTTATATGTAGTGGAAGTGGTGAAGTCTCTGCCTTTGATAGTGTTCAGTTACAAGCTGGGCAGTCACTTGCTAAGGGTGATAGAGCAGTCAAGTATTGGCTATATATCTGGACTACACACATTGCAAGGTGACTCTACCCTTGAAATCTTGTGATCTTATGTTGTGTAGGGTCTGTGTATGGTTTAAATTCTTCAAAATAGATCTAAGGCCAATCTTATGTGGGGACCAATATTTCTGATCAACATCATGATAATGAGCATTCTGTAAAGAAAGAGACTTGAGAAGCTATTTTTAATTTAATAGTATATTAATTTAAATAAAACCTTATACTGACTTTTACTTTAATAGCCAAAATAAAATAAAATAAAAACAACCCCCAAAAACTAAGAATCAAAAGTGGAAAACCTACAGAAATAAGAACACTATTATCAGTGTTTTTTGGCTAAAGTAAAGTAATTTAGCATATTTATATAAAATAACCTTTCCCTTAAGTTAGAAGTTCAAGGATTTTTAAAAAATCTGGCTACAGTATTTATGCAATTTAATGAAGCCCAATTCCTTGTAACTATAACTACAATTATTCCCATATTAACTTTACTTACTTAATGATGTCTATTTGTCTTCCTAAAATGTGTTTCATTGTGTTTTACTAGGCTGTGCTTTTGAAATTCTCATGTTTTTTAAAACTCAAGTTTAAAAGGAGAAATGAAATGCAGGGGTGGGAGAGGGCTGGGCAGCAGCCAGGAGTGCACAGGGCTCAAGAATCCTCAAACAATGAAACACATGACAAAGCAGCAGCTCTCATGGACACTTACATGAGACATGTCCTCTACTTAATGGCCTTTATACCCCTAAACCTCAAGAATTTCATCTTGGATTTGGAGCCCACCTCCTATAGTAGGGAAGAGACAGAACTTCCAAACTGCATGAAGTTTACCTTAATTTAGGCCATATATACATTAAAGTAAGTAAAAATCTACTATATTCCCTATCACAGTTTAAGTAAAAAATGAGTCCCATTGCCATTATTACTATTTTACAAGTAGTAGTACTGATATCATTCCAGTGCTCTAAGTTGAGAAAGATCTCAAAGGATCACACTGATCTGCATCTGTACCATCAGTCTTCAGCTTTGTCAGGTGCTGCATGCTGGGAAACATGAAATTGACTGGCAATAAAGCCTTCAGATCCCTCTTCCCCCTTCCCCCAATGACCTGCAGGGAATGGACCAGTGGTTCCCTAGGGAGCATGAAGTTGTAGCTTCCTGGTGAAACAAACAGGCCTCTGCTTCCCAGATGAATATGCTAAAAAATGTCTGACTTTCCCTTTGCTCTCTTCCTTTAATAATATTAATAACTGATAATTATGATGATAACTTTAGTATATTGAAAAAGAAAATTTAATGTATATACTTTGATAGAAGTAGCCAATGTCTAAGAATTTTACCTAAGGAGTAATCACTCAAATAGGGAGAGAGATTTGTACAAAGGTATTCAATGTAGCATCCTACCTAATAAAAGAGTAATATGCAAATTAACCATCACTCTGCTACACCCACAAGCCATGCCCACAAGCCACGCCTACCAGCCAATCTGAGCAAGTATGCAAATTAACTCCAACCAAGATGGCTGCCACAGAGAATAGGAAGGAGGCTTGGGTTTCCCTGGCAATAGAGGAAGCCAAGTTTTCCACACACCATGGCGGGCCCAGGCCTCCACTCAAGGATACAAAGTTTCAATTATAGAAGATAAATCCCAAGGAAAATAGCGGCAGCCACAGAGTTGGAGAGAACAGGCTAGGGTTGCCCCCAATGATGGAGGAAGCCAAGCTTCTGCAGCCCTGGCTGGCCTAGGCCTCCACTCCAGGCTACAAAGTTTTAATTATAGAAGGTGAATAAACACCAACAGAAATGGCTGCCATCACGGAGAAGCAGAAGGCTTGGCTTTGCTCTAGGCTACAAAGTTTCAATTGTAGAAGATAAATAAATCCCAGATACCAGGGCCTCCGCTTGGGTCGCCGGGGGGCATGGCTGGCCTGAAAACCACCACAGGCCCCTCACCCAGGCCACCCCACACCCCAAGGGAACCCCCACCCTAATCCGGGACACCCTTCAGGGCAAACCAGCTGGCCCTCACCCATGCACCAGGCCTCTATCCTATCTAATAAAAGAGTAATATGCAAATTGACCATCACTCCAACACATGATCAAGATAGCTGCCCCCATGTGGTCAAAGATCCTGCCCCCATGTGGACACAAGATGGCCACCACAAGATGGCCAGCAGAGGAGGGCAGTTGGGGGCAATCAAGCCTGCAGGGGAGGGCAATTAGGGGTGACCAGGCCAGCAGAGGAGGGAAGCTGGGGGCAAACAGGCTGTCAGGGGAGCAGTTAGACACCAATCAGGCTGGCAGGGCAGTGGTTAGGGGTTGATCATGCTGGAAGGCAGAAGTGGTTAGGGGCAATCAGGAAGGCAGGCAGGTGATCAGTTGGGAGCCAGCAGTCCTGGGTTGTGAGAGGGATGTCCGACTGCCCTAAATGGGCAGTGGGACATCCCTCGAGGGGTCCCAAATTGGAGAGGGTGCAGGCTGGGCTGAGGGACTCCCCCTCCCCACCCCCGTGCATGAATTTCATGCACTGGGCCTCCAGTTGTTTATAAAGGGGGAAATCTGTGAAAAAAACAAATATTTAATAATGGGTACAGTGAAATAAAATTTGGTAGGAAGATACCAGGGGTTATTGTGCTGGCATTAAATATTATTTAATTGATTCAAATTTTTTGCTATGGAAAGAGACTGATAAAAATATTGAATTAAAAAGGTAAGTTATATAAAAATATCATCAGATTTATGTAACATGCAAATTGTCTATCCATTTTATGAACTATGAATTGCTGAAAAAAGTGTTCCACAAAAATATAAGTGCTTTTGTTATTGCTATTTGTATTTTCTGCAATCAAAAACTATTTTTAAAGAAAATAAGACAAATATTAGATTAGTAAGAATGGTTGATAACTTCCTGAAAAGAAAAAAAAAAAAAGAGTTGCTGTTTGAGCAAGGCCAAAGGAAGAAAACATTTGGAAAACTTTCTATTCAACTTTTAAATTTTAATTTAATCTAGTATTTTAAACTATGAAAGTAACTCAGCTTCATAGTAAAAATAAATAATAATAATAATACAAATGTCCATAAAGTGAAGTGAAAGTTATTTGTATGTCTTGAGGAGAATGTGAATCAACCAGAACTGCTGATGGCAGTGAAAACTGGTGCCATTGATTTAGAAAACTGCTGGGTACTCTATTCCAACTATTTGTATAAATGCAAACGTATTCACAGCAGCAAAAGTCATCATAGCCCCAAGCTGGACACAACCCAAATGTCTGTCAATAGTGGGATGAATAAAATAAATTGTGGTATATTCATATACAGAAAACAATAAGGTACTTCTGCATACAACATTAAGAATATCACAAACAATGCTGAAAAAAAAGATGACAAATGTGAATTAGTACATATTATCTGTTTCCATTCATGTAAAACTGAAAAACAGGGAAAGCTAACATGTCTGTATATAGTTGCATTGAGTGTGAAGGTATAACTGGGAAGGCGAACAAGAGTAATTCCTGGGTGCTAGTAATATTCTCTTTTTTAAATTGTAAACTATAAATATACTAGAGGCCCGGTGCACGAAATTTGTGCATGAGGGGGGGGGTGTCCCTCAGTCCAGCCTGCACCCTCTCCAATCTGGGACCCCTCAAGGGATGTCCGACTGCCCGTTTAGGCCCGATCCAGGTAGGATTGGGCCTAAATGGGCAGTCGGACATCCCTCTCACAATCCAGGACTGCTGGCTCCCAACTGCTCGCCTGCCTACCTGCCTGATTGCCCCTAACCGCTTCTGCCTGCCAGGCTGATCACCCCTAACCACTCCCCTGCCAGCCTGATTGATGTCTAACTGCTCCCCTTCCAGCCTGTTTGCCCCCAACTTCCCTCCTCTGCAGGCCTGGTCACCCCTAACTGCCCTCCCCTACAGGCTTGATCACCCCCAACTGCCCTCCCTTGCAGGCCTGGTCCCTCCCAACTTCCCTCCCCTGTTGGCCATCTTGTGGTGGCCATCTTGTGTCCACATGAGGGCAGGATCTTTGACCACATGGGGGCAGCCATCTTGTGTTGCAGTGATGGTCAATCTGCATATTACTCTTTTATTAAATAGGATAGAGGCCTGGTGCACGAGTGGTGGCCGGCTGGTTTGCCCTGAAAGGTGTCCCGGATCAGGGTGGGAGTTCCCTTGGGGCATGGGGTGGCCTGTGTGAGGGGCCTGTGATGGTTTGCTGGCCACGCCCCGCGGCGACCCAAGCGGAGGCCCTGGTATCTGGGATTTATTTATCTTCTACAATTGAAACTTTGTAGCCTGGAGCAGAGCCAAGCCTTCTGCTCACCTCGTGGTGGCAACCATTTCTCTTGGGATTTATTTATCTTCTATAATTGAAACTTTGTAGCCTTAAGCGGAGGCCTGGCCCAGCCAGGGTGTGCAGAAAGCTTGGCTTCCTCCATCACCGAGGAAACCCAAGCCTCCCTCCTGCTCTCTCTGTGGCTACAGCCATCTTGGTTGGTTTAATTTGCATACTCTCTCCTAATTGGCTGGTGTGTGTGGCCTGTGGGTGTGGCTGATGGGTATAGCGGAGTAATGGTTAATTTGAATATTACTCTTCGATTATGTAGGATAACTTAAACTCTTTTCCAAGTGACCTTACCAGGTAGCTCAATTGGTTAGAGAAGCATTCTTGATATACGAAGTTTGTGGATTCAATCTCTGATGTTTCTCTCTATCTCTCCCTTTCAATCAATAAATTAAAAAACAACTTTTTTGAGTGATCAAGCATCAATAAAAAACATTTTTTAAATGTGCAAAAATAACCATGAAAATTCTGAAGAAAGTAGAGTATAGGAACAGTTTATATCTGTGAAATGTTACAATGTATTATGGATCTACAGTCATCAAAAAGAATATGGTTTTAGTACAGAAATAGATAATAGTCGAAACAAAGACCAGGTCCAGAAGTGGACCTAAATGGAAAATCAACATTTTATACAATGTTTATATGAACAGTTACTTGTAATTTTGGTCAGTGTTAGATTTCAATAAATTAACTAATTAAATTGAGTAAAATCCAGAAAAAAAAACCAAAACCTGATTTTTCTCATATGCTTATTTGCCCCAGTAAGATGAGAAATAGATTAAAACTGGGTGGCAGTAGTGGGCAGGGATAACAGACTTTGTTACTAACTGGAAAAAGTAAAAAAGTTGACCACACACACTTTGGTTTATCATATCTGCTAAGTCAGAGAGCGCTTTAATTTTGCTTTGTTAAACTGATGCAGGACTGTAAAGGAGTTTGTAGCATTTTAAGTGATAGAAAGCCCACCTCAAATCAAGAAGTGATTTCTTGGTATCTTTTAAAAGTCCTAAGGTAGATTTTGTTTTGGGAAAGGTTGAATACAGAAGATTAAGTAGTGTCATCAGGTGGCTGTTTCCTGAATTCACAATATGGCTAGCAGCCTGCATCCTGCTGAATTCCCACACAGTGAAAAGGTAGGGTCTATGTCCCAGCATTCTCTGTGAAGGCCTCACAACTCTAATGGATCACACCCCTTGAGAAGCAAACATGTTGGCTGGAGAAATGCTTTGATTGAAGTAGTTTAGTTTCACATCACGTATTCCATATCTGAGCTATTCAGACATCAATCTAGAGTGGGGGAGAAGATGAACCCTAAAGGGAAATCAGAATGTGATCACCAAGAAGAGGTTGAATGGACCCCATCTAGAGTAAAATACACAGGGGAAGAGGCCCTATGAATTTAACCTTGACATGTGTTTATTAATGTTAAAAACTAGGTAGCTGTAATGAACTGAATGCGTGTGCCTAATCCCCACCAATTCAAATGTTGGCGCCCTAATCTCCAATGTGATGGCATTTGGAGTTTGGGTGGAGAAAATTTGGATGGGAGAAAATAATTTCAGTATAGAACATCATGTATGCAAGGATCTCTTTAACCCACCAATTATTTAAATACCTTAAACATTACACATCCATTGGCAATGGTCATAATTTGGGACCTTATGTATTTTAGCAGTCTTATCTTTTTCTTCATTAGACTACATGCAGAGCATACTCTAAACCTATCACAATCTACCAGTTAAGAGAGTTATTTTGTAGGACTGTGAGTCCTAGAATAGAGGTCTTCCTATTAAATCTTTGTCATCCTAGCCTCCAAATTTCTTCATTACATTCCCCTAAGCAAAAGACCTAGATAACCCCTGTTATCTTGTGTATTGTGCAGCACACTTCTTTTGTTATGCATGGAACATCAGTATAATTAGCTAAGGATCCCTTAGAGGTCAATTTTAAATGAAACCACATTTAACTGCAAGGAATTCTTTTATTCCCCCAAGATGATGCTAATTTTCTAACTCACTATGTGAAATATGTCAAATCTCTGCAAAGTAAACCCATCAAAAATAAAATGGTAGCCCTAACCTGTTTGGCTCAATGGATAGAGCATTAGCCTGCGGACTGAAGGGTCCCAAATTCGATTCCGGTCAAGGGCATGTACCTAGGTTGCAGGCACATCCCCAGTAGGGGGTGTGCAGGAGGCAGCTGATTGATGTTTCTAACTCTCTATCCCTCTCCCTTCCTCTCTGTAAAAAATCAATAAAATATATTTTTAAAAATAAATAAATTAAATTAAATGGTATAGTTTATCAACCCCTCCTAGTATAGAAAACAAAGAAAGCCCTAGCTAGTTTTGTTCAGTGGCTGGAGCATCAGCCTGCGGACTGAAGGGTCCTGGGTTTGATTCCAGTCAAGGGCACATGCCTAGGTTGTGGGTTCGATCCCCAGTGTGGGGCTTGCAGGAGACAGCCAATTGATGATTCTCTCTCATCATTGATGTTTCTATCTCTCTCTCCCTCTCTCTTCCTCTCTGAAATCAATAAAGTAATGTTTTAAAAAAAGAAAACAAACAAAAAGAAAGTTAAACCCAAGGGGCTAAAGAACCATAAAATTAAACCAAATATAAGCATGGCAATCAGTTCTGGATTTGCTGAGTTTCTAAGCAAAATGCTCTGTGTTCTCTGGAAATAGTGATTTGCTAAAAGAAATCAAGTAATTAGTAATTTTTTATTTCTAGTATTTCTTTGGTTGCCTAAGTAATTTATTTTAGTCCTAAAGCCCTCTGTTTCCCAAATCATTGTGTTAAGAAGAAAGAATAAGTGGTCATGTTACAGAAAACCGAAGAAGAACAAAGCAATACTTAGAGAGATAGAGTTACATTTATTACGCGCGGGTCCAGAGGAAAATGTTTCTCAATTTCTGGGCCCCAACATGCAGGAATTTTCCCTATTTATATGTTTTTACCTTCTTTGTCTCCCAAATATGGGGTGTTTCCGGCCCCTTTTGCAAGTTCTTAAAGAGCCCGTATGTACTGGGGCCTTGAGACCTCAACCAGAGGCCTGGCAGCACTGATAACCTTGTCTGGGAAAGGTTTAATGGCCTCTCTGAAGTGGGAGTAGTCTTAGCAAGCAAGAATTTACAGAAGCCAAATAGCAGGGTTAAAATTTCAAACAGCAGTTTTTATATAAGATAAATGCTTCAGTCAGAGAACCTCCATGTAGCAGGTAACCAATACATACTGCTACAGACTGAATGTCTCCTTTTCCCCCTCCACCACCAAATTCATATGTTGAAGCTCTAATCCCCATGTGATGGTACTTGAAGATGGGGCCTTTGGGAAGTTATGAGAGTGGGGTCCCTATGATAGTATTAGTGCCTTTATAAGAAGAGGCACCAGGGAGTTTTCTCTCACATAGCATGAAACTGGCCTTCTGCAAGCCAGGAAGAGAGCTATCACCAGAATGTGACCATGATCTTGGTCACCTAGCCTCCAAAACTGTGAGAAATAAATCTCAGTTGTTGAAGCTACACAGTCTATGGTATTTTGTTATGACTGACTAAGGCACACATGTATTGAATGAAGCAATGAATGGCCATTGATTTGATAATTGTATAGGCTCCAAATATATGACAAATAACCGTGGAATCATAAAGAATGAGTGGGACATAGGCAATAATTCTTATCTGGAGTCCACCTAGCAACCTCACTTCAATATCACACTTCCCATGCTGGTAGGCCATGGCACCTGACATGTTCTATATGTGCCACATGTGTCCAGGGCTCAGACAGCTGATCCCTTCTCAAAAACACAGTTTCTGTGTTTTTCTAAGCTAGTCATTATATAGAGAAGGCAGCCTCTTGTCAACATCTTAGAGTTTGGCCCTAATTAGCAACAGTTCTCAACAAGTACAAGGCAGTGACTGAACTTTTTTTTCAGAGACTCCTACATTGCATTCTATAAATATAGAGAATTATATATATACTAGAGGCCCAGTGCACAAAATTCGTGCACAGGGGGGTTGTCCCTCAGCCCAGCCTGCACCCTCTCCAATATGGGAACCCTCGAGGGATTTCTGACTGCCCGTTTAGGCCCGATCCTCCTGGGATGGGGCCTAAATGGGCAGTCGGACATCCTTCTTACAATACAGGACTGCTGGCTCCCAACCAGTCACCTGCCTGCCTTCCTGATTGCCCCTAACTGCTTCTGCCTGCCAGCCTGATCACCTCCTAACCACTCCCCTGCCAGCCTGATTGATGCCTAACTGCTCCCCTGCCAGCCTGTTTGCCCCTAACTGCTCTCCCCTACAGGCCTGGTCACCCCTAACTGCCCTCCCCTGCAGGCCTGGTCACCCCTAACTGTCCTCCTCTGTAGGCCTGGTCCCCCCCAACTGCTCTCTCCTGCAGGCCCAGTCGCCCCCAACTTCCCTCCTCTGCCAGCCTGGTCACCCCTAATTGCCCTCCCCTGCAGGCTTGATTGCCCCAACTGCCCTCCCTTGCAGGCCTGGTCCCTCCCAACTGCCCTCCCCTGCTTGCCTGATCACCCACAACTGCTCTCCCTTGCAGGCCTGGTCCCCCCCAACTGCTCTCTCCTGCTGGCCATCTTGTGGTGGCCATCTTGTGTCCACATGGGGGCAGCCATCTTTCACCACATGGAGGCAGCCATCTTGTCTGTTGGAGTGTTGGTCAATTTGCATATTACTCTTTTATTAGATAGGAGGATAGAGGCCTGGTGCACAGGTGGGGGCCTGCTGGTTTGCCCTGAAGGGTGTCCCGGATCAGGGTGAGGGTTCCCTTGGGGCGTGGGGCAGCCTGGGCAAGGGGCCTGTGGTGGTTTTCAGGCTGGCCACGCCCCCGGTGACCCAAGCAGAGGCCCTGGTATCTAAGATTTATTTATCTTCTACAATTGAAACTTGGTAGCCTTGAGTGGAGCCAAGCCTCCTGCTTGCAGCCATTTTTGGTGGGATTTATTTATCTTCTATAATTGAAACTTTGTAGTCGTGAGTGGATTCCAAAGCGGGCTAGGGTGTGTGATAAGCTTGGCTTCCTCCATTGCTGGGGAAACCCAAGCCTCCTGCTCGTTCCATCGCCACAGCCATCTTGGTTGGGTTAATTTGAATATTCGCTCCTGATTGGCTGGTTGGTGTGGCTGGTGGGTGTAGTGGAGGTACGGTCAATTTGCATATTACTCTTTTATTACGTAGGACTGGAGGCCCGGTACATGGATTTGTGCACTGGTGGGGTCCCTCAGCTTGGCCTGTGCCCTCTCACAATCTGGGACTCCTCAGATGTCAGACTGCCGACAGTCCGACATCCCCCAAGGGATGTAGTAGTGCACGAAGTGGCAGGCAGCCAGGGAGGAGCCCAAGCCTTGGCCAGGGGCTGCACCATGCTTATTCCACTCATTCTGGCCCTGCTGTGCCTGCTGCTGCTCAGTAGCGCTTCCACAGAGGCAGGAGAGGCTCTCACCTCCACAGCAGCACTAGCCAGCCATGATACCCATTGGTCAGCTTAGCAGCGCTCCCGTTGACAGAGCGCACTGACCACCAGGGGCAGCACCTGCTTTGAGCATCTGCCCCCTGGTGGTCAGTGCATGTCATAGCAACCAGTCGATCGGTTGACCGGTCAGTTGACCAGTCGCTTAGGGTTTTATATATATAGATTAGAAGTCAGAATAACAGATATCTTTGAGTATATTTTTAAAACAAGAACTGCTCATCCTATCTAATAATAGACAAATATGCAAATTGACCATACCTCCGACATGCCCACAAGCCACGCCCACAAGCCAATTAGAGCGAGTATGCAAATTAACCCAAGCCAAGATGGCTACAGCCACAGAGAGCAAGGTTTCCTAGGTAACAGAGGAAGCCAAGTTTTACGCCTGCCCTTTCCAGGCCTAAGCCTCCACTCAAGCTACAAAGTTTCAATTATAGAAGGTAAACAAATTCAAACAAATGGCGGCAGAATGGAGCTTGAGAGAGCAGGCCAGGGTTGCCGCTGGCAACAGGGGATGCAAAGCTTTCCGCACACCCTGGCCGGGCCCACCTGCTTAAGGCTACAAAGTTTCAATTATAGAAGGTGAATTAACCCCAACACAAATGGCTGCTGGCCTTGGAGGGAGCCCTAGGCTTGGCTCCTCTCCAGGCTACAGTTTCAATTGTAGAAGGAAAATAAATTCCAGATACCAGGGCCTCCACTTGGGTTGCCAAGGGGTGTGGCCGGCCTGCAAACCACCACAGGGCCCTCGCTCAGGCCGCCCCACACCCCAAGGGAACCCCCACCTGATCCAGGACACCCTTCAGGGCAAACCAGCTGGCCCCCACCCCTGTACCAGGCCTCTATCCTATCTAATAAAAGAGTAATATACAGATTGATCATCACTGCAACACACAATATAGCTGCCCCCATGTGGTCAAAGATGGCTGCCCCCATGTGGACACAAGATGGCCACCACAAGATGGCCAGCAGGAGAGGGCAGTTGGGAGGTACCAGGCCTGCAAGGGAGGGCAGTTTAGAGGGACCAGGCCTGCAAGGGAGGGCAGTTGGAGGTGATCAACCCTGCAGGAGAGGGCAGTTAGTAGTGACCAGGCCGGCAGAGGAGGGAAGTTGGGGGCAAACAGGCTGGCAGCAGAGTGGTTAGGGGGTGATCAGGCTGGCAGGCAGAAGCAGTTAGGGACAATCAGGAAGGCAGGCAGGCAAGCAGTTGGGAGCCAGCAGTCCTGGATTGTGAGAGGGATGTCCAACTGCCCATTTAGACCCGGTGGGATCAGGTCTAAACGGGCAGTCGGACATCCCTTGAGGGGTCCCAGATTGGAGAGGGTACAGGCTGGGCTGAGGGACAACCCCCCTCCATGCACGAATTTCATGCACTGGGCCTCTAGTGTGTAGATGATACAGATTTGAGAACACAGTTATGCTAGTTTAACATAATAACAATTCATTGTTAAACATATTTAGGAATATAAATGATTATGTTTTTTCTTTACCTTGATATCTAAAATGAAAGAGTTTACAATGAGTATAATATAGTAAGTTTTAACTTTTATTCTAATTTCTGTTATTTTTCTTCTTACAAAAATTCAATGTGAACACACACATAAATATTCAACAAATAATTAAACTCATATCACTTAATACTTCTCATACTCACCACTTAATTTGGGGTAATGCTCCTTTATTGGGCATTCTAGCTGGAGGAAAGAGAAAATGGGAAGATCACCATCCATCTCCAGTCTTGTACTGTGGTTAAATACTGCTCAGACTTTATGCTAACCTATCCCTTCTCTCCTCAGATACAGAAGTCTGTTGTAAAACTGTGTCCTTGAGTTTTCATTCCCTAATGACACCATCTGTATTTCATGGAGAGAACATTGTTAAATTACTCCCCAGGATCCTGGATTATTAATATTACCCTCCCTGTCCTCAGCCAGGTCTAAATCCATGAGCAGCCCACGTGGGAATTTTCCTCATGAGTACAGAATTTCAGATGTATAAGAACTTTTTTTTAAATTAATATCTACTTCAAATGTCAGCTTCCTTATCTGCAGGTCATTTCCTTGTCTACATGGACATTCAGAATAATTTCCTTCCTCCATTATATTTTGTTCCTTGAAAGTATTTTATAATCGGAGTGCATGTTGCTCTCTCTTTCTGAGGCTTTTTTGTTTCAGGAAAATGTATGAGGCCTCTCTAGTTTAAGCATCTAGATCTCGTGTCCTACTGCTTGTTCTTGTATATTGTAAGTGTGCAGATAATAAAGTAGCATTATGTTCTAAGTGGAGAATCTAAGGATAAAAGCCAGGCTAGTTATAGTTTTCTTCATCCTGTTATGGATCAAATTTCTAAAAATTTTTAATGTCTGAATAAAGATTTGGAAATTTAGAAATCTAGCTGATACAGTAACTATTGTAAAAAGTAGTTACCATTAAAATTTTACCTATGTGATTTAAACATTTCTATAAAATTAACCAAATTACTATGCTTTTGACTTGACTTGCTGTCATTATAAATGTTTATTTGCCCTGTTAGCTGATATAACAGGGCCCATAAATGTCTTATGGGTCTTATGTTACCCAAGAGGCTTTCCATTTTAATTTTTAGTTTACTACTTGTACTTTTATTTACTTTTCCTCAAAGTCTACATCTCTTTTTATTTATGTTACCACACTTTGATTTGAAATTTTGGCATAAAAATTCAATTAACACATTGTTAATGAAGAAGAAAATAAAACAGGAAAAATGCAGGTTTTAATAGGTTAGTTTAGATTACAGACTTTATAAAAGTATTTACTCTGGCTGGGGTAATTCTTTAGTGTTACCTATTTATTAAGTTTCAAGGGTCCATAACCTTTTTTTATTGTCATCTGGCACATTTAATTTATTTAAAATATCTTTTTATTTCAGAGAGGAAAGGAGAGGGAGAGAGATAGAAACATCAATGATGTGGGAGTGTTGGAGACTGGGTGTAAGCTGACATGGTCCTTGCACCCGAAGGGACTAACAAGGCTCAGTCCTCTACCCATGCAGTTTTCCCAGGCTTGTTTGGGTGGCGATTATCAGTAGAATGAGAGCAACCTTTCATGGCTTGCCAAGAAATCTGTAATTATTTACTGAGATTTGCTGTACCGAGAATTTGCCCTTCTGCTCTATCTCTCCCTTAGAGATTAAGAGGAACAAAGAGTAAATTCCTCTTGACAGACTTCCTATTCAGTGTTTGTGTATAAAAGGCATTATGCAGTTAATAAAGCTGCTGCAGTCAGTCAATGGCTCGCAACCCTCCCAATCCTGCTTTCCTATCTTTCTTTCTTTTCTCTATTCCCACCTCCCTACCTCAGCCCGGTTCAACCGTCAGGCTGGCCCTGACAAGAGAGAATCATTAATTGGCTGCCTCCTGCATGCTCCTCACTGGGGATTAAGCCTGCAACCCAGGCATGTGCCCTGACTGGGAATTGAACTATGACCTCCAGGTTCATAGGTCGATGCTCAACCACTGAGCCATGCCAGCCAGGCAACACATTTAATTTTTAAAAGAAAATGTGTCCAGAAAAAAATTTTTTAGATGTAGACAATATTGTTCTAAAATTTCATGGAAAAGCAAAAGACCTAGAATAGTTTAAATAATTTTGAAAATGAAACATGTGTATCTCACTCAATATTAAGGCCTAATATATATGTCTGCAGTGACCACACAGAAGAAGGACATATACACATACCAATGGAACAGAACACACACAAAGTCACCCGACTAGTTTTTGACAAAGGGACAAAATAAATTCAATGGAGCAATTAAACATCTATAGATGAAAAAATGAGCCCCAACCTTATAGAAAAATTAATTCAAAAGAATCATGGATTTAAATGTAAAATGTAAAGCTATACACCTCTTAGGGGAAAAAAATTAAAACATGGGACAAAAGTTCAGAAAAATGTTCTTAGACTTTATTTCAAATATATGATTCATAAAAGCAAAAATCAACAGGTTAGCCTTCATCAATAAAAATCTACAAAATGGGAGAAACTATATATCCATCAAAGGACTATTATCTGGAATATTTAAAAGAACTCTCAAAACTTAATAATCAAAATCTAACAACCCAATTAGAAAAATGAAGTAAAAACTGAAGAGTCATTTTACCCAAGAGGGTATAAAGATAGCAAATAAGCACATTAAAAATGTTCAACATCATTAGTTATTAGGAAAACACAAATTAAAACCACAATAAACTATTACCATACACATATCAGAATGATTAAAGTAAAAAAAAAAATACTGACAACACTGAATGCTGGTGAGGATGCAGAGAAACTGGACAGCATATATTGCTGGTGGGAATGTAAAATGGTACAGCCATTCTGGAAAACAGTTTGGTAATTTCTTTTAGAAATATACAAATACCTGGGTCAGGGTTGGGTGCAGGCTAGAAGGAGTCAATGGAGGTAAAAGGGGGACATCTTTAAGACTTTCAACAGTAAAAATAAATTATATATGTATACACACACACACACACACACACACACACACACACACACACACATCATATGCCTTGGTGATTTCAGTCCTGGGAATTTATCTCAGAGAAATGAAAACTTAAGTTTACAAATACAGCAGCCTTATTCATAATAGCCCAAACTGGAAACAACCCAGATGTCCTTCAATAAGTGGATGGTTAGACAAACTATCAAACATCCATACTATGGAATACCTCTCAGTAATAAAAAGGAACAAATTATTGATATATTTAGCCACCTGGACGAGTATCCAAAGAATCATGCTGAGTAAAAAAGCCAATTCTAAAAGGCTTTATACTTCTTGATGTCATTTATATAACATTCTTGAAATGGCAACATTATAGAAATATAAAATTGATTACTAGTTGCCAGAAATGGAAGAAGGAGTTTGTAAGAGGGACTGTGTAGGAGGGAAGTAGATATGGTTATAAAAGGACAACATGGGTGATCTTTGTGGCAATGGGAATATACTGGATCTTGACTATCTCAGTATCAAAATCCTGGTTGTGATATTGCACTAGAATTTGCAAGATGTCTTCATTGACGGGGGGTGGGGGGGTGGGGGGGTGGGGGGGGGCGGGGAGGGGAGACGAGAAGGGCATACAGAAAGTCTGTTATTTTTTACAACTGCTTGTGAATCTACCATTACATAATTCTAAATAAAAAGTTTAATTTTAAAACAGTAACTGTGTTTGAAAAGTAATTTTGTTTGTTACCAAATTATAAAGATAAATTCAATTAAATGAGAATTATGATGTTTATTCTCCCTCCTCTCTCTCTCTCTCTCTCTCTCTCTCTCTCTCTCTCTCTCTCTGTTTGGTTTTTTCTGAAAGGTCTGCGAGGAGCCATAGCATTTGCCTTAGCTATTCGGGACACAGGATCTCAGCCCAAACAAATGATGTTCACCACCACACTGCTGCTTGTGTTCTTCACAGTCTGTGTGTTCGGAGGAGGGACGACCCCCTTGCTGACTTGGCTTCATATCAGGTTAGGAGCACTGTTTAAGGGAGGATACCTGAGGAGGCATGGCTGCGCAGTTCCAGTTTGTAGTTGCTGACTTGCTCAAAAGTACCATGGCAGGTCTGTGTGCTAACTGCCCAGGGGAAAATGCACAGTCAGTCACAAGGTGACACAATATGACCTATCACCAACTGACCTGAATTTTCCACGAGTCCTAGAAACCTCAGGGTGATGTCTGTTTATAGTATGTCCCTAGAAATGATTAATTTATCTATGAATTCCTCCATTCAACACTCTTGAGTTTATTGTGGTTGGAGTTTACAAAAATGAGTAAGACACAGGTATTGTCCTCAAGATGCTCACAATCCAAAAGGCTTTATACAGAAAAATATCTAATACCAAGGAGAAAGTGAATTTGTTTTATTTTAAATTTCTGAGATTCCAAGATGGCAGTGGATTAAGTGGAAGCTACACTGACACTCTCCCAGGACCAAACTGGAATTACAACTAAAATACAGAAAAACTTCCTGAAAAATCAATTGAAGACTAGTTGGAGAGAACCCTGATAACCAAGGACATAAGTGGAGACCACATAGAGACAGCATTGACAGGGGCTGGGTTCCCTCCCGGAGCTGCGGGCTCACCGGGCGCCTCGCCATCTTGCAAGGAAAGGAGGATTTTATTGGAAACCTGACTTTCCGCGACAACTGCAAACACTGAACAGCTGCGAGAACCAGAACACCGGTCCCCTATCGGCGCAAACATTCGGATTCAAAGGAACCCTTCACTGAACCACGGAAAGGTCAGATTTCGCCTGAAATAAGGTGTGGTTTCTAATCCCCGCGGTGGGAGGGAAGCGCGCGAGCCGTGGGACCAGCGGGAACCGGGAGGTCTGTGCCTAGAAAAACCAGTGGCAGTTGGAGCTGCCGTGATCCGTGAATGTGGAAGGGGTCCTCTGAGTTGCTAACTGAAGTGACCTCTTAAAATCAACTCATTTTAATCTGACGAGGAGGATCAGACTAAGAATTTTCAAAGGAGTGCGGGCTCCTTAGTCTGGCGCACAGACCCACTGTCCGCACACTTGGGCTCTTCCCGACTCTGCTTACTAAGCCCAACGCATAGGAAAGCCCAGGTGGAAAAACCCTGAAAGACTGCAGGGGAAGTTGTTTTATCGGAACCTGGGAACAGAGCTGGGTGTGACCATCGGAGAGGCAGCTGTGAGGCACACACCTCCACAAACCAGTAGTGGGTGCCATAGAGGGGAAAAAAAAAAAAAAAAGCTAGAGAGGCCCAGAAGTCAATTCAGAAACACTGCCACCCAGGGGCTGAAACGCTAATTGTCTCTGGTGTAATAAAAAATAAATACGAGAAATTAAGACACGGCCGGCTTAAAAAGCAGGATTGGCTTACAACACGGAGGAGCAGAGGAACGAAGCTGAACTGAAAGACCGCCCAGACTGGGAAACAGGCATACCAAACAGAATAAAAGAGGAAGTGAATGACAGCCGCTACTGCACATTTTAGTCTTCCTATTTTTTAATTTTTAATTCTTTTTTCAATTTTTTTATTCTAATTTTTTTATTTTCATTTTTTGCATCTTTTACTTAAGAAAAAAAAATTTTTTTCTTTTTCCTCGATTTTCACCTTTTTAATTATTACATTTTTATTTTCAATCAGCATTATTATTGCTATTATTTTACTTTTTTTTTTTAAATGTCATTAGATTTTCTCTTTCTTTTATTTTGGGATTAGTGTCCTACATTCTATTTGCATCTTTCCCTTACCCTATCTCAACGCTAACATTTTGCCATCACTCTCCTCCTAACCTTTCCTCTTAAAAAAATTATTTTTCTCTCTGGCCTTTTGTTGTTGTTTGCTTGAATGTTGATTAGATTGAATTTTTATGCTTTTTTTATGAGATTGTTTTGATTATACTTTTTGTTTGTTTGGTTGGTTCTATTGTTTGCTTTGTTTTTGTTTTGTTTTTATTACTTTTGTTTTCTCTTGCCTCACTTGATATTAGTTGCTGTTGCAGTTTGTATTAATCTCCAGGCTCATGTTGCTGGAATTTGCTGGGATTAGTGGTTGTTCTAGTGGAGTCTACTCCCCATATATATAGTTTGTTCCCCTTTTCTCTCTTAGTATTGTTCTTGCCTCTCTTACTCATTTTTCTTTTCTTTTCTCTTACTGCTCTTCTCCCAAGTTCAGATTCACACTCTTTTTTTTTTGTTTTGTTCTTTCTTTTTACTCTCCCTCTTCCACTCCTATTCCCTAATTTGTCTTTCTCTGGTGGTTACCTTTATTGGAGGTTATTAATATCGTGAATACAATTCTGTTCAGTGCCTTGTGTGTTGTGCCTGGTTGTGTTGTATTTTGTACCTTTAAATCAACGGCGGAGAGAGAGAACTATATAACCAGACATCCGGAGAAGAGAGACCATGGGGAAACAAAGAATTAGCCCCCCCAGGAAAGAGAAGCAGGCATCACCAGAAAAGGAAGTAAACGAACTAGAGGCAAACAACCTATCAGAGAAAGAATTCAGAGAAATGGTCATAAGGTGGCTGAAAAGGATGGAAGACAAATTCGACAATATGAGTAAGAACCAAGAGGAAATGAAGAAGAACCAAGAAGAAATGAAAAATGACATCGCTGCTGTAAAGAACTCAATAGAAAGCATCAAGAGTAGACTAGAAGAAGCAGAGGACCGCATAAGTGAGCTAGAAGACAAGATGGAAAAAAATACCCAATTACAACAGCTTCTAGAAACAAAAATTAGAAAACATGAGGAGAGCCTAAGGGAACTTCGGGACAACACAAAACAAAACAACATCAGGATAATAGGGGTACCAGAAGGAAAGGAAACGGAGCAAGGAATAGAAAACCTGTTAGAAGAAATAATAACAGAAAACTTCCTTGATATAGGGAAGAAAAAACCCACACAAATCCAAGAAGCTCACAGAGTTCCAAGCAAAATGAACCCCAAAAGACCAACGCCAAGGCACATTATAATTAAGTTGGCAAACACCAACGACAAAGTAAGAATCTTAAAAGCGGCCAGAGAGAGACAGACAGTTACATACAAAGGAACCCCCATCAAACTAGCAACTGATTTCTCAACAGAAACTCATCAAGCCAGAACGGAATGGAATGAAATATACAAAGTCATGCAAAGGAAGGGTCTCAATCCAAGAATACTGTACCCAGCAAGGCTATCAATCAAAATTGAAGGTGAAATCAGGAGCTTCACAGACAAAAAAGGGCTAAGGGAGTTTATCACCACCAAACCAGCAATGAAAGAAATGCTAAAGGGTCTGCTGTAAAAAAAAAAAAAAAAAGAAAGAAAGAAAGAAATAGGAAGCAAAGAAGGAACACAGGGGTATAGAATAAAAATGGTGACAAATAAGTGCCTATCAATAATATCTTTAAATGTAAATGGATTGAATGCCCCAATGAAAAGACACAGGGTAACAGATTGGATAAGAAAACAAAACCCATATATCTGCTGTCTACAGGAAACCCACCTCAAAAAAAAGGACGCATACAGACTGAGAGTAAAGGGATGGAAAAAGGTTTTCCAGGCGAATGGAAATGAAAAAAAAGCTGGGGTAGCAATACTTATATCTGACAAATTAGATCTCAAAGTGAAGGACATAACAAGAGATAATGAAGGCCACTTCATAATACTAAAAGGAGAAATCCAACAAGAAGAAATAACTCTGGTAAACATATATGCACCCAACACAGGAGCACCAAGATACATTAAAAAACTCCTGGAAGATATCAAAGGAGAGATTGACAGCAATACAATTATAGTAGGAGACTTCAATACCCCACTATCACCATTGGACAAATCCTCTAAACAAAAAATCAGCAAAGAAACAGCAATCCTAAATGACTCACTAGACCAGATGGAATTAATCGACATCTTCAGAACATTTCACCCCAAAGCCACAGAATATACATTCTTCTCAAGTGCACATGGGACATTTTCAAAGATAGACCATATGTTAGGACATAGGCAAAGTCTCTCCAAATTCAAGAAGATAGAAATCATATCAAGCTTCTTCTCAGATCACAGTGGCATAAAACTGGAAATCAAGTACAATAAAAACAACCCAAAGAAATCAAACACATGGAGACTAAACAGCATGCTATTAAACCATGACTGGGTTACCAAAGACATCAAGGAAGAAATAAAAAACATCATGGCAACAAATGACAATGAAAACACAACAATCCAAAATCTATGGGACACAGCGAAAGCACTCCTGAGAGGGAAGTTCATAGCTCTACAAGCCTACTGCAAAAAACAAGAAACAATGGTAATAAATTACCTAACCAAACAACTCAAAGAGTTAGAGAGAGAGCAACAAGAAAAGCCCAGTGTAAGCAGAAGGAAAGAAATAATAAAGATCAGAGCGGAGATAAACGACATAGAGACCAAAGAAACAATACAAAAGATCAACAAAACCAAGAGCTGGTTCTTTGAAAAGATAAACAAGATTGATGGACCTCTAGCCAGGCTTACCAAGAAGCAAAGAGAGAGGACCCAAATAAACAAAATCAGAAATGAAAGAGGTGAAATAACAACAGACCCTGACGAAATACAAAGGATTGTTACAAAATATTACGAACAACTCTATTCCAACAAACTGGACAACCTGGAGGAAATGGACTTATTCCTAGACAAATACAACCTTCCAAAACTCAATCAGGAAGAATCTAAACAGCTCAACAGGCCAATAACTATGGAAGAAATTGAAGCAGTCATCAAAAAGCTTCCGGCAAACAAAAGCCCGGGGCCAGACGGCTTCACAGGAGAGTTTTACCAAACTTTCAAGGAAGAACTAAAACCTATCCTCCTCAGACTATTCCAAAAAATTCAAGAGGAAGGAACACTTCCAGGCTCCTTCTATGAAGCTAGCATCACCCTAATACCAAAACCAGATAAAGACAACACAATGAAAGAGAATTACAGACCAATATCCCTCATGAACATAGATGCCAAAATTCTCAACAAAATCCTAGCAAATCGGCTCCAGCAATACATCAGAAAGATCATACACCATGACCAAGTACGATTTATCCCAGGAATGCAAGGATGGTACAATATCCGCAAATCAATAAATGTGATACATCACATAAACAAATTGAGAGATAAAAACCACATAGTGATATCAATAGATGCAGAAAAAGCATTTGACAAAATCCAACACCCTTTCTTGATAAAAACTCTCAACAAGGTGGGAATAGAAGGATCATACCTCAACATAATAAAAGCTATATATGATAAACCCACAGCCAACATCATACTCAATGGGCAAAAACTAAAACCATTTCCCCTAAGAACAGGAACAAGACAGGGATGCCCACTCTCACCACTCCTGTTTGACATAGTACTGGAAGTATTAGCTACCGCAATTAGGCAAGAAGAAGAAATAAGAGGCATCCAAATTGGAAAAGAAGAAGTGAAGCTGTCCTTATTTGCAGATGACATGATATTGTACGTAAAAAACCCAAAAGTTTCCATCAAAAAACTAATAGACTTAATAAATGAATTCGGCAATGTAGCGGGATACAAAATTAACGCCAAGAAATCTATGGCATTTCTATACACCAATAGTGAACTTAAAGAAAGAGAGACTAAAAAAGAAATCCCATTTACCATCGCACCAAAAAAATTAAGATACCTAGGAATAAACTTAACTAAGGAGGTAAAAGACCTATATGCGGAAAACTACAGGACACTGAAAAAAGAGATAGAGGAAGACGTAAACAGATGGAAGAACATACCATGTTCATGGATTGGTAGAATCAACATCATTAAAATGTCCATACTACCCAAAGCAATCTACAGATTCAATGCACTCCCCATCAAAATACCAACAGCATATTTCACAGACCTAGAAAGAACTCTCCAAAAATTCATCTGGAATAAAAAAAGACCCCGAATAGCCGCAGCAATCCTTAGAAAGAAGAATAAAGTAGGAGGAATCTCCATACCAGATTTCAAGCTGTATTACAAAGCCACTGTTCTCAAAACTACCTGGTACTGGCACAAGAACAGACATATAGATCAATGGAACAGAATAGAGAATCCAGATATCGACCCAAACCACTATGCTCAATTAATATTTGACAAAGGAGGCATGAACATACAATGGAATCAAGAGAGTCTCTTCAATAAATGGTGTTGGGAAAATTGGACACACACATGCAAAAAAATGAAACTAGATCACCAACTTACACCATACACAAAAATAAACTCAAAATGGATACAGGACTTAAACATAAGACGGGAAACCATAAAAATACTAGAGGAATCCACAGGCAACAAAATCTCAGACATATGCCAAAAGAACTTTTTCACTGACACTGCCCCTAGGGCAATGGAAGCTAAAGAGAAAATTAACAAATGGGACTACATCAAAATAAAAAGCTTTTTTACAGCAAAAGAAACCATCAACAAAACAACAAGAAAGCCCACTGCATGGGAGAACATATTTGCAAATGCTAGCACTGATAAAGGTTTAATCTCCAACATCTACAGGCAGCTTATGCAACTTAATAAAAGGAAGATAAATGATCCAATAAAAAAATGGGCAACGGACCTAAACAGAATATTTTCAAAAGAAGACAGAAGGAAGGCCAAGAGACACATGAAAACATGCTCAAAGTCACTTATTATCCGAGAGATGCAAATCAAAACAACAATGAGGTACCATCTCACACCTGTCAGAATGGCTATCATCAACAAATCAACAAACGGCAAGTGTTGGCGAGGATGTGGAGAAAAAGGAACCCTCGTGCACTGCTGGTGGGAATGCAGACTGGTGCAGCCACTGTGGAGAACAGTATGGAGTTTCCTCAAAAAAACTGAAAATGGAACTCCCATTTGACCCAGTAATCCCACTCCTGGGAATATATCCAAAGAAACTAGAAACACCAATCAGAAAGGATATATGCACCCCCATGTTCATAGCAGCACAATTTACAATAGCTAAGATTTGGAAACAGCCTAGGTGCCCGTCAGCAGATGACTGGATCAGAAAACTGTGGTACATCTACACAATGGAATACTATGCTGCCATAAAAAAGAAGGAATTCTCATCATTTGCAGCAACCTGGATGGAATTGGAGAATATTATACTAAGTGAAATAAGCCAGTCAATGAAAGAAAAATACCACATGATCTCACTCATTTATGGATAATAAAGAACATTATAAACTGATGAACAAAAAGATAGTTACAGAGACATTAAAGCAACAAACAGACTTTCAAATTACAGGGGGAAAGTTAGGGAGAGGGGGGGTAGATAAGAAATCAAACGAAGGACTTGTATGCATGCATATAAGCATAAACAATGGACGCAAAACTCTGGGGGGTGAGGGCATGTGTGGGTGTGGGGTGGGGGGGTAATGGTAAGATATGTACACATATAATACCTCAATAAAAAAAATAAATTAAAAAAAATTAAATTTCTCACAGGACTTAAGATAGAACCAGGGACATGCTTAAACATACTTGATTAGTGAGTCATGTGTTTAGCCAGAGGGAGTCTACAGACACAGTCAGACAATGTTTAACTTGTGTCAGGGCTTCAGTAAGGAGCTCTCCAATTAGCAATCATTCAATCAATTGGATGATTACTGCAAGCCTGAAGCATGCATGTAGCAGCTGAGGTAGTTGGACAAAAATTGATAGCTTTTGCTAATTGCAAAAATGGGTAAATCTATTTTTAGTACTCTCTCTATTTAAGTGTTTCTTTGATCTGAATCCTCATTTTCATATTCCAGAATGTAATGGTAATTCAAGTAAATCACATTTTCTTTCTCAAAGTCATATATCTTGATGGGTCACACAATCTCTCCCTGGACCCCCCATTCTCTGAAAGGAAAATTCACACCCATATCTGACTGGCTGGAAAAGGACTTCCAAGAAGATTCTTATAGACAGGGACTTTTATTCCAGCACCAATATAGTGCCTGGCACTTCATACAATTGATTAAATGATTGCTACATGAATAATTAAATGAATATAACCACAAATATAATATTCTTTTGTTAAGCATTTACTGATCATTTTCTACCCATTTGACAAAGAGAAAGCAGAAGCAGGAAGTTCATTTAGGATAAGTCGTTTAGTATAAGAAAGTGTATGCCTAAACTGCCTAAGCTGGGCCAAGTGGCTATGCATTAAACCAAATTCAAGGGGAAAAGGGACCTCTTGATGTATTGTGAATATTGGCTAAGCTTATAAAAGGGCTTTGACAAAAGGTAAGTGGAGAGGTTATGAAATGCTTGTTGAATTATTTTCTAGCATAAAAGTGTGACCTGTAATTTTTTTCCCTGTGGCAGCTACCTGTAGGCTCCTATGATGAGCACACACATTGCACTAAACTCTACAGCACTGGGTCCCTGGGAACTCAGCAGGTAGATTCATGCATGGAAAAATATGGCTCAGAAAACAAAAATTAGAGGATACAAATCCCAAAAGATAAAAGTATCAAATGCACTATCAGGTAAATTAGAATACTCAGAAAATGAAATGATGTCAATATTTCTTAAATTAATGCAAATATAACTTATTTTCTACTATTGTCTTTCATTATCCTGAAGAGATTGTCCCCAAATCAGTAACTAAAATGTTTACCCAACTCTCCTCTAGGGATTTCCAAAGGCATCCCCTGACTCCACACAGTGCCATAACTTCTGCAGTCTCTTATGTCCAGGTGGGCAGGGAGAGTGAGCTGTAACAATGGGCTCTAGGCAGGTTAGACAATTATCTAGGTTACAGGACAGGGCCTAATAAGGAAAGATGGTGATGTTTACCACAGTTTCCACAGGTGATTGGCTGGATTTAACTTAGCCAGTGCTACATGGCCTCCTGGGGCACAGCATGAGGTTGCCAAGTCAAGGAGATGCCCCAGTTGGAACTGGCTTCAAATGGCCCAACTGATTCGATGCCAGGCTTGGCCACCAGCCAGAAAGGGAGAGGAATAAAGGCAGGGATTAATGTATTTAGGGAAAGGAGCTGGCAGGGCTCCAGTCTGATAAGCAAGGTGGAAATCTCAGCTGGGAACTAGAGTGTTCATCTGAAATCAGGGAAGAAACTCAGTCAGAGAGAACAGGGCCCAGTCATGAGGAAATCAGAGGAAGAAAAATAAAGATTATACATACTTCAGTACCCAGGAAGTCAATGCAGGCAAACAGGGTACAGGCAACAAGGCAAAATTAAAACCAATGGCCCTCAAGGTTGACTGAGCATCAGAACCAGATGGAGGGTTCAGTAACCCCAGACCAGCAGGCCCCACCTCTAACAGTCTTCATCAGGGCCTGAAAATGTGCATTTCTTCCACATCCCGGGCAATGGTGCTGCTGCTGGTTCCAGGATCATACTTTGAGAACTTCCTAACCCCAAGTGGAGATGAGGCCAATATGAAATACCACCAGTTCTGAATGGGGTTGCCCAGGGCCAGGCACACCAAGCTTTCAGCTTAAACTCCTAAGCACTGCTATTGGAGGAAGGCAGGGGCTAACTTGAGGAGTAAGAGTCACTATGCATTGATTAATGGAGGGAAATAGAGCATCTATATATATAAAAGCCTAAGAGACTGAATGACCTGCTGACCGGTCGCTATGATGTGCACTGACCACCAGGGGACAGATGTTCAATCCACAGGATCGGGCTCCCTCCTGTCTGGATCGTGCCTGTGGGGATAAGGCCGAAATGGCTATTCAACATCCCCTGAGGGGTCCTGGATTGCAAGAGGGTGCAGGCCAGGCTGAGGGACTCCACCCATGCACCGGGCCTCTAGTAATACAATAAACATAAAAGAACAGGACATAAATTAAAGTGTGTACAAATGAACATTCAAGTGTAGCATAAATTTGGCTCAACCGTGCTATACTGACACCAACATGTGCTCTGCTTAGCTGTTGCAGTTCAGAGAATATCAAAGAAACCCTCCATGTCACTATAAATTCTATTTTATTTGTTTATTTTAATTTATTGGGGTGACACTAGTTAATAAAACTATTTCAAGTGTTCAACTCAATAGCACATCATCTGCACACTGCATCATGCACTCACATCCAGAGTCAAATCTGTTTCCACCACAACTTGTCCCGCTTTGCCCTCTTCTGCCTCCCCAACCCCCCTCCCTCTGGCAATCACCATACTGTTCTCTCTCTCTATATATATATTTTTTCCTTAATCCCTTTATATTTTTTCACCCAATCCCCAACACCCTCCCATATGACAGTTGTCAGTCTGTTCTATGTATCTATGATTCGGTTTCTATTTTGTTTGTTAAATTATTTTGTTTATCAGATTCCACCTGTACGTGAGATGAAAGTTGTCTGTCTTTTAGATTATATTTAGCAAAATCTTCCTTGTTTACAGAAAAATATTTCATTAACCAACTTTCATATTAAACTATTTGCATAAAATACCAGAATATTAGTAATTGGGGCTTTAATACAATAACAATGTAGAAATCCAGGGTCAGGAATGCGAACGGAATATTGAATGAGCCCAGGTATCCTCACTCACTGTGTTATTTATATACTTTGCATTGCCTTTCCTTCTTGATTGTTTTAATTCTACTTTTTTTCTCTTAAATTATTAGGTATGTAAATTTGAGTTGTTTACCAAAAACTTGAGTTGACTTTTTTATTCCTATAAAATTAGCCACTTAGTCACAGAGTACTATAGTAGGATGCAGATACAGTGTTTCATATAAGGAAAAAGCTATACTACTACTATGAATTGAACTTTGATGGAAATGATTTTAAAACAATAATGATCCTGTGCTCAGAGAAACTTGGAACAATCTTTACATATGAAACAACTTCTCCATTTAATTATAAGTCTTATCTTAGGCACATTCAAACTTCTTGTCCTAAAATTATTTTTAAAATAATACAATATTTTAATGCAGCAACTGAAATAAATTACAGATCTTTGCCTTTCAAAATTCTAGAGAAAATGAGAAGACTCCTGCGGTATTATCTTGGAAGTATTTATGTAAAAGGAAAAAAAAAAATGTTTCTTGATCAGGACCCAGCTGTTCTTCCTTCTGTGGAATACATTAGTGCTGGTGGTGAAACAAACCAACTTCCAGTCTCCAAGGAGGAGCTCTGCTCTTAGCCAGGAAACAAAACTTCGCCTATGGAGGCCAGTAAACAGGATTATCGCCACATGATTGCATGTGCTTACAGATAATCTCCAAGACCAACAGGGCAGATATCTCTAGCAATGTAATGAATGTGGGTGATAACGCACTCCTTGATTTAGGGTAGAGTACCACATGAAGCTAACAAAATACACAAGAATGAAGCCTGTACCACAGAGCAAACCTCACTTGGTCTCCCCAGACAGGAATGCTGGACCCATCTCTTCAAAATACTGAACCACAGTGCAGAAAGCCTTGCATACCAGGTGCAGAACCTGAATTTCAAACAGCATTAGAATGTGCTTTCAGGAAGATGGCTTCTATAACTTCCATATTTGAGTGTTTAACATCTGAAATGGTAACAGCCAGCTTTCATTGAATACTTACTCTGTGCCAAATATTAGATAGTAAATGGCAAGGCACATAACTTTCCTAGGACTCAGCCTCTAACATATAAAATAGGAATGATAATAGTAGCTACCTCCTATGGTGGGTGAGGCCTGGCAAAGTGGCATGGGGTCACACCAGTGTTAGGCTGCAGAGGCAAACAACGGGAGCAACCTGAGCCCAGGGCATGCATGCCCAGCTCTTCTGCCACCCTAGAGAAATGAGCTTATTCCTAATGCCAGCAATTCACCTTGATTAACAAATCCTCTGGGGAAAAAGGGATGTGTTTTTATACCCAAGACAAGCCTATTAGAAAGAAACACAGGAAATCTTCATTCGTCCTGAGTGATGGGGTTGACTTGCTCATGCAGCATACAAGCTTTTTGGTGCAGCTTTCCTCTTTGATTCAGAACAGTTAAAGGTAAAGAAGACCAGTTATGGTCCAAAATAGCCAGGCAAGGAAGTTTGTTTTCCTCAATAGGAATTTGTAATTAAGGGAATTTGTTACCCTCTTGCCTGCCTCCCAATCCTATTCAGGATCTTAAGTCAGATGGTTGTTGGCTTCTTTCAAATATCAAACAAACCACATACACTGGCCCATGTCCTTTGGAGAGTGCATAATTCAGTTAGTGCATTATCTCCACTATCAGTATTTCAAATGAATATTTAAATTCAATTTTTGGTTTATGGCCCATCCCTATTATATGCCATCTTACAATGCTTTTTTATTATTTATACCCACTTGCTACAAAGTTTTTAATAACAGCCCATAGGAATGCACACAGAGGTAAACAGAGAACAGTCTTTAGGAATCTTTTAAATCTTACATAACAGCAGAGTTAAATACACCTGCTTACAGACTTTGTCTATTACTGAGATGAGGAAAGGTCAATCCTATCTAATAAAAGAGTAATATGCAAATTAACCATCACTCCGCTATACCCACAAGCCACGCCCACCAGCGAATCAGGAGCAAATATGCAAATAAACCCAACCAAGATGGCTACGGCCACAGAGAGCAGGAGGGAGGCTTGGGTTTCCCCAGCGATGGAGGAAGCCAAGCTTTCTGCCTGCCCTGGCCGGCTGAGGCCTCCGCTTAAGGCTACAAAGTTTCAATGATAGAAGATACATAAATCCAAATAGAAATAGCTGCAGCCATGGAGCTGGAAAGAGCAGGAAGCTAGGGTTGCCCCTGGAAATGAAGGAAGCCAAGCTTCCTGCACACCCTGGCTGGCCCAGGCCTCCTCTTAAGGCTATAAAGTTTCAATTACAGAAGATACATAAATCCCAACAGAAATAGCTGTGGCCATGGAGCAAACAGAAGGCTTGGCTCTGATCCAGGCTATAAAGTTTCAATTGTAGAAGATAAATAAACCCCAGATACCAGGGCCTCTGCTTGGGTCGCCAGGGTGTGTGGTCAGCCTGCAAACCACCACAGGCCCCTCGTCCAGGCTGCCCCACGCCCAAAGGGAACCCCCACACTGATCTGGGACACCCTTCAGGGCAAACCAGCCGGCCCCCACCAATGCACCAGGCCTCTATCCTATCTAATAAAAGAGTAATATGCAGATTGACCATCACTCCAACACACAAGATGGCTGCCACCATTTGGACACAAGATGGTTTCCCCCATGTGGACACAAGATGGCCACCAGAAGATGGCCAGCAGGGGTGGGCAGTTGGGAGGGACCAGGCTTGCAAGGGAGGGCAGTTGGGGGCGATCAAGCCTGCAGGGGAGGGCAGTTAGGGTGACCAGGCCTGCAGTGGAGGGCAGTTAGGGGCAAACAGGCTGGCAGGGGAGCAGTTAGGCATCAATCAGGCTGGCAGGCAGAAGCGGTTAGGGGCAATCAGGAAGGCAGGCAGGCGAGCAGTTGGGAGCCAGCAGTCCTGGATTGTGAGAGGGATGTCTGACTGCCCACTTAGGAACAGGCAGTCGGACATCCCTCGAGGGGTCCCAGATTGGAGAGGGTGCAGGCTGGGCTGAGGACCCCCCCCCATGCACGAATTTTGTGCACCGGGCCTCTAGTCTATATATATAAAAGCCTAAGTGACTGAACAACTAAATGACCGCACAACAGGTCGACCAGTCACTATGATGTGCACTGACCACCAGGGGGCAGATGCTCAATGCAGGAGCTGCCCCCTGATGGTTGGTATGCTCCCACAGCAGGAACACCGCTCAGCTGACTGACAGGTGCCAGACGCCAGGCTTACAGCTGGCAAGCACAGCTGCAGTGGCGCGAGCCTCTCCCACCTCTGCAGCAGCACTACCAAGTGGCAGCAGTGGCAGATGCAGTGGGGCCAGGATAAGCAGGAGTGGCGCGGGACCCAGCCCAGGCTTGGGCTCCTCCCTGGCTGCCTGCAGTTTCGCACATTACTACCTCCCTCGAGGGACATAGGACTGCTGCTGGCCTGCGGGGATCAGGCCAAAACCAGCAGTCTGACATCTCCCGAGGGCTCCTGGATTGCAAGAGGGCACAGGCCAGGCTGAGGGACCCACCAGTGCACAAATTCATGCACCGGGCCTCTAGTATAATATAATGGAGGAATACATATAATTAAGTTCCCTCAATATCTAACTGAATTCTATTTGTATCTAGTCTCATGCATGTTGAATGATTTGCTTCAGTGGTCTATTAATACAGCAAGTCAGCATATATACTTGGAGGTAGATGGTATGGATCCCAACTCTCCTCCCTTTCTTACTAGCTATGGGAAGTTGAGTAATCAATTCAATATCTCTCTGCCCCAATTTTTTATTTGTAAAATTGGAATAATAATAACTACCTGTTTACATTGTCATAAGAATTAAGTGTTGCCCATATAAAGAATTTAGGGCACACAGTAAGTGTTCAACAAATGTTGCTATAACAGAATGACTAACTATGAGCCTTTTCTAATCCAAAGGTATACACACACACACACACACACACACACACACACACACACAAAATAAAAAGAAATACTGGTTCTTGAGGAACTAGTTATTTTATGTAAGAACTAGATTTATCAATTTTGTAGCCAGCTCCTATTTCTGAATTCAAAATTATAAACGTCTTAAAGAAAAATTCTCACAAAAACATTTTATTTATCCAACAACTCAGAGAGAATCTTTGTAGAACATGCTTCTGTTTCTTTTTTAGTATCACCTCTGCTTAGGATCTTTTCTGATATTTAATTAGCAACATTTCATATATATACACACACATATATATATGTAAATTTTATTATTTTGTATTGATTTTGTACCAATTTGTATATTTTGTACCAATTCATATAAGTTGACAGGCCTGAAAAATACCCTCAGTCATTAAACATAGAAAACCAATGTATTCATTTGAATATAGACTCATATTTTATATTTTCCACGCCTAACCCACATTTAAAATTATGTTCTATTTTCCATAGGTTCTTCTAAAAATGGTGCATAACTCAAAATATTTATTGCTGAAATCAATCTAGTTTGACATACTCTATTAGAGGTATTGTATGAAACTAGAGACCTATTGTTGACCTAAAAGTATCCTAGATTTATAATCAGTATTATGAATTAAAAGCTTGTAAATTTGCTTCCAATGCCATCTGGGCTCTTCAATATGCTTTATATCTACGTACAGAATCTGTTCAGTTCCAGAGATAATAGTCTTTATCTTGACAACTGCCATGTTCTTTTTTATTTCTCCAACATGCTCTTGAGGACATCAATACACTTCACTCATTTATTAAGTTTACCAAACAATGAACATTCTGTTCTATTGAAAATAATTTATTAGCCTGTTATTATAAAGTATTATCCAATATAGGTGCCCATCCTTAGGCCCCACTCCAGATGTTTTGATTCAGAAACTCTGGAGGCAAGGCCCATAAGGTATGTTATGGTAAGCACTCCAGGGGTCCTTGTAAATGCTCCAGTTTGAGAACCAGTGCCTTAGTCTGATAATGGAAAGAACCAATGCTAAAGATATTGAGCTTATCTCCTCTAAGATCCTGCACAGAATGCCCACCTATTACATAAGGAAACTCCTATACCTACCTGGGAGACATAGCAGCTCTAACTAATTCATAGAAACAAACATAGGCATGGTTCCTCATACTGCTCTTAAACTGCCCAACATAGTGTTCCTTTCTATCTAAAAATAAAATCCAAGCCAGTTGATTTGCACATTTCTGTCTGAATTAATCCTGGCCACTCTTTCCATTCCACCATATCTCATCTGTCAGGTTGTAGATGACACAACTTTAGCCAAAACAATGTAAGATGAGACTCCTGAATTTTCTCAAGGTTTTAAGCACCAACCATGTAGTGACCCCAACAACACTATGAAACAGGCCAGGATTAGTGCATATTGGGCAGGGAATGTAAAAAACTTCTGAGCAAGATCTCCCAGGGGATTTAAAGCCTTTCTGTGAGAGCCCTAAGTGGAAGCCACATGTCTTCTTTGAGCCAAATCTTGTTCTTTTTTTTTTATTATTGAAACCATTTATTTCATTTTTCAATCATAGTTAACATACACTATATCTATAATAATAAAATGGCAATATGCTATTTGGACCGGACGTTTTCCAGACATCATTCCAGACGTCCTTCCTAATAAAGCTGGGGCTGGGTCCCGGGTGCCTGCAGGCAGCCCGAGGGAAGCCAGCCCAGGTCCTGGGTGCGTGCAGGTGGTCAGAGGAGGGAAGCAAGCTGGTGTCCTGGGTTCCTGCGGTCGGCCAGAAGAGGGAAGCAGCCCAGGTCCCAGGTGCCTGCTGGTGGCCAGAGGAGGGAAGCCTGGGTCCCCAGTGCCAGAGGAAAATCAGTGCTGGCAGCTGGGGGAAGGAAGGCCTACTCTTGCACGAATTTTCATGCACCGGGCCTCTAGTTGTATTATATTATACTAGAGGCCTGGTGCACAGATTCGTGCACCAGTGGGGTCCCTCAGCATGGCCTGCACCCTCTCACAATCCAGGACCCATCAGGGGATGTCAGACTGCTGCTCTCAGCCTCATCCCCACAGGCCAGGCCAAGGGACCCCACCAGTGTATGAATCCGTGCACTGGGCCTCTAGTATGCGTATAAAATGCTTGGTTAATCTCTTCCCACCCTCCCCCTTCCCCTCATCTCTTTGAGATTCATCAGACTGTTCCATGTTTCCATGCCTGTGTGTTGAGCGTCTGCCCCTTGGTAGTCATTGCGTGTCATAGCTACCAGTCAAATGGTCGCACGGTCAGACAGTCGCTTAGGCTTTTACATATATAGATTAGTTTCAGGTCTATACCCTAGTGTAAGCATGTCAAACTCACAACCTGTGGCCCATAATGAATATTTTTGCGGCCCAACCAATATAATGGTATGTAAGAAATGTTTTAATAAAAATTTTGAAATTTAATTTTTACAATATCCTGTTATGCATAATTATTAATAATGAACTACAATGTTTACTAAGACTGGTTACTATCATCATGTTGCCTTCATTTCCCTTACGCACCTTATGCACAGGCGCACCATTTCTCTCCACTAATACTAGCAGCAAATATTTTAGCAGCCAATTTCCATGTCATTAGTCTTGGACTGACTTGTTTGGTGTGTGCAACAGAAAATATTTCGCTTTTGGAGAACAAGAAAAATAGGTTTATTTGCGTTATGCTTATTAATTTGTGCTGTTATTCAGTAACTGGTAAGTTTATGCTCAAGAAAAAATATTAATTAAAATGTTCTATTATTTTATGTTAACAATTACTAATTTATTTCAGCACTTTGTAGTCAGCATATCTCTATCAAAATAAACCTACGATTCTATAAAATTTGAAGCTTTTGGTTTTTTGTGGCCCACATAAATTTAAACCTTGCTTATTTGGCCTATGTTAGCCTTTCAGTTTGACATGGTTGTCCTAGTGATTAGACATTATATAACTTACTAAATGATCACTCTGATAAAGTTCATACTCATAGGACACCATACATAGTTATTAGAATACTAAGGCCCGGTGCATGGAGTTGTGCACCGGTGGGGTCCCTCGGCATGGCCTGCGGGGATCTGCTGAAACAGGAAGTCCAACATCCCCCAAGGGATGTAGTAGTGTGCAAAGTGGCAAGTGTCTGGGGAGGAGCCAGAGCCTGTGCCAGGCGCCGCGCTGCTCCTGCTCATTCCAGCCCCACTGTGCCTGCTGCAGTGGCAGTCTCGCTTGCTGCTGCTCAGCTGTGGGCGCCACTGCAGCTGCGATCGCGATCCCTGGCCATGAACCCAGTGTCTGGAGCCTGTCAGTCAGCTAAGCAGTGCTCCTGCTGTTGGGAGTGCGCTTACCACCTGGGGGCAGCTCCTACATTGAGCGTCTGCCCCCTGGTGGTCAGTGAACATTAAAGCGACTTGTCAATCAGTCGACCAGTCAACTGGTTGCTTAGGCTTTTATATATAGATTATTAACTATATTCCCTATGCTGTAATATGCATCCCTATGATCATTCTATAACTACCAATTTGTATTTCTTAATCCCTTCATCTGTTTTACTCATCCCTCCAATGCCCCTCCCATCTGGCTATTGTCAAAATGTTCTCTGTATCTAGGAGTCTGTTTTATTCTGCTTGTTAGTTTGTCTTTTAGATTCAATCATTGATAGATATGTCTTTATTGCATTTTATTGTTTATACTAGAGGCCCGGTGCATGAAATTCATGCATGGGGGATCAGGCCTAAACTGACAGTCAGACATCCCTCTCACAATCCTGGATCACTGGCTCCTAACCACTCACCTACCTGCTGGCCTGATCGCCCCACACTGCTCCCCCTACCAACCTGGTCACCCCTCACTTCCCTCCCGCACCAGTCTGGTCACCCCTTACTGCCCTGCTCTGCCAGCCTGGTTGCCCCCAACTGCCCCCCATGTCAGGCTGGTTGCCCCTAACTGCCCCCCACTGCTGGCCTGGTCACCCCTCACTGCACCCCTGCTCTCCTGGTCACCCCATGCAGCCTGCTGTTCAGTCATTTGGTCATCCCTCACTGCCCCCCACCCCAGCCAACCTGGTTGCCCCATGTAGCCTGCTGTTCAGTTGTGTGGTTGTCCCTCACTGTAACCCCTGCTGGCCTGGTCACCCCATGCAGTACGTCCTATTGTTTCGGTAGTGATAGCCCCTGGCTTTTTATACATTAGGATATATATATATATATTCATATTCACACACACACTCACACACACATACACACTAGAAGCCCAGTGCACAAAATCTGTGCACGGGGAGAGGGGATCCACTCAGCCCAACCTGCACCCTCTCACAGTCCAGGACCACTGACTCCTAACTACTCACCTGCCTGCCTGCCTGCCTGCCTGGTCACCCCCAACTCCCCCCGCCCAGCAGCCTGGTCACTCCTTAGTGCCCCCCCTGCTGTCCTGGTAGCCCCCAACTGCCCCCTGCTGTCCTGGTCGCCCCTCACTGCCCCCCCCTGCCAGCCTGGTTGCTCCTTACTGCCCCTCCTGCTGGCCTGGTCGCCTCCAACTTCCACCCCTGCTGGCCTGGTCATCCCTCACTGCCCCCTGACAGCCTGGTAGCCCTCACTGCCTCCCCTTCTGGCCTGTTCTCCCCATGCAGCCTGCTGTTAAGTCATTTGGTCGTCCCTCGCTAATGCTCCTGCTGGCCTGGTCGCCCCACACAGCCTGCTGCTCAGTTGTTTGGTCATCCCTCGCTACCCTCACTTCCAGCCTGGTTGCCCCAAGCAGCCTTCTGGTCAGTCGTTTGGTTGTCCTTCGCTAACCCCCCTGCTGGCCTGTTTGCCCCACGCAGCCTGTTGTTCGGTTGTTACTGTGAGGGCGTCGTGATCAATTTTCATATTACCCTTTTATTAGTATAGATATATATCCTATACTAGTCGCTCTACACATGAATCCGTGTGCCAGTAGCTCACCAGTAGCTCTCTGCTGCCCTCCAGTAGCTCTCTGCCGCCTGCTTGTAGCTCACTCCCCCACCCTCCTGCTGATCCGTGATCTGGTCGTTACGCAGTTGGTCATTATGCTTCATGGCATAATGACCATTTGCATATCACCTCTTTATTATATAAGATAATAAAGAGGTGATATGCAAATTGACCACATGCTCTCACAAGATGGCTGACTACGACCAGGCTGGCAGGAGGGTTAGTGAGGGGTGACCAAACGACTGAACAAGCAAGCTGCATGGGGCAACCAAGCTGGCAGGGGGGTTAGTGAGGGACGACCAAATGACTGAACAAGCAGGCTGCATGGGGAGACCAGGCTGGCAGGGGGGCCAGTTGTAGGCAACCAGGCTGGTGGGGGGGGTCAGTAAGGGGCTAAAGGGCCTGCAGGGGGGCAGTTGGGGGTGATTAGGCTGGCAGGGGGGGCAGTGAGGGGTGACTAGGCCAGCGGGAGGGAAGTTGGGGGAGACCAGGACAGCACGGGGTGAGGGGGGCAGTTAGGGGCTATCAGGCCAGCACATAGAGGCAGTGAGGCACGATCAGGCTGGCAGGGGGGCAGTTAGGGGTGACCAGGCAAGCAGGCAGGTTTGCAATTAGGAGCCAGCGGTCCAGGATTGTGAGAGGGATGTCCAGCAGTTGGACATCCCCCAAGGGGTCCTGGATTGGAGAAGGTATAGGCTGGGCTGAGGGGAATACCCCATACACGAATTTTGTGCACCAGCCTTTAATATATGTATATATATATATATATATATATATATATATATATATATATATACACACACACACACACACACACACACACACACACACACACACGAATAAAAGGGTAATATGCTAATTAGAATGGACGTCTTCTGGACAACACGGCAGTGGCTGCCTGAGGCTCAGGCAAGCCGCGGATAGCGGCTGCCACTGCCAGGGCCAGCACAAGGCTCAGACAAACTGCGTGTGGTGGTTGCAGCTGCGAGGGCCCGAGGCTCAGGCAATGAGGGCCAGGCCGAGGCTCAGGCAAGCTGTGGTGGCTGCGAGGACCGAGGCTCAGGCAGCCGTGGTGGCTGGCAGTGGCGGCAGCAGAGGTATGGTGGGGGGGGGCAATGCCTTCCCCTGCTCAGCCTGGTTATCTCCTGCAGAGGGAGGCCAGAGGCAGCAGCAGTGAGGTGGTGCCTTCTCCTGATTGGCCAGTTGTGTCCTGCAGAGGGAGGCCAGACTTCAGCTTAGGCTTGCTTCCTGTGGGGAGAGAGACTAAACCACCAGTAGGACATCCCCTGGGGCTCCCAGACTGTGAGAGGGGGCAGGCCAGGCTGAGGGACCCTCCCAGTGCATGAATTTTCATGCACCAGGCCTGAATTTTCATGCCTGTGCCTCAGGCGGGCCCTGGGCACCTGGGGAGCTTGAGGGGACTGGGGAACTCTGGAGGCAGGTGGGGCTGAGGGGACTGGGCGCCACCATCTTTGAGGGTGGGGCAGTGAATTAGTATATTCCCTCCTTATTGGCTGTGGGTGCCACCATCTTTGAGGTCAGGGAAGTCAATTAGTATATTCCCTCCTTATTGGCTGTGGGTGCCACCATCTTTGAGGGCGGGCAACAATTAGCATATTCCCTCCTTATTGGCTGTGGGCGCCGTCATCTTTGTGACGGCATGAGGATCAATTAGTATATTCCCTATTTATTAGATAAGATATATATTTTTTCTACTTAAAAGTGGCCCTTTAACAATTCATGTAATAATCGTCAGAATAAAGGATAATGGGTTGGTGGTGAAGAACTCTGTTAGCTTTTTCTTGTCTATGTAGCTCTTTATCTGTCCTTTGATTCTAAATGATAGCTTTGCTGGGTAGAGTAATTTTGGTTGTAGGTCCTTGCTTTTCAATACTTTGAATATTTCTTGCCAATCCCTTCTGGCCTGCAAAATTTTTGTTGAGGAATCAACTGACAGTTTTATGGGAGCTCCCTTGCAGGTAACTAACTGCTTTTTTCTTGCTGCTTTAAAGATTTTCTCCCTGTCTTTAACATTTTTCATTTTAATTATGATGTGTCTTAGTGTGGGTCTCTTTGGTTTCATCTTCTTTGAGACTCCCTGTATTTCCTAGGCTTGTATGTCTATTTCCTTCACCGAGTTAAGAAAAATTTCTGTCATTATTGTTTCAAATAGGTTTTCAATTTCTTGCTCTCTCTTCTCCTTCAGCACCCCCATTATTTGAATGTTGGTACACTTGAGGTTGTCCCAGAGGCTTTTTACACTATCTTCATTTTAAAAAATATATATTTTATTGATTTTTTACAGAGAGGAAGGGAGAGGGATAGAGAGAAACATCGATGAGAGAGAAACATCAGTCAGTTGCCTCCTGCACACCTCTACTGGGGATGTGCCCGCAACCAAAGTACATGCCCTTGATGGGAATCGAACCTGGGACCCTTCAGTCTGCAGGTGGACACTCTATCCACTGAGCCAAACCAGTCAGGGCACCATCTTCATTTTTTTGGATTCTGATTGGGTGTTTTTTGCTGTTCTGATTGGGTGTTTTTTGCCTCCATCTATTCCAAATTGCTGATTTGATTCTCAGCTTCATCAACTCTACTGTTAATGTCCTGTCAATTATTCTTCATTTCAGTGAGTGTATCCTTTATTCTGACTGGTTCTTGTTTGTGGTTTCCATATTTTTTATGCTGTTGAAGTTCTCATTAAGTTCACTAAGCATCCTTAAAACCAGTGTTTTGAACTCTGCATCTAGTAGATTGCATTTCTCCATTTTATTTGGTTCTTTTTCTAGAGGTTTGTTTGGTTCTTTCATTTGGGACATGTTTCTTTGTCTTCTTATTTTAGCAACCTCCCTGTGTTTGTTTCTATGAATTAGATAGAGCTTCTATGTCTCCCAGGCTTGGTACAGGAGTAACCTTACATAGTCGATGTTTTATAGGGTATAGTGGCACAGCCTCCTGATACTCAAGCTGGCCACTCCAGGTTCCCGCCACCACTGTGTGGGATGTGCACATCCTCCTGTGGTAGTTGAGCCTTGATTGTTTTTGGCATATGAGTGGAAGGATTTACCTCCAGGCTGAAAGGACTAGCTGCTACCACCAACTTCTGTGGAGGATCAGCTGTTCAGGGACCCACCCTACAGAGCAGAACTTGCTTCAGCTGGGCTTTGGTGTTAGTTGAATCCACCCCTTGTGGAGGTGGTTGGGTGGTGCTTTGCCTTGGTCTGGGGCTACTCACCATGTGCTCAGGGGCCTCCTTGGAGGTACAGACCAAGATCAGCCACCACCTGTGTTCTGCCAAGGGCCACCCAGCATGAGCTACAAAGAAATCTGCATATTTTTTCTACTTTTGCTGGTATTGGAGGTGTCCAGGAGAAGCCAAGCTTCAAGCCAAGGCTGGCTGCTGCTAGTGTTAGGCCTGAGGCCACTTAGCATGCTGAGGCCAGATGTTGGTTGTTTGAGAGATTTTAGGAAAATCTGAAGCATGAGCCAAGATAAGCCATTCATGTGGAAAAGTACTAGAAACAGTTTGAGTAGGCCTGAAAATTGGTGGGGTGAGGTCTCAGGTAATCACCAGGGTGGGGCTAACTGTGTGATCCAGGTTGACTGATACTCAGATATGGTATCTGCCTGCCAGTTCTGTAGGAAGATGTCTCAGAAAAGGAACAAGGAGGATACTCAGATATGGTGTCTGCTCTGCCAGCACTTTTGTCTTTTAGAAAGCTACCCCACCCCAGCTCTCATCCTGATGTCAGAAAATTTATGTATGTATGTATTTGTTTATTTATTTACTAGAGGCCCAGTGCATGATTGAATCATGCATGTGTAGGGTCCCCTACACGCTTTCGCTTTCGATCACGGGGGAGCTGGGTGCCTGTCCGTTCAGGCACCAGGCCTTTCAGCAGCCTTCGCTGCGCCGGAGGCTTCTGAAAGGCCTGGTGCACCAGCAGACAGGCACCCAGCTCCCACGCTTTTGCTTTTGATCACTGGTGCACCAAGCCTTTCAGAAGCCTCCAGCACGGTGGAGGCTTCTGAAAGGCCTGGTGCCTGAGCGGACAGGCACCCAGCTCCCACGCTTTTGCTTTCGATCGCAGGGGAGCTGGGTATCTGTCTGCTGGTGCACCAGGTTTTTCAGAAGCCTCCAGCGCAGCGAAGGCTTCTGAAAGGCCTGGTGCCTGAGCAGACAGGCACCCAGCTCCCACACTTTTGCTTTTGATCGCTGGTGCCTGAGCGGACAGGCACCCAGCTCCCACGCTTTTGCTTTCGATCGCGGGGGATCTGGGTGCCTGTCCGCTGGTGCACCAGGCCTTTCAGAAGCCTCCGGCACGGCGAAGACTTCTGAAAGGCCTGGTGCCTGAGTGGACAGGCACCCAGCTCCCTGGTTTTGATGGTTCATGGTGGGACGTGAGCTCGCTGCCCCAGAGGCCCCTTCTGTGCCACAGCACAGCCATGGCACAGACGCTGAGCTTGAGCCGGCACTGGCGACGCGAGCTCAGCATCCCACCGGCCCAATCGGCCACGCCGGCCGCCCCGATTCCCGCCCCCCCGCGCCTCCTGGTCAATCGCAGGCATAGTGAAGGTATGGTCAATTTGCATATTTGTCTATTATTAGGTAGGATTTTTAATATATTTTTATTGGTTTCAGAGAGGAAGGGAGAGGGAGAGATAGAAACATCAATGATGAGAGAGAATCATTGATTGGCTGCCTCCTGCACACCCCCTACTGGGGATCAAACCTGCAACCTGAGTATATACCCTGACCAAGAATTGAACTGTGACCTCCTGGTTCATAGGTCAATGCTCAACTACTGAACCATGCCACTTGGGCCTGATGCCAGACAATTTAGTTCCTCCCTCTATGTCCCTGGTGCTTTTCAAGCTGTTGCCCCTGTGCTGCAGCTCAGAACGAGTGAGTCCAAGTAAGTTGTGTGCAGGCCTTTTAAGAGGAACTGCCCGAGACTCCAGCAGCTTTTGACTCACTCAGCCACAATTCCTACTGATATTTATAGCCAGAAGTTATGGGGACTTTTCTTCCTGGCATTGGAACCCTGAGCTGAGTGGCCTGGTGTGAGTTCCTCAGAGGGGGACCACCATAGCGGATGAATCCCTCCCAATTTTTACCTTCCACACATGGATGTGAGACCAGCCATTCTTTGTTCTGCCCCTTCAACCAGTCTTGATGTGGCTTCTTCTTTAAATCCGTAGTTGTAGAATTTTCATTCAGCTAGATTTCAGGTGGTTCTGAATGATGGTTGTTCTGTAGTTTAGTTGTAACTTTGATGTTAAAAATAATGATTTTAAATGCAAAAGATGAAATTTGTTATTCAAAAGGCTATAGAGAGGGGGTTCCATTTCTGGTCAAGTGGGAATAAGCATATTTACTCACCTGAGTCTTTTCCTCTGAGTGAAACTAAAAGCCCTGGATAGAATACATGTAGAAGTTATCTAAGGACTCAAAAATGAATGGTAGCAGATAGGTTTGGGAAGGGAACAAGAATTCAGAGTACTATCAAACCAGCATTTAATTTTTCACCTTTTCCCTTTCTGGAATCTCTTGACCTGGGCTCAAAGGCAGCTCAAAGATAAGAATTGGGCAACAAAGAAGACAGAAAAAACCCAAAAAACTGGAAGATAAATTCTCTGTTTTCTGTCACAAGGCACAGGAAAGGGGATCCCTGTGGGTCAGAATAGTGAGGGAAATACCATGTGCTTGTTTTTCTTGTTTATTTCATTCTCTCTCATCCCAATATCAGACAATCCTGAGACAGCAGTGTGATGATGGCAGCCATTATTAAGCAGATCCCGTAAAGTCCACATTCTCCCTGAGTGGTGAAATATCAGTTCAAAGTAGACTATGAAAAGTTAAGAATGTATATATAATTTCTAGATAAACCACTGAAAATAATTTAAACAATGAGAAATAGCAATGGAAAATCTAATGGATGATATGGAACACACAGCAGATAAAAATTACCTCAAAGAAAGTATGAGGAAAAAAACTAGGGGAACAAACAGAAAACAAGTAAAATGATGGTAGAGCTAAATTCCAATCTATACTAATAAAAGGATAATATGCTAATTAGACTGGGAGACCTTCTGCGAGACTGGCCGGGGAGGGCAGTTGGGGGCCATGAGGCCAGCAGGGGAGGGAAGTTGGCATGATAAGGCTGGCAGGGGGGGCAGTTGGGGGTGAGCAGGTCAGCAGGGGAGGGCAGTTGGGGGTGCGGAAGCCGGTGTGTGGGGGGGGGGAAGTTGGAGGCTAGCAGGCCGGCAGGCAGAGTGGTTAGAAGCCAGCCATCCTGGATTGCAAGAGGGATGTCCCCCAAGGGGTCCCAGATTGGAGAGGATGCAGACCAGACTGAGGGACACCCCTCCACCCCGTGCATGGATTTTGTGCACTGGGCCACTAGTATATTAATAATTACATTGAATTTAAATGGTAAAAGAAAGATTATGAAAGTGGATAAAAATAAGAATCAACTATATACTAATATGCTGTCTATAAGAAACACACCTTAACCCTTTGCACTCGTTTGCTTTTTTCTCCATTCCTTTATTCTACTCGGGATTTAATTTTTTAAATACCCCAGATTTTACAAAGCGCGGCAGTAGAATAAAAAACTGGAGTTTCTTTTCATACAAACTTATTTATTTGGATTTTTTTATATTTCAAATTATTGATACATTCAGAGAGTAATTTTAATCTCGACATCCAAGTGCAAAAAGTTAAATATAACAATATACGTAGGTAAAATATAAAAGAATGAAAAAATATGTAAAAAAGATGCACCATACTAAACTGAAGATGTAATGGCCATATTATTATCAGGTAAAATAGTCTTCAGAGCAAGAAAATTTATCAGTGAGAGAGGACATTGCATAATGATAAAAGGGTCAACTTAATGGAAGACATGACTATATAAAATGTACATGCATGTAGCAACATAGTCTAATCGGTATAACAAGTAGATAGAAACCCAGCAAGAGTATAGAAGAACTGAACAATATTATTAATCAACTGACATTTTATTGACATTTATAGAACACTTCACCCAATAGTAGCATAATACAAATTCTTTTCGAGTGCACACAGATACAAAAAAAGATAACATTTCTGTTTATAAACAAGCCCTACAAATTTAAGAGAATTGAAATCATACATGTGATCTCTGACCATAATGGAATTAAACTAGAAATTAATAACATAAAAAATAACTGGAAAATCTCTAAATAATTGAAAACTAAACACAAATCTAAACAATCCATGGTTCAAAGATAAAAACACAAGGAAAATTAGAAAAAAATTTGTGAAATAAAGGAAAATGTAAACATAACATTACAATTTGTGGGATACAGCTAAATCAGTGCTCAGAAATGAATTTGTAGTACTAAATGCTTATATTAGAAGACAAAGATATTCTCAAATCAACAATCTAACCTCCCAGGACTAGATTAAGAGGGTAAAATAAATGCAAAGCAAGCAAAAAGAAGGTTAGCACACAATTCAATATACAGGTGATTTATTATAAAATTATACACATATATAATTTTATTAACCAATGTCACCCCAATAAAATCAATAAAAAATAAAAAATATTTGAACAGAAATCAATGTAATTAATATTAGACGAATAATAGAAAAAAGTCAATAATCAAAATCTGATTCTTTTAGGCAAAAAAATCAATAAAATTGATAAATTTTTAGCCAGACTGACTAACCAAAAAGAAAAAAGATCCAAATCACCAGTATCAAAACTGAAAGGGGAATATCATGCAGACCTTAGGGACATTAAAAATTTAATTAGGGATACTATAAACAACTCTATGCACATAAATTCAACAAAATAGATGAAGCGTAACAATTCTTGACAAACTGCCAAAGACCACTCAAGAAGAAATAAACTGAGTCATCCTATATTTATTAGAGAAATAGAATTCATAGTTGAAAGCCTTCTAAAAAATTAAACTACAGGCCCAGATGATTTCATTGGCAAATTCTTCTCTGAAAAATAGATAGAACATTAATTCTTTTTTAAAAAAATATGTTTTTATTGATTTTAGAGAGATGAGGGAGAGGGGAAAAAGAGATAGAAACATCAATGTTGAGAGAGAATCATCCATTGGCTGCCATCACACACCCCTTACGGGGGATCGAGCCCGCAATCCAGGCATATGCCCTGACCAGGAATCAAACTGGTTGACCTCTTGGTGCTGGTGACGATGTTCAACCATCTAAGCCACACCAGCTGGGCTTTAACACTAATTCTAAACAATATTTTCTAAACAGAAGACAATAAACATTTCCAACTCATTTTAAGCACAAACAGTGCCCCCCCCCCACCACCATTTTATTTTAGTTATAAGTGAACAGTGAACTAATCTTGCTTGAAATAGATTTCAATGTTTAGATCAGTCATCATTCAATTCCCTGGGGTTCTTCACTTATCTTCAGAAAATAAGTCTCATTTTTAATATATTATATTTTTTACCTGCCAGTATGCATTTTAAACCTTAATGAAATGGTTTAAGAAAATTACTGTGTAAAATCCAAAGAACTGCAATAAAATTTCCATTTTACATTTTACCCTAAAGATCAATTGCATTGCCAAAATATGGGACTTAAACTGAAGGTTTTAAAAATAAGTGGTGTTTTCTATCACATAGATTCACTTTGAAGAAATTGCTTAGGGGAGGAAATTGTCCGCTAGAGGTGAAATATACCTGACTGCGGATTTCAATGTACTCAGTGGGAGGAGTGTGGAAGAGCATAGCTCTTCCTTCCTTTTTGTCAATAGGTAGAGGGTGCTGCCCCGCCAGTGCTGGGTTTCCAATACAGAGGGAATTGGTCAGTAATGAAGCGGGTCCCATGTTTACAGATGATTATTCAAATGCATCTCAACAGCTGGCTTCTCAGTGGCACTGGCTGTTCTTTCCTTATCTTCTTCAGGATTCAATTTGGACACGAAGGCTCAACTCATAGCCCCTCAAACTTCTTTCTCCTCACGCATAGTACTCACAGGAGTCCTCATCAAGCAAAAGGTCCTGCGTAACTGCTGTGCGTGGGTTTGATCAGCCTACCTGGGGCACCACAGCCTGTTTCCTCACCTCCCCCTCCCCCCTGCATGGCCTGATGGGGCTTTGCCAGGGACTGGTGCTGCCTGCCCACAGCCTTTGTCCATGTGGGCTGCAGTTTATTCTGGTTTAGACATCAAAGTAATCTCACCCTTTTCTTATTAATTGTCCCATGGATCTATTCATTTTTGCACAGCACTCTTGTCATTTCAGTGGGATTCTCAAAGAAAGGAGAGAAAATGTATATGTTTAAAAGAGTAACCTGAATTCCATTTCTCATTCTCCAAATGCTCATTCCAAGCATTTGAGCAGGTGTTTAAATTGTATGAGCATAAATTAACATGTGCTTATTACAAAAAAATAAACTAAAATATCATTTTAAAAATAAAATTCACCTGAAGTCCTTTTACACAGAGATGATTACTGTTTACACTTTAATAAATTTTTCATAGACTTTTTGGTAATCAAAATTTTAAATAAAATTCAGATATTGTGTTATATATTTTACTTAAAAATATAGCATGATAACTTTATAATTTGATTAGCTATCCTTGAAATTGTATTTTCAAGGACTGAATAACAAAATTATATGAGTTGTTAACATAAGAAACCATTGAAGCCTGTAAAGAATTTTAGTGAGTTTATTTGAGCCAAACTGTCTACATATGCCAGGAAGCAGAACCTCAAGAATTGAGATAATGCTCCGGGGAATGGCAGGTTTCATCTGTATTTATACATTGCAATCAAAGGAGGGATGTAGGTGGGTTACATGAAATTCATTGGTGATAGATTAAGGAGGTGGGATAAAGCAAAGCAGGGGGGGTGGGAACCCCTGGGATTGCATAAAAATTAAAATGATAGACACATATTTAGTTGGGTGTAGGAACAATTAACATGATAATGACAGAATTTGTGGTATCTGTCCTGGCACCCAGCACATTTGGTTGTGCCCCAGGGGGTCCAGAAAAGGGGAAGTTACAAGTTACCCAGACACTTCAAGGGTATGCAAAAAGACAGATAGGCTCAGTTAAGATAAAGGTTGACCTTGTCACTGAAGATACCGGCCTAGGACAGAACTGCCCACCATAACTGCTTTTAGTTAAAGTTTAATTTCAGACTATCCTTTGTGGTTACTTTAGGTCTCTGAGTTTGCAGGCCTCCCCTGAGCTTGTCAGGTTAGCTTGTGGCCCCTTTCGTCCAGAGAGTATACCAAAATTATTTATTTAAAATTTTATTAGAGTATATTAAAACTAGAATTATTTTAGACTAATATAAATTATACTGTTATTATTTCATAAATATATATGCACACTTTTGTATTTCTGATTATTTTCTTAGAATAGTTTCCTAAAAATAGGAGTAAGGAGTCAAAAAGTTTAATATTTTTTATTTATAATTTATTTTGCCAACCTTTCTAATAAGGTTGAGTTCATTTGAACACCAGCAAGGCAATCTATTATTTTCTCAGTGACTTTCCAACCTGTTTCTTATAGTCTAAGATTACTTTGTGGTTTTGAGGGTGCCTGACAGTTTTCTAAAACTTTGTCCTAATGCCAGAAACTCGTTTCCTCTAGGTTTTCAGAACGACATTTCTTTTCCCTCATTCTACAGGACATCTAGAAAAACTGTGCTGACTTTCTTGTCATTGCTTATATTTGAATATAGAGAAATCTTCCCAGACTCCATATTTACCAACAGACAAATGTGGTCTGCCCCTGACTCTCCTCAATGCTCATCTGGTTGCTCATTACTTTTTTTTTTTTCTTGGAGCCATGCTAACAAGTCAGTTTGTAACATTCATAACCATAGGATAAGGCAAAATACTCATCGCTGAAGCTGTGTCTTAATGTGTGGAGTTTTCTGTTGTCTGCACTGCATAGTTTCAGGCCCTCAGGACCAAAGCAGTACACTCTACTCCTAATGTTTCCCCATCACCATCCTTGGCAACCACTTTAATTATGGGACATGTACCCCCATAATGCAATGTGCCATTGCAAATATCAACCTTTGCCCTCCCTTCTTCATTCATGAAATATTTACTGAGTTTCTAATCTGTGTCAGCCACTGGATAGAACATAACATAAAAGAAGCAAAAGTCCCTGCCTTGGTGTAGCTGACACAATCGCCCCCACTCCCACCTCCACCTTTGCCCTATTACTTTTTGCCATAGTTTTTCTGGTTTATACAACTTCTTTAAGTAGGGGGATAGTGGGAATAAGAACAAAGTATGCTCTGCTGTCCTACAGGCAGGCAAGGCTGCTTTAGTCCATGAGGTGGGACATGGATAGGTACTGGTTGCTTTTCTCAAAATAGCTCTATCAGTCTTATGATTATTGAAAACTCTTGTGAGATTCTAATACTAGCTTGTTCATCACTTTGGGTTTTCAATGATATCAGAATTTTTTGTCATTTCTGGGCCTTCAAAAGCATTTTAATAGACAGTGTTAATGTAAAAATAACCATTGAAACCTGTAAAGAATTTTTGTAAGTTTACTTGAGCCAAACTGTCGACAAATGCCAGGAAGCAGAACCTCAATGAATTGAGATAATGCTCCTGAGAATGGCGGATTACATCTATATTTATACATTGGAATCAAAGGAAGGGATGTAGGTGGGTTACATGAAATCCATTGGTGATAGACTAGAGAGGTGGGAGAAAGCAAAGCGGGGGGAGGGAGGGCAGGGACCCCAAGAATTGGATAAAAAGTAAAATGATAGACACATACTTAGGTGGGTGCAGGAACAATCTACACTAATAAAAGAGGAAGATGCAAATTGACCATACCTTCATGACACCCACCAGCCAATCAGGAGTGATGGTTGAAATTAACCCAACAAAGATGGTGGGTTAATTTGCATGCGCAGGTGCCAAGCAGCCGGGGGAGAGAGGGAATGCCTGCATCATCGCCATGGTGATGACGCAGGCATGCAGCACCTCCTCAGTCGCTCTGGGCCTCTGGGAAGCGTGGGAAGGTGGAAAGGTGGCTCCCGCCCGAGTGAAGGTGCTGCCGGCAGCCAGGGGAGGGAAGGCCCATTCTTGTATAAATATTTGTGCATAGGGCTTCTAGTTAACATGATAATAATGAAGGAATTTGTGGTATCTGTACTGATGCCCAGCACATTAGGTTGTATCCCAAGGGGTCCAGAAAAAGGGAAGTTAAAAGTTACCCAGACATTTCAAGGTTATGTTATTATAGATGCAAAAAGACACATAGTCTCAGTTAAGGTAAAGGTTGACCTTGTCTGCCGGGGTTCTTGTTCCAGCATTACAAAGGGTTCAGCAATCTGGAGAAAGGCTGTGCGTAGATTAAATAAGAGTCCAAAGATGAAAGATAATTTTGAAAGGCATTGGGGGTCAGAGGAGCTTCAGCTAAAGGAGCTAAAGTTCTCCTTGTCTCAGGACCCTTGCTTTTTATTAACACAATTTGTCCTAAGGCAAGGTAGAGATAATACACTTCAAAGGGTAGGGTACAGAAGCATTGTCAGATTGAGGAATTGCCTACAGCTGTTCAGGTGTTTGGCCAACAGGAGGCAATAACATGTAGATTGAAATGACCTGAGCTGTCTGGCAGCAAACAAGCATCCTATTCAGGTTTGGGGGAAGTGCCTTTCAGCCATTCCAACAGGTGATTACATATGTGACTCAGCCCTTGTTGAGCCCCTAAGTTTCATCAACCTTTTGATGAAACTATTGTAATTATGACATGCTGGAATTGGCTTCCGGCACTTGTCAGTGAAGATACCAGCCTAGGATGTACTGGTAACTACCCACCATAACTTCTTTTAGTTAAAGTTTAATTTCAGACCATACTTTGTGGTTACTTTAGGTCTCTGAGTTTGCAAGACCACCATGCAGGCCTTCCCTGAGCTTGTCAGGTTTGCATGTGGCCCCTTTCGCTCACAAAAGTTGGCAGGGGCACCCCAGGGAATGTTAACTGGAAAGCAATTTAAACAGATGGCACATGGGCACTTGCAAACTTTGACTTAATGCTGTTTTGTTTTGTTTTTCCAAGGTAAACCATGTGGCAATATTTTTGGAGAATTTTTCTGTTGGCAACAACCCCCCGAAAAAAAAATGTAGGAGTACATATATTTTGTAAAACTACTGATGTATGATGGTAGTATAGTTTTGATTTTTTGTTTTACTTAATATTTCTCCCTTCAGTCTTCAACACAAACATTTGGTTAGGGGTTTTTTCCTTAGTCATTGAACCAAATCCTCAGTCTGTGTAACTCAATAGGACACAAAGGTGAAATGGAAATCTGGACTGTGTTTACATCTTAAAATGAATTTCTTATTGGATTGTGCATGAAAGATGAATAACAGCATCATAATTTTGGCTTTTGCAATAGGTGAGACTCAGGGAGATACATAGGTGGTTTCAAGTATAACATGCATCACATAAGAACAGGTGGGCAGAATGTTGCTAATTGTGGCATTCCACACACATATTTCTAGGACTCCCTTGGTTATACATACACAGTCTTCCATGCATGCGCATGGGCCCATAAACATATGTGCATGCACACACACAACACACACACCTATACTTCAGCTATATTGAAAAACTTTCATTCCCCCAAACATACCACACTACCTCCTCAGTACAGGCATCTCTCTCTTCCAGGACACCTGGACACCCTTTTCTCCTTCATGCCTGGAGCCACTAGGATTCAGCCACTAGGACTCCCCTCTGAGAACCTTTGTGTCACCAGCAGTACCATCCCCCAGCTAGTACAGGTATTTTCCTGCTTTGTGCTCCTACCATTGTCCACACCCTTTCCTTCCTGACTGACCACATCATGAAGAATTCCTGGCCCATTAAAGTATCTGAATGACAGCTCTCAGATCCTAGATTGTGAGACTCATAAGGCCAAATGCTGGACATGCAGTAGGTATTCAAGGTCTTTGGGGGTAATCATCCTAAAGCCCATTTACTAGATAAGTTCACTCACACCTTCTCTCCTCTGCTTAATCTCTCGTCACCTCTTCCTTATCCCTCTTTCAGTTGATGGTCTTCCCAATTCACTAAGAGGAGAGAACCAATGAGAAGATAACTTGCACAAGGTCCTCTTGTATCTACCTGCCTCCCTACATGAGGGTCCTAAATTTCACGTTGAATCATATCACAAGGGACAAACTGCCCTTGACCCAGTAAGGCCTAATCTTCTATTTGTGTGTTAATCACAGGCTCTCTTGCTTATTGGAAAGCATTACTCCAACATTTATATCTCTTTTCTCTCATATCATTTTGTCCTCTTCACTGAATAATTTTAAAACCTAGTTTAATTGTTTTCATCTTAAAAACCTTTCTTGTCCATACATACTCCTTCATCTCCAGCCTTATTCTCTGTTGTGTTTGATAGCAAAACCCCTCAGAAAGGTTTTTAATTCACAGTGTCTATAAATTCTCTCCTCTCACTCTCTCTTGAACCTACTCTGATCAAGCAGTGGCCTCATCATTTTAACAAAACTGTTCTTACCGGTATTAGTCTTGATGCTCCCTTCCATCCTCCTTTCTTCTCTTGGATCCTAAGACATACTCCCCCTAATTTTTCTAATACTTTGCTAGCCACTATTGGCCAAGTATATGAGTCAGTTTTTGCTGCAGAGACAACAGTCCTAATATCTCAATGATTTTCACCCATGAAGATGCTTCTTATTTAAATTATATAAAGGTTATGGGTCAACTATAGGTCCGCTTGAATCCACTGGGGTCCATTCATCTGCAGCTTAACTTGGCTTAACATTGATTGACTACCAGTCAACTGTGTCTTGGTGCCATCTGTTTTATTATTTTAAGACCCAGGCTAAGGGAACAACTCTATTATGTTATTCTCTCATAATAGAGGACAGGAGCAAAGAGGCTGAAACTCCCAAAGTTTTTAAAAGCTGGCCATGGTGTGTGTTATGTCTATTCACATTATATTGGCCAATGTAAATCTGTGAGTTCCATCTCCTATGAGAAAGGGATTACGGTACATAGATGAGCCCTGTTCCTCTCTTAAGCTCATGATATGAAGCTTCACTGAGTCTATCACAAGCTTGACGCATGTCCCCAGAGGACTGAGAAACCCAGTGGTAGACTTGTTGCCTTACTCTTCAGAGAAATCTAAAAGTCCAGAACTGGCTGAAACAGCCTGCAACAGCAGAAGGAGACCCACAGTTTGGGAAGTTAATATATCCAAAGAGTATCTTGATGTGTATGATGTAATAGAGAAAGCTGTGTGGAGCTGTCTTAGACCCTTACTTAGAATGTTATCTAGAGAAGCAAGGAGAGCACATCAGAAGGAAGCCAGGCTATACTGGTGGATGTTCAGAAGGCAAGGGGAGGGATGGGGGTGGATGGAGCACACAATCCACATCAGGGAACTAAAGGTTAGAGTCTGGAGTGGATGGGCCTCTGCAGAGCCCTCACAAATACTCACACCAGCTTCCAACATGTATCATAGCCAACATAACATAATGCTATAATCATGCCAGGCACATGAAAACTTCCTTGCCCATTTTCTTTCCTCTTCTCCTGTCCCCTAACTTTGGAGAAAACAAGCAATCAAGCAAGAGTGGGGTGAGGAAGAGCAAGAGGACAAAAAGCTGGTGGGAGGAACTCACTTTTAATGAAATTCAGATTCTGAGATTATAACAGAATAATTGTTGCAGAAGACCAGAGAAAAACCAAGCAATGCTTTAGAGAAATGGCATTACATGGTTTATTACACCGACAGACTCAGCAGAATAACCTCCCAAGTCTGAGCAAAGTAACATGCAGGGAGCTTCTCTTTTATATCTTTCTGGGGTCTCTGTCTTTCAAATATGGATTATGCTTCTGGTCCTTTCGTGGGCTTTGCAAAAAAGGCCCCACAGGTCCTGCAAGACCAGTTTCTGGGAAAGAGGGCAGTGACTTAATTATAGGTTATCAGGAATGTAGACTGGGCTTGCTGCACAAATTCAGATTGATAGTCCCCCACTCCCACCCCCGCAAATATCAGGGTTACATTGGAATTAGCTTTTTTAACCTTCTCAACTATACAGGGTTATTACTGAACTAAGACTACTGCTGTGATTACAGAGCCTCACAAGGGAGTCTGTAAAAGCAGAGGGGTGTGTGTGTGTGTGTGTGTGTGTGTGTGTGTGTGTGTATTGGGCGGGGTGGGGGGGAATACAGTTGCATTCTGTGAGCCACATTTGCTCCAAGGGCCTGGCTGGTTGCATCCATCTGACTGGGTTTCTTCATACCAGCATCTCGACTTTGTAAACCTGGCAACTTCATTGCGATCTTTAACCATGAAGAGCTGGAAGGCCAGACCTTAGTGTCTAATTGACAAGCCTCACATTTGACCCTGTTTCGGAACAGGAAATTTAGGCATCTGGCCAATTCAAGACCAAAGAATTTTGTGGCTGGGACGTTGAGCTTAATTTCCTTTTTTATTTATAAACACAGTTGGAGCTGATTCCAAAATGTTTTTAGGAAATCAGTAAAAACTAGTTTGGCATAATGACTACTGTTTTATAAAATTTCATCTATTGTTTTGACCTTGCCTGTGCTTAAAGGTGGAATAAAAGGCTTAGTGTGCCTGTGGGGTGGAAGGGCATTATGTCATTGCAGCACCTACTTCAAGTCAGGAAACTCCAAGCCAGCCAGCCATTTCCTACTTTACTAAGGAATGTAATTGAATGTGTGACGAAGGGTAACATGACTCAGGTTAAGAACTGGGTCTGTGGTATTTTTTCCTGGCCAAGAAAAGTGTAATTCAATTACTATTTGAGTTAAGTGGAAAATTTATACTTTTGCATTTTATAAAGCTTTTACTTTTAAAGACTTGTTGAAAACGTAAGATTTTTGTTACTTTTAAAGACTTGTTGAGAACATAGATCAAACTTAAACATGATACATGAATTCTAGTTATTGAAAACTAAGAAAACCCTTGGGAATATTGCCTTCCATTCCAAGTTTTACCTGTGCTCCATGTCTAACCTTGGACATCACAACTAGGTTCTTACACTTGAAAGAGAGACTATTGTTTATTAACACTCAACACCAGGCGAATAAATAAAAAAAAACTCATTTAGACAGAGGTTAGACTAATGTGGTCTCTTATCTGTGATTTATCTAGTTCTTTACTTCTTAAAATGCTACCCTCCACAGAAGCACATCAGAGAAAAGCAGCTCATTAAAACAGTAGTTAAAACAGATAAAACATTACAAAGCAGCAATCAAAAGAGCAGCAAATGAGGTTACATCTTAAAACACAATTATGCTTAAAACCATAAAATAATGCTCATCGTATGGATATAGCAGGCACATGTGGAAGTGGTGCAGAACCTTGGTGGTGGCTTGGAGAAACCATACATGGAAAGCATGGGGTGATACCTCTGCCCTACTGTGTTCCCCTACAAGGGTGGCTGTGTACACCATGTTTTTGTTGACGGTGGATGAAACTCCCCTGTCATTTGGGGTAGTGAGGTTCTTGGGGGTTCTGCTGAAAGAAGCATTTCTTTCTTTAAAAAAACATTTTTTTATTGATTTCAGAGAGGAAGGAAAAGGGAGTGAGAGACAGAAACTTCAGTGTGAGAGAGAATCATTGTTTGGTTGCCTCCTGCACGCCCCCTAATGGGGACTGAGCCCGCAACTCCAGGGGAGGATGGAATGTGGAAAAAGACTTTATTTGCGTAAAGTTACATTTCTTGTGTTCAAAGGTCTCCTGCCCCTTAAGCCAGTCCTGGAATAGGTGAAGCTGGGAGTTTAGCAGAATCAGAAACAGGGCCAGTGTCCAGAGTCTCAGTTCCATGTTGCAGCCAGATGTGGTTCAGCATAGAGGCCAGATTAAAGTTCATCAGTCCATGTGTGGAGCCCAATGTGGTCGTACACCATGTGCGCAGAAGAGCCCAGCCCCCTGCAGCAGGAGTTACAGGAGCCAGGTACCCTGGAGCCCAGAGAGAGAGGAAGGGCCAAACTTCCTTTGTTTGGAAGTTTATATATTTAGATTTCTCACACTTGCGGTGGCCACGCCCTTCCTCATTCCAGTTGTGATTGATGGGCAGACAAGCAAGCACCTTCCCATCTCATTCAGATCTTACTGGGCATGTGTCTAAACCACCTTTGTCTAGTTCCTTTCTCCATCAATCAGGAGAGAACAGTTGAAACCGGTTTGGCTCAGTGGATAGAGCAACGGCCTGTGGAGTCAAGAGTCCCAGGTTCGATTCCGGTCAAGAGCATGTACCTTGGTTGCGGGAACATCCCCAGTAGGGGGTGTGCAGGAGGCAGCTGATGGATGTTTCTCTCTCATCGATGTTTCTAACTCTCTATCCCTCTCTCTTCCTCTCTGTAAGAAAATCAATAAAATATATTTTTTTAAAAAATCAGGAGAGAACAGACTTGGAGAATGTTAAATGCAGATTTTTGGCAAAGCTGTATAAATGACATGCCTATATGTTTTGGTCTCCCCTTTCTCTCCTTTCCTGTTAAATAATAACCAGGTTATTATCATGGCATCACTTTCATGTGTCTATTTAGCCAGAAAGGGTTCCAGATGATGCATATAGAGGCTATAACTAAAGTCCTCAGCCATACTTCCATGGCAGTTGATCATTTAAATAATAGAAACAATCAAAGAATCAAAACCGCAGAAAGCATTCTGCCAAATGCAGTAGAAAAATCTTTGTCCTTCATCCCCAGCTCCGCCCCTCCACTCCTGGGTCCAGAGACCCACAGTGTGTTTTTAAACAACACTGGGTACTCTCCCACCCTGTCTAAACCTGAGCAAGTCTCTATGAGTCTTTACTAATGTACCTCACCAGTCTCATTTCACTTTCCCATGTTACTCTAGGTTACTTGAATTGTCCCGTTTTAAGTGTGGAGATCTTAGTGAGCATTCTGAACTGGGGAGCTGAAAATGCATTCTTCATTATATTGAAACTAGAGGCCTGGTGCATGGATTCATGCACCAGTGGGGTCCCTTGGCCTGGCCTGTGCCCTCTCACAATCCGGGAACCCTCAGGGGATGTCAGAGGCCTGGTGCATGATTTCGGCCCGATCCCCGCAGGCCAGACTGAGGGACCACACTGGTGCACTAATCCGTGCATGGGGACTTTAGTATGCATATAAGATCTTTAGTTAATCTCTTCCCGTCCTTCCCCCTTCCCCTTCCCTCTGAGATTCATCAGTCTGTTCCATGTTTCCATGACTGTGCTTTGAGCATCTGCCCCCTGGTGGTTAGTGCACATCATAGCTACTGGTGGATTGGTCGAACAGTCGAACAGTTGGATACTTAGAATATTAGCCTTTTATATATAGAGATGGGGACATATTTCCATGGAGATGCTGCTCTGTAACAATATATTGAGTCCTTTCAGAAACTGCTCTGTCCATTTTGGTCTACATTGTCCTCAAGGGTAGTATTCCATTATGCCAGCATCTGACTCTGCAGTACTGGCTCCCCCTGCACCTTGCTACTCTCTTCCACTGCAGCAAGACCAAACCACTCAGGATTCTCAACACTCCAAGCACTTCACACCCCAGTGTTTCCCCAGCATATTCTTTCCTACCTAATATGAACTCTTTCTTTTGACTAGAAGATGTTTTCCATCTCAACTATATTCATACTAGAGGCCCAGTGCATGATTGAATCATGCACGTGTAGGGTCCCCTACATGCTTTCGCTTTCTATCACGGGGGAGCTGGGTGCCTGTCCGCTGGTGCACCAGGCCTTTCAGAAGCCTCCGGCACAGTGGAAGCTTCTGAAAGGCCTGGTGCCTGAGCGGACAGGCACCCAGCTGCCACGCTTTTGCTTTTGATCGCTGGTGCACCAGGCCTTTCAGAAGCCTCCAGTGCGGTGGAGGCTTCTGAAAGGCCTGGTACCTGAGCGGACAGGTACCCAGCTCCCACGCTTTTGCTTTCGATCGCGGGGGAGCTGGGTGCCTGTCCGCTGGTGCACCAGGCCTTTCAGAAGCTTCCGCCCCGCCGGAGGCTTCTGAAAGGCCTGGTACCTGAGCGGACAGGCACCCAGCTCCCCCGTTTTTGATGGTCTGCGGTGGGACGTGAGCACGCTGCCCCAGAGGCCCCTTCTGTGCTGCAGCACAGCCATGGTGCAGACGCTGTGCTCGAGCCGCTGCTGGCGTCGCAAGCTCAGCATCCCGCTGGCCCAATCGGCCACCCCGGCCACCCCGAGTCCCGCCCCCCCGCGCCTCCTGGCCAATCACGGGCATAGCGAAGGTATGGTCAATTTGCATATTTGTCTATTATTAGGTAGGATGGAGTTAAACCTCCCCTTCTTTCTGTCTTGTCCAGGTGCTGACTCTTCTTTAGGTAATTACCTATTTGCTGCCTGGCCCCTTCTATTACTCTGTGAACTTGCAGAGGTCAATAATTGTGCCCCAGAAAAGGGTTTGGCAGTAGCATGCAATTGAGTTTAAGGGTTAAAGAGCATCAGACCTGGATTTAGAACTAGATTTGGAGCTTAAACCATCACTTTCTAAATGAGTCCCCTAACTCTCAATTACCTCCTCTGTAAAATGGGAGCAATATAATACTTACATCAGACATTCACTAATTTATTCAACAAATACTATTGTTAGTCGGTACTCTAGGTTCTGGTGATAGAGCAGAGAGGAGAAAAGACAAAGATCCCACTTTCCTGGAGCTTGTATGGTAGGAAGAGTCACAGGTAGAAAACCAATAAGTATCTGTGCTCTTATCTGGTGATTATCTTAGGTAAGTGTTGGGATAAAAAGTAAAGTGGGGTAATGGGACACTCTGAAGAGTTCTCTATTTTAGAAAGGAAAACCTTTTTGAAAAAGTAACTTTTAATCAGAAACCTTAATGGAGTAAGTGTTCCAGTACAGAATGTTCTAAGCAGAATGAATAGTGAGCAAAAGGCCTTTCAGAAACATAAGAAAGCACATGTGAATGATTAGAGTGAGAAAGGTTCAGAGTTGTAGGAGATATAGGCAGGGGCTGAGTTATGAAAGAACTTGGCAGTCATGGCAAGGAGTTGGATTTATCATGAGGATGATGGCAAACCATTGGAAGATTCTGAGCAAGGGAATAAGTTACAGGTTTCAATAAGCCCTAGCTGGATTGGCTCAGGGTTAGAGTGTCAGACCTCAGACTAAAAGGTCACAGGATGTTTTAAAGAACACTTCACATATATCCAAACTGAGAACACAGGGCTGAGGTAAGGAACTCTGAGAAAAGGGCCCACAGAAAGGCTGGCAGAGAAAAGACTTCCTTTCTGCACAGCCCATCTTTGGCACACAATAACCATGTCAACACAACTTGGTGCATTGAATGATAACAAGATTTTCTACTAAAAAAATAAATCGCAGACACTGGCTCATAAGAAATTAGCAAGTACAATCTTGAGTTGTTCTAAATGTTTGACAGAGATACACATGACCTACCAGAATGCTTTTGACTAACCTTTGGTTCTTTATGAAAGTGGAAAGACCAATACTCACTAAGAAGTGGCTGTGAATATCTGCTAAGATAGCTTATGCAGTAGGAATGACACAATAGTTTGATGTTAAAACTGTTAATGTAAGGTTTTCTATAAGGGTCTCTATTTATTTACTAGAGGCCTGGTGCATGAAATTCATCATGCACGGGGGGAGGGGATCCCCTAAGCCCAGCCTGCACTCTCTCCAATCCAGGACCCCTCAGGGGATGTCCAACTGCCAGTTTAGGCCCAATCCTGGGGATCAAGCCTAAACTGGCAGTCGGACATCCCTCTCACAATCCGGTACCACTGGCTCCTAACAGCTCATATGCCTGTCTGCCTGATTGCCCCAAACTGCCCCCCCTGCTGGCCTGGTCGCCTCCAACTGCCCCCCCCCGCCGCCAGCCTGGTTGCCCTTCACTGTCCCCCTCTGCCAGCCTGGTCACCCCTCATTGTCCCCCCTGCTGGCCTGGTTGCCCCCAACTGCCCCCCCCCCCCCCGCTGGCCTGATCGCCCCACGCAGCCTGCTGCTCAGTCATTTGGTTGTCCCTCACTAATCCCCTGCTGGCCTGGTCACCCCACGCAGCCTGTTCGGTCGTCTGTTCGGTTGTTTTGATTGCAATGGTCACTTAGGCTTTTATATATATAGATTTTAAAATTTATCTTTATTGTTGAAAGTATTACATACTAGTGTGTCTCCTTTCTTTCCCCATTAACCCCCTCCAACCTGTACCTGCCCCCACTGCACTATTGTCTGTGTTCATGGGTTATGTATATCCTACATAATAAAAGCCTACTATGCAAATTGAGCAGCAGAATGATCGGTCGGCGGGGGGGAGAGGAGGGCTGGCGAGCGGGTGTCACCAAGCCATCAAGGTGAGTGCCAGTGGGCAGAGGGAGGGGATGGTGATCGGGGGGCGGTGGCAGAAGGGTGATCTAGGGACAGGGCCTAAGCCATCAGTCGTACATCCCCCAAAGGCTCCTGGTTTGTGAGCGGGTGCAGGCCGGGATGAGGGACCCCCTGAGTGCATGAATTTTCATGCACCAGGTCTCTAGTATGCATATAAGTTCTTTGGTTAATTTCTTCCATTCTGCCCTCCCCCTTTCCTCTGAAATTCATCAGTCAGTTGCATGTTTCAATATCTCTGGATCTATATTGATTACTAGTTTATTTTGTTGTTGTTGTTGTTTTCTATTCCGATATGAGTGACATCATGTGATACTTGTCTTTCCCTGACTGGCTTATTTCGCTTAGCATAATACTCTCTAAATCCTTCCATGATGTCTCAAAAGGTAAGCGATCTTGCTTTTTTTTTTTTTAAATAAATCTTTATTGTTCAGATTATTACAATTGTTTCTCCTTTTTTCCCCCCATATCTCCCCATCACCCAGTTCCCTCCCCCCCATTGTCCTTATCCATAGGTGTATGATTTTTGTCCAGTCTCTTCCCATACCCCCCACACAGACACCCCTTTCCCCCTGAGAATTATCAATCCACTCCCATTCTATGCCTCTAATTCTATTATGTTCACCAGTTTATTCTGTTCCTCAGATTTTGAATTCACTTGATTTTTAGAATCACTTGTTGATAGATATTTGTTGTTCATAATTTTTATCTTTACTTTTTTCTTCTTTTTCCTCTTTTTAAAGAATACCTTTCAGCATTTCATATAATACTGGCTTGGTGGTGATGAACTCCTTTAGCTTTTTCTTATCTGTGAAGCTCTTTATCTGCCCTTCAATTCTGAATGATAACTTTGCTGGGTAGAGTAGTCTTGGTTGTAGGTTCTTGCTATTCATCACTTTGAATATTTCTTGCCATTCCCGTCTGGCCTGCATAGTTTCTGTTGAGAAATCAGCTGACAGTCGTATGGGTGCTCCCTTGTAGGTGACTAACTGTTTTTCTCTTGCTGCTTGTAAGATTCTCTCTTTGTCTTTTGCCCTTGGCATTTTAATTATGATGTGTCTTGGTGTGGTCCTCTTTGGATTCCTCTTGTTTGGGGTTCTGTGCGCTTCCTGAACTTGTAAGTCTATTTCTTTCACCAGGTGGGGGGAGTTTTCTGTCATTATTTCTTCAAATAGGTTTTCAGTATCTTGCTCTCTCTCTTCTGGCACCCCAAAAATTCGGATATTGGTACGCTTAAAGCCATCCTGGAGCCTCCTTATGCTATCCTCACACTTTTGGATTCTTCTTTCTTTCCGCCTCTCTGGTTGGGTGTTTTTTTCTTCCTCATATTCCAGATCTTTGGTTTGACTCTTCGGGTGCGGTGGTCTACTCTGTATATTCTTTATTTCAGACAGTGTATGCATAATTTCTGACTGGTCCTTTTCCATTTTTTTGGTATTCTCATTTAGGTCCTTGAAGGTCTCTTCAAGTTTCTCAGAGGTTTTTAGAAGATTCTTGAGTAACCTTATAAATATGGTTCTGAACACTGTGTCGTCCATTAGTTTGCTTTCATCTATCTCTCCTACCTGTGACATACTTCGATGTCTCCACATTTTGGCTGCCTCCCTGTGTTGATGGAGTGGCTTTGTGTGGTCGGTGACCTATAGGTAGCTCAGCTTCCCCAATCACCCTAGGTGGTCGCTCTTGGTACTCCCCTTTGTGGGCTGAGTGGAAAGTCTTGGTGTAGTTTAAAGCCCTGATTGCTGTTGGTACACTGGGAGGAATTGACCTCCGGTCCAATTGGTTGTGAGGGCCTGCTGTGTCTATAACGGAAGAATTGCTGTGCTGAAGACACAGTAGGGCTTTGGTGCTCACTGAGTCTGCCTCTTGAATGTGTCCCTTATGAGAGTGGTTGAAATCTGGTGTCTTCCACACCGACAGAAAAGTCACTCTCACTCTCTGACCGATGGCCGAGAGTCCCGTAGGCATCTGGGTCCCCCGCGTGACCCCAGAAACGAGTTCAGAGTGGTTGGGATTGTTGGTATTACTGGCGGGAATTGATCTCCAAGACAGTTGGCTCTGAGGATCAGCAGTGTCTCCGCTGGGAGAGCTTCTGTGCTCAGCTTGCATGGGGCGGAGTCTCAGGGTGGCGCAGACAAGCTTTGGTTTCCCGTCTGCTCCGCCCTAAGAGGGGCAGTTTCTCCGTGCCCGAATTAATGGCTGCGCACCTCTGAGAGAAGGCAGCTTTCAAACCTCTCCCGCTGCCTAAGAGACCAGTTTCTCCCCAGCTGGGGCTGGATTTCAGTGCAGACCGGAGGTTTTGTTTTTCTCCCAAATGAGAAAGCTAGCCACGCAGTGTCTGCTGCCCTCCCTTAGCGCGCGTTGCGAGGAAGCCTGCCGCATATTCAGCCTACCGCCCTTTCCGCGCTCACGGATCTCCGCACCTCCACGGTTCCTGAGGCTCAGCGTCCCCCTCTCTTTTTTTCTCTAGTTGTAGGTTTTCCACTCTGCCAGCTTTCCGATGGTTCTGGATGGTGTGCGCTCTGTTTTCTAGTTGTAGTTTCAAAATCGTTGTGGTAGGCAACAGTTAGGTGTTTACCTTATGCCACCATCTTGGTTTCTCCAATCTTGCTTTTTTGTATCATAGCTTTTTATACACTCATGTACTGGGCTATTTTCAGATGTTGGCTATTGTAAATAGCGTTGCTGTGAACATAAGGGTGCATATATTCTTTCTGATTGCTGTTTCAGGATTCTTAGGATATATTCCTAGGAGTAGGATCACTGTCAAATGGAAGTTCCATTTTTAATTTTTTTGAGAAACTTTATACTGTTTTCCATAGTGGCTGCACCAGTCTGCATTCCTACAAGCAGTATAGCTAGGGTTCCCATTCTCTGCATCCTGGCCAGCACTTGTCATTTGTTGATTTGTTGTTGGTAGCTATCCTGGCAGGTGTGAGGTGATACATTATTGTTATTTTAATTTGCATCTCTATGATGATCAGCAATTTTGAGCATTTTTTCATGTCTCTTGGCCATCTCTATGTCTTCTTTGGAGAGTGTTTATTTGGGTCCTTTGTCTATTTATTTTATTGGGTTGTTTTTCTTTCTTTTAAGTTGTTTGAGTTCTTTATATATTTTGGAAATTAACACTTTATCAGATGTACCATTGGTGAATATGTTCTCCCATACAGTGTGTTCCCTTTTTATTTTTTTGATGGTCTCTTTTGCTGTGCCAGAAGCTTTTCATTTTGATGTAGTCCCATTTGTTTATTTTCTCCTTAGTTTCCTTTGCCCTAGACAGTGGTTCTCAACCTTTCTAATGCCACAACCCTTTAATACAGTTCCTCATGTTGTGGTGACCCCCAACCATAAAATTATTTTCGTTGCTACTTCATAACTGTAATTTTGCTACTGTTATGAATCATAATGTAAATATCTATGTTTTCCGATGGTCTTAGGCTCTACAGCAGCGATTCTCACTCACAGGTTGAGAACTGCTAGCAGGGTCGCCTAAGACCATCAGAAAACATAGATATTTACATTATGATTCATAACAGTAGCAAAATTACAGTTATGAAGTAGCAACGAAAATAATTTTATGGTTGGGGGTCACCACAACATGAGGAACTGTATTAAAGGGTTGCGGCATTAGAAAGGTTGAGAACCATTGCTAGGAGATGTATCCCTAAATATATTACTACAAGAGAAGTATAAGGTTTTGCTGCCTATGGTTTCTTCTATGATTTTTATGGATTCATGACTTACATTTAAAGATTTTATCTATTTTAAGTTTATTCTTGTGTATGGTGTAAATTGGTGGTCTAGTCTCATTTTTTGCATTGGTCTAGTTCAGTGGTCGGCAAACTGCAGCTTGTGAGCCACATGCGGCTCTTTGGCCCCTTGAGTGTGGCTCTTCCACAAAATACCACGTATGGGCGCGCATGTACAGTGTGATTGAAACTTCATGGCTCATGCGCAGAAATTGGTTTTCAGCTCTCAAAAGAAATTTAAATTGTTGTACTGTTGATATTTGGCTCTGTTGACTAATGAGTTTGCTGACCACTGGTCTAGTTCAATTTTCCCAACTTTCCCAGCATTTATTGAAGAGACTGTCTTGACTCCATTGTATGCTCTTGCCTCCTTTGTCAAACATTAATTTAGTGTAATGGCTTGGGTCTACTTATGGGTTCTCTGTTCTATTCCATTGACCTGTATGGCTGTTCTTATGCCAGTACCAGGCTGTTTTAATTAAAATGGCTTTGTAGTATAGTTTGATATCTGGTATTGTGATCCTCCTACTTTGTTCTTATTTCACAAGATGGCTGAGTCTATTCTGGATCTTTTTTGGCTCCATATAAAGTTTTGGATTATTTATTCTAGATCTGTGAAATATGCCATTGATATTTGTGGGGCTTCAGTTCCCCTCCCAAGAATTGGACCTTCATGGACTCTGGTAATAGACGGAGAAGATATGAGAAGTCATTGGTGTATTGGAGAGAGGCATTATTGCAGACCAAGTAGCCATTGATACCAAGTAGCCATTAGACAAAGTAGTTCTTGCTAACACAGTAGCAAACACAAGAGCCATTGCTAACAAAGCTATTACACAAAGCAGTCCAGCCCTACATAAAAGCAGCCTCGCCTCGGCTGGTCAGTAACACATGTTTATACCAACTTAGACAAAAGAGACTTCTTTCCAAATAGAGACATCAATATTTGGGTTATAGAAAGGTATGCCTGTGCATTTCATACAGTACAATCTCTGTGTCCTTGCTTTTGCACCTGCATATGAAAAATTGGCTTTGAACATCTGTCCTACTCTCGAAAGGGCTCCTACACTTCAATTGGCCTTGAACATCTAGTGTATTCTGATCAAGGTTCCCACAGTATTCTATAGATTGCTTTGGGTAGTATGGACATTTTGATTATGTTAATTCTTCTAATCTATGAAAACAGCATATTCTTCCATTTGTTTTTAAGTTCCTCTATTTCTTTTTTCAATGTCCTATAGTTTTCCAAGTACAGGTCTTTTACCTCAGTGGTTAAGTTGATTCCAAAGTATCTTATTTTTTTTTGTTTCAATGGTAAATGGTATTGTTTTTTAAAGTTTTTCTTTCTGAGAGTTTATTATTGGTGTATAAAAATGCCATTGATTTCTGGGTGTTAATTTTGTATCCTGCTACATTGCTGAATTTGTTTATTAAATCTGGTAGTTTTTTGGTGGAGTCTTTAGGACTTTCTATGTATAATATGATGCATCCATATATAATGACAATTTCACTTCCTCCTTTCCAATTTGGATGCCTTCTAATTATTTTCTTGTCTGATTGCTATGGCTAGGACTTTTAGTACTATGTTAAATAAGAGTGTTAAAAGTGGACATTTTTGTCTTGTTCCTATTCTTAGGGAAAATGGTTTTAATTTTCGCCCATTGAGTATATTTTAGTGTTAATTCTAATTTGGTCTTGGGAGAATATCAGTGCATCTTCCACTTAATCCACTGCCATCTTGGAATCCTTCTATTCCACCTTATTTACAGACGAACTCCCCACTTTTCCTAGCATAGTTCCACACCTTTTTTTCGGGTGTCTGAAATAGCCTTTAAAGCACCAAAGAGCACCTATTAAACAGAGAATGAGAGTGATTCTCACCCATCCTACTAGTGAGTGGATATTGATGAAATTACCATGACTATTTGCCACTTGGACAGACAGAAAGGAGGGCTCTGAGAAAGTGAGACTTCAGATGTGTAAGTTTTGATGAAAGGGAGGGAAGATAAAGATGATAAAGTAAAATAAAAACCTCTATAAATAAGAATATCTAGGATTTTGGTCAAGAGGGCGATGTAAGTAAAAACTACATTCATATCCTTCCACGACTACATCAAAATTACAAATAAACCATAGAACAACCATTATAATAAACATCTGAAATCTAGCTAAACAGAAGTCTTACAAATAAGGATTTAAAGCAGAAGCCATATTGAGATTAGTAAAAGGGGTGGAGGCATGGAATGGATGGTCCCACACCCACTCGTCACAGATAAAAATGCGGAAGTTTTTCTTGGGTGCACAGGTCCCCCCTGAGGAGCAAGGGACCCAACCCCACACCAGGACACCAAGCCTAGGGTTCCAGTGACAGAAGAGAAGTTCTTATATTTTTAGGCAGAGAAAATCAGTGGGGATTGAGGCTGAGGGAGACAGAAGGCTGCTGGAGTCTTAAAGGGCCCACACATGGATTCCTCTTAAATGGCCCATACTTGAATTTACTTGGACTCACATGCTCTGAGCTTCAGCACTGGAGCAAGCACCAGGGAATTGTAGGGAGAAACTGAGTAGTCTTGCATCAGAGTGAAAGCTGAAGGGACAGCTTTCTCCCAGACAGAAATGTTGGCACAGGTTCCTTTGCTGAGCCCTCACAACCATAGAGCCAGTAGGCCTGTATCCTATTTGAGTCTCCATCATCCTGGCTAACACTGTTATCCCTGCACTGGTGTTTCCCTGAGACCCCACAACACCCAACTTGTAGGCCTTCCCAGCCATTTCCAGTGACTTTTCCATATAAATGGCCTATCTTGGCTAATGCCTCAGACTTTCCTACAATCTATAAAAAATGAGTAGCATCTGATATCAGCATGCCACATACCTCTTGATAAGTGGTGCCTGGCACTAGTGGCAGCTGTCCTTGTTTCACAGCTTGGCCTCTCATGGGTATCTCCAAGCCTAGTACAAGTAGCAGCCACCTGCAGATTGCTTTGTAGTTCATTCCAGATTGACCCAGGCAGAGCACAGATGGCAGCTGAACTTGGCCTGTTAACTCCTGGGAGGCCCCAGAGCCAGTGCACCTGGTGGACATCTTCAGACCATATTGAAGCACTAACCAACCTCCTCCTAAAGGCACACACTCAAAGGGTGGACTTAGCAGGCACCAGAGCCCCACTGAAGTAAGTCCTACTCCATGGGGAGGGCCCCTGCACAGATGACCCTTGACAGTGGTTGCAACCAGTCCTCAAAACCAATTGGCCTGGGTGTACATCCTTTCATTGGAGGTATCAACAACAATAGCAACAATGAAGACTCAACTACAACAGGAAGGTATATATCTAGAGTGCCCAGCTAGATTGATCAAGGAGGCTGTGCCACTGGACCAACCCTATAGGACACCTACTACATAAGACCACTTTACCAGATCAGGAGATGTAACAGCTCTACCTAATACATAGAAACAAACACAGGAAAACTGCCAAAATGAGACCAAGAAATATGTCCCAAATGAAAGAATAGAACAAAACTCCAGAAAAAGAGCTAAACAAATTAGAAATAAGCAATCTACTAGATACAGAGTTCAAAACACTGGTTGTAATGATGCTTAATGACCTCGGGGGAAAAGTAGATGAACTTAGTGAGAACTTCAACAAAGGCATAGGAAACATAAAAATAGAGATAGAAAACAAACATAAAAAAGAATTGGTCAGAAATGAAGAATACATTAAAAAATAAAAAATACAATAGAATAAAACCTAAAACACTACAGCAAAAAGATATATTCATCCATAGTTCATTACAGCATTATTTACAATATCCAAGATATGGAAGCAACCTAAGTGTCAGCATTGAAGTAGATGAAGCAGAGGATCAGATCAGAGATTTGGAAGATAAGGATGTAGAAACACCCAATCAGAACAGCAAAAGGAAAAAAAAACTACAGAAAAAATGAAGATAGTGTAAGGAGGCTCTGGGACAGCTTCAAGCATACCAACATTTGCATCATGGGGATTCCAGAAGGAGAAGAGAGAGAGCAAGAAATTGAGAACTATGTGAAATAAGTAATGAAAGAAAACTTTATCCGGGTGAAGGAAATGGACATACACATACAGGACAGGCAGAGTCCCAAACAAACAAGATGAACCCAAAGAAGCCCACACCAAGACACATCATAGTTAATATGGCAAAAGTTAAAGACAGAAACTTTACAGGCCAGAAGGGATCAACAAGAAAAATCCGAAGTGATGAAAAGGACCTACAACTAAGATTACTCTACTAAGCAAAGCTGTCATTTAGAATCAAAGAACAGATAAAGAGCTTTCCAGACAAGAAAAGTTAAGGGAGTCCATCACCACCAAACCAGTATTAGAAGAAATGTTAAAGGGTATTCTTTATGAATAATAAGAAAAAAAAAGATAAAAATGTGAATAACAAAATGTCAATAAACACATATTTATCAATAATCACTTTAAATGTAAATGAATTAAATGCTCCAATCAAAAGACATAGGGTGGTTGAATGGATAATAAAATAAGGTCCTTACATATGTTGTCTACAAAAGACTCACTTCAGATCGAAAGACACACACAGACTGAAAACAAAGGGATGGGAAAAGGTATTTTTATGAAAATGGAAACAAATAACAACAACAAAAACGGAGGTAGCAATACTTATACCAGACAAAAATAGACTTGAAAACAAAGGCTATATAAAAAAAGACAAAGAAGGACCCAGCAATTTCACTTCTGGTTACTTAACCAAAAAAACCTAAAACACTAAATTGAAAAGACATATACAACCATATGTTCATTGCAGCATTATTCCAAGATATGGAAGCAACCTAAGTGTCCATCAATAGGTGATGGATAAAGAAGAAGTGGTGCATGTATACAATGAAATATGACTCAGCCATAAAAAAAAAAAAAAGAATGAAATCTTGCGATCTGCACAACATGATGGATGTAGAGGGTATTGTGCTGAGAGAAATAAGTCAGACAGAGAAATACAAATACCATATTATTTCACTTATATGTATAATCCTATCTAAAAAAGAGTAATATGAAAATTAACAATCACAAGCCACGCCCACCACCCAATCAGGAGTGAGTGTGCAAATTAACCACAACCAAGATGGCTGTGACCACTGAGTGAGCAGGAGGGTGGCTTGGGTTTCCGGGAGATGGAGGAAGCCAAGCTTTCCACACACCCTGGCTGGCTGAGGCCTCCACTCCAGGCTACAAAGTTTCAATTAAAGAAGATAAATAAATCCCAACAGAAATGGCTGCCACCATGGAGCAAGCAGGAGGCTTGGCTCCACTCAAGGCTACAAAGTTTCAATTGTAGAAGATAAATAAATCCCAGATACCAGGGCTTCCACTTGGGTCGCCGGGGGCGTGGCCAGCCTGCAAACCACCACAGGCCCCTCATTCAGGCCACCTCACACCCCAAGGGAACCCCCACCCTGATCTGGGACACCCTTCAGGGAAAACCAGCCGGCCCCCACCCGTGCACCAGGCCTCTATCCTATCTAATAAAAGAGTAATATGCAAATTGACCATAACTCTAACACACAAGATGGCTGCCCCCATGTGGTCAAAGATCCTGCCCCCATGTGCACACAAGATGGCCACCACCAGATGGCCAGCAGGGGAGGGCAGTTAGGAGGGACCAGGCCTGCAAGGGAGGGCAGTTGTGGGCAATCAGGACAGCAGGGGAGGGTAATTGGGGGGGACCAGGCCTGAAAGGGAGGGCAGTTGGGGGCAACCGGGCCTGCAGTGAAGGGCAGTTAGGGGGGGACCCAGACCTGCAGGGAAGAGCAGTTAGGGGTGACCAGGCCTGCAGGGGAGGGCAGTTAGGGGTGACCAGGCCTGCAGGGAAGGGCAATTAGGGGCAAATAGGCTGGCAGGGGAGCAGTTAGGCATCAGTCAGGCTGGCAGGGCAGTGGTTAGGGGGTGATCAGGCTGGCAGGCAGAAGTGGTTAGGGGCAATCAGGAAAGCAGGCAGGTGAGCATTTGGGAGCCAGCAGTCCTGGATTGTGAGAGGGATGTCCGACTGCCCGGTGGGATCGGGCCTAAATGGGCAGTCGGACATCCCTCAAGGGGTCCCAGATTGGAGAGGGTGCAGGCTGGGCTGAGGGACATCCACCCCCCTGCCCCCGTGCACGAATTTCATGCATCGGGCCTCTAGAAAATAAAATAAATAATCAAGTAGGACAGAAACAGATTCATAGATTCAGAGAACATTTTGACACTTGCTAGGTGGGAGGAGGGTTGAGTAAATGGGTTATAAAGATGAAGTACAAATTGGTAGTTACAGAATAATCACTGGGATTAAAAATACAGCATAGGGAATATAATCAATAATACTATAATAACTATGTATGGTGTCAGATGGATATTAGACTTATCAGGGTGATCGCTTAGTAAACTATATAAATATCTAATCATGGAACATACACCTGAAATTAATACAATATTGTGTGTCAACTATAATAAAAAAATAAAAAAATTATTTAAAATAAAAAAGATATGATTTATATCAGCACAGTGAAATCCTACAGAGGGGTGAACCTGCCTGAAAGCGTACAGCACAAGGATGGATAGACTTCGTGACAACACAAAATGTAACTGAACTCAACTCAGTAAAGGGAATTCCCAGGAAGGTCACCATTGTTCTGCAGAACAACCCTCAAATGTTATGCCAGGCTTATTTTAAGGCCTATTCTATATAAAAATATTTAAACAGCTGAAATTTGCCAGGGAAGCTCTCTTGGGTGTGCATTGTTCAAGTGGTTTTCTCTCATGAAGTCCTCTGTGGCCTTTCTGGAATTTCACATCAAAGAGAGTCACTGTGCTCAGTCCCTTGGGAAGCAAGAGCTTGCTGAGGCCCTTGGCAAACTCTTTCAGGTTCTTATGTCTTATAGCTTTATGTACCCAGTGTAGTGTGTTCCCACCCTGCCAACAGTAAAAAATGGGGAAACCTCCCCAAATTCATGCAGCATTAGCATAGCAGCCATTAAAGAAAACATTAGGATGCCTTAAAGGCCCTTTAGTTTTCCAACAGGAAATATGAAATTGCCATGTTTTCAGAGTTTGTAAAATTCTTAGGTGGGTCTCCCCTGCAGAGGAAAATAGAAAATGAAACTTAAATGTATTCTCGGCCATCATCAGCCTGTGTGCCCCTGATTTCTTCACCATTCACTCCATTTTAACCACCCCTTTCCTGCTGTAAACAGTCTGCATGTGGCTTCAAGGAGCATGAACTTGCAGCTGGCAGTGGCTGATTCTGCTGCTCTGGAAAGCCATACCATTAGGACAGGCTGAACTTAGCCCCAGGGTTGACTCTGAACTTTTGGGCTTAATCTCAAATTCAGACATAGGTTTCAGAGTTTTGTAAGAGCCACCTCTGTTTCCACCCAGACCACCATCTGCTTTGTCCTTGTGGATATACATCCCCCATAACTTCCTCTTCGCACCTACCAGGGCCCCTGACAGATGTCTTAGCCTCCTCCTTGCCCTGGTTTTTGTGTCCTCTGCCTTACCCTCTCTTTTTATTCATCTAATATTTATTGGGTGCTTTGTGGAATGAAGATGTATGATCCCCTGATTTTGGCCCCTGACTGGGAGTGACAGGTTACATGTGTGTAAAAGCTAATGACACCACAAGCCATGGTGTGACAGGTATGCCACTATGAGGTCCCTCCAGCCTTTGCTCCTAAAACCCCCACAGCTCAGGCTCCTTTCTCACCCAATTCCTCCTACTGCACCTTCTACCTGGTGCTGAGTTGTGGTGACTTCACCTCCATGAACCTTTCCTGATTTGACAGAGAATGATCCCTTGCTCCCTATGGCCCCATTGGATTCTGAAGGTTCTACAAGCTTAACCAGAAGCAGTGCAAGGCTGTGGCTAGGAAGATGAGGTCAGAGGCCCATCTACTACCATCCCAGTGCTTGAATTCAGCCAGTGGTGTGACCCTTCCCAGTCACATGAGCCCCTGTGTCCTACAGCACTGATATTCCTGGAGACAGTGGCTCTGGAGGTGGTTTAGGGGGCTGTGGTACCCTGAGCCAGTCACTAGAAGCTGCAGTCTACTCCCTGATTTGAGATTCAAAAACCACATGGCTTGAGCAATCCCCAGATCTGGTTTCCATGGTTGCTGAGGCAGGTGCTGGGTAGACCTGAGGGCCCCAAACCCTGGGGGTCATTCCAGGCTGAAAGTTTTGTAAAATAGTGTTTTGACTCTTTGTTAGATGACTAATTCTACTCTCTGAATGGGACTGGGGATTTGTGGTTTTAAAAACTACCCAGCATTAGCACAGCAGCCATTAAATCTGACCTCAGATACAGTTTGGACAAGGAGGCTAGATGATATCCCAGGTGGAAGGCAGTGACGGGTACAGGCTGGTCCTCTGGGGAGCCTTTCTTCTGTAGAGTTCCCAGGGCTCCCCTCCCAACCCTACGGCACATGCACATGTGGGTTAGAACCTTCTTCACATTTATCCTTAAACACTGAAGGCACTGCCACTCCCTCACAACCCTCTGCTCCATGAGGGAAGTAAAGAGTTGTCACTGTGAAGCCACCTTCCTGAGGTTACAGGCTTCCCTGCCCCTTCTCCCCTTCCCTATCACACGGCAGACAGCAGGATGAATCACACCTGTGACTGATCCATGCTCGTATCAACTGTATGGACCTGCTTAATTGTGTTGCCTGTATAATCATATTTTGCTTCATTCATTTGTCAAGCTGAGGAAGGAGGTTGTTTTACAAAAGCAGAGTTAATTAAATGTTTTGCACCAGCCTAGCCTTTCCTTTCCACATCTGCAATATGCTTGTGTCCTATTTTCCCTGGAGGCCAGGAAAACAGCTTAGTAAAAATGAAGGATCCATTGATTTACTATTGGAAAAGAAACTACTAAGCAAATGATCCCCCTCTATAATTTTCTAGTGACCCCCAACGAACCAACCATTTAACTTACAGACAGTGGGATTTCCAGTGCACTGGGCTCATATATCTCTCTGTACTATTCATGCTGTATGTTTATAGTCTTGCTCTTGATTGAAATTATTTTATAAACTGTCTTAAAAGCTACTTTTCTTCCCTGAATACAATAGATGTTTCTGGTAAGTAAAGTCTTTTCATTGTATCCACCTCCAGTTTTCCAACTGAGAGTGGGGAATCCTTTCCCCAAGACCCTTAGTAGTGGGATTATAACATGCCTTCCCTCATTTAACCAAGGATCTCTCCTGGAATTTTTTAAATTTCAATTACAGTTGACAATATTATATTAATTTCAGGTGTACAACCTAGTGATTAGACATTTATATACCTTAGGACAGTGATGGGCAACCTTTTGAGCTTGGTGTGTCAAACTTCGCCAAAAAACTGAGCATAACTCAGGTAGTGCGTCACTTTGAGGAAAAAACTAACTTTAAGACTCTAGCCGCAAATGTTTCATCCTCAGGAGCAGCAAATGTTTCATCCTCGGCATGCGGCCGTGTGTCATCAGAAATGGCTACGCGTGTCAGTGCTGACACGCGTGTCATAGGTTCGCCATCACTGCCTTAGGAGGTAATCACCCCAGTAAATCTAGAACTCTGACACCATAATTAGTTATTACAATATTATTTATTATATTCCCTATGTTGTATTTTACATCTTTGTGACTATTTTTATCATTGGCAATTTGTACTTAATCCCTTTCATCTTTTTTCATCCAGTTTCCCATCTTGACCTACTTTTTGTCTATTGAGCTGCCTCTGGCCTCAAATGTCCTTCTAGTAGAGAACAGCTGTTTTCTGGGTTAAAGTCTTAGATCTTAGCTCAATATAGCATCTCGGCTTCAAAGGAAGCAGGGTGCATTGTCAGTCTGAGGGAGATGGATCCAACAGGAATCTTGCTGGCCATCCTCTTCCTCCTGTCATCTGTGTCCACCATTACCATCCTGGAATCTGAGCCTGCAGTCACGGACTAGGGGAGAGTCACAGTGGCTGTAGGAAGGAATGTAGGGAAATATGATTTGCCACAAGGAAATCAGGAAAATAGATTTGCCACAAGGAACACTGTGTCTTTGGGCAAATTGTGTCACCTCTGGGGCCTCAGTGTCTGTTCCAGTGCTAACAGTCTATGATTCTTTTATATATATACTAGAGGCCCGGTGCACGAAATTCGTGCACAGGGGGCAGCGGGGAGGGTGTCCCTCAGCCTGGCCTGCACCCTCTCCAATCTGGGACCCCCTCATGGGATAACCAGCAGTTGGACATCCCTCTCACAATTCAGAACTGCTGGCTCCTAACCGCTTACCTGCCTGCCTGATTGCCCCTAACTGCTTCTGCCTACCAGCCTGATTGTCCCTAACTGCTCCCCTGCTGGCTTGATTGCCCCTAACCACCTCTGCCTCTGCTCGCACCTGGTACCCAGGATTCCCTCCTCCAGCTGACCACAGGCACCCAGGATCCGGGCTTCCCTCCCTCTGGTCAGCCATAGGCACCTAGGCTGGCTGCAGCCTCAGGGGATGGTGGACAGGGGGCTTCGCCTGTGCTGCAGCTGCAAGTGCTGGCACCCAGGACTGCAGGGTGGGCGGCTTCTCTGTCTCCCAGGCTACAGCCAGCCACAGGTGCTGGTGCCCAGGACTGCAGGGTGGGCGGCTTCTCCATCTACCAGGCTGTAGCCAGCTGCAGGTGCTGGCACCTGGACCGCAGGGTGGGCGGCTTCTCTGTCTCCCAGGCCACAGCCAGCCGCAGGTACTGGTGCCCAGGACTGCAGGGTGGGCGGCTTCTCTGTCTCCCAGGCCACAGCCAGCTGCAGGTACTGGTGCCCAGGACCGCAGGGTGGGTGGCTTCTCCATCTCCCGGGCTGCAGCCAGCCTCAAGTACTGGGGCCCGGTTTCTCCATCTCCCCCAGGACGTGGGGCGGGTGGACATGGGGTGGGCAGCTTCTCCAGCTGGCTGTAGCCTGGGATCATAGGGCAGGCAGCTTCTTCGTCTCTCAGATCGCATCCACCCTCAGGTGCTGGCACCCGGTTTCTTGTCTCCCCCAGGACGTGGGGAGGGCGGCTTCTCCAGCTGGCTTCAGCTTGGGATCACGGGGCAGGCGGCTTCTTCATCTCCCAGGTCGCAGCCAGCCTCAGGCGCTGAGGCCCGGTTTCTCAGTCTCCCCCAGGAGGTGGGGCAGGCGGACCTGAGGTTTCTGCTGCTGGCTGCAGCCTGGGATCACAGGGCAGGCGGCTTCTTCATCTCCCAGGCTGCAGCCACCCTCAGGCACTGGCACCTGGTTTCTTGTCTCCCCCAGGACGTGGGGTGAACCGCTTCTCCAGCTGGCTGAGGCCTGAGATCACAGGGCAAGCAGCTTCTTGGTCTCCGTGGCTGCAGCCAGCCTCAGGCGCTGGGGCCCGGTTTCTCCGTCTCCCCAGGACGTGGGGCGGGCGGACCTGAGGCTTCTGAGGCTGGCTGCAGCCTGGGATTATGGGGCGGGCGGCTTCTTCGTCTCCCGGCCGCACCCAGCCTCAGGCGGGGCGGGGGGGGGGGGGGCTGGTTTCTCCGTCTCCCCAGGACGTGGGGCAGGAGGACCTGAGGCTTCTCAGGCTGGCTGCCGCCTGGGATCATGGGGCAGGCGGCTTCTTGGTCTCCGTGGCTGCAGCCAGCCTCAGGCGCTGGCGCCTGACTTCTCCAGGAGAGGCTGGGGGCGGGGCTGCCGCCATGTTTTCAGTTTAATTGCATACTCACTCTGATTGGATGGTGGGCGTGGCTGGTGGGCGTGGCTTGTGAGTGTAGCGGAGTGATGATTTGCATATTACTCTATTATTAGATAGGACTAGAGGCCTGGTGCATGAAATTTGTGCATGGGTAGGGTCCTTAGGCCTGGCCGATGATCAGGGCCGATCTGTGGGGCAATTGGGAGGGTGATCAGGGGGCCCCCACTAGCACCCGCCTTGGTTGGCCTGGCACTGCCCACTTGCCAGCCTCGCCTCCTGCCCATGCTGGCAGTCACCTCCCTCTGTGGGGCAACTGGCCAGGTGATTGGGGGCCCCCCGCTTGCACCCACCTTGGCTGGCCTGAGGCCTACAGGCTGGGGGCAGCTCCTGCATTGAGCATCTGTCCCCTGGTGATCAGTGTGGGTCATAGTGACCGGTCATTCCACTGGTCATTCTGCCATTTGGTCAATTTGCATATTAGGCTTAGGATTGATATATATATACTAGGGGCCCAGTGCACGAATTCGTGTACCTTGAAAGGCACTGTGGGCCGCGAGGCTGTACTAGGCACAGGGGATGTCTTGACCCATCCTCTGCACCCCTGCCTGACCCCTCCCACCTTGGCCCCTGGGCCCCTCTCTGCTGACAGCCCTGCTCCCCCTGCTGTTGCTCCCACACGCTGATGGCCCCAGCCCCGCTTGCATCCGCTGACAGCACGAAGTGATTGGGGCCAGCACCAGCAGCAGGTGTGAGCGGGGCTGGTGCTGTCAGTAGGCGAAAGCAGTGGCTGCTGCCCTGATCACCCCTCAGGAGCAGGGGGAGCTGAAGAAACCCTCAGGGGAAATCAGGTCTGGTAGTGGCTGCTTGCACCCACTGATGTCACCAAGTGATCAGGGCCAGTGCTGGGTGCTGGCAGTGGGTGTGAGCAGCAGCTCCAGCGCCAGCTGTGGGTGCGAGCAGCAGCTCCAACGCCGGCTGCGGATGCAAATGGGGCCAATGCCCACAGCAGGTGTGAGCAATAGGCAGGACTGCAGTGCACAGGAGCAAAGAATTTTCAGTAACCAGCAGAGGCTCGCCCCAATGACAGCAACTGGTGCCCTGCCTTGGTCTGGCACCCCTGTTCACCTGCTCCACCATACCACCACAGCCAACACCCACCATGTTCCACACACTGCTGTCTGCTGCCAATGCCTGCCATGTTCCCTATGCACCCCCTGGAAGTCTGTGCATGTCATAGTGACCGGTTGTTCGGTTGCTCTGCCATTCAGTCTATTTGCATATTAGGGTTTTATATATATAGGATATATATGTTTGTATTGATTTTTTTAGACAGAGAGGATGGGAGAGGGAAAGATAAAAACATCCCATTGATTGGCTGCCCTTGCACACCTCCTACTGGAGATTGAGCCCACAACCCTAGCATGTGCCTTGACTGGGAATCAAACCGGTGACCTCTTGGTATATGGGATGATGCTCAACCACTGAGACACATCTCCTGGGCCAGTCTGTGATTCTTTCATTTAGAGTGTATAGAGCACCCATTAAGTACCCAGCACTGTGACTACAGCAATAATAGGGAGCGAGGCAGACCTTGTCCTGCCATCCTGAAATTCCAAGTCAAATATGAAGAGCAGGTTGAATCAAATGTGAGATGAGGATATTCCAACAAGAGCAATCCAAGAGTATGGCACACAATACTATGAGACATATAGTCAGGGAGTGGTGGGAAGCATTGGGAAAGCAGTGACTTTGAGAGGACTCATTGGAGATGAGTTAGTTGAAAGGAGCATGGCTCCACGTAGACCCCCACAGATGGAGGAGCAACGCTGACAAACACACCAGCCTGTCCCAGCTGAGATTCCCATGTTCCAGGATGAGCATTGTCCTTCCTTCTCAGTCAGTAGGGAACACACCAGCTGACCTCTATATTGGAGATGGTCAGCCAGAATGCATATATCCTGAATTACCACAAATAATAGTCCATGAAGAAAAAGTGCATTATTTTGTATTGGACCAAGAACCAAGGTGGCTGCATATTCATTGTTTCATTTTTTGCCACAGTCTTTTGCAGCAATGGATCAGGAATCTGGAGAAGAGGCTGCAACATATATGGATACACTAGACAAGAAATATAAATTTGGAAGGCATGAGGAACCAGGCAGAGACCTCACCCTCTCTAGTGGAATGGGTTCGCTGAATCTCCGGACCCACGGCATTTTATTTACACATTTTTCCCTTTAGCAAAGCAAACACACATATCAAATGTAAGGTTTGGTAAACAATAAAGGATTATCAGGTTAGGGGAACTGCCTTCAGCTGTTCAGCCAGTAGCAGGTAATAATATGCAAATTTTCAGCCCTGCTGAATAGGTCCATCAGCCTTCTGATGAACTTCTCACATTTATTATGCTAACTACTGTTGGTCTTTGCCACCATCATATCCCCCTTTTAGTTTTAATAAATTTCAGAGCTTGGGTCCTTTTAAGATTTTTAGATACTATGAAAAGGATTGCGTTTTTTCATGTCCTTTTAAATTGCTTCCAGGCATCAAAGAAATCAGTCTGCAGTAAGCTCCTTTCTGGGCCAACAGTTCTTTAAGTTCCCTTTCCAATCACTGTCCAACAGTGTTCTATGGGTTTCCTTCTCAATTACTGTCCCCTATGACATGACAGCGATGATATTCCAGTTCTGGATGGTGGACAAATGGTGAGCAATGGCAATGCAGGTCCAACCTTCTTTGACTTTGTCCAGGGAAACCTGCACTGATGGACAGCTGATGACTGCTAGCATGGCAAGGCATCTTTACTATCCCCCAACTCTGGACTTTTTCTCCTCTGTCTCATCAGCATGTTTCTTGGGGCCACTGCTATCTGTGGTTGGAGTAGTATGGTCAGTTCCTCTCTCGGATCCATTGTTTCAGGAATCCACACCAGTTTGGAGGAGTTTTCTGGAAATATATAAGCATATTCTCAACCAAAGGTTGATAAAGGGACCTTTCTATAAACTAAACTTATTCTGACACCATGGATGTCTTGATATCAGCATTACAAGTGAAAACATTTTTAAGTGAAAAAATTTAAAGTAATTAAGGCTTGATGTAATTTACTTACAGGAAATTACTCCACTATCCACCCTTTTTTGTTTTGTTTTGTTTTTTAAAAATATATCTTATTGATTTTTTACAGAGAGGAAGGGAAAGGGATAGAGAGTTAGAAACATTGATGAGAGAGAAACATCAATCAGCTGCTTCCTGCACATCCCCCACTGGGGATGTGGCCACAACCAAGGTACATGCCCTTGTCCAGAATTGAACTCGGGACCCTTGAGTCCACAGGCTGATGCTCTAGCCACTGAGTCAAACCGGTCAGGGCCACCCTTTTTTTTTGTTTGAACATGCAAGGACATTTACAACTAAGTTCCCCTGAATATTTACTTATTTCAATTTGCCAATTTAAGTCAGTCTGAAATAATGCTTATTTTCTAACTTTGTCATTGGGTGTAGACAGTAAATGGCATTAATTGGATTTCTGCTATCATCCTTTGAGTATAATGACATAAGTTTGTGTAGGGAGGCAAAAACGCAAATTATTTACTTTTCTTTTTAAGGCCTAATACAATGATTTTTAATTATAGTTTTCCAGATACCTAAAGGAAATCTTCCTTTATTTCCTCCCAGAGTAATTTCTAGACCACATTTAGGGAGTTTCTTTTAAAATCTTTTCTTCTTTCTTTTAAACAGAGCAACAACATAGTTGCTTTTCAGATGCTGGCCAATACTGCCCTGCATACATTTTAAATGACCCTCTTTTTACTTATGGTGACTTATTAATGATGAGATTTAATGCTTGAATAATATCTTTTAGTTTACCTTGTAAATAGTCATGGAAGATATTTAATTTTTTTCTTTTTATTAAGCTTAAAATTTATTTTTAAACAGCATTCTGTTTGGCTAGTGCTCATTTACATACATATGCAAATTTTACATTGGCCTTTGATAAAGCCAACTGCTTAGAAAAAACATTGGCTTCTCATATAACTGGAATTATATGAGACCTTGATTATATTGTAAAAAGCTAATTTATTTTAGTAATTAAAGTAGGCATCTTTATTGAAAAAGCAAAGCAAGTAAACTTATATATTTGACCTGTGAAGTACAGATGCTGTCCAATCCCCCAGTCTATCTGAAAGCAGGCTGCCTGAGGGCTTTTGTTTGCTTTTGTTTTTAAAATTTCGCTGATGAATGATCTGGTTCTGCTTAAGAAATATTCAGCAACCTTGTCCTGCCCTTCCTTAGAGGTTGAAATCTTTATAACATTTAAAATATATGTATATAAATAAAATATAGTTATTAATTTTATTTGATAAAGCTTTCCATATGATTTCAAGTATATTAGATCAGCCTAATTAAAATATATATATTTCTTTTAAGAAGAGAGAATAAATCCTTGAGTCATTCCAGGGCTCTTGGGATGTCCCAAAAGCCATATCTCTATTAGAGTCTTGAAATTTAACTTGGAAAGACCATCAAATATATACAACCCCAAAATTATATTACATACTTTTTGTAATTATTCTAAAATATATTAATTAAATTTAAACTGTTTTTTATATTAAAAATTTGGTTGATACCATAGAATTAATCCTCTTTTTTTAATTAGACCATATAAAATACTATATCCTAAGTTGAAATTTTACCACATGTAGTACACATAAAGACTACAATATATTTTAAACTACTAATTTATCCAGAGAAAATACAAGAATTATTTTCTCAAAAATAAGTTTCTATACTTTATGCATTTTGTTATCACAACCATATATTTCTCCCAACTTAATTTGAACTTTAAACTCTTAGAAGCCTTAAATTTTAACTGGCAAGTTAAATACTTAACATCTCTCAGACTAGTAATAGCTTTACATTTTTAAGGATATATTTCAAAAATACAAGACATTTAATTAATAGATTCAATTCTGACCTCTAGATTTTTCATACGAGGCAAACTCAGAATAATATTTCAGTATCTTGTCATTTCAAAATACCTAGATATTTAATAAATTTTTATTATTTAATTTAGCAAACTCCAAAGCTTTAAGTTGCCAAAGACTTTGGAAGCAAGCCTGTAGCTATTTGAATGTAAAATCGCCACATTCTTTCCTTAGAGATAACATCTAAGGGTTGCTACTGTTGGAAATGCGACCAGCCCCCTCCTCTATCAGAAAGCTTGGCCAGTCTTGCCCCGGGTGACTGGACCTTTATTTTAGTTACATCTATTTTTCCATGTTTCAACAATTTTGAGATTTTAAAGCCAATTATTACCATCTAAGGCATTTACTTTGGCAAATTATGTAACAGAGATAACTTACTAACCTTTAGTAGCCTTAATGTTAATGTTGGAATGCTGTCTATTATTATTCAAAAACTGCCCTTTATTATGGAAATACCAATCTTATTGCCTAAACCTAGCCTGTATTTTTTTTCTTTCTTTGGGTCATTTTTGCCATCTTTTTGAGAAAAAATAGTCTTGAGTTTATTCTATATCATCCATAAAGAGATTGAGCTCAGCCTAGGACCCATCCAAGATCGGACAGGATGCGCCATTTGTCTTAAGTCAGCCTTTTTCTCTTCACAAGTACAGAAATCCCAGATGTCTCCCTTGAATTCTGCCAACTTTTAAGTGATGGACTGGGAAATAAAAACATGGTGAAAATGAGATGTTTTAATAGCCCTCTCAAGAGTGAGCATCAGTTTTACAGGATCACCAAAAGACTTAGTAATAAATGGGCCACATGTCTCCCCACCCCCACATCCTGTTTGCTCTGGGGAAATTCAGTAAATGGCCTGGCCACCTAGGTTTCTTTTCTTATTAAATTAAATTAAAGACATGCTTAATAAACTAACAATAAACACATTAAGCCAAACAAAAAGGACAGATCAATACATATATAGACAAGACTTAATAAATCAAAGTTATTTTCATGAATCTTTTCCTATTCTGCTCTCCATAGCATTGACTAGCCTTTAAAGTTACTTTAGCTAAAATCTGCCTGTACCAAGGCATCATATTTTTAAACAAAGCATCAAAGAGTCCCCCGCAAGAGGAATAATAGCTCTATCCTCTCTAGCTGCTGAGCCTTTCCACACTAGATGCGGAGGATCCGGCGCTTTTTTCATTATTACAGACTTTTGATCCTCAATACAAATTAGGAATTTTGCAATTTGAACAAGAACCCACATAGTTAAATATGACAAGGGCACTCTTTTTTCTTGAGCCTGACTTAAGAGAGTACCTTTAGATATTTTAATTTCTTTATAATTTTGTCTTTTAATCAAATTCTTCCCCATTATGGCTTGGCTTGAAAAAGTTGTCCTCTCCCACTCTGGATTGTGAATCCCAAAGCTTGGTGCGATCTTTATGCACAGTGAATCTCCCCACCGAATTTTCGGTGATCCCCACCTTTACTGGTGATCAACTTTTCTTCACTCTGGTGAATCTTCTTCTCCAGATGTCTTTCGTTTGGGCACCATAAATGCTTCAGTCTTTCACAGCAAGGGTTTAGGAATCTGCAAAAGGGGCAACATAAATGGATACACTAGACAAGAAATATAAATTTGGAAGGCATGAGGAACCAGACAGAGACCTCACCCTCTCTAGTGGAGTAGGTTCACCGAATCTCCAGAACCATGGCTTTTTACTTACACATTTTTTTTTTTCCTTTAGCAAAGCAAACACACATATCAAAGGTAAGGTTTGGTAAACAAAGGATTATCAGGTTAGGACAGTGGTCAGCAAACTCATTAGTCAACAGAGCCAAATATCAACAGTACAACGATTGAAATTTCTTTTGAGAGCCAAATTTTTTAAACTTAAACTTCTAAAATAGACTCACCCAGGCCATGGTATTTTGTGGAAGAGCCACACTCAAGGGGCCAAAGACCCGTATGTGGCTCGTGAGCTACAGTTTGCCGACCATGGGGTTAGGGGAGCTGCCGTGAGCTGTTCAGCCAGCAGCAGATAATAATAAGCAGATTTCAGCCCTGCTAAGTCCATCAACCTTCTGATGAACTTCTCACATTTATTATGCTAACTAATGTTGGTCTTTTCCTCCAACACTCTTTCACCTGCATCATGAAGAGAGCAGAGAGAGGACTTTGCTTCTGCTAGGATTTTCACTGATCATCAGACTGCATGGAAGGAGCTAGATGGAACAAGGCAGTAACTCCCAGATCATTTGCTGATGGACAGAGCAAAGTCTAGTGGAGGCTGTTTTTCATTTATAACACTTCCCACCTGAAGGCCTAAAAATAGCAGTGACAGGCAAAAGGGCCTCATGGCAATACTAAGTTCTCTCATAATATATCCTCACAGGCCAGGGTCTAGCTCATTAGCCAGTTGGGGTAAAAGAGGGGCATGTCAGGGAAGGTGGCCATGCTCTGAGACTGGCATCAATAGGACTAGACCTTATGCCCAGTGCTCTCAGCACAAGACACCAAGTATGGGCCTCAGACTGCTCTAACCTGCCTCTCCCTGCACATAAGAGCCATGGACAGGGCCTGGAGAGGTGCTGTAATGGCTGAACAATGTGAACTTAGAACAAGAGAAAGGCAGATAGATTAGAGGTAAACAGGACAGGCCTGTCATGATCACAAGCAGAGCAGAAGGAAAGTAGGCTGGGCTGGGGACTGGGTAGTGAGGCATTGTTAAAGGTTCACTGTCCATGTCTGTGACTTCTCTCTGCAAGCTTCCTCTGGGTCTTTTCTCAGCCTCAGGGAGGGGGATGAAAATGTATAAAAAGTGCCAAGCAATCTTGTTTGGGCATAGTTGGGTTAGCCTTCCAGATGGCTTGACTGAGGAGAGAAAGATTCTCAGTTTCAGACTGAGTGGCATTCAGGCTGAGCACCTTCAGGAGAGATCTAAATGGGTCTTCCTGCCAGCCCTCAAATCCTTCTGCAGAAACCTTTCCCAGACTCACATGCCCCTGGACCTCTCATTCCAAAGCCATATCTCCTGAAAAGCTCAATTTTGTTTATTCATTTCTTCAAGATAATTTAATGAAAGTCCAATGTATCAGGCAATGTGCTAGATTCAAGGTAATGACATTTTTACTTGTTCCAACTTCGGAATTTCCAAAATTTTCTGTAACAAGTCTACAAATATTTTCAGATAGCAGGGTTTTCTATAGAATTATATTTGGAAATGGAAATATGTAATCTGAGCATTTTAATAGTATTAGCAATATAAACAAATTATTATTACTTTTTAAAAAAGATTACTTGGAACTCTTACTTTAAAACCTTGGCTTTACTATCTTTTCACCAAGAAAATACAAGCCCATTGGACTCAAACTCTCTCACAGTCTATTTACAATTCTTTTTCTTCAACTCAGAGAATCTGCACAATAGGTTCACAATGGGGAAAACATATTTAAAAAGAAAAGACAGGAGTATTGAACATGGCGGCCAATGAGACAGTAAGCTGCAAGATAGTGTGTGAAAGAGAGAGTGAAAGGAGAGTGTGTGGGCATGCAAGAAGTGTCTGTATTTGTGAGTGAGGGACAGTTATGTTCCACAGGACTGTTGGGGGAAGCCTCTACTAACACTGAAGTTTCTCCCAGAGTGGCTGGCTCTGCTGCAGAGACTGCGCCATCTTGAAGGGGGAGAGCAGCTATGACCGGAAGCCCAGCCTTACCTTCATCCAAGGAGACCTTGGATACCACTCAAAACCTTACAGCCACAATGACCAGGGACCAGCTGCCTCAGCTGCGAACCCATGAACACTGAGATACCAGCCTCCCCGACTGAGGGAACCTAAAATGTTTGTCCAGGGGAGACAAGGTGGCGGTCAAATACACTGATGTGTCCTGCACCTTCTTACAGAGCAGATAGGAGGAACAGCTGAATCAAATAACATCTACCTGGAATTGGCTAATTAAACACAGAGCTATATAACGAGACACCCTAAGAGGAGCAAACATGGGGAGACAAAGAAACAGCCCCCATATGAAAGTAAAGGATGAATCACCAGAAAAGGAATTAAACAAAATGGAGGCAAGCAATTTGTCAGAGAAAAAGTTCAGAGCAATGGTCATAAGGATGCTGAAAAGAATGGAAGACAAATCCAACAACATGTGTAAGAACCAAGAGGAAGTGAAGAAGAGCTAAGAAGAAATGAAGAATGACATCGCTGCAATAAAGAACACAATATGAAGCATCAACAGTAGACTAGAAGAAGTGGAGGACTGCGTCAGTGAGCTAGAAGACAAGGTAGGAAAAAACACCCAAGCAGAGCAGCAACTGGAAAAAAAACTTAAAAAATAAAAGGAGAGCCTAAAGTAACTTTGGGACAACATGAAATGTAACAATATCCACATAATAGAGGTGCCAGAAGGAGAGGAAACTAAGCAAGGAATAGTAAACCTGTTTGAAGAAATAATGACAGAAAATTTCCCTGATATTGGGAAGAAAAAACTCACACAAGACAAAGAAGCTCACAGTGTCCCAAACAAGATGAAACCAAAAAGAATGACACCAAGGCACATTATAATTAAATTGGCAAACACAAACAACAAAGTAAGTATCTTAAAAGCTGCCAGAGAGAGACAGAATGTTACCTACAAGGGATCTCCCATCAGACTATCAACTGATTTCTCAACAGAAACATATCAGGCCAGAAGGGAATGCAGTGAAAAATACAAAGTCATGCAAAGCAAGGGAATGAATCCAAGAATACTATACCCAGAAAGACCATCAATCAAAATTGAAGGTGAAATCAGGAGCTTCACAGACAAAAAAGGAATAAGGGAGTTTATTACTAACAAACCAGCAATGCAAAAAAATGCTAAAGGGTCTGCTGTAAAAAGAAGAAATAGGAAGGGAAGAAGGAACACAGGCATAAAGAATAAAAATGGAGACAAATAAGTAACTTTAAATGGAAATGGATTAAATGCCCCAAACAAAAGACATAGGGTAGCTGAATGGATAAGAAAACATGACCCATATAGCTTCTGTCTACAGGAAATACACCTCAGAACAAAGTACTCACACAGGTTGATAGTGAAGGCACGGAAAAAATTTTTAGGTGAATGGAAATGGAAAAAAAGCTGAGGTAGCAATACTTGTATCTGACAAATTAGACCTCAAAGTGAAGTCCATAACAAGAGATAAGGAAGGCCAATTCATAATACTAAAGGGAACAATTCAACAAGAAGATGGAAAACATACATGCACCCAATACAGGAGCACCCAAATACATAATAAAACTTCTGGAAGATATCAAGGGAGAGATTGACAGCAATACAGTCATAGTAGGGGACATTAATACCCCACTAACATGAGGACAAATCCTTTAAACAAAAAATCAGCAAAGAAACAGCAATCCTAAATGACTCACTAGATCAGGTGGAATTAATTGACATCTTCAGAACATTTCACCCCAAAGCCACAGAATATACTTTCTTCTCAAGTGCACATGGGTCATTTTTAAAGATAGACCACATATGTTGGCACAGGCAAAGTTTCTTCAAATTCAAGAAAATAGAAATCATATCAAGCAACTTCTCAGATCACAATGGCATAAAATTAGAAATCAACTACAATAAACAAAATGGAAAAAAAAAAAAACTTTGAGGCTGAATAGCATGCTGTTAAACAATGATTGAGTTACCAAAGAGATCAAAGAAGAAATAAAAAGCATCCTGGAAAAAAAATGACAATGAAAACACAACAATCCAAAATCTATGGGACGCAATAAAAGCAGTTTTGAGAGGGAAGTTCATAGCTCTATAGACCTACCTCAAAAAAAAGGAAAAATGGTAATAAATTATCTAACCCTACAACTCAAAGACTTAGAAAGAGAGCAACAAGAAAAGCCCAACGTAAGCAGTTGGAAGGAAATAATAAAGTTCAGAGCAGAAATAAATGACATTGAGAACAAAAACACAATACAAAAGATCAACAAAGCTAAGAGCTGGTTCTTTGAAAGGACAAACAAGATTGATTAACCTTTAGCCAGGCTCACCAAGAAGCAAGGAGAGAGGACCCAAATAAACAAAATCAGAAATGAAAGAGGTAAAGTAACAACTCATCCTACAGAAATGCAAAGGATTATGAAAAAATACTATGAACAACTCTATTCCAATAAAATGGAGAACCTAGACAAATAGACATATTCTTTAGAAAAATACAAGCTCCCAAAACTCAATCAGGAAGAATTAAAAAACCTGAATAGGCACATAACTACAAAAGAAATTGAAGCAGTGATAAAAAATCTTCCAGCAAACAAAAGCCCTGGCCCAGACGGCTTTACAGTGGAATTCTACCAAGCATTCAAAGAACTAAAACCTATGCTCCTCCTACTATTCCAAAAAAATTCAAGAGGAAGGCACACTTCCAAGCTCTTTCTATGAAGCCAGCATTACCCTAATTCCAAAACCAGCTAAAGACACCACAGAAAAAGAGAACCACAGGCCAATATTCTTGATGAACATAGATGCTAAAATCCTAAACAAAATCCTAACAAATCATATCCAGCATTACATTAGAAAGATCATACACCATGACCAAGTGGGATTTATTCCAAGGATGCAAGGATGGTACAATATCCATAAAACAATAAATGTGATACATCACATAAACAAATTGAAAGACAAAAATCACATAATTATATCAATCAATGCAGAAAAAGCATTTGACAAAATTCAACACCCTTTCTTGATAAAAACTCTCAGCGCAGTGGGAATAGAGGGATCATACCTCAAGTCAATATAATAAAAGCCTTATATGACAAACCTACAGCCAACATCATACTCAACGGGCAAAAATTTAAACTCATTTCCCCTAAGAACAGGAAGAAACAAGGACGCCCACTTTCACCATTTCTGATAGAAATAGTATGAGAAGTGCTATCTATAGTGATCAGACAAGAATAAGAAATAAAAGGAATTCAAATTGGAAAATAAGAAGGAAAACTGTCCTTATTTGCAGATGACATGATACTGTACATATAATACCTCAAAGAGTCCATCAAAAAACTATTAGACCAAATAAATAAATTCGGCAATGTAGCAGGATACAAGATTAATACCCAAAAATATATAGCATTTTTATACACCAATAATGAACTCACAAAAGAGAAACTTAAAAAAAAATCCCATTTAACATTGCACCAAAAAAATTAAGATACCCAGGAATAAACTTAACTAAGGAGGTAAAAGACCTGTACAAAGAAAACTACAGGACACACACTGAGAAAAGAGATAGAGGAAGACATAAACAGATGGAAGAACATACTGTGCTCATGGTTAGGTAGAATCAACATCATTAAAGTGTCCATACTACCCAAAGACATATAGAGATTCAATGCAATCCCCATTAAAATACCAACAGCCTATTTCAAAGATCTAGAACAAATTCTCCAAAAATTCATCTGGAATAAAAAAAGACCCAGAATAACCACAGCAATCCTGAGAAAGAACAAAGTTGGAGGAATCACAATACCAGATATCAAGCTATATTACCAAGCCATATCTCAAAACAGCCTGGTACTGGCACAAGAATAGACATATAGACCAATGGAACCCATAAATTGACCCAAGTCATTATGCTTAATTAATGTTTGACAAAGGAGACAAGAGCCTGCAATGGAGTCAAGACAGTCTCTTCAATAAATGGTGCTGGGAAATTTCATCAGATACATCCAAAAAAAAATGAAACTAGATCACCAACTTACACCATACACAAAAACAAACTCAAAATGGCTAAAGGACTTAAATGTAAGACAGGAAATCATAAAAATCCCACAAGACTCCACAGGCAGCAAAATAGCAGACATATGTCATAGCAATATCTTTACAGACACAGCTCTAGGGCAATGGAGGCTGAGGAGGAAATAAGCAAATGGGACTACATCAAAATAAAAACCTTATGCACAGCAAAAGAAACCATCAACAAACCCATAAGAAATCCCACTGCATAGGAGAACATATTTGCCAATGCTATTTCAGATAAGGTTTAATCTCCAAAATTTACAAAGAACTCATGCAACTTAACAAAAGGAAGATAAACAATCCAATAAAAAAAATGGCAAAGGACCTAAATAGACACTTTTTGAAAGAGGACATACAGAAGGCCAAGAGACATATGAAATATGCTCAAAGTCACTAATCATCCGAGAGATGCAAATCAAAACAACAATGAGACACCATATCACCATGCCAGAATAGCTATCATCAACAAATCAGCAAATGGCAAATGCTGGCAAGGATGTGGAGAAAAAGGAACCCTCATGCACAGCTGGTAGGAATGCAGACTGGTGGAACCACTGTGGAGAACAGTATGGAGTTTCCTCAAAAAGTTAAAAACGGAACTCCCATTTGACCCAGTCATCCCACTTCTAGGACTATATCCCAAGAAACCAGAAACACCAATCAGAAAGGATATATGCACCCCTATGTTCATAGCAGCACAATTTACAATAGCTAAGATTTGGAAACAACCTAAGTAGCTTCAAAAACTGTGGTATATCTACACAATGGAATACTATGCCACTATAAAAAGAAGGAACTTTTACCATTTGCAATAGCATGGATGGAACTGGAGAGCATTATGCTAAGTGAAATAAGCCAGTCGGAGAAAGATAAATATCACATAATCTCACTCATTTGTGGGATATAATGATCAACATAAACTGATGAACAAAAACAGATCCAGGGACAAATGCTAGGGGATGTTGGATGGTTAGAGAGCAACCAAAGGACTTGTATGCATATATATTAGCATAACCAATGGACACTCACTGGGGCGGTGGGGACTTGTCCAGGGTGGGAATGTCTGGGGGAGGGGTCAATTGGGGAAAAAACAGATATATGTAAACTTTAGACAATTAAAAAAAAAAGACATATCAGCCACACATTCTCAAGTTGCTTATGAAATAGTCAGGTAGAAAAGAAAAGACATCCATAATATGATGTTTATAATATGAAATATATAAAATATTTTATTAAATATAAGACAAGATTGAAAGAAATAAATGTTTTAAAGGGGATCTTGATAAGGTCCAAGGGAAGCCAGTAAAGTGGTTTACTACAGCTGAAGGATGGGAAAGGTTGAAAAGAGAGGCACGGGAGCCAAGCCTGAAAGAAAACAGAGTTCAGAACTGCAGGCAAGAGCAGTGCTTAGTGACAGGGGAAGGGGTTCATGATGTGGACCATGAGCTTGGTTAGGATGAATCCTAGAAGGCATGAAAAGATGGAGGTCAGACTGAGAGAGCTGGGTATGGAGAGGTCATGGCGGGTGCTGTGACCAGGCATAGTTGAAAAGAGGGAGGACCTTTGCAGATGTTACAGAACTATACACTCTTCCATACAATCAGGAGAAAAGTCATTAAGACTGAGTCCTGTGATCCAGTTCAGTTAGATTTAGAAATTCTAGCCCAAGGGTTATTGTTAAGCAGAGTAAGGGGATGTTTAGGAGAAGGAGTTGAGGTGCAATTTGAATTAGGGTTTTCCAAGTAGGCTTAATGAGACTTGAGGGAGAGGAAAGAGGAAAAGCATTTTAGTAAAGGGAACAACATATGCAAACACTGTAAGATGAGAGTTTGCCTGTCACGTTGGAGGAACATCAAGTAGCTGATGTGGCCAAAGAGTTAGCAGGAGAGAGTAGGGCTGAGGTTGGAGAAATAACAGTGATGCGAAGGTCATGTAGGGCCTTGCAGGCCATCATAAGAACTTTTCTGTTTACTTTGAAAAAAAATAAGGAGTCACTGCAGGGTTTGCCAAGAAGTGGGATATGAAAACCCTTTGTCTGCTGTCCTGGAAAAAAATGCTATAGGGGACAAAAATGGAGTTTGGGAGTCAAGATAAAAGACAATTGAAAGGATTTGCGCAAACCGACCATACTGCATTATTCTGTGTACTGTGTAGTGATAAGAACAGGCTGGAGCACAGAGCAGGAATGCAGCCACTTTTTCTAGGGGAGCCTTCTCAGCACCGTGACTTTTGAATTGGAGAAAGGGTGTTTGGAGAAGGGAGGAAGGTAGCAAGAGGTGAGACAGGAAAGTGTTGTGGCATCAGGTTGTGAAAAGCCTTCAATCTGGAGTAGTTGCTTATTATCAAACAAGGAAAATAACCAACTGTGCAGCATAAACAAATCTGGTCTTTGTCTCACATGTCAAAAAATATGGAGGAAGCTGCTCAGAACTGGTGCAGAAAGACAATGATGACAACTGTGCCTTAGGCTCTGTCCATCATCCTTGTCATGGTCATAAGAGACTCCCCAGAAAGATGGCGACCAGCAGGAAGGTAGGGAGAGAGTGTGAGTGAGGAACCTATAGAGGAGAGTGTAGACGTGTGGTGTGTGTGTGTGTGTATGAGCTAGGGTCAGTTAGATTCTGCAGGTCTTCCAAAGGGCTGCCTAACAGGGCAGTCTTAGACGGCGGAGTCCCGTGCACAAAGCGGACACTTCTCAGCGGCTGGTGGAGACGCGGAGACTACGCCATCTTGAGAAACAGAGCTGCCTGAGACTAAGATCATGGCTTCAGACACAAACCAGGACCCTGCAGCCACTGGGGACAGAGAACTGCTATCACAGCTTCAGACCAACAAACAACAAGAATCCAGACTTCCCAGCAGATTTCCGTGAGTCAAAGAGCCTATCCCCCTCCCCGCAGGTGCACAGATAGCGCCATAGTAACTGATAGACCCGCCCCTCGCCCAAGCTTCAGAGCACCCTCAGGCTCGCAGATAGCGCCAAAGTAACTGATAGACCCACCCCTCGCCCAAGCTGCAGAGCTTTGTGCAGGGATGCACTCCCCCTTAGGGAATTTGGCGCGCGGGACAGAAGCAGCTCCCCTTCGGGGAAATCTTACAGCGCGCACAGGGGGCTCCCCTTCAGGAAATTTGGGGGAATTTGGCTTGTGGGTCACAGCTCCCCTTCGGGGAATCTTAGAGCGCGCACAGAGGGGCACCCCTTTGGGGAATTTGGCGCGCAGGACAGACTCCGCCCCCCTTCGGGGAATCTGGGAGAGTGCACGGAGGCAGCTCACCTTCAGGAATTTGAGAGTGTGCGAAGCCCTAGCCGGTTTGGCTCAGTAGAGAGAGCACACACAGGACGCAGCTCCACTTCAGGGAATTTGGCACGCTGGACACAGCTGCCTGGGATCCCTGACTCACAGCGCATTCACACTAAGAGCCAGTGACCCCAATTGTTGGTGCATGCACACACAGGGACCCTGATTCTCAACGAGAAACCGCACAAGGCAACAGAGACTCTGACACTCGATTCTTGGTGCAGACACAGGGAAACTCTGACTCCTGGCACATGCTAAGGATCTCATTTTCGACACATACCAACAGTGTGGTGCAGACAGTGCCCCTGATTCTAAGTGTGCACACGAGACCACACGGAACACTGGGGACACTGACCCTGGGCAAGTCTGGTTCCCACCAACCAAAGGCAGCCACACGTCCTAGTGTCAGAGCACTTCAGTGAAACTCGGGTGGAGCGAAGTCCCCACAGCACACGGCCCAGGTCCATGAAAATGGAAGCTTGAGCTTTCTGATGACAGCCAGAATGGGGAAATGAAATAACTCACAGAGGAAAGAAAATGTGGAGTCACCAAGAAAGGAAATTAGTGAAACTGAAGCTTGCAACATGACCGAAAAGGAGTTCAGAGTAATGGTAGTGGAATTTATACATAGGATGGATGAGAAAATCAACAACTTATGCAAGAATTGGGAAGAAATGAAAAGTGATATAACTACAATCAAAAACACCATGGAAAGTTTCAACAGTACACTACAAGAAGCAGAGGACCGAATTAGTGAGTTAGAAGATCAGGTACAGAAACAAGCTCAATCTGAACAGCAATTGGAGAAAAAAATTAAAAAGCAGGAGGAAAGCCTAAGGGAGCTTCGGGACAACATGAAACGAAGTAACATGCGTATAATAGGGCTGCCAGAAGGACAAGAAGAGCAGCAGGGATTAGAAAATCTTTTTGAAGAAATAATGACAGAAAACTTCCCGGATATGGGAAAGATAAAAGTTACGCAAGTACAGAGAGTCCCAAGCAGGATCAACCCCAAAAGACCCACACCAAGACATGTCATAATTTCAATGGCAAATATAAATGATAAAGAGAGAATCTTAAAGGTGGCAAGAGAGAGACAGAGAGTTACCTACAAAGGAACACCCATCAGATTGTCAAATGATTACTCAACAGAAACACAACAAGCTAGAAGAGAATGGAAGGAGGTATACAAAGTGTTGCAAAGCAAAGGACTGAATCCAAGAATACTATATCCAGCAAGACTATCAATCAAAATTGAAGGGGAAATCAGGAGCTTCGCAGACAAAAAAAGGGTCAGGGAGTTTATCACCACCAAACCAGCAATGCAAGAAATGCTAAAGGGAATACTGTAAAAAGAAGAAATAAACAGGTAAGAAGGAATACAGACACAAAAATAGATATGACTACAAACAAACACCTTTCAGTAATAACTTTAAATGTAAACGGACTAAATGCTCCAATCAAAAGACACTGAGTGGCTGAATGGATAAAAAAACATGACCCATATATATGCTGTCTACAGGAGACCCACCTCAGAACAAGAGACTCACACAGATTGAAAGTGAAGGGATGGAAAAATATCTCTCAGGCAAATAGAAATGAAAAAAAAGCTGGGGTAGCAATACTTATATCTGACGAAATAGACCTCAAAGTAAATGCCATAACAAGAGATAAGGAAGGCCACTTCATAATACTAAAGGGAAAAATCCAACAAGAAGAAATAATTCTGGTAAACATATATGCACCCAATATAGGAGCACCCAACTACATAAAAAATCAACTGGAGGATATCAAGGGAGAGATTAATAGCAATGCAATCATAGTAGAAGACTTTAATACCCCACTATCACCATTGGACAAATCCTCTAAACAAAAAATCAGCAAAGAAACATCAATCCTAAATGACTCACTAGACCAGATGGAATTAATTGACATCTTCAGAACATTTCAACCCAAAGCCACAGAATATACATTCTTCTCAAGTGCACATGGGTCATTTTCAAAGATAGACCATTTGCTGGGTCACAGTCAAAGTCTCTTCAAATTCAAGAAGATAGAAATTATATCAAGCATCTTCTCAGATGACAGTGGCATAAAACTGGAAATCAACTACAATAAATACAATCCAAAGAAATCAAACACATGGAGACTAAACAGCATGCTATTAAACAAGGACTGGGTCACCAGAGAGATCAAGGAAGAAATAAAAAACATCATGGCAACAAATGACAACAAAAGCACAACAATCCGAAATCTATGGGACACAGCAAAAGCAGTCTTGATAGGGAAGTTCATAGCTCTACAAGCCTATTGCAAAAAACAAGAAACAATGGTAATAAATTACCTAACCCTACAACTCAAAGAGCTAGAAAAAGAGCAACAAGAAAAGTTCAGTGTAACCAGAAGGAAGGAAATAACAAAGATCAGAGTGGAGATAAATGACATTGAGACCAAACAAACAATACAAAAGATCAACAAATCCAAGAGCTGGTTCTTTGAAAGGATAAACAAGATTGATGGACCTCTAGCCAGGCTCACCAAGAAGCAAAGAGAGAGGACCCAAATAAACAAAATCAGAAATGAAAGAGGAGAAATAACAACAGACCCCGCCGAAATACAAAGGATTGTTAAAAAATACTACGAACAACTCTGTTCCAACAAACTGGACAACCTGGAGGAAATGGAGATATTCCTAGAAAAATATAACCTTCCAAAAATCAATCAGGAAGAATCTAAACAGCTCAATAGGCCAGTAACTATGGACGAAATTGAAGCAGTCATCAAAAAGCTTCCAGCAAACAAAAGCCCGGGGCCTAACGGCTTCACAGGAGAGTTTTACCAAACATTCAAGGAAGAAATAAAACCTATCCTCCTCAGACTATTCAAAAAAATTCAAGAGGAAGGAACACTTCCAAGCTCCTTCTATGAAGCCAGCATCACCCTAATACCAAAACCAGATAAAGACAACACAATGAAAGAGAATTACAGACCAAAATCCCTCATGAACATAGATGCCAAAATCCTCAACAAAATTCTAGCAAATTGGCTCCAGCAATATATCAGAAAGATCATACACCATGACCAAGTACGATTTATCCCAGGAATGCAAGGATGGTACAATATCCGCAAATCAATAAACGTGATACATCACATAAACAAATTGAGAGATAAAAATCACATAGTCATATCAATTGATGCAGAAAAAGCATTTGACAAAATCCAACACCCTTTCTTGATAAAAACTCTCAACAAGGTGGGAATAGAAGGCTGATACCTCAATATAATAAAAGCTATATATGATAAACCCACAGCAAACATCATACTCAATGGACAAAAACTAAAAACATTTCCCCTAAGAACAGGAACAAGACAGGAATGCCCACTCTCACCACTCCTGTTTGACATAGTAATGGAAGTATTAGCCATTGCAATTAGACAAGAAGAAGAAATAAAAGGCATCCAAATTGGGAAAGAACAAGTAAAGCTGTTTTTATTTGCAGACGACATGATATTGTACATAAAAAATCCGAAAGACTCTGTCAAAAAACTAATAGACTTAATAAATGAATTCGGCAATGTAGCAGGATACAAAATTAATGCCAAGAAATCTATGGCCTTTCTATACACCAATAGTGAACTTACAGACAGAGAGACTAAAAAGGCAATCCCATTTACCATCGCACCAAAAAAATTAAGATACCTAGGAATAAACTTACCTAAGGAGGTAAAAGACCTATACACGCAAAACTACAGGACACTGAAAAAAGAGATAGAGGATGACGTAAACAGATGGAAGAACATACCATGTTCATTGATTGGTAGAATCAACATCATTAAAATGTCCATATTACCCAAAGCAATCTATAGATTCAATGAACTCCCCGTTAAAATACCAACGGCATATTTCACAGACCTTGAAAGAACTCTCCAAAAATTCATCTGGAATAAAAAAAGACCTCGAATAGCCACAGCAATCCTGAGAAAGAAGAATAAAGTAGGAGGGATCTCAATACCAGATTTCAAGCTGTATTACAAAGCCACTGTTCTCAAAACAGTCTGGTACTGGCACAAGAACAGACATATAGACCAATGGAACAGAATAGAGAATCCAGATATTGACCCAAACCACTATGCTCAATTAATATTTGACAAAGGAAGCATGAACATACAATGGAATAAAGACAGTCTCTTCAATAAATGGTGTTGGGAAAATTGCACAGATACATTAAAAAAAATGAAACTAGATCACCAACTTACGCCATACACAAGAATAAACTCAAAATGGATACAGGACTTAAACATAAGACGGGAAACCATAAAAATACGAGAGGAATCCACAGGCAGCAAAATCTTAGACATATGCCAAAAGAACTTCTTCACCGATACTGCCCCTAGGGCAATGGAAGCTAAAGAGAAAATAAACAAATGGGACTACATCAAAATAAAAAGCTTTTTTACAGCAAAAGAAACTATCAACAAAACAACAAGAAAGCCCACTGCATGGGAGAACATATTTGCAAATGCTAGCACTGATAAAGGTTTAATCTCCAACATCTACAGGCAGCTTATACAACCTAATAAAAGGAAGATAAATGATCCAATAAAAAAATGGGCAACGGACCTAAATAGAATCTTTTCAAAAGAAGACAGAAAGAAGGCCAAGAGACACATGAAAAAATGCTCAACGTCACTAATTATCCAAGAGATGCAAATCAAAACAACAATGCGGTACCATCTCACACCTGTCAGAATGGCTATCATCAACAAATCAACAAACGACAAGTGTTGGCGAGGATGCGGAGAAAAAGGAACCCTCATGCACTGCTGGTGGGAATGCAGACTGGTGCAGCCACTGTGGAGAACAGTATAGAGTTTCCTCAAAAAACTGAAAATGGAACTCCCATTTGACCCAGTAATCCCACTCCTAGGAATATATCCTAAGAAACTGGGAACACCAATAAGAAAGGATATATGCACCCCTATGTTCATAGCAGCACAATTTATAATAGCTAAGATCTGGAAACAGCCTAGGTGTCTATCAGCAGATGACTGGATCAGAAAACTATGGTACATCTACACAATGGAATACTATGTGGCCATAAAGAAGAAGGAATTCTTATCATTTGCAGCAACCTGGATGGAACTGGAGAACATTATGCTGAGTGAAATAAGCCAGTCAATGAAAGAAAAATACCACATGATCTCACTCATTTATGGATAATAAAGAATATTATAAACTTGAACAAAAAGATAGATACAGCGGCCGTAAAGCATCAAACAGTCTGTCAAATTACAGCAGGAAGGTTAGGGGAGGTGGGGAAGATAAGAGATCAACCAAAGGACTTGTATGCATGCATATAAACATAACCAATGGACGCAAAACTCTGGGGGGTGAGGGCATATATGGGAGTGGGGTTGGGGGGGGGCAATGGTAAGATATGTACACATATAATACCTTAATAAAAAAAAATTGAATTAAAAAAAAGAGATTCCCCAGATCCGGGTTCTAGGAAGGAAGAAGAGGAAAGAAAGCACACGCAGTCTTGAATCGGTCACATGCATCCCATTTTTCAAACCAGGAGAGCAAATCTCCTAGAATTCCTACCCAACAGACTTCTGCTTATGTATCTTTGGCCCAACTGGGTCACATGACCATCCCTACCTGGACCGTGGTTGGGCAGAGGGGCCAGTGGACCAGGTGTGTCAGTGACTAGCAATGCTGCTCACAGCTGATGCCAGTGAGCAGGGTACTTCCCCAGAAGGCAACACTCAGGTAGGCAGCTGGAGCTCCCAAGTCCACCTTCCCTGTGTCTGTGAGCATCACTGATGTGGCAGTGGAGTCGAGCTCTTGTGCACCTTTGGGACTTGCCTCTCTGGAGAAGAGGTATATGTGAGGGTACCGAACACTAAAAACTTCTCTGAGACTCAGGACTCACTTCTGTCTGGTCAGAAGAGGGCTTTAGCCTAAGTGATGAAACCTGATGGCACATGTGGGGGTCATGGCAGTGTGGGACAAGTCACACTGTGAGTCAGCGAAGCTTGATTTCAGTGGCCACAACCTGCTCTCCCCAATACCAGGTGCCTACTGATCATCTCTCTTCATCCTCTTTCCAACTCTTGTTTTCCAAGGGTTTTGATAAAGCCATTAACCTGAAGAGTAAATGTCTTATAGACTAAAAATGCCCCACCCTGGGTGTGTCCTCATCTTCATAGCTGACAACCCCCTGTGGCTCAGCCCCAGTGTGACAGGGATAGGGCATCACAGCATCTAGTTTCTGTTTCTAGCTCTGCCTCTCACTACCCAGTGAACCATATATCTGTGGGCTTCAGTTCCCTCATCTGTAAATGACAGATGTGGAGGAGATGACCTCTGACTTGGGGTCTGCACTAGCCGGGCATGGACACAGGTCATCCATGACTTTGGCTTTGGCTGGGGCTTAGCTGCCATCAGGGGTTCCTGAAGAGGCTTCATTCTCTGCGCACCCTAATGACCAGGACCCACACTCTGCTCTCCCTCCACAGGGGCTATTTCCATCAGCTGTGCACCTTTCCTCCCAGACCTCCACCTGACTCCCACTGGACATGGGTATTTGGGTGTAGATAGCCATGGAAGGCAGCTGCCTCTGGTGTCATCCACTAGACCTTCAACTTGCTGGGGCCAGGGAAGTGTCTGGGTCATATGGTACTTCTGGCATCCAGCACAGCGCTGGCACGTAGCAGGCACTCAAAAAGTGTTTGTAAAGATGAGCTGTGGTCAGAAAGGTCGCAGGAAATCTTCTCTCTCTACTCATCTCCTTGCAAATAGGCTCAGTAGGCATTGTCTTCACCTTTTCCTGCCTTCTCCCCTCCTCTATCTTCCTAGTGCCATGCAAAGCTTTCTTCACACATGGTAAGCGTCTAAAGTCCCAAGCAGCCCCTCACCCTAACATCATCCAAACATGCTCACAGCCTATACAGCTGCCTGAGTTACCATTTTATTCAGTTCTGGGCTTCAAGGTATTACTGGTTTAAATGTCCCATTCATAACAAATCCTTCTAACATTTCAAGTTTTCCAAGTGCTTTCATTGATTCTACCCCAATCTCTTGAGAGAGGTAGTTTCTCAAGCCAATATCAAGCTGTGTCATCTATGAGTTGAGCTGAAAGCCAGCTAAGAGACCCTGGGGAAAGGAGCCTCAGCAGACATGCCCAGGAGAAGTATCAGTATTAAGTTCCCATAGCCAGGCATGGAACAAGGATAAAAGATGAAATAGCAGAAGCCTGACACATTCCACCAGTGCTGTGCCATTACCTTATATCAGTTAATCACAAAATGATGGGCTCAGCTGTAGTAATTATGTCCAGCCCTATGTTTCTAAAACAATAATTTTACTCTACCTGCCCTTCACCCTATCCCATCTCTTTTTCCATCATACACCACTTGTCCTAGTTCAACTACTTGACCTTCTACTATAAGTTGCTTCAACTCCTATTTTATAAAAGGAGAGGGTACAAGTAAGAAGTACCTGACACGGTAATTATTAGGGCCAATTTACTCCTTACACAAAATGCCCTAATGCAATAAGGAAGGAGATCTGAGAATATTTTTCAATACCTAAAAAGAAGCCTAAATATCTAAATTTAAAAAATAATATTAGTTATGTAGCAAAATATGGTGGTTCCTTTTCTTACTTAGAATCTGCAACCACATAAGGAGGTAAGGATGACTTCAATAATCTGTTATGTGCATGAATGTATTACACAAGCATAAGTTTTGACATCATTTCCATGTATATTTTCTAGATAGTTAACTACTTCATGCTTTAGCGTGGTACAGAGTAAGCAAATGGAATGCTCCCCAGGAATTTCATCAGTGTTGATTGTCTATCAGGATACGAAGAAATTACTTTTCCAATCTCTTTTACTTCATTTTTATAGATTTGAAAAAATTAGCCTAACCTTGTGTTAGCAGTCATCATGTTTTGTAGATACTGGTAGACTGCAGTGGCTGGAAGCTTGGGCTCCAGATCAGCTGCATGGGTTTGATTCCCAACTCCATCACTTGCAAGTTCTGTAGACATGGGCTAATTACTCAACTTCTTGGAACCTCCCTTGTCTCTTCTGTAAATTGGTGATTATAATAGAAACTACCTTAGAGGGTCATTGTGAGTATTAAATGAGTTAATATGTAGACAGAGTGTACAGTACTTAAAACAGTGTCTGACACATAATAAATACCCTATAAGTGTTAGTTCTTACAATAAACTAGAGGCCCGGTGCACAAAATTCGTGTATGGGGGGGGATTCCTCAGCCTGGCCTGCACCCTCTTGAATCAGGGACCCCTCGGGGGATGTCCGACTGCTGGTAGTCGGACATAATTCTCACAATCCGGAACCACTGGCTCCTAACCACTTACCTGCCTGCCTGCCTGGTCACCCCCAACTGTCCCCCTGCTGGCCTGCCTGGCCACCCCCCAACTGCCGCCTTGTTGACCTGGCCATCCCCCAACTGCCCCCCTGCTGGTCTGGTCGCCCCCTAACTGTCCGGAATGAAGTCGGACGTCCAGAAGATGTCCGGTCACCCAGTCTAATTAGCATATTACCCTTTTATTAGTGTAGATAATAATTTCATTTCTAGTGCTTTTTCCAGCACAGTATTGCTTATTATCTAAACTAGTGCCCTGGTGCACAAAATTCGTGCATGGGGGGGGGTTGTCCCTCAGCCCAGCCTGCACCCTCTCCAATCTGGGACCCCTTGGGGAATGTCCGACTGCCAGTTTAGGCTTGACCCCTGTGGGATCAGGCCTAAACAGGCAGTCGGACATCCCTCTCGTAATCCGGGAACCACTGGCTCCTAACCGCTCACCTGCCTGCCTGCCTGATTTCCCCTAACCACTCCGCTGCTTGGCCTGATCACCCCTAACTGCCCGCCCCTGCTGGACTGATTGCCCCCAACTGCCACCCCACTTGCCTGATCACCCCCAATGGCCCTCCCACTGGCCTGTTCCCCCCCAACTTCCCCCTATCTGACTGTTTGCCCCCACCTGCCCCCCCCCCCTGCCAGCCTGATCACACCTAACCGTGTCTGCCTTGGCCCCACCACCATGGCTTTGTCCAGAAGGACGTCTGTAAGGTCTCCCAGTCTAATTAGCATATTACCCTTTTATTAGTATAGATAGAGGCCTGGTGCATGGGTGGGGGATGGCTGGTCTACCCTGAAGGGGGTCCTGGATCAGTGAGGGTCCCCACTGGGGTTGGTGCCAACCTGGGTGAGGGGCTGGGGTAGTTTGCAGGTTGGCCACACTCTCATCGGGGTGAGGGTCCCGGCTGGGGATGAGGTGGGCCTGGGCAAGTGGCTGATGGCTATTTGCAGGCTGGCCATGCCCCCATGGGGTGAGGGTCCCCACTGTGGAATGTGGCCGGCCTGGTTGAGGGGCTGAGGGCCATTTTCAGGCTGGCCATGCCCCCTTTGGGGTGAGGGTACTGGCTGGGGGGCAGGGCCGGCCTGGATGAGGGGGATGATAGCCGTTTGCAGGCTGGCCACACCCCAATTGGGGTGGGGGTGCCTTCTGGGGGCGTGGCTGGCCTGGGAGAGGGGCTGAGGGCTGTTTGGGGGAAGTTTGCAGGCCGGCCAAGCCCCCAGCTTTGTCCAGAAGGATGTCCGGAAGGTCTCCAGAAGGTCTCCCAGTCTAATTAGCATATTACTCTTTTATTAGTATAGATTACTAGAGGCCCAGTGCACGAAATTCATGCACTGGGGGGGGGGGTTTCCCTCAGCCCAGCCTGCACCCTCTCCAATCAGGGACCACTTGGGGAACCAGCAGTCGGACATCCTTTTCACAATCCGGGACTGCTGGCTCCTAACCATTTGCTTGGCTGCATGCCTGATTGCCCCTAACCCACTTCTGCCTGCCAGCCTGATCACCCCCTAACCGCTCCCCTGCCAGCCTGATTGACACCTAACTGCTCCCCTGCCGGCCCGATCACCCCAACTTCCCTCTCCTGCTGGCCCAATCACCCCCAACTGCCCTCTCCTGCAGGCCCGATTGCCCCCAACTGCAGGCCTGGTACCCCACAATTGCCCTCTCCTGCAGGCATGGTTGCCCCCAACTGCCATCCCCTGCCGTCCATCTTGTGATGACATGGGGGCGGCTATCTTGTGAGGGTGTGAGGGTCAATTTGCATATTACATCTTCATTATATAGGATTAGCTTCCTGCAAGCAGGCTATCCACATAAGGGTGATTATAAAATGTCTAATTGACTTGGAGCAAAAATAGGTTTTCATGCATGTTGCGTGTGTGTGTGTATGTTTAGAAAATATTAAGAATATGAGTCTACATTGATGTAAAATAATTTATGGATGAACAAGAGCAAAAAGGCTGAGGAAGGGAACTAGTAGAGGGGGGAAAGGTCAGAAACTTGCTGACACATTTTCCAGAAATGAAGAATTAATGAACTCTGAGCTGGGTATTTTAAGAAAAGAAACTAAAAGATTTCCACAAGATGCTTTTTATAAATCCAGATCAGCTTGGAAATTTCCAGTGGCTTAATTGTGAAGGACCAAAATAGTGCCACACCAGTGACTGAATATGAAAGGGTTGATTAAAATACTTTTTTAGTAGTTCATATCCTTGAGAGTAAAGTGTTTGCTATGACCTGAGCTTATAATAGCCAGTAAACAGCTAATTACATTTACCTTACATTGTATTTTTCAATTGTTAATTATAATAGAAGCAACAACTCAACAAAAATTTGCCAGGTCATACATTTGTGAAGTTTAAATGGGAAAATTGCCTTTTGTCTCAGCAAGGATGTAATTGATTCTTGGACACATATAATACAAGTTGCTGCCTGTTCTTTCTTCCCTCAAAGAGCTGACACCATTATGTCACTGATATAAATGGAATCTTAAAGGTGTATCAAAATTTCTGTGTATTTTAAGAAAAAAATTAAAAAGCCAGTGGAGCTCTTTAGCTTGGGACACCCAAGGGTGGGCACCCCAGGGTCAAGTTTAGAATTTAGGTCAATTGGCATTTTCCACTGTTTTCCATGAGGTGGACTGGAGCCCACTTTGTCATGTCAGCAATGGTCATTGTGAAACTTTAAAATATTTAAAGCAACATGTTAAAAGACTGCCAAATGAGAGTGAAGAGGATTTGACAGAGCCATCTGCTAGGGTGTCAACCCAAGCTAACTGGAAGAAAACATAGATATTTAAGACTGAATTTCATTAGTGGAGATGGACCCAGAAAATACACATCAAACAATAACTCGAAAAATATTAGCCTTACTCCCTGTTCCCCACTCCGAACTCAACCCCTTTATTGCAGCCCGATAGAAAGTATCCAAATGGAAGAAAAGGAATATTTAGAGTGCTAACATCAAAGTGCAACCTTTATTTCCTTTTCAACCAGAACATTGTTTTAATTCCAATTTTTAAATTTCCATTTTAAATAAAATTAGCTACTTTTGGTCATAGATTCACTTTAATCCTTTGTTTCTGGTTTCTTGGGATATAGTCCTAGAAGTGGGAATACTGGGTCAAATGGGAGTTCCATTTTTAACTTTTTGAGGAAACTCCATACTGTTCTCCACAGTGGCTGCACCAGTCTGCATTCCCACCAGAAGTGCACAAGGGTTCCTTTTTCTCCACATCCTCGCCAGCAGTTGTCATTTGGTGATGATAGTTATTCTGAAGGTGTGATATGGTATCTCATATCTTTTGTTATTGTCTAAAGTTTTACATATGTCTCTTTTTACCCCGCCATTCCCACCCTGGACAAGCCCCCGCCGCTCCAGTGTCTTTATCCAATGGTTATGTTAATATGCATGCATACAAGTCCTTTGGTTGCTCTCTAACCACCCCCCCTCCCCACCTCCTCGCCAGCATTTGTCATTTGTTGATTTGTTGATGATAGCTATTCTGACATGGTGATGTGGTGTCTCATTGTTGTTTTGATTTGCATCTCTTGGATGATTAGTGACTTTGAGCATATTTTCATATGTCTCTTGGCCTTCTTGGCCTTCTGTATGTCCTCTTTCAAAAAGTGTCTATTTAGGTCCTTTGCCATTTTTTTTTTGATTGAATTGTTTATCTTCCTTTTGTTAAGTTGCATGAGTTCTCTGTAAATTTTGGAGATTAAACCCTTATCTGAAATAGCATTGGCAAATATGTTCCCCCATGCAGTGGGCTTTCTTGTGGTTTTGTTGATGGTTTCTTTTGCTGTGCATAAGGTTTTTATTTTGATGTAGTCCCATTTGTTTATTTTCTCCTCAGCCTCCATTGCCCTAGAGCTGTGTCTGTAAAGATATTGCTATGACATATGTCTGCTATTTTGCTGCCTATGGAGTCTTGTAGGATTTTTATGATTTCCTGTCTTACATTTAAGTCCTTTAGCCATTTTGAGTTTGTTTTTGTGTATGGTGTAAGTTGGTGATCTAGTTTCATTTTTTTTTTTTTTTGGATGTATCTGATGAAATTTCCCAGCACCATTTATTAAAGAGACTGTCTTGACTCCATTGCAGGCTCTTGCCTCCTTTGTCAAACATTAATTGAGCATAATGACTTCGGGTCAATTTATGGGTCCTCTGTTCTGTTCCATTGGTCTATATGTCTATTCTTGTGCCAGTACCAGGCTGTTTTGAGATATGGCTTGGTAATACAACTTGATATCTGGTATTGTGATCCCTCCAACTTTGTTCTTCTTTCTCAGGATTGCTGTGGTTATTCTGGGTCTTTTTTTATTCCAGATGAATTTTTGGAGAGTTTGGTCTAGATATTTAAAATATGCTGTTGGCATTTTAATGTGGATTGTATTGAATTTGTTGATTGCTTTGGGTAGTATGGACACTTTAATGATGATTCTACCAATCCATGAACATGGTATGTTCTTCCACTTATTTATGTCTTCCTTTATCTCTTTTCTCAGTGTGTGTCCTGTAGTTCCGAGTACAGGTCTTTTACCCCCTTAGTTAAGTTAATTCCTAGGTGTCTTAGGAATAAACTTAACTAGTTTTATTCAATGGGTTCTCTGTAAATTTTGGTAAATGGGATTTTTTTAGTTTCACTTTCTGTGAGTTCATTATTTGTGTTTAAAAAAGCCATACCTTGTCAATGTGGTGATTACTTTTTCTTCATATGAATGCTTATATTATTCCTAACATAATATTTTGGCCCAATATAATGATTACATATAAAAAAAATCTAATTCCTATTGGGCCTCACATCAAACCTAAGTGTATATCAAAAGGTTATAAACTTACTAGAGGCCTGTTGCATGAAAACTTGTGCACTTGGGCAGGTCCCTCAGCTCAGCCTGCACCCTCTCACAATCCGGGACCCCTTGGGTAGGGTCCCAGGGCCTGGCCTGAGATTGGGGCTTATCGGGGCTTTCCTTCCCTGGGCTGCAGGCAGCTGGCCCCATCCCCGCCACTGCCACTGCTTGCCATCTGTGCAGCACTGCCCCCCATACCCTGCCACTGGTGGCCTCCCTCTGCAGGCGACAGTCTGGGGTGCAATGGCTTGGCTGGCCTGGGCCTCTCTCTTTGCTGGGGGGCAGGGCCAGCCCTGCAAGGGGCCGTCTGCTGACCTGATCGCCCCTAACTGATAGTCTGCCTACCTGATCACCTCTAACCCTCTGCCTGCCTGCCTGATTGCCTCTAACTGCTTGCTTGGGGGCAGGGCCATCCTGGCAAGGGGCTGTCTGATTACCTGATCACCCCTAATTGCTGGCCTGCCTATCTGATCTCCCCTAATCACTCTGCCTGCCTGCCTGATTGCCCCTAACCGCTTGCTTGGGGGTGGGGCCAGCCCAGCAAGGGTCCATCTGCCTACCTGATCTCCCCTAACCACTTGCCTGCCTACCTGATCACCCCTAACTGCTGGTATACCTACCTGATCACCCCTAACCGCTGGTCTACCTACATGATCATCCCTAACCCCTCTGCCTGCTTGCCTGATTGCCCCTTACTGCTTGCTTGCGGGCCGGGCCAGCACTGACTTCCAGTTGGTCAGCCTCTGGTCATTACTGGTCATTATGAACCAGGGTTTTTATATATTAGGATTTGTGTTATTTTAAACTTTCTCAGTCTGTGACACCTGCTTCCATATGCCTTAATAATAGGGTAGGACATATAGCAAATGTTTTCTAGCTGAATTATATTTCTAGTTGAACAAGTCATAAGAGGACTAGCTCCTGGCATATGCCCTGAGGGGGAAATGTATCCCAGAGAATCCTATGGTTGGCTAAAATAGAAACAGCAAATAGTATTACTCCCTGATTATAGGCCTCATGATATTAAGTACTTTATGGTTGCCAACTCCTTTAAATGCACAAGAATCCTATGCAGCTGCTTTTATTTTGTAGACTAAAACAGTAAGTCACAGATAACTTAGGCCTAAGTTCACATGGCAGTAAGTAGCAAAATTGGATTCAGACACAGCCTACATATTTAACCATCTACTTGCCTGTCTGCAGCACCTGTGCTCCTTTTACTGTTTTTTTTTTTCTGTTTTGAGGTTTTTATTGTTGGGGGAGATAACTTTTTACTTTGAAAACTATCAAATGTAAAAATAATTGCAAGTACAATACAAAGATCTTTATTTTCCTGAAGCAGTTGACAAACCAGACATTCTCCTACAAAGCCATCCTACCTAATAATAGACAAATATGCAAATTGACCATACCTCTGACACACCCACAAGCCACACCCACAAGCCACACCCACAAGCCATGCCCACCATCCAATCAGAGCGAGTATGCAAATTAACCGAACCAAGATGGCTACAGCCACAGAGAGCAAGGTTTCCTAGGTAACAGAGGAAGCCAAGCTTTCCACCTGCCCTTGCCAGGCCTAAGCCTCCACTCAAGCTACAAAATTTCAATTATAGAAGGTAAAGAAATTCAAACAGAAATGGCGGCAGAATGGAGCTTGAGAGAGCAGGCCAGGGTTGCCCCTGGCAACAGGGGAAGCAAAGCTTTCCACACACCCTGGCCGGGCCCACCCGCTTAAGGCTACAAAGTTTCAATTATAACCCCAACAGAAATGCCTGTCAGCCTCAGAGGGAGCCCCAGGCTTGGCTCCGCTCCAGGCTACAAAGTTTCAATTGTAGAAGGAAAATAAATTCCAGATACCAGGGCCTCCGCTTGGGTTGCCAGGGGGCGTGGCTGGCCTGCAAACCACCACAGGCCCATTGCTCAGGCCGCCCCATGCCCCAAGGGAGCCCCACCCAGATCAGGGACACCCTTCAGGGCAAACCAGCTGGCCCCCACCCCTGTACGAGGCCTCTATTCTATCTAATAAAAGAGTAATATGCAGATTGATCATCACTGCAACACACAATATAGCTGCCCCCATGTGGTCAAAGATCCTGCCCCCATGTGGACACAAGATGGCCACCACAAGATGGCCAGCAGGAGAGGGCAGTTGGGAGGCACCCTGCCTGCAAGGGAGGGCAGTTGAGAGGGACCAGGCCTGCAAGGGAGGGCAGTTGGAAGTGATCAACCCTGCAGGAGAGGGCAGTTAGGGGTGACCAGGCCGGCAGAGGAGGGAAGTTGGGGGCAAACAGGCTGGCAGCGGAGTGGTTAGGGGGTGATCAGGCTGGCAGGCAGAAGCAGTTAGGGGCAATCAGGAAGGCAGGCAGGCAAGCAGTTGGCAGCCAGCAGTCCTGGATTGTGAGAGGGATGTCTGACTAAACGGGCAGTCAGACATCCCTCCAGGGGTTCCAGATTGGATAGGGTACAGGCTGGGCTGAGGGACAACCCCCCTCCGTGCACGAATTTCGTGCACCGGGCCTCTAGTAATACAATAATCAAAATTAGGAATTTGACACTCAAAATTTACTTCCTCTAAGCCTCACACCCCATTCAGGTTTTACAAATTTACCTGATAATGCCCTTGGAAGCAAAGTCTGCATTTCAAAATCATTTATTGCATTTACTTGTCACTTCTCACTGGACCTCTTTAATCTGAAAATATTTCTTAATCTTTGAAGACCTTGACACTTTTGAAAATTAGAGGCCAGATGTTTTGTAGAGGTCCCTCACTTGGGGGGTCTGGTGTTTCCTCATTATTATATTCAGGCTTTGCCCTTTAAGCAGGAATATCATAGGAGTGAGGCTGAGCTCTCCCCACTGCATGCTGTTTGGGGAACACACACTTGTCTCATTCTTGGTGATCTTCACTTTGATCACTTCATTAAAATGGTGTCAACCATATCTATTCACTGTTTATATGCCATACATAATTAATAAATAGTTTATGGGAAATACTTTGAAGCTATGTAAATATTCCAGTTCTTCTCAACTTTCAAATAATTCATTTATATATTTATACCAGCATGATCTCATGGGTTTCTATTTATTTAATGGATTATGATGTGTTGCTACTATTTTGTATTTTAATGTTCAAATTGTTTTCAATTTGCTTATTGGGAGGCCCTTAAACCTGTCTGCTCGGTCTTTTTTATATGTTCCCATTATGTTTTAGAGCATTTCTGTACTAATTGGCACAATAAGCTGTTTCAGGCTCATCTTGTACCCTCCCTGTTCCAGCCCTGGCAGCAACCATTTCTCCAAGGATCCCTGTTTCCTTTTTGTGAAGAATGGCATTTAGAAACCATAATCTGGAGTGATATGTGCTCATGCTGCTTTACACTGGCTCTCTAGGTGGAAAGAACTAGGAACTTAGGAACTGTATGTGTGTGCTCATGTGCGTGTGAAGAGAGAGATGTATATAGATGCTCATTTCTATAACTGTGTGTGGTTATATACTAGTATACATTTATATATGAGTTCATACCAATACTTTCAATTCTAGTCCAACACCATTCTTTTCATATTTGTAACTCCCTTATTAGACTGTGAGAAACCTAACAGCCTCTGTCCTTAACCATTATACAATATTGCCTTCCCCAGGGAAGACAGGAAAATGAGGACTCAGTTGGGCCTCCTCTTTAATAGTTGTGTGACCTTGAACAAGCCACTTAACCATTCTCCATTGGTACAGTAGCAGTGATCATAATACTATTTCAGGAGGCCATACAAGACAGAGGTCAGAGCAAAGCACCTGGACCATACTAACCCTAGCACTCTGTGATTGTGAAAAAGCAACTTGGCCTCTGAGCCTTTTTTCTTTATCTTTAAAATTACAGGCCTGGTGCACAAAATTCATGCACAGGTAGGGTCCTTAGGCCTGGCCTGAGATCAGGGCCGATCGGGACCTTCTTTCCAGCTGCTCTCTGGGGCCTCCCTTCCTCAGCTGCTGGCTGCCAGCCAAGGCCTTCCTTCATTCTATGCCACCTCCTGGTGGTCGGCGCATGTCATTGCGAGTGATTGAACTCCTGGTCTCTTGGTCGAACTCCTGAGGGGACAATTTGCATATTAGGCTTTTATATATATAGACTAGAGGCCAGATGCACAAAATTCATGCATGGGTGGGTTCCCTCCGCCTGGCCAGCAATCTGGGCCTATCAGGGCCATCTCGCCCAGTCCGGATTGGAGCCAATCAGGGATGGTGGCCAGAAAGGGACTGCAAGAGGTACCATGGGAGGGCTCCAGGGCATGTCTGGCCCCATCTCACCCAGTTCCGATACGCCAGATCCGAGCAGCAAGCTAACCTACTGGTTCGAGCAACTGCCCTCAGTGGTCAGTGCACATAGTGACAGGTCAGTCGGCTCAGTCAGACACTTAGCATATTAGGCTTTTATATATATAGATTGTAACTCATGGTGCGAAATGCTCGGCACACACTTTCCCTGCAGCCCCTGATCTTGGATACCTCATGTCCTTCCAAGGCTCTGCTCACCCTCTTCAGCTGCCACATGAAGTAAATTTCATCGTGTGCATGGAAACCCTTTGCAGGCTCCATGGGTGTGTCTTTACTTTGCTGCAATCCTTATTACCCCAACATAAGGAAAGACACCTTTATTATCAGGTAACACCATCATGGTAAGACCCCTGCTCATCCAACTGCAGTGGTTTTAAATAGGCCATGGGCCACCCTAGATGGTTTGGCTCAGTGGATAAAGCCACAACCTGTGGCCTGAAGGTTCCTAGGTTCTATTCCGGTCAAGGGCACATTGCTGGGTTGCAGGCTCAATCTCCAGTAGGGGACGTGCAGGAGGCAGCCAATTGATTCTCTCGTATCAATGATGTTTCTATCTCTCTCTCCCTCTGCCTTCCTCTCTAAAATCAATAAAAATATATTAACAAAAATAAAAATAAATAGGCCATGAATCAAACATCACTGCTCTCCATCCATCCAGTCCCCTCACACTCTCTTTTGTCTTTGACCCCCCTACGCCCCCACTCACACACACTCTGCTGGGATCTGTAAAATGGGGTCAGGATTTCTACTTCAACCAATGGTGATGCTTTAACATGGCCCTCCTTCCCTGCCCATCTCTGTAACCAGTCCTTTGGGGTCTCTCCCTCCCTCCTGTCCTTCTAACTTGGTGGGCTCTGCTCTGCCCCCTCTTCCTGCAACCTCCTGTCTGCAGCCTTCCCCTTTCTCCTCTGGGGGTGAGCTCCCCAAAGTCTGTGCAGGGTGGGCCAGGGCTGTGTGGGGCAGGGCAGGGCTGTGCTGGGATGGAGAGGCGCTGTGGGCAAGGCAGTGCGGACAGGGCTGTGCGGGCCTTGCAGTGGCACAGAGCTGTGCAGGTCCAGCCCAGGAAGGGCCTTGGAGGAGAGCTGAAGGTCATGGGGAGGAGAGAGGGTTGTGGAGCCTGTCCCATGTGATTGGCACCAGGCTCCTCAGCTTCCCCCACCCAGCATCTTTTCTAGACCCCTGTGCATCTGTCACCCTCTGCCCCTTGCTGCCTCCCACTTCCTTTTAAGTTTTGGACTCCTTTTCTCTGACTCAGCCCCACCCTCCTCTCTGCTGTGTCCTGAGAGCCCAAGGCCACCCCTTGGCCTTGGGCAGGTGCACTTAGCCCATCCCCCATAATGGTGCTACCCACTCTCCTGGAGTAGTGAAACTTAACAATTAAAAAGAAACAGCTTTGCCGAAACCGGTTTGGCTCAGTGGATAGAGCGTCGGCCTGCGGACTCAAGGGTCCCAGGTTCAATTCCAGTCAATGGCATGTACCTTGGTTGTGGGCACATCGCCAGTAGGGGGTGTGCAAGAGGCAGCTGATCGATGTTTCTCTCTCATCGATGTTTCTAACTCTCTATCCCTCTCTCTTCCTCTCTGTAAAAAATCAATAAAATATATTAAAAAAAAAAAGAAACAGCTTTGAAGATTATAAATTGTGCACTGAGAACACCACAGGCTGTGGAGGGCTGTGCAGTCCATGGCTCTCAGATCACATGTAGCAGCCTCCTATGCCATCCAGGCCCTCCTGGCTCCCACACCCGCCCACCTCCACCCAGGGCTTGAGCCAAACCCTGGGAGCTTCGTGACATCTCTCACCTCACAGCTCACTTTCCAGTCCAGCCCACCAGCACTCGCAGCAAGCTAAACTATTGGTTGAAGTGTCTGCACCCTGGTGGTCAGTACGTGTCATAGCGACTGGCCAGTCAGTTGAACTCCCAGCGGAACTCCGGTCAAGGGAACAATTTGCATATTAGGCTTTCATTATATAGTATGTGAATAATGCTACCAAGCAGTTGTGATTTTTAAATGCTTGCAAATCTGCTTAGTGCGGTACTTGGCAGATAGAAACAATAAATAATTATTCCCATCACCTTTCTCCTTTCCACAATATCTATAATAATAAAAGCATACTATGCTAATTAGACCAGACAGCTGAATGACTTCCGGACATCATTCTGGACGTCCTTTCTGATGAATCCATTGTGGCGGGGGCTGAGGCAGAGGTGGTTAGGGGCGATCAGGAAGGCAGGTGAGCAGTTAGGGGTATCAGGCAGGCAGGCAAGTGGTTAGGGGTGATCAGGAAGGCAGGCAGAATGGCTAGGGGCAATCAGGCAGGCAGGCAAGTGGTTAGGGGTGATCAGGCAGGCAGGCAAGCGGTTAGGAACTAGTGGTCTAAACTGGCCGTTGGACATCCCCCAAGAGGTCCCAGATTGTGAGGGGGTGCAGGCTGGGCTGAGGGACTCCCCACCTGTTCCTCTAGTCTAGTCTTATATAAAAGCCTAAGTGACTGTTATGGTGGCACAACAGAATGACCAGAACGACCAGTTGCTATGATGTGCACTGACCACCCTGATTGCCTGATCGGGGCCAACGTCCAAACCCCTGGTCCCCTCACCTACCCCTGGCCAGCAGACACTGATCACCTGATGGGAAATGGGGAACCGGGGGTGGATGGCCCAGGCCAAGGCGGGTGTGGGCGGGGGGTGGGATTGGCTGCCAGCAGCCCCCTGCGGGGGAGCAGGGGAAAGAAGGCCCCAACTGGCCAACCTCCTGGTCCCTGAAGGTTTTGGAAAACCTCTTTCTGGGTAGGCTTTTCTTTCCCCAGTGGTATGCAATTTAAATGTGCTAGCCTCAGAGCCGCCTGCTGCAGAGCTGCCTAATCTCTCCCCACAACCAGTAAGATTGAGTTTGGCGCTGGGCGGAGAGGAACACCCTGAGCCACTGCCCACAGGTGGGAATCTGGTGGGGGTGGGGCATGGACACAGGGGCCTTGAAGCTGGACCACCTGGCCCTCAGAATGCTCTCTGCCTGGAGCCGTCCTGCTGCAGACCTCAGACCCCATTAACTGGATCAGTGGTGGGGTGAAAAGCGACCCGGGAGGGTGAGGAAATGAAACTTGGGGCGAGTGAGTACCACAGATGCAGTCCCCATGACCTCCCCCTCCCAGGATAATGCTGCACTCCCTAACCTCCCACACCAAGAGATAAATGTGGATTCGCAAAGAGGCAGGACCCTGAGCAGCTTCAGCTGGGGGGACTAGAGAAGTTACTCACTTCTGACACCCCGACCCTTTGCTTTAAGGCTGCATTCTCCTTCCCTAATACATGTTTCTTGAAGTACATGATGGTTTGTGTTTAGACATGCGATAAATGTGGGGAAAGCAAAGTTTTGTGCTTTAGAACAAAAGAGTCTGGAGTCTTTGAGGGAGTTGTCTCTCTCTCTCTCTCTCTCTCTCTCTCTCTCTATATATATATATATATATATATATATATATACACTAGAGGCCTGGTGCACAAAATTTGTGCACGGGGGGGGGGCTGTCCCTTGGCCCGGCCTGCACCCTATCCAATCTGGGACCCCTCAGGGGATGTCTGACTGCCGGTTTAGGCCTGATCCTGCAATCTGGGATCCCTCTCACAATCTGGGACTACTGGGTCCTAACTGCTCCCCCGCAGGCAGAGCCGCAGGACCCCCAGGCCTCACCTCACAGAGCAGCCACTGGGCCCCTCCTCCACTGTGTGCGTGGCCATCTTGTGATAGCCATCTTGTGGCAGCCATATTGGGGAGATGTCACGGAGGCCATCTTGTGACGACATCGCATGAGGGTGTTCGCATGAGGGTGTTGCACCTAGGCTTTTATTATATAGGATATGTATACACACACACACACACACACTGAGTGGCCAGATTATTATGATCACCTGACGTTTGTAGGCAAATTAGCCATACACTGCATCGTATGGGATATGGAAGCTGAAGGTCTGTTTGCACACCTTTGCTATCTGCAGTTACCAAGATAAAATGTCTCCAATTTGCACAGGAACACAAGGATTGGACAGTTGAGCATTGGGAAAAAGTCATTTGGTCCCATGAGTCACATTTCCAGTTGCATCATGCAGATGGCAGAATGAGAATTTTGTGGAAACAGCATGAAAGCATGCACCCCACATGCATGAGTACAGCCCTTCAAGCTAGTGGGGGCAGTGTTATGGTTTGGGGCATGTTTTCCTTCCAATTGGGCCCTTTAATTTGTGTGGAATAATGTCTGAATAGCACAACATACCTAAGTATCATTGCTGATCAAGTCCATCCTATCATGTTGATGGTGTATCCCAATGGAGATGGCTTCTTCCAACAAGACAATGTGCCATGCCATGGAGCTCGTATTGTGCAGGAGTGGTTTCAAGAACATGAGAGAGATTTTACCTTGCTTAGGTGGCCCCCACAATCACCAGATCTCAATCCAACTGAGCATTTGTGGGATGAAGTTACAAGAGCCATCATGCAGCTGATTCAACAATCATCAAATCTCACAAAACTGGACAGTGCTATTCATCAGGAATGGTGTCAGATTCCTCGCATCACCTTTCAACATCTCGTGGAGTCAATGCCAAGAAGAATCGCCACAGTATTGAAGGCAAAAGGTGGCCCAACAAAGTACTAATGGGGTGGTCATAATAATCTGGCCACACACACACACTCCTTCCTCCCCTCTTCCCTGGCCTGGCAAATCTTCACACAGAAAGTTAACCCTAGCTCCTCCGAACCCACCCTCACTGAAGTGGCCTCTGTTTTGTTTTGTTTTTTTCTCTCACAAGGTTTTTTTCTAACCTCTAAACTGGTAGTAGGACATCCCCCAAAGGATCCTAGATTGCGAGAAGGTGCAGGCCGGGCTGAGGGACCCATCCCCTTCCCCCACACGAATTTTGTGCACTGGGCCTCTAGTCTTTATATAAACACACACCACACACTCAGTTCATAATCCTGGTCTCTGTGTTGTAGTCCCTTCAGTATGGTTCCCGGAGCAAGAGCAAGAAAATGGCCCTTTGAGACCAGCTACTTCAAGGGGCTGCCAAGCAGAGAAATGGTCAAACTAGGTCAAGGTTAGACTGTTGCTCATTCTGAAGTCACACAATTGTCTGGTGTCACATGAAAGGTTCTTAGAAAATTATGGTTCATCTTCCCCCATAGCCTACCATCCTCCTGCACAATGACTGCCCAGTGCCCAGCTTCTCCCTGTGAGGTCAGAGCCTTTGGTCAAGCAGAGTTGAGTGTGTCTTGATTCATTATAATAAATTGCCTTTGAAAACACACCTCCCAAATCTTTTTGTGCATCCCATAGGATGGTATCTTACTTGCTTATCCAATCCTTCTGTTTATTGACACTAGGCATCTTTCCAAACTTCCTGAGGTGTCAGCGGCATTTCCCCGGCAGAGCTCACCTTTCTAATGGTTCCTGTGTGACAAGTCTTCTGAAGAGCATCAACCTGTGGGGTAGGTGTGGGTTTAGCTGCCATCGTCTACTTGCTAACCTCATACTCCTCAGCCACTGAGGAGGAGGCTCTGCATGCGATTCGGAGGCGATGGCTACCATAGTCCTGGTACTCCATACCCTGTCATTCTCTGTGGGGCGGGATAAAATGATTGGAAATCCTTCCGGTGGGATTCTGAGGCCTTTTCTGAAGATGAACATCTGTGAACTGATGCTGAAGACACTGGTTCCTCTACTGAACCCAGTAGGTCTCTTGGGCTTGGTCTGCAAATGTCCAGGTTCATTGCTTTCCATTGTCAATTCAACATTTCGGCACCCATTTCATGAAAAAGATTAAATGAAAAAGATCTGTAACCTGCCATCATGTTATTTAGGCTTTGGAGTGGAAGAGGGAGAGAGGAGATATACAGCTAATCTAAGAAAGGGCAGATTATGGAAAAAATCACCATTGAGAAACAAATAGGAGCACTGGGTGGAAGAGGGGTGCTGAGGAGGGGAAAACATTCCAAATGAAGCTTCCCATAAAGGGTCGTATCTGAATTAGAGAATAAGAAGGGTGCCAACAGTCAGACACTGGGCAAGTAATGGGACTTTCAGAGAAAGAGAATGTGTATATCAGCACAGAAGGGGGGGATACAGGGCATGGACTTTGAGAAAGTGAGGAGTCTAGTATGGCATGGGGCCTGGTTCAATGCACCCAGTTTGAAGAGGGCTCCGCTTAAAGGATGCCGGGTTTGACCACTGTGATATAGGGAATGGTGAACCACTGAAAGTGTCAGGATTATCATATCTTGCACTTTACGAATGTAACTTGGAGTCTGAGAAGGTGGCTGGTGGAGCGAAAGCTTGGCCCTTTGTCCATGTCCTTTTCAATCAATAGAAGAGAGATTAGAGACAAAGTTCAGAGGGCTCATCAAGGATAGAGCATGTTGAAGACTTCTGGTTTCAGGGCATCCAGCAAGACCTGGCAGCCAACAGCAGAGGAGGAGCCTCAAAGTGAAGGCCTTGGGTTTTATGGCTTCCTGAGGAAGCCTATTTGGAAGATGTTTGTCTGTCCCCTTAGAAAAAAAGTTATGTCTCTTCTGACCAGAACTGTGGAATTCAGAGAGGTCACCAAATCATACTCACTCTCTTGGACCTACATGTGGCTTAGTTGGACTGGATTAGTCTAGTCTGTTCTGCGGAGAAATAACACCAGCCCACAATAACTAACACTGGCATGCCTCCTGCCCCTGCTCTGCCACATGGATAGAATACACAACAGTCTGACCAGTACAAAATTAGTAGGCAATGAAAAATTAATCCCACTTAAGGGGATCCTATAACTAGAGGGAGAAAGGAGAAACGAGGCTGAGCAAACAGAGCTGCCAGATTCATTTACAGTAGAACTAATGTAAGAAAGAAAGAGGACATTAATAAAAGTAATTAAAACAAAGTTATAGGTAGAGCACAGCAAAGCCTTTATGAAACTAAGAATGATATTTCTAGATTTAAAAAATGCAGTAGACAAATTGAAAAGAAATTAATGCTTACTGTTGAGAATAGAATTCACGTTATGCAAGATCAAGTAAAAGAAGTATCTCAAGTCACAGAGAACTAGCCTCCAAAATAGAAACCATGTGGAACAAGAAAAGAGACAGGAGACAAATCCAGTGTATCTGCCTTGTTAGCTGTGGGAATGCCAAAGGATAGGAAGTCACAAGTGCACGGAAAGTCATAAGTAAATAGCAGAAGAAAATATTCCCTAAATTGAAGGAATAATTGGTCCTTCAGATTAAAAGCTCCTCTGAGTCCAAAAGAGGATGAAATAAGAGGGGAAAACAAAGACAAAAAAAAAAAAAAACAACAACAAAAAACTAGGACCTACTCTAGTAAAATTGCTACATTTCAAAGATGCAGAGAAAATCTTACAGAACTTTTGACAGAAAGAACAGGTTACTGACTCATCATCTGAAATACTAGAATTTAAAGAACACTGAAATAGCACATGCAGAAGGAAGTATTACTAATAAAAACAAGTGAGCCTAAAACACTAGGCAGCCAAATATCATTCATATGAAAGAGAAAAGAAAAAATAGTACTATAGGCCCAATTCTCTAATTATAATCAATGATATTGTAAATCAACAACAAATGATTACCAAAAAAGTAATTACTTGAAAATTAAGTAAGATTCTTTGAAATTATCTTTTGGGTACTTCTTCTCAAATACCTGCCGCTTTGGGAGCTGCGGACTCCACTTCCCCACCCTGTCCGACCTCATTGAGCACATCGAGGACAACCACATCGTAAATACTTTGTATCGAAAGCCTGAAAATCTACAACTGCGGCATCCACCAAACAGCTGTGAACCCCAGAACACCGGTCCCCAATTGGCACAAACACGTGGATTCAGAGGAGCTCTACACTCCCTCAAGGAAAGGTCAGATTTCTCCTGGGATAAGGAGAAAGAGAACTACATAACCAGACACCCAGAGAAGAGAGATCATGGGGAGACAAAGAAACAGGCCGCACATGAAAGAAAAGCAGGCATCAACAGAAAAGAGAGTAAACGAAATGGAGTCAAGCAACCTGTCAGAGAAAGAATTCAGAGAAATGGTCATAAGGTGGCTGAAAAGAATGGAAGAAAAATTCGACAATATGAGTAAGAACCAAGAGGAAATGAAGAAGAACCAAGAAGAAATGAAAAATGACATCGCTGCTGTAAAGAACTCAATAGAAAGCATCAGGAGTAGACTAGAAGAAGCAGAGGACTGCATCAGTGAGCTAGAAGACAAGGTGGGGGAAAAACCCAAGTAGAGCAGCTTCTAGAAAAAAAAAATTAAAAAGCAGGAGGAGAGCCTAAGGGAACTTTGGGAAAACACAAAACAAAACAACATCCACATAATAGGGGTTCCAGAAGATGAGGAAACTGAGCAAGGAATAGAAAACCTGTTTGAAGAAATAATGACAGAAAACTTCCCTGATATAGAAAAGAAAAAGCCCACAAAAATCCAAGAAGCTCACAGAGTCCCAAGCAAAATGAACCCCAAAAGACCAATGCCAAGGCACATTATAATTAAACTAGTAGCCCATTTGCAGGATTCAATCCTGCAAGCGGCCGCTTCAGCCGCATGCACTGCCACTGCCGCAGCCTTGGGGCCACCACACCTGCACCCGCGTGCTGCTGCCGCCCGCCGCGCTCCGCCGCGCTCCGCCCCGCCCCGCCGCGCTACGCCCCGCTGCACTCCGCCCAGCCCCGCCGCACTCCGCCCCACCCCGCCGCACCCCGCCCCGCCCCGCTCTGCCGCGCTCTGCCCCGCCGCACCCCGCCCCGCCCCGCCACGCTCCACCCCGCCACGCTCCGCCCCGCCGCGCTCCACCCGTGCTTTCCCTCTGGCAGCCACCTTGCTTTCCACTTTTCCTCCCTCTTCCTGCTAAGTTATCTTCAGTCTTCACTCCTCCCTCCCTCAGTGTATGCAAATTAACCGCCATCTTTGTTGGGTAATTTGCATACTCGCCCTGATTGGCTGGTGGGCGTGGCTTTGGCTGGTGGGCGTGGCTTGGGTGTAGCGAAGGTGCGGTCAATTTGCATATTACTATTTTATAAGATAAGATTGGCAAACAACAATAACAAAGTAAGAATCTTAAAAGTGGCCAGAGAGAGACAGAAAGTTACATACAAAGGAACCCCCATCAGACTAGCAACTGATTTCTCAACAGAAACTCATCAGGCCAGAAGGGAATGGAATGAAATATACAAAGTCATGCAAAGGAAGGGTCTGAATCCAAGAATACTGTACCCAGCAAGGCTATCAATCAAAATTAAAGGTGAAATCAGGAGCTTCACAGACAAAAAAGGACTAAGGGAATGTATTACCACAAAACCAGCAATGCAAGAAATGCTAAAGGGTCTGCTGTAAAAAAAAGAAATAGGAAGTGAAGAAGAAACACAGGGTTAAAGAATAAAAATGGCGACAAATAGGTACCTATCAATAATAACTTTAAATGTAAATGGATTAAATGCCCCAATCAAAAGACATAGGGTAACGGATTGGATAAGAAAACAAGACCCATATATCTGCTGTCTATAAGAAACACACCTCACAAAAAAAGACACACACAGACTGAGGGTGAAGGGATGGAAAAAGGTTTTCCAGGCAAATGGAAATGAAAAACAAGCTGGGGTAGCAATACTTATATCTGACAAAATAAATCTCAAAGTAAAGGACATAACAAGAGATAAGGAAGGCCACTTCATAATACTAAAGGGAGCAATCCAACAAGAAGAAATAACTCTGGTAAACATATACGCACCCAATACAGGAGCACCCAAATACATTAAAAAAACTCCTGGAGGATATCAAGGGAGAGATTGACAGCAATATAATCATAGTAGGAGACTTTAATATCCCACTATCACCATTGGACAAATTCTCTAAAGAAAAAATCAGCAAAAAAAACAAGAATCCTAAATGACTCACTAGACCAGATGGAATTAATTGACATCTTCAGAACATTTCACCCCAAAGCCACAGAATATACATTCTTCTCAGGTACACATGGGTCATTTTCAAAGATAGACCATATGTTGTGTCATAGGCAAAATTTCTTCAAATTCAAGAAGATAGAAATCATCTAAAGCATCTTCTCAGATCACAGTGGCATAAAACTGGAAATCAACTACATTAAAAACAATCAAAAAAAAAAATCAAACACATGGAGACTAAACAGCATGCTATTAAACAATGACTGGGTTTCCAGAGAGATCAGGGAAGAAATAAAAAACATCATGGCAACAAATGACAGTGAAAACACAACAATCCAAAATTATGGGACACAGCTAAAGCTGTCTTGAGAAGGAAGTTCATAGCTCTACAAGCCTACTGCAAAAAACAAGAAACAATGGTAATAAATTACCTAACCCTACAACTCAAAGAGTTAGAAAGAGAGCAACAAGAAAAGCCCAGTGTAAGCAGAAGGGAGGACATAATAAAGATCAGAGTGGAGATAAATGACATAGAGACCAAAGAAACAATACAAAAGATCAACAAAACCAAGAGCTGGTTCTTTGAAAGGATAAACAAGATTGATGAACCTCTAGCCAGGCTCACCAAGAAGCAAAGAGAGAGGACCCAAATAAACAAAATCAGAAATGAAAGAGGTAAAATAACAACAGAACCCGCCGAAATACAAAGGCCTTCCAAAACTCAATCAGGAAGAATCTAAACATCTAATTATGGCAATAACAATGGAAGAAATTCAAGCAGTCATTAAAAGCTTTTGGCAAACAAAAGCCCGGGGCCAGATGGCTTCACAGGAGAGTTTTACCAAACATTCAAGGAAGAAATAAAACCGATCCTCCTCAGACTATTCCAAAAAATTCAAGAGGAAGGAACACTTCCAAGCTCCTTCTATGAAGCCAGCATCACCCTAATACCAAAACCAGATAAAGACAACACAATGAAAGAGAATTACAGGCCAATATCCCTCATGAACATAGATGCCAAAATCCTCAACAAAATTCTAGAAAATTGGCTCCAGCAGTACATCAGAAAGATCATACACCATGACCAAGTAAGATTTATCCCAGGAATGCAAGGATGGTACAATATCCGCAAATCAATAAACGTGATGCATCACATAAACAAATTGAGAGATAAAAATCACATAGTCATATCAATTGATGCAGAAAAAGCATTTGACAAAATCCAACACCCTTTTTTGATAAAAACTCTCAACAAGGTAGGAATAGAAGGATCATACCTCAACATAATAAAAGCTATATATGATAAACCCATAGCTAACATCATACTCAATGGGCAAAAACTAAAACCATTTCTCCTAAGAACAGGAACAAGACAGGGATGCCCACTCTCACCACTCCTGTTTGACATACTGCTGGAAGTATTAGCCATTGCAATTAGACAAGAAGAAGAAATAAAAGGCATCCAAATTGGAAAAGAAGTAAAGCTGTCCTTATTTGTAGATGACATGATATTGTACATAAAAATCCTGAAAGACTCCATCAAAAACTAATAGATTTAATAAATGAATTTGGCAATGTAGAAGTATACAAAATTAACGCCAAGAAATCTATGGTATTTCTATACACCAATAGTGAACTTACAGAAAGAGAGACTAAAAAAGCAATCCCATTTATCATCACACCAAAAAAATTAAGATACCTAGGAATAAATTTAACTAAGGAGGTAAAAGACCTATACGCGAAAAACTACAGGACAGTGAAAAAAGAGATAGAGGAAGACGTAAACAGATGGAAGAACATACCATGTTCATGGATTGGTAGAATCAACATCATTAAAATGTCCATACTTCCCAAAGCAATCTATAGATTCAATGCATTCCCCGTTAAAATACCAACAGCATATTTCACAGACTTTGAAAGAACTCTCCAAAAATTCACCTGGAATAAAAAAAAGACCCCAAATAGCCACAGCAATCCTGAGAAAGAAGAATAAAGTAGGTGGGATATCAATACCAGATTTCAAGCTGTATTACAAAGCCACTGTTCTCAAAACAACCTGGTACTGGCACAAGAACAGACATAGACCAATGGAATAGAATAGAGAATCCAGATATCGACCCAAACCACTATGCTCAATTAATATCTGACAAAGGAGGCATGAACATACAATGGAGTCAAGACAGTCTCTTCAACAAATGGTGTTGGGAAAATTGCACAGATACATGCAAAAAAATGAAACTAGACCACCAACTTACACCAATCACAAAAATAAACTCAAAATGGATACAGGACTTAAACATAAGACAGGAAACCGTAAAAATACTAGAGGAATCCACATGCAGCAAAATCTCATACATATGCCAAAAGAACTTCTTCACTGATACTGCCCCTAGGGCAATGGAAGCTAAAGAGAAAATAAACAAATGGGATTACATCAAAATAAAAAGCTTTTTCACAGCAAAAGAAAACATCAAGAAAACAACAAAAAAGCCCACTGCATGGGAGAACATATTTGCAAATGTTATCACTGATAAAGGTTTAATCTCCAACATCTACAGGCAACTTATACAACTTAATGAAAGGAAGATGATCCAATAAAAAAATGGGCAACAGACCTAAATAGAATCTTTTTGAAAGAAGACAGAAGGAAGGCCAAGAGACATATGAAAACATGCTCAACGTCACTAATTATCCAAGAGATGCAAATCAAAACGGGAAATGCGGTACCATCTCACACCTGTCAGAATGGCTATCATCAACAAATCAACAAGTGACAAGTGTTGGCTAGGATGCAAAGAAAAAGGAACCCTCGGGCACTGCTGGTGGAAATGCAGACTGGTGTAGCCACTGTGGAGAACAGTATGGAGTTTCCTCAAAAAACTAAAAATGGAACTCCCATTTGACCCAGTAATCCCACTCCTAGGAATATATCCTAAGAAACTAGAAACACCAATCAGAAAGGATATATGCACCCCTATGTTCATAGCAGCACAATTTACAATAGCTACGATTTGGAAACAGCCTAGGTGCCTGTCAGCAGATGACTGGATCAGAAAACTATGGTACATATACACAATGGAATACTATGCTGCTATGAAAAAGAAGGAATTCTTACCATTTGCAGCAGCCTGGATGGAACTGGAGAGCATTATGCTAAGTGAAATAAGCCAGTCAATGAAAGAAAAATACCACATGATCTTACTCATTTATGGACAATAAAGAACATTATAAACTGATGAACAAAAAGATACAGAGGCAGTAAAGCATCAAACAGACTGTCAAATTACAGTGGGAAGGTTAGGGAAAGGTGGGGGAGATAAGAGATCAACCGAAGGACTTGTATGCATGCATATAAGTATAACCAATGGACGCAAAACACTGGGGGGTGAGGGCATATATGGGAGTGGGGGGGACAATGATAAGATATGTACACTTATAATACCTTAATAAAAAAAATGGGAAAAAAGCATAAAAAATAAAGTAAATACTTTGTTATATTAATAAATTGTATACAGTATATGTCTACAGGCCTTCAAGTAATGTATATACATTCATTAAAATGAACTAATGAACTAATAAAACTTACTAATAAACTATGTTAAATCATTGTAATAAAAAAAGAAATTATCTTTTGTATAGTAGGCAAGACCTATCTAAAATATCTAGAGGGTAAAACAAAACACTTTATAACAAAGAGTATACAGCTGTATTCAAAGGAAAATGTATAGCTTTAAGTGTTTTCAAGGTATTAGAAATATTAAAATGAAAGTAAAGAAAAATGGAAATAAATATAACTTACATATTCAACTTAAGAAATTAGAAAAAAAATAGCAAAGTACAGAAGAAAACAATTCTGGCAGTAAGCCATGTGCCAAAGTCTGGGAATAATTCTGTGGCAAAGTGATGAAGGTAACATATAGAAGCAGCAAGATCAGAAAGAAGAGCAGGATGGAGTAACTGTTCTGGATGGGGATGATCTTGGCATTGAAGTGGAGAATAGGAAGTGAGGGGAGTCAAGCATAAGTAAGAGTTTGATATTGGGTAACTATGGGAAGGTGATACTATTAAAAGCAGAAAATAGAGAATGGAGAATGAGAAGAAAGACACAAAGTTCAATTTGGAGGATATGGAGTTTGAGGTTCCTGTGATGGGCAAGGCACTGTATGAGGCACTGTACTCAATATGACTGCTCGCCCCAGATTCCTATGTCACTAGTCCAGGACTGCAGTTGGCATACCAAGGTGGTGAATAAGCAAAAAATACATGCTTAATATAGGCTGATCACAGAAATGGCTGGCCCAAACTACGCAGTGAGAGACAAGGCTCCACCTTCACCACCCCTGTCCTGGAAGCTGGGAATGGAAAGTGGGGTGCAGAGAGAAACAAGCAAGGTCAGCATCTCCCCAGTCAGACCTCATTATTTAATTCAAGGGCTCTACATGGGAAACCAGTGAGTTTCTCAAGAGACTTGTCCCTAAAGTAATTAAACACAACCTCACAGTTGTAGCTCAATGACTATTAGATGCAATTTTAGGACTTCAGCTCAATTTGTGTTTTCTTTGCCCTCTTTCCCCCACCCCTGCATCCCCGTCCCCCAGCAACGTATCACTGAGAATTCTAGATCTAGGATCAGGATGCCTTCACATTCAGATAACTCTTTCAAACAAATCAGATAACAAACCTTCTGAATTCCATTCAAGTCAATCTTCCTGTGCAGCTTCTAAGAAAAGCAGAAGGTCAATGATATTTGCTTGGATGAAACCCCCGCCCCACCCCCCAAAAAAAAACAAACAGGCAGACAGCATACTGAAAAGTATTCTCCTTTAGCCTGTGCCTACATCTAGGCAGCTTGACTTTCTCTTTCATGTAGAAGGATAGCTTCAGGCAAAGTAGATTTGCTTAATCCTCTGCCACTGGTTGTGCCATGTGAACTTAGTCCTTGGAGAGAAAATTTAAACTGAATGAAATGGGAACTTTGAATACTGTCAGCTGATTTTAATTAAGCCATTTTGTGCAACAAAACGACAGAGGCTAAGCCACTGTTCTAGACTCCCAGGGATGGTTATACTCACATTGGTCCACTTGCTATGTACCTCTATCTAAGAATCTAAAAAGGATTCTTCTAAGTTTAAGCAATGGAAGTTCACATAACTCTTATTGTGCCTGCTGCTTTACAATCAAAATAAATAGAACTTCACACTATTTACAATTGAAACCTCTGTAGTTTTACTGAGTTAATACCATTAGTGGTAACAGTGGATCATCTCACATCCAAATGAGCCCTATTCGTGCTCAAGGGAAATAAAGGGTCTGATATCCAAAGTAGCTCTAAGAACCACTGACAAATCACTGGAGAAAACTGGTATTCCTGAGCCCAGAATTAACTAGCTTCACTCATAAGAAATTGTCAAAATACATCTGGGCAAGCATTCTTTTTTTCTTTTTCTTCCTTCTTTTTTAATGCCGCTCTTTTGTAAAGTCAGTCCTCATTTCTCCTGGCTCATTAGCAGTCCAAATAAAATGATGGCAAAATGGCCTGATTCTTCCCCTTTTTAAGCTGTACCTATCTCTGTAAAGTCAGTTGAAGAACCAATTTGGAAATTCAGGTGGGGTTTGCTTTTCCCTCTATGTGCTAAGATTATTTTTATATTTCTCTTTGCATTAGCTTAAAATGAACTTTATTAATAACTAGAGGCCCAGTGCATAAAATTCATGTGTGTGTGTGTGTGTGTGTGTGTCCCTCAGCCCAGCCTGCACTCTCTCCAATCTGGGATCCTTCTCACAATCCAGGACTGCTGGCTCCCAACCGTTCACCTGCCTGCCAGCTTGATCACTCCCTAACCACTGCCCTGCCAGCCTGATAGATACCTAACTGCCCTCCCCTGCTGGCCTGGTCACCCCTAACTGCCCTCCCCTTCCAGCCTGGTTGCCCCTAACTGTCCTCTCCTGCAAGCCTGGTCCCCCCCCAACTGCTCTCTCCTGCTGGCCCAGTCACCCCTAACTGCCCTCCCCTGCTGGCCTGGTCCCCCCCCCCAACTGTCCTCCCTTGCAGGCCTGATCACCCCCAACTGCTCTCCCTTTCAGGCCTGGTTCCTTCCAACTGCCCTCCCCTGCTGGCTTGATTGCTCACAACTGCCCTCCCCTGCTGGCCATCTTGTGGTGGCCATCTTGTGTCCACATGGGGCGGCCATCTTTGACCACATGGGGGCGGCCATCGTGTGTTTTGGAGTGATGGTCAATTTGCATATTACCTCTTTATTATATAGGATGTTCCAGAGAAGGAGCTCTTTGGTAATAGACTTTCAGATCTAGGGGGTGAGGGTTGGGTGAAGCATTTGACCTTGAGAATTTCACATGGCTTAGAAAAGGTCCAAATATATGAAAGACACTGTTCTCCAGGCAGTTTCACATTGGGTCCTTTGTTGAGGAATGAGCTGCCATCTGGGAATCTCTTCGAGGCATTGTGCCTCCTTTGATGGCATCTCATATATGAATGTGATGTGGTGCTGAGGTCTCCATCAGCATCATTCCTGGAAAAGCCTCATCACCATGGCATCTATGGGTCATCTCACTCCTCTCTGAACACCCTCAGTCCTGAAACAAGACCTGAGACCTTTGACTTTATCTCCTTGATACCCAGACTGTGGTCCAAAGGCCGCTCAGGCCCACATTACCTGAGAGCTCATTAGAAATGCAGTCTTGGGCCCCACCCACACTGACTGCTGTGGACTGAAGTGGGTCACCCTCACATTCATATATGGAAGCCCTAAACCCTAATGTCACTGGATTTAGAATAAGGCCTCTTATGAGATAGTTGAAGTTTAATGAGGTCATAAGGGCAGGGCTCTGACCCCATAGGGATAGGGCCCTGATATGAAGAAAAGAACTGTGTACTCTCTCTCACACAGAGAGAGACAAGGTCATGTAAGGTAACAGCAAGAAGGCAGCCATCTACAAGCAAGGAAGAGAGCTACCACTCGTAACCAAATTAGCCAGCACTTGATCTTGGACTTCTAGCCTCTAGAACTATGAGGAAGGAAATGTCTGTTTAGGCCTCCTGGCCTGTGGTATTTTGTCATGGCAGCCCTAACTGACAAGGATACCTGCTAAACCAGATTCTTCATTCTAATAAGATAATCAGTGACAAGTTTGTTAATAAATGGAATATTTACAAAAATATGGCTGGTTTAAGGAAACCAACACAGGATAACGCAGTACCCGAGAGCTAAAATTAGTGGACAGCAATTACCACCCTATACCCAGAAGGGCAGGAAGAGAGCATATGAACAGATCTCAAAGCAGTATGAAGGCTGCTGATTAGGAGCTGAGGTTTTGGAAGAGGGATATACACAAGCACGGTGACCTGGCAGGGAGGGAGCCTGAGGAATGAATGCCCTGTTTTCACCCTTCCTCCTCTCAGTATCCCGTCAGTGCTTCCCTCAAATCAAAGCCCTCTCAGAGGACAATAGAAGCAGTCAATTCCACGCTCATCATTTTGGTGAGCATCAGGAGACCAGGGCAGTGTGAGAAAGGAGTGAGAGTTTATATAAAGGGGCAAATGAAAAAAGCCAGGATTAGGACTAGGGTGAGGAAGATAGGGTACCCAGGATGCAATATTTAAACAGGTGCTTACTTTCAGATCAGGCAGATGCTTAGCCCTTGCATGATGAAGAGAGGAGGCCTCGTGTGTTATGTGCAATAGAATTAAGAGAGGGGGTGCGTTAACATTTAATGTGTAAGCATAAAAAAGAACATTTTGATGAAAGATTTTAAAATATCTCTTTGGACTTTTCCCTCAAGGACTGGGCAGACAAAAGTATACTCCTCAATCATGAAATGTTTGGGGGATGGTGTGCTCAATGGTCTGGCCTTGCTAGTGAGCACTGGATTTCTATTCTTCTATTGGGTGTGTCATTGAGTCCTGCTGCACATTTACAGATTTTTTTCACATCTTAACATTTCTGAAGTCAAGATGTGTCTTATAATCAACGATGTCAGAAATACAATTAGCAGTATTTTTCTTCTTAGAAATACATAAAAGAATGGTATGTTTTATAATTGATGGCCTCTTTGATTTGATGGGGTTGAGTGTAAATACTCTGAGACTGTATCTGGCTTTACAACACTTCACATCTATCATAATAGCTGTCATGTAATAATGATCACAGTATGTCTTCCATCAGGGTGTCATGAATGAATGAATAAATGAAAAGTTCACTTGTCCTAGTTCATATTTACTTCTAGAACTTGCATAGTGTGATGTTAGGAAAACTGTCAGTTGTTTGAGCTGTCATCATCAGAGAATGAAAAAGCCTGAACGTTGCATGAGCATTCACTTAATCCTCATTTTTAATTTCCTGCAGAACTTATTGGCATCCTGACCCCAGGCTGTGCACTTCCCATAGTCCTCCTGTTTCACAACTAACGACTCCTCCTTTCATCTTCCACTTTCTGTGTGCTCTAAGAAAACTTCTTCCCAAAGGCATTTTCCTTCATTCTCAGTTTGCATCCCTGATTCTAACCCTTTGATTCCAAAGTCAAGATGCAGTTTTTAATGTAACTCTAGCATTAACTATGAATTATTTTACTTTTGAAAGTTTACATATTTAATTTTATTTTAACATAGTCCTGCCTGCAAACATGTACCTCAGTCCTATCATTAATGGCAGCTAGTTTGAATAGAGAAAAACATTGTTTTTCTAGTGATTTACTTTAGTCCCTCTCAGCAAGAAACTGAAATTATTTTCTTCTCTTTTGATGACTGATGCAGCAGTACCCTGCCTTGCCCAGTATCTCTTCCTGTCCATTTCTCTGTTAAATTAAGATAGTTACTCATTTTTAGCAAAAAGGAAGATCATTAGGACTGATATTTCTGGCTTAACTCTTTACCTGGAATAAGGAAGGAATATTCTTATTAAAAAGTAAATATATGTATATCATAAATATGGGTATTAATTATTCATAACACTTCATGGTCTTACAAAGTGTTAATCATCTCAAAGAAGAATAAAATTGTTGTTGCCAGTTTGTAGAGATTATGGATTGCAATCTACTTTTAATTGTGAACTTAACTAATGGCTTTGACAAGCATTATTTATCCCTAAGCTGTTCTAATTTCAACATTAGTGATTTATTAGTATTGGTGAAGTAACCCTTTTTGGCTATTTGTTCATGTTTCAGGTCCACATCCTACCTAATAAAAGGGTAATATGCAAATTGACCGCACCTTTGCTATGACCAAGCCACGCCCACCAGCCACGCCCACCAGCCAATCAGAGCGAGTATGCAAATAAACCCAACCAAGATGGTGGTTAATTTGCATACATAGGCACCCTGAGCGAACCCCCTGCAACGGATTGCAGGGAGCTGGGGTCCGCTCCGGAACCAGGCCAAAAACTTGCGGCGGAGCAGACCCCCTGCAATCGATAGCAGGGAGCTGGGTGTCCACTGCAGCACCAGGCCTAAAGCCTCCACCAGAGGCTTTTGTCCTGGTGCATGAGCAGACCCCCTGCAATCGATAGCAGGGAGCTGGGTGTCTGCTCCGGCCCCGGGCCGAAAGCCTCCGCATCCTTCCCCTACAAACTTCAAAAAGTTGGGTCGGCTTTCTTTCCAGGGAACTAGGACTGATTTTGGGGTCCCAGATACACTGGACCTGGTCACTGTGGAGCGATCTACCTGCTCAAATGACAGGGGCAGGATGAGACAGAGGATGTATTTGAGTTTTGTTCTGTTTTTCCAAAATTGCCTGTTACAAACACTTCTACAGTAGTCCTCAATTGTAATCAAAGTACTGTATTTCCTCCATTTGTACGCATACTCCTTTCTTCAAATTTTAACATTTTTGAAACCAGGATACATCTTAGCAGAGAGGTTAAAAGGACTTGCTAGCTGCTAGGCATTTGCATGGGTATCTATTTATATACAGAGCCAGGGTCCTACCGAAGGCTCGACCAAGTGGGCGGGGACTGGCAAGTGGGATGAACTCTGCGAGGTTCCTGGTGGCCAAGGGTGCAGAGCGGGAGTGTGGGCATGTGGGTGTGTGCATGAGCGTAGACCCTTGCGACACACACTCACACACCCACACCCACACAGGGTCCTCGGCGTGCCACCGCTGCCTCCCTGGACCTCACCCTCCAGTCCGGATCCTCCTGATCCCGCCTCCCCTTGGAGTGGGCGGGAGTCAGTCTGGGAAAACTTTCTCAGACTTGCTTGGTGCTGGGACTGGATGCATCCGAGCTCATGGAAGGCTCCACGGAGGTTTCTGGTGGCCAAGGGTGCAGAGCGGGAGTGAGGGTGTGTGGGTTGTGTGCATAAGCGTGGACCCGAGCGACACACACTAACAGGCCTGCACCCACACAAGGCCCTCGACTGCGTCACCCGCGTTTCCCTGGACTTCACCCTCCAGCCCGGATGCTCCAGGTCCTGCGCCCTGGGGTCGCTCAAGTTTAGCAAGAGTTTGCGATTTGCCCAAGGTGCGTTGAACAGTTTTCTCTTAACCCATTTGTGGGAATGTAATCTGATTTAAAACCAATGGACTAAACAAACAGAAGCACTTTCTAGAAAGTCAATTTAGAAATGTGGATCAAAATTCAAGTGAATTACTTTGGGTCAGGAGTGCCATGTCTGTGTATGTGTCCTAAGTAAACAGTCAAATAAGCAATTATGTTTACTGTAGTTGTTGATGCCAGGGGAAACCAGAAGCAACCTGCCCCACAATAAAGGGTTAGAGAAGTAAACCATAGCAATGCCAAACAGTCAGGGATAACACTGTAGCCATTAAAAATTATGTCTGTATATCCAATTCGTTGACATGAAAAGAAGGCCATGGCCAAATATTAAGTGGAGGGCAGGGGAAGCTCAGAAGAGGGCATGTATATGTATATGTATGTATATTTTATATGTCAGGGAAATTATAGTTTTGAAAACAGTGATTCTTCCTGAGCTCTGCAATTGTGAGTGTTAGCAAATTGTGTTTCAGGTGTGACAGGTGTCCTCTGGTGTCCCATACACACAGACATTCTTGCCTGTGGGACAGCCTGAACCTTTGCCTCACCTGCCCCTCTCTGCTGTGGCAACAGCCCAATCAGACATTCCCTTTTGTAGGGCTGGTTTCCTTTTCTCCTTTGCCCAAACCATGCCTTTCCAACAAAAGAATATTAACCAAGCAATCCTAACAGCAAGTTTTGTTGCTGACTGCAACTTATGCCCTTTTATGCAAATTTTGTTGCTTTCAAGCCTACCAGGTTGTATTTCAAAACTTTTATTTTTCTGCAACTTGCCCATTTTTTATTCGCTTAAAATATTCTGGAGTATTTTAAATACATATAGAAAAGTAGAGAATAATATGACAAATCCTTATCTATACTAATAAAAGGGTAATATGCTAATTAGACCAGACATCTTCTGGACATCCTTCTGGAAAAAGCCACGGTGGCGGGGGCCAAGGCAGAGGTGGTTAGGGGCAACCAGGCAAGCTGGGGAGGTCAGTTAGGAGCGACCAGACCGGCAGGGGAGGGCAGTTGGGGGCGACCAGGCAGGCAGATAGGTGAGCAGTTAGGAGCCAGCAGTGCCAGATTATGAGAGGGATGTCCAACTGCCAGTTTATGGGATCAGGCCTAAACCGGCAGTCGGACATCCCCTGAGAGGTCCCGGAATGAAGAGGGTGCAGGCTGGGCTGAGGGACGAATTTCGTGCACCAGGCCTCTAGTAGTTAATAATTCTGTACCAACTGGTGATCCGTAACCAGAAGCAACAGATTTAAGGGTTCAAAATTATTACAAAACTCAGTTACAAGTGCTTTTCAACCACTAATTTAAAGATATGAACTATAAATCCTTCTTTTCTATTTTTTAATTACTAAAATACAGGGTGTTACAGTAACTTCACAGTGATCCTTCACTTTGGGTCCTCCTTCCAATCTCCTTATGCTTTGAGTAACCCTAATATATAAAAACCCTGAGTCCGTCACATCCTCAATGACCGGGAGGCTCGACCAACCAGAAGTCAGTCCTGCAGTCAGTGCTGGGTTGCCATGGCGACCCAGCACTGACTGCTAAGGCTGCAGGCATGATGACCCAGCACTGACTGCTGAGGGGGATGCAATTCAGGCTCAGAGAGAAGCCTGAAGAGAGAAGCAGTGTCTGATCTGTTGCCTCTGTAGCAGCTGTTGATCAGCACCTGCCTCTCTCTTTCTTTCCAGGCTGGTCAGCAGCCCCACCTCCATTTCTCTCCAGGCCTCTACCAGGGCTGCTGATCAGCCCTGCCTTTCTGATCAGGCCCTGTTGATAGGCCCAGAGACGCTGACTGGCATAGAAACTGACCAATCAGAACCAAATCTGGGTCAACTGTGAGGAGCCAATGGTTGCCTAGGAGGTGGAGCTTTTGACACCTACTGGCATAGAAACCTACCAATCAGAACCAAATTGGCTGGCAGAGGAGGACAGTTGGGGGTGAGATCAGGCCAGCAGGGGAGGGCAGTTAGGGGCGATCAGGCCGGCAGGAAAGGGCAGTTCGGGGTGAGATCAGGCTGGCATGGGAGGGCAGTTTGGGGCAACCAAGTTGGCAGGGGAGGGCAATTGGGGGGGACCAGGCCTACAGGGGAGGGCAGTTGGGGGCAACCAAGCCAACAGGGGAGGGCAGTTGAGGGCCATCAGGCCAGCAGGGGAGGGCAGTTGGGGGTGAGATCAGGCTGGCAGGGGAGGGCAATTGAGGGTGAGATCAGGCCAGCAGGGGTGGGCAGTTGGGGGCCAGCGGGCTGGCAGGGGAGCATGTAGGTGTTAATCAGGCTGTCAGGGGAATGGTTAGGGGGTGATCAGGCTGGCAGGCAGAAGTGGTTAGGGGAAATCAGTCAGGTAGGCAGGTGAGTGGTTAGGAGCCAGCAGTCCTGGATTGTGAGAGGGATGTCTGACTGCCGGTTTAGGTTCGATCCCACAGGGGTCCCAGATTGGAGAGGATGTAGGCTGGGCTGAGGGACACCCTCCCTCCCCCAGTGCTCGAATTTTGTGCACCGGGCCTCTAGTACATAAATATTGCTCTGTGTATATTCTAGCACTTCATATGCATTTGATACATATTAGCTGTTACTGTTAAAATTATGTCTCCAGCTGTCTTTGCACCTTCTGCTTCCCTTACTTTGATTACTTCTCTCAATACCTTGGCCCTCTTTTGCCCTTGGGCTTTTTTTCTTTCTGTTCTCAGGAATAAGTCTGATCCAGTCACTCGTGCCTTGTGTGAATAGAAGCCCAAATATGACCTCTCTCAAGTCCTTCCCTCTATGTTTTAATCCCTAAAGGGAAATAAAGAGCTTGATTCTGTGATAAAGAAGTTCAAGCATCAGAAGTTAGAGAAGGTCATGGTTTGGGGAGGTAGCCATCTCAAAACATCTTCTAGACTACCTTCCCTGCTAGCAGGCAAAGCTAATTGGAAATGGAAAGTTCAGAATCAACCATTGAAATTCACATAAGTTGAGCTATAGGTAAGCATCCACTTGATTTGAAAGGTTTTCTTGTTCTTCCTTTAGGATTAGGCTGGGTCCACTTTTCTCCTGGATCATTGCATAGAGAAAGTTTATGGTCCCTAAAGGTATGTAGCATGTATTTCCCCCTCATTGTCAAAGTCTTCCGGGGCTGACCAACAGACCCTGAGTGATGGATGAGTGATTCTCTGACACATGTTTCTGTGAAAGAGAGAGCTAAGGGACTGCTTGGCTATAGGAACCAAACAGCCCCATTTGCCTGCCTCCTCAGGCTTTTATTGTAGCAACAGCTTGAACTAAAATTAACCTCTAGATACTATCAGCAGGGTAAGTATCCCTGAGAAGACACATGCATCTGCAGTGTCCTTTAAGCAAGGACATCTAAAGCCTAAACATAAAGATTCCAGTAAAACACCCAGGGGCTCAGACTTGTTTGGAAAAGTCAAGGCAGGGTCTGCCATCTTTGGCCATCTCCCCCTAGAGGCCTCTGAACTTTCAGAGATTCCTCCTTACAGACTTTCCAACCAAGTCCTGTGCTTCCCCACAAAAGTCCATTATTGATTTTTGTAGCTGATTTATCATGGGGAGAATGTTCTCCTTGCACCAGTGGAACACACTTCCATGTAAGTCCTCCCCCCTGGAGCCTGAGAATGTCAAAGAAGAGCAATGTGAAGACTTTCTCTGAGGTGCACCTCAGACCCACACTGCACACCAACCACTGCCACTGAGCAAATGCCATCTGTAGTGGTAGAAGCCAGCCTGCCCTGTCCTTCAGAAATATTTTTGAGTTGTAAAGATGTAAAATATAGATTAGTTTTATTTCTTCCATTAATTCAATGCCAGATAGGGTCAATGGACCAAAAACAAATTTCCAAAGTCAAAATATTGAGTCCTCAGTCCTACACCCTCTCCATGTTAATTCCTTCTTCTTCTTCTAAACCAACCCAGCCCACATACTCTGTTCATGGAGCAGCTTTAACAACTTCAGTGTTCTATTTCTGATCTGTTGGAAGGAAGTAGGGGTTGTGGAATACCAGTGCACAGTGTTTATGAAGTCTACAGTTGTGCACACTGATGTCTTGGCCTTCACACTCACTCACCACACACTCATTGCCTCACCCAGAGCAGCTTCCAGTCCCACAGCTCCATTCATGGCAAGTGCCCTAAAGTCATGTACCACTTTTTAAATCTTATACACCATGTTTTTATGGTGTATCTATGTTTAAATACACAAACACCATTGTGTTACAACTGCCTACAGTATCCAGTACAGTAACCTCTGTACAGGCTTGTAGCCCAGGAGCAACAGACTATGCCATGTACTAGGTGTGTAGTGGACTAGAACATCAAAGTTTGTGTAAGCGCACTCTCTGATATTTGCACAAGAATGAAATTACCTAATAATGCATTTCTCAGAATATGTCCCTGTCATTAAGCAACCCATGACTATAACCACAATAGTTTCCAGGTTTTAGACATTCACTTCTTACTGAGACCCTGACAGTCTGGGATTTCTTCTCAACCACTTTCGGTTTCACACCAACATATAAAGCAGACTCCTACAACCACTTTGTATTTAGCAATAAAATGTATCTCTTTTTTTTCTCATACAATGTCTTCAGTTTGACATTGAGAAGACACCCCATCCAGTAACACGCTGGAATTTAAACAAACTAATCCACTTAAGGATAGTTTTTCCAGGATGTGCACTTGGTTCTAAAGGTCCCCTAACCTCCCTGGGCAGAACACCCGGAGTGGAGCCTTAGGGAAGGAAGCCAGATGCTATAACATCTGTCTTCCCACCAATGGGTGCCAGTACCTGCAGCTCAAGTCAGAAGAGATCCATCTGCACATTCCATCTCAATCCAGTTTCTAATGGATGCTTACCCACAGCCTGACATTAGCTTACTTACATCTTGGTGGAACGAAGATCTCCAAACTCATGGGAAGTTTCGCCAAACCTAAAGAACAAGATGTATATCTGCATTAGTGTCTGTGGCATGTACTTGTTTGTTTGTATTTATTTCTCAAAGAACATAATGTTTTCAGTGTACTTATATGTTCCCAAATGTACTTCAAAGTTGTCAGACATTGTCCCCATGGAACCTGATCACCTCCAGAGACACCTACTTCTACATCTTCACACTTAGGGAAGCTTCCACTGGAGCCAAAGTCACAAGAAAAAATTGAATTTAAGATCAGGTGAGGAGGGTGAAACAGCTTGTGCTGGGATGTTCACGGCTAAATCCTTATTCAGAAGGCCGATGTAGCAAAGACAAAACTTCAACCACCACCATGGGAGGGCAGCAGCCACCCCTTCTGAGCACTTTCTGGGTGAAGTCCATGCTGAGACTTACATGCATCAGCACAACAACATCATGAAGTAGTTACTATGCATCTTTTGTTTTATGGGAAAGGAAACTGAGGCACAGATTCTTGCCTATCATCACAAGTAAATGTAGGGTTTCTAACTCCTAGCAATTATGCTATATGCCTCCTGTTAGCTGTTACCTAGTATTTTCAGTGACTGTCAGCAAAGAGTTAAAAAGAGATCAGACCCTTTTGTAGTTTGATCAGCCTGACAGTGACCCATGGAAACTGTTCCACATCTATAATCTATGAGAGAAAAGCCAATGTCATGTGGGCAGCCTCAGGACACCAACAGAATGTCACATGAATCCTAGATCCAGCCACTTTCAATTTGGTATTCAGACAAGTCCCAGGAGTAGGAGAGTATAACCCAGCAGAGCACCCAGGAGACCAGCAGATGCACCAGGAAGGCAGCGGCAGCTCTGACCCCAGACTGCTGTCTCACTCGTCTGCGAGAGTTCACAGTCAGCACACGCTTTACACACTCAAATGATGGGACCTCTCCTTCTTCCTTCACTTCATTGTCAGACATGTCAACCCATCACTCCTGAAATTCAAAATCATAGTTGCCATGGAGTGCACACTAAACTTTGTGCTCTAATTCTCCAGTCTTCTTTGGAAATGTAAAAGCACCCCCACTACTATCACAAGGGACTTGCTGTCACAACACCTCTGATACTATCTACCATCCTCTGCTTGAAGGCACCCATGAACTAGGGGCTGCTGCTGAGCCTACATTGACTACAGTTGAGAACTTCCATAGGGTGCTGTCCCAGGTAGTGCATGTTCATCCAAATCATATTGTCTGCATCTACTGCCACAGCCTTCATCTAGAAAATGACGAGAATTATGAAAATGTAAAGAGCTGTGACCTTGCTGCACTCACGCTGGAAGTGCTCAGGGCCTGCTGGCCTTCAGCTCCACCTCTCTGATAGGGAAATTCCCACACATGCTTCTCCTCCAATCAGATGGTTAATGGCAGGGACATACCACTCAGGCCCTGAGTAGAAACTCAGAAACATCTCGGTACTTTCTTTCACTCAGTCAATCCGTCTTGTACTAGCAGCCCCACCCTCCATGCACACATTTCCCAGACCTGTCTCTTTTCCACCACCACTGTTCTAGTGGACTCTCTGCTTTAGTCTCCTATATGTCCTCCATGTCTCCAGTTTCTCAATAGCAAAATGGCTGCCACCTGAGATTTTTCTAGACATAAATCTAATTTCACCCACGCTGCTAGTGCGGGGGTGGGGTACCTTTTTTCTGCCAAGCGTCATTTAGATATTTATAACATTCACAGGCCATACAAAACTATCAACTTAAAATTAGCCTGCTATATTTGGTCAAACATTTAATTAACTCACCCCTAATGCCTTGGCAGGGCCAGACCAAATGATCTCGAAGGCCAGACGTTCCCCACCCTTGGTCTAGAGGAAAACAAAAACACAAAAATGTTTTCTAAGCATAATGTTCAAAATCCTTCATAATTTCGCCTCAAATTATTTTCTGATCTCACTCAAAGCAACTCTGTCCACTTCAACATGCATGACCCTTGTGGTTTAGCCACTCAGAACTACTTACCATGTCCCGAATCTACTTTTTTCTTTTAAACTTCTATACCTTTGCTCATGCTATGCAGCCTGGAGCAGTTCCATGGCCTTCTTTTCACTTGCTACTGACCACGTCCTCATGGCTCTGTCTTTCATGCCATTGATAGAGAGGCTGTTGCTAAGAACCCTTGAGGCACTCACCTGGCTATATGACTCCCAGTGAGCCCCACAGACATCCCCACTGAGCTAAGGCTGCAGCTGGACCAGCCTTCATGGTGTTCATGATTGAAGGAGGCACTCTAGCAAAAAGCATCAGAAACTTTAAGGAAGAAGATTTATTACTCACATGCTCTGAAAGGATGCTCAGCATGCCCCAGGCCACACATAAATGTGAATAAGCAGGTAGGTCTAAGTGGGGTGGGAGTGGTGGGGGAGGGAGAGAGAGAGAGAGAGAGAGAGAGAGAGAGAGAGAGAGAGAGAGAGAGAGAATGCCAGAAAGAGAAAGCATGAGAACCAGAAAGAATGAGAAAGAGCAAAAGCTAGGACCTGGGGTTCTGCCTTTAGCAGGGTCCAAGGGTGGGGTGTCCAGGCTATCATGGGTCATTCTTTACTGGCTAATTTAAAGCATAAGGTCACTTAGCCAAGTGACAAATAGTCAGTTATCCAGGTTACCCAGGGCTTTCTGAAAGAAGGAACATTAGGAGTGAGGGTGGCTTAATTCCTTATCTAGTTGTTTTGCTAGTAGCTGTGTAGCAAGCATAGCTGGTAATGTGTTTATTCAAGATGAATAAACACATGGATGTTTATTTGACATGGGTGCCTCAACAGTCAAAAGCTTAATGTCAGGTGCATGCACTACACTCACTTTTCCATACCCAGCTTCACAGCCCCTCTTGGTTGGGCTCTTGGTTGGTGTGTTCAGATGACACTATGTACAATGCTCATCTCACTATACCATAGTTTTTGTTTCCAATGTCTGTCTTCCCCATTAAATATTTTAATTGACATTTATATTCCACGGTCTATTATTTATAAGATATCTACTCTTGGCTTAAACCTATATTGTATTAACCATTTAATTTAGGGTACATCAACTTCTCTCTAATAATAGTAACATCAATAATAACAAGAACATATTTCATGAGTGCTTCCTAAGTGGCAGCCAATATTTTACATATACATATAGTACATAGAAATATATGTATACATATAATATAATATGGATATTAATTCATTTCACCCTTATAATGTAGTTTCATGCTTAGTCCCACTTAGAATTTTAAAAAAGCTGAGATTTAAAGAGATTAAGTCCCAAATGTAGTAAATGATAGAAGTGAGATTGAAACCCATGCAGCCTGACTCCATGATCCCAACTCATAACTACTATACTGCGCCAAAATAACAATATGAATTAAGATGAGTTTTCCACTTACTCTAGTTCATTTTTCTTATTTCTGCAAAACAAATTTAATTTTGTCTTCACTAATATTTATTCAAATAATGGTTATGTGTGTGAAGTACCATATTTTGACACTGTGTGATGTTCTCATGGCTACATGATGGTCCTCAGACCTCCGAGGATCTTTCAGATGCCCCCATTGTCCTGCTGTGTTTATGTGCCCAAAATTCAGTCATTCTTCCCTGACTGGAAATGTCATGTTTTACACTTAGCCATTAAATACAGTTCTTAGGGAAAATGTTTTCTTCTTCCCCACCACCCAGCATCTGTCAGCAAGGAGCTCCAAAGAACCATAGTCTCATCTGAGACCACTGGAATTCACATGAGACTGAAACTAGTAATATTTCATTCCTTGCTGGAGGCACTAAGTGGTAAGGATCAGAACAGAGTCTGTGCGCTTTAATGGAAAAAGTGAGCTTTTGTTAGTTACTTACCTCTACAAATGACCCAATTTTGGAACATGTATTTTGGCTATGGTCAGATATGGGAGCATCTGGAGATTTTAATATGTTTAATAAAACTCTCCAAAGAATGGAGGTGTGATAGGTAGGGGTGCGATGTATGCACAGAGATGCATACAGTTCTAAAACTGGAGATAATGCCCCTTGAAAATAAGAAACCCAAGTGAGATTTTGGAGTGTATAGCTGGGAAATGGCACAGCTAATTTTCATTCCATTTGAACGTCACAGAGGCAGTGCTATACTTGCTTAAAATCAAAAGGTACATCAAGAATGCAAAACATCGTATACAATTTTAATCAGCCTTTTCACTCACTTTTTAATCCTTCCCAGATTCTTTATTTCTCCATATTGGAAAAATTTTCTTTGTTGGGGGTGTTTATCCCTGCACCCCGGCTCTTCTCTTGGCTGCATGCACCTTCACAGCTACTTATGTAGCACCTGCACCTGGTCTGAGTACTGATGTGGTGCTTCCTTCTCACCTCTTACTCTTTGCTTCTTGTTGTTCAGACACCTTCTCACAATCCGGGACCGCTGGCTCCTAACTGCTCAACTACCTGCCTGATTGCCCCCTAACTGCTCCCTTGCTGGCCTGATTAACCCCTAACTTCTCCCTTGCTGGCCTGATTGCCCCCTAACTGCTCCTCTGCGGGCCTGATTGCCCCCAAATACCCTCCCCTGCTGGCCTGATCACCCCCAAGGCTTTTATTAGTATAGATATGACCCTGCACAGAAAATTTTACTAACCCTGCTTTACAATAAGGGCTTGACGATTGAATCATTAGGACCAGACACCAAGATTTCCTTTCTTTGAATAGTGGAGGGAATACTTATCTTGTCTTTAAGTTACCCGGAAATTAAAATGAGATAATGACTTAGAAAAGTATAAAAGCACCATATAAAGACAACTGTCTTTTTAATGAAGTGGTAAAATGAAGAACACTTTTTATTCTCCCCTTCCTTCCTTTACAGCTTTTATTTAAACTTTTAAATTTATAAAAATTTCACTCCAATTTTCATTTCTTTACATTCAACATTATTTTGTATTGGTTTCAGGTTTTATATTAGTTACAGAATAGTGGTTAGACAATCATATACTTTACAAAGTGTTCCCCGATATTTCTAGTACCCACCTGGCATCATACCATCATTACAACACTATTGACTATATTCCCTATTTAAGTGACAATGGGTTTACAGGTTCCTTTCAGTGTTTCTTTTGTGTTGCTCGTCCTTCCTTTTCTTTCTCACTTCTTCCCTCATTTTCTTTATATAGTATCTCAATTGGCCATCAAAGTTCAGTGAAGGCACTGGGACATGCTTAATCCATTTTACAGACCAGGAAACTGAGGCCAATTCCAGTTGGCTGTGGAACTTGACTCAGCACACAGGAAGCCCTCAGAGCGAGCCATGCTCTTTGCGCTTCCTAAGGGGCAGCCGCCCAGCAAACAGAATAAACCTTCCAGTCAGGCTTCCAAGCCTCTTTCTCAAGCACCTCTTCATTGCGGATGCTCCACATTCTTTCCTTTCCCCCCCATTCTTTACTGCCCCCCCTTCTCCGAAGCAGGTGGAAGGCTTCCCACTCACTGCCTAGGCATGCTCTGCCATGGGGCAGGGTGTCGCGAGCTTGCTTTTGGGTCAAGGCGGGAGCAGGAGTTGCTGCCTCTGAAGTGTGAAGGCTGCCTGAGCGAGGCCCATTAGCACTGGGAGCTTCTCTGAATCACATCAGTCAGTCCAGTACCCTGCAGTGCAGCACCCCTCCACTGAGGTGGCACCACCCCTCAACCCCCGCCTCAGGGGTGAGGGTCCTTGCCCCTCTGCCAGGAGTCCTTCCATGCCCCTTGATCCCTGGCTGGGCCCACCCACGTCGTGGGGGCACTGCAGAACCTCTGTCTCTCTGCAGATGAGGCAGATCCCTGCCCTAGGTCTCCACAAAGCTATGAATCTGTGGCCAGAGGCCTGGTCTGGGTCTCAGCAACCACATGCCTACAATGTTCCCAGGGACCCCGGGAGCGGCTGGGCGAGTCCCGCCTCACCTCCTCGGGGTGCCGATCTCCCCAGAGACCCCTGGGAGAGGCTGGATGGGCCCGGCCACGCCACCTGTGTTGCTGATCTCCCCATGGACCCCCGGGAGCGGCTGGATGGGCCCGGCCACGCCCCCCCAGGTTGCCGATCTCCCCAGGGACGCCCAGGAGCGGCTGGGCGGGCAGCCACGCCCCCCGGGTTGCGGATCTCCCCAGGAACCCCCAGGAGCAGCTGGGCGGGCCCGGCCATGCCCCCCAAGGTTGCCGATCTCCCCAGGGACGCCCAGGAGTGGCTGGGTGGGGCGGCCATGCCCACCGGGTTGCCGATCTCCCCAGGGACCCCCGGGAAAGGCTGGGCGGGCCTGGCCACGCCCCCCCAGGTTGATGATCTCCCCAGGGACCCCCGGGAGCGGCTGGATGGGCCCGGCCACGCCCCCCCAGGTTGCCAATCTCCCCAGGGACCCCCTGGAGCATCTGCGCAGCCAGGTCTTGCCTCCCCGGGGCAGCATCTCCCCAGGGACCTCCGGGAGCGGCTGGGCAGCCTGGCCTCGCCTCCCCGGAGCAGCGATCTTCCCAGCGACCCTCAGAACTAAGAGGACTGGGTGTGGCCATCTTGATCTTCTCAACGGCTGGATAGGCCACCCGGAGTCCCGCCCCCCAGCCTCCCGCTGGCCCAGTCGTGGGCGTAGCGGAGGTGCGGTCAATTTGCATGTTTCTCTATTATAAGGTAGGATGGTGTTAGATTTTGTGTGTCAATTGATATGACTATGTGATTTTTGTTTTTCAAGTTGTTTATGTGATATATCACGTTTATTGATTTGCGGGTATTGTACCATCCTTGCATTCCTGGGATACATCCTACTTGGTCATGGTGTATATCTTTCTGATGTACTGCTAGATATGATTTGCTAGAATTTTGTTGAGGATTTTGGCATCTTTATTCATGAGGAATATTGGCTTGTAATTCTCTTTCATTGCGTTGTCTTTTTCTGGTTTTGGTATTAGGATGATGCTGCCTTCATAGAATGAGCTTGGAAGTGTTCCTTCCTCTTGGAATTTTTTAAATAGTCTGAGGAGGATGGGTTTCATTTCTTCCTTGAATGTTTGGTAAAACTCCTCTGTGAAGCCGTCTGGCCCTGGGCTGGAAGCTTTTTTATTACTACTTCAATTTCCTCAATAGTTATTGGACTATTTAGAGTTTTAGATTCTTCCTGATTGAGTTTTGGAAGGTTGTATTTTTCTAGGAGTAAGTCCATTTCCTCCAAGTTGTCTAGTTTGTTGGAAAAGAGTTGTTCATAGTATTTTTTAACAATCCTTTGTATTTCTGTGGGGTCTGTTGTTATTTCACCTCTTTTATTTCTGATTTTGTTTATTTGAGTGCTCTCTCTTTGCTTCTTGGTGAGCCTGGCTAGAAGTTCAGAAATCTTGTTTATCCTTTCAAAGAACCAGCTCTTGGTTTCATTGATTTTTTTTTTTTGTCTCAGTCATTTATTTTGGCTCTGATCTTTATTATCTCCTTCCTTCTGCTCACTCTGGGCTTTTCTTGTTGCTCTCTTTCTAATTCTTTAGCTTGTAGAGGTAGATGATTTACTACCATTTTTTCTTTTTCTTATTGTTGTTGTTGTTTTGAGGTGGGCCTGTAGAGCTATAAACTTCCTTCTCAAGAGTGCTGTCATTGTGTCCCATAGATTTTGGATTATTGTGTTTTATTGACATTAGTTTCCAGGATGTATTTAATTTCTTCTTTGATATCTTTGGTAATACAATCATTGTTTAATAGCATGCTATTCAGCGTCCAAGTGTTTGAATTTTTTTATTGCTTTTATTGTAGTTTATTTCTAATATTATGCCACTGTGGTCTGAGAAGATTCTTGATATGATTTCAATATTCTTGAATTTGGGGAGACTTTGCTTGTGACCCAGTATGTGGTCTATTTTTGAAAATGTCCGATGTGCACTTGAGAAGAACGTATATTCCGTGGCTTTGGGGTGAAACATTCTGAAGATGTCAATTAAGTCCATCTGATCTAGTGGGTCATTTAGGATTGCTGTTTATTTGCTGATTTTTTGTCTAGAGGATTTATCCAGTGATATCAGTGGTGTATTAAAGTCCCCTACTATGATTGTATTGTTGTCCATCTCTCCCTGATATCTTCCGGGAGTTTTTTTTAATGTATTTGGGTGCTTTATGGGTACATGTATGTTTATCAAGGTTATATCCTCTTGTTGTATTGATCCCTTTAGTATTATGCAGTGGCCTTCCTTATCTCTTGTTATGGTCTTCACTTTGAGATCTATTTTGTCAGATATAAGTATTGCTATCCCTGCTTTTTTTTTTCATTTCCATTTGCCTGAAAGGTGTTTTTCTATCCCTTCACTTTCAGTCTGTGTAAGTCCCTTGTTTTGAGGTGGGTCTCTTGTAGATAGCATATATATATATAGAACATGTATTTTTATCTATTCAGCCACTCGATGTCTTTTGATTGGAGCATTTAGTCCATTTACGTTTAAAATTATTATTGAAAGGTACTTGTTTGTATCCACTTTTATTTTTCATGCCTGTGTTCCTTCTTACCTTTCTATCTCTTCTTTTTACACTAGTCCCTTTCGCATTTCTTGCATTGCTGGCTTGGTAGTGATAGACTCCCTTAGCCTTTTTTTTGTCTGTGAAGCTTCTGATTTCCCCTTCAATTTTGAATGATAGCTTTGCTGGATAGAGTATTCTTGGATTCAGTCCCTTGCTTTACATCACTTTGTAAATTCCCTTCCATTCTTTTTTGCCGTGAAGTGTTTCTGTTGAGAAATCATTTGATAATCTAATGGGATATCCCTTGTACGCAACTTTCTGTCTCTCTCTTGCAGCCTTTAAGATTCTCTCTTTGTCCTGACCATTTGCCATCCTAATTATGATGTGTCTTGGTATGGGTCTTTTCGGGTTCATCTTGTTTGGGACTCCGTGCTTGTGTGACTTTTTTTTCCCCCAAATCAGAGAAGTTTACTGACATTATTTCTTCAAATAGTTTTTGTAACTCTTGTTCCTCTTCCTATTGTTCTGGCACCCCTATTATTCGTATGTTGCTTCGTTTCATGTTGTCCCATAGCTCCCTTAGGCTCTCCTGTCTTTTAGTTCTTTTCTCCAATTGCAGTTCAGTTTAGGCGTGTTTTGCTACCCTGTCTTCTAATTCACTAATTCGGTCCTCTGCTTTTCCTAGTCTACTGTTGAAACTTTCCATAGTTTTTTTTTGTGTGTGTGTGTTTTTTTTTCAGTTACATCACTCTTCATTTCTTCTTGATTCTTACATAAGTTGTTGATTTTTTTTTTCATCCATCTGGTTTATGAACTGTGACCCTTATTCTGAATTCTTTTTCTGACGTATTCCAAGCCTCTTTTTCACTTAGCTGACTTTCTGGCAATTCCTCCTTTTCTTTCCTTTGGGGGTTTCTTTGTCTACCCATTTTTGGTCTCACTGACTGATCTAGATGTCGAGTCGTGCAGGGGCTGCTCCTTGGGTGGCAGTGGCTCCTCGGGCTGTGGTTACTCCTTGGGTGGTCGCAGTAGCAGTTGCTCCTCAGTTGGCAGCAGCTCCTCTGGTGGGTGCTGTTCACAGCAATGGTGGCTCCTCTGGCTGGTGGGGGGAGGCTGCTTGCACAACTGCTGTTCTTCGGACAGGGGTGGGTGGTCACAAGGCTGCTCCTCCTTGGATGGGGGTGGGCTGCGTGCGGCTTCTACTCCTCTGATGGAAGCGGGCTGCTCATGTGGCTGCTGTTCCTCAGACGGGGGTGGACTGCTCACGTGGCTGCTGCTCCTTGGATGAGAGCTGGCTGTGCACTGTTGCTGTTTCTCAAATGGGGCGGGCTGCTCATGTGGCTGCTGCTCCTCAGACCGGGCAGGCTTCTCGGGTGGCTGCTGCTCCTTGAATGGGGGTGGGCTGCTTGTGGAGCTGCTGTTCCTTGGATGGGGTGGGCTGCTCACACAGCTGCTGCTCTTCAGATGGGGGCAGGCTGCTCGCACAACTGCTGCTCCTCAGTTGTGGGCAGGTTGCTCACGTGGTTGCTGCTCCTTGGATGGGAGAGTGGGTCGCTTACACAGCTACTGCTCCTTGGACAGGAGCAGGCCACATGAGGCTGCTGCTCTTCTGCCTTGGGCAGGCTGCTCATGGGGCTGCTGCTCCTTGGATGGGATCAGGCTGCTGCTCACGTGTCTGCTGCTCACATGGTTGCAGTGCCCTGGGCTTTCTCTGGGGGTCCTCTGTCCTTCCTGGCTGCAAATTGTCTCACCAGCTGAGTCTCCTTTGCCAATTCGGGGTGGGTATTATTCATTTCAGCTGCTCATTCTATCTGCTCCGGGGCAAGGCTCAGGACACGTCTATCTGTTCCGCTACCATTTTGTCTCTCCTCCCTGGGTGAGATCAGTTTTAAAGCCTAGTACATATTCAATTTCTGAAATACTTGTAGAATGTTTACCTACTGTGAGGCAAACTTCAACAGCATAGGGGCAAGTATGGAAAAAAAATTGATAATTGTTAAATATGGGAACATATATATGGGAGTCTTTATTTTGATTTCTATAAATTTATTGGGAATATTTGAAATATTTGCAAGGCAAAATGAGATTTTATTTAATCACTAGATGACCCTGTTATCAGCTAGTTAATTTCTTCCCCTTGTGAACCTACTTATATTCCCAGTCCTTTCAATTCTATATGACTATGAAAAATAAGTTTCAATTGTGCAGAGGACAAATACTTTATTCTTCCCCATATGAGCTTTTTCTAGTTTTAAGGATATTCTAGGTGAAGGTTTTCTGGGAATTTGCAAACAAATGTTCATTCACATTGCTCACATCCTTCATATTTTTACAGACACCTTGCTGTATCACTTCTGACAGCTGGTCTCTGCTGGAGAAGTCCTAATTCTTTCCATCTCTCCCTGCTCAGCTATTCAAGTGGCCCTTCTCTGGACCTTTCTTAGCTCTGCTGTGACTTTCTTGACCTGTAATCACCAGAACTGATCCGCCTAGGTTACACTCAAGCATAAATGACAACCAAAACAAAATTTCACTGAAGGCACTATTGGAAGAAAAAATAAAATTGGGAAGTTAGCATTAAGACAGCATGTAGAGAAGCAAGCATAGTTTTAAAATATGAAATTATGTGAGAAAATATGAAAATTAATCTCTTTGTAACCACCAGACTGGAGAATGGAGAAAAATTAGTGTTTTAAAACAGTTGTTTTATTAATTCCAAGTTTCAAACCTTGCATCACATGTAGAATAAAATCAAGCTCACCACCATCACCAATGATCTGTCTCCTCTCTGTGTCTCCCACTTTACCTCCATCCACTTCCACCTTGCTCACTCATTCCAGCCAGACTGGTCTTCTTGCTGCCCAGGAGGCACTCCATCACATTATGACTACATGGCCTTCATGCTTGCAGAACCATCTGTGGGGACCACTTTCCCCCAGATCCCACATAGCTCTCTTCTGCATATCATTCAGGTCTCTGATAAAATGCCACATTCTCAGAGAGGCCTGCCTGGACCAGCCAATAGCCTCTCCTCCATTCTTATCTTATCCTCTTACCTGCTATATTATTCTCATTCTCTGAACTTATTGTAGGTAGTAGTTTACCTTTGTATAATCAGTGTCCCCCATTAGAGTGTAAGCTCTGTGAGGATAAAGACTTTGTTTAAGCCAGTAAATTTTGGGATAGTTTGTTATATAGTAAGAGAGAGCTAATAGAACAATATATTGAAATCATAAGTTATAGATATAAAAGGCATTGAAGTGGAGTTGGGAAGAGATGATAAAATGATGTGGCATAACTCTTTGTAGTTTATAAAGTATATTCACAAAAGTTAAATGTATACAGAGAAGTTAAATAACTTGCCCAAGGAAAGGATTGGAATGTGAACTTTGACAATCTGGTTCCTTAATTTCTATTTGTAACTGGTATTCATTCATTCACTCATTCATCTACCCACTCATTGATGTATACATGCAACACACCCATGCCAGGCACTAATCTATGTGTGAGGAGAATGCTCCATCTCAGCCTCCATGAGCACCCAGGATTCTGAACTTAGTTCTTTGTTCAGATACCTCTTTGGCTTAGTTTGCTCCTCACCTACCCCCCTGATGCTCCATCTAGAAGAGAAGAATCTTGGCTGCTGAGGGGCCACAGGTGTGCTTGGAAACCTCTCTTGTGCCCCCAGTTGCATCAGTTGCCTCTTCTGTAAACTAAGAATAATAATAGAACATACTTCATTAAATTGTTATAAGAATTAAGAGTTAATATATGAAAGCACTGTCTGGCACATGGTATGTGTTCAACAAGTATTAGCCATTTTTCTCATTGTATTCATTAATAAAAATTATAGTATTTTCATATGATTAGGACCTCAGAGACCAAACAGTCAATTTTTTTTCCTGTTCATTTTATAGACCATAACACTGCAACCCAAGTAGCCTATTATACTGTGGCTGTGCTTTCCAGAATTTAAAGGCTGAGTGAGGTACTAGCAGAAAGAATACCATCTTTTAGCCCAGCAGTCCTACTTTCAAATTCCAGTTCTGTCACTTGCTAGTGTGACTTTAGGCTCCCTCTTCCCTTTTCTGAGCTTTATAGGTCGGCAGTTGTAAAATAGGGATAACACGACCTACCTTGATGGATCATTGTGGAAACTGAAAAGCAATGACTGGAAAAGTTAATGACTGGATAATGTGACTGGCATGCTGCCTACGGATTAATGAGCATTCAATCTCTGAGACTGTCATAGCTGCCACTATGATTGCACTGGGCTGCTGCAGACTGGGTGCCAGTTCTCTGGGCCCTGACTGCCAGCCAAGCTCACCCTGCACAGTACATCTGTACTGAAAAACAAACAACAACAACAACAACAAAAAAACACCCAGGAATTTGCTTATACTCCTTTCTATCAGTTTTTTTCAATAACTATCTTATCATCAGTAGATATTATCAGCTATCAAAAATTACGTGTGGCCCTGGCTCATTTGGCTCAGTGGAGAGAGTATCAGCCTGTGGACTGAAGGGTCCCAGGTTCAGTTCTGATTAAGGGCATATGCCTGGGTTGTGAGCTCAATCCCCAGTAGGGGGCATGCAGGAGGCAGCCATTTAATGATTCTCTCTCATAATTGATGTTTCTATCTCTCCCTCTCCCTTCCTCTCTGAAATTAATAAAAATATATATATTTAAAATTACCTGTGCCTGTTGATAGATAAAATTCTGTAAGTTCTTTTAGTTCTTAAAGAAAAGAAAAGGGAGGATTCTGAAGATGGTGACCTGAAGGAAGGTAGGGAGGGAGAGAGAGTGAGGGAGTGATAGCGGAGTGTGTGGACGTGTGTGGTGTGTGTGTGTATGAGCTAGAGACAGGTAGATCCTGCAGGTCTTCCAAGGGGCTGTCAAACCAGGCTGTCTTACACGGCAGAGCCCCACTGCCAACGCGGACACTCTGGGGGGAGGAGGGGCAGTGCAGGCACAGAGACCACACCATCTTGAAAAACAGAGCTGCTTGAGACTAGGATCCTGGCCTCAGCACCACCCAGTCTGGTCTCAGATGCAAACTGGGACCCTGCAGCCACTGGCAACAGAGACCTGCGACCACAGCTGCAGATCCACAGATACCAAGAATCCAGATATCCCGGCCTCAGATTTCTGTGACACACAGAGCCCATCCCCCTCCCCGCAGGATGGCCTGAAGTGCCATAGGAACTGCTAGACCTGCCCCTTGCACGGGCCTCAGCACAATTACAGGAATTTGAACCTGAGAGCATGCAGACACTGGGAATCTGTTCCCCGCAACACAATCAGGTAACCAAACCCTACACCCATGCAGGGCAGCAGTGCCACCTGACTTCGATTCTGGGCAAGTGCACACAGAAGTCTGTTTTCCGCAGGGCAGGAGTGGACCTCCTGCCGACACAGTGCTACTGTGCAACCGATCCCCGAAACTGACCAGGACCCTGATTCTCCAGGTGAGAGGCAGCACTGAGCATCAGTGACTTGACTCTGTTTCTCAACAAGTGCGCCTAGATCCTTGATTCCCAGTGCATTCACACTAAGAGCCAGTGACTCCAATTCTTGGTGCATGCACACACAGGGACCCTGATTCTTGGTGTGAGGCCACTCCAAGCAACAGAGACTCTGACACTCGATTCTTGGTGCGGGCACAGGGGAACTCTGACTCCTGGCATGTGCTAGGGGGCTCTGATTTTTGGCACATGCCAAGCGGGGTCTGTTTCAGTGTGGTTCAGGCAGGGTCCCTGATTCTAGGTGCGCACACGAGGCCACACTGAGCACAGGTGACTCTGATCCTGTGTGAGCATGGCTCCCCTCAACCCATGGCAGTTACATGTCTTGGGGTCGAAGCTCTTCAGTGACACTCGGGTGGTGCGAAGCTCCCAGAGCACATGGCCCAGGCCCACGCAACTTGACGTTTGAACCTTCTGGTGATATTCAGAATGGGGAGACAACACAATCCCCAGAGGAAAGAAAATGAGAGTCACCAAGACAGGAAATTAGTGAAACAGAAGCATGCAAAATGACAGTAAAAAAACACATCAAAGGCCACGCCCCTGGGTCTGGGTGAGGCCACGTGCCCCTGGGTCTGGGTGTAGCTGGATCCCGGGTCCGTGTGAGCCCCTGGATCCGGGTGAGGCTGGGTCCTGAGTCCGGGTGAGGCCACGCCTCTGGGTCCGGGTGAGGCCACGCGCCCCTGGGTCTGGGTGTAGCTGGATCCCGGGTCCGGGTGAGGCCGTGCGCCCCTGGATCTGGGTGAGGCTGGGTCCCGGGTCCAGGTGAGGCCGCGGGCCCCTGGGTCTGGGTGAGGCCGTGCGCCCCTGGGTCTGGGAGAGGCCACGCGCCCCTGGGTCCGGGTAAACCTGGATCCCGGGTCCAGGTGAGGCCATGTGCCCCTGGATCCGAGTGAGGCTGGGTCCCGGGTCCAGGTGAGGCCACGCCCCTGGTTCCAGGAGAGGCCACGTGCCCCTGGGTCCAGGTGGGGCCGCACGCCCCTGGGTCTGGGTGTAGCTGAATCCCAGATCTGGGTGAGGCCGTGCGCCCCTGGGTCTGGGTGAGGCTGGGTCCCAGGTCCAGGTGAAGCTGGATCCCGGGTCCGGGTGAGGCCGTGCGCCCCTGGATTCGGGTGAGGCTGGGTCCCGGGTCCGGGTGGGGCTGCGCCCCTGGGTCCGGGAGAGGCCACGCGCCCCTGAGTCTGGGTGAGGCCACGCGCCCTTGGGTCCGGGTGAGGCTGGATCCCGGGACTGGATAAGGCCACGCACACCTGGGTCCGGGTGAGGCCACGGGCCCCGGGGCCTGGGTGATGCTGGGTCCCAGGTCCGGGTGAAGCTGCGCGCCCCTGAGTCCGGATGAAGCCGCGCCCCTGCGTCCCGGCAAGACCAAACCAGAGGGAGTCGGACCTACATTACCACCATTTTGTCCACCGTCCAGAACTGAAAAGTCAGTGCCGACATGTGCACATAAGGAACTGGTGGACATTGAAATTGGGTCTCAAAAGAACTGTTGGCCCAGAAAGAAACTTACTACAGACTGATTCATTTGTCTATCAGCATAACTATTATTGCTCATCTCACATTTGGTTCTTATAAGTATATTTCTAGTAACACATGATCTCACTCATCTAGGGGAAATGATGAACAACATAGACTGATGAACAAGAACAGACCCAGAAACAAGGAGGCATCGATAGGACTGTTGGGTCTCAGAGGGAGGGTAGGGGAGGGTGTGGGTAGGGGGGAGAGATCAACCAAAGGACTTGTGTGCATGCATACGAGCCTAACCAATGGTTAAGGACAACAGAGGGGTGGGGGCATCCGTGGAGAGGGGTGGGGGATGGGAATGGGGGGATGAGGACAAATATGTGACACCTTAATCAATAAAGAAATTTAAATTAAAAAAAAAAAAACATCAAGCTAGAAGGAAATGGAAGGAGGTATTCAAAGTGATGCAAAGCAAAGGACTGAATGCAAGAACACTCTATCCAGTGAATGGTCGTACAGTTCATACACTGGATGGATGAAAAAATCAACAACCTATGAAAAAATCAGGAAGAAATCTAAAGTGATATAGCCACAATAAAAAACACCATGGAAGGTTTCCACAGTAGACTAGAAGAAGCAGAGGACCGAATTAGTGAGTTTGAAGATAAGGTAGAGAAACTAGCTCAATCTGAACAGCAACTGGAGAAAAAAATTAAAAAGCAGGAGGAGAGCCTAAGGGAGCTTTGGGACAACACGAAACAAAGTAACATACATATAATAGGGCTTCCAGAAGGACAAGAGGAGCAGAAAGGATTAGAAAATCTATTTGAAGAAATAATCACAGAAAACTTCCCAGATATGGGGAAGAAAAAAGTTACACAAGTACAGAGAGTCCCAAGCAAGATGAATTCCAAAAGACCCACATAATTACAATGGCAAATGTTCATGACAAAGAGAGAATCTTAAAGGCTGCAAGAGAGAGACAGAGAGTTACCTACAAAGGATCCCCCATCAGATTATCAAATGATTTCTCAACAGAAACACATCAAGCTAGAAGGGAATGGAAGGAGGTATTCGAAGTGATGCAAAGCAAAAGACTGAATGCAAGAATACTCTATCCAGCAAGACTATCAATCAAAATTGAAGCGTAAATAAGGAGCTTCACAGACAAAAAAAGGCTGAGGGAGTTTATCACTACCAATTCAGCAATGCAAGAAATGCTAAAGGCAATGCTGTAAAAAGAAGAAATAGAGAGGGTGGGAAGGAACACAGGCATAAAGTATAGAAATGGCTACAAACAAGTACCTTTCAATATTAACTTTAAATGTAAATGGATTAAATGTTCCAATCAAAAGACATTGACTGAATGGATAAGAAAACAAGACCCATATATATGCTGTCTATAGGAGACCCACCTCAGAACAAGGGACTCACACAGACAGAAAGTGAAGGGATGGAAAAATATCAATCAGGCGAAGGGAAATGCAAAAAAGCTGGGGTAGCAGTATATCTGGCAAAATAGACCTCAAAGTGAAGACCATAACAAGAGACAATAAAGGCCATTTCATAATTCGAAAGGAATTGATACAACAAGAGGATATAACTGTGGTAAACATTTATGCACTCAATGCAGGAGCACCCAAATGAATAAAACAACTTCTGGAAGATACCAGGGGAGAGATTGACAGCAACACAATCATAGTGTGAGACTTTAATACCCCATTAACATCACTGGATAAATCCTCTAGACAAAAATAGCAAAGAAACATCAATCTTAAATGACTTACTAGATCAGATGGACTTAATTGACATCTTTAGAAGAGTCCACCCCAAAACTACAGAATAAACGTTCTTCTCAAGTGAACATGGGACATTGTCAAAGATAAACCACAGATTGGGACAAAGGCAAAGTCTCTCAAAATTCAAGAGGATTTAATTCATATCAGGCATCTTCTCAGATCACAATGCCATAAAATTAGAAATCAATTACAGTAAACACAACCACAAAATTTCAACAATTGGAGGCTGAATAGCACACTATTAAACAATGAATGGGCTACCAAAGAGATCAAAGAAGAAATAAAACACATGCTAGAAACAAACGACAATGAAAACACAACAACCCAAAATCTTTGGGACACAGTGAAAGCAGTCCTGAGAGGGAAGTTCATAGCATTACAGGCCAATCTCTAAAAAACAAGAAAAACTGGTAATAAACCATCTAACTCTGCAACTTGAAGAATTAGAAAGAGAGCAACAAGAAAAGCCCAGTGTGATCAGAAGGAAGGAAATAAGAAAGATCAGAGCAGAAATAAATGACATAGAGACCAAAAAAACAAACAAACAACAACAACAACAACAAAAAATAAAACCAATACAAAAGATCAATAAAACAAGAGATGGTTCATTGAAAGGATAAACAAGATTGATGAACCTCTAGCCAGGCTTACCAAGAAGCAAAGAGAGAGGACCCAAATAAACAAAATCAGAAATGAAAGAGGTGAAATAACAATAGACCTCACAGAAATACGAAGAATTATAAAAAAAATACTATGAGCAACTTTACTCCAACAAACTGGTCAACCTAGAAGAATTGGATATATTCCTAAAAAAATACGACCTTCCAAAACTCATCCAGGAGGAATAAAAAAATCTGAATAGGCTGATAACTATGGAGGAAATTGAAGCAATAATAATAATAATTAAAAAAATACTTCCAACAAACAAAAGCCCTGGACCAGACAGCTTCAAAGGGGAGTTTTATCAAACATTCAAAGAAGAAATAAAACCTATCTATCTTCCTCAGACTATTCAAAAAAATTCAAGAGGAAGGAGAACTTCCAAGCTCTTTCTATGAAGCCAGCATTACCTTAATCCCAAAACCAGATAAAGACAATACAAAGAAAGAGAATTATAGGCCAATATCCCTCATGAACATCGATGCCAAAATCCTCAACAAAATTCTAGCAAATTGAATCCAGCATTACATTAGAAAAATCATACACCATGACCAAGTGGGATTTACCCGGGGATACAAGGATGGTACAACATCCACAAATCAATAAATGTGATACACTACATAAACAAACTGAGAGATAAAAACCATATAATCATATCCATTGATGCAGAAAAAGCATTTGACAAAATCCAACACCCTTTCTTGATAAAAACTCTCAGCAAGGTGGGAATAGAAGAATCATACCTCAACATAATAAAAGCCATATATGACAAACCCACAGACAACATCATATTCAATGGACAAAAACTAAAACCATTTCCCCTAAGAACAGGAACAAGACAGGGATGCCCACTCTCACCACTCCTGTTCAACATAGTGTTGGAAATACTAGTCATTGTGACAAGAAGAAGAAATAAGAGGCATCCAAATTGGAAAAGAAGAAGTAAAACTGTCCTTATTCACAGATGACATGATATGGTACATCGAAAATTCCAAAGACTCCATCAAAAAATTATTAGACTTAATAAATGAATTCGGCAATGTAGCAGGATACAAAATTAATACCCAGAATTCTATGGATTTTCTACACACCAATAATGAATTCACAGAAAGAGAAATTAAAAAACCAATCCCATTTACCATTGTAACAAAAAAATTAAGATACCTAGGAATAAACTTAACCAAGGAGACAAAGGACCTATACTCAGACAATTTCAAGACGCTAAAAGAAGAGATATAGGAAGACATGAACAAATGGAAGAATATACCATGTTTATGGATTGGTAGAATCAACATCATTAAAATGTCCATACTACCCAAAGCAATCTATAAATTATAAATTCAACACAATACCCATTAAAATACCAATGGCATACTTCAAACAAAGAACTAGAACAAGTTCTCCAAAAATTCATCTGAAATAAAAAAAGACCCCGAATAGCTGCAGCAATCTTTAGAAAGAAGAACAATGTTGGAGGGATCTCAATACCAGATTTCAAGCTAGGCTACAAAGCCACTGTTCCCAAAACTGCTTGTTACTGGCACAAAAACAGATATGTAGACCAGTGGAACAGAACAGAGAACCCAGAGATGGACCCAAGCCATTATGCTCAATTAATATTTGACAAAGGAGGCAAGAGCATGCAATGGAGACAAGACAGTCTCTTCAATAAATGGTGTTGAGAAAACTGGACAGATACTTGCAAAAAAATGAAACTAGACCACCAATTTACACCATACACAAAAATAAACTCAAAATGGATAAACGACTTAAACGTAAGATGGGAAACCATAAAAATATTAGAAGAAGCCATAGGCAACAAATTAGCAGACATTTGTCGTAGCAATGTCTTTACTGATACAGCTCCTTGGGCAATGGAAACTAAGTAGAAAATAAACAAATGGAATTACATCAAAATAAAAAAAACTTCTGCACAGCAAGAGACCATCAACAAAGCAACAAGAAAGCCCACTGCATGGGAGAACATATTTGCCAATATTATCTCTGATAAGGGTTTAATCTCCAACATTTACAAGGAACTCATACAACTTAACAAAAGGAAGATAAATAATCTAATCAAAAAATGGGCAAAGGAGTTAAATAGACACTTTTTGAAAGGGGACATTCAGAAAGCCAAGAGACATATGAAAACATGCTCAAAGTTACTAATCATCCAAGAGATGAAAATCAAAACAACAATGAGGTACCACCTCATACCTGTCAGAATGGCTATCATCAACAAATCAGCAAATGACAAGTGCTGGAGAGGATGCAGAGAAAAAAGGAATCCTTCTTCACTGCTGGTGGGAAGAAAGACTGGTGCAGCCACTGTGGAAAACAGTATGGCGTTTCCTCAAAAAGTTAAAAATGGAACTGCCATTTGACCCAGTAATCCCCACTTCTAGGAATATATCCTAAGAAAACAGAAACACCAATCAGAAAGGATATATGCACCCCTATGTTCATAGCAGAACAATTTATAATAGCTAAGATTTGGAAACAGCCTACATGCCCATCAGCAGATGAATGGATTAGAAAAACGTGGTACATCTACACGATGGTGTACTATGCTGCTGTAAAAAAGAACGAAATCTTACCATTTGCAACAGCATGGATGGATCTGGAGAGCACTATGCTAAGTGAAATAAGCCAGTCAGTGAAAGCTAAATACCACATGATCTCACTCATTTATGAATAACTAGAGGCCCGGTGCACGAAATTCGTGCACGGAGGGGGTTGTCCCTCAGCCCAGCCTGTACCCTCTCCAATCTGGGACCCCTCAAGGGATGTCCGACTGCCCGTTTAGGCCCGATCCCGGTGGGCAGTCGGATCCCTAAACGGGCAGTCAGACATCCCTCTCACAATCCAGGACTGCTGGCTCCCAACTGCTTGCCTGCCTGCCTTCCTGATTGCCCCTAACCACTTCTGCCTGCCAGCCTGATCACCCCCTAACCACTCTGCTGCCAGCCTGTGTGCCCCCAACTTCCCTCCTCTGCCGGCCTGGTCACCCCTAACTGCCCTCTCCTGCAGGGTTGATCACCTCCAACTGCCCTCCCTTGCAGGCCTGGTCCTTCTCAACTTCCCTCCCTTGCAGGCCGGGTGCCTCCCAACTGCCCTCTCCTGCTGGCCATCTTGTGGTGGCCATCTTGTGTCCACATAGGGGCAGGATCTTTGACCACATGAGGGCAGCTATATTGTGTGTTGCAGTGATGGTCAATCTGCATATTACTTTTATTAGATAGGATAGAAACCTGGTACACGGGTGGGGGCCAGCTGGTTTGCCCTGAAGGGTGTCCTGGATCAGGTGGGGGTTCCCTTGGGGTGTGGGGCGGCCTGAGCGAGGGGCCTGTGGTGGTTTGCAGGCGGGCCACGCCCCCTATCAATGCAAGCGGAGGCCCTGGTATCTGGAATTTATTTTCCTTTCCTAGCGGAGCCAAGCCTGGGGCTCCCTCCGAGGCCGGTAGCCATTTGTGTTGGGGTTATAATTGAAACTTTGTTGCCTTAAGTGGGTGGGCCCGGCCAGGGTGTGCGGAAAGCTTTGCTTCCCCTGTTGCCGGCAGCAACCCTGGCCTGCTCTCTCAAGCTCCATTCTGCCGCCATTTGTTTGAATTTGTTTACCTTCTAAAATTGAAACTTTGTAGCTTGAGTGGAGGCTTAGGCCTGGTAAGGGCAGGCAGAAAGCTTGGCTTCCTCTGTTACCTAGGAAACCTTGCTCTCTGTGGCTGTAGCCATCTTGGTTTGGGTTAATTTGCATACTCGCTCTGATTGGATGGTGGGCGTGACTTGCAGGCGTGTTGGAGGTATGGTCAATTTGCCTATTTGTCTATTATTAGATAGGATAAAGAACATTACAGACTGTTGAACAAAAATAGACAGAGGCAAAGAAGAATCAAACAGACTGTCAAACTACAGCGGGAAGGTAGGGGAGGGTTGTGAGGATAAGAGATAAACCGAAGGACTTGTATGCATGCATATAAGCACAACCAACAGACTCAAAACACTGGGGCCTGGGGGACAAGGTATAGTATGTGGAGGTAGGGGTGGCTGGGGGAAGGTCAATGAGGCGGAAAAATGGAGAGATATGTACTACTATTTGTAATACCTTAAACAATAAAAATTTTTTTAAAAAAAAGGAGAGAGAGAGAGAGAGAGAGAGAGAGAGAGAGAGAGAGAGAGAGAGAACTCCCATTGTTAGCCCAGAGCATTTAGAACTAGTCAAGTTTAGGGTGAGCATCTGTGCCTGCCTCTGCTGGGGAGATGGCAACTAAAACAACTTGTAGATGATGCCAGATGATGAGGCACTATGTGCAGCAGTGATGTTGTGAATCTGACACATTTGTTGAAGTAGAAATAGCTAGAGAACTGTTCAGGGACAGATGGAAATTGAACCAGACACTTTGCTTTCCTTTTTAGGGAAGCATGCTGAGTAATGAATAAACTCTAACTCTCTAACTATAGATAATAAGGCACGGCCCTCTAGGTCTATCAGAAAACAGATCTGTGGGACTCTAATGTCCACGGAAAAATTAGAGATGTTTCACAGTGGGGGTTGGGATGGGAAATGGTTTCCATGGCCAACTTTGAGAAACACCTCCCTCTTGAAGTCTTACAATGCTCATTTATAAATGAAAGATGCTGAGAAGTCCTGTAGGTAAGAAACCTGTTTAATACAGCTGTCCCTATATTTTCCTGAATGACTGGCACAATCCCCATCACCCTCATGCAGAAAAGTGGCTGGTAGGGAACACTATTTGGGAAACTGTACAAAGTTTAAAATCAGTTCTTAATTTTATTGTGAGTTTCTGCTTCAACCATTTTAGACCAATAATAAATGGTTAACAAGAAGTGAGCCACATTTTGCTTTTTTGTATCCTATTTTCTATGTAGAGACAGAGCCATAGCATCCGCTGACCCACATGTATCAGAGAGCAGAGCACAGACCTTTGTGTTCAGCTACTTTTCACTAACCAGCAGTGGAATTCTCTGTGAATCGGCAGAAAGTAAACAAAATAAAATGAAATAAAATTAACTTGGATTCATCTAGGGCTGGCTTTGAAGCAGCCAGTGAATTGCCATTGTCTTCCATAGATCACAATTTTTTTAAATGTTCATATTATGACTGGACTGTGAAATCATGAAATAATTTGGAGATGGAAACTTTGGGCCTAGATAAAGCAATAAAGTACATGTTAAGATATAAGTGCTTTTAATGATGGAGATAATTATAATTGACTAGAGGCTTGGTGCACAAAATTTGTGCATGGGGGGGTGTCCCTCAGTCCAGCCTGCACCCTCTCCAATCTGGGATCCCTCTCACAATCCAGGACTGCTGGCTCCCAACTGCTCTCCTGCCTGCCTGCCTGATTGCCCCTAACCACTTCTGCCTGCCAGCCTGATCACCCCCTAACCACTCCCCTGCCAGCCTGATTGATGCCTAAATGCTCCCCTGCTGGACCAATCACCCCTAACTGCCCTCCCTTGCTATCCCGATCGCCCAAAACTACCCTCTCCTGCTGCCCTGGCCACCCCCAACTGCCCTCCCCTGCTGGCCTGGTCACCCCAGCACCTGCCTTGGGATCCCCTCGCCTGCTGGCGGGGCCCCAGCACTGATGACATATCTTGGGGAAACCGGGTTTCTTCTCCAGGGAGGGCTCAGTTCGCCCCACTGGGTGAGAGACAGATCCATGGCACCAGTCATCACGAGACTTCAACCTCGACATGAACAGAGAGCTCATGCAACAGCTGTGAGCAATTGAATTGTGAGAAGAGGGTCACTCTTAGCCTAAAGGGTAAGAGGAACCAATATAGAATGCTCAGGTGCCTTCCCAGGAGGCCCCTTACAAAATTGAAGAGATTAAATCCTTACATGTCCTTTTTAAATTGCTGCCAGACATTCAAAGAATCAGTTTGTAAGTTTGCTTGGGATAATTGTATATTATGCTGTAGTAATTCTAAAATATCAAGAAATGTGTTACGTTTGTCTCCAAGCACCAAAAAGATGATTTTTTTTCTTTTTTTTTTTTTTTATCCCCAAAGGTGTGAGGAACTATTATAAGTACTGGGGGTGATCCAAATCTGGTAAAAATTTTAATGACAGTGTAGAATAATATCATGTAAGGATATTCTTTGTTCTAGTCCATGGCAATTCCCTTTCAAACTGGCTGTTCATTTCTTTTTATATAGACAAGGTCTTAGTTACATTTTCTGCACCTCTACTGGGCGCAAGTAGTGATAGTAGTGACACCCTTTCTTTGGTGTCCTCACAAGCCAGAAACCTCTCTTTAATTGTACACCCAAAGGGGCATTGTTTTGATGTTGTGTCATGCAAAAGGGAAGCAGGGTGGAGACCCCTGTGTATTTATACTTTCTTGCCCCACCCATGGACCTCCTGGATAACCAAGGTGTTTGGTATTATTGGTAACTACATTAGTCAGGGAATCAGCCCACATAAGGGGTCTTACCCATGAAGGGTCAGGAGCATAAGTCCAAAATACTTACCCTCTTGTCCCAGGTAAAATTACCGTACATCTGATGATTGCTAGCGTGGCTAGAAAGGCATTCTCAGGCAGTCTTGGGTTTCTGATTACCTCACAATTTCTTCCCTGAGGTTTGATGTTCTGATTGATATTTCTCTGTTTCTGGATCTATTTTTTTCCCCCCATCAGTTTATGTTGTTCATTATATTCCACAAATGAGTGAGATCATGTGATATTTATCTTTCTCTGCCTGGCTTATTTCACTAAGCATAATGTTCTCCATCTCCATCCATATTGTTGCAAATGGTAAGAGCTCCTTCTTTTTTACCGCAGCATAGTATTCCATTGTGTAGATGTACCACAGTTTTTTAATCCACTCATCTGCTGATGGGCACTTAGGCTGTTTCCAAATCTTAGCTATGGGGAATTGTGCTGCTATGAACATAGGGGTGCATATATCCTTTCTGATTGATGTTTTCAGTTTCTTAGGATATATTCCTAGAAGTGGGACCACTGGGTCAAATGGGAGTTCTATTTTTAGTTTTTTAAGGAAACTCCATACTGTTCTCCACAGTGGCTGCACCAGTCTGAATTCCCACCAGCAGTGCACGAGGGTTCCTTTTTCTCCACATCCTCGCCAGCACTTGTCATTTGTTGACTTGTTGATAATGGCCATTCTGACAGGTGTGAGATGGTACCGCATTGTTGTTTTGATTTGCATCTCTCTGATGATTAGTGACTTAGAGCAGGTTTTCATATATCTCTTGGCCTTCCTTCTGTCTTCTTTCGAAATTGTCTATTTAGATCAGTTGCCTATTTTTTGTTTGGATTGTTTATCTTCTTTTTGTTAAGCTGCATGAGTTCCCTGTAAATCTTGGAGATTAAACTCTTATCGTTGACAACATTGGCAAATATGTTCTCCCATGCAGTGGGCTTTCTTGTTGTTTTATTGATGGTTTACGTTGCTGTACAAAAGCTTTTTATTTTGCTGTAATCCCATTTGTTTATTTTCTCTTTAGCTTCCATTGCCCTAGGAGCAGTATCAGTGAAGAAGTTCTTTTGGCATATGTCAGAGATGTTTCTGCCTGTAGATTCCTCTAGTATTTTTATGGTTTCCAGTCTTATGTTTAAGTCCTTGATCCATTTTGAGTTTATTTTTGTGTATAGTGTAAGTTGGTGGTCTAGTTTCATTGTTTTTTGCATGTGTCTGTGCAATTTTCCCAACACCATTTATTGAAGAGACTGTCTTGACTCCATTGTATGTTCATGCCTCCTTTGTCAAATATTAATTGAGCATAGCGATTTGGATTGATTTCTGGGTTCTCTATTCTATTCCATTGACCTATATGTCTGTTCTTATGCCAATACCAGGCAGTTTTGAGAACAGTGGCTTTGTAATATAGCTTGAAATCTGGTATTGAGATCCCTCCTATTTGTTCTTCTTTCTCAGGATTGCTGTAGCTATTCGGGGTCTTTTTTTATTCCAGATGAATTTTTGGAAAATTCATTCTAGGTCTGTGAAGTATGCCATTGGTATTTTAATGGGAAGTGCATTGAAATTATAGATTAATTTGGGTAGTATGGACATTTTGATGATGTTGATTCTATCAATCCATGAACATGGTATGTTCTTCCATCTGTTTATGTCTTCCTCTATCTCTTTTTTTCAGTGTTGTGTAATTTTCCGCATATAGGTCTTTTACCTCCTTAGTTAGGTTTATTCCTAGGTATCTTAATTTTTTTGGTGCGATGGTAAATGGGATTGCTTTTTTAGTCTCTCTTTCTGTAAGTTCATTATTGGTGTATAGAAATGCCATAGATTTCTTAGCATTTATTTTGTATCCTGCTACTTTGCCGAATTCATTTATTAAGTCTAATAATTTTTTGATGGAGTCTTTAGGGTTTTCTATGTACAGTATCATGTCATCTGCCAATAAGGACAGTTTTACTTCTTCTTTTCCAATTTGTATGCCTTTTATTTCTTCTTCTTGTCTTATTGTAATGGCTAGTATTTCCAACACTATATTGAACGGGAGTGGTGAGAGTGGGCATCCCTGTCTTGTTCCTCTTCTTAGGGGAAATGGTTTTAGTTTTTGCCCATTGAGTATGATATTGGCTGTGGGTTTGTCATATATGGCTTTTATTACGTTGAGGTATGATCCTTCTATTCCCATCTTGCTGAGAGTTTTTATCAAGAAAGTGTGTTGGATTTTGTCAAATGCTTTTTCTGCATGAATTGATATGACTATATGGTTTTTATCTCTCAATTTGTTTATGTGATGTAGGACGTTTATTGATTTGCGAATATTGTACCATCCTTGCATCCCAGGGATAAATCCTACTTGGTTGTGGTGTATGAGCTTTCTGATGTACTGCTGGATTCGATTTGCTAGAATTTTGTTGAGGATATTGGCATCTATGTTCATGAGGGATATTGGCCTGTAATTCTCTTTCATTGTGTTATCTTTATCTGGTTTTGGTATTAGGGTGATGCTGGCTTCATAGAAGGAGCTTGGGAGTGTTCCTTCTTGAATTTTTTGGAATAGTGTGGAGGATAGGTTTTAGCTCTTCCTTGAATGTTTTGTAAAACTCCCCTGTGAAGCCTTCTGGCTCCAGGCTTTTGTTTGCTGGAAGTTTTTTTTATGACTGCTTCAATTTCTTCCATAGTTATCAGCCTATTGAGATTTTTAGTCTCTTCCTGAGTAAGTTTTGGAAGTTTGTGTTTTTCTAGGAATGTCTTCATTTTCTCCAGGTTGTCTAGATTGTTGGAATAGAGTTGTTCATAGTATTTTTTGACAATCCTTTTTATTTCCGTGGGGTCTGTTGTTATTTCACCTCTTTCATTTCTGATTTTGTTTATTTGTGTCCTCTCTCTTTGCTTCTTGGTGAGCCTGGCTAGAGGTTCATCAATCTTGTTTATCCTTTCAAAGAACCAGCTCTTGGTTTTGTTGATCTTGTGTATTGTTGTTTTTTTTTTTTTTGTCTCTATGTCATTCATTGCTGCTCTGATCTTTATTATTTCCTTTCTTCTGCTCACTGTGGGCTTTTCTTGTTGCTCCCTTTCTAATTCTTTGAGTTGTTGAGGTAGATGATCTATTACCATTTTTTCTTGTTTTTTGAGATAGGCCTGTAGAGCTATACACTTCCCTCTCACGACTGCTTTCATTGTGTCCCATAGGATTTGCAATGTTGTGTTTTTATTGTCATTAGTCTCCAGGATGTTTTCAATTTCTTCTTTGAGCTCATTGATAACCCAATCATTGTTTAGTAGCATGCTATTCAGTTTCCAAGTGTTTGAATTTTTTGGAATGTTTTTATTGTAGTTTATTTCTAATATTATGCCATTGTGGTCTGAGAAAATGCTTGAAAGGATTTCAGTCTTTTTGAATTTGGGGAGACTTTCCTTGTTATTCAATATGTGGTCTATTTTTGAGAATGTCCCATATGCACTTGAGAAGAACGTATATTCCATGGCTTTGGGGTGAAATACTCTGAAGATGTCAATTAGGTCCATCTGATCTAGTGTGTCATTTAGAATTGCTGTTTTTTTGCTGATTTTTTGTCCAGAGGATTTATCCATTGATGTCAGTGGTGTATTAAAGTCCCCTACTGTGATTGTATTGATGTAGATCTCTCCCTTGATATCTTCCAGGAGATTTTTTATGTATTTGGGCGCTCCTGCATTGGGTGCATAAACGTTTACCAAAGTTATATCTTCTTGCTGGATTGCTCCCTTTAGTATTATGTAGTGGCCTTCCTTATCTCTTATCATGGCCTTTACTTTGAGGTCTATTTTATCTGATATAAGTATCGCAACCCCAGCTTTTTTCTCATTTCCATTTGCCTGTAAAATGTTTTTCCATCCCTTCACTCTCAGTCTGTGTGAGTCTTTTGCTCTAAGGTGGGTCTCTTGTAGACAGCAAATATATGGGTCATGTTTTCTTATCCATTCAGCTACCCTATGTCTTTTGATTGGTGCATTTAATCCATTTACGTTTAATGTTATTATTGATAAGTACCTGTTTGTTGACATATTATTCCTTTTGTTTGTGTTTCTTCTTGCCTTTCTCTTTCTTCTTTTTACAGCAGGAGCTTGTATTTTTATAAGAATATGACCATTTCTTCTAGATTGTCTATTTTGTTGGAATAGATTTGTTCATAGTATATTTTCATAATCGTTTGTATTTCTGTGGGATCAGTCATTACTTCACCTCTTTCATTTCTGATTTTGTTTATTTGGGTCCCCTCTCTTTGCTTCTTGGTGAGCCTGGCTAGAAGTTCATCAATTTTGTTTATCCTTTCAAAGAACCAGCTCTTGGTTTTGTTGATCTTTTGTATTTTTTTTTTTTTTTTGGTCTCTATGTCGTTTATCTCTGCTCTGATCTTTATTATTTCCTTCCTTCTGCTTATGTTGGGCTTTTCTTACTAACTCTTTCTAACTCTTTGAGTTGTAGGGTTAGATAGTTTATTACCATTGTTTCTTGTTTTTTGAGATAGCCTGTAGAAGTATCAACTTCCCTCTCAAGACTGCCTTCACTGTGTCCCATAGCTTTTGGATTGTTGTGTTTTCATTGTAATTTGTTGCCATGTTGCTTTCTATTTCTTCTTTGATCTCTTTGGTAACCCAATCATTGTTTAATAGCATGCTATTTAGCCTCCAAGTGTTTGATTTTTTAAATTGTTTTTATTGTAGTTGATTTCTAGTTTTATGCCATTGTTATCTGAGAAGATGCTTGATATGGTTTCTATCTTCTTGAATTTGAAGAGCCTTTGCCTGTGTCCCAATATGTGGTCTGTCTTTAAAAATGATCCATGTGCACTTGAGAAGAAAGTATATACTGTGGATTTGGGGTGAAATGTTCTGAAGATGTTAATTAATTCCATCTGTTCTAGTGAGTCATTTAGGATTAATATTTCTTAGCTGATTTTTTGTTGACATGATTTGTCCAGTGGTGTTAGTGGGGTATTAAAGTCCCCTACTATGACTGTATTGCTGTCAATCTCCCCTTTGATATTCTCCAGAAGTGTTTTTATGTATTTGGGTGCTCCTGTATTGGGTGCATGTATGTTTACCAGAGTTATATCTTCTTGTTGAATTGCTCCCTTTAGTATTATGAAGTGGCTTTTCTTATCTCTTGTTATGGTCTTCACTTTAAGGTTTAATTTGTCAGATATAAGTATTGCTACACCAGCTTTTTTTTTTTTCATTTCCTTTAGTCTGGAAAACCTTTTTCCATCACTTAACCATCAGTCTGTGTGAGTACTTTGTTCTGAGGTGGGTATCCTGTATCTAGCAGATAGATGGGTCAGGTTTTCTTACCCACTATGTCTTTATTTTGGGGCATTTAATCCATTTACATTTAAAGTGATTATTGATAGGCACTTGTTTGTCGCTATTTTTATTCTTTATACCGGTGTTCCTTCTTCCCTTCCAATTTCTTCTTTTTACAGCAGACCCTTTAGTATTTCTTGCATTGCTGGTTTTTTGGTAATAAACTCCCTTACTCCTTTTTTATCTGTGAAGCTCATGATTTCACCCTCAATTTTGATTGATAACCTTGCTTGGTACAATATTTTTGGATTCAGACCCTTGCTTTGCATGACTTTATATATTTCATTCCATTCCCTTCTGGCCTGATGTATTTCTGTTGAGAAATCTGTTGATAGTCTGATGGGTGATCCTTTGTAGGTAACTTTCTGTCTCTCTCTGGCAGTCTTTAAGATTCTTACTTTGTCGTTGGTGTTTGCCAATTTCATTATAATGTATCTTGGTTTTGGTCTTTTGGGGTTCATCTTGTTTGGGACTCTGTGAGCTTCTTGGACTTGTATGAGTTTTTTCTTTGCTATATCAGAGAAGTTTTCTGCAATTATTTCTTCAAACAGGTTTTCTATTCCTTGCTAAGTTTCCTCTCTTTCTGGTACCCCTATTATGCATATGTTGTTTCATTTCATGTTGTCTCAAAGTTCACTTAGGCTCTCCTCCTGTTTTTTAAGTATTTTTTCTAGATGATGCTCTCCTTGGGTATTTTTCCTACCTTGTCTTCTAGCTCACTGATGTGGTCCTCTGCTTCTTCTAGTCTACTGATGATTCTTTCTATTGAGTTCTTTATTGCAGTGATGTCGTTTTTAATTTATTTTTGGTTTTTCATTTCCTCTTGGTTCTTACACATATTGTTGAATTTGTCTTCCATCATTTTCAGTGACCTTATGACCATTTCTCTGAATTCTTTCTCTGATATCTTGCTTGCTTCCATTTCATTTACTTCCTTTTCTGGTGATGCCTCCTTTTCTTTTGTATGTGGGCTGTTTCTTTGTCTCCCCATGATCACTCCTGTATGGGTGCCTGGTTATGTAGCTCTCTCTCTCCTGCATTGACTTAAAGGCACAAAATACAACACAACAAGACACAATGCACAAGGCACCAAACAGAAATGTATTCTTGATACTAAAAACCCCAAATAAAAGTGACCCCCAGAGAAAAGAGAATTAGGGGATAAAAAAAAAAGAAAAGAGTACAAAAATGATATTGAGAAAAGGAAAAATGTAAGAGAAAAGAAAGAAAAGAAAGAGAAGGGGGAAACATATATGTATATGGGGAGAAAACTCCAATAAAACATCAACTAATCCACAAATTGCAAGCAACAAACACCCAGAGATGAATGCAAACTACAAACAACAACTATTCCAAAAAAATTCAAACAACAAATACCCAAACAACAAACACCCAGATGAATCTGAGGAGGCAGAGTTTATTTTCAAAAGGTAAGGTCAAGGACTTGAATGAATAGAGAGATAGCCACAATTCAATATAGAGGAGGTAGAAAGAGAATGAGTATATAAGAAGAAAAGTGAAAAACAAAATACAAAAAAGGGAAAAAAATATATGTATCTTACCTAATAATAGACAAACATGTAAATTGACCGTACCTTGATATGCCCACAGCCAATCAGAGTAATATGCAAATTAACCCAAGAAATATGGCGGTAAATTAGCATACATAGGCATCAGTGGCCTTAGTCCTGGGAACATCTTCGGCACCCAGGTCACTTGGAGGTAGGTCCTGCATGGGCCTTGAGTGGCCTGGGAAGGTCCTGAGCCAGGGGGCGCCTGGGCAGGGCTGAGCCTGCAATCAGAGCCAAGGGGGGGCGCCTGCCTAGGCCTAAAGCCTAGGCTAGAGGCTTTAGGCCTGAGCAGGGGAGAAGCCAGCCATCAGAGGGAGCTGGGGTCCTCTGCCCAGGCCCTGAGGCTTTAGGCCTGGGCAGGGGCGGAGCCGGTGATCAGAGGGAGCTGGGGGCGGAGCCGGCCATCGGAAGGAGCTGGGGGCCACCTACCCTGGCCCCAAGGCTTTAGGACTGGGCAGGTGCCGAGCCGGCGATAGGTGTGAACTACAGAGGAAACACCTTTTCTGATGCTCATTGGCTAAGCTCCCTGTATGCCACTAGTAATATTCTTAGTAATTTGGGTAATAAGAATCCAAAGAGGTGATCTAGGGTTTTTCCACCATACTCCTGGAGAAAAAAAATGAAGGTCTGCTGCTGGAGGGCTAAGAAATGTCATATCCTGCCCTAGCCGGTTGGCTCAGTGGATAATGCCTCAGCCTGCCAACCGCAGGGTCTGGGTTTGATTCTCATCGAGGGCATGTACCTAGGTTGCAGGCTCCTGCGGAGGCAACCAATCAAAGTGTTCCTCTCACTTTGATGTTTCTCTCTGTATTTCCCTTTCTCTTCCACATTCTCTAAATATCAATGGAAGCATATCCTCAGGTGAGGATAAAAAGAAACAACAAAGAAATAAATGTCATATCCTATGAAAGACACATCTTGAATATGCCTAAAGAAAGTTGTCATTTTTTCATGGTGAAGGAACTGGAGTTCATGTTGATGAAAACACCTTGGTAGCTGCAGTGACTGGCAGTGGCTGCAGCAGCTGGGTAATGGGGCTGGTGCCTTCCCCTGATCAACCTGGTCACCTCCCACAAAGGGAGGCCAGACTGTGACTTAGCTGTCAGTAGGACATCCCCTGAGGGCTCCCAGTATGTGAGAGGGGGCAGGCTAGGCTGAGGGACTCCCCCCTCCACAGTGCACAAATTGTGCATTGGGCCCCTAGTGTGTGTGTGTGTGTGTGTGTGTGTGTGTGTGTGTGTATAAATTTTCCCCTTCTTTAATCTATCTATCTATTTATGTATTAGTTAACTATTGGAATGGGAGAATAGAAAGTAGATAGTTCTGAGTTGGTGATTGGAATTAGTTAAGCTATTAGTATAAGAAGACAACAAGCGAGGAGTGGAAAAACAGAAGCCAAAAAAGGGGAGAAAACAAGCAAATAAACAAAACCCCAAACTAATCAATAATCAAACAAACAAAAACAACAAGACAGAAAGAAAAAGGCAAAACAAAAGACAAAAAAACAAAAAAAAAGAAAAAAAGAAAGAGAAAAAAGCTTGGATAGTGAAGAGAGAGAAGAGAGAAGTTTATATGGACTTGGAGCAGGTTAGTGGGAATTAGATATATAAGTAAGATCAATTTTTAACAGGGGGTAAAAAGAAAGGATAGCGAAAAACTAAAGCAGGAACTGGGTAAGAGAAACAGGACAAAAAAAGGGGAAAAGTGAGGAAGAGAGTGTTGGCATAAAGGAAAAATTGAGATAGAGTAAAGTAATGCTAATGGAAAAATGAAAATAGAATGTAGAACACTAATCCCAAAATAAAATAAAATAAAGAAAAAATAAAATAAAACTTAAAAAGGTAAAGTAATAGTAGTAATAATAATTAAAAATAATAAAAAAGGTAAAATCAAGTGAGAAAAAACAATTAGTTTCTTAAGTAAAAGGTAAAAAATAAAAATGTGCAGTAGTGAAGGTCATTCACTTCCTCTACTTTTCTGTTTGGCACGTCTGTTTCCTGTCAGGTAGTCAGGACAGTATTAAAGTTCTCTGCGATCCACAGCTCCTCTGTGTCATAAGCCACAACCCTGTTTTAAAGCTGGCAGAATGTCTTTGTTTCTCAGTCTGCCTTTAGTTGTATATACACAAGAGTCAATTTGTGATTCAACCCCTGGGTGGCAGTGTTTCTGTATTTACATCCAGGACTATAAGTCCTCTCTACTCAGTATTTAGATTTTGCTTTCCCTGCTGCACTTAATACTGGGTTGGGGGAATGGACTGCCCCAGAGCTGGTTTTCTGTTCATCTCTCCCCACTCTGATCCCCAGGTTCCACAAAAACAACTTTCCCCTGCAGTCTCTGTGAGTGTTTTTAATTGGAAGTTCCTATGTACTGGGCTTAGTAATCAAAAGCAAGGATTTAAAAAGAAAAAAAGCCAGAGTAAGCACGTGGACTCGCAACTTTCCCCCCGGCTCTGCACACGTCTCTGCGCATGTCTTTTTCCCCTGGCACTGTGCAGCTGGTATACTGGTAGAACTTCAGGCTGCCTTTCTGGGCCCAGCCCAGCTGTGGGTTGATTTCTAGAGCTCTCTTCTGCCAGCAGCCCTGTGGACCCCCTTCCACATTCACAGACTACACTGACCCCAACAGCCGTGGATTTTGTGGGGCGCAGTCTTCCTCTGAGACTCTAGATCCTGCTGCGTGTGTTTCTCCCTCCAGCCTGGATCCCAGACATCACCTTCCTCAAGGTGATATCTGACCTTTCGGTTCATGGATTGCCTCACCAGCTCTGTTTAATTTTCCAATTCCAGGTGGGTGTTGATCGATTCAGCTCTTCCTTCTATCTGCTCTGTGAGAAGGTGCAGGGTTTGTCCACATCTGCGTATTCGTGCCGCTTTGTCTCCACCTGGACAGACGATTTAGGTGCCTGTGGTCAGGGAGGCTGGAGTCCTGGTGTTTGTGGCTTCACAGTTGAGGCAGCTGGTCCCTGGAAGTTGTGGTTGTAGGGTCTCGGGAGGTATCCGACATCTCCCTAGTTGAAGGTAAGGCTGGGCTTCCGATCCCAGTTGATCTCCCAATCACAGCCAGTCTCCCCTTCAAGATGACATGGTCTCTGTGGCAGAGCCGGCTGCTCTGGGAGAGATTTCAGCCACAGTAGAGGATGCCTTGTCAGGAGGGGCCAGTCTGCCAGTCCCCAATAGTCCCTTGGAATATAGCTGTCCCTCACTCACAAATACAGACACTCCCCGCTCATCCATGCACTCTCCTTTTGTTTTCTCACTCTCACACTATCTAGCAGCCTGCCATCCAGTCGGCAGCCATCTTGGATCTTGCCTTCATATTCTTTTGTAATGTTTAGAATATTACATATTCTTTTGTAATGTTCAAATATGCCCATTAATAGACCATGTATTTCTCCCTTTCATTTTGGAAAGTAGTCATTTCCAGAAATGGAGTTGCCTGCATCACAGTTTGTTTCTTTAAAAATCCTGATGTCTTATTTCCAACATTAAAAATATGTTATTTCAGCTTTGAAGTTATTTCAACGTTTACAACATTGACTGTGCAACTGTGATGACGAGCAACACAGTTGGAAATAGTCTCTAGTGGCATCCAGAGTCATGAAGAAAAAAAATTATATCTTATCAGCCACTTCAAACACTGTTGAGCCCCTTTCCCTATGACATTTAGAGCATTTCTGTGAATTAAAGCACTAAAGACTCACTGTCCCTTCTTCACATAGCACTCTGAAAATTTATACTAGTGGCCACAATTTGATTTGATATGCAACTTTTTAATGTTAAATCAAAATCATGGCTTAAAATACTCTATGTTTGTTAATGATTCTTATATATAGAAAATTCTAGGTCTAGCCTACTAATCCCAGGCAAGGATGGGAGGTGCAGTGGGGCTAACTCTGGTGGTTTTGCCCCAACGGGAGCAAGCCTGGATCTCCAGACCCTCAACTGATTCACAGACACACAAGTTAAATAAATGCTTACTGTTTGTGTCCTGAGATTTTGTAGTTGTTTGTTATGAAGTAATAGCTTACAAAACTTCACTCCCAGCATTACCTCCCTCAAGTCAACTTGCAACATGGCAGCTAGGGAGGTCCTTTTAGAGGTCACATTTTGTCAGTTATCTGTTGCCCCTGAAACTGGCTGCAAATGATTCTCCTTTCACTAAGACTAAAACCAAACCTTTGTGAAAGCCCACATGATCTACTCCCCACTCACTTCCTCGCTTGCTCTGCTCTAGCCACGCGCCTTTCCTTGCTGTCTTCAAACATTCCAGACGAGGCTGGAACTTTCCCTCTGCAGATATCTCTACCTTGCTCAAGTTTATGATTAAATGTCATAATCTCAGAGAGGCCTACTCTAATCATCTATTTAAATTCCAGCCTGCACTCTAGTCCCCATCCTGTGTTCTCAACCTCCCCCCACTGCTCTAGTTTTCTCTCATATGGTGCTCACTTGGTAATATATCTCACGTTTGTTGCTAATGTCTGCCATTTTCTAGAATAGAATGTAAGCTGTGAGGGCAGGAAGCTTTGTTTTGTTCACTCATGTATTCTAAGCATCTGGAACAATGCCTGCCATATTGTAAGTACTTGTTAGATATTTGTTGAACAAATAAAGGTCAAGGGGTATGCTGGTGACCACCGAGGTTCTCTTGAATGACACTGTGTGGATGACACTTTTCTTTGCCTGCAGAGGCCTGCCTGGCCACCGTGACAGTATTTTGTCAGAATGTTCCTAACAAGCCTTTTCTGTCCTACCTCACCAGGCACAAAATTATTTTCAAAATGGAAAATCTTTTCTCTAACAAGGGCTTTCAGTAAAAAAAGATAACATAAAAAGTTACAGGGTGTTGTACTTTATTTGTCTCACGCAAGCCAAGAACCAACTTGCACTCTATTCATTGTGCGACTGAAACGTGAAATGCCAACCAGCAAACACGTGACTACAAAGGCTTCTACCGTGAGAACCATGTCCTGAAGCTCACTCTTGTTTCCCCGCTAGACATGACTTTTATAATTAAACAAGCTTAACAAAGCTTTGTTACCAGTAGAGTTTGGCCCATTTTTGCTGTTAAACATGCAACTCTGAATGATGTTTCTGTGGCTTATGACTCCTTTCCAATTTTGGGCTGAATTTGTCAATTTTGTACTGAAAAGTATTATTTTGTACTATTCTAGAAAAAAATCAAATGTCTTACCACAAAAGGTAAAATAAGATTCCCTCCTCACTCTGAAGATGCAGGTAAAGTGTGATGCCCTCCTCTGACACGTTTCCTAACGGATGATGTCCTGCGAGGGGTGGACTGGTGACAGTGGAATTTCAGATACTTTCCCTTCCTGTGATTGTCGTCCCTGTGGACTCACCTGCCTGGCCACCAGAACCACACACCATGTTCTCACAAGAGCCTGGTTTGCTGCCTAAAAGTGCATTACTTGAAATTACAGTATTTGCAGTACTATTTCCATCTCTACCTTTTTTGTTCCAATGAACAACTTTTGAATTATTGACCAATTTTATGAAGTGTGATGACACAATTGTAAGAAACTATATATATATATATATATATATATATATATATATATATATATATATGACAAATGTAAACAATAATGCCCATTATAAGGAGAAAATCCATGAAACAAGATGAGCTTTGCCCTGTTAACTATGGAGTAGCTAACTGAAGAGGAATTGGGGCAAAGTGGCCAACACCATCCTTATCAGACCAGAACAAACTTTAAAAATAGAAGGATTTTTGTGAAAATCACAGTGAATATTACATGACAGAATCAAATGGTTTTGCTACTTTATCTCTGAAGTTGCCAGCAGACTCCTGGAGTTGGCTAGAAATGCAGGACCTCAGGTCCCACCACAGACCTTTAGAATCTGCATCTGCATTTTAAAGAGACCCTCAGGGCATTCAAATGTCCAGTGAAGTTTGAGAAGCAGTTCTCTGGACATCTGTTTTGTGACTAAGATGGCTGTTAGGAGGGTGTCCTTTCTAAATAGAGAATAGAACAGAAGGTCTGCAGGTCGTCCAGGGCGGCCACCTGCACTGAATGAGTTGGTAATCCCTGACTGCAGCAATAGCCATCTCTTCATTTACATCTGGTGCAGAGGGTTGGAAACAGGGGTAGCTCTTGGTGAAGGTTTCACCAGGAAAAGGGGTGCACTTGGAGGCCTGTAGCCAAGGTTGACCAGCCAGAGTTGGGCCAAATTCTGATACAGTTACTCTCAGATTTATTGTTATGAAAAGGGTACAATTGGAGTGATTTGGTGGATGATGTTTGAGGCCACAGAGGCTTTAAGGGAGCAGTTATTTTTTCTCCTTTTGTTCAGGCAGCTGTGGCTTCCAAATGTGCTGCGTTTGATGGGGATTTACAACTTAATGATTCACAGGTTTTTCAAGTTAGTGCTTTTCTAGCTAGACAGTGGTATCTGCAAATCATGTAGCTATAGCTGGGGGATGAGAATTAGATCACAAATGAGAGCACCATTTCTGTCACCTTCTAATTGCTTTTTATCCCATGTGTTCCTTATGGCCCTAGCAAACCTGATACCACCCTCAGGCCCTAAAGTTCCCCTTCCCATAAACACCACAGCTTGTTCCTGCTTTTCCTTGTCCCTGGAGTGTCTTCCCAACATTCCATACAAAACACCAGTTCCTCTGGGAAGCCTTTGATGATTGTCTGTGACTGGATAACATCTCTCCCTTCCAGAAAGCCCCTGAGTGATTCCCAATCTTTGCTGCACATTAGAATCATCTGGGAAACTTTAAGAAATGCTGACATTCAGGTCACAGCCCTGACCAATTCAGTAAGAGTTGCTGGGGGTGGGGCACAGGCAGCAGTAGTTTGTAAAGCTGTCCAGGTCTGTACAATGTTCAGCCAGGATGGAGAACCAGTACCATAATCCTGTTCCTATTAGGGTCTACTTAAGCCTAACTCTGGGATGGATTACACAAGAGACCACTATTTTCACTTTACCCCTATGCCCTGATTGGGAGATCTCAAGTCAGGAAAGTTTTCTCATTTCTGTATCCCTGATAGCATCTAGCAGATAGCTCAGTGAATCCCAACATTATTTCTCCCTCCATCATTGGTCCTGCTTTGGGGCCCTTGGGTGACCACTGACTCAGAGTAGAGGATTTGTAGGTACTGCCGCTCTTGTTGCCACCATCACATCCATCTCTGGATTCAGGTATTAGGGCCTGGGAAGCCATATATATTATGCAAAGTGTCCCCTCAGGAGTTCGACCGGGAGACCAGAGTTTGATCACTCACTATGATGTGAGCTGACCACCAGGGGGTGGTGTGGAATGAAGGAAGGCCATAGCCCAGAGCTGGCAGCTGGGGAAGGAAGGCCCCTGCCAGCAGCCAGCAGCTGGAAGGAAGGCTCTGGCTGGCAGCCAGAAGGCCCCAATCATCCCTGATCACTGGCCAGGCCTAGGGACCCTACCCATGCTTGAATTTAGTGCACCGGGCCTCTAGTATCTATATGTGCTGAGACCAGGGCAGCAAGACTCGGGTATTCTAGAGCCATTATCATTAAACAAGGATTCTACTCTGCTAGGAAAAAAAGTGTGCTTAAGGGTATAGATGGCTACAAACTTCTTTTTGTCTGTTCAGAAAGTTTTAGTTTGAATTAACTATTGCTACATAACAAATTATTGCAAAATTTGAGATGAAACAAACACATTATATAATTTAATTCTCCTGCTTTCTCTGGATCAGGAATTTGAGAGTGGCTTCATTGCATGGCTCTGTCCCTCATTAAGCTGCAGTCAAGACTTAAACTGAGACTATGGTGGCCAAAGGCCTCACTCCCATGGTAAAAGTTGCTGCTGGCTTTTGGCAAGAGGCCTCAATTATTTGTCACATGACCTCCACATGACTGCTTGAGTGTCTTCAGGACAGGGCAACTGATTTACCACCAGAGTGAGGATACAAGAGAGAAAGGCATAATTTGAAATGTTTTTTATAATTATGTACTACTAATAGCCCTGTGCAAGAATCCGTGCGCCAGTAGCTCACTGCCACCCTCCAGTAGCTCTCCGCCCACTGCCCCTCCCTCCTGTAGCTCCCCTGCCCCCTTCCCCCCGGCCCCCCCTCATAGCTTGCTGTCCTGACCCCTCCTGTAGCTCTCCGCTGCCTGCTTGTAGCCAGTAGCTCGCTTCCACTCTCTTGTAGCTCTCTGCCCACTGCCCCACCCTCCTCTAGCTTTCTCCCCCTCTCCCCCCTCATAGCTTGCTGCCCTGCCCCCTCCTGTAGCTCTCTGCCACCCACTTGTAGCTCGCTGCCCCCCCTCCTGTGATCTGTGATCCGGTCATTATGCAGTCGGTCGTTACGCTTCATGGTGTAATGACCATTTGCATATTACATCTTTATTATATAGGACTAGTGGCCTGGTGCACAAAATTAATGCACATTAAAAGGGAATTAATTAGAGGAAATATTTTAATATTGCTATTTGCCCTTTCTCTATAATAGAAGTGTGAGAGATGAAAGGAAATGAGTAAAATGTATATGAAAATAACACATGATTTTATTAATAAACTAGTGGCCCAGTGCATGAAATTCGTGCACATTAAAAGGGGATTAATTAGAGGAAATAATTTAATATGGCTATTTGCCCTTTCTCTATAAAGTGTCAGAGATGAAAGAAAATTAGTAAAATGTATATGAAAACCTTGCTCCTGGGGTGCACCACGGGACCCAGAGTCAAGTCCCTTCCCACCCACATGCACCTCAAAATTTCATGAGACCCAGACCCGGCTGCCCTCCCCCCCCGCATTGGGCTAGATCCAGACCTGGCCAGCCCCACCCTTGTCAAGCCCTGCCGGGCAGGGGGCATAGCCTCAGGTCCCCTGGCCCAGCATCAGGATGGGGGGTGTGGCCTGAGGTCCCCCAGCCCAGCCAGGTGAAGAGGGCATGCCTTGAGGTCCCCCATCAAGCACCGCCAGGTGGGGGCATGGCCTGAGGTCCCCTGTCAAGCTTCACCAGGGAGGGGGGCACAGCCTCAGGTCCCCCAGCCCAGCACCAGGAGGAGGGCACAGCCTCAGGTCCCCCGTCAAGCCCCACCAGCAGGGGGGTGCAGCCTCAGGTCCCCCATCAATCCCTGCTGGGTGTGGGGGGTGCAGCCTGAGTTCCCCCAACCCAGCACTGGGGGTGCACCTTGAGGTCGCCCATCAAGCCTCGCTGAGTGGGGGGCATGGCCTGAGGTCCCCCAGCCTGGCACTGGGGTGGGGGAAGCAGCCTGAGGTCCCCTAGCCCAGCACCAGGACAGGAAGCACACCTTGAGGTTTCCTGTGAAGCCCAGCTGGGCGGGGGGCATGGCCTGAGGTCCCCCAGCCTGATGCCAGGGTGGGGGGCAAGGCCTGAGGTCCCCTGTCAAGCCCTACAAGGGTGGGGGAGGGCATAGCCTCAGGTCCCTGCTGATTGCTCATTAAGGCTCCTTATGGGAACTTGGCTTCAGCTGTGGGCGCAGCCATCTTTGTGACAGAGTGATGGTCAATTAGCATATTCCCTCTTTATTAGATAGGATAAACAATAACAAAATGATATAAAAACAAACACATGATATAAAAATAGCAAAAACATGATAGAAAAACAACATTGATGCAAACAATAACTGATAAAGTGATTAAACTTATTCTAATATCTCCCTGTATACCACATTAAGAGTGAAAACACTTTCAGAGTGCTTGACTAATTTCCCTTGGGATGAAGTATTTACAACTTTAACTTTAAAGTCACACACTCTTTGAACTCAAGAGAAAGCACCATATAACTGACCGTGTACTAAAACGGGTTCAGGGAGGAATATTCCTACTCTTTCTAGAGTTTGTCCTTGTGATTTATTAATAGTCATCACAAATGCTGTCATCATGGGAAACTGTCGTTGAATTAATTTAAATGGGAGGCCAGTGGCAGATAGGGACAAATCAATTCTTGGAATCAGAACAACCTCTCCCTCTTCAGCTTCGATTATGTTAGGTCATAATCTTTTTATAATAAATCTAGGACCCCTACAAAGACCCCATTAACTATTAAGATTTCTCAATAGCATGATGATTACACCCACTTTCCATTTTAATTTATGACACAGCATTCCTGATAGAGTAATACTATTAAAAATTTGATGGGAAAATTTTCCTTTTCAGCATCATCTGTTGAGTCAATGGAATCATCACTCAAACAGGTGTGAAAATCTCCATCAAGTATATCCAAAATTTCTTCATTTAATTTTTGAACGTGCTCATTTTTTGGACAAAGAATCACATGTTTAGATATATTTTTAATATTATCTATAGAAATACTATTTCCAAAGGTAGCTTCAATAGCAGATCTGTTACAAATCATTTCATGGGGGATTTCAATAATATCTATTCCTAAATGAAAACTGCTATCAAGTTTGCCATCTCCAAGTTTTACTAACCATTCAGTATAAGCAGAATCCTCTGATCTCATATTTGTTGTAAGAGACAACTTTCTGAAACATCCCCAAACATCACAGTACTTTAAACTTGTTTGTACTATGGCTGATCGCATAGCATGCGGCACAACATTGAGACATTGTTGAAAGTCCCCTCCAAGAAGGAGAACTTTCCCACCAAAATTCAAAGTTTCTCTTAGTAATCTGTCTATGGTGTTTATAGCATGACTGGATGCCATAGTGCATTCATCAATAATAAGAAGCTGGGCCTTTTTAATGGTTTTAGAAACTACACTCTTTATATCTAGAAATTGAAGTTTCATTTAATGGAATTGGTCATTTATATTGGGAATGAAAGTTCTTCCACCAAGAAGTTTGCAGCAATTCCTATAGATGCTGAGGGTCAAACAATACCACCATGACCTCTAATATAATGTATTAAAACTTTATACAGATATGTTTTTCCACTACCACCTGGACCATCCAAGAAAAAGCATTTGGGATGTACAGTTTGATTTTCAATGGCTGAAGTTATAGTCTGAAAGGCTGCCAACTGTTCATTATTCAGAGAATTTATCAAAACCTCTGCCTGTTGTCGCTCGTACGATTCATCAGCTTTATTTGCATTTATTAATAAAGGATAGTCCGGAAGTTTGAAATGTGAACATTTCATTCCATGCAATGTGAATATCTCTTGAATTTCGTTAAGGGCATGCATTTCACAGGTTACACAGGCACCTTCTCTTTGGTGTAATTTCCAACAGAAATCTTCAATAAAATGAGATTTATTCTCATTCCAAAATTTGTCTGCAGCAGAAGGACATCCAAACACACATATGTATGCAAAAAGTTGCCATAGTTGTTTGGGCATATTAAGGATGATTGCATCATCAATTGTATCTTTCCAGATAGTGTCATCAAGTAATAATCCTCGGTGTTTAGCAGCTTCATGAAATGTATGATAAATTACACCTCCTGCAGTTTGCAGATCATCAAAACTTATCGCACCTTTTACATGCAGGAGAAAAAGTCTAAGGTAATATCGTTCTGGTTCTCTAAAGCTCACAGTGAACAGTCTACCTAATACTTTATTCCCACCCTTTTGGCGTTTTGTCCATAAAGAATTATTAAACACACTAGAGGCCCAGTGCACGAAATTCGTGCACGAGGAAGGGTGTGTGTCCCTCAGCCCAGCCTGCACTCTCTCCAATCTGGGACCCCTCGAGGAATGTCCGAAAGCCTGTTTAGGCCCAATCCTGGTGAGATCAGGCCTAAAAGGGCAGTCGAATATCCCTCTCACCATCAAGGACTGCTAGCTCTCAACCACTCGCCTGCCTGCCTTCCTGATTGCCCTTAACCACTTCTGCCTGCCAGCCTGATCACCCCCCAACCATTCCCCTGCCAGCCTGTTCGACACCTAACTGCTTCCCTGCTGGCCTGGTCACCCCTAGCTGCCCTCCCTTGCCAGCCTGATCACCCCTAACTGCCCTCCCCTGCAGACCTGGTACCCCAACTGCCCTCCCCTGCAGGCCTGGTCACCCCCAACTGCCCTCCCCTACAGATCTGGTCACCCCTAATTGCCCTCCCCTGCAGGCTTGGTTGTCTACTCATTCTGGGCTTTTCTTGTTGCTCTCTTTCTAATTCTTTTACTTGTAGAGTTAGATGATTTGTTACCATTTTCTCTTGTTTTTTTGAGGTAGGCCTGTAGCACTATAAACTTCCCTCTCAGGACTACTTTAATTTTGTCCATAGATTTTGGATTGTTGTGTTTTTATTTTCATTAGTTTCCGGGATGTTTTTAATTTCTTCTTTGATCTCGTTGGTTACCAAATCACTGTTTAATAGCATGCTATTCAGCTTGCAAGTATTTGAATTTTTGGGCTGTTTTTATTTTAGTTTATTTCTAATATTATGCCATTGTGGTCTGAGAAAATGCTTGATATGATTTCAATCTTCTTTTCTTTTAAAATATATTTTATTGATTTTTTTTTACAGAGAGGAAGGGAGAGGGATAGAGAGTTAGAAACATCGATGACAGAGATATCGATAAGCTGCCTCCTGCACACCCCCCCACTGGGGATGTGCCCACAACCAAGGTACATGCCCTTGACTGGAATCAAACCTGGGACTCTTCAGTCCGCAGGCCGACGCTCCATCCACTGAGCCAAACCAGTCAGGGCTCAATCTTCTTGAATATGGGGAGACTCTGCTTGTGACCCAATATGTGGTCTGTTTTTGAAAATGTCCCATGTGCACTTGAGAAGAATGTATATTCCGTGGTTTGGGGTGAAATGTTCTGAAGATGTCAATTAAGTCCATCTGATCTAGTGAGTCATTTAGGATTGCTGTTTCTTTGCTCATTTTTTTGTCTAGAGGATTTATTCAGTGATGTCAGTGGTGTATTAAAGTCCCCTACTATGATTGTATTGTTGTCGATCTCTCCCTTGATATCTTCCAGGAGTTTTTTTTTGTGTGTGTGTATTCAGGTGCTCCTGCATTGGGTGCATATATGTTTACCAGGGTTATATCCTCTTGTTGTATAAATACCTTTAGTATTATGAAATGGCCTTCTGTATCTCTTGTTAGGGCCTTCACTTTGAGGTCTATTTTGTCAGATATAAGTATTGCTACCCCAGCTTTTATTTCATTTCCATTTGCCTGGAAGATATTTTTCCATCCCTTCACTTTCAGTCTGTGTGAGTTCCTTCTTCTGAGGTGGGTCTTTTTGCAGCATATATGAGTCATGTTTTTTGATCCATTCACTCACTCAAAGTCTTTTGATTGGAACATTTAGTCCGTTTACGTTTAAAGTTATTATTGAAAGGTAATTGTTTGTAGCCATTTTTATTTTTTTTTGCCTATGTTCTTTCTTATCTTTTTATTTCTTCTTTTTACACCAGTCCCTTTAGCATTTCTTGCATTGCTGGCTTGGTAGTGATAAATTCTCTTAGCCTTTTTTTTTGTCAGTGAATCTCCTTATTTCCCTTTCAGTTTTGAATGATAGCCTTTCTGGATTCAGTCCCTTGCTTTGCATCACTTTGTAAATTTCCTTCAATTCTTTTCTGGCCTGATGTGTTTCTGTTGACAAATCATTTGATAATATAATTGGGAGCTCCCTTGTATGTAACATTCTGTCTCTTGCAGCCTTTAAGAGTGTCTCTTTGTCGTGAACATTTACCATCGTAATTATGATGTGTCTTGGTGTGGGTCTTTTCGGGTTCATCTTGTTTGGGATTCTCTGTGCTTGTGTGACTTTTTTCATCACCACATCAGGAAGTTTTCTGACATTATCTCTTCAAAAAGATTTTCTAACTCTTGTTCCTCTTCCTGTTGTTATGGCACCCCTATTATTCTTATATTGCTTCATTTCTTGTTATCCCATAGCTCCCTTAGGCTCTCCTCCTGTCTTTTAATTTTTTTATCCAATTGCAGTTCAGTTTGGGTGTGTTTTGCTTCCCTGTCTTCTAATTCGCTAATTTGGTCCTCTCCTTCTCCTAGTCTACTGTTGAAACTTTCCATGGTGTTTTTTATTGCAGCTATATTACTTTTCATGTCTTCTTGATTCTTACATAAGTTATTGATTTTTTTCATCTATTTCTTCTTGATTCTTATATAAATTGTTGATTTTTTCCTCCATCCGGTTTATGAACTGTATGACCCTTATTCTGAATTCTTTTTCTGACATATTATTGCCTCTGTTTCACTTAGCTGCTTTTCTGGTGATTCCTCCTTTTCTTTCCTTTGGGGGTTTCTTTGTCTACCCATTTTTGGTCTCACCTACTGATCTAGATGTTGAGTTGTGCAGGGGCTGCTCCTTGGGTGGCAGTGGCTCCTCAGGCTGTGGTTGCTCCTCAGGTGGTTGCTGAAGTGGCTGCTCCTCAGTTGGCACTGGCTCCTCTGGTGGGTGCTCTTCGCAGCAGTGGTGTCTCCTCTGGCTGGTGGGGGAGGCTGCTTACACAGCTGCTTTTCCTTGGACTGGGTGGGCTGCTCACATGGCTACCACTACTCATATCAGGGCTGGCTGCATGCTGATGCTGTTCCTCAGATGGAGCGGATTGCTCGTGAGGTTGCCGCTTCTTGGACAGGAGCAGGTTGCTTGCCAGGCTGGTGCTCCTTGTACGGGTGCAGGCTCCTTGCGCAGCTGCTTCTCCTCAGACAGGGGATGGGCTGCTTGCTTGGCTGCTGCTGCTCAGATAGGGGCAGGCCGCTCACTCAGCTGCTGCTTGGACAGGTGCTGGTTGCATGCGGCTGCTACTCCTCGGACCAGTGCAGGCTGTGCAGGACTGCTGCTCCTCGGACGTGGGCAGTCTGCTCATGTGGCTGCTGCTCCTCAGACAGGGGTGGGTCACTCACCCAGCTGCTGCTTGTCCATTAGGTTCAGGCTGCATGTGGCTGCTGCTCCTCAGACCAGTGAGGGCTACACAGGACTGCCGCTCTTTGGATGTGGGTGGTTTGCTCATGTGACTGCTGCTCCTTGGTCTGGGTGGGCTGCTTGGGTGGCTGCTGCTCCTCAAATGGGGGCAGGCTGCTCGTGGCACTTCTGTTCCTCTTATGGGGTGGGCTGCTTGTGTGGCTGCAGCTCCTCTGGCAGTAGTGAGTTGCACATGCAGCTGCTGCTCTTCAGCTGGCAGTGGGTCACTCACCCAGCTGCTACTCATCAGACTGGTGCAGGCTGCGTGTGGCTGCTGCTCCTCGGACCAGTGCTGGCTGCGCAGGGCTGCTGCTCCTTGGACATGGGCGGTCTGCTCATGTGGCTGCTGCTCCTCGGTCTGGGGAGGGCTGCTTGGGCAGCTGCTGCTCCTCGAATGGGTGCGGGCTGCTTGCGGTGCTGCTGTTCCTTGTATGAGGGTGGTCTGTGTGGGGCTGCCGCTCCTCAAATGTGGGTGGGCTGCTCTTGCGACTGCTGCTCCTCAGATGGGGCGGGCTGCTTGCATTGTTGCTGCGCCTCGGACGGGGGAGTGGGCTACTTATACAGCTGCTGCTCCTTGGACAGGGGCCGGAGGAAGTCCCATTCTTGCATGAATCTTCGTGCATCGTGCCTCTAGTATAGGATAATGCTGTGGAGTCTCCCAATAATAATAATTACGTGCATCTGAATCTTCTCTATTCAATAAGAACCAAGCCATCAAAGTTGAGTTATGTCTTTTATCCCTATCTAAAACTTCAGCAAAATCATCAGCATGAAAATACAAATTCTGTTAATTTGGCAAATCTTGTGATTGCATGAGATTGTTCATGCATTCGCATTGCAAAAAATTTCCAAACAGCCTCAGGAGTGCTCACATACCTAGAGTCAATGAAGTCCTGTACTTCATCATGGTTGATAATATTTTTTTCAGAAATTTGAATATTTGCACAATCGTACCCTTTATAGATGTATTTAAATAGATATTTGACACTTTTAATCGATCCACAGACTTCAACATTTATATGACAGTTATATTTGAGGCACAAATACGGGTTATAAGGGACAATCCAAGTGTTATTGACAACTTTATTTCCAATAAAAATGGTACTACCGGATCTTCCTTTGTATTTGGGATATCCATCAATATTTCCAATGGTTGCATTTTGAAATTCTTTTGGACATCCCTTCGAACATTTTCCATTTTCCATACATGGAATATTTGGGTTTTGTATTCCACATGGTCCATGTACCATATTTGATTTTACAATTTGAAAAAGTTGAGGACACTGGTCTTCATCTGGAATTTCTGCCTTAACTATATGGTCATTGTCATCTTCTGTCCATAATTTGGATTCACTATCTAATATCAATAATATGTGAGCGTGAGGCAGTCTGCGTTTCTGAAATTCAATGACATGAATTTTAGCTATTACTTTGCCAAATAAATGGAATTTACATATATCATTTAAAAGAGCACTCAGCTTAATATTAAAAACTCTGGTACCAAGTCAGGTCTGTTTCCAACTTTTTGCCAGCATTGTAAATTGTTTGTAATGTCTGCCCATTTGGGGTTGCGTGTCATGGTTATGAATTAATCACACTTGCCATACTTTGTTACAATTGCCATAGCATCCTGATATCACTGCTGCATATTTCTGGGACTACTCTCGAAAGATGATGAAAGTATTACCATTTTATCAATCAGCACATTGTCATTTTCAGATCTAGATTTGAGATAATCCATCAAACCACTGTATTTTTCAACTCTCAACTCAGATTGGTTTGCTTTGATGAAATTTATCCAATTAGCCTCCATTTTTAAATATTAATCCATGATAAACAGTTGAGTTCATTTTCCTGCATTTAAAATTGGATTGAATGTGTCCCGCACAGAGAGATAAAATCCATAATACTGCATTTGTGTGACTCGGGTCCTTACATTTTGTCTAGTATTATTGTTGGTTACACTGTTGTCTCTGATTCTTAATGCAATATCTGTTCCCCAACCTTTTTCACCATGTGGAAAAAGAATAGGATATGTCATTGCATCTAATGTAGGAAACAGGATACTGATTTGTTTCATTTTAGTGGCATTCGGATTATTGGGATCTTGTTTACAATGAATGAGCAAGTCCCTTTCAAAAGGAGGTTCTCCATCTTCGTTTCTGAATGACAGCAACCTCAGTTACATGGGGAGAATTATATCTACCTGGGTCACTGTTATGATCATATTTAATTGCCAATGTTACTTCCGTGGGAGCAATACCTTTTGCTTCTGCTTCAGATTGGGCTTCCTTTTCTACCTGATGTAGCATCTTGTACAATTTTGTTAAATTTATTTCATGCATGAGGTTGTTGATGTTGATCATGAGACTTTCTGAGCAGCCCTGGTTTTCTGGCATTGCTAATCTTTTACTTGTCGCTTTGGCCATATCCAAAATATAGAGTTGAGCAAATTTCTGAGAAACACCATCCAAAGGATGTAAAGTTCCAGTACGGTGATAAACTTGTCTGTGTATTCTAAAACAGTATGTCCCATATCCTGATGGCGATGCAATATTTGCACCCATGGAAGCAAAAGCAAAAGAACTATTTATGGAATGAATATTTTCCATGAAATTTTTACTGTCAGAATCTTTGTTTGTCATTAATCTTTTTAAATATGCTGTGTATTCTGAAAAATATATATCATTTGGACACACTTTACTACAACATCTATTAAACTTCCCATTGGATGGTTTTTCGTTAGAGAAATTTAGTGATAGGCAAAATTGACATCTAACTATCATTCCACCACAACTATGTTCGAGAATTGCATCCTCATTTACTCCATTTTCGCTGAGAAGGGAGTTCCTACCAGTATTGGTAGGACTTGTTGATAACTGTTCTCTAGACATATTCTGTCATAACTACCGCCTTCTTTCAACTTCAAAGGCATGTTGGTCTTTAGACATTTTCTGTTGATGATGCTGGCTTTTTTCAGCTTCAGAGCGACATTTTTCCAATTGCTGCTCTTCAGATACATTCTGTCACAGGTGCCACCTTCTTTCAAGATCAGACACACGTTGCTCTACAGACATTTTCTGCCGATACTGGCATCTTTCAGCTGCAGAGCTACATTGTATCAATAGTTGTTCTTTAGACATAGTTCCACCTCCTTGCTGTCATGGTCTGAGATGCAGGTGAATGAGAGTCCTAGCTGTCAGGCCACTGAGAGCTGCCTGACCAATGGCTGATTCTGGCTGATTCTGTGGGGGTAGGACTTCCTCCTCCCTCTGTCAGTCTCCATGGAGGTGATGAGGAAGCAAGTTTTCCACCCTGGTGGGCTCCATGGCTGCTGTTGGTGGCCAGGGTGTGTGGAAGGCTTGGCTTCCTTTGTTGCCAGGGTGATGGAGGAAGCCAAGCTACCCACTCTAGGCAGCTCCATGGCTGCCACCCAGAGGCCCTCACTCAGTGGCCTGCTGGGGCGTGCGGGAAGCTTGGCTTTGGTCGGTGCTGGCCGGCTCGTGGCTCTGGTCGGTGCTGCCATCTTTGTGGTATAGGCACCACCATCTTTGTCGTGGAGTGATGGTTAATTTACATATTACCCTTTTATTAGTATAGATTATCTCCACAATATCATACTGGCTATACAAGTCATCATGTGAAGGGGAAACTCAGAGAACTTAGATTTTCTTCACTACAGGAGCTGTGATTTAAATGGTTCTGATGCTTCTCCATGGATATTGGGCTAACCCAATAACTCTTGGTTACTTGGTATAATTATTCATGGGCTTTGTGTTTCTCTGTTTCTGTCTGGATTCTTTCCTGTTGTCTTGCTCTATGTCCTGAGAGCTATTCTTCTCTCTCCCACCATGACCAGCTTTCAGGGGGTTTTCTGTATCTATCCTATTCCTGCAAAGAGATGGTCTCTTATCTCTGCCAGCTGGATGATACATATGCACCTGGCCGGCAGTTCAATAAGCTGTGAATCCAAGGTTAGGGAATCTTAAATCTTATTCTGTTCAAGGGGGAAACCACATGGTTTCCTGCATTTTGGAACAGCTGTTTAAAGACAGGACTCCTTATCTTTCTTAGGCTGATTCTGGGAGTGACTTTTGCATTTTCCTGTGAGGATATCTCTTGCATCCATAGTATTGGTTCGAGTCCCTATAAATTCTACTGGTTAAGGTGTTAGGGGCAGAAATATAATATTGGAAACTAATTATAATTATAAGAAATATTAATCATGCTCTGTTAACCATGATGATTCTGATTAGAAAGTACATTTTCACTTCACTGGGAGATGTACACCCTGGAACATGGGAGCTAACATCAGAATGCAGTCCATCCTCCTGTCCTGAGAACTGACTATCATTATGGAAAGATTTACAACCTCATGGCTGAGACAATCTAGTCTTGGAGGTATCTGCTCTTTATAATACCCAGCCCCTATTACCTATAATCTGGCCCCCAGCCCCCCACCCCCCGAGACCTCATGACTTGTAACCTGCAATGATTATCCCCTGCCCACTTTCCCATACCTATAATTCCTACTTTCCCAGGTAATCTTTGTCCTTCTACCCAATATAAGCAGCTGGTTTATGGTGGGTTGGTTGGGGAGGAGAGCAGATTTTTGTGGATGACCTGATGCTTTCCCATAATGCTAGCATTATTGGAATAAATGCTTATGTATGATTCAATACTGTCTCTGCTTAATTGTCTGAAGTAGTGACAGGCAGCTCAGACCCCTTGGTTGTCCAATTACAAAGGCCAGACAATGGATCCTTTTATTTGGAAAAATTTTGAAATTGAAAAGAAAGAAATTTATCTTTAGAGAGCTCTCATATCATTATAATAGTTAGTCACAAAGATTCTCTTGTTACAGAAAACCGAAGAAGAACAAAGCAATACTTAGAGAGATGGAGTTACATTTATTATGCGCGGGTCCAGAGGAAAATGTATCTCAAATTCTGAGCCCCAACATGCAGGAATTCTCCCTATTTATATGATTTTACCTTCTTTGTCTCCCAAATATGGGGTGTTTCCAGCCCCTTTTGCAAGTTCTTAAAGAGCCCGTATGTGCTGGGCCTTGAGACCTCAACCAGAGGCCTAGCCTGGCACCAGCACTGATAAACTTGTCTGGGGAAGATTTATGGCCTTGCTGAAGTGGGAGTAGTCTTAGCAAGCAAGAATTTACAGAAGCCAATTAGCAGGGTTAAAATTTCAAATAGCAGTTTTCATAAAATAGGAGTTTGCCTTCTCACTCTTAATGGCAAAATCTTACTAAAATCAACCTAAACATTTTATGTTCTCAGAATTAAGTGTGGTAACTGTCGGGTTGGAAACTCCAAAATATGGCCAGACAGAAATGTGGGCTAAACTCCATTTACAGCTAGGGACCTACCAAACTGCTGCCAGCCCTGAAGGAAATGACAGACTCAAAGGAGAAAATATAAGGAAAGCTACATAAATCCATTGGTGTTAGATTAAAGAGATAGGAGAAAGCAAAGTGGGACAATCTGTAGGATTGGATAAAAAAGAAAAACGAATAGACACCTACTTCCTTTACATTGGTGGGTACAGGATAGTAAACATTTAACATTTGTAGATAAAAGTTCCAGAGGCCTCTTAAGAGAATTTAAAAGAGAGTTTTATTCTGATATTTGTAAATCAGAGAATGTAGCCTTGGGCATGAACAAGAGCTGATCAGATCAAAGGGATGGGTTGCTAGGGAAACAAGACCATAATATTACATCATGCATCTTCTGATTGGTGGGGGCACCTGACTCAGTGGTCAGCAAGTGGGGTTGGGAGATAAGAACAATGATTAGTTTTAGCGACTCATGGTCAGCAGGAGGAGTCATGGGATATAGCCAACAGTTGGAGTCATCAGACAGGATCCACAGATGAGGGGTGTCACAAGACAGGGGCCAATGTCTCAGTTTCCTTTGGAGACTGCAGAATAAACTAGTAAAACTAGTTTTGTGGTGAAATGGACAATGCAGGGAATGCAGTTTGTCAGGCAGAGTCAGAGTTTAAGCTGCAAAATGGCCTAGTCACTTGAGCAGGGTCAGATTTCAAACTACAGAAGGGTCTAGATATTTGGTCACGAAATCATATTAGAATCCTCACATGTATAATAAATAGAGATGGTATGCAGGCAACAAGATAAAAATGAGGAGTTTCATGGTCTGGTACTCTGATACCTCTGGTTATTCCCCTAAGGGGTCTGAAAAAAGAAAATTACTGTGACATTTCAAAGGTATGTTATCTAGATGCATAAGAACAATGGACAGGCTTGTGTAAGGTAAAGATTGACCATTAATAAGGGAGCTATGACCTGGGATGTGACTACACATCGTGACTTGCCCAGTTAGGAATTTATGATTAGACTGTGGACGAAAGGAGCCACATGCTAACCTGACAAGCTCAGGGGAGGCCTGTGTGGCAGTCTTGAAAACTCAGAGACCTAAAATAACCACAAAAGATGGTCTGAAAATTAAATATTTAACTACAAACAGGTTATAGTGGGCAGTCATTCCTAGGCTGATATTTTCCCTGACAAAGATCAACTTAGGTCTTTCCTGAGCCTATTTGCCTTTTTGCCTCTAAGATAACATATCTGTGAGATGTCTGGGTAACTTGTAACTTCCTTTTTTTCTGGAGCCCCTGGGCACAACCAAATGTGGTGGGCACCAGGACAGATGCCTCAAATTCCTTCATTATCATGTTAATTGTTCCTGCACCCACCTAAGTGTGTGTCCATCATTTTACTTTTTATCCAATCCCAGAGGTTTCCCACCGCTTTGCTTTTATCCCGCCTCCTTAATCCGTCACCAATGAATTTCAAGTAACCCACCTATGTCCCTCCTTTGATTGCAATGTATAAATAGAAATGTAACCCGCCATTCTTCGGAGCATTATCTCAATTCATTGAGGTTCTGCTTCCCAGCATATGTCGACAGTTTGGCTCAAATAAACTCACTAAAATTCTTTACAGGTTTCAATGGTTTTTTTCCATTAACAAGACCATCTTGTGTGGTTACCTTTAGTTCATTAAGCTGGTCAGACCCACCATATAGCACCTTTAGCTTTCCCTATCTGCTATGCACTAAAGCTTAGATGGTCCAATTCCTTCCTTTACCTACAGGATGGCTTGCTGGAGTTCTCTTCTCCCCACTCATTCCCAAGACAAATCAATCTGTGTGATGAAGTGATGAGATGGGCCAAGACACCTCCAAATTAATGTGCTTTCTGGACTTTGTGAGGGTTTAATAAATGTTTGTCAAACTGAGTGAATGACAGATTGATAGACAATATTTGGGAGGTATATAGAACCTTCCATAGGTAAGCTTCTTATTCCTTGAAACAGCCTCCTCAGTCTAACAGGTGCCCTGCTCTGAATAACAAATGCAACTGAATGCTTCTTTGCTAATCTCACAAGTGCTTACATCAAGTGTGTGCTTCATAGTCATCTGATAAACACCAGTTTTCCTTCACCTGAGGTCTTTCAAATGTACATAACTTATTCCTGAAGCCTTCCTTGACAGTGTATACTCTGCCTCCCCCAGAACCACTCTCAGAATTTACCATACAGGAATATAAAAGCATTGTAAAAATTAAAATTAATTAGAATAAACCAAAGGCTCTCTTGATCCAGCCCTCCTAATATCACTCCCCTTTTGTTATCAGTCTGCTGTGGATCATTCCAGAGTGTTTTCTCACTAACAATTTATTTTGGAAATATTTCCATGTAGACCCATCTCTACACAGAATATAATTGCTATGTACTGTAGATTACTCTTCTGCTTTTGATAGATATTTTTCCTCCAATATTTTGCAATAATAGTCCCACAGTGAATATAATTGTATACGTCTCCTTAGCATAAATATTAAGTATTTTATTCCTATATAAATGCATAAATGTAGAAGTCTGGATAAAAGTTGTATATATATTTGTTTCTACATATTTATATATTTGGTAGGTTTTTTCTTTTTTTTTTCTCATGCGTTGGTAAGAGTTCTTTGTGTATTTTGAAGAATTGTCCTTAGTTTGATACACACATCTACACTAATAAAACAAACAGATGCAAATTGACCGTACCTTCGTGACACCCACCAGCCAATCAGGAGTGAGTATGCAAATTAACCCTTTGCACTCGCTTGCTTTTTTCTCTATTCCTTTATTCTAATGCTAACCGTGTCGAGTCATACTCGACATCCGAGTGCAAAAGGTTAACCCAACAAAGATGGAAGGTTAATTTGCATATGCAGGCACCAAGCGGCCGGGGGTGGGGTGGGACACTTGTGTCATTGCCATGGCGATGATGCAGGCGTTCCACACAGCCCCAGCAGCTCCGGGCCTCTGGGCAGTGTGGGAAGGCAGAAAGGCAGCTCTGGGCCAGAGTGAAGGCGGTGCCGGCAGCCAGGGGAAGGAAGGCCCATTCTTGCATGAATCTTTGTGCATCAGACCTCTAGTACATACAAATAAAATAATATATATGATCCCCATTAAAAATTTGCATATTGTCTTTTATAATAAAAATTTCATATCTTTACTAGAGGCCAAGTGCACAAAATTCATGCATGGGGGTCCCCTCAGCCCAGACTACACCCTCTCCAAACCAGATTCCCTTGGGGGATGTCCAACTGCTGATGTAGGCCCAATCCCCTAAACCAGCAGTTGGACATCCCTCTCAAAATCTGAGACCACTGGCTCCTAACTGCTCAACTGCCTGCCTGCCTGATTGCCCCTAACTGCTCCCCCCCACCAGCCTGGTCACCCCCAACTCCGCCCCCCTCCCCCCCCCCCGCCCCCGTGAGCCTGGTTGCCCCATGCAGCCTGATGCTCAGTCGTTTGGTCACACCTCACTAACCCCTCTGCTGGCCTAGTCACCCCACGCAGCCTGTTCGGTTGTCCATTCGGTTGCGATGGTCACGTAGGTATAGATAGATGTAGTCAAATTTATTAGTCTTTGTGGTTTGTGTCTTTCTCTGGAAGACAGTCCATATGTCAAGGTTATTTACATTTCTATCTTTTTTATTTTGTTATCCTATAATTTTATTTTTTACATTTAGCTGTTTGAATTACTTAGTTTTGTGTATGTTAGAGGGTATTACCTTAATTTTCTTTCTTTTCCAAATTGAATGTCAATTGATGCACACTATCTATTGAATAATAATCTATTTATACTCATGCTCAAATTGAAATGACATTTTTTATGAACTAAATTTCTAAATATATTCATGAGTTTGTTTCTATGCTTTGTAGTAGACTTTCTTGATCTCTTTGTTTATTTCTTGATCAATACCATCTGTTTTGGTATTTTATAAGGAATCAATTGTTTTTTGGCTGTCTGTCTTCTATTAGATATTTGATGGATAAAACTTCATATTTGTCTTTGAATGTCAAAAACCTTTTACATAGTTTACATGAATGTGGGCTGAGTGATGGAAATGTGTAGACCCAGAAGCTATTGATGCTATTGTTACTACACTTTGCATTCTCTAGGTCTCAAAGATCATGGCGAAAAATAATAACTTTCCTAGTTTTTACTCTATTTTCTATTGTAGCTCATTACTTCAATGGATTACTTTCATAGGAATTTTATGATTATTATTTAACTTGTTGTTATTTATCTTTATTGTTGAAAGTATTATAGATGTCCCTATTTTTCCCATCATTGACTCTCCACCCTGTGCCCCTTCCCTCAGACCTTCACCACACTATTGTATGTGTCCATGGGTTATTTATATATTCATATAAAGAAATAATGCATCTACAAGAGGTACAAAGTGAGAAGTTAAGTGTCTTTTCAGTTCTTAAGAGGCAATTATACTACTAATTTCTCCATTAATCTTATAGAATGGCAGCATACCATCCACTCTATTCTGCATCTTGCTATTTTTATTTAACAGTATATTTGGAGATTATTCCATATTAGTACATATCAGATGCTGTTCCATAAAATGGTTGGAACAGCATTTTATTTAACCATGATGGCAATTCAGTTGTTTTAATAAATATTCTTTATATGCATAATATTCTCAAGTATCTAGAAAAAAAGGTTCTGCACATAAAATTGGTGGGTCAAAGGGTATTTAAATTTTCAGCTTTTAAAAAAATATATTTTTATTGATTTCCTAGAGGAAGGAATAGGGAGAGAGATAGGAACATCAATGATGAGAGAGAATCATCGATCGGCTGCCTCCTGCACATCAACTGGGGATCGAGCCCACAATGCAGGCATGTGCCCTTGACTGGAATCAAACCCAGGACCGCAGTCCACAAGCCAACACTCTATCCACTAAGCCAAACCAGCTAGGGCTCAGCTTCTTTTTTATATTAAGTTGCTCTCCAAATTGTGTCTACAAACTTTATGAATGAAAACCCTGATGACACTTGCCACCAGGCTTTAGACTTGCTCAGATGTGCATTGAGGAACAGGGGAAACACATAGAAACTCGACTGGGACCTGACACTGGGGAACTGTGGGTGTGTGAACGCATGCACATGAATGGATGTGTGTGTGTGTGTGTGTGTGTGTGTGTGTGTGTGTGTGTGATATACATATGGTAAGAAGCTTATGGAAGAACTGTAAGTCAATTAGAGTCCTGTTTAAAGCTCTAATAATCAGTGGAAGTATTAGTGGTTTGAATAAAGCTCCTGACTTTATTATTCCTTGGAGACTGGCAGTAAATATTTGAATTTCACAGTCCAGGTGCTGGGAATCTCAAAGCACAGAGCATTTCTTAAGCTTGTAAATTAGCATCCTTCTCAGCAGGAGAAGAAGGGAAATCTGGTGTAATGGGTCACTAACTGGGACACTAGCTTTGCTTGGGTCTTGGGCTGTTTCAGAGGAATGGAGCCTGGTAGTCACATCTTGAAGCTTCAACAAGGCCCATAGATGGGGTAGGTCAGTTTCTTCAGACTCAGTGCCCGCCCTGGAGTTAGCTGGAGTAAGTGGCCTGGGTGAAACAGGCCCTCACTATCCTTGCTGGCAATAGTTCCTGAGGGTTGGCTGGAAATAGATTTTTTTTTCTAAGCAAGAAAAGGAGTTTGCCTGTGAAACGGGAGGCTATTTTTGCTGTCCTCTTAGGGAGCTGGTGCAGGGTTGAGGCTGCCTACCTGCCCAGCCTAATCATCTCATTTCTGTGATCTGTCATATTTCCCTCCCTGCTCCACTGACGCTTACCTTCTGTTGGGTGAGTTTCTCTTTCCGTGGTGTGTCTTTCTCCACTCAAATGAAAAGAAACAAAACACCATGCTCTCATTTCTTCTTTTCATGTGACAAGGGCAAAGATAAGATGAACCCTTACATGGACCTTCCTTTCTTTTCTCTGCAGTCTCTCCTCCCTAGTTTTGAAATGCCTCATGATTCTGGCCATCCACAGTGAGAGAAGGCCACCTCACTATGCTGTTCTCTCTGCCCTGTGCCACTCTCAGCTTTATCCTCATTGAAAGGTGACTTGGCTGACCAGCCTCTATGGGCTCTTCCTGGGTCAGAGGATTCCTGCATCTCCTCATGTTACCTTTCCATGCTTGTTTCACCCTCTCTTCGTGTACAGGACTTAGAACTGCCAATTAATACAAAGAAAATGCCTCAAATAAACATTAGCCAAATGTAATCATACTTTTAAACAAAATTTTATTAGGATTAAGTCAAATTAGAAAACTTCATGCTTTACTATTTGCTATAATTATCTGGAATGACTAGATTTATACTTTGCTGAGTATAAAACAATTTGTGTCCCAGAATTGTATTGTTTGGAAAACAAGTAAATGAGTATGCGTGGCAGCGTGCTTGATACAATGGTTAATGTTTAAGGCCTGATGACTGGTCATCAAAACATATGTTAATTCCCAGCTCCAGGAGGAAGATGTCATTCTCTTCCTCCCTGAAGCAGACTCTAATAGCTTTTGGAGTCTATTGTTAACATCCATATTTCAAGAGAAGCTAGGCTCCTCCACCTTCCCCACCCCACCCAATTCATTGATAAAAAGGGCTGCTGTCAAAATTTAAATTCCGTTGTATAATATAGAGGAAGAATGATAAATTCTCATTTCTTTAGGCACCAGAGGATACATATGACAAGGGCATGATTCTCTCCAATTTGCACTCTTGATACATTTTCCAGTCTCTCCTCTAAGCCACCACATCAGCTTGGCTTGTTCTCCCCAGTGAGCCCTGCATGGCTATGATCACATCTGTGCTATTGGTGACCATTAATTCAGCTGGGTTGACCCAGAGCTTGCTCAAGTTTGAGCTCATAGCCTCCTAGGCCCAGGTCCCCCTCATAAATGTTTATCCATTCATCTACTGATGGGCACTTGGTCTATTTCCAAATCTTAGCTATTATAAATTGTGCTGCTATGAACATAGGGGTGCATACATTCTTTCTGGTTGGTGTTTTGGGTTTCTGCTATATTTTAAAAGTGTAACCACATAGTATGTTTCTTGAGATGAGTGTCACAAGACTTAAAATGGTTGGAAGTCACTGTAGTGGACAATAGCGTAAACTAAGTAGCTCTGCACAGTATAGTTTTCCTCACACAGAGGTTCCTTGACAGAAAGAACTGAGGTGTCAACCCTTCTTTCATTGGCTTTGGGAAGGCCATGCAAAATCACTTGTGGAATGAGCCCTGGCTAGGTGACTGCTGGCCAATGGCTTCCAACCTCAGCCTGTACTGGAACCACTTGGAGGGCTTCTTAGAACACAGATGCTGGACCCCAAACTTAGGGGATCGGAGTCAAGACCTGATAATCCACACTTCTCAGAAATTCTGAGGTGGTCCTGAGGCTTTGAGTCTGGGGACCAGGCTTTGAGAACAGCTGCCTTGGGCTGAGAGCCCTGAGTGGGTGGAAGATGCATTTTTCTGTTTATGAAGGGTCAGCTGGACAACCTGGAAGGGTGCCTCCAACTCGACAATGCTTCTCTTTTGCAATCCCTGACACTGATTTGCTGTTAATGATTCTGATCGTCTCTCAGCATTTTTTGTGCCACTCCCCTGAGCTATATAGCACAGGCTCATACATTCAAAACCTCTGAACACAGTAGTTTGTGAGCAGACATTACTTTTTTTACATTTCTAAATTTATTTTATGGTTAAAAATACTGATAACAATAACAACTTGCATTTTTCAAAGATGAGCCCACATCAGCAACAAAAACAGCTTTTGGTGCAGTGAATTTTAAAAATGCTTCCTCCACAAGCTAGGAAGGAATAGCCTTGAGGTTGCTGGGCTTCACCATCCCTGTCCCACTCCAGACAATTACTCACCCCGTAGGCCTGAGGACTGGTGAACAGTCTAGAAACTGGATGTCACCATTCAGGTAACGTTGTGGTCAGTGGAGGACCAGAATGGGTTAAAATTGGTTTCAGATATCTGGGAGGCTTGTTAAGGAATACTTGCCAAAAGGAAGTTAGGATTTAGATTCTCACACAGCACAGACCTTTGCATGCAGCAAAAAACACAGTTATATTCGCCTTTAAATTCTCTATTCCCTCATTTGGGAGACAATTTGGCATGCAAAAACTGGTGTTTATAATCTTTGTTCCACACTTTCCCAGCTCTCCCAGCAGCCTTTGATAATGAAGAAGTGGTGGCTGGAGCAGCCAGCCTCAGAGAGAGCTGTGACATGCTCCTCTCCTCCCTTCTTCCACTCAAGGTCTCATTTGCTTAGAGAAGGCATTCTTAAGAATTATCTTAAACAATAGCATAGAAAAACTGTGTTTTCTTAAATTGCACACACAGCTTAAACCACCAGTAATTTTCAAAAAGAACAAGCGTATTTCATAAAATGTTCAGTCCTTTTAGAGCCGGGTAGTGAACATAGTTTATTTTCCAAAATACTTTATTTTTAACTAGAGGACTGGTGCACAAAATTCATGCATGGGGGGTGTGTGTCCCTCAGCACAGCCTGCACCCTCTCCAATCTGGGACCCCTTGAGGGATGTCCAACTGCCTGTTTAGGCCCGATCCCACCGGGCAGTCGGACATCCCTCTCACAATCCAGGACTGCTGGCTCCCAACTGCTCGCCTGCCTGCCAGCCTGATCACCCCATAACCACTCCCCTGCCAGCCTGATCGACACCTAACTGCTCTCCTGCTGGCCTGATTGCCCTAACTGCCCTTCCCTGCTGGTCTGGTCACCCCTAACTGCCCTCCCCTGCTGGCCTGGTTGCCCCTAACTGTCCTCCCTTTCAGGCCTGATCGCCCCCAACTGCCCTCCCCTGCAGGCCTGATCGCCCCCAACTGCCCTCCCTTGCTGGCCTGGTCCCTCCCAACTGTTCTCCACTGCAGGCCTGCCTCCCCACAACTGTCCTCCACTTCAGGCCCGGGTCCCCCCTAACTGCCCTCCCCTGCTGGCCTGATCACCCACAACTGCCCTCCCCTGCCAGCCATCTTATGGTGGCCATCTTGTGTCCATATGGGGCGGCCATCTTTGACCACATGGGGCGTTCATCTTTTGTGTTGGAGTGACAGTCAATTTGCATAATATTCTTTTACTAGATAGGATATTCAACATAGTCACTGTATGCTGCATACTTCAATTCCTCTGTATACAAAATTATGTTAAAAACCAGGTGACAGGTTTATTCTATTGTCTAGCACCCATCTTTCTCACCTCTTCACTCCAACTCTAAGGAGTCGAAAAAACCTGTTCATCTAAAGCCTCTGTGCTTCCCTCCCATCCAGCAATAGTGGAACCCCCAGGGGCTAGTGCAGGTTACCATATTATTAGTTTTGTTCAAAGAAAAGTAGCCAAATCATTTCACCATTCCATCAGAAACGACTTTTAAGCTTTATATTATTTCCTCTTCTGGAAAATACCTCATCAACTTCCTGCAAAGCTTTATTAACCAGGAGAATGGGGAAACATGGAAAGCAGCTCACATTGGTTGGCTGGTAAAGATCCACAGTCACCAGGCACTTGAGACACAGCAGACTATATATATTAAATATATATCTACAACTCTGGAAAGCCCTTGATGATCTTCTATTAATTTTTTTAAATAAATCTTTATTGTTCAGATTATTACAATTGTTTCTCCTTTTTTCCCCCCATATCTCCCCATCACCCAGTTCCCTCCCCCCCGCCCCTGTTGTCCTTATCCATAGTTGTATGATTTTTGTCCAGTCTCTTCCCATACCCCCCACACAGGCACCCGTTTCCCCCTGAGAATTATCAATCCACTCCCATTCTATGCCTCTTATTCTATTATGTTCACCAGTTTATTCTGTTCCTCAGATTTTGAATTCACTTGATTTTTAGAATCACTTGTTGATAGGTATTTGTTGTTCATAATTTTTATCTTTACTTTTTTCTTCTTTTTCCTCTTTTTAAAGAATACCTTTCAGCATTTCATATAATACTGGTTTGGTGGTGATGAACTCCTTTAGCTTTTTCTTATCTGTGAAGCTCTTTATCTGCCCTTCAATTCTGAATGATAACTTTGCTGGGTAGAGTAGTCTTGGTTGTAGGTTCTTACTATTCATCACTTTGAATATTTCTTGCCATTCCCGTCTGGCCTGCATAATTTCCGTTGAGAAATCAGCTGACAGTCGTATGGGTGCTCCCTTGTAGGTGACTAACTGTTTTTCTCTTGCTGCTTGTAAGATTCTCTCTTTGTCTTTTGCCCTTGGCATTTTAATTATGATGTGTCTTGGTGTGGTCCTCTTTGGATTCCTCTTGTTTGGGGTTCTGTGCGCTACCTGAACTTTTAAGTCTATTTCTTTCGCCAGGTGGGGGAAGTTTTCTGTCATTATTTCTTCAAATAGGTTTTCAGTATCTCTTCTGGCACCCCAAAAATTCGGATATTGGTACGCTTAAAGCCATCCTGGAGCCTCCTTATGCTATCCTCACACTTTTGGATTCTTCTTTCTTTCCGCCTCTCTGGTTGGGTGTTTTTTTCTTCCTCATATTCCAGATCTTTGGTTTGACTCTTCGGGTGCGGTGGTCTACTCTGTATATTCTTTATTTCAGACAGTGTATGCATGATTTCTGACTGGTCCTTTTCCATTTTTTTGGTATTCTCATTAAGGTCCTTGAAGGTCTCTTCAAGTTTCTCAGTGGTTTTTAGAAGATTCTTGAGTAACCTTATAAATATGGTTCTGAACACTGTGTCGTCCATTAGTTTGCTCTCATCTATCTCTCCTACTTGTGACATACTTAGATGTCTCCACATTTTGGCTGCCTCCCTGTGTTGATGGAGTGGCTTTGTGTGGTCAGTGACCTATAGGGGCCGGTAGCTCAGCTTCCCCAATCACCCTAGGTGGTCGCTCTTGGTACTCCCCTTTGTGGGCTGAGTGGAAAGTCTTGGTGTAGTTAAAAGCCCTGATTGCTGTTGGTACATTGGGAGGAATTGACCTCCGGTCCAATTGGTTGTGAGGGCCTGCTGTGTCTATAATGGAAGAATTGCTGTGCTGGAGACACAGTAGGGTTTTGGTGCTCACTCAGTCTGCCTCTTGAATGTGTCCCTTATGAGAGAGGTTGAAATCTGGTGTCGTCCACACCGACAGAAAAGTCACTCTCACTCTCCGACTGGCCGAGAGTCCCATAGGCGTCTGGGTCCCCCACGTGTCCCCAGAAACTGGAGTTGAGTGGTTGGGATTGTTGATATCACTGGCAGGAATTGATCTCCAAGCCAGTTGGCTGTGAGGATCAGCAGTGTCTCCGCTGGGAGAGCTTCTGTGCTCAGCTTGGATGGGCGGATTCTCAGGGTGGCGCAGACAAGCTTTGGTTTCCCATCTGCTCCGCCCTAAGAGGGGCGGGTTCTCCATGCCCGAATTAATGGCTGCACACCTGTGAGAGAAGGCAGCTTTCGAGCCTCTCCCGCTGCCTAACAGACCAGTTTCTCCCCAGCTGGGGCTGGATTTCAGTGCAGACCGGAGGTTTTGTTTTTCTCCCGAACGAGAAATCCAGTCACTGGGAGGGCTGTGCTCAGCTTGGATGGGGCGGAGTCTCCGAATGGCACAGACAAACTTGGTTTCCGTCTGCACCGCCCTAAGAGGGCCGGTTCCTCCGTGCCCTAATCAAAGGCTGCGCGCCTCTGAGAGAAGGCAGCTTTCGAGCCTCTCCCGCTGCCAAATAGACCAGTTTCTCCCCGACCGCAGCTGGATTTCAGTGCAGTCGGGTGGTTTTGTTTTTCTCCCAAACGAGAAAGCTAGCCACGCAGCGTCTGCTTCCCTCCCTCTCCGCGCGCTGCGAGCAAGCCTGCCACGTATTCAGCCACCCTCCCTATCCGCGCTCACGGATCTCCGCACCTCCACAGCTCCTGAGGCTCAGCGTCCCCCTCTCTTTTTTCTCTAGTTGTAGGTTTTCCACTCTGCCAGCTTTCCAGTGGTTCTGGATGGTGTGCGCTCTGTTTTCCAGTTGTAGTTTCAAAATTGTTGTGGTAGGCAACAGTTAGGTGTTTACCTTATGCCGCCATCTTGGTTTCTCCCTCTTCTATTAATTTTTATTAGTGTTATTTCTCCTTTTTTTCGTGGATATACAAATGATTTTAAATAATACAAAGGCTCCCTTTGCTATTTGGGCTTACCCCATCATCCCTGGTAGAAGGTAATTTTTCAGGGCAGAGTCAGCAGTAAAGCTTACACACCTGGTTCCTGCTGGTGAGCTCAGACCCTCTCACGCAGGTGTATGCGAGGACACCTGATCTCATTAGTGTCTGTGGTGTGCATAGGTCAGTGAAACATGCTCTTGTAGGGAGAACCGACAGCAAGGAAGCAATATTTCTAGAGAGGTCATGTAAAAAGGAAACAAAACCGAAACCAAAGAGGTTTGTCAAGTCTCCCAGAGAGGACTGGGCAACGTGCCCTGTTTGAAATTCTCAGTACACTGAAAAAGCAAAATGCCAAAATAATTTTACAAAAGTAAAATGCAAACTTAGAATTGTGTAATGAACATTTTCTTCTTTCAATCCTGATGGGGTATTTCTCTCTCTCTCTCTCTCTCTCTCTCTCTCTCTCTCTCTCTCATTCCCCCCTCCCTGAATTTATTCCTAACTCTAAAGGTAACTATATATTTATGCTCACCTTCAGGCTTATGTCAATGTTTTTTATGTCAAAATGTTTTTTTGCTTTTTTTTTTTTTTTTAGTCATTTTAATTATCTAAACCTTGCTCTTCAGTAGATTCCTCATGGGAACATTCTCTGAGTTCTTGAATATTAATAACAGTTTGTGACATTTATAGTTTGAAAGTGTCTCCGCCCCCCCCCCCCCAAATAAAATTGTTGGCTTACACTGTCTGTATTTGGCTATCTTAAATATGTTGCTACTTTCTTTGACATAAGAAGTTTCTTCTGAAAAATCTAATGAAAATATAACTTTATTATATTAAAAAAATACCTGAGACAAATGAAAATGAAATATAATATACCAATATTTGTGAGATGCAGCAAAAGCATTTCTAAGAGAGAAGTTTATATTGATAATGCCTACTTCAAGAAACACGAAAAGTCTCAAATAAACAACCTAACTCTATGCTTTAAGGAACTAGAAAAAGAAGAACAATATGGTAAGGCTAAAAGTTAATAGAAGAAGTGAAATAATAAAAATTAGAGGAAAAATTAATGAATTAGAGACTAAATAAAGAAAATTAGTTAAACCAAGATAAACAAAATTGACAAGCGTTTAACTAGACTTACCAAGAAAAAAAGAGAGAAGACTTAAATAGATAAAATCAGAAATGAAAGAGAAGATGTTACAACTGATACCACACAAATGCAAAGGATCATCAAAGACTACTATGAATATTTATATGCCAACAAATTAGACAACCTAGAATAAATGGATAAATTCCTAGAAATATACAACCTACCAAGACTGAAACAATCATATGATAGAAAATCTAAACAAACCAATCACTAGTAAGGATAGTGAATCAGTAATTAAAAACCTCCCAATAAACAAAAGTTCAGAACCAGTCAGCTTCACTATTGAATTCTACCAAACAGTCAAAGAATTACTACCAATTATTGTCAAACTTTTCCAAGAAATAAGAGTAGGTAATTCTTCCCAACTCATTTTCTGAGGCCAGAATCACCCTGATGCCAAACCAGACAAGGATGCTACAAGAAAATAAAATTACCCCTGATGAACATAGATGCAAACATTTTCAATAAAGTATTAGCAAACAGATTTAAAAATTACATTAAAAGAATCATACACCATGATCAACTGGAATTTATTCCAGGATGAAAGGATGGCTCAACATCTGCAGTTAATGTAATACACCACCTTAACAAAATGAAGTATAAACATCATATTATCTTCTCAAAAGATGTAGAGAAAGCAGTTGACAAAATTTAATATCAATTTATGATAAAAACTCTCAATAAAAGGGGCACAGAGGAAACATACTTCAACATAATAAAGGCCATATATGATAAGTCCACAGCTAACATAATATTCAATGGTGAAAAGCTAAAAGTATTTCCTCTAAGATCAGGAAAAAGACAAGGATACCCACTCTCACCACTTTTATTCAACATAGAATTGGAAGTCCTAGCCAATTAGGCAAGGAAAAGAAATAAAGGGCATTCAAATGGAAAAGAAGTAAAACTGTCACTATTTTCAGATATTTGTAGACATGGTATTACATATAGAAAATCATAAAGACTCCATCAAAAAACTGTTAGAATTAATAAATGAATTTAGTAAGGTTGCAGGACAAAATAATTACACAACAATCTGTTTTGTTTCTAGATACCAAAAATAAACTGACAACAGTTTGGTGATGGCCAGAGGGAGGAGGAGTGGGGGCTGAGTGGAGGTTGGTAAAGAGGGGGGCCAAATGGAGGACATTGTAATAGTGTCAACACTAAAAATTTTTTTAAAAGTGGGAATCTTAAAAAAGAAAGAAGGAAAGAAAGACAGACAGAAAAAAATAATAAAATATCCAGGAATGAATTTAACCAAGGAGGTGTAAGACCAGTATATCAAAAACCATAAGACATTAATGAAAGAAACTGAAGAAGACACAAATGCGTGGAAAGCTATTCTGTGCTCATGGATTAGAAGAATCAATATTGTTAAAATGTCCATATTACTTAAAGCAATTTGCATATTTATTGCAATTCCTATCAATATCCCAATGGAAGTTTTCAAAGAAATAGAACAAATAATCCTAACATTTGTTTGAAACTACAAAAATGCTCTGAATAGCTAGAGCAATCTTGAGAAAAAAGAACAAAACTGGAGACATAATACTCCTTGATTACAAACTATATTACAAAGCTATAGTAATTAAAACAGAATGGTATTGGCATTAAAAACAGTCAATGGAACAGAATAGAGCCCAGAAATAAATTTGTGCATGTATGGTAAATTAATTTATGTCAAAGGAACCAAGAATATACAATGTAAAAAGAACAGTCTTTTCAAAAAATGATGTTGGGGAAACTGGACAGCCCCATGCAAAAGAATGAAACTTGACCACTATCTTACATTATACACTAAAATTAACTCAAAATGGATTAAAAACTTGAATGTAAGATCTGAAACCATAGAACTCCTAGAAGAAAACATAGACATAAAGAATGGACATAAGTCTTGTGATGATTTTTAAAAATCTGACACCAAAAGCAAAAATAAATAAGTTGGACTATATTATAGTAGAGGCCCAGTGCACGATATTTGTGCACTGGAGGGCCCTTTTGGGGAGCCCTCGGGGGATGTCCAACTAACGATGGCTTAGGCCTGCTCCTGTTGGACATCTTTAGCACTGCTGCAGAGGTTCCCCCTGGTGGGAGTGCACTGACCACCAGGGGCAGCTCCTGGGTTGAGCATCTGCCCCTTGGTGGTCAGTGCACATCATAGTAACCAGTCATTCTGCTGTTCAGTCAATTTGCATATTACCCTTTTATTATATAGGAGGATTAAGAAGCTTCTTCACAGTGAAGAATGCCATCAACAAAAAAGTATTTGCAAATCACATATATAACATGGGACTAATATCCAAAATATATAAAGAACTCATGCAATTCAATAACAACAAAACCATTTGTGACAACATGGATGGACCAGAGAGTATTGTGTTAAGTGGAATAAGTTGTACAGAGAAAGACAAATACTGTATGATTTTTACATATATAAGGAATCTAAAACACACACACTCCAAAACAAATGAACAAATAAAACAAAACAGAAACAAACTCATAGATACAGAGAACAAACTGATGGTTGTCAGAGGTGACAGAGATGGAGGGAACATAAAGTACATAAATGTTGAATCACTATGTTTTAAATCTGAAACTAAAATAATATTGTATGTCAACTATAATTAAAATAAATTTTAAAATATTTAACAAAGACTGCTATTGATGCCACTGACATCTTCCCCAATCAAGGTATAAATAGTTTTAATTACCACAGAAAGTTCCTTTGTGCAGGAGGAACTTCCAGCCAGCACCCCACCCCCACCCACCACCTCAGAAGCAACCGGATGAATCACCATTTACAATAGGAAGAAGAAGAGGAAAGGCAATTTCTTGGAGTTATGTATATTTGAGAAATTGTGTCATATGTAAGGAACCTCCATTCCTCTGACCATTGTGTATCTGGGGCTGATGGTGTTTGGTCTCTGTTGGATAGAAGTTTGACAGAAATGAGGCTGGGAGCCATCCACAGAGGGATGGAAAGTCATAATAATAATAATAGTAATACATTTCTTTCTCTTATAAATCACATGGTGTTTTCTAGATGACCAAAGGACTTTTTCTTTAAAGGTCATTAATTTCACTAAAATTTTTCTGACGTTTGTCATTTTAGGCTGATACTGTCAAATACACGGTGTCTCTTTCAATGTATATAGTTCCGAATGTGTTAAGTGTGTTGTATTTCAGGAAGGCTCTCTTGAATTAATACTCGTTCGGCTTCCTTGCTTTGCATTTTCTTTAGGACTTCTATTTTCTGGATGTTTAATGTTTTGCCTTTCTTCAAAATATTTAACTTTCTCTTGAATCTCTATCATTTTCTTTATTTCTTTTGATTTAAAATATTTTCTTTATTTTTACCTGATATTTATCTTAAAGTAGTATAAATCTTTTTTTTTTTTTTGGCTTTTGTACCCTTTTAACTTACTATTCATTTCTGAAATATTTTTTCTTTATTTTAAAGTATTTCCAGAGTTTTGTTTTCTTATTTTGATTTGTGTTCTTTCATGTCTTGTATCATTTTCTTAATGTCTTTTAACTTGTTTTAATGTAGTATGTTATAATTTTGATGTATATATGGGCATGTCTTTTTGGCATGCTTTTATTTTCCTCCTTTTTCTTAAAATAACTTATCCTTTTCTTTCTTACAATAACTCTGTATGGGACTTTACTTCTCTTTTTTGTTGTTGTTATTTTTAATGTGAAATTAGTTTTCCTGAATTTATAGAATGAGGCAGAGTTTAGGAAAGCTTTTTAACTTGACAGGGTTCCCTTTTTTGTTGTTTTTATATAATGTAAGCATTGGGCTTGCATTTTGAGTTTCCCTGCCCTGTTTCCTTCCCCAACTTACCTGGACCTCATCTTTCCTTCCACACTATTGTCTCAACCCAACTTAGTTTGGATTCTACACCAGGCAGTTTCTCCTGAGTGTAGGTCCCTGGCCTGGAATGGAACCCTGGGAGATCCATTCTGAGCTCTCAGGGGTCTTGACTACTTTTAGTCCCTTCAGTCCTTCTAGCTGGGACCTTTTAATTACTCCTGTTAGAGAAGGCAACATTCTCTATTCCCTGCCCCAACTTCTTATTAAAGTGGACCAACTACACTTTCTAGGAAATACTATTGACTATTTAGGAGTTCTAGTTTTAAATCCTCTTGTTTTCTTTTTTCTCCTGCACTAACACTTGCTGTCTCTGCTCACTTGTAACTTGGAGTTTGTGAGAAAACTTGCCCCTAGTTTTATATAAACATGTCTGTGTGCTTTGGCTCTGTAATCTCAGTGTTCTGTCTAGCTTTATGTTGGGATTTGCAAAAATTGAAAGACTGCTATTAATGCCACTGCCATCTGCCATCTTCCCAGAATCCTCCAGGTACTGTATTTTATTTGATCATCTATCTTTGGTAATTAGTGTCTAGCACATTACTAATGAATTAGTGTCTAGCACATTACTAATGATGTCAAGGCACCACATCTATGGTCTACTAGATTTTTAAATTGAACTCTGTATGAACTACTTAATCTAACTGGGAACCATCCATGATCCAAGCAATGGAGCTTAGATTTATAAAAATGCACTTCCTATGTCAGGTGAGTCAGATGGTTCTGGAGCCATGGTCTTTTACTTTTCCTGGCCTTGTACTAGCATCTCTCATGCCTATAAGTTTATAATTTCATGTGACATTACAGAGAGTTCCCAGGTGTCTTGAAACCCATCTATATTTCCCTTGAGGTCTCGATCTGGGAAACTCTGATTAGGAGTGATTAAGTATTAAGGATGAGGGCAGACTAAAGGGTGATAAAGTGGTATGCTAGCTATCCTTGTATTGGGAGTTGGTTATCAGTGATATGTATACTAGTAGGATCGACCTATCAAATGTTAAGATAATTCAGTTGGGCTCTTCAGTTCCAGACAGACAATCCATGAACAAAGAAAGGGCAGGAGAGTTTGTTGGAAAAGTTAAAGGAAAGAAGACACTGGTAGGACACCGAAGCAACCAGTGTAAGTAGGGCAAGTGAACTCAAGATAAACACAAGATAAGAGGGGGAAATATTGGAATCCTGAAGCTGGAGGAAACCTGAGAGTTCATATGATCCACAACTCCAGATCTTAATACGGAAGAAAATCTACACTTGGGTTTCAACAATGTGGTTATCTGACTATCTACCTCAGAATCTCTGACCCTCTTGGGTGGAGACATAGTAATCTGCATTTTAACATTCCCCTGAAAACCACTGGTTAAAATATTGCAGAGCAGAATGGCATCTGGTTTCTCCAAGGACTAGATGTCAAGGCACCACATCTATGAGCTGCACAGTGCAGTAATAACAACAATGGCACAAATCATATTACTTTTAGTGCTCTTGCTTCATCTCCTTAAAACTTTTCCCTTCAGACACAGGATGGGATCAACAGAGTTCCAGGAATTTGTGCTGCCTATCAGACACAGTTGAAATTCTCTGTACTAATGGAATATTACATTTGGCTCAAGTGTTTTGAAAGAAAACAGTTCTGGAGAAACATGCTTCTGCTACTAACATAGGGTCTTAGCTTTTGGTGGCCTCTGCTTAGAGGAAATGTTGCTCAGATCCAGGCTGCCTCTGTCAGCTCACAGTGATCTTCAGCAAGCCTTTCTGGGCCATATCCCCAGTGATGTGTAGGGGAACTAGGCTACGAGAAGTGAGTGCTCCAGTGTTCTAAGTCTCTGCTCCGGTTTGGAGGAAAATCTGCCTTCGATGCCTCCCTCCTTCATCAATTGGATGTGGTCTTGTGAGTGTTGGAGGTTCAGCTGGCTACCCCAGAATTCATATTTAAGATGGATGCAGTTAGCTCTGCCCAAGCCCTCTGGCTCACCCAGTACCCATGGGGCTGGGCTCTTCCCCTCAACTCCCAGAACAGAGTGTGTGTCTGATGGGCACTGTCCCCATGTGGGCACTGGCAGGGATTCCCATGGGGATACATAATTGTGCTCATTTTCTACCTCTGCAGAAATAGAAACAGTCATGTCTGCACTGTCAACTGCAGTGTAAACCCTATGGGACAGGATTCTCAGAGCATGGAGTTAAAGAGGAAACTGCCTTCAATGCTTTCATGGGGAGGGAGACAGCACACACCAAACATGGATGGCTGAGGTTCTGGCTGCTGTGAGTGCTTTTCAATTTGAGCAAAAGTCTCCACCACTTTGTGCCTCAATTTTCTTGTTGCTAAGGAGACACGTGATGCTGTGTTAGATCTGGTTAGGTAATCATTCAGAGACTGCAATTACCTTGTGTATTTGTTTTCCAGGGCTGCTGTAACAAAGTACCATGAACTAGGTGGCTTAAAACAACAGACATGTATTGTCTCACAGTTCTGGGGGCCAGAAGTCTGAGATTAAGGTGTGGGCAGGGTTGGTTCCCTCTGAGGGAAAGTTGTCCCATGCTTCTCTCACACTTGCTATGGCCAGAGTCTTGGGCTTCCTTGACTTGCAATGCATCACTTCTATCTCTATGTTGTCTTTCCATGGTGTTCTCTTTGTGTCTTCACATGACCACCTTCTTACAAGCAAGTAGTCATATTGGATTAGAAACCACCCTACTGCAGTATGACCTCATCTTAACTAACTGTGTCTGCAATAACCCTGTTTCCCTATGAGGCCACATTTTGAGGTCCTGGGGCTAGGACTTCAATTTCTTTTTTTGGGGAAACAATTTGGCTCATAACTTCCTGCTATTTCTGAATAATAGCAATATTTACTAGAGGTTGTTAAATACTTTTTAGAGAGGATGGCTCTGCTGCTTATTATCTAAGAGGGGGCAAATTTCCTAAGCTCTTTGAGCCTCATTTTCCTCATCCATTAAATGGAAATAGCTTACAATAGAGACCTCATAGGGGAGATGATTAAGTGAGATGAAAATATATACAGTTTTTACCACAGTTCTAGGCACATAGTAAGCACTCAATAAATGTTAGTTAACATTCCTTCTTTTACTGTCCCCTAAAGAGCTGTGTGTTAGAAATATATTTCAATCACCCCACACCAGCTAACTCAGGAAGCACCAACCACATGCCCTGCAGAGTTCATAGCATTTCTTCTATGCTGGAGCCCCCAGAAAGATAGTGCAAATTCTCTCAGCTGACACCCCTCAGCCCCCCATGGGGTCCCAGGGAGGGACTGCGCAGGTTTATGTCAGCAGGTGCAATGCAGCACTTACATCATGAGGGCCTGTCTCTACAGGAGCAAGGGCTGACTTGGAAGCTTAGTGCTTTCAGATTGGGCATCAGGTCCTCTTTTTTTAAAATAGAATTTTATTGATTTCAGAAAGGAAGGGAGAGGGAGAGATAGAAACATCAGTGATGAGAGAGAATCATTGATTGGCTACCTCTTGCATGCCCCTCAATAGGAATCGAGTCCGCAACCCCTGACGAGGAATCAAATTGTGATCTCCTGTTTATAAGTTGGCCCTCAACTACTGAGCTACACTGGCCAGGAAAGGGCATCCAGTTCTTTTTTATTTATTTTTTTTACAAATGTCGGTTTTGAGTTATTGAAATAATTTCATGACCTATTATGGGTAGCCTCCTACAGTTTGCAAATTATTTTCCAAAACATGTGGCACATTAATAGCCCCTAAGTATAGATAAAGAGAGAGCTCCATAGATGAGGGATAGTGTATACCAGTTCACTCCCTCCTCAGGGTCTGAACTTGCTGGGATCAGTTGACTTAAGGACTAAGTGGCTATGTGACCAGGGACCTAGAGAGTTAGGTTGCAATTGGTTTAGTGGGAGGCACTGGGGATCATTCCTTAGCAGACTGAAGAGTGGATTTACCCTTTTTATGGGATTTTTCCTTTTAGATATACATGGATCCAGAGTCAGACCTCAGATATTGTGTGGTATCAATAGGCCTGTGTACATTGAGAACTCAGAGTACAAGTGTATCCTGCTTATTATTAAAAGAAGTTGGAATACAAAGAAACAATGCTGCTACTGTACTGTTAAGTGGTGAGGTCAGAGGCCTGCATTCATGGATATGTCTTTGGCTATATATTTGAACCAAATTGCCCTCCATTAATCCCACCCCACTTATCTTTCCAACTTTATTCCAAAACTCTTTCACAAGCCTTAGTTTCTGATAAATGAGATTAAGCCCAGATTCCTGTTTATATATTATTGTTCCTCTGGGTCTTTGCATATGTTGTTCCCTCCATTTGAATAGTTTTCTTTTCACCTTGGCACCTGGAAATCCCAAATTCATTCATACAGAGCTCAACTGTTACTGCCTCTGAAATCCCATTGATCTTTTATCTACTACTAGAGGCCCGGTGCATGAAATTTGTGCACTGCAGGGGGGGGGGTGCCCCTCAACTCAGCCTGTACGCTCTCTAATCTGGGACCCCTCGGGGGCCATCCATCTCACAATCGGGGATTGCTGGCTCCCAACCCTTGCTTGCCTGCCTGCCTGATTGCCCTAATTGCTTCTGCCTGCCAGCCTGATCACCCCCTAACCAGTCCCCTGCCAGCCTGATCAATGCCTAACTGCTCCACTTCTGGCCTGATTGCCCCCAACTGCCCTCCCCTGCTGGCCCAGTAACCCCCAACTGCCCTCCCCTGCCATCCTGGTCGCCCCTAACTGCCCTCCCCTGCCGGCCCGGTAGCCCCCAATGGCCCTCCCCTGCTGGCCTGGTTGCCCTTAACTACCCTCCCCTGCCAGCCATCTTGTGGCGGCCATCTTTGACCACATGGGGGTGACTATCTTGTGTGAAGACGTGAGGGTCAATTTGCATATTACGTCTTTATTATATAGGATTTAATCATGCACATGTAAGCTGTCTGTCCGCTGGTCAGCAGCTCCGAAGTCCCTGGGCCCCTAGGGCGAGGCGGGGCGGGGGCGTGGTCCTCCTGTGGCCGGAGCCCAGGCCAGGGTCTTGCCTTTGCCTCCTGCCCAGGAAGGCTGGGGCCGCCACCACGTGCTCCTGCGGCCCAACTGCCGCCAGACTCCTCCCCTGGGAGCCTCGCCGCCCGCCCACCGCCCACCGCCTCCAAACCTCCAAAACGCCGGCTCGGCTCGCTGCCCCAGAGGCCTGTCTGTGCCACAGCACAGCCATGGCGCAGACGCTGAGCTCGCGTTGCCAGCGGCAACGTGAGCTCAGCGTCCTGCGGGCCCAATCACCACCCCAGCCACCCCAAGTCCCGCCCCCCTGTGTCACCCGCTGGCCCAATCATGGGCGTAGCGGAGTGATGGTAATTTAAATATTACCTTTTTATTATGTAAGATTCCCCTATGACTTATCAGTCTCTACCTTATAATTATTAAAGTAAAGTTCTCCAATTCCACCTAGAACCAGAATTGCTTCTCTTTTAGCTTTTTTACCTTAGAGTTCCACATAAAATTCCATCCAAACAAAAGCGTTCCTATGAACAACAATAACCACAATACATACCCCAAAGTCAGAAAATCCACTGACTTAAAAAAAAAAAAAAATGTTGATTTGCCCAGTGGGTGTGACTCAGCAGTTGAGCATTGACCAGGAACCAGGAGGTTGCTGGTTTGATTCCCAGTCAAGGCACATGCCCAGTTGTGGCTCAATCAGGGGCGTTCAGAAGACAGCTAATCGATGTTGTTCTTCTCTCATTGGTGTTTCTATCTATCTCTTTCCCTTCCACTCTCTCTCAAAAAAAAAAAAAAATCAGTAAAAAATATATTAAAAATAAATAAATAAAAAGGTTGATTTACTAAGTTTGACATGGAAGTTATTTCCAGGCTACTCATAGTTTCCCTATCCACCAAATACTCTATAGACTTTTATTTTGCATGTTCTGTTTCCATTACCAGGAATGTTGTTCCTCACTTTGTCTTTTGGGGAAGACTATTTATTTAAAGCCTGTGGGATATATTGCTATTTACCAACCCAATATCCAGTCTTTCTTTTCTCCTTATAATAGAAGGAAGGTCTAGTTCCTCAGAAAATTGGGTGACCAATTAAATGAAATAAGTTTGTTGGGCCCAGTCAGTGTGGCTCAGTGGTTGAGCATCGACTTATGAACCAAGAGATCACCTGTTTGATTCCTGGTTGAGACACATGACTGGATCGTGGGCTGGGTCCCCAGTGTGGGTGTACAGAAGGCAGCCAATCATTGATTCTCTCTCATCAATGTTTCTATCTCTCTATCCCTCTCCCTTTCCCTCTCTCTCTAAAATCAATGAAAAGATTATAAATAAAAGAAAGAAGTTTGTTGGGTAGAATTTATAGAGAAGCTCCTTAATGAGAACATCAATTTTGCCTTTTCTACCTTGTCTCCTGGAACTTCAATGAGGTGTATAGTGCTCCAGCAGCCATTTTGGGGCCATGAGTTAAACTCGAGGATAGAAGATGTATACTAAGGAGGATAGATGAGAAAGATAGGATAGTATAAATATTGATTACATTGTGGAACTCCATTACCAGCTGCAGACTGTCTAATGCTGGACTTCTTTTACATGAAATTAACACTTCTATTTAGATTAAACCATTGTTATTTGGACTTTTCTGCTATATGCAGACACACATAATTCAAATGGATACACAGATTAATTCAAATAGAACCTCTTCTTTTTCACTATCCCTGTATCCCAACTAGAGAATTTCTTTACTGGGTCTCCCACAGGTCTTCACTCAGACCTCTCTGATAACATTTATATAATATATCAGAGATATTTGACAATATAACTCCTCTCCTGCTAGACTGTGTCTGCCCTGAGGGAGAAACATTGTCTTATTCCTCTTTGTATCTGCAGTGCTTAATTCCCAGTAGTCAGAAATTAGTCCTTTCAGTTGATATTTGTTGAATTAAATTGAGACTTGAGAAGGACTTAGGGTTTGCTATTAACATGCAAATTCTTTGTGGGAGGGTATTATCTGAAACCTGAACTTTACTTGGGGTTTAGTTGTCTAGAAATAAAGTCATGGAAATGACACTGGATGGGGGCCGTAGGGACTGGGGTGTGAGAGATAGGTAAGGCTGAAAGGAAAGGTGGGAAAACTGCAGCCATAGATTCCAGCCTGTCTGGAGCTCCCCAGGGTGGCTCTTGTTTGCAGGTATGCTTTCCTGTACACAAAACCTCACTCCCCTGGAAAGCCCCAAGAGGAGACGGCCTGCATGAGGAATGCTCTCCATTGCCCCTGCTGCCGCTCTGAGAGGAAAAGCTTCTCTCCTGAGAGTGGGTATCACAGACAACTGGCTCCGTGGTCATTCCTGCAAGTCCCTCCTGTGTGCCCCAGTGGTGTTCCCTTGATCCTCCCAAATCATTTTAGAGTGGTCTGTCATTCTTGAGTTGCAAGATTAAATGAATAAGTGTTTGGATAAGATGCTTTCAGGCCCTAGATCAAAGTCTTCATTGCTCAGGGTCTAGACCCCTTTCAGAATGAATATAAAGTCTGCTCTCACCTTATAATGAATAACAGTGCAAAGGAGAAAAGTTCTACCCATATCCATCCTATCAACACATCTTCTCAGGGGTAGAGCTTAGGTGTGTACTAAGAAACCAGGGTGAGGAGAGAATGAAAAGATGCATTTTCTATTAAAACCACTCAAAAATGTTATAGGCATGGATAAATATGATTATATGGCTAAAGAAAACCAGTGGAGAGCAAATTAAACCATGTCTCATGGTATAATTTTTTTCTCCTTGTAAAAACAATAAAAAAAGTTTGGTACATTTGCTGTGTGTTTGTGTGTCCACTTTAATGAACAGCATCAGAGCCTGTTTTTGAAAGTCACAGAACTGGGCTTAAGCCAAAAAGTGACAGTAGCTGTCCTGTGTGCTATGAAAAAAGGAGAAGAAAGCACAGAGTCATTATACAATTTCCCTTCCCTAATCAAACCTGCCATTTGCCATGATTATTTACCATGGGTTTGTAATTGTGAGCAGAGGGGTGAGGGGTGCTGGGAGCCTGTTCATTTATTAAAGTGACATAAAGTGGCACTGGGGTCCCAAAAGATAATTGTTCTTTTCTCCTTGTTAATATCCAACTGCTTCTAGGAGTTCTGTGAGAGGTTCATTTAAGGCCAGCTCTAGAAATTTCTGTGGAATCTGGCTCGTTGACTTCATTTTGAAACCCGGTTTGAAACCACTCTCAGGAGTTGAGAAGGCTGCATTGATGTGACTTCCAGCCAGAATTCCTGTGTAACTGTGTTAGCAGGATGGCACTTGTTCTCACTGACATCCCTCTACCACCTAGTGAAGCTTATAGGTGGGAAGTACTGGCAGTTTCTCAGAATATTATTACTTTGAGGACATTTCCAGCTCAGCCTGAATCTTAGGAAATGGAATTTGGAAAGGAATCAAGATGTTATGTGATTTCCACCCAACCTAATGGACAAAAGCTTGAAGCCTGTGGGACCCGCCCTACAGCCATGCTCTCAGGGCTTTCCTTTGCCCCATAGTGGAGTGATCATTTATGGGCAACCTGCCAAATCTAGTAAAACTTTCTGCTGACAACATGAGTGATACAGACAGCCTCATCCTTTGGCTCTCCATGAGGTTTCAAAAACTTTTGAGATTCCTGTTGATCAACTACAAATAGGTATAGGGAAGGTAAATATTGCTCCTATCAATGGACCTTTCTATATATGAATGAGTTCCTGCTCTTTCTGTTTCACAATTTCAAATTTTATGTGACATCATTGAGTTTCTGACCTGGGTCAGATCAAAAGCTCATGCCTCTTGACCCCCTTACTAAGGGTTGCAATATTCATGATGCTTAGCACTTATTAAAGGCTAAGTATATTGGAAGCTCTGTGTTAAGCACTTTACATGATTAATCCCCTTAATCCTGGCAGGTAGCTTTATCATTATCCTCATTATATGTGTATAAAGCTAGGAAGTGGTGAAGCCAGGATGTGAACTCAGGCTGCCACACTGAGTTTGCAAACATAACTCTCTCTCACTGTGATTCTAAAGCATAGGGTGGTATGATCACATACCTGGCCTCAGAAGAGTCATGTTTCTGCACTTTCTGAAGCTGCTTTAGCAGCACTAATACCTGAGGTCATCAACCCAGTAGATGACTGTAGCCCAGGAACTTTGTGGTGTGATTCATGGTCTTGGGTTGGGAGCAGAATTACCCACAATTTGGTATGAAAAGATTTCTCATGGGAATCTGTACTGGAGACTTCCATTTGCACTGGCTTTAATATTTTGTCCCATGCATCCCTGGCTCCTTGAGGGAAAAGAAAAAGAAGGAGAGGAAAATAGGGACATCATGGAAGAGGAACTGGATCTCTCACCCTCCCCCCTTTCTCTCTACCATAGTTTTGAGCATTTTAGGAATTGAATACATAGTTGAGGGAGTATGAGATATACCTTATAAACCAGAACTAGGTTGAAGGCTGAGTATAGAGGTTAGTAACACACCCTAAACTGTGATATTCTCTTCTTTTTCAATCAACAAAGGGAAGTCAGGGACAGACATTCAGAAGATGGTGAAGTTGGGGGATTTTCATGGTCAGCATGCCACCAGCTGACTGAATGCTCGTGGTAATCATATTCTAATTGAGCTCCTCTTTGTTATTGGTGATTTTAGGAGTGTTTGCAAAGAAAGGTGTGTGTTTTCTGGAGGCAGGAGTGGTAGGGAAGTGGTGGGAGTACCAACAAACCTTCCTTGGACCTGCCTGAGAGCTCTGGCAAAGCCCAGGCATGTGCACTCAGTGCCCCTGGACACAGAGGCTCTGGGACCTGCTTGATGATTTGGAGGAGGCCAAGCCAAGCATTCAAGGACTCCTTCAGTTAGTGTTCACAGGGCCACAGGGCCCCTGATGTCATTCAGAGCCCTTGGAGTAAAACTGACATTTGAAAGAAGGCCAAAGTATTCTCAGGCATTTTCCAGGGTCCTGCTGCTGATCACTGAGGTTTACTGTCTGGTGACATCCCTTCCAGGTCCCAAATTCCTTTCAGCTGCAGCCTTATAAAGTATTTTTGCTCAGGATAAGGTTGCATTGTTTTGTGGAGGGATATTCTTTTTCTCCATTGATCCTTTCGAGTTTAGGGATGCAGCTCTAGACATAAGAGGAGCTGGAAAGAATCCCACCAGATTTCATTGATTGCAGATAACCATCAGAATGGTATCATCTTCTAGAGTTTTCCCAGAAGCAAATGACTCATATTAACTCCAAACTCCTTAGAATAAAACTTCATAGTGTCTGACAGTCTGTATTTAGTGCCAAGGAAGGTCACCTTTGAATCATTATAGTTTGTATCATTCAAAGTTTTAAAGCAAAATGTGGTTCCTCTAATTCTGGATCTCATGAACTGTGAGTCAGCAGAATTCTTCATCTCTTGGCTCCTCTGTTCTGTGGCTGGGCTGGTGTGGGTGAAGGAAAGACAACCAATGGTGAGTAGGGGAGGCTCAGGAATGCCCAGCAAGGCAGCCTGGATGGGCAATTGACGTTGACCAGAGGAGGTAGCAAAGCTCGTAACATTTCCTATTGTGTGCTTGACCTTTGTCTTGGTGGACCCACACCCTGGGCAAATGTTTTTGCTTTTCCAATTTAGAAGATTGCTAATAAAGCAAACTATGATTTATTTGATGACTAAAAAAATAGCCTATAGGGGGCAGACATAAAAGGTGCTATGAACCAGAAGGAAAAACCTTTTTAGCTCTTCTTTACCCTGTGGGAGCTTCTTTGCCTGTGCTTACCATTGCTAGCTTCTCTTGTGATTTTGTATCTTTTTTCTATGACTCACAGGTTCCTGAAGTTGGAAAAAGAACCCAGAGTAGATCCTCATCGTTCTGAGTTCTCTTTGAAAATTCTCTCTTTGCCTGAACCAGGAAGGAGCTGACTATTCCTTCAGGGTCTGGAATATTTCCCACTCCTGCTTCATGTGAGCAGAGGTTCTGTGCTCAGATTGGGTGGGATGGATACTTGCAGGGTCCTTGTCTACACCTGCTCTGTTGTTGGGCTAAACAGAGGAGCTTGGTTTTGGAGGCTCAGTTCACTGTCTCCCAAACAACAGCAGCCAGTGCCAGTCGTGCCAGTAACAATGCTGCTCCAGTACACTTTGACTTGACTTTTTGTTTCATTCAATTTCAAGAATGTTTCTGATTACTTGTTTTGAAATGTCCTTTTGTCTTTACCTTTTCAGCCCTGAAGCTCTGAGAAAAGCCAAGACCCAGGAAGGACACTTCATATTTGTCCTGACTAAAATTTATCTCCTTGTCTCCTTCTCCCCAGACCTTTTCTCACTCTGTGCTCCCTGTCTCACTGAAACCTCCATCATCCACTTTCATGCTCAAGCATGGGCCTGACCTTCAACTCTTTCTCCCCCCATCCCCACCACAGCCAATCAGTACATCAATGAATTAATCACCAAGTTCTATTTCACCTGCCAAATACCTCCACATCCATCCATCCATCCATCCATCCATCCATCCATCCATCCATCATCTATCCACTTCTCTCCAGCCCGCTGCTGCTGTCCTCGCATGGACTGCCATCCTCTCTCCCCTGGGTGGCTGAGGCAGTCTCTGCACTGGTTCAGGGTTATGCTGACCAGACCCAAGCTCACTATCCCACTCTATTCCCATGCATGGCCACAGTGGTTCTTTTGCAACGTTGACTAGATTATGGTACTTCTCTGCCTACAGCCATGTCAAAGGCTTCCTGTGGCCCTAAGGAGTTTAAACCCTAAAGAACATGGTACAACTAGACCCTTTGAGATATGTCTCCTGCTGTTTTTAATGTAGCTGCATGTGCTGAGTCCTGTCTTCTTTCATCCCTTGCATTTGCTATTTCCTCCACCTAAGTACTGACTCCTCCACTGGCTACCTCCTTTTCAGTTACTCAGGACTCAAATTTTAAGTGTCAGGACCTCTTTTTGAAATTTGAAAGTCCAGGAAGCTTTCCCTGATTCTACCTCCTCTGTACTTCCATAGCCTGCACCCAATGGGACTATGGAATCTATCGTCAAAACTAGGGCACCCATTAGAGTGAAAGGGGGCACCTGTACATATTATGCATGGACAATGGGTGTAAACTAGAGCTGACCCAGGCAAACCTTAATTACAGCACTTACCACATTTTCAAATTGCTTGTTAATTGGCTAGGGCTCCCCCTACACTACCTGGCAGACAGCAATTTCACTGATGACAGAGAATGACCAGTTTTTAGTGTAGTTGCTGCCACAGCAGGTACTCAATGCATTCATATAATTATCTATATATATAAAAGCCTAAGCGACTGTTATGACTGGTCAACTGAATGAGGTTGACTGTTGTTATGATGCACACTGACCACCAGGGAGAAGATGCTCAACACAGGAGCTGCCCCCTGGTGGTCAGTGTGCTCCCAACAGCCAACATCCCGTGGTCCCTCCCCCTGGCCGGCCATGATTGGTTCCATCGGGACTGGGCAAGACAGCCCTGATGGGACTCAATCGCCGGCCAGGCCGAGGGACCCCACCCATGCACAAATAAGTGCACCAGGCCTCTAGTATGTGTGTATATCCTATATAATAAAAGGCTAATATGCAAATCAACTGAATGGCAGAATGACCAGTCACTATGACACGCACTGACCACCAGGGGGCAGACGCTCAACACAGGAGCTACCCCCTGGTGGTCAGTGCACTCCCACAGGGGAGCACTGCTCAGCCAGAAGCCAGGCTCACAGCTAACAAGTGCAGCAGCGGTGGCAGGAGCCTCTCCCGCCTCCACAGCAGCACTAAGGATGTCCAAATGATGACTTAGGCCCACTCCCCGCAGGAATATCCTTAGAGGGCGCAGGCTGGGCTGTGGGACTCCCCCCCCCCCCCCGCTGAGTGCATGAATTTTGTGCACCGGGCCTCTAGTGTGTGTGTGTGTGTGTGTGTGTGTGTGTGTGTACATATATATATATATATATATATATATATATATATATATATAGTGTATATATATATTTACACTATTTACACACACATACATACTAGGGGCCCCGTGCACAAAATTTGTGCACTGGGGAGAGGGCCCCCAGCCCAGCCTACCCCCTCTCACATAGTGAGAGCTCTCAGGAGATGTCCTACTGATGGCTTAGGTCCGCTCCGCAGTTTGGCCTCCCTTTGTGGGAGGTGACCAGGCTGATCAGGGGAAGGCACCAGCTCCATCATCCCGCTGCTGCAGCCACTGCCAGTCACCACAGACACCAAGGTATTTTCATCAACATGGGCTCCAGTCCCTTCACCATGAAAAAATGATAACTTTCTTTAGGCATTTTCAAGATGTGTCTTTCATAGGATATGACATTTCTTTCTTTATTTTTCTTTTTATCCTCACCTGAGGATATGTTTCCATTGATTTTTTCCCCTTCCCTCCAATCCCAGGCTTGGCCCCTTCCCAAGCCTAAAACCTCCGCCCCAGGCTTCAGGCTTGGGAAGCGGGGCCCCCACTGCCCCTCTGACCTCAGGCTTGGCCTAAAGCCTCCACCCGAGGCTTTAGGCTTGGGAAACGAGTTCCCACCCTTCCTTTCACTCGCAGGTTCGGCCCCTTCCCAAGTCTAAAGCCTCTGCCCCAGGCTTTAGGCTTGGGAAGCGCCCCTCCCCCCCGCCCCTCTGATGGCTGGCTGGGAGTGATCTGGGTGCTGAGGAGGTTCCCGAGACCCAGGTATGTATGCAAATTAACTTCCATCTTTGTTGGGTTAATGTCCATATTACTCTGATTGTCTGTGGGCGTAGTGGAGGTACAGTCAATTTACATGTTTCTCTATTATTAGGTAAGATATATATACATCTAATGGCCTTGGTTTCTAATGGTACTAGGTCTTCTCTTCTTGCCCTCTGAAGCAGCCCTCAGCCATCACAAAAAGCATAGAAAAGGGGTAGGTAAAGGACCTTGTCAACACCTGGCTGAAATAAAACAGATGTGTTGGGTCCTAAAGTGGGTTTCATGGCAGATAAGCACCTTAGAATGTTAAGACATATTACATGAAAAATAGGTTCTGGGCCCACAAAAATAATGGAAATTAAGCATATCTCTTTAATGCTAAGATCCTTTAAACACTGTGGAGTAAGCAGTGTTTCTCAAATTTAATAGACACAGAATCCCTCCCCCTTGCCTCTGTCATATCCTAGACTTTGCGTTCCATCAACCCTACTATGAGAACCACTAAAATCATGTCCTTAGGGAGTGATGTACTTCATTTCTTCCCATTGCCTAGACCAAGACCTGACACACAGTTGATGCTAAAAAACTGTTTGTTGCATGTGGACTGGTATGCCATGTTTTCAGCTGAGGACAGAAGAGTTTGGGGTGAAGGTGCCATGTAAGCTGCCATACCAGCACTGCAGGTGACTTGGAAATAGGGAAGATGCTGACATGCCTGAAAATGACACGAGAAATGATGAGGTTGGTGAAACTTCACTTTCATAGCCTGTCACCCTCCCTCTTAGCAGTGTCTTCTTTGGCTTCACCCTGTTCTGAACTTACCTCCTGAGTGGAGTCCACTCCCATAGCATTGGCTGTCAGTGTCTCCACCCAAGTGCTGAGCTGCTGAGGGTTAGTTTCACACAGTGCTGCTGAGGCCTAGTCTTACCTAGTGCTGTTTGCTTAGTCTCACCCAGTACTGATGAAGCCTAGTCTCACCCAGTGCCGTTTGCTTAGTCTCATCCAGTACTGATGAAGCCTAGTCTCACCCAGTGCTGTTTGCTTAGTCCCACCCTTTGCTTTTTGCTTAGTCTCACCCAGTGCTACTGAGGCCTGTATTACCCAGTGCTGTTTGCTTAGTCTCATTCTTTGCTGTTTGCTTAGTCTCACCCAGTGCTGCTGAGGCCTGGTCTCACCCAGTGTGCTTGCTTAGCTGCTTCCTAGCACCCTCTTTCCCCAAAGCAGAGCAGCTGGAGTGGCAGAGGCCACATGGTAGGGCTTATTTAAGCAGGATCCTGCCTCACCCCCACCTCATCATATTTCTCACTCTACCCACTTGTGAGGCTGGCCCTATCATGTACTAAAGTTGTATGTTCTCTACGTCACCTACAGGGGACCTCATGGGTCATCATTCAGAAAAGAAGAGGATGAGGCTATTGACCTTGAACATCAGGAAAGAAAACTTAAATCCTTCCAATAATGGAGGAAATTAAATCTGGCTGGTCAAGCAGGTTCAAATAGTTTGTCTTGAGAAATTATATGCAGTATAACTGATTTATTTTGCTTCTTAGATACTATTCCTTCTTTCAAATAAACTATTATAGAATGACAAAGTTCTATGGAGCTACAAGCTGACTATCTTCCTTTTCCACTGCCCCATTTCCATCTAAAGGAGGGGAGTCAGGAAGTGCCACAGTGAAATTCTGCAGGTGAGTCAAGGTGAACTGCAAGTGGGTCCAGCTGGAGGGAATGTCCCCTACACTGCTGCTCCATGCCAGTGGAGGGCCCATGGGGACTCTCACTTGTGGTCCTTAGCTCCTGTTAAGAAGAGCCATCCTCCAGGCTCCCTCCTGGCCTAACCTGCTCCTGCAGTGGGACAGCAAGCATGAGCCAGGAGCTTAGAAGCAGCAGGAGCTTCACCCCTGAGCACGTGGAATGAGGACACAGAGCTGGTGGCCTTCCATTGGCTTAGAAACCTCTGCACTGAACTTTGACTGCCAGGGGATAAATAAGGACAGCAGTGGCCTCACTACTCAGGTCAGGTGCCCTCCTGGGAAGTTCACCTGGGCAGATTTTGCCACCAGGTGAACTAGCGAATGCTTCTGGTTTTTAGGCAGTTTAAGTTTCCAACCTACAAATGCTTCTGGTTTTTAGGCAGTTTAAGTTTTCAATCTACCAATGACAGGACACCTTGTGAGTAATATCCATTGCACAAGTGAGTAAACTGAGGATCAGAAAGTTTAGGGAATTTGGCTCAATTCATACTTCTGTGATTCGAACCCAACTCGGCCTAGTTCCAGAGCTCATGTCCTTTCTGCTGTATCCTGCCTCCTCCTGAGCACAGGATGGTCATCTGCATTTACCTGTGTCTGCAGAGCAGCCCTGTAGCCTGGAAATGTGGTGGGTGGATTAGATGATCTTGAAGGTTCCTTTCTGGCCTTGCATTCTGGTCTGCTGGGAGACAACACAGGAGGCACTACTCTACTAGGGCTCAGAGCTGTCCTTAGAGCTCTGATTTCATTTCTCTTTTACTGGCGGAGGCGGAGGTGGAGGAGTGCGAGTTGGGGAAGAGGCCCTTTACATTGGAGAAAATGTCAATATTAATCTCTCATCTATCTTTATTTTGGAGTGTGTTTAAGGATACATATTATATGCATTCTTCTCCATGTCTATCTCTTTACTTATATCAACTCATAAATAAAATATACAACTGTTTGGCTCAAATGTATCACTTGTCTGTAAGATCCCTCCTGCAGGTAATGTCTCTGCCAGGAAAGCTGCTGGCTCATAGACTTTCCTGGGCACTGATGCAGGAAGGATTTAACAAGTGGCCTGGCAGATATGCACATCACATTATTTTAGTGATAGTTGGCTTCACTCTGTCAAAAATAAATAGCATGTGCATAAAGTTAACTTTGCTATCTCATGTTTAGATAGAAAACCTGTCATGAACAGATACTTTTGGAAATGGCTGGTGGAGGGAAACTAATTCATGCTGCTTGTCAATCTGTTATTGGCACAACTGGCATTTTCCTGATAGTTGCCTTTAGTATCCTCAGTGCTTATGGGGCAGAGGGAATCTTCAAAATGGGATCCACCTGAGGCCTGGGCATCACTGTGCCTGTTCACTTTCTGTTGTTGAATGTGGCTTGAGACTGAGGTTGGCTGCTGTGAATTTTAGTATGCTGCTGTCAATCATGGGGCTTATGTGAGTCTTATTTGGCCTGGGATTGGGAATTTCAGAATAATGTGACACTCCAGCATTGGGTAGTCTCAGAATTGCAAGTTGGTTTAATCTCCGTTATTAGGTTTTAAAATATGATTCCTACAGTATTATTCTGCTAATCCTGAAGAGTTCTATCTTTGAGCAGACGATAGCGTTCTGGACCGTGCAGAGGTATTCACTGTGAAGGCCAGCCTCCTTAGGGACCAGAGGGCAAAAGAAGAAAACATTTTATAAACCTCTCTTTTTATATACATCTGTGAAAAACTAGAACTAATAAGATGAGATAATAAAACAATAACTCATACAAAATGTTGTGGAATATGCTCAACTAATACAAACACTTGGTGCACTGGGAATTATGTTTCTTGTAAACTAAATTACAAAAAGTTGGACAAAAAAATCAATGGATTATTATTTATGTTCTATTTAATCTAGGTGTTTTAATAATGTCTATCTGGCCAAATACAGTATTGCTTTTTCAGTACTGTGGGATTCACTTAACCTCAAATAAAATTAAAGTAAACCAAAAAAAAAAAAAATCACTTGCCATTTCTTGTAAGTGTTGGTGTTCACAGTGGGAAATAATATGCTGAATTTAAGCACCTGAGAGAGGGGGAAGTTGGAGGAGTTTTGATTTTCTAGCTTTTCTCAACTAACACTATAAAAGGTGTGAGATAATAGAAAAAAAAAACCTACTAGTATATTGGTCTTTGCACCCTAGTTCCTAAGTGATAAGAATACTTAGAATGTCTTTTGTTCTAATGAGGTGACTCTGGTGGCTGCTAGAGGACTCCTGGATGGAGAATATCACCTTAAAGACCAGGACAGGATGAGAAGCTTGGAATTTTGGGAATTTTCAGCTCCATCTCCCATGCTCTAGAGAGAGGAAATGGGCTGGAAATGGAGTTAATAATTCTTCATGCCAACGTGAGGCAGCCTCCACAAAATCCCAACAGTAGGGGGTTCTGAGAGCTTCCAGGTAGGCAAACACACCCCACCATGAGGATGACACACTCCAACTCAATGAGGACAGAACTCCTGTGCTTGGGACCCTCCCAGACCTCACTCTACGTATCTCTTCACTGGCTGCTCATCTGTATCCCTTAATACACTGGTAAAAATAAATGTTTGCCTGAGTTCCGTGAGCTGCTCTGGAAAATTAGCTGTACCTGAGGAAAGGTCTGTGAAAGCTGCATCATAAGCACAGGTGATAATCTGAGCTTGCCAGTGGTGTCTGAAGGGCTGGGACGGTTCTATGGGAATGAGTCTTTAACCTGTGGGATCTGCCTCCGTGTCTGGCTGACATTGTCAGAACTGAGTTCAATTGTAGGGCACCCAGCCCATGTCCGATGGTGGTGTGTTGTTGTGGGGATAACCTGCACATTTGAAACCAGAGTGTCAGAGCAGAGTGTGCTGTGTGAGGAGGCAAGGAGGCTCAGAGGAAGAGCTGGGCTTTTCCCTCCCAAGGAAGAAAACTCTGGTTCTTTTCTAAACCAGTAATATAAAAATCATTTAATTTTATCATAGACAGGACCTCAATGATCTGATTGGCTTCTTCATCTTACAGATGAAACTTTTACAGTAAGTCATAAACACTAATTGAAATTGTAAATATTAATCCTCATGATAATGTTATTTTATACATAATTCTATTTTGTAGGGTAAGGCTCAAATCCTACTGGCATTTTCAAATCTTCACAAGGCAAACTGTTGCCACACAGGTGCCTGGAGATTGAGTGCAGGAGCTGCACTCTTCATAAACCTTTTGAGAAAATCAGCTGGATTCTAAATTGGTTGTCCAAATACTAAGAGAAACAAAATTCATAGACAAAGGAAGATGGAGGAGTGGAGGGGGGCAGTGGCAATCTCTAGGGCCTTGCCCAAGTTTCTTCTGACAGGCCTTGTGTACTAAATTTCTAATTGCCTTAGTTCCACTTTCTAATTCTCTCCTCAGTGTCTTCATTTTGCAGATGAAGAAACAGTGCTCAGAGAGGCCAAGTTAGTTGCTTAAGGTCACACAGTTCCTCCACAGCAAGACTGGGATTCCAATCTTGGTTGAACATGTTCTTTTTACACAAGGCTCATGTAGAAAATAGAATTATGTATAAAATAACATTATCATGAGGATTAATATTTACAATTTCAATTAGTGTTTATGACTTACTGTAAAAGTTTCATCTGTAAGATGAAGAAGCCAATCAGATCATTGAGGTCCTGTCTATGATAAAATTAAATGATTTTTATATTACTGGTTTAGAAAAAGCTGAGGTTGCCTCTGGCAGTCCATGAGTTGAATTTGGTGTGCAAATAGGTTTTGTTTTGTCTGTTGATGGAACAGGCAAGCATCTGATGATTAATATTTTTTTGAGCTAATATTAAAACAAACAAGAAAGCTTATATAAAATCAGACTTCCAGTTTCTCCTGAACAATCAGCAGTTTTGGCAATTGAATCAGCACTCCGGAAAGGTCACAATCAGTGGGTTCTGCGTATCAGCTGCTCACGTTAGATATTGTCAGCAGTTCTCCACTTTGCCATGGTTCCCACCAATCCTAAATGTCTCCCTATCACTAAACCATTGCTTTTACTTCTTCTCCCAAACCCTCAAATCTGGCAGCTCTCCTTGTTTCCCTGCCTACCCTTTCCCTTTAGGCACTTCTAGGTGGTCTTTATGATACAGAGAGCAGTAAAAGCCAGAAGAAGAGACATTTTTATTTGAGAACCTACCAGGCCACAAATCAATTATGTGATCTTGGCTAATCCATTAACCACTCTGACCTCAGACTCATCATCTGTTACATCGGAATGAGGAATTATTTGGGGAAGATTGAATGAAATAGTTCATGAGATTATGCTCAGTGAATGTTAACTGACCCTAAGACATTCTTTAAAAATATTCCTTAAAGAAATTTTGCTCCCCTCATTGACAGAGGATGCTATAACTGACAATGTACCCATAACCTGCCATATCCATTCTCACAGCTAACGTTTCTAATCACTTGTACCCTTTTCTACCATTTTCTCTTCTTTCGCCAAGTGACTGTTAAGTAATGCTTTAGACTATTTCAAGATAACTGTGATTACATAGCAATGTCTTCCATTGCCGAAACCAAACATTGTCTCACTAATAGAAAAGATGTAAAAGGCTGGTCAACCTTGAAGCTCTGAAAGGTCAGAGCCAGCCACTCCCTATCTAATTGAGACAATGGTAATTGAGGCAACTTCCCCATCTTATAATCATGTAAATCCTTACTGATATGATAATCCATTTATTACCTGCCTACGGGCTATGGGTGTATCCCAAACCTGCTTAAGGGTAATGGGTATATCCCATAGTCTCAATAAAAGGGATAGCAAGGTCAGAGCCTAGCGGTAGTCCTTCCCTTAGAGGTGGACTCCCGCCTGGCCCCCCATTTACCCAAATTAACTCTTTTCCAGTCTCTTTTCATTTTGATTGTGGCCTTCTCCAGAAACCGAACCTGAACGGGAACCCTGAAACACGTGGGACGTGAAAGGGGCTCCCACATTCTATAATATGAAATGGAACAAGTGAATAAAATGTGCAAAGGCCTTTTTTCTTGACTTTAATCTAAGAATCAGCCATGATGGCCATGTATGTACCTGAAAAGGGCTATAGGGAATGAAACTTGGAGTCCCAAGAGTGACAAGTAAATGTTAACTCCTGAGCTGGATGTAAGTTCCCAGGCCTGGCAACTTCAAACACAAGGGGAAATGGCCTGAGGCCCTTGTGGAAATAACTGACCTGCATTTTGGCAAAAGCATCTAATTCAAATAAAGTTACTTTGGAGTAGAGAATGGCTTTCTCCTTGAATGAAAGAGAAAGTTTGAGATAAATTTTTTGTTTTTCCTGTTGAGTTCTCTATAAGGTTTATCTATTTGGGCCAAGGGTTTAAAGGGCTTTCCTCAACCCGGGTTCCACAAGATATGTGATCAGTGCTGGGGCCCCACCAGCAGGCAAGGGGATCCCAAGGCAGGTGCTGGGCGTGGAGGCCATGGGGGCATAAGTTACCAAGGAGACAAAACTGAATCTCACATCACCCTGCTTGGCCCTGCTGGTTAGCCAGAGACGGGTAAGATTCCTCAAGGGAGGAACAACCTAAGACAGGCACAGTCGCAGAGGGGCCATCAGGAGAGAATTTGGGGATCAACAGAGGTGGGGCACAGAACCTCACCCCCACAACATTGCAAGGGCCTGAACTCTAGCCCCTTCTGAAGGAGGTCTCCTGCCCTCATGGCTGCTTCGTGCTTCCCATGCCCAGCCCAGATGAGGACTCAGGTGACCGACAGAGTCTTGGTCAACAGCAGATGCCCTCTCACTCCAACAAGAATTGTTTGAGTTGTCTTGTACCCATGGTGTGGGGAAGTGGGTTTATGATATCTAAATCCAGCCTACCACCAGGAATGCTCAGGACCTACTCAAGAAGGCAAATAATCCTTTCCACTAATATTTACAGGGTAAAATAAGATTGTTGTCAAAGTAATAAATTTGACAGTAAAATAGTAGTCAAGTTTTCAGGCAAATTTAAATTGGCTAGTTGAAACAAGCGAATATTCTAGAAAAATTAATTGTACTGGACAAAAAGGTGTTTCTAAAGTGTTAACTAAAATTTTTATTGGTAGTTCATCTCATGATAAAAATGCGTACCATGTAATGAACCTAAAACAGTAATATTATAGTGCTAAAAATTAAATTTTAAAAGCCATCAAGACTACATTATAAAATTTTCAAAAGCATCCTAATATTTAAATCAAAAAGGGGGGGGGGGTAGAAGAATATCATGTAAGGAAAAATATCCTGTAAGTAATTACATCTAGAAAATTAATACTTTAGAAAATTAATTGTAAGGCTAAAAGCAAGACACCCATAAAAAACACACAAGGTGTCAAAACAAGCCAGAGGAAAATCATTTGGGCAAAAAATGAAATAGGATCCCAAGTCAAATTTATAGAAAATATTCCTTTATTAACTTTTGGTCGAGAATATGATTGTATATTTTCAGAAAACAACTCTGAGACCATGTGGATTCCAGCAACAGAGAAGAATCGACAGGACTACTCCAGCCATCAAGACAGAAGAGAAGCAGTCCAGAGATGGAAGATGCTGACGTCGCCTTGCCATACTAGCAGTTAACAGCTGTGCATCACTACAGGTTGCCCAGGACCAAACCAGAGAGGGTCAGACCAGCATTACCACCATTTGTCCACCATCCAGAACTGTAATGTCAGTGCTGACATGTACACATAAGGAACTGTGTGACATTGAAATTGGGTCTCAAAAGAACTGTTGGCCCAGAAAGAAACTCACTACAGACTGACTCATTTGCCTGTCAGCATAACCATTATTGCTTGTCTCATTTTCGGTTCTTATAAGTATATTTATAATAGCACATGATCTCACTCATCTAGGGGAAATAATGAACAACATAGACTGATGAACAAGAACAGACCCAGAAACAAGGAGTCATGGATCAGACTGTCGGGCCTCAGAGGGAGCGTAGGGAAGGGTGCGGGTAAAGGGGAGAGATCAACCAAAGGACTTGTGTGCAAGCATATGAGCCTAACCAGCGGTTAAGGACAACAGGGGGATGAGGGCATGTGTGGGGAGGGGTGTGGGCTGGGAATGGGGGGATGAAGACAAATATGTGATACCTTAATCAATAAAGAAATTTAAAAAAACAAAAAAACAAAGTAAATAATGGCTTTCCCAAAATGCTCCCTCAGACATTCAAAATCCATTTCCTATTAGTAACTTTTTAAAAAAGTTGGTTCAACATCCTCCCCTCCTTCTAGAGTATATTCCTATTAAAATTTAAACCAGTGTCATTAAATGGTTTTTAACACACAGATCTTTCCAAGGTGAAGCCCAGGTGAAGAGCATCCCTACCCTTAGGTCCTAACTCACTCCCCACCCCATCACACACACTCACACAAACACTCACATTCTTGCACACTTACACTCGCTCACTCATACACACTCATACACTGACATACACTGACACACACACATATTCACACACAGACACACACACGGACACAAAAATACACACTCAAACACACACTCGCTCACATTTGCTCTCTCACACACTGACATATACACACTCATACACTGACATACACACTCATGCTCATACATACACATACACACACACAAACACACCCACAGTCACACTCACACACGTACACTCCTATACACTCACACACATATTCACACACATACACACACTCACACACACACTCTTTGGCACTCTAGCTCCTCCTGTTGGTGACTACTCAGTTCTGTTTGTAACTTTATAACACAGGGTCAGCCAATTGATTTGGATCTATAGATAAAAACGGGAGAATATTTTATATTTTGATATCTGATCTTGTATCAAATGTCAAAAATATATTTAATTTTGTGTTTTAAGAAAAAGGTTCCTTTTTCCTTTGCTCAGGCAGTGTTAAGGCAAAGTCATAGCTTTTATATAAATAACTATATGATCAAAAGTCCTAAATGCCATTTAATGTGGATCATTGGGTAATTTGGGAAAGGGAGAGTTGAGGGCAACTTTTTGAGAAGTTACGTCAGGTATTTCTCCTGCTGCTCTCACCCAGCTCTCGCAGGTGACCCTCTCTCTGAGTAATGTTTCTGAAATATAAGCAGTATGCCTGCGGCTTCCTTGGCATACAACCCAGCACTGGAACCTGGTGGACTTGGCCTCTGCTCCTCCACAGCCTTGTCTCCCCTGCTCCAGGCCTTTCTCAAACATGCTTTCTTTTTTCTTCCTCCATATTTTTCCTCTTGGCCTGCAAACATGTTTCATTCCCATGATTATAGTTATGCATCCTTTTGGTCTCAGAAATCTCACTTCCTCAAGGGGTCATCCCTACTCTCTGGCCAAACTATTGACCTGTTTTCCCCTCTCCTTCCTCTTCTATAACACACATGGGCCCATAGTTCATTCTTTCTAATAGTAGGTAGCTCAGTCATTGCTGGTGTAGGCTCCCTAGAACAGATTATGTATATCTCTTCCCAGCTCTGTATTGGTAATTTGACATCAGCCAGGGTGGGGATACTTACACCATGGTAATTGGTATATACTACAAAGCAACTTTTTACTTTTTCTCCAGATGGCTGATTGATAAACATTTATTAGCACACATAAGGGTTAGAGGTATACCAGTTCATCCTACAGAGCCTGTCTCATAATAGAGTTCTATAAATATTTACGAAATTAAATGAACAGAAATTGAGACTTTCAGTGTGGCCATACTAAACTGTTCACTATGTATATATCATATTTCATCTTGACAATGACTTCATGAGATTAGTGTTGCTCTATTTTCAAATGAGAAAATTTAGGCTCAGGAAAGTGACTTGCTCACTGTTATACAGTGAATAAACTGAATATTCCTTGAGTCTGCACCCTGGGGCTCTGCTCTAGCCTGGTGCCTTCTGCTCTTGGCTGTCTGCATACACACTGACTCCAACCTGGCTTGGGTACCAAGCATACTTGTCCCCCTGGATTCACTTACCTCGTCCCCAGTCTTACATTAATAGCAAATTGGCTGCTCACCCTCTGCCTGGATCAAGGTCTTCAGTCTGCCCAGCCTTTGGGGACCTACAAGTAACTCAGTAAGCACAGGACATGACATGACAAATAAGGGCTATGGAGCCTCTGGAGCCCCATGCCTGCAACTCAGCCACAGAGTAACCAACTAATCCCAATTTGCCTTGGATGTTCCTGATTTTAGCACTAAAAGTCCATTGCCTTGGGAATCCCCTACAGTCCCAGGCAAACTGGAATGGTTGGTCACCCTATTTGGGACACAGATTTGAGGCCAGTGGAAGAAGGGAAATCACAAAGGGGTTCTGAAAGCATAGCACCTTCTTAGCCACTCCCTTAGGTCTACCTTTACAATGCCTGTGGATTCTGTGTTCCCATCTTCATGGGTGGCTGGGACCAAGAGCAAGTAATTGAATTTCTCTAAGCCTTTGTTGATACATCTATAACATGGAGATAATGAGAACTACCTACATAATTTGTGGGATTCAGCATAAAATGAAAATGTGGAGTGACTTGTTGAAAATTATTAAAAATTTCAAGATGGCAACCAAAGAGCTGAGAGTGCTTTTGCATGGGGTTTCTCTGCAACTCCACTGGCCCAAGCTCAGGATGCAGCCTTGGAGACCAATGAAACACTTATCATGCAGAGCTGTAGGGATTCAATGGCCCAAAGCACCCACAGCACTGAAGGTGGTGCCTGTTCATGAGCTCTGGCCGGGCACCCCTGGCTTGCTTAGTCTCTCCTACCACACACACCTCACTTCTTACCTTGACAGTAACCTGAATCAGGTGATGTTTTATAAGTCACTTCAGTTCTCTAGGCTCAGTTTTTTTCTTCTATAAAACATGGGGATTGCAGGAAATCTCTAAAAAGTTTACCAGCTCTAAGTCTGTTTCAGCCAACTCTGTGACCTTTATACAGGAGCAAGGTCTTAATGTTTTTTTTTTAAAGCAATTTCTCCCTCCTCAGTTTGCTGAGATTCCATTTGGCCTTCAAGTTCCATTCATATCAGAGAGTATTTTCCTCCAAACCTGAATACATAAATCAGGGTTCTTAGATTATTTCTGAATTCCCTCTAATTCAAAGGTCAACCCACTTCCCATGTGAGCAGTATGAGGTTTGGGATGGCTGAATGCCTCATGTAGGGCCAAATGAGATGGAGGAGAGTAGAATCAAACCCATGTCCTCAACAGTATACTCTTTCTTTCTTGGCTAAGGAAGCACCAATGTGTACCTTTATAATTGTAATTTGCAATCATTATTTTCTGAGAAATTTCTCATAAAAATAAGGAGGAAGTAGACAAGAAAAAAAGAAATTTTAATTTGGAAAAATTAGATTATTTTTTTTTCTCAAACCCTCAATACCGGTCCCAGCCTTGGTTTCCTGATTTATCTAGTAGTCTAGTTAGTAAGGAGGAGGGTTTCCTCTCTTCTCACATGAGGGTGGGATTCCCAGACTCTTTCATTTGACATTTCTGTACTCTAGGGTGCATAAACAGATATTCCTTTAAAAGCATAGCTCCTTTATGTTTTGTTTCTATATCAACTGGTCTTTTGGGGATATCAAATCATGTTCTTAAAAGAAAAGATTGGAGAGAGGGGAGGAGTGTTCTCAGCCACTGCCTGGGTCTGGTCCACGTGGACCCACTAGACCTCTTTGTGGGAAGCTGTGCATGTGCCTGGTTGGACATTTCTGAGATTTTTCTAGGGGTGAGAGTTAGAGAAAAAAGTCTCTCTTTGTCCCTGGAAATCCATTCACTTCCTAAAATCATGCCCACCTCATCTGTGCTGGTCATTTCACTGAGGGAGCCCTGGTGGGACAATTTAGCTCACTGTTTGGTTTATTTTTTCTTTTTATTTTTTTTTCATTTTTTTATTAAGGCATTATATGTGTACACATCTTACCATTGCCCCCCTACCCCACTCCCAGACATGCCCTCACCCCCCAGAATTTTATGTCCATTGGTTATGCTTATATGCATGCATACAAGTCCTTCGGTTGATCTCTTAACTCCCCCACCTTTCCCTAAACTTACCACTGTAATTTGATAGTCTGTTTGATGCTTTATTGTCTCTGTATCTATCTTTTTGTTCATCAGTTTATAATGTGCTTTATTATCCATAAATGACTGAGATCATGTGGAATTTTTCTTTTATTGACCAGCTTATTTCACTTAGCATAATGTTCTCCAATTCCATCCAGGTTGCTGCAAATGGTAAGAATTCCTTCTTTTTTATGGCCGCACAGTATTCCATTGTGTAGATGTACCAAAGTTTTATGATGTAGTCATCTGCTGACGGGCACCTAGGCTGTTTCCAAATTTTAGCTATTGTAAATTGTGCTGCTATGAACATAGGGGTGTATATATCCTTTCTGATTGGTGTTTCTAGTTTCTTAGGATATATTCCTAGGAGTGGGATTACTGGGTCAAATGGGAATTCCATTTTTAGTTTTTTGAGGAAACTCCATACTGTTCTCCACAGTGGCTACACCAGTCTGCATTCCCACCAGCAGTGCACGAGGGTTCCTTTTTCTCCGCATCCTCGCCAACACTTGTCGTTTGTTAATTTGTTGATGATAGCCATTCTGACAGGAGTGAGATGGTGCCGCATTGTCATTTTGATTTGCATCTCTCAGATAATTAGTGATTTTGAGCATGTTTTCATGTGTCTCTTGGCCTTCTTTCTGTCTTCTTTCGAAAAGATTCTATTTAGGTCCGTTGCCCATTTTTTTTATTGGATCATTTATCTTCCTTTTATTAAGTTGTATAAGCTGCCTGTAGATGTTGGAGATTAAAACTTTATCAGTGATATATTAGCAAATATGTTCTCCCATACAGGGGGCTTTCTTGTTGTTTTGTTGATTATTTCTTTTGCTGTGCAAAAGCTTTTTATTTGGATGTAGTCCCATTTGTTTATTTTCTCTTTAGCTTCCATTGCCCTAGGAGCAGTATCAGTGAAGAAGTTCTTTTGGCATATGTCTGAGATTTTTCTGCCTGTGGATTCCTCTAGTATTTTTATGGTTTCCTGTCTTATGTTTAAGTCCTTTATCCATTTTGAGTTTATTTTTGTGTATGGTGTAAGTTGGTGACCTAGTTTCATTATTTTGCATGTATCAGTCCAATTTTCCCAACACCATTTATTGAAGAGACTGTCTTGACTTCATTGTATGTTCATGCCTCCTTTGTCAAATATTAATTGAGCATAGAGGTTTGGGTTGATATCTGGGTTCTCTATTCTATTCCATTGGTCTATATGTCTGCTCTTGTGCCACTACCAGGCTGTTTTGAGAATAGTGGCTTTGTAATACAGCTTTAAATCTGGTATTAAGATCCCTCCTACTTTATTCTTCTTTCTCAGGATTGCTGTGGCTATTAGGGGTCTTTTTGTTTTATTCCAGATGAATTATTGGAGAGTTCTTTATAGGTCTGTGAAATATGCCATTGGTATTTTAATGGGGAGTTCATTGAATCTATAGATTGCTTTGGGTAGTATGGACATTGTAATGATGTTGATTCTACCAATTCATGAACATAGTATGTTCTTCTATCTGTTTATCTTCCTCTATCTCTTTTTTCAGTGTCCTGTAGTTTTCCATGTATAGGTCTTTTACCTCCTTAGTTAAGTTTATTCCTAGATATCTTAACTTTTTTTGGTGTGATGGTAAATGGGATTGCTTTTTTAGTCTCTCTTTCTGTAAGTTCACTATTGGTGTATAGAAAGGCCATAGATTTCTTGGCATTAATTTTGTATCCTGCTACATTGCCGAATTCATTTATTAAATCTATTAGTTTTTTGATGGAGTCTTTCGGGATTTTTCTGTACAATATCATGTCATCTGCAAATAAGGACAGCTTTACTTCTTCTTTTCCAATTTGGATGCCTTTTATTTCTTCTTCTTGTCTAATTGCAATGGCTAATACTTCCAGTGCTATGTCAAACAGGAGTGGTGAGAGTGGGCATCCCTGTCTTGTTCCTGTTCTTAGGGGAAATGGTTTTAGTTTTTGCCCATTGAGTATGATGTTTTCTGTCGGTTCGTCGTATATAGCTTTTATTATGTTGAGGTATGATCCTTCTATTCCCACCTTGTTGAGAGTTTTTATCAGGAAAGGGTGTTGGATTTTGTCAAATGCTTTTTCTGTATCAATTGATATGAATATGTCATTTTTATCTCTCAATTTGTTTATGTGATGTATCACGTTTATTGATTTGCAAATATTGTACCATCCTTGCATTCCCATGATAAATCCTACTTGGTCATGGTGTATGATCTTTCTGATGTACTGCTGGTTCCGATTTGCTAGAATTTTGTTGAAGATTTTGGCATCTATATTCATGAGAGATATTGGCCTGTAATTCTCTTTCATTGTGTAGTCTTTATCTGGTTTTGGTATTTGGGTGATGCTGGCTTCAGAGAATGAGCTTGGACGTGTTCCTTCCTCTTGAATTTTTAGGAATAGTCTGAGGAGGATAGGTGTTAGTTATTCCTTGAATGTTTGGTAAAACTCTCCTGTGAAGCTGTCTGGCCCCAGGCTTTTGTTTGCCAGAAGCTTTTTGATGACTGCTTCAATTTCTTCCATAGTTATTGTCCTATTGAGATGTTTAGATTCTTCCTGATTGAGTTTTGGAAGGTTATATTTTTCTAGGAATATGTCCATTTCCTCCAGGTTGTCCAGTTTGTTAGAATAGAGTTGTTCATAGTATTTTGTAACAATCCTTTGTATTGCTGTGGGGTCTGTTGTTATTTCTCCTCTTTCATTTCTGATTTTGTTTATTTGGGTCCTCTCTCTTTGCTTCTTGGGTGAGCTTGGCTAGAGGTTCATCAATCTTGTTTATCCTTTCAAAGAACCAGCTCTTGGTTTTGTTGATCTTTTGTATTGTTCTTGCACTCTGATCTTTATTATCTCCTTCCTTCTCCTCACTTTGGGCTTTTCTTTTTGCTCTTTTTCAAACTCTTTGAGTTGTATGCTTAGGTAATTTATTACCATTGTTTCTTGTTTTTTGCAGTAGGCTTGTAGAACTATGAACTTCCCTCTCAAGACTGCTTTCGCTGTGTCCCAAAGATTTTGGATTGTTGTGTTTTCATTGTCATTTGTTACCAAGATGTTTTTTATTTCTTCTTTGATCTCTCTGGTGACCCAGTCATTGTTTAATAGCATGCTGTTTAGTCTCCATGTGTTTGATTTCTTTAGATTTTTTTATTGTAGTTGATTTCCAGTTTTATGCCATTGTGATCTGAGAAGATGCTTGATATGATTTCTGTCTTCTTGAATTTGAAGAGACTTTGCTTATGTCCCAGCATATGGTCTATCTTTGAAAATGACACATGTGTACCTGAGAAGAATGTATATTCTGTGGCTTTGGGGTGAAATGTTCTGAAAATGTCAATTAAATCCATCTGGTCTAGTGAGTCATTTAGGATTGATGTTTCTTTGCTCATTTTTTGTTTAGAGAATTTGTCCAATGGTGATAGTGGGATATTAAAGTCTCCTACTATGATTTTATTGCTGTCAATCTCTCCCTTGATATCCTCCAGGAGGTTTTTTTTTTTTGTATTTGGGTGCTCCTGTATTGGGTGCGTATATGTTTACCAGAGTTATTTCTTCTTGTTGGATTGCTCCCTTTAGTATTATAAAGTGGCCTTCCTTATCTCTTGTTATGTCCTTCACTTTGAGATCTAATTTGTCATATATAAGTATTGCTACCCCAGCTTTTTTTTCATTTCCATTCTTCTGGAAAACCTTTTTCCATCCCTTCACCCTCAGTCTCTGTGTGTCTTTTTTTCTGATGTGGGTTTCTTGTAGACAGCAGATATATGGGTCTTGTTTTCTTATCTAATCAATTATCCTATGTCTTTTGATTAGGGCATTTAATCCATTTACAGTTAAAGTTATTATTGATAGGTACTTATTTGTCACCATTTTTATTCTATACTCCTGTGTTCCTTCTTTGCTTCCTATTTCTTTTTTTTTACAGCAGATCCTTAAGCATTTCTTGCATTGCTGATTTGGTGGTGATAAATTCCCTTAGTCATTTTTTGTCTGTGAAGCTTCTGATTTCACCTTCAATTTTGATTGATAGCCTTGCTGGGTACAGTATTTTGGGATTCAGACTCTTCCTTTGCATGACTTTGTACATTTCATTCCATTCCCTTCTGGCCTGATGAGTTTCTGTTGAGAAATCAGTTGCTAGTCTAATGGGGGTTCCTTTGTAGGTAACTTTCTGTCTGTCTCTGACTGCTTTTAAGATTCTTACTTTGTCGTTGGTGTTTGCCAATTTAATTATAATGTGCCTTGGTGTCAGTCTTTTGGGGTTCATTTTGCCTGGGACTCTGTGAGCTTCTTGGATTTGTGTGAGTTTTTTCTTCCCTATATCAGGGAAGTTTTCTGTTATTATTTATTCAAACAGGTTTTCTATTCCTTGCTCAGTTTCTTTTCCTTTTGGGACCCCTATTATGTGGATGTTGTTTTGTTTCGTGTTGTCCCAAAGTTCCCTTAGGCTATCCTCCTGCTTTTTAATTTTTTTTTTCCTAGAAGCTGCTATACTTGGGTATTTTTTCCCATCTTGTCTTCTAGCTCACTGATGCGGTCCTCTGCTTCTTCTAGTCTACTCTTGATGCTTTCTATTAAGTTCTTTACAGCAGCGATGTCATTTTTCATTTCTTCTTGGTTCTTCTTCATTTCCTCTTGGTTCTTACATTGTTGAATTTTTCTTCCATTCTTTTCATCCACCTTATGACCATTTCTCTGAATTCTTTCTCTGATAAGTTGCTTGCCTCTAATTTGTTTACTTCCTTTTCAGGTGATGCCTGCTTTTCTTTCATATGCGGGCTGTTTCTTTGTCTTCCCATGGTCTCTCTTTTCCAGATGTCTGGTTATGTATTTCTCTCTCTCCTGAGTTGATTTCAACGCACAAAATACAACACAACCAGGTACAACACACAACGCACTGAACAGAAATGTATTCATTATGTTAATAACCCCCAATAAAGGTGACCACCAGAGAAAGATAAATTAGGGGATAGGAGAGAAAGAAGAAGAGGAAAAAGAAAGAAAGAAAAAAAAAAAGGAGTGTCAAAATGAAATTGGGAAAACGAAAAAAAAAAGTAAGAGAGAGAAGAACAATACTAAGAGAGAAAAGGGGAACAAACTATATATTTGGGGAGAAAACTCCAATAAAACAACCACTAATCCCACCAAATGCCAGCAACAAGTACCTGGAGATTAATACAAACTACAACACCAACTAATATCAAATGAGGCAAGGGAAAACAGAAGTAACAAACAAACAAACAAAATAATAAGCAAAACAATCTCACAAAAAAGCATAAAAATTCGATATAATCAACATTCAAGCAAACAACATTCAAGCAAAGGACAGAGAGAAAAACAATTTTTTTGATAGTTAAGACAGCAAAGAGAGAGGTGTGCATGGACTTGGAGCAGGGGATTGGAAATTAGATATATAAGTAGGGTGAAATTTTAGCATGGGGTAAACAGAAAGAATAGGGAAAATCTAAAGCAGGAAAGGGTTAAGATAAACAGGACACCAAAAGGGGAAAGGTTAGGAAGAGAGTGATGGCATAAAGGTAGAGCTGAGATAGGGTAACACTATGCTAAAGGAAAGATGAAAATAGAATGTAAAACACTAATCCCAAAGTAAAAGTTAAAAAAATGACACTTTAAAAAAAAAAAGTAAAATAGCAGTAGTAATAATGCTGATTGAAAATAAAAATGTAATAATTAAAAAGTTAAAATCAAGTGAGGAAAAAAGAAAAAATTAGTTTCTTAAGTAAAAGATGCAAAAAATGAAAATAAAAATAAAATAAAATAAAATGTGCAGTAGTGAAGGTCATTCACGTCCTCTATTGTTCTGTTTGGCACACCTGTTTCTCAGTCCAGACAGTATTGCAGTTCCCTGCATTCCACTGCTCCTCAGTGTTGTAAGCCAGTCCTGACTTTTAAGCAGGTGGTGTCTAAATTTCTAGTATTCCTTTATTTGTGATTACACAAGAGTCAATTTGTGATTCAGCCCCTGGGTGGCAGTGTTTCTGGATTGACTTCCAGGTCTCTCTGGCCTCTCTAGCCTTCTTTCCCTGTGGCACTCAATACAGGTTTGTGGGAGTGGGCTGCCCCAGAGCTGGCTCTCCGATGGTCGCTCCCCGCTCCGATCCCCAGGTTCCAGAAAAACAACTTCCCCCTGCAGTCTCCCAGGGTGTCCCCTATTGGGTGATCCTTGCTTAGTAATCAGAAGCAAGGAAATGAAGAGGAAAAAGCCCAAGTGCGCCAGCAATGGATCCGCTCACAAGTCTAAGCAGCCTGCACACCTTTGAAACTCGTAGGCTATCCCTTTGCACCAGATCAAAATGGGTTGCTTTTTAGAGATTCCTTCTGTTAGCAGCTCTGAGGACCCCCTTCCACATTCACGGGTCCCACCAGCCCCAACGGCCATGGATTTTTCTAGGCACAGACTTCCCGGGTCCTCCAGCTCCCGCAGCGCGTGCGTTTCTCTCTCCCGCTGGGACTAGAGACCTCACCTTATCCCCGGGAAATCTGACCTTTCCGTGGTGGAGTGAAGAGCTCCTTTGAATCTGCGTGTTTGTGCCAATTGGGGACCGGTGTTCTGGGGCTCCCAGCTGTTCGGTGGTTGCTGCAGTTGTGGATTTTCAGGCTCCCTTTCAAGATGGCGAGGTTTCCCCCTCCAAGCCCGTAGCTCTGGGAGGGGACCCAGCCACAGCCGCAGTGGGGGCTGCCCGGTCAGGGGAACCCCGTCCAGCAGTTCCCCACCTTCTCCTGGAGTTTAGCTGTCCCTTAGCTTGCCAACAAACACTCCCTGTGCGACCCTCAGCTGCTCCTTCTTTCTGCTCCGGGACAAGGCTCGGAACACGTCTGTCTATTCTGCCCACATTTTCTCCTCTCTGGTTTATTTTTTAATGTAAGGTGGCACTTTACACATGAACTGGCTCAGAGCCGGACAAAACATGTTTTGCTTTAGTGGGAGTGAAGACTAATTTCATGCTCTTCTCTTAGTTTAGTCTAGACTTCTGCTGCATTGCTACTGAATGGACTGTGTCAAGGTCAGCTGCAAGGGCTTCCTGTGCTGCCTCAGTGCTCACGAGATTTAGGACAATGTACATTCTCTCCATTTCAAAGAGCTCCAGAAGGAAGCCTAAAGGCTCACACTCTAAGGAGCTATGATTTGCCAACCAGTTTGAGTCAGCCTGTGGATGAGTTTTATAGAGTCAAGAGAATTTCCAGGGGCACTTTCTTCCTGTTCCATAGGGCTCTGTCATAATCTCTCTTCTAAAAACAAGTCTTGGAAATCTGGGGCTGCTATGAACTTTCAACTGGTATCATGCCAGCGTGAGAGCTGAGTAGCTTGTAGTGAAAGGTGGGGGTGGTGTGGCCTTTACAAAACAAACCCAGAAAAGTCTTACATTAAAAAAAAAAAATCCCAATTTAGAATCTAGGTTTGTACCAGTTTTGGAAATGGATACTTCCTGCTTCCTGTTCGCTGTCCTGATCCAGGGGTGCTTTCTGGTGCAGAGACTGTGAGTTATTGAGCTCTGGTGGTAGTTGTGCAGCAGATGAGGCATTCCCTAGAGGGACCAAGAGAACTAGCCAGCATAATACAGGGTGTGCAGAGAGAGAGAGTAGTGAGGATGGGTGTGTCCATGAGAGCCGGTGTCATGGAGCCCCTCACATGCTCACAAGGGCGTGTAAATTCTAATAAGCACAAATGGTCATAGTGTTCATGAACAGAAAATCAGGACAAAAATTTAAGTTCTAGAAAAATGTTCTGGGCCTAAAATCCTTAAGGCTAGGGACATCATCAAGTCAAACTGGATTGTTTATTTGGGAGGATGTTGAAAGTCCTTAATGCTCTCATTTGAAAGATCAGGAAGGTTAAGTGAGTTGCCCAAGGTTGCAAAAGAGATGACTCTCTGTGTAAACAGCCTGATTTCCAGACATTCTTTCCCATCCAGTTCAGCTAAGATTAAAACTGGCTGAAGATGGTGGTCTTGTCTTTAAAAGTGAGTCCATTGTGCAATAATTGGCCCTTGGTTAACTGCCTTGTCTATAACAACCAGGCTTCTTCCTAGTTGCCAGCGTTTCTCTCTTATGAAGGAGGGATTATAGTTTCACAATAAAGAGAAGGATGTCTCAATGAACAGAAAAGACAGTGAAATAATCCTAACTACCAGAAACCAAGACAAACATGCCTTGATAGTCCAGATTTTGATAATTTAGGTTATATGGATGGTGAAGTGAAATGGAACATTATTTTAGGATGGAATCATAAATATTACACAATAATAACTTAATGTGCCTGCTTTCCCTATTGGTTATGACCTGCTCTTTTGGTTAATTGGGAAACTTAATGGAATACAATCATTTAAATATCATGTCTATATATATAAAACCCTAATATGCAAATAGACAGAATGATGAAACAACCGAATAACCAAACAACTGAACAACTGGTTGCTATGATGTGTGCTGACCATCAGGGGGCGCGCATGGAACATGGCGAGTGTCAGCCCAAATCACTCCGTGCTGCCAGCAGGTGTGAGTGGGCCTGGCACCGTCAGCATGTGGGAGCAGTGGCGGGAGTGGGGCTGCCGGCAGACAGAGGACCGGGGACTGTGGTGGGAGGGGCTGGGTGGGGTTGCGGAGGATGGGCCGAGACCTGCTCCTGTGCCCACCGCAGCCTCATAGCCTCTGGTGGTTACTGAAAAATTTTTGCTCCCATGCACCGTGGTTCTGCCCGGTGCTCCCACCTGCTGCAGGAGCCTGGAGCTGGCCCAATTGCTTGGCACTGGCACTGTCAGTGGGTGTGAGTGGCAGCTGCTGCCCCAATTGCCCCTCAGGAGCAAGGGGAGGTGGGGAAGCCCTCAGGGGCGATTGGGGCCAACAGCTGCTGCTCACACCCGCTGACAGTGCCAGCCTGGCTCACACCCGCTGCTGGCACTGGCCCCAATCGCTCTGCATTGTCAGTGGGTGCGAGCAGGGCCAGTGCCATCATTGTGTGGGAGTGGCAGTGGGGGGGACAGGGCTGCTGGTAGATAGTGGACCAGGGGCAACCGTGGGAGGGGCTGGACGGGGGTGCTGAGGATGGGCCGAGACCTGCCCCTGTGCCCACCACAGCCTCACTGCCCACTGTTCCTTTCAAGGTGCATGAATTCGTGCATTGGGCCCCTAGTGCTTTATCATACAATTGTATAGCACTTAACCATTAATGAGAACATATCAGCTCATGTGTTCCAAACTGTTTTATGAGGTACATGTTCCCATTTTATAGATAAAAAATTAAAATAATAAGAAATAATGACTTGCTCAAGGGCATACAACTAAGTGGCAGATGTGAGATTGACCCCAGGGCTTCTTATTCCAATTCAAAATTATTTTTCCTCAGATCAAAATTTAACTTTTTCAGGTTATGATAAATTCTTCTCTGGGACCCACATAAAATCAGACTTTACCTCTGGGAAGGTTAGTTGCTTCTATCATCAATAACAACACATTTTACTTTGCAGAACTGAATAAGAGTAATGGGAAGAATGAGGACCAAGTAAAGTTGTATTAGAAGCAGGTGATTATATGTCTTGTTACACACAAAATAAAAATATTGGGGGAGATGTCTCTTCTAATTGTGTTGACAGTGTTGGGGAGAGGAACTCTGTACTGGATGCTCTTTTGTCTCTACCTATTGCTCTGGCTGTCTCTGCTCCCCTCTGCACTGAATACCAACCCAAAACATTATGAGACTGAAGAGTGAGGATTGTGACTCCATATTTTGGTTTCTCTGAGATCTTCCTAAATTCAGCATCAGAAAATATTTTGAAAATACATCATGCTTTCCTACCCAGTAGGGAAAAAGTTAAATGAGACCTTCTGAGGGAAGAGACACATTCTATACACCAGAAGCTGAGACAAAGCACTTAGCTTCAATCTTCATGGAGGAACAAAGTCTACATGCTGACAATTTGATCTGTTAAGCCTTTTTTAAGTTACAGTTGCCAGAAACTAATTCCAGCAGGTCATAAATGCAAGAAGTTTCATCAAAAGGTTGATGGAACCTTGAGGATTGCCTGCTGGAAATGGCTAAGGGCATTTCCCCACACCTAAAGATTTGCATAGATGATTGCTTGCTGCCAGACAGCTGAGGGCATTTTAATCTACATGTTATTGACTCCTACTGGCTAAACACCTGAACAGCCATAGGCAGTTCCCCCAATCTGACAATGGATTCTGTATACTAAACCTTGGCCTTTGATATGTAAGTCTACCTTGCTTTAGGACAGTTTGTGTTAATAAAAAGCAAGGGGTCCAGAGAGAAAGGAGAACTTGGTTCCTTTAGCTAAGTCTTCTCTGGCTCCCCAAAATGCCTTCCAAAATTATGTTTCATCTCTGGACTCTTGATTAATTTACAGCATCCCCTTTTCCAGATTCCTGAACCCTTCAAGATGCTGGATTAAGACCCACGACATACAGTGAGGCAAAACACTCCAGGGAAAGTCAATTGCTCTCTTACAATGTCATAGGATATGATGTAATCCACTTCTCTCATTTGCTGAACAAGCACTGATGTGTGTGTGTGTGTGGGGGGGGGGGGTATGTGGGTGGGTGACGGATGGTTGAAAATGTACAGCAGAGACTAAGTCCAATATCAAGTCAAAGAAGCAGGAATTAACTTTAAAGGTAAAACAGAATGGCTGTCAAATGTCAACCCTCAGTTGTAATGTCACAAAACCACCTCTACAAAAGGCCTGGCCTTGCTGTTTTCAGACGCATGAGCATTTGTCTGGAAAGAGGCTGCTCTCAGATATTTGCTCCAGTCTCCGTCTGACTATCTCGGAGTCTATCCCAAATGAGAGAAGCAGGTAAACATGGCCCATCCAAAGTAGACACTGGCTTACCAGGTCAGAGATGAGGTGAGACCTAGGGCCTTCTGTTCCATCATCCCAGCCTTCTGGCCAGTAGGTACAGACAAACCCTGTTCACACAGCTGGCAGAGAAGTGGCAATCTGTACTCTTCCCCCTTGGGTGGCAAGCCCCACTTCCTAGAAGGTCTTCTCACTTTTGAAGCTGAGTCTCATGCCACAAATCCCTTTAGTACAGCTGGTTACTGCTTTATAAGAAGATCAGGCATTGAGGGCTGACATTGTCCCCATCACATCTCTGTCCATTGCTCAGACCCAGATGGCAGCTCACGCTCTAGGACAAGCCCCACCTTGTGCTGCTGATCCAGGGAGGTCCCCAGTCAACCTTCCATCTCAGAGAACCAGCTTATCTTATCTACACACCTCCTCTGTTCTCCAATGCCCCACTCCAGCACATGTCCAAGGCTTGCAGTTAATTAACCACAGGATGGGCCTTCAAGGTAGGCTTGGCTATTGCTCATTCAACTAAGGAAATGAATGAAAACCTGCAGTTCAGTGTCTTTCTCATTCTAAGGCCACGACCTCTCCAGGAGGGCAGGAGTCAGTGAGGGGGAGGGTTCTGTCCCAAAGGTTAAATCCTATCCCTGTTTGCCTTTTTTATTTTTCTTTGCATCTCCCTATAGCCATAGGAACATAGTTCCATGTGTAATTAAAAAACATGTTCAGGCAGGGCCCAGCTGGTGTGGAATTGGCAGAGCAATCGGAGCTATAGCCCTGCTTCGTCCTGGCAGCCACCACGTCAGAACCACTGCTCCCTGTTAGCAGGCTTTGTCACACTCTCTCCCCAGAGCACCAGCAGCTCTATTTTCTCCTGGCATTCTCTCACAGTGTTCCAGGTGTTATTCCTATTTCAAAGATGGAGCAACCCATGTCCCGAGAGCAATGGAGGAGTGAAAGTTCACAATCTTTTGACCTCGTGGCTTTTGGGAAACACTTGGTTTTTCCTTCCCCTTCCACTCTGGGCAGAGAAAGGCAGCATGCTTCTCTTCCCCTGGACTGTCTGGAGAATGGCCCTGCCGGGTGCTGGTCTCCGGAGTGGACCAACCCTCACAGCGGTACTACAGTACAGAGCAGGAGGCAGCAAGGGGCACAGTCCCCGGTTCCACATGGCAGGACCTGTCTACTGTCAGTGACCATGCTAAGCAGGTGTAGCACTGACCAGCTGAGCACACTGCTGAAGCAGTATGTGGGTGCACATGGGTGGGGAGCAGCAGGCGTGCAGTGACTCTCCTCTGACCTTCCACTGTCCCTGTGCCCACTTCAATCACAGTACTTGACCTTGCTATGCGTTTTGAAGTCCCTGTTGCCCCTTTGGACTGTGAGCAGGCAGTGCATCTTTTCCTGCCATCCATAGCAGGCAGTGTAGTGTTGGTGCACATTTACTGTTCTGCAAATATGTGCTGGACCGTGAAGGGGAAATAGGGCTCCTCACGTAGCTTGCTTTCCTTGTTACTGAGATCACACACTGTTCCAGTCCAGCAGATGTCAGGATCCTGCTCCTCCCTGCTCACAAACCATCCACTCCCTGTGAGTGAATGCTGGTCCTACTCCTTTTCTCCCCCCATACCCCACTCCCCATCCCCATTAAGGGGCTGAGCTCATAGTATGGTAAGAAAGCTGGCATACAGATCCCTGCAAAAGGGCATTATGTAGATTTGGGATGGGAGTGAATGGCTTGAATTAAGTATAGTTTTCCAGGATTTGAAGAGGGACTGTGTGAGTGACACACAGCTGTTTCCACTTAAAATTGATTAGCAAGTATCACTACAAATGAACTTAGAGTTTAAAACAAAACTCCATGGAAATGAATCATTCTAAATCATTCTAAACTGGTCAAAGAAGTTCCTACAGCTCCTTTAGCCCTGATTATCCCCCTCCTGGAAGTTACAGTTCCCTATACAACAGATGGGATGTACCCTGATTCTTTCCTTCTGGCTACTTGTCCCGGATTTTAATGGCCCCCAGCACCATTGGCAAAGCTGGAGGAAGACCTCACCAAAGACAGAGGCAGCACACTTGCCCTCACTGCACTTTGGGGCAAGAGCCACACCCTGGAGATGAACTCAGACCAGCCCTTGGGACACTCAGAATTGGTCGATCACAACACCTAACAGTGGGTAGCTGATAGGCCAGGGGCAGTCCTATTTCTATTAGCCCTTCACACTTGGGAAGTTAAACATTAAATACTGTTTGATTTTCAAAATGTTCTCATTAGAGAAGTAAGGGTCTAATTTGCAGAAACAAATAACCCCAGGGTGTGATACTCAAGGAAATTTCAGAGAGTGCTGTGGTTATTAATGGGCAGTCTTAGCAGAAAGCCTGATAGAGGAGGTAAATTAAATAAAGAAAATCAATATCTGAGAATAAATGAAATTTGAAACGTGTCAGCTGTGGGCTCCAACAGAGGTGAATTCTAGTACATTTTCTGGTCATCTAAGGAATGGAAGTCACCTTCTATTCCTATGGACCTGGGCACAAGTTACCAAGCTCTGATCTAAGATTAGATGCCTGTAAGGATTTCGCTGGCTTATCCTGCCAGGCCTGATGGGTGGTGAAAGCTCTGCAGCAACATGTTCCATCTGAGAGTCTGTTTTACTCAGCTCTAAAAGCACTCTTTGTGTCTCAAGCGTTGATGTGGTGTCCCATGATGTGACAAAATGAATGCAGTAGCCTACTTCTGTCTCTGCAGCTCAACACAGAGGGAGACATGCTGGCCCATGCCACTTAGTTACTTCCCTACCTCATTTTGTTTAAAACTACATGTTAGGGTCATTGTCCAGGAATTATTATAAGACAATAAAGACCTAGGGAATTGCTTGTTCATGGTCAAGGAGACTCAATGACACTTATTGTCGGTACCAATTTTAGACTTTTATATTATCTTCTTTAATTGAAGAATTCCCACATGGGCAGAGTTAAACATAACCCCAGGCTTGGTGCTCCCCTGAGCTCTGGAAGAGTTAGAATGACCCCATGGCCCTGTGCACCTGAGAGATGGAATCTGTGGTCTGGGTGGAGAGAAAAATCCTCCAAAATGCATCCAGAAAAGACCTTTGGCTGATGAAAATAACTCAGGAGGCTGTGAGGGAAATGGTGACACCTAGTCCCCTTGCCCAAAGCTGCAACAAGAGTTCTGTGATTTGTATCTGAGTTTCTGAACACACAGGTTGGGTTACACGAAGCTGAGACAGCAGGATTGAGGGACACTGGGGGTGGGGAGTTGGATGGTTTGAAACCAAGGTATGAGGAGGAAATGATGCATTTGTTGAAACTGCACAGGTGAACACATCCCCCTATCTTTAAACATTGAACCCACTCGTCACTCACACGACCACAAATATGACCACATGGGAAAAGGGGTTTGCCAGCTCTACTTCACTTTATGGACTAATCTACTCCAAAATTTACAATGTGCAGCTACTGCATGTCAGGAAGTTTGCTAGCCCCTGGAAATATAACCATAATTATGACATAGTCCTTGCTCTCAGCTGGCTCCTTTTCTGGTGGGAGAGATAGAAAGCAAGCAGGCAACTTCAATTCCTTGTGCTCAGTACTCTGAGAGGGGCTGGATAGGATTCTTTGGGAATATACAGGACTGTCATTTATTTCCAAACTTGGTGGCAAGAGGACCTCTTCTACCTTGCAGTGCTTCCCAGAAGAGCTAGTATACAACAGAGTCCAAGCAGATAATATTCCATGCAGTGAATTGCCTTGCAGCCATGCCTTTAAGACTGTACTGACATGGATACTGCAATGACATTAAGAAAATACCTGTTTGACTCCATACCAGGCACACAAATATGAAGTAATGCACTCTGGACACCTGGGAAAACCCTGACCAAGATTATGTGAACCAAAAAAAGGACAATGAGGAACATCGGCCTTCTTGGAGTCAGCAGCGTATAATGGGCACACCAGAAAAAGAGTAGAGAAGGATGGTATTGACAATATTAAGAGCAAATTCATAGTAAGCTCTTAACATATTTTATAAGTGTTACTGCATCAATTTTTCCAACAATCCTACTAAGAAGGAGCAATCCTTATTTTCATTTCATAGATCAGCAAACTGAGGCTCAGAGAGATCAAGCAGCTTGGGTGGGTATAGTATCACACAAATACCAAGTGATGGGTGCAGAATTCAATCTTAGTTCTTATCCCAGGGTTGCTGTGAGGAATAAATTAATTAATACTTGCAAAGTGCTAGGAACAGGGTCTGAAATACAGCCAGCTCTTGATAAGAGTTAACCATTATTACTAATACACATAAATCTCTCCCACAGATCTCTTTCAAGATAAATGATATTGCCTCAAATAACCAACCTAATGCAGAGCCCACAGTGATTAAAGGCACTAATTATCTCCCTCCAAAGGAGAAAAGAAATGAGGTAGGAGCCTGCTAGCTCCCTCTGTCCAGCCAAGCCTCAGGCTAATGGCGAAATGGGAACATGGTGTGCATTGCTAGGCACCCTCCCGGAGAACTCCCAACCATTTACCCTTCACTTTTTCATCTATTTGCATGTCTCAATGGTACCAAAATTAAAAAATGTTCCTTGGTCAAAATCCTCTTGATTCCCAAACTGGCAGGAGGGTGTATGAACTCTTTTTTTGGGGGGGGGTGGGGGTGACAGGTGAGATTTGGTGAACCACACTTCCCACTTGTTTTTCCCAAGATATAGATACTCTGGGCACTGGGGAAAGCAGGCATCTATATTCTTTCTTAACAACAACAACAAAAAAGAACTGTCTATAAAATTTATTATTTATTTCTAGAGATTTGAATTGTTGTTTCATTTTCTACCTTGTCTACCCATCCTAATCTCTTTATAGACTTTTGACACCCAGTAGGATTTATAAAAGACTGTTATAATCGTGAGCAGTGGGACTGAATGTTGCTGTATAGTTGTCTTTTTATTTTAACTTGTTCTCAGACAATCTACTTTAAAAAACTACACCTGAAGCTGTTTCACCATTGGCTAATAAACGCTTCTAAGTGCCTCTCACCCTTAGTTCAACTGATCAAGGTTGGGATATTTCAAAGGGAAGATGAGAAATAAATTAAAACTGTATGAGAAAGAAGCAATCATTACTGTGATCTTGAAAATGAGAATGATAGGCAAGCATTTTTGTGTTATTTCTTTGAATAACTCAAAGTAACATTCAATTAACCATGTGAAATGAATATGAGAAGAATGTTATTAGGTATATTTTTCTCATGAGGAAATAAACATGGAGAAAAGTGACTTGCTGTTGAGACTATACAATGTAGTCAAGCAGAATTTGTAACTACATACAGACTTCACAGTTAGCCAGTAAATGTGACAAACATCCAGAAGCATGCATTGAACCAAATAAAATGAAATAACCCATCAGTCACACATGGCTGCCCTTTATGGGGCAAAAAATCTGGACTTGCCAGAGTCCGTGCCACTTCTTGTTCATATGGGATGGTGTCTAGGTTGCTATTCCTGGTCTTCACTTGAACTACAGTAGCTAGTTCTATTGCTTGCCTGAAGATAAGGTATAAGATCTCCTGTCTACACAAATGTAGTTGTTGCTAGGATCCTTGAGGCTAGTTGCATGAAACAGAGGCAGGATAAAGGGAGCTAGAGACCAGTGATGCTAACATGAATTGAAGGCTTCTTGGGAGAGAGGGACTTGAGCCTGGCCTTGCTGGAGGGAGATTAGTGAGGTGGAGAAGAAAGTGGGGGGTGGCAGAGAAGGCAGAGATTGCAACAGGGCTCAGTAAAGTATTGGGTAGGGTAAGGCTGGGCTTGGCTTATCTTTTAACTTCACCCATTACTAGCCCTGGGTCTCTGGGAAGGTCTTTTATCTTATCCTATATAATAAAGAGGTAATATGCAAATTGACGATCACTCCAACACACAAGATGAATGCCCCCATGTGGTCAAAGATGGCCGCCCCCATGTGAACACAAGATGGCCACCACAAGATGGCCAGCAGGGGAGGGCAGTTGTGGTAGACCAGGCCTGCAGGGGAGGGCAGTTAGGAGTGACCAGGCCAGCAGGGGAGGGCAGTTAAGGGCAATTGGGCCAGCAGAGGAGGGCAGTTAGGGGCAATTGGGCCAGCAGGGGAGGGCAGTTAGGGGTGACCAGGCTGGTAAGGGAGGGAAGTTAGGGATGACCAGGTAAGCAGGGGAGGGCAGTTGGGGGTGACCAGGCTAGCAGGGGAGGGCAGTTAGGGGTGACCAGGCCAGCAGGGGAGGGCAGTTGTGGGTGACCAGGCAGGCAGGGTAGGGCAGTTAGGGGTGACCAGGCTGGCAGAGGAGGGCAATCAGGCCAGCAGGGGAGCAGTTAGGCGTCAATCAGGCTGGCAGGGGAGTGGTTAGAGGGTGATCAGGCAGGCAGGCAGAAGCGGTTAGGGGCAACCAGGCAGGCAGGCAGGTGAGCAGTTGGGAGCCATCAGTCCTGGATTGTGAGAGGGCCTAAACAGGCAGTCGGACATCCCTTGAGGGGTCCCAGATTGGAGAGGGTGCAGGCTGGGCTGAGGGACACACACACACACACACACACACGAATTTCATGCACCGAGCCTCTAGTGCTATATAATAAAAGCCTAATATGCAAATTATTCCACCAGGAGTTTGACCGGGAGTTTGACCACTTGCTATGATGTGCGCTGACCACCAGGGGGTGGCACAGAACATGGCGGGCGTCGGCGACATGGTGCTGGTAGTAGGCAGCAGTGGAGGTGCTGCCATCCCCAATGGGCCCCTATGAGAGTGGGACCATGGCAGGATGATGGAGCAGGTGAGCGGGCAGTGCCAAGCTAAGACGGGTGCAAGCAGTTACCGAATAGGAGCCTGCCCTGCACCCATGTGGCCTCTTCCAGGTGAGCTGGGTCGTAGCTTCTGGGACCACAGGGTCTGGTCAGACTCCCCATGGGTTTGTGCAGGAGCCAGTCTGTGAGGTCGGTCGGCTTCTGTGCGGCACTTCTGGGTGGCCCAGAGGCCCATGCTGCACCCTGGCCCGTGGCATCCAGCCACACTCACCACATCTCCACGTGAGGACTCAGGTGGAGGGGGCGTGCAGGGGCCCAGGACCCAGGTGTTGCCCAGGGCCCAGACATTAACTGGGACCTGCCCTTCCACGCCAGACCCTTGTGGTTCGATTGCCAGCTAGGCCTAGGGATTGCACCCATGCACAAATTTCGTACACTGAGCCTCTAGTAATAAATAATTTTGATGTGTTTAAAAAACTGTCAAACTAAAGAATATATACTCACTATGTAAAGATAATGGAAATTGCCACAAATTTAGCTTCTTGAGATAGCACCTCAGGCCATGAAAGTGCACTCAGAGCAGACCCACTTAGTGATTAAGCATGCTGGAGTCCTTGTCCTGAGCTGATGGAGAGAATCTTTTCATAGCAGTTTGGGAATGAATGCAGAGGAGAGACTGTGGTCTCCAAGGAGGGCCAGGCAGCCTGAGTGGAGGCTTCCCCAGTTCTCCCTTGAGTCACACAGTTTCCTTGTTGACCTGGGCAAAATCAGTCTGGCCATAGCCTCATGTTTCCCATCTGCTAATGATACCAACCCACAGGGTGTGGGAATGTTCATTACTTATGTTTGTCACCTGCTTTCAAGGTCATATCATTTGCTGCTGTCCCTGAGAAGTCAGTTCCCTTAGGAAACAGTCCATCAGGCGGCTGCCCTCCACTTGACGGGACAAAATCTTCCCAGGTTTTTATCTCCCAGAAGAGAGGGGCTTGTTTAATTAGCAGGCGGTGTTTTTCTGGAAACAGCTTCTGTAAATCAGCAGTCTACAAACTCACCCTGTATCATTATTTGTCTTTTCCACCAGTTGACGTTTGCAGTCTGTTACAAGTCACAAATTCCTGAAAGACAGATGTACTGGGGGGAAAGCTAAGTGGCAGCTGTGACAAGCCACTAACTATTTCTGCTGAAATTTAAAACCTTACAAGAAACAGCTGCAAGATTATGAGGGCAAAATGGTAGTAAATGGTTGAGAGAGTGGAGACCTAGAGCGATTATGGACCTTTCCACGTTGTGTTTCTATTATCCTGACTATGACATGGCTGATAGTCCTCGGCTGTCCCTTTGCTTCCCTGGCATATTGTGTGGGCTGATGCTGTCACATATGTCCATTGCTTCAAAATCTTTGCAAGAAACAAACACCAGCTGTTTGCTCATAGGAGGCCCACTGAGTTTTCCACCTCCTGGATGGCACATTGGAACAGCTGGGATGACAGTTCTTACTGGCCCCTGAAGTGGTTTTGCTAGTCAATTTGTTTGTACCGTCCCTCTCCACAGCACTGTGAGATCCATGGGGACAGGCACCTCATCTGTCTTATTCACTGTGGTACCCTCACTGCTGGGGACTGACCTGGTGCATGTCAGTGGCTTAATAAATGCTGCAGAAACAAATTACTGCTCTCCTCCCTCTATTACTGCTCCAATGAGCAGAGGATGAAATGTCTGTATCTGAAGTGTGGGCAGAATTGTATCCTCCAAAAAGATATATTCAAATTCTAGCCCTGGCACTTGTGAATGTGACCTTACTTGGAAATAAGGCCTCTGAAGATGTAATTGAGTTAGGAAGTCATACTGGATTAGGATGGGCCCTCAATTCAATGACTGGTGTCTTTAGAAGAAGAAGGAGATTTATTTTATTTACTAGAGGCCTGGTGCACGACATTCATGCATTGAGGGGAGTCCCTCAGCCCTTTCACAGTCCAGGACCCCGAGAGGTTCTTAGCACTGCTGCAGAGGCGGCTGAGGCTCCTGTCATCTCCGCTGCACTCGCCAGCTGTGAGCCTGGCTTCTGGCTGAGCTGCGCTCCCCCCTGTGGGAGCGCACTGACCACCAGGGGCAGCTCCTGCGTTGAGTGTCTGCCCTCTGGCGGTCAGTGTGCGTCATAGTGACCATTTGTTCTGCTATTCAGTCTATTTGCATATTAGGGTTTTATTATATAGGATTTTTTATTGTTGATAGTATTATATATGTCTCCCATTTTCCTCCTTCTCCCCCCCACCTCTTCCCAGCCCCTATTCAGCCCCCTCAGATCTTCACTACCTTATTGCCTGTGTCCATGGGCTATGCATGTAAGTATATAAGTTCTTTGGTTTATTTCTTCTCATCCCCCCAACCCCACATCAAGGTATGTCAGTCTGTTCCATGCCTCCATGCTTCAAGTCTTATTTTATTGGTCAACTCATTTTGTTCATTAGACTCCACAAATAAGTGAGATCATGTGATATTTGTCTTTCTCAGTTTGGCTGGGAAAGACAAATATCACACCCGTGGGTGTGATGTCGTATTTCACTTAGCATAATATTTTCCAGGTTCATCCATGCTGTCCCAAAGGGTAAGAGATACCACTTATTTTATTTTAATTTTTTTGAGATACCACTTTTTTTACAGCTGAATAGTATTCCATAGTGTAAATGTCCCAGAGCTTTTTTATCCACTCATCTACTGATGGAGAATGAGAGGGAGGACCTCTTCACCGTGACGTGACTTGCAGGCTGTTTCCTAAGGCCCCCGCTGCAGAGCATGGCAACCTGATTCCACTCACAGCAGATCTCCACAGTAGCGACAGGTGGATGGGAAACGAGGGAGGGTGTGGAATGCACTGAGGTTGCCCTTTGTGCTGAGGAGTCTTCTGATCCTTGCTGTCTGCCTGGTCTCCGATCATGGCCACCTGTATGCCAGAAACCGAACATTGGGACATTGAAAGTTAAATGTGAAATGGGAATCTGGAATGCTTTGGTCAACCTTAATCACTCTGAATGGTCAGAGCTAGTTACTCATTGTTTATTTGAGACATTGGTAGTTAAAGTAACTCTCACCTGTTAATCATATGTAAATTTTTGCTGATTGTCTATTATTGGAATTTCCTGCCTAAAGGATATGGGTGTATCTCAGAACCTCAATAAAAGGAATAGCAAAGGCCAGAGCAGTGAGTAGTCCTCCCACTAGAGGTGGACTCCCGCCTGGCCCCCATTTACCCAAATTAACTCTTTTCCAGTCTCTTTTCATTTTGATTGCGGCCTTCTCCAGAAACTGGACCTGAACGGGAACCCTGAAACACGCGGGACATGAAAGGGGCTCCCACACCTGTAGTCTTCCATGTGCCAGGAGACAATTCCTCCTGTTACCTTAATTTGCTATTCACTGCCACAGATACCACCTGCTATTCATGTATTGCCTGTCCTTCCTTTTGGAGCTTGGAGTTCTTACTTTGTATAGTCCAGTGAGACCAAGGGGTCTGTGGCCTATGCGTTAAATATGGGCACTGTGTTGTGGGCACTGTGGCCTGTGCATTAACTATGCTTTAGGACACTTCCCTTCAAGTCAGTTATAATCACCAAGGCCCAAAGATTCAGTGAAAACAGTACACCTATTGCTCTGAAGTACATTCCTTCCTGTGACTCAGGAATATTAAAAAATTCAATTCCAATGTTTCTGAAACATCACTGGATCTTGATTCTGATTTTCAGCTTCCTAGGAACACTCCACCCACTCTGGAGCAGGGTTCTCAGGCTTGTTTGTGTGACAGAGCCTGTGAGGGTCTGCTGGTGGCATGGAGTCTCTACCCAGACAGGTGAGCATCCAGAGGCCCTCATGCCCTGGGTCCCCAGTTAGGGGCCTCTGACCACCTTCTCCCATGTCAAGGGAAGCTGCTTGACTCTCCTGCTGACTTTTCAGAAGTGGAGGGGGTGTGATGGGGTCCTAGTCTCTGGGCCCGGGAAGACTGCAGAGAAGCCCTGCCCTCCAGTTGATCTCATCTGACTCTTTTTCCTTTCTTTATGTAGTTCACATAAAAACTGCTCTCCTGGGAGGAGGCTGAGATGGGGCAGGGGAATAGCACAGCAGGTATTCCCTGAACACCTGCTGAACAAGTGGAAATACCACCGGTCATGTAGTTCTCCCCAGGGAACAGGCAGCCTGCACCAAGTCTTCCTCTCCATTCCCACAACCTCCTTAGGTCCCCAGAGCTCCAACAGCACAGCCCCGTGGGAAGACACTCTGCTATCAGACCTACCTGAGCTTCAGTTGCACATAGGGACCTTCCTCTTACTAGTTGTGACCCCCATCAGGAGAGTTCCTCCACCTGGGAAGCAATAGGGAAGCAATACCTGCTTATTAGGGCTGAGTGAGGAGAGCATCCCAGCAAAGGAACTAGGGCAGTGCCCGTGCATTGTGGGTGCCATGCATTGTGGGTGCTGCATGGAGAGTGGCTGCTGCTCCTTGTACCTGCATTAACCCTCACACAGCAACCTCTAAAAGCTGCTTCTCCTGGTCCAAGGAAGATGGAGGCTGGCAGGACAGAGGTGAGGGAGAGAAAGTGAGTGAGTGAGGGTGTGAAAGGAGAGTGTGTGGATGTGTGTGGTGAGTGTGTGAGTGAGTGAGGGACAGTTAAATCCCCGCAGGAGCAGCAGGGGCTGGAAGACCAGGCTCTCTTGGACAAGGAGAGACTACCACCGCTGCAGGCACTCCCCAGACTGCGGGACTCCAGCACAGAGCCCATGCCATCTTGAAGGGGAGAACGGCCTTTTTTAGGAACTCATCAGCACCACCACCCAGACAGGACTTTGACACTGACCGCAACCCAGCAGCCACTCCAGCCAAAATCCTGCTGCCCCACCTGCAGACCCGTGGACCCTGGGACCTCCACCTCCAAAGGTACACTGCTGGGCATCAGTAAGTGCAAACTCCCCCACCCCAGCAGCAGAACTCCAGACAAAACATTCTCACATTTCCAGCGTGCTGCAGACATCCAGGGTACACCACTCCATAGGAAGCGCCTGGGAGCCACTGGGAGCCCCCGTGGGTGTGATGTCGTATAGACAAGGGCGGGTGGCCCCACAATAGAAATTCTGAACTCCCTCTTCCTGAATAATTGCCCATGGACACCCAGCTGTGCAACTTCAGTGCCAGGGCCCCTCAGAGTGCGTCAGAGCTCTGCGCAGGCAAAGGCACCTCTACAGATGCGCATTTCCAAGGAGCAGGCCCCCTGAGCCCATCTATCCACAGGGCACTCATGGGAGCCACTGTGAGCTCTCTCTGCGTGTGATCTTGAACAAACAGGGGCGCACTCCCCCCCAGCAGTAGAAATTCTGAATTCACTCATCCTGGATACCTGCCCACAGGCGCCTCAATTACGTGGCTACACTGCCAGGGTCATTCAGAGTGCTTCAGTGTGCCTCGGGTGCCCCTGTGAGCCGCCACTGGGAGCGAACGCCTATCCACCACAGGTGCAGCAGAAAAAGCTGAGTCTGCCCACCCCACAACTACAGAACTCTGGACACAACAGTCACACCTTTCTAGAGTGCAGGCCCCCTGATTACCATCACCCCAACAGACGGTTCCTGGGTGCCACTGTGAGTCCCCGCTGGGCATGTGTGATTTCCATTAAGGGTGCAAGACAGCAAAAATTGGGACACTCCCCTCCATGGCTGCTGACTTCTAGACACCGCAGTTGTGCCTCTCAAGCTCAGAGGCCTACATAAAGAGAACCCAAATAGCTCAATTAGGGAGCTACACTAGATTACCAAGCCCAGGAGAACTGAGAGATTACACCAGTAGCACCACCCCCAAAAGAACCTGGGTAGCAAAGCAATTGGATCTACAATTAAAACATTACAGGAAAACATGGGAAGACAAACAAACAATCCCCAAAAGAAAGTAAAAGAGCAATCACCAGAAAGGGAGTTAAATGAAATTGAGGCTAGCAGCTTATCAGAGAAATAATTCAGAGTAATGGTTATAAGGATGTTTAAATGGCTGTATGACAAATACACACAACTCAATGAGAATTATAAGGAGCTGAATGAGAATGTCGCCAACATGAAAAGGAACTAAGAGGAGATTAAGAATAACATAGCTGCAATAAAGAACACAATGGAAGGCTTACACAGTAGACTAGAAGAGGCTGAGGACCGCATCAGCGAATTAGAAGACAAGGTAGGAAAAAACACATAAACACAGCAGCAACTGGAAAGAAGACTTAAAAAGCAAGAGGAGAACATAAGGGAGCTCTGGAACGACACAAAACAAAACAATACTCGCATAATAAGGGTACTAGAAGGAGAGGAAGAGAAGCAAGGAATAGAAAACTTGTTTGAAGAAATAATGACAGAACACTTCCCTGATATTAGCAAGAAAAAAACCATGCAAGTCCACGAAACACATAGAGTCCCAAACAAGAAGAACCCTAAAAGACCATCAGCAAGACACATCATAATTAAATTGGCAAATACCAACAACAAAGTAAGAATCTTAAAGGCTGCCAGAGAGAGACAGAAAGTTACCTACAAGGGTTCTCCTATTAGAATATCAATGGATTTTTCAACAGAAACACTCGAGGCCAGAAGGGAAGGGAATGAAATTTACAAAGTGATGCAAAGCAAGGGACTAAACCCAAGAATACTATACCCAGCAAGGCTATCATTCAAAATTGAAGGTGGAATCAGGAGCTTTACAGACAAAAAGGGGCTAAGAGAGTTTATCACTACCAAGCCAGCAATGCAAGAAATGGACTGCTGTAAAAAGAAGAAAGAGAAAGGCAAGAAAAGAACACAAACATTAAGGAAAAATATGACAACAAACATGTACTTGTCAATAATAACATTAAATGTAAATGGATTAAATGCACCAATCAAAAGACATAAGGTAGCTGAATGGATATGAAAACATGACCTATATATTTGCTGTCTGCAAGAGACCCACCTCAGAACAAAGGATTCACACAGACTGAGAGTGAAGGGACGAAAAAACATTTTTCAGGCAAATGAAAATGAGAAAAAAGCTGGGGTTGCGATACTTATATCTGATAAAATAGACCTGAAAGTAAAGACCATAACAAGAGATAAGGAAGGCCACTATATAATACGAAAGGGAGTAATTCAACAAGAAGATATAACTCTGGTAAACATATATGCACCCAATACACGAGCACCCAAATACATAAAACAACTTCTGGAAGATATCAAGGGAGAGATTGATAGCAATACAGTCATAGTAGGGGACTTTAATATCCCACTGACACCACTGGATAAATCAACTAAACAAAAAATCAGCAAAGAAACAGCAATCCTAAATGACACACTAGATCAGATGGACTTAATTGACATCTTTAAAACATTTCACCCCAAAGCTACAGAATATACATTCTTCTCCAGTGCACACGGAACATTTTCAAGGATAGACCACATATTAGGACACAGGCAAAGTCTCTTCAAATCCAAGAAGATAGAAATCATATCAAGCATCTTCTCAGGTCATAAAACTGGAAATCAACTACAATAAAAAAATCTAAAAAAATCAAACACTTGGAGACTAAATAGCATGCTATTAAACAATGACTGGGTTACCAGAGACATCACAGAAGAAATAAAAAACATCATAGTAACAAATGACAATGAAAACACAACAATCCAAAATTATGGGACACAGCGAAAGCAGTCTTGAGAGGGAAGTTCATAGCTCTACAAGCCTACTGCAAAAAAACAAGAACCAATGGTAATAAACTGTCTAACCCTACAACTCAAAGAGTTAGAATCAGAACAACAAGAAAAGCCCAGTGTAAGCAGAAGGAAGGAAATAATAAAGATCAGAGTGGAGATAAACAACATAGAGACCAAATAAACAATACAAAAGATCAACAAAACCAAGAGTTGGTTCTTTGAAGGATAAACAAGATTGATGAACCTCTCCCCAGGCTCACCATGAAGCAAAGAGAGAGGACCCAAATAAACAAAATCAGAAATGAAAGAGGAGAAATAACAACAGACCCCACAGAAATACAAAGGATTGTTAAAAAATATTATGAACAACTCTATTCCAACAAACTGGATAACCTGGAAAATGGACATATTCCTAGAAAAATACAACCTTCCAAAACTCAATCAGGAAGAATCTAAACAGCTCAATAGGCCAATAACTATGGAAGAAATTGAAGCAGTCATTGAAAAGCTTCCAGCAAACAAAAGCCTGGGGCCAGATGGCTTCACAGGGAGTTTTACCAAACATTCAAGGAATAACTAAAACCTATCCTCCTCAGACTATTACAAAAAATTCAAGAGGAAGGAACACTTCCAAGCTCATCCTATGAAGCCAGTATCACCCTAATACCAAAACCAGATAAAGACAACACAATGAAAGATAATTACAGGCCAATATCCCTCATGAACATAGATGCCAAAATCCTCAACAAAATTCTAGCAAAGTGGAACCAGCAGTACATCAGAAAGATCATACACCATGACCACGTAGGATTTATCCCGGGAATGCAAGGATGGTACAATATCTGCAAATCAATAAACGTGATACATCACATAAACAAATTGAGAGATAAAAATCACATAGTCATATCAATTGATACAGAAAAAGCATTTGACAAAATCCAAAACCTTTCTTGATAAAAACTCTCAACAAGGTGGGAATAGAAGGATCATACCTCAACATAATAAAAGCCATATATGATAAACCCACAGCCAACATCATACTCAATGGGCAAAAACTAAAACCATTTCCCCTAAGAACAGGAACAAGACAGGGATGCCCACTTTCACCACTCCTGTTCAACATAGTACTGGAAGTACTAGCCATTGCGATTAGACAAGAGGAAGAAATAAAAGGCATCCAAATTGGAAAAAAAGAAGTAAAACTGTCCTTATTCACACATGACATGATAGTGTACATAGAAAACCCTAAAGACTCCATCAAAAAATTATTAGACTTAATAAATGAATTTGGAAATGTAGCAGGATACAAAATTAATGCCAAGAAATCTGTCATTTCTATACACCAATAGTGAACTTACAGAAAGAGAGACTAAGAAAACAACCCCATTTACCATCGCACCAAAAAAATTAAGATACCTAGGAATAAACTTAACTAAGGAGGTAAAAAACCGCTACTCAGAAAACTACAGGACATTAAAAAAAGAGATAGAGGAAGACGTAAATAGATGGAAGAGCATACCGTGTTCATGGATTGGTAGAATCAACATGTATAGATTGCTTTGGGTAGTCCATACTACCCAAAGCAATCTATAGATTCAATGCACTCCCCATTAAAATACCAATGGCATATTTCACAGACCTAGAAAGAATTCTTTAAAACTTCATCTGGAATAAAAAAAGACCCCGAAGAGCCACAGCAACCCTGAGAAAGAAGAACAAGTAGAAGGGATCTCAATACCAGATTTAAAGCTGTATTACAAAGCCACTGTTTTCAAAATAGCCTGGTACTGGCACAAAAACAGGCATATAGACCAATGGAATAGAATAGAGAATCCAGATATCGACCCAAACCACTATGCTCAATTAATATCTGACAAAGGAGGCATGAACATACAATGGAGTCAAGACAGTCTAATAAATGGTGTTGGGAAAATTGGACAGATACATGCAAAAAAATGAAACTAGATCACCAACTTACACCATACACAAAAATAAACTCAAAATGGATCAAGGACTTAAACATAAGATGGGAAACCATAAAAATACTAGAAGAATCCACAGGTAGCGAAATCTTAGACATATGCTGAAGCACTTTCTTCACCAATACCACTCTTAGGGCAATGGAAACTAAAGAGAAAATAAACAAATGGGACTACATCAAAATAAAAAGCTTTTGCACAGCAAAAGAAACCATCAACAAAAAAGAAAGCCCACTGTATTGGAGAGCATATTTGCAAATGTTATCACTGATAAAGGTTTAATCTCCAACATTTACAGGGAACTCATTCAACTTATTAAAAGGAAGATAAACGACCTAATAAAAAAAAATGGGCAACGGACCTAAATAGAATCTTTTCGAAAAAAGACAGAAGGAAGGCCAAGAGACATATGAAAACATGGTCAAAGTCACTAATTATCCGAGAGATGCAAATCAAAATGACAATGCGGTACCATTTTACACCTGTCAGAATGGCAATCATCAACAAATCAACAAACAAGTGCTGGCAAGGATGCGGAGAAAAAGGAACCCTCGTGCACTGCTGGTGGGAATGCAGACTGGTGCAGCCACTGTGGAGAACAGTATGGAGTTTCCTCAAAAAACTAAAAATGGAACTCCCATTTGACCCAGTAATCCCACTTCTAGGAATATATCCTAAGAAACTGGAAACACAAATTAGAAAGGATATATGCACCCCTATGTTCATAGCAGCACAATTCCCCATAGCTAAGATTTGGAAACAGCCTACGTGCCCGTCAGCAGATGACTGGATCATAAAACTATGATACATCTACACAATGGAATACTATGCTGCTATAAAAAAGAAGGAATTCTTACCATTTGCAGCAGCCTGGATGGAACTGGAGAGCATTATGCTAAGTGAAATAAGTCAGTCAATGAAAGAAAAATACCACATGATCTCACTCATTTATGGACAATAAAGAACATTATAAACTGATGAACAAAAAGATAGATACAGAGACAGTAAAGCATCAAACAGACTGTTAAATTACAGCAGGAAGGTTAGGGAGAGGTGGGGGAGATAAGGGATCAACTGAAGGACTTGTATGCATGCATATAAGCATAACCAATGGACGCAAAACTCTGGGGGGTGAGGGCATGTCTGGGAGTGGGGTGGGGGTGGGGCAATGGTAAGATATGTACACATGTAATACCTTAATCAATAAAAAATAAAAAAATGAAAAAAATAAAAGCTGCTTCTCCTGCTGTCAACTTCATCTTAAAATAATGTCACTTCTGTCATAAAAAAAAAAAAAACACCTTCTCTAGAAAATATGCAAAAATTCCCAAATCCTTTACTCCAGTTGGTCAGATTATGGATAAATTGCTGTGTTTTGTTTTGTTTTGTTTTGTTTTGATGCGTTTCTGTCTCTTCTCAATGACCAGGAAAAAAGTGGAAAACAAGCCTCTATGACTTCCTTTTTCACGGTGGTAGGACACTCCAGTGACCATCAGCACTGACCCTGGTTGAATTTGTCCTCACTGCCTGTGTCACCATGCCATTTAATGTCCCTTATCCCCAGATTTTTGTCACCTGCAACATACTGTTTGTGCAAGAATTGAATGAGAAATGTATGTAAAATAGCTGACACAGTGCTTAAGCAATGAAAACTTTCAGTCCCAGGAAGTGCCTGAAACGCTGTCCTTGTTAAGTGTTTGTCAAAAGATCTGTGGCAAATAGTCAAGTCGGTCTCTCCATTCCTCATCCTCCATAATCCCAAACCTCACCACTGGCCTCAGCTCCCTTTCATACTGAGCTTTGCTCTGGAAGGTTGGCCTTTCTGTCCTCTTGGCATGCTTTCTGTCTGCCTGCAGGCTCCAAGGGCTGGCCTGCCTCATATGCCACCTGTGCCAGTTGGGAGAAAGGGCTTCCTTACCTCTGAAGAGGGTGAGGATGCTGTGGGTAGGAGCAACAAAGCAACAGAGGGCCATGGACAGTCTCATAAAATACAACATAGTCTAGGGCTCTTAGGGGTTTTCAAATCTTTGGAGGCCACAGCCTTAGGCCAGTCAGTACTATTACTAGCAGCATCAAAAGGGACAGTTGTGGACTATCTACTGGTGCCTTGTGAGTAACTGTTTAAAGTGAATACCTCAGACCTCGACTCTGTTTATAGCATCTCATGGCACACATAAACTAATTACTAAAATTTTGTAACACACCAAAAATATATTATATATTTTGTCAATCTGACACAGAAAATAGGTATAATTTTGATTCATACGGGTTTCTTTTATTTATGCATGCACCTGCTCTGTGAGCACATCATACATTTGGTTACATGGAAATTCAATAAAAAGTTGTTAGCAGTAATGGAAAGAGAAAGTATACAAATCTTAAACGTGCAGTGAAAGCAGGTTTTGACTATCTTTGGACCCAATTATTGTAGAAATGAGCACTTTGAAGGGTATGGAAAAGAATGATAAGAAATTCCTCCCTGCATCCACTTCTCCCTCTATCACACTTGCTGGGTATTCCTTGTTCCCAAGTGCCCATGTAGGTTTCATTTCACAGAGAACCTCTAGTCCTGATAGGTATTTCTGAAGCTATCTGTGTTAACACCTGAACAGAACCACATTTTCTGGCAAGTGAAATAACTTCTTGTGGAGGAAGCAAGAATCCTCTTTAGAGAGCACTGGAGAAAATTACTCCACTGATTTATATTAACAAACCTCAACTGGGTGCTCAGCCCTTCCAGATGAGCCTATTGCATGTGTTCTTTTAAAAGAAGACTTGCTTTTTCTCCCTGACCTGACTTGTCTTTCTCTTCCTAGCTTTCTGTTCTATTTCTGTTGTCAGGCAATGACCTCACCACATAGTCCACTGAAAATAAGGAGGAACCTTTAGGTATAACAGATGAAAAGCACCTCATATTCTCACCATCAAACACCCCCTTGCTCCTCTTTCTTCTACTTCACCCCCACCTCAAAAGCCAGCTCCTCCTCATAGATCTGGACCCCATCCTCTGACACCTTTTCAGGGATTCCTTTTTTATTCACTCTGCAACCCTGCTGTCTCCCTCCCTTTTAACTCTCTGCCACATGCTGCTCCATTTCTTTGCTTCCTTTTAGAGCTCAAATATTCAAAGGAGTTAACTTATGCTCACTATCTCCACTTCCTCATTTAAAAATTATTTATTTATTTTTATCCTCACCTGAGGATATGTTTATTGACTTTTAGGGAGAAAGTAAGGCAGAGAGAGAGAGAAAAACCAGTGTGAGAGAGAAACATCAATTGGTTGCCTCTTGTATGTGCCTGGGCCAGGCGATTGAACCCACAACCTAGGTATGTGCCCTGACTAGGACTCAAATCCTTTTGGTGTACAAGATGATGCTCCAACAAAGTGAGCCACCCAGCCAGGATCCAATTCCTCATTTTTATTCACTCCTCCATCTATCCCCAGCTAGTTTTTGCTCTGCCACTCTGCTGAATTTGCTCTTGTCAAGGTCAACCAATGACCTCTGAGTTGCTAACTCCAAAGGACTCTTCTCTCTGTCACTCAGCCTCTATCACAGTGGTTACTCTTATTCACACACTGTTCAAGCTGAGTTCTCAGGACCCTCAACACTGCTGGCTTCCCCTTTATTCATGGACCTCTTCTTTGCAGACTCTTATACCTCTAAATACAGGTGTGTGTTTGTATTTAGGTGACCGACTGTGTAATGATTCCACTTGCTGTCCTGAGACTTCTTCTCTTGTTCTGAACACCATCTCTCTAGGTGATCTCATTCATAGCTATAAATAACATCTAGAGTTTAATATCTAAACTGAATTCTTGAGTCTTCCCTTCCCCTACCTAGTCCTCCCTAACTTTGTAAATGACACTACCATCCACATGATTGCTCAAGTCAGAAACCTAGGAGTCAGTCTTGATTTCTCCTTTGTCTCATTCTACTTTCCACACCAAGTGCATGAAAGTCCTGTGATTCTGCTTCCAGACTAGATCTCAAGGCATCATGATTCTTTGCATCCAGGCCACAATCATCTCTAGCCTGTACCAATGAAACAGCCTTCTAACTAGCCTCCCACATGCCATGCTCACTTTCCCACAGTTCTCCACAGCACAACCAGCATGATCTGTAAAAAGTTAATTAGATTACATTATTCCCCCTTTGATGGACGCCTGCTTCAGTTGGAATAAAATCTGTCTTCCTCATGGACTTTCCCGTGGAACTTCTCCTCAGCCATTCTGTCCCTTGCATACTGCAGTCACACCAAGCGCCTCTCTGTTTCCTAAACACACCACGCTCTTTCCCTGTCAGGCCTTTGCACATGCTGGTCCTGTGCCTGGAATTTCTCTTTCAGCTACTCAAGAGGCTAGTCCTTCTCATGCTGTTTCAGAAAGCCCTTTCCAGACCACCTTCTAGGTCAGCTCTGCCCTCTGTGGTTACTCTCCTTCGTGGCAACCAACGCCCGACTGTGTAATAATTCCACTTGCTTAATTTGATTTTTGTTTTTTCCCCCTGCTAGATCGTTAGGCTGAGCTGCGTAACAAGGGCTATGTCTTCTAGCCCCACACCAAGTACAGTGCCTGGCACTTCTTCTAGCCCCACACCAAGTACAGTGTCTGGCACTTCTTCTAGCCCCACACCAAGTACAGTGCCTGGCACTTCTTCTTCTAGCCCCACACCAAGTACAGTGCCTGGCACTTAGTAGGCGCTAAGTAAATATTTGTAGAATCAGTGAGGTGTTTGCTATGTCTGTGTGCACAACAACCACGTATGTCTCTCTGTCAGTGGCCCATTTTCTCTGACCTGTGCTCAGAGTTCTTACAAATGGTGATAGAAGTCACTCAACTACCCTACGGTGAAATAAAGTAATTTTTCCCCCTCAGCAGTAATGATCTGCTTGAATCTGTCAGCAGAAACACATTCAGAAATGTCTTTTAAGATAATTTCGGTTGAAAAGCTCAGCAATGATCCTTGCAAGTACTCTGAGAGGACAGTGGAGAGCTGGAAACATTCCTCCAGAATGTCAGCTACAATGCACTTCTAGGAGCTCCTTCAGACAGGAGAGAGTGAGGAAGAAGGTCTACATTCTCCAAAACTGCAAATAACAAATCCAATGAGAGCTAAACTTCCTCTCTTAAAAAGCCACCACCTTCCACAACAAAAGAGAAAGAAATCTATACAAGTAGACCTTGGGGTGGGGGTAGACTGGGGTGAATGAACAGCAAAGGAATTTTCCTCCTAAATGTGGAAGGAAAAAGAAAACCAACTTAGAAACTGGATAAAACAGTGCAAAAAGGTGAAGTCCTTCAGTTCAGTGCCATATGGAACAAATAGAAATTTTAATTCAAGAGGAAAAGGAAACATTGCTTTTGTCCATTTTTCTTTTTCTACATGTTATTATTATTAGTGGATCCATTCAATTTTCTGTGCCCTGAGACTATTATTTCCTATCTTTTGAACCTAGAAGTACTTTTTCTGTCCTCTGCTCCCCACCCCCTTTGGTATTCTTAGTTCTTCCACAAACATCTTTCATCTATGGCCACCCATCGGAAACATAGAAATATCCTCCAACATATTTCCTGAGTTGTAACACAGAATGAACAAGGAGGGCATCTTGACCTCAGAATTTTGGTGAGTGTGTTCTGGAATGTGGTGGTAACTGGGTTTTCCAGGGGAAAATCAAGTACATGCAGTAGCTTTTATGAGAAGCAGTGCAAGTTCTTCCAAATTCATTCTAAACTCTGCACTAGTCCAATTCCCACTAAAAGTTGCAAACCTGGATAAACTAGTCTTACTAACAAAAGAAAGGCCCTGAAAGACCCCCCTCTTTCTGCTTGCACCGCATGCCAACAAGGTCTTCTGTGTGGACATTTCTGCTCCTGGCACAAGCACTATCTATTTTCCTGCCTGTGTGGGTTTTAATCAAGAATAAATATTAGAAATCAGAATCTGAGCATTCTTAAAAAAATGAACTATTCTGAAATGGTTAATTTAAAATTAGATGTGTTTCAGCTCAATAAATTATATAAAAAAGTTAAGTTGATAATTAGTAATAAAACTTAAAACAAAATAAAAGAAAAATATAATTGCCCCTTCTCCAAAGTAACTATTGTGTATGATACTGTAATGGTGGATACATATATTTGTCAAGCCCACAGAATGTGCAACACAAAGGATGAACCCCAATGTAAACTACAGACTTTAGTTAATAATAATATTAGCTCTCTGGGAAATGTTAGTAATAGGAAAACTGTGAGAGAGAGTTAGAATATATAGGAACTCTAGTTTCTACTCAAAATTCTGTAAACCTAACACTGCTTTAAAAAGTAAAGCCCAGTAATTAAAAATGCAAAATAGTTTATTAATCTCTTCAGTGTTCAGATCTTTTTTAAAAATTTATTGATTGATTTAGGTATTACATATGTGTCCTTATTCCCCCATTACCCCTCAAGCCCCCCATTCATGCCCTTACCCCCTTGTTGTCTGTGTCCATTGATTAGGCTTATATGCATGTATATAAGTCCTTTGGTTGATCTCTCCAACTTACCCCCACCATCCCCTACCTTCCCTGAGGTTTGACGTTCTGAACAATGTTTCCCTGTCTCTAGATCTGTTTTTGTTCATCAGTTTATGTTGTTCATTATTTCCCATAAATCAGTGAGATAATGTGATATTTATCTTTTTCTGCCTGGCTTATTTAACTTAGCATAATGCTCTCCAGCTCCATCCATGTTGTTGCAAATGGTAAGAACTCCTTTTTTACTGCAGTTAGTATTCCATTGTGTAGATGTACCACAGTTTTTTAATCCACTCATCTGCTGATGGGCACTTAGGCTGTGTCCAAATCTTAGCTATGGTGAATTGTGCTGCTATGAACATAGGGCTGCATGTGCCGCGCCAGCACAGCCAAGGGTTCTACGAGCCTGAGGGAGGGCCAGTGAAGAATGAAGAAAAGACAGACAAAAAGAATAAGCTGGGTGTAGGTGGATCTTCTGTGCGTGACTGAGACCACAGAACAGATCCAGACTGCAAGCTGAGCCTTTATTTTATAGTCTGAGGTAAACAAGGCAGTGGTCACCATAGTTACAATGTTCTTGTGAGTTTCACTTGTTTTGGCAGCACTTGCTGCACCTCCCACAGCCCATTAGCTACCCAGGAAAGATCTAGGGAGCAGTCACAAGATCAAGCTTAATTATGCTAAGAGGGCTGTGCCCTCTAAGCTGGGACTTGTTTGCAGCTTTGCCAACAGGTCAGTCCGAGGCTTAACCCTATAACCACTCCCTACATCTCGCTCTTCTTTTAATTTTAAGCTACTAATAGTGGAAGTAAAACTTAAACATCAAGAACAAAGTTCTGACTATTAAAATATTAACAAAACAATGCCAATGCAAAACCCAATAACAAAACAATGCCAATGTAAAACCCAGACATGGTTATTAATAAAACAATGCCAATGAAATCCTACCTAATAAAACAGTAATATGCAAATTGACTGCACCTTCGCTATGCCCAAGCCACGCCCACCAGCCAAGCCCACCAGCCAAGCCCACCAGCCAATCAGAGCGAGTATGCAAATAAACCCGACCAAGATGGTGGTCGTACATAGGCACCCTGAGCTGACCCCCTGCGACGGATTGCAGGGAGCGTGGGTCCGCTCTGGCACCAGACCGAAAGCCTCCGTCAGAGGCTTTTGGCCTAGAGCTGGAGCGGACACCCAGCCCCTGGCTTTCGATGGATGGTGGGCGTGGCGGACACCCAGCTCCTTGCTCTGATTGGATGGTGGGCATGGCAAGCAGATGCCCTGCCACTGAAAGCGGGGCCAGCTCCCCTGCCATCGAAAGCCAGGAGCTGGGTGTCTGCTCCGGCTCCAGGCCAAAAACCTCCGCCAGGGTCTTTTGGCTGGGTGCACGAGCAGACACCCAGATCCCCTGCCATCGAAAGCGGGGAGCTGGGTGTCCGCTCCGGCTCCCGGCAAAAAGCCCCCACCGGAGGCTTTTGACCTGGTGCACGAGTGGACCCCCTGCCATCGATTGCAGGGAGCTGGGGGTTTCTTCGGCCTGGTACACCAGCAGACCCCCTGTGATTGATCACCTGGGCAGGGAGCTAGGGGTCTGCTTTCGGCCTGGGCAGGAGTGGACCCCCTGCAATTGATTGTAGGGAGCTGGGGGTCTGCTCCTGCCCAAGAGGCTTTCGGTCTGGGCAGGCCTGGGCAGGGGCTGAGCTGGTGATCAGAGGGAGCTGGAGAGGCCTGCCCAGCCCTCCATTGGTGTGAACTATAGAGGAAACACCTTTTCTGACTGCACATTGGCTAAGCTTCCTGTATGCCACTGGTAATATTCTTAGTAACTTGGGTAATAAGAATCCAAAAAAGTGATCTAGGGTTTTTCCACCACACTTCTGGAGAAAAAAATGAAGGTCCACTGCTGGAAGGCTAAGAAATGTCATATCCTGCCCTAGATGGTTTGACTCAGTGGGTAATGCCTCAGCCTGCAGACAGCAGGGTCTGGGTTTGATTCTCATCAAAGGCATGTACCTAGGTTGCAGGCTCCTCCCTGGCCGGGGCCCAGATCAGGGCTCATGCAGGAGGCAAACAATCAAAGTGTTTCTCTCTGTCTTTCCCTTTCTCTTCCACATTCTATAAAAGTCAATGGAAACATACCCTCAGGTGAGGATAAAAAATAAAGAAAGAAATCCATATCCTTTGAAAGGCACATCTTGAAAATGCCTAAAGAAAGTTGTCATTTTTTCTTGGGGAAGGGACTGGAGTCCGTGTTGATGAAAACACCTTGGTGGCTGCGGTGACTGACAGTGGCTGCAGCAGCTGGGTGATGGGGCTGGTGCCTTCCCCTGACCAGCCCGGTTGCCTCCCACAAAGGGAGGCCAGACTGCAGCTTAGGTATGCTCCCTGTGGGGCGTGGGCTTAAGCTGTCAGTAGGACATCCCCTGAGGGCTCCCAGTATGTGAGAAGGGGCAGGTTGGGCTGAGGGACCACCAACCCCCAGTGCATGAATTTCGTGCACCAGGCCCCTAGTACTACAATAATAGAGAAATCAAACTACAGTAACATTTTTCTACTAAATGAAAGTTTCTTTTGCTGATTTACTCAAGAGTCCTCAGACTTGGCTGTGCAAGAGTTTGCAGAAGACTGGCAGCTAACCAATGCTAGCATGGCCAGAAACATGGTTGAGGGAGTAGCTTCCACTTCTTGCTTTTTGCCATCTGCTGGGCCTCAGTTGTTAACTTCTTCAGCTGACCCCATGTTGGCACCTCGTTCTCTTGCATAGCCTTCGTCATCTTCCTTTTCCGCTTTGCTGTAATCAGGGAAACTCTCAGTTATTTGAACGATGGGACAAGGAGCTTCTCTGGGTCCATGGTGGTGACGTACGTAATGCTCTGGCACCCAAATTGGCTGCGCTGCTCCTTCTGGAAAGATACAAATACAACCTCTTCCCCACATCATTACTGGATCTTGTCCAAACCTTTGTCCAGTTTGTGCATCCTTCCATCGGGCTACCCCCGTGGAGGCTATTGTACAGGAGGCCTGATGCCTTTCAGCTGCTGTATGACCCTCTGCATCGCAATTCAAAAAATTTAAAGTATAAAGAACATGACTGAGTTTGTTTTGAGGTGATACATAACATCCATCTCCCCCTTTCTGTTTTAGTAATTGCATTTTAAGAGTACAATTTGCTCTTTCCACTATTGTTTGACCTTGAGGGTTGTAAGGGATACCAGTTTTATGACAAATTTGATATTGCTGACAAAAATGTTGAAAAGCAGAACTAGTGTATGTGGGTGTATTGTCTGTCTTTAGCTCTAAGGGAGGACCTAGTACCGCAAAGGCAGCTAGGCAATGATTAATTACATGCTTGGTACTCTCTCCCATTTGCGGAGTCGCAAAGATAAAGTGGGAGCAGGTATCTACATTAACATGTACCCATCTATGCTTACCAAATTCCTATATGTGGGTGACATCCATTTGCCAAATTTGATTAGGTTTAAGACTCGTAGGATTAACCCCCAACAATTGTACAGGGCAATGTACACACTGAGAGCACTGCTTAACAATTTGATGAGCTTGCTCCCTAGAAACATGGAATTGTTTGCATAAGGCAGCAGCATTTTGATGATGCAAAGCATGGGAGGACTGGGCAAGAGAAAATGGGGTAGCCTTTTGCATTACAGCAAGTAGGCAATCAATAGCATCATTGCCTATAGCTAATGGACCAGGGAGACCTGAATGAGATCGGATATGACCAATAAAGCAGGGAAATTGTCTTTTTGAAGGTTGAAAAATAAATGAAAGAGTTCCTCTGAATTAGTGTGCCCTATAGTAGCCATATATACCAATTAGTTTGGCCATACTTACCACATAAGCACTATCACTATATAGGTTAATGGGCTCCATAGCAAAATCTGTCAAGACATAGATAAGAGCTTGTATTTCTACCCATTGTGCTGAAATATAAGGGGCTTGAAGGACCTTTCCACCTCTGCTGCAGTAGTATCCAGCTTTTACAGAACTGGATCCATCTGTAAAAATGGTTAATGCCTGAGGTATAGATTGTGACTTCACTATCTTTGGGAAGGTAAAGGTAGTAACTGAAATTGTAAAACCTTATTTGCTGGATAATGGTTACCAACCTGTCCGGAGAAATTAGCAAGTGCAACTTGCCAATTTGTTGATCATTGCCAGAGCCAGTCTTGCTATATAGCTATAAATGGCACTACAATGAGGTCAGGGTCTTGGCCCACTAACTGGCCTGTTTGAAGGTGGGCTCGAGCTATTAGCTGGGAAACCGAATCATGGAAAGGAGTTAATACCTTAGTTGGAGAATGAGCCAAATATAGCCATTCAACAACTCCAGGAGCTTGCCAAATGACCCCAGTGGGTGTATGTGTCATAGGAAAAATTAAAACCTGTAAGGGAAGGGTGTAATCAATTCTAGTAAGTTGTGCTGAACTTAAGGCATCCTCAACTTTATGTAAGGCTGTCCTGGCTTCCTCTGTCAAGCAGCGTGGGGATGACGGAGATGAATCTCCCCATAGTATATGAAATAAAGGGCTTAAGTCAGCAGTGGTTAATTTTAAAGCAGGTTGAACCCAGTTAATATCTCCTAATAATTTTTGGAAGTCATTTAATGTAAGTAAAGTGTCAGTCCGAATTTGAATTTTCTGAGGTTTTATTGTTTTTCCCTCAATAATGCTGCCAAGATAAGAAAAAGGAAATGTCCTTTGAACCTTTTCGGGTGCTATGCATAATCCAGCACAATGCAGGGAATCCTGCAAATCTATATAGATATTATTTAGATGCGTTTCATTTTTATGACCTAAGAGAATGTCATCCATATAATGAATAATATAAGCCTTGGGATATTTTTTCCTTATAGGATGTATGGCTGCAGGCACAAAATCCTGACATAAGGTAGGACTATTGGCCATGTCCTGAGGCAATACTTTAGCATATCTCCACCCCCATCATCCCAAACCCACCAGCGCTGTTCCCTTTCTTCCTCCAATCCTTGCTCATATTTGGGAGGAAGTGCATCCTCCGGAGGGCTCTCTCCCACAGGAGCTGTAGCCCCAGGGACTGGAGGAGGCAGCGGAGGTACCAATGGTGGAGTCAGAAGTCTCTGGCAGCCTTTCCCCATCTGTCTTGATTCCCCTGCCACGTTCCTCCACTCCCTTTCTGGAGTGGGCTTATAGGAAGTCCCGAATCAAGGACCACGGACTGAAAGTAGAGGCAGGCATTTCCTCTGGACCTTCAGCTATATAATGATCACGAAGTTGTTTTATTACCTTCTCCCATGCCTCTATATTTACCTTTTCTTCCTCAGAAAACCATGGGCAGGTTTTACTCACAATATCCAAAAAATTGAAAAGCTGCTCATACCTCACAGAACAGCCCCTTGCTTGGAGCATAGCCTTAAGCATGGATAAGCATACATTCTTTCCCTGCGATCCTGAATTTCCCATGTTTTACACCTAGCTAGTACTACACCCCTACCTTACTTACTGCGTGTGCAGGCCTTGGGGCCTCCTTTCACCTGACAATTGCAGTTCCCTCACACTCAGGTCCACATTGAGTGCCACTTGGGCCAAACTCAGCACCACATTGGGCGCCACTTGTGCCGCACCAGCACAGCCAAGGGTTCTACGAGCCTGAGGGAGGGCCTGGGAAGAATGAAGAAAAGACAGACAAAAAGAATAAGCTGGGTCTAGGTGGATCTTCTGTGCGTGACTGAGACCACAGAACAGATCCAGACTGCAAGCTGAGCCTTTATTTTATAGTCAGAGGTAAACAAGGTAGTGGTCACCATAGTTACAATGTTCTTGTGAGTTTCACTTGTTTTGGCAGCACTTGCTGCACCTCCCACAGCCCATTAGCTACCCAGGAAAGGTCTAGGGAGCAGTCACAAGATCAAGCTTAATTATGGTAAGAGGGCTGTGCCTTCTAAGCTGGAACTTGTTTGCAGCATTGCCAGCAGGTCAGTTTGAGGCTTAACCCTATAACTGCTCCCTACAGGTGCATATATCCTTCCTGATTCATGTTTCTAGTTTCTTGGGATATATTCCTAGAAGTGGGATCACTGGGTCAAATGGGAGTTTCATTTTTAGTTTTTTGAGGAAACTCAATACTGTTCTCCACAGTGGCTGCACCAGTCTTCATTCCCACAAGCAGTGCACAACGGTTCTTTTTTCTCCACATCCTCGCCAGTACTTGTCGTTTGTTGATTTGGTGATGATAGCCATTCTGACAGGTGTGAGATGACACCGCAATGTTGTTTTGATTTGCATCTCTCAGATGATTAGTGACTTTGAGCATGTTTTCATATGTCACTTGGCCTTCCTTCTGTCTTTTTTCGAAAAGTATCTATTTAGGTCCCTTCCCCATTTTTTGATTGGGTTGTTTAACTTCCTTTTATTAAGTTGTATGAGTTCTCTGTAAATGTTGGAGATTAAACTCTTATCGTTGATATCATTAACAAATATGTTCTCCAATGCAGTGGGCTTTCTTGTTATTTTGTTGATGGTTTCCTTTGCTGTGCAAAACCTTTTTATTTTGATGTAGTCCCATTTGTTTATTTTCTCTTTAGTTTCCATTGACCTAGGAGCAGTATCAGTGAAGAAATTGCTTCAGCATATGTTTGAGATTTCGCTGCCTTTGGATTCCTCTAGTATTTTTATGGTTTCCCATCATATGTTTAAGTCCTGTATCCATTTTGAGTTTATTTTTGTGTATGGTGTAAGTTGGTGGTCTAGTTTCATTTTTTTTGCATGTATCTGTCCAATTTTCCCAACACCATTTATTGAAGAGACTGTATTGATTCCATTGTATGTTCATGCCTCCTTTGTCAAATATTAATTGAGCATAGTGGTTTGGGTCGATATCTGGGTTCTCTATTCTATTCCATTGATCTATATGTCTGTTCTTGTGCCAGTACCAGGCAGTTTTGAGAACAGTGGCTTTGTAATACAGCTTGATATCTGGTATTGAGATCCCTCCTACTTTATTCTTCTTTCTTAGGATTGCTATGGCTCTTCGGGATCTTTTTTTATTCCAGATGAATATTTCGGAAAGTTCTTTCTAGGTCTGTGAAATATGCTGTTGGTAATTTAATGGGGAGTGCATTGAATGTATAGATTGCTTTGGGTAGTATGGACATTTTGATGATGTTGATTCTACCAATCCATGAACATGGTATGTTCTTCCATCTGTTTACGTCTTCCTCTATCTCTTTTTTCAGTATCCTGTAGTTTTCCGCATATAGGTCTTTAACCTCCTTAGTTAAGTTTATTCCTAGTTAACTTAATTTTTTTGGTGCGATGGTAAATGGGATTGCTTTTTTAGTCTCTCTTTCTGTAAGTTCACTATTGGTGTATAGAAATGCCATAGATTTCTTGACATTAATTTTGTATCCTGCTACATTGCTGAATTAATTTATTAAGTCTATTAGTTTTTTGATGGAGTCTTTTGGGTTTTTTATGTACAATATCATGTCACCTGCAAATAATGACAGCTTTACTTCTTTTTTTCCAATTTGGATGCCTTTAATTTCTTCTTCTTGTCTAATTGCAATGGCTAATACTTCCAGTACTATGTCAAACAGGAGTGGTGAGAGTGGGCATTCCTGTCTTGTTCCTGTTCTTTGGGGAAATGGTTTTAGTTTTTGTCCATTGAGTATGATGTTAGCTGTGGGTTTATCATATGTGGCTTTTATTATGTGGAGATATGATCCTTCTATTCCCACTTTGTTGAGAGTATTTATCAAGAAAGAGTGTTGGATTTTGTCAAATGCTTTTTCTGCATCAATTGATATGACTATGTGATTTTTATCTCTCAATTTGTTTATGTGATTATCACGTTTATTGATTTGTGAATATTGTACCATCCTTGCATTCCCAGGATAAATCCTACTTGGTCGTGGTGTATGATCTTTCTGATGTACTGCTGAATCCTATTTGCTAGAATTTTGTTGAGGATTTTGGCATCTATGTTCATGAGGGATATTGGCCTGTAATTTTCTTTCATTGTGTTATCTTTATCTGGTTTTGGTATTAGGGTGTTGCTGGCTTCATAGAAGGAGCTTGGAAGTGTTCCTTCCTCTTGAATTTTCTGGAATAGTCTGAGGAGGATAGGTTTTAGTTCTTCCTTGAATGTTTGGTAAAACTCCCCTGTGAAGCTGTCCGGCACCGGGCTTTTGTTTGCTGGGAGCTTTTTGATGACTGCTTCAATTTCTTCCATAGTAATCAGCCTATTGAGATTTTTAGTATCTTCCTGATTAAGTTTGGAAGGTTGTATTTTTTTAGGAATATGTCCATTTCCTCCAGGTTGTCTAATTTGTTAGAATAGAGTTGTTCATAATATTTTTTAACAATCTTTTGTATTTCGGTGTGGTCTGTTGTTATTTCTCCTCTTTCATTTCTGATTTTGCTTATTTGGGTCCTCTCTCTTTGCTTCTTGGTGAGCCTGTCTAGAGGTTCATCAATCTTGTTTATCCTTTCAAAGAACCAGCTCTTGGTTTCATTGATCTTTTGTATTGTTTTTTCGATCTCTATGACATTCATTTCTGTTCTGATCTTTATTATTTCCTTTCTTCTGTTCACTCTGGGCTTTTTTTTTTCTCTCTTTCTAATTCTTTGAGTTGTAGAGTTAGATAACTTATTACCATTTTTTCTTGTTTTTTGAGGTAGGCCTGTAGAGCTATAAACTTCCCTCTCAGGACTGCTTTCATTGTGTCCCATAGCATTTGTATTGTTGTATTTCTATTGTCATTAGTTTCCATGATGTTTTTAATTTCTCTTTGGTCTCATTGGTAACCCAATCATTGTTTAATAGCATGCTATTCATCTTCCAAGTATTTGAATTTTTTTGGGCTGTTTTTATTGTAGTTAATTTCTAATATTATGCCATTGTGGTCTGAGAAAATGCTTGATATGATTTCAATCTTCTTGAATTTGGGGAGACTTTGCTTGTGACCCAATATGTGGTCTATTTTTGAAAATGTCCCATGTGCACTTGAGAAGAACGTATATTCCGTGGCTTTGGGGTGAAATGCTCTGAAGATGTCAATTAGGTCCATATGATCTAATGAGTTATTTAGGCTTGCTATTTCTTTGCTGATTTTTTATCTAGAGGATTTATCCAGTGATGTCAGTGGTGTATTAAAGTCCCCTACTATGACTGTAGTGTTGTGTATCTCTCCCTTGATATCTTCCAGGAATATTTTATGTATTTGTGTGCTCCTGCATTGGGTGCATATATGTTTGTCAGGGTTATATCCTCTTGTTGTATCGATCCCTTTAGTATTATGAAGTGGCCTTCCTTATCTCTTTTTGTGGCCTTTACTTTGAGGTCTATTTTGTCAGCTATAAGTACTGCTACCCCAGCTTTTTTTTCATTTCCATTTGCCTGAAAGATATTTTTCCATCCCTTCACTTTCAGTCTGTGTGAGTCCCTTATTCTGAGGTGGGTCTCTTGTAGGCAGCATATATATGGGTCATGTTTTTTTTTTTTTTTATCCATTTAGCCACTCAATGTCTTTTGATTGGAGCATTTAGTCTGTTTACGTTTAAAGTTATTATTGAAAGGTACCTGTTTGTAGCCATTTTTTTTGTCTGTGTTCTTTATTACCTTTTTATTTCTTCTTTTTACACCAGTCCTTTTAGCATTTCTGGCATTGCAGGCTTGGTAGTGATAAACTCCCTTAGCCTTTTTATTTTGTCTGTGAAGTTCCTTATTTCCCCTCCAATTTTGAATGATAGCCTTACTGGATATAGTATTCTTGTATTTAGTCCCTTGGTTTGCATCACTTTGTAAATTTCCTTCCATTCTTTTCTGGCCTGATGTGTTTCTATCATTTGATAATCTAATGGGAGCTCCCTTGTATATAACTTTCTGTCTCTCTCTTGCAGCCTTTAAGATTCTCTTTGTCCTGAATATTTGCCATCATATTTTGATGTGTCTTGTTGTGGGTCTTTTCGGGTTCATCCTGTTTGGGACTCTCTGTGCTTGTGTGACTTTTTTCTTCACCACATCAAGGAAGTTTTCTGACATTATTTCTTCAAATAGGTCTTCTAACCCTTGTTCCTCTTCCTGTTGTTCTGGAACCACTATTATTCGTATGTTGCTTTGTTTCATGCTGTCCCGTAGCTCCCTTAAGCTCTCCTCCTGTCTTTTATTTTTTTCTCCAATTGCAGTTCAGTTTGGGTGTGTTTTGTTTCCCTGTCTTCTAATTTGCTAATTTGGTCCTCTCTTTCTCCTTGTCTACTGTTGAAACTTTCCATGGTGTTTTTTATTGCAGCTATATCACTCTTCATTTCTTCTTGATTCTTACATAAGTTGTTGATTTTTTCATTCATTTCTTCTTGATTCTTACATAACGTGTTGAGTTTTTCTTCCATCCAGTTTATGAACTCTATGACCCTTATTCTGAATTCTTTTTCTGACATATTGCATGCCTCTCTTTCACTTAGCGCTTTTCTGGTGATTCCTCCTTTTCTTTCCTTTGGGGGTATCTTTGTTTACCCATTTTTGGTATCACTGACTGATCTAGATGTCGAGTCATGCAGGGGCTGCTCCTTGGGTGGCAGTGGCTTCTCGGGCTGCGGTTGCTCCTCAGGTGGTCACTGAAGTGGCTGCTCCTCAGTTGGCAGTGGCTCCTCTGGTGGGTGCTGTTCGCAGCAGTGGTGTCTCCTCTGGCTGGAGGGGGAGGCTGCTCATAGAGCTGCTGTTCCTTGGATGGGGGTGGGCTGATTATGAGGTTGCTGCTCTTTAGATGGGGTCGGGTTGTGCAAGGCAGCTGCTCCTTGGATGGGGGTGGACTGCTCACGTGGCTGCTGCTCTTTAGATGGGGACTGGCTGTGTGTTGCTGCTGTTCCTCAGATGGGGTGGGCTGCTCATGATGCTGCCGCTCCTTGGACAGGGGCAGGTTGCTTGCAGGGCCATTGCTCCTCATACAGGTGCCGGTTGCTCATGCAGCTGCTTCTCCTTGGATGGGGGGTGGTCTGCTTGCACGGCTGCTGCTCCTCAGACAGGGGCGGGCTACTCACCTGGCTCCTTCACATTGGACATGTGCAGGCTGCGTGTGGGTGCTGCTCCTTGGACCAGTGCGGAGTGCACAGGGCTGCTGCTCCTCAGACGTGGGCGGTCTGCTCATGTGGCTGCTGCTCCTCAGAAGGGGGTGGGCTGCTCACACAGCTGCTGCTCCTCAGATGGGGGCGGGCTGCTAACACAGCTGCTGTTCCTTGGATGGGGGCAGGCAGTTCGTGCGGCTGCTGCTTCTTGGAAGAGGCCGGTCTACTCATACAGCTGCTGCTCCTCGGATAGGGGCAGGCTGCTCACACAGCTGCTGCTCCTTGGTAGGGAGCGGGCTGCTCATGTGGCTGCTCACATGGCTGCTACTCTTTGGATGAGGGCAGGTTTCTTGCACAGCTGCTGCTCTTTGGACAGGTGCAAGGTGCGGGCTGCATACAGCTGCTGCTCTTTGGACAGGGGATGGCTGCGTGGGGCTGCTGCTCCTCAGTTGTGGGTGGGTTGCTAGGGCGGCTGTTGCTCCTTGGATGGGGGAACTGGCCACTCACACAGCTGCTGCTCTTTGGACAGGGGCAGGCCACGTGAAGCTGCTGCTCTTAGGCCTGGGGTGGGTTGCTCATGGAGCTGCTGCTCCTTGGACAGGAGCGGCCTGCTCACCTGTCTGCTATTCACGTGGTTGCAGTGCCCTGGGCTAAAGCATTGAGCTGGTCAGAGGGGAGCGTGCTTCAGAACTCACAGGAGCCTGCGCCCAGTGTGGCTGGAGCCTCGTTGACCATGGGATCACAGCCTAGGTAGCAGGTCCCTGGCTATAGAGTCCCAGGTATTATCTGAGGGCACTCTGGGTGGAGTTGAGGCTGGGCACCCAGTTACAGCAGCTCTCCCCTTCAAAAAGTCTAGGCCTCTGAGGACAAGCTGGCCTCCCAGTACTGTTTGCAATGATAGCAGAAGCTGCCTAGTTAGGCGAGCCCAATTAGCCTGCCTCTGAAGGTCCTGTGGGATCTAACTGTGCCACACACACACACACACACTCACACACACACACACCACCTGACCACACACTCCTGTTTTGCTCCCTCCCTCCCTCACTCACTCACGATCTCTCCCTCACTGCTGCATTCTTCCTGCCTCTGTAGTTGGGTCTGGGGTGTTATTGTCCCTTTTGTGGTTGGAGTTTCCTCTCCAGGTGTCTGGTTATGTGGCTTTCTCTCAAGCCTCTTGGCCAGACAGGATAAAATTCACCTCAACAAGACACAACACAAAGGGAACTAAGCACAAATGTACTCATGACACCAAAAACCCCAATATAAGTGACCACCTGAGAAAAGAGAGTTAAGAGAGAGAAAAGAGAGCACAAAAGATATCGAAGAGAGAGAAAAAAGACAAGAGATAAAAGACAAAGGAAGAAAAAGGAGAATATATATATATAGAAAGAGAGAGAGAGAGAGAGAGAGAGAGAGAGAGAGAGAGAGAGGTAAGACACCACAGAACCAATAGATAAACCAAAAAAATACAAACACCAAACACCCAGCAAAGAATATTGGGGTAGAATCTGTAGAGGCTAAGCTTATATACTGAAAATAAGATTAAGAATTGGATGGATATGGAGAGGACCTCAATTTAGTATTGAGGAAGTAAAAAGGGAATAAGTGGATAAGAAGAAAGAGAATGAGAAGAAAATAATAATAAATTTACAAAAAAATTGATTTCAAAAATGGTATAAAAATTAAAAATAGCAAATAAAAATAAAATATAGTGATGTAAAAATAATGTGAAAATAAATAGAAAATAAAGCAACAAACAAAAACAGGAAAATAAAGAAAAAAGAAGAAAAGAAGAAAAAAACAAATAAAAAAAAAGGGATAACAAAAATAAAATAAAAAGTGAAAAAAGTGAAGTGTTGTTCCTTTGGCTGGCTTATGATCCCAGTTGTCTGTACTGTACTGTTTCTCAGTTTCCCGTTGCTGGGGCTGAAGATTTCTCTTTAGGCCAGTTCCTGTGACCTCTCAGGGAGTATTCAGATTCCTTTGTATCATTTAGGGTGGGATCTGGGTGTGGCTATATTGGTTGCCTGGAGAGTGGAGGGAGGGGCTATCTCTCAGGAGAAAATGGCGGCCGGGGCTCAGGTATGACTCAGCACCAGACACGCTATCACCTTTCCTGGACTGCCTACTCTTCCCAGATTCCACAAGTCCACACCTTCTCCCGCACCTCAGCCACGGGTAAGTGTCTGTATCCAAAAGGTCCTATGAACTAGGTTCAGTGAAGAAAGGCACAGGCCTCAGAGCAGGGAAGGACTGCGTCTCTGCAAGCTCCTCTCTTGCTGGCACTGTGTGGTCCTGTCAGCCCTTCAGGGCTACCTCTGAGCTCAAATCCAAAATCCAGAATCCAGGGTCCAAAATCCCCTACCTCCTGCAGTCCCGTGGACCCTTTTTTCACAGTCAGACACTTTGCCTATCCTCAGGGACGTGGCTTGGTGCCAAGTGGTTTCTCCCTGACACTCTCTGGGCACAGAGGTCCGCAGATTCTCCTGCCTAGATCCTTGATTTTACTTTTATCCAGGGGACCTCTGCCCTGGCTGCAGACTGTCTCACCAGCTGCGTCTCCTTCGCCAATTTGGGCTGAATTCTATTTGTTTCAGCTGCTCACTCTATTTGCTCCGGGACAAGGCTCAGGACATGTCCGTCTATTCCGCCACCATTTTTCTCAACTCTCCAGTGTTAAGATCTTTGATGATATTCAAGATTGTTTCACTGAACTAATCTGAACCTCCTGAAACTAAAGCAACAATGGACCAGAAAGAAGCAGTTGAACTGCCACCTTAATGGCCTGTTGATGTACCTCTGGGGTCTAGATGCCCCTGACCAAGTTTGACACATTCCTCTTCTTTCACCTCCTTGACTCAAAACCATACACACTATCCAAAGCCCAGTTTCCTGGATCTCTTTTATCATAACTTCCAACTTTCTGCCTGGAAGTAAGTTTGTCACTCTTGAACCCGGGGTAATTTGCTTGACCTTTCCTAGCTTCTACACGTTGCACACAGGGCTTCTCCTGTTTATATCACAAGTCACCTTTAGCTACTAAAGTATGTTTGAGTGTTCTCTGATTAGCTTTGTCCATTCTCCCAACATGGTATTTGTTATGGACTCCAAGGGCTGTTACAACAGTACTTAGATTCTCCTCGCTGGAACACTGTTCTTACTGCCTGCAAGGCTGAATGTTTTGTGCTGTTTAAATTCTTCATCAACTTTGCTTGACCACATTTGATTCACTTAAGGATCTCATTAAAGAGCCATGAAAACATAACCTTATTGTCTGATATGGGCCCCAAACATTCCTCTCAAGTTAACCTTTTCATGGGGCACTTGTTCAAAAAGGCTCAGAAGGCAACAGACTACTTTAAGAATCCAACCACTTATGACAGGGTCTGTTTCTGAGCCTCATCATGTCCATCAACCAGACCACACATTTCTCCACAGTGCTCACGATGAATCCTGTAGAATATAGGCTGTTTCCTATTTAGGGTCTTACAGTGTGGTAGTTTATTGTCCCTTGAAGTTGTGGGTGTGCACATATTGGGTAGAAGTGAGAGTAGGGGCAACTGACAGGAACTTAAGAAAAAAAAGGTGAGAACTTGAGAACCTGAGACTAGCATAACAGGGTTTTCAGTAGAGCCATGAGGAACAAAATGAAAAATAAACAACTTGGAGAATCTGTAAAAGATTAGTGCTGGTAACAGCTGATCTCTACTGACACAAAATCTGATATCACTGATTAGCAAAACTATGTTGATTTCCCACCAAGTTCTTGGGGGAGGTGGGTGGATGGCACTGGTGAGGCTGAGCTTACCAGCTCCTCCATACTCACACTGGCCCGGCTGCTCCTCCACCTGGTTTCTGGGGCTGAGGCAGCATGCTTGTCCCTGGGACCTAGGAGTTCCCTTTTCCCCCATTCAGCTGCTTTCAGATGTTGTCCTCTCCTGCTTCAGGGCCCTGGGCCCCATGTGCGCACCTTCACCCAGGTCTTCTTCCTCATCTATGCACCCTTCAGGCCTGGATCTGTGTTTTTCCTTCGTGATATAGGAAATAGGGTAATTAAGAGTAAATCCTGAGAAAGAGACTTTGAAATACTTGAAAAATGTTAGAGGTGCAATTTGTGAGAAGTGGAATTGGGCTCAGCTTTGACTCCAGTGGAGGGACAGATGGCCAGGTGAAGAATGATGTGTACCACTTGGTGTGAGGGCCAGAACCATCTTAAGAGAGGTGATGGGCACAGGGCACCCAAATGCATTTTAAACCAACATGGACTTGAAGCTGGAGAGTAAAGGGATAGAGTTTTATAAACGAAATCAAGATGTTTGTGCGTGGAATTAACTCAGTCGTTTTATTTTAAATTTAGTGCCAAGTGTATGAAGTGGACTTGATTAGATTTTATCTCACATTCAACATTAGAACAGCTAGTTTATCACCTGCTGAAAGGGATGGTGTTTGACTCTTTCTGAGGAATATGCCCAATAATCAATGAATCATACCTGAACTGTGGAATACACAGCTTCTAGAAATAACTATTTATCATTAATTCTCATTTAAAAGCAGACAGTTAAGTGGTTTGGATATTATTTTGAGAGTGAATTTTAAAGTAAAAATTTATTATTAATGACAAATATTTTAGGGCATGGTTAGTTGTATTTTCTTGGGTGTCAAGCACATGGTGTTTCCTGAAAATCATAAAATATCCTCCATCTGTTCCTAGAAGGCATGATGAATTTCATTGTCTCAATTCCACAATGCTTAGCTGCTTTATAGTAAAGTTAATAGCAAATTAACTATTCCTTTGAATGTTTCAAATATGACTTTTAATTAAGCATATTAACCTGATGTATCATCATGTGAGCAGCAACTAAAATAAAATTATAGGCATTTTTGACTTTTGAATGCCCACAGAATATGAGAAGCACTTTATGAGGCTTGCATTGATGTGTATTTCATTATAATGTAATTCTATATTATATATTCCACTTATGCATAGACCCGAAATAGTTTCTGCTCCATAATGATGCCTATTTAAATGAGTAACCACAGGAATCAAGCAAGCTTTACTCTTTGTGCATCTCCATATTGTCATGCTTAGAAAAGAATTCTTTAGGTGGAGAATTTCACCTTTAGTTAGTAGAGAGAGCACGGCACTTTTTTTTCAGGAGGGTGGGGTGACAAAGCAGGGATGCAACAGTCCTTCTGCAACATTACTGATGAGGGGTGATCCTGAGCATACCTGAGCACTTTTCCTTGTCTCCACACATGGGAAGCTGTCAGATCTGCTGCACTGAGCACTCAGCAAAGCTGAGCTGCACATGATAGGGTTGTGAGGGACTGGTGGGTTGCCTTGACTACATGGGTAAGAAGAGCATATGCAACATAAATGCGTAAAGAAACACTGCAGGTCTGACATAAGCATCCTTCACAATATTACTAATAGACCTGTTGCAGTTTTTATATCTTTCCTAGTTATTTTTGAGTCAGTGCTAGCATTCAATTATTTCCTGTAGAATAAGGAACAAAACTGGCCTAGACTGAAAGAGCTGCTGTGGGGAGTGATCTTTCCAGAGGGAAGTGTTCTGGCAGATTGTGATTTGTGACTCACAGGGAGCCCAGATTGCTGTGCCACATGGATGGCAGTAATCACTCAGCAGACTCCTAAATTCCTACTATACATTGGTTACGGTTGGGCTTTGGGAAACAAAGATGAGTAAGCAATGGTATCTGCCGCCAAGGAATTCATTCATTCACCCATTCATTCATCCATCAATCAACATTTACTGACCATCAATTATGCACACTGTATATTAGGGAACTGGAACATGTAAACATCATGTAAATTACCATATGATATTATGACAAAATCAGTAAGGAAGGTAGGAAAAAAGTGCTTCACAAGCTTAGAGGTGGAAAGAGAGACTAATTATATCTGGTATGGTCATAGGAATTCTCCCACATAGGGTGACATTCAGCCTGAATCTTGAAGATGATTAGAGAATTAAGGATGGAGGGGAAGGAGGGCAAGGCCCTTTCCATCAAAGGAATAGCAGGGGCAAATCATGGAGTTAAGGACTCATGCTTAGAAAAAAAATAAGAAAATAAGAAATTGTGGATATAATTTGTGGTTTCATAGGCAAGAAATGCAGTCAGAGGTAACCTGTACAGGATCTTCTGAGTCATGTAGAGCTTTAGCTTTACTCCACTGACCAGGCATGGCAAATCCCAGAGCTTTCTCCTTTCTACTCTCATGGCAGATGTTATGATCGGTCATGAATGGAGCTCTTTCTGCTGAGCCCAGGCCAACCCATGGAACCCTCTCTGCACAGGGCTTTTGGAAACCACTACCAGCTCTACTGGAATTGGTATTTAGGAGATGTATATTTATAATTTTTGCTACAGGCAAAGGAAGCTAACTACAGTTTTTTAATATAAAATGACAAGATCAGATTCGATTTTGGGGAAGATTATTTTACTAGTTTGCTAGAGAATGGATTGGAGTGGTAAGAATCTTGAATCAGGAAAACTAATAGTAAACTATTTAATAGTTTAAGCCATTTGTTCTCAGTCCCATTGCACACTGAAATACTTGGATGTTTATTAAAAACTAGTGGCCCGGTGCATGAAATTCGTGCACATTGAAAGGGAATTAATTAGAGGAAATATTTTAATATTGCTATTTTCCCTTTCTCTATAATAAAAGTGTGAGAGATAAAAGGAAATGAGTACAATGTATATTAAAATAATACATAATTTTATTAATAAATAAACAACAAAATGATATAACAACAATGACAAACTCATAATATAAAAACAACATTGATGCAAATAATGACTGATAAAGTGATTAAACTTATTCTAATATCTCCGTGTATACCACATTAAGAGTGAAAACACTTTCAGAGTGCTTGACTAATTTCCCTTGAGATAAAGTATTTACAACTTTAACTTTAATGTCACATCCTCTTCAAACTCGAGAGAAAGCAACATATAATTGACCATGTGCAAAAACGGGTTCAGGTAGGAATATTCCGACTCTGTTTAGAGTTTGTCCTTGTGATTTATTAATAGTCATTGCAAATGCTGGCATCACGGGAAACTGTCGTCGAATTAATTTAAATGGGAGGCCAGTGTCAGATGGGGACAAATCAATTCTTGGAATCAGAACAACCTCTCCCTCTGCAGATCCTGTTAATACTTCAGCTTCAATAATGTTAGGTAGCAATCTTTTGATAATAAATATGGTACCATTACAAAGACCCCATTTACTATTAAGATTTCTCAATAGCATGGTGATTGCACCAACTTTCAATTTTAATTTATGACACAGCATTCCCGAAGGAGTAATACTATTAAGAAATTCAATGGGAAAATTTTCCTTTTCAGCATCATCTGTTGAGTCAATGGAATCATCACTCAAATAGGTGTGAAAATCTCCATCAAGTATATCTAAAATTTCTTCATTTAATTTTTGAACGTGCTCATTTTTTGGACAAAGAATTGCATGTTTAGGTATATTTTTAATATTATCTATAGATATACTGTTTCCAAAGGTGGCTTCAATAATAGATCCATTAAAAATCATTTCATGGGGAATTTCAATAATATCCATTCCTAAATGAAAACTGCTATTAAGTTTGCCATCTCCAAGTTTTACTAACCATTCACTATAAGCAGAATCCTCTGATCTCATATTTGTTTTAAGAGAAAACTGTCTGAAACATCCCCAAGCACTACAGTACTTTAAACTCATTTGTACTATGGCCAATCATATAGCATGGCGACACAAAAATCCCCTCTGAAAAGAACTTTCCCACCAAATGCAACATTCAAATTAGCTCCAGCGAGAACTTTATATGTATGGCACGTGTATGAGTCAAAGTTTATTTTTAAATTTCCAGTGTGCGTCATATGTACCGGTTGGTCAGATGGATGGACAAATGTCGGTCACTTAGCCTTTTATCTATACAGATTATGAGCCATGATTTTACCTTTTTAAAAAATTATCCTTTAATACCTCCAAAGCACAATTAGTAAGAATCTGAAGGTTTATGTGGCTTCTATTTGGTTTATAGGACAAAGGTCTTTCCTTTACCCACTCACTTCTCTCCTTTTACTCTTGAATGTTAATTCCAACATAATTTTTGTAACACCTCTTGAAAAGGATCCCACCAAGTTTTTGATAGTCCATATGATAAAACTTACAGAAAAATACAGCATGAGACTTTCATTCTCTCACTAACTTCTTCATATAACTGTAATTCCTCAGTCTCTATAGAATGAAAAAGGAAAAATAAAAGTGCCTTCTCTCATTCCAAGGCCTTTCTCAGTCAGGCAACCACAAAAAGAAAGAATGAGTCTACAATTCATGCCATGTAATCTCTATCAGGCATAATTCAAATCAAATCCCATCAGGCAAAGTCTGGGATAATTAAAATGTATAAGAGAACAGTGGTGACCTGGGGGAGAACTTATGAAACCTTGTCTCTTGCTTTTGCTGAATATTCTTTTTGTTATGCTAGACTCCAAGTCCCTATTGGGGACCTGGTCAGGCAGCTACAGGCACTAACCCATGTCGCCTTCCCCATCTGTGATCTGTGATCGGGGACCTGGTCAGACGGCTGCGGGTGCTAACCCATGCCACCTGCCCTGGTCCGCCATCTTGGCTTGGATCCCTTTGGTGGCGGGCGCTGTCCCCTTCCCCCACCATCTTTGCTGGGTTAATTTGCATAGCCCCCTGATTGGCTGTGGGCATAGCAAAGGTACGGTCAATTAGCATATTACTATTTTATTAGGTAGGATAGCTTATACCTACCTGGGCCTCACCTTATCCCAGTGAGCCCAAGGGGTTCAAGTGAACCCAGGCACTGAGATCCACTTGTCTGAATATTAGTTAATGAGAACAGAAGAGGCTTTATCCTCTTTCAATAGGAGCTTGGAGAGGAGAGAGATGACCTGGAGAAGATGACCTGGAGAAGATGGGAAAGGACTTGCCATCATTTGGCCTTTACTCAAAATAGTGCCACTAATAATGACTGTGCTTTCTTTTATGTGTCTTTTGACTTATATATAGCTATATAATTTCATTTAGTCCCCCACCCTATAAATATATATTTTCTATCCCCAGTTTATAGCTAAGGTAACCAAGTCTCAGAGACCTTAAGTAACTTGCTTAAGATGGCAGAGCAATCTGATGACAAATGTTATATTCTTTTTACTCCTCCATGTACTTTTAGAACTTTTATTTAAATTATATAAAACAAAGGAAATAGGAGAAATCTGAGCAGTTGGGAGTGTGCTTTGAGTCTTGGCTACAATCCAGTTCACTTTCAGGAACCAGAAACGAAGTCTCTTGCTATGAAGGAGGCTGGGCTGGCCCTCTGGCTCAGGAAACGGATGTTTTCCCACCTACTGGGGTCTTTCTGAGGAAGATTGATGAGAACATGAACATTTATCTCTGGATCAGAACAAGGTTATTCCCACTTTGTGTTCTGGTTGGCTCAAATTCTCATTGTGTGCACATCACGCATCATTGCCCTGACTAGCTCGTTTGCTTGGTTAGGATTCCTGTGAACAAACAGTAAAAAACAAATAAACAAACTAAAAACCTTTAAAATTAAGAAATACTTTGGCTCCTTTTAAATGTTCTTTTGCAAATGTCTATAAAACTTGGATTTGTTTTACCAATTTAGCAACCAATGACTTATGGTTGTCTAGTTACCTGGATTGTGTCAGAACTAGTAAGCAGGAAACTAGTGGTAGCAGCAGTATTCACAGTAAACACTAAGTTCTTACTTGCTCTGAAGCTTCAATTCTAGAATCTCTCTACATAACCAAGGCAGCTATCATAGCCTACACCCATGTGTTAGTTCACAACCTGTATCTCACCACCAGACAGCAGGATAATAAGCCATGAAGTCTGGGCTTGAGGAGTTGTCACTGCAGCCAACTTCAAGTCTAATGCCTTCAATTACCATATTGTTTTAATTACTAGCAATGGAAACAAGTAAGTGGTGTTTTATTTATTTGTTATGACTTACTCTCTCATTAAGATCTTATGCATTTCATTAGCACCTGCTTTTTTTTTTTAATCTTTAGAAGGAGACCCTAGGACCTTGACTTTCCAGCTGTGATCTGTGGAGCATTAAGATTTCTTGGTGGCCTCCCTAGTTGGGTGGCCCAGCTGGCTGAGATGCCATCCTTTACACCTAAAGGACTCAGGTTTGATTCCCCATCAAGGCACACACCTAGGATGCAGCTTTGATCCCTGGCCAGGGTGTGTATGAGAAACAACCAATCAATGTTCCTCTCTCTCTCTTTCTGTCCCTTCCTCTCTCTCTGAAAATCAGTAAAAAATATCCTTGGGTGAGGATTAAAAAAAAAAAAAAGATTCATTGGTGGCAATAGGGACCTCAATGGGTATCATGGGGAGGAGAAGAAAGTGAGAGAGAGGGTGGAACCCTAAACTCTAGGATGTTCATTCCATCTTCAACCAGAGAAGTTTTGCTTTTATTAATTTTACTAGAGGCCCAGTGCATGAAATTCGTGCATGGGGAGGGGGGTAGCTCAGCCTGGCCTGAACCCTCTTCAGTCCGGGACCCCTTGGACATCCCTCTCGCAATCTGGGACCACTGGCTCCTAACTGCTCACCTGCCTGCCTGCCTGATCACCCCTAACCACTCTGCCTGCCTGCCTCATTGCCCCTAACCATTCTGCCTGCTTGCCTCCTGCCTGCCTCATTGCCCCTAACCATTCTGCCTGCTTGCCTGATCACCCTTAACCATTCTGCCTGCCTTCCTCATCACCTTAACCACTCTGCTTGCCTTCCTGATACCCCTAACCGCCTCTGCCTGCCTGCCTGATTGCCCCTAACTGCCTCTGTCTGCCAGCCTGATGCCCCTAACTGCTCCACTGTCTTCCTGATTGCCCCTAACTGCTCTCCCTTGCTGGCCTAAAAACCTCTATCTGCTCTCCCCTGCCAGCCTGATCACCCCTAATCACCTCTGCCTCGGCCCCCGCCACTGTGGCTTTGTCCAGAAAACGTCTGGTCTATCTAGTCTAATTAGCATATTACCCTTTTAATAGTATAGATATTTGAAAGAAAAGGCTATGATTAGTGCAAAGGGCACTGTGCTATACATAATAAATCACTGGGTAAAGCATTTGCATATGTCAATCAATTGGACTTATTTCAGTTTTGATAGTCTGGAAATCCATTTTTGATCTTGTAAATGTCTGGAAAAAGTGTCCTGAACCTAGCAGAAAGAGTTGTCACAAAGCTTATGAACTTGACTCTTGGGAGAGGCCTGGATCTATCTGCAGGTCTTTCCACATGGCCAAATGACTTGAATGGATTTAAAATAAGTTCTCTTGTTTCACCATTCTAGTTATTATGTTTCAACAGCATATACTAACACAGAGCTTTTGGGAGCATGCTGACAAGTAATAGGCACCACAGTAGAAAAAATGAGCAAGATTTCATCACCAAAGTACTGGAGGGACTGTCTCAGTGGGTGGAAGTGTGGACTCTGGACTCTAACAGATTTTGGTTTATAACCCAATTTGGCCCCTAACTTGTGTTGTGACTTTGAGCCTCAGTGTTCTCTTCCGTAAAATGGGCATTGAAGTCAGGCTGTACTTGAATATGAGAAGGCAGCTCCTTCATAGGACTTCAGGACTTTCACAAAGCTTCCCTGAAGGACCTGCCATAGTGGAACACCCTGGGACACTGGCTAGATGTACAGACCTGCTGGCATGACCCCTGGGCTGCCTGAATCAGAATCTTCAGGGAGGGGGCTAGGGCTCTAAACGTTTAACCAATGCCTCAGGGGATTCTGAGCTGCCTCCAATGAGGGGAAGGGTAATCCTAGTCTATGGTGATCTTACTTCCTGAACCTCTGTCCTCTGTTGACAGAGGAGCATCTACCCAGGTACTTTGAAAGTCAGAGCCCATTGCTACTTCTTGTCAGGGCCAGAGTGAAACCAGTCATGACCCCATGAAGGAGAGTCACATGCTTTTTGCTTTTCTGTCCTTAAGGAAAAGGGTAAAGAAGCAAGGAAGGATCCTTGAATGACAATTAATTGACTTTTGTATATAAGAGATTAATATGGATGTCCCTTTAAATAAAAATTCCTATTAATACATATTTGGAGAGGCTAAAGACTGGCTGCCACATTGTTGCAGTGGTCTGGAGAATTCCAAGAAAGTAATGAGCTCTGTCTTTTTTTACTGCAATGTCAGAGTGCATGGCTGCCAGCTAAGCTATGCCTACATACACCTTAAGGGGCTTCAGTGTAAATAAAACTGAGTCCCTCTTCTGTAATATTTCAATTTGCCTAAAAAATGTAACAGAGATTCCCAGAAGAAGGCGACAGGCAGGAAGGTAGGGAGGGAGAGAGTGTGAGAGAGTGAGGGAGCGATAGAGGAGTGTGTGGACGTGTGGTGTGTGTGTGTGTGTGTGTGTGTGTGTGTGTGTGTGTGTGAGCTAGGGACAGTTAGATTCTGCATGTCTTCCAAGGGGCTGCCAAACTGGGAAGTCTTAGATGGCGGAGCCCTGTTCCCAACGCGGACACTCCTGGGCGGCCAGCCAGGGCAGAGAGACCACGCCATCTTGAGAAACAGAGCTACTTGAGACTAGGATCCTGGCCTAAGCAACACCAAGTCTGGTCTCAGATGCAAACCAGGACATGTGCAGCCACTGGGGACAGAGACTTGTGACCACAGCTCTAGATCCACAGACACCAAGAATCCAGACATCCCGGCCGCAGATTTCTGTGAGTCACAGAGCCTAACCCACTCCCCTCAGGCTCGGGGGCAGTGCCATAGTAACTGATAGACCCGCCCCTCACTGGGGCTGCAGCTCTGCTACAGGAATTTGAGCCTGGGAGCACGTGGACACTGGGAATCTGTTCCCTACAACGCAATCGGGTGACAAAACCTGAAGCCCATGCAGGGCGGCAATGCCACCTGACTTCGAGTCTGGGCAAGCGCACATGGAAGTCTGTTTTCGGCAGAGCAGGAGTGGACCTCTTGCCGACACTACTGTGCAACCCAGTCCCCCAAGCTGACAGGGACCCTGATTCTCTGGGCGGGAGGCAGTACTAAGCACCAATGACTTGACTCTGTTTCCTATATCATGCGCCTGGGATCCCTGACTCCCAGTGCATTCACACTAAGAGCCAGTGACTCCAATTCTTGGTGCATGTACACACAGGGACCCTGATTCTCAGCACGAGGCCTGACTAAGCAAAGGAGACTCTGATATTCAATTCTTGGTGCAGGAACAGAGGAACTCTGACTCCTGGCATGCGCTGGGGGGCTCTGATTTTTGGCACACACCAGCAAGGTCTCTGTTTCAGTGAGGTGCAGGCGGGGTCCCTGATTCTAGGTGCGCACATGAGGCCACCTTGAGTACTGGTGACTCTGATCCTGTGTGAGCGTGGCTCCCCCCAACCCATGGCAGCCACACGTCTTGGGGTCGGAGCTCTTCAGTGACACTTGGGTGGTGCGAAGTTCTCAGAGCACACAACCAAGGCCCATGCAACTCGACAATTGAACCTTCTGGTGATAGTCAGAATGGGGAGATGACACAATCCCCAGAGGAAATAAAATGAGGAGTCAATAAGAAAGGAAATTAGTGAAACGGAAACATGCAACATGATAGAAAAAGAATTCAGAGTAATGGTCGTGCAGTTCATACACTGGATGGATGAAAAACTCAACAACCTATGCAAAAAATCAGGAAGAAATCAAAATTGATATAGCTACAATCAAAAACACCATGGAGGGTTTCCACAATAGACTAGAAGAAGCAGAGGACTGAATTAGTGAGTTAGAAGATAAGGTAGAGAAACAAGCTCAACCTGAACAGCAATGGGAGAAAAAAATTTAAAAGCAAGAGGAGAGCCTAAGGGAGCTTTGGGACAACATGAAACAAAGTAAAATACATATAATAGGGCTTCAAGAAGGACAAGAGGAGCAGCAAGGATTAGAAAATCTTTTTGAAGAAATAATGACAGAAAACTTCCCAGATATGGGGAAGAAAAAATTTACACAAGTACAGAGAGTCCCAAGCAAGATGAATTCCAAAAGACCCACATAATTACAATGGCAAATATTCATGACAAAGAGAGAATTTTAAAGGCTGCAAGAGAGAGACAGAGAGGTACCTACAAAGGATCTCCCATCAGATTATCAAATGATTTCTCAACGGAAACACATCAAACTAGAAGGGAATGGAAGGAGGTATGCAAAGTGTTGCAAACCAAAGGACTGAATGCAAGAATACTCTATGCAGCAAGACTATACATCAAAATTGAAGGGGAAATCAGGAGCTTCAGAGACAAAAAAAAAAAAGGCTAAGGGAGTTTATCACTACCAAGCCAGCATGCAAGAAATGATAAAGGGACTAGTGTAAAAAGAAGAGATAAAAAGGTAAAACAGAACACAGGCATAAATATAGAAATGACTACAAACAAGTACCTTTCAATGGTAACTTTAAACGTAAATGGACTAAATGCTCCAATCAGAAGACATCCAGTGGCTGAATGGATAAAAAAACACGACCCATATATATGCTGTCTGCAAGAGACCCACCTCAGAACAAGGGACTCACACAGACTGAAAGTGAAGGGATGGAAAAATATATTTCAGGCAAATGAAAATGAAAAAAAAAGCTGGGGTAGCAATACTTATATCTGACAAAATATACCTCAAAGTAAAGGCCATAACAAGAGATAAGAAAGGCCACTTCATAATACTAAAGGGATCAATACAACAAGAGGATATGACCCTGAAAAACATATATGCACCCAATACAGGTGCACCCAAATACATAAAAAAACTCCTGGAAGATATCAAGGGAGAGATAGATAACAATACAAACATAGTAGGAGACTCAAAGAATTAGAAAGAGAGCAAAAAGAAAAGCCCAGAGTGAGCAGAAGGAAGGAGATAATAAAGATCAGAGCAGAAATAAATGGAGAACAAAAAACAAACAAACAAAAAAAACAAAAAACAACAACACAAAACACTCCACAAAAGATCAATGAAACAAAGAGCTTGGTTCTTTGAAAGGATAAACAAGATTGATGAACCTCTAGCTAGGCTCACCAAGAAGCAAAGAGAGAGGACACAAATAAACAAAATCAGAAATGAAAGAGGTGAAATAACAACAGACCACACAGAAATACAACGGATTGTTAAAAAATACTATGAACAACTCTACTCCAACAAACTAGACAACCTCGAGGAAATGGACATATTCCTAGAAAAATACAACCTTCCGAAACTTAATCAGGAAGAGACTAAAAATCTCAATAGTCTGATAACTATGGAAGAAATTGAAGCAGTCATCAAAAAGCTCCCAGCAAACAAAAGCCCGGGACCAGAGGGATTCACAGGGGAGTTATACCAAACATTCAAGGAAGAACTAAAACTTATCCTCCTCTGACTATCCAAAAAATTCAAGAGGAAGGAACACTTCCAAGCTCATTCTATGAAGCCAGCATTACTCTAATCCCAAAACCAGATAAAGACAACACAATGAAAGAGAATTACAGGCCAATATCCCTCAGGAACATAGATGCCAAAATCCTCAACAAAATTCTAGCAATTGGATCCAGCAATACATCAGAAAGATCATACACCATGACCAAGTAGGATTTATCCCAGGGAAGCAAGGATGGTACAATATCCGTAAATCAATAAACGTGATACATCACATAAACAACTTGAAAAACAAAAATCACATAGTCATATCAATTGATGAAGAAAAAGCATTTGACAAAATCCAACACCCTTTCTTGATAAAAACTCTCAGCAAGGTAGGAGTAGAAGGATCATACCTCAACATAATAAAGCCATATATGACAAACCCACAGCCAACATCATACTCAATGGACAAAAACTAAAACCATTTCCCCTAAGAACAGAAACAAGACAGGGATTTCCACTCTCACCACTCCTGTTCTACATAGTACTGGGAGTACTAGCCATTGTGATCAGACAAGAAGAAGAAATAAAGGCATCCAAATTGGAAAAGAAGAAGTAAAACTGTCCTTATTTCCAGATGACATGATAGTGTACATAGAAAACCCCAAAGACTCCATCAAAAATTTTTTAGACTTAATAAATGAATTCGGCAATGTAGCAGGATACAAAATTAATGCCAAGAAATCTATGGCATTTCTTTACACCAATAGTGAACTTTCAGAAAGAGAGACTAAAAAAGCAATCCCATTTACCATCACATCTAAAAAATTAAGATACCTAGGAATAAACTTAACTAAGGAGGTAAAAGACCTATATGCGAAAAACTATAGGACACTGAAAAAGGAGATAGAGGAAGACATAAACAGATGGAAGAACATACCATGTTCATGGATTGGTAGACCAACATCATTAAAATGTCCATACTATCCAAAGCAAACTATAGATTCAATGCACTCCCCATTAAAATACCAATGGCATATTTCACAGACCTAGAACAAACATTCCAAAAATTTACCTGAAATAAAAAAAGACCCCGAATAGCTGCAGCAATCCTGAGAAAGAAGAACAAAGTAGGTGGGATCTTAATACCAGATATCAAACTGTATTACAAAGCCACTGTTCTTAAAACAGCCTGGTATTGGCACAAGAACAGACATATAGGTCAATGGAATAAAATAGAGAACCCAGAAATCCACCCAAACCACTATGCCCAATTAATATTTGACAATGGAGGCAAGAGCATACAATGGAGTTAAGACAGTCTCTTCAATAAATGGTGTTGGGAAAATTGGACAGATACATGCAAAAAGATGAAATTAGACCACCATCTTACTCCATAAACAAAAATAAACTCAAATTGGACAAAGGACCTAAATATAAGATAGGAAACCATAAAAATACTAGAGGAATCCACAGGCAGTGAAGTCTCAGGCATATGCCAAAGCAATTTCTTCACTGATACTGCTCCTAGGGCAATGGAAACTAAAGAGAAAATAAACAAATGGGACTATATCAAAATAAAAAGCTTTTGCACAGCAATGGAAACCATCAACAAAACAAGGAAGCCCACTGCATGGGAGAACATATTTGCCAGTGTTATCACTGATAAGGGTTTTATCTCCAACATTTACAGGGAGCTCATACAACTTAACAAAAGGAAGATAAACAATACAATCAAAAAATGGGCAATGGACCTAAATAGATACTTTTCAAAAGAAGACAGAAGGCCAAGAGACATATGAAAACCTGCTCAAAGTCACTAATTATATGAGAAATGCAAATCAAAACGACAATGCGGTATCACCTCACACCTGTCAGAATGGCAATCATCAACAAATCAACAAACCACAAGTGTTGGCGAGGATGCAGACAAAAAGGAACCCTCGTGCACTGCTGGTGGGAATGCAGACTGGTGCAGCCACTGTGGAGAACAGTATGGAGTTTCCTCAAAAACTAAAAATGGAACTCCCATTTGACCCAGTGATCCCACTTCTAGGAATATATCCCAAGAAACTAGAAACACCAATCAGAAAGGATATATGCACCCCTGTGTTCATAGCAGCACAATTCACCATAGCTAAGATTTGGAAACAGCTTAAGTGCCCATCAGCAGGTGAGTGGATTAGAAAATTATGGTTCATCTACACAATGGAATACTATGTTGTGGTAAAAAAGAAGGAATTCTTACCATTTGCAACAGCATGGATGGAACTGGAGAGCATTATGCTAAGTGAAATAAGCCAGTCAGAGAAAGATTAATACCACATGATCTAACTCATTTATGGAATATAATGAACAACATAAAGTGATGAACAAAAACAGATCCAGAGACAGAGAACCATTGATCAGACTGTCAAACCTCAGAGGGAAGGTAGGGGAGAGATCAACCAAAGGACTTTTATGCATGCATATAAGCCTAACTAATGGAACCAGACAACAGGGGGGTGAGGGCATGAGTGAGGGGGCGGTTGGGGGCTAATGGGGGATGAGGACACATATGTAATACCTTAATCGATAAAGAAATTAAAGATTGAAGGAAAAAATGTGACAAAGAGAAGGACATTATAAACATTTTAATAATATATTTTTATTGATTTCAGATAGGAAAGGAGGAGAGAGAGAGAGTATCATTGTTTGGCTGCCTCCTGCACTCCCCCTACTGGGGATTGATCCCATAACCCATGCATGTGCCCTTGACTGGAATCAAACCTAAGACCCTTCAGTCTGCAGGCTGAAGCTTTATCCACTGAGCCAAACCAGCTAGGGCCAGCATAAACATTTTAGGTCCTATCTGGTCTTTGTGTTTTTCTATGGAAGACTGGAAATTTTGACAGACAGATAGAGTTTAAGGTATATTTAAAAATACCTTTATGAAACCCATAGGGGGAGAGAGAGAGAGAGAGAGAGAGAAAGAGAGAGAGAAAGAGAGAAAAGCAAGCTCGAGACAGCTATGTTTAATCACTTATTTTTTACCTAAATCATTCCCAACCCAAATTGTGTGTTCAGATCTTGAGACATGCATACATACATTTTAAAATGGTTCTTTAAAAATAATGACACACCAAACTGCACCTCCAACCAGGTAATAACCTTACAAGTGCTTGCTTCCATTCATACTAGCCACTGGGTAGAGAAAAAGAATTAGAACGGTCCAGGACAAATCAATTACCTTTGTATTAAAAAGCCACCTGAGGAGTGTATGTCAAGTTATTAAAATGATTCTGAATGTGGGTAATGTTCTTGGCAACATTATGACAACAACTTCTTCCCATTTTGAAGATTAGAAAACAGATTTGAAAAAGTTAAAGGACTTGGCCAAATCACTCATTTATTAAGTGAAAGAGACAGGGGTCTAAACCCATGTGCTTTGAATTCAAAGCCCTTCTAAGTTTCACAACAGCATAGTACCTTTAACTTGTAAAAGAATACTATGTGATCTGAACATTTCTTCTCTTCTATTAGGTATTGCTGGAATTATAGCCAATGCGTGGTTGAGACTGCTAGGGACCTTCAGATTACATAATTAAATCTTCCACATAAGGCTCTGTGTCAAACTGACAGCCAGAGAGATGAAGTTTTTGTTCTCTGTGCCACTCTCTGCCACCAATGGTTTCACCCTAATTCATCACCAATACTTATTTGTGAGGCCCCTGGATTCCACCTCCCTCTGCCCCAGTATCCTCATTAGTGCTTCCTCCTGGTGTGGAGGCTTATCATGAAACTCCTTGGACAGATGCCTTTGGCCTCCTTTACTACTAGTATGCATTGGCTGTCATCTTTTTCTTCTGTAATTAATTACAGTTGCATGGCTGCATACGAACTGAGTGATCGGAGGGAAGAAATGCAGTTTCCAGCTTTCTTGCTCACCTACTTCGCTTAAGTCTATGTAGGGATTTTCACTGCTTGAGTCCCAGGCTGCTTAATTTTTGCTCAATGCACAGCATTCCTTTCCCTCCTACCTCACTCCATGTCACACTCCCTCCTGGGTATGCTACTTGGTTTTAATGGGAGCACATTGCTCTGCAGACTCTGAGTCTTTCCATCACATTATATGCCACAGCATTGTGAAATGTTGCAGTGCCTGCAGAGCAGCATTGTTACTAAGAGAGTGGGCTGTTGAGGTGTATTCTGAGTTCCCAACACAATGGCCAATGACTTCCTGTCCTGCTCCAAGGCCGAGCTTGGCCGTGTTCAGTTCTGATAGTTAGATTCATGTTACCAACTGTTGCTCAATTCACAATTTTCTTACAATTATTGATACAACCCTGGGAGTGACAATTGTTTCTGTAAAAAGGATGCTGCTACATGAATTATGTGGTATACTCATATAATTACAGGTCCCAAAATGGTGTTAACTGATATGGAAAAACAAGCAACCAGGCCAATGACTAATGCATAGTAGAAATCTCAAAAGCATTCAGGGCACAATGTGAGAACTTTTGCAAACAAAAGTGTTTTTCAAACACTGTAAACAAAATAATAAGTGACTGGGAATCATGGTTGATTACATTCATGTTAGATGCCATCAAGACTGTTATAGTATGCTGAGTCTTCTGAGCACCCTTTTGCATTGTCAGCCAACAAACTACAATTTCATGATTGACTAGCCTAACACAGGCTTAGGTTCCAGATTCTGTGCACAACCATGCCAATCCACAACAATGAAGTAAAAAGCAAATCTATAATAAACAAAAGGGTAATATGCTAATTAGACCGGAAGTCCTTCTGGATGTCATTCCAGACGTCCTTCTGGACAAAGCTGAGGCCAGAGGGAAGCCAGCCTGGGTCCCAGGTGCCTGCGGGCAGCCAGAGGGAAGCCAGCCAGGATCCAGGGTGCCAGAGGGAAGCCAGTGCTGGCAGCCGGGGGAAGGAAGGCCTACTCTTGCATGAATTTCGTGCTTTAGGCCTCTAGTAAGTACATATAAAACAGTAGGCAGAAGTCAAAGACAATGCCTAACATCAACTTGAAATAGAGCAAGTCTGTCACTCAAATACATTGGGGATTTTACTATCATTTACCTAAAGGACCTTTTTTATTGCCTGCTGATTCAACATTTACTAGAACACCTGCTATGTGCCGGGCATATGTACTGGGTCTTGAGGTTATCATTGTGAGAAAATGGGTACTAATGAGTGGCTGGAATTTCTCAATAGAAAACCAGATGGGTCTCCATCTCAACTACTCTATATTTAGTGGGGCCTTTGAAGAAACTCTGAAATAGGTTTCGGTTAGGTCTTTCTCCAGACTCTCTATTTGTATCTTTTTGAAAGATTTCTGTTAGAAAGGGGGCATGAATCCCTTCTCAGATACAATTCATAATGATTATTTTCCCTTATAGTACTCAGTACTATTCTTGCTGATAGCAAAATCATAATTAAAGCTGAAAAGGGTACTTAATTCTAAGAAAATTATTAAGAATATGCCTCCCTCCGTCCTTTAGGCTAAAAAGTTTGCCCAAAAGCCTTTTGGTAGTTACATTGAATTTAATCAGTTATTTTTCTGGGTTTTTTCGTAATAGCATTAATTTGATATGGTTGGGAGGGAATTTTCTTTAATTAGGATATTTTCTTTAATTAGAAACACTGTTCTTTAGTGTTTCTGTTGCACAGACCCTTTGGAGCAGAGGGCTATGGATGCCCTATTCCCATGAACTTTGCTTATGAGAATACAAACCTGCAATGGGACCAGTTTGGGAGCCTCCAATGCCCGAAGTTAAAGAATTGTGGTCTGGGTGGTTTGAGGGATCCAGAGTAGGATTTAAAAACAATCATTAATTAATAAGTGGATTGAGTAGCAAAAGAAGGTAAGATAATTATTCTGTTTCATAGCTGTTCAATGCAAATTTAGACTACAGAATGAAAGGCATTTGAGCACATCCTGTGATAGACAATCATTATTGAGTATCTATGAATTTAAACACACCAGGAGATAAGTTGCTTGCTATGTATAAGCAGGAAAAGCTGTGAAAAATAGCTTGGGAGAGATGTCGAGAGAAATAACAAACATCAGCTTCAGACATCAAATTGAAAATTAAACTTCCTGAAGAATTTTTTTATCCCTGATGAAGAAAAGTGAAAATATATTATTTTACCAAAACTACTCCAATAAGCAAATGCAGAAAATGGTTCTATGTGAGTGCTAGTGATTGAAATATATTTTTCATTTTCTTTATTGATTAAGGAATTACATATGTGCCCTTATCCCCCCATTATCCCCTCCCCCCGCTCATGCCCTCAACCCCCTGGTATCTGTGTCCATTGGTTAGGCTTATTGCATGCATACAATTTCTTTGGTTGATCTCTCCCCCTTACCTCCACCCTCTGCTGCCTTCCCTCTGAGGTTTGATGGTCTGATGATGCTTCATTGTCTCTGGATCTGTTTTTGTTTATCAGTTTATGAAATCTTTCACAATGGTGATATATTATGATAGTTAATATTACAGTAAGACCATAAATTTGTCATATATTCACTATCATGCTTACTCACATGCACAGGAGTGGATCTAGATTTTGTGGAGCTGAAAGGTTACCCAATTCAGTGGGCCCTCCTTAACAAAAAGAATATAAGCTTTGAATGTAAAGTAAGGACAGATCTCTTATACAGGGCTCTTCCAAGTGAAGGACCCTGTAAGTTGAGAGTCACTGATTCTTGGTGAATCCACCTCTGGATGTGAGCTATGTTATGGGAAGTCAGGAGGAGGCAGGCAAAGGGGACATGCAAACTACAGTGCCAAGGTCCACACTTCACTTAGCACATCTGAGTGCTTTGCTGACCATCTTAGAAGCTGCTTGTTGATCCCCTAGGATGGGACCTCTCAATGAAACAAACACAAGAAATTCTGCTTCCTTATGACCAGCAGACCCTGATCCTGAATTTATTGACCTGGAAGATTCCACTTCTAAAGTTTATTTCTGACATATTCCCATTTATCATTGAATTACTTCAGATTTAAAACACTCCACCCATACCACCATCTATGAAACAACTATAACAATATCCTCATATAAAATAAGCTTCAAGTTCAAACAGCTAGCTACCAATAAATAGATTTGTCAAGGTGAACTTGAATGAGTTGTTAAAATCAGGCAATGCTTATATACATATACCCTGTGGACACCATAACATATCATCCTATTTCAAAAGACCAAGAAAACTGAAAATTAACTGTAAAAATTCCTAGTGCGTGATCTATCTAGTCACCCAGGATGGGTATGGTGTGTTCAGTGCTTGTCCAAGCATAGACATATGTGTGTGCATGCACACAAACACCCACATGTAACATGTCTCTTCCTGAGATTATTTTTCTATCTTATCTGTCTTTGAACAGATTGTCAAAACAATCCTCCAATGCTGGATAACATAATTCTCAAATGTTAATAATATAAGAATGGCTAATAATGCAAGTGGCATTGACACTTTTAGAGTTTCTCAAATCTGCAACTATCCTATTTTCTAGTCTTTACTCCTTTACTCACTGAAATGACTAATTTGAGCAGTTCAGACACCAGAGGAGGGGAGAATGCTTTTGACCTTAATAAATGGTTGATTGTGCAGCACATCCCATAGACTTATTACAGAAAAGGTCTGGCTATTCTTCCCTGTGGTTCTCTTTTCTTTGTCATAAAAGAGACCAATGTGTGATCATGTGCATACAAGCACAGGTGTAACAAGAAACATTAAATTCTTTTTAATTTTATTTCTATGGTGATAGGAACAGGAAGACATTCTTTCAAAATGTTTTTATTTTTCTAGGCAAAGTGTGAAAATGGAGGGCTAGAGTAAATCAGTTATCAGAATGAGATGTTCAACTAAGATATAAAGAAGAACATAAAGTAATTTCCTTTTTTAATTTCTTTATTGATTAAGGTATCACATATTTATCTTCATCCCCCAATTCCCATCCCAAACCGCTCCCCATTCATGCCCCCAACCCCCTGTTGTCCATGACCACTGGTTAGGCTCATATGCATGCACACAAGTCCTTTGGTTGATCTCTCCCGCTTATCTCCACCCTCCCCTACCTTCCCTCTGAGGTCCGACAGTCTGATCTATGCTTCCTTGTCTCCAGGTCTGTTCTTGTTCATCAGTCTATGTTGTTCATTATTTCCCCTAGATGAGTGAGATCATGTGCTACTAGAAATACACTTATAAGAACCGAAAATGAGACAAGCAATAATGGTTATGCTGAGAGGCAAATGAATCAGTCTGTAGTGAGTTTCTTTCTGGGCCAACAGTTCTTTTGAGTCCCAATTTCTATGTCAAACAGTTCCTTATGTGTACATGTCAGCAATGATATTTCAGTTCTGGATGGTGGACAAATGGTGGTAATGCAGGTCTGGCCCTCTCTGGTTTGGTCCTGGGCAACCTGCAGTGACGCACAGCTGCTGACTGCTAGTATGGCAAGGCATTGTCAGCGTCTTCCATCTCTGGACTGTTTCTTTTCTGTCTTCATGGCTGGAGTAGTCCTGTCGATTCCTCTCTGTTGCAGGAATCCACATGGTCTCGAAGTTGTTTTCTGAAAATAGACAAACATATTCTTGACCAAAAGTTAATAAAGGAATCTTTTCTATAAATTTGACTTGTGATCCTTTTTCATTTTTTGCCCAATTTTCCTTTGGCTTGTTTTGACACCGTGTATGTTTTTCATAGGTTTCTTGCTGTTAGCATTACAAATGAAAGTTAATTTTCTAAAGTAAAAATTTTCTAGATGTAATTTACTTACAGGATATTTTTCCTTCCATGATATTCTTCTACTATCCCCCATTTTTTATTTAAATATTAGGAGGCTTTTGGAAATTTTATAATGTAGTCTTGATAGCTTTTAAATTTTAATTTTTTGTACTAAAATATGACTGCTTTAGGTTCCTTACATGTTATGTAATTTTACCATGAGATGAACTACCAGTAAAAATTTTAGTTAACACTTTAGGAACACCTTTTTGTCCAGTACAATTAATTTCTCTAGAATATTTGCTTATTTCAATTAGCCAATTTAAATTAGCCTGAAAACTTGACTACTATTTTACTGTCAAATTTAATACTCTAACAACAATCTTATTTTACCCTGTAAATATTAGTGGAAAGGATTATTTGCCTTCTTGAGTAGGCCCTGAGCATTCCTGATACTAGGTTGGATTTAGGTATCAAAAACCCACTTCCCCACACCATGGGTACAAGACAACTCAAACGAGTCTTGTTGCAGTGAGAGGGCAGCTGCTGTCGGCGAAGTCTCTGTCTGTTACCTGGGTCCCGATTTGAGCTGGGCATGGGAAGTTAAGCAGCCTTGGGGGCAGGAGGCCTTCCCTTAGAAGTGGTGAGGGTTCAGGCCCCTGCTAAGTTGGGGGGTTAAGGGTCTGTGCCCCACCTCTGTTGACCCGCAAATTCTCTCCTGATGTCCCCTCTGCAACTGTGCCTGTCTTAGAATGTTCCTTCCTTGAGGAATCTTACATGTCTCTGGCTAACCAGCCATCCTCCGGGGCCAGGCAGGGTGACTTGAGATTCAGTTCTGTCTCCTTGGTAGCCTATGCCCCCGTGGCCTCCATGCCCAGCACCTGCCTTGAGATCCCCTCGCCTGCTGGCGGGGCCCCAGCACTGATCACATATCTTGTGGAACCCGGGTTTCCTCTCAAGGCAGGGTGACTTGAGATTCAGTTCTGTCTCCTTGGTAGCCTATGCCCCCGTGGCCTCCATGCCCAGCACCTGCCTTGAGATCCCCTCGCCTGCTGGCGGGGCCCCAGCACTGATCACATATCTTGTGGAACCCAGGGAGGGCCCAGCTCACCCCACTGGGTGAGAGACATATCCATGGTACCACCATAACGAGGCTTCAACCTTGGCATGAACAGAAAGCTCAGGCAACAGCTGTGGGCAATTGGATTTTGAGAAGAGGGTCCCTCTTGGCCAAAAGGGCAAGAGGGGCCAATATAGAATGCTCAGGGACCTTCTCAGGGGGCCCTCTACACAATGGAAGGGATTAAATCATTTCATGTCCTTTTTAAATTGCTGCCAGACATTCAAAGAATTAGTTTGTAAGTTAGTTTGGGATAATTGTATATTATGCTGTTGTAATTCTAAAATATCAAGAGATGTGTTACCTTTGTCTCCAAGCACCCAAAATATGATTTTTTATTGATTCCTAAGGGTGCGAGGTAGTATTATAGGTAATGGGGGTAACACAAATCTGGGAAAAATTATAAATGTCATGTAAGGATATTCTTTGCTCTAGGCCATGGCAATTCCATTTCAAACTGGCTGTCAATTTCTTTTTGTATAGACAAGGTCTTAGTTACATTTTCTGCACCTCTCCCAGGAGCAAGTAGTGATAGTCCCTTCCTTTGGTGTCCACACAAGCCAGAAACCTCTCTTTAATTTTACATACAAAGGGGCAGTGGTTTGATTTTGTGTCATATGAAAGGGAAGCTGGGTGGAGACCCCTGTGTAATTATACTTCCTTGCCCCACTCATGGTCCTCCTGGATGACCAAGGTGTTTGGTATTATTGGTGACTACGTTAGGCAGGGGAGCAGCCCACGTAAGGGCTCTTACCCATGAAGGGTCAGAAACATAAGTCCAAAATACTTCCCCATTTGCCCCAGGTAATCTTACCGTACAGCTGATGACTGCTAGCATGGCAAGAAAGACGTTCTCAGGCATTCTTGGGTTTCTGGTTAGAGATGGAGAACATTATGCTAAGTGAAATAAGCCAGGCAGAGAAAGATAAATATCACATGATCTCACTCATTTGTGGAATATAATGAACAACATAAACTGATGAAAACAAAATAGATCCAGAGACAGAGAAACATCAACCAGAACATCAAACCTCAGGGAAAAATTGTGAGGTAACCATAAAGTAATTTTCAAAAGCTAAGCAAGAACTGCCACAAGTGGTAGTCGCTTGAATCAATGATATGGCTTCACAGTGATGCCTCAGATTCAGCAAGAAAATGTTATGCAAAGAAAATTTCAGGAGTCCTATTGTGACAACCCCCACCCCCGACCCCATAATGAATTTCACGGGTCTGCTGGAACTCAGATGGGTCTGCTGTGAAGGTGGTGGGCTTACCATTGATTCTTTTGATAGTGTCAATGATGGTTCAGCGTAATATATAAAAGAAAGCACTTTAGTCTGCAATTCATACATTAAAAATGACAGAGATTATACAGTTTCACCTAGGCTATTTACCCAACACTACTTCCTTAAAAGCATGGTTCTAGATCCCATGAGTTCCCACTGAAGGGGTCTCTATCTGTGATCTGAGCTCTGAACAGGTTCTGAGCCAACTACTTGAGCAATATTATATGTAAACAAACAGCCAAGTTATGGCTGGAAGAATGGCTTACCCATGAAACTCACATAACCCATGAAACTCACATAACTCCCAGAATAATTGTAATTAATTAAATAATTTTGGGCTAAAAATTATTTAAATAAACTATTATTTACAAAGGAAACAGCAGGGAAAAGAACCATGTAAATTCAATTCATTAAATGGGCAGATTCACTCATAGTTCATGTCAGGATAATTTATGCTAGTTTTCTCTGATGTCATCTGTTGTTCAGGTTAATAATTAGTCATGCTCATTATTAACTGCTGGAGGTTGCTTTGTATTTTGGCAGAGGGAGACAGATTATTTGGGAAAGCACCTATGAATATTGAACTTTCAATATGAGTACAGGGCTTATTTGCAAAAATGCAACTCTTGTTTTCTCAACCAATTCAATATCCTATTGCATTTAGTTCTGCATTCTCAGGAGGCTTTGCAGAATAATCCCTCTTTCTTTACTCATGTAAAAACAGTGAAGATAAAAAGAGAAGAGGGTAAAATGTTCTTTCTAACCCTGTACTAAAGTCAAACTGATATATGAAAAGATACTCAACTTCACTATCAATTAGGGAAATGCAAATCAAAACTACAATTAGATACTACCTCACACCTGTTAGAATGGCTATTATCAATAAGACAAGTAATAACATGTGTTGGAGTGGTTGTGGAGGAAAAGGAACCCTCATTCACTGCTGATGAATGTAGACTGGTACAGCCACTATGTGAAAAAGTATGGAGATTTCTCAAAATATTAAAAATAGAGTCACCCAAAAAATTTGAAAACATTTATTCACAAAGATATATACAGCACTATGTTCATTGCAGCATTATTTATGGTTGTCAAGACATGGAGACAACTAAAGTGCCCTTTGACAGAGATTGGATAAAGAAGATGTGGTACATCCCTGCTGGTGTGGCTCAGTGGTTGAGTATCAACCCACGCACCAAGAGGTCACCAGTTAGATTCCCAGTCAGGGCACATACCTGGGTAGTTGGCTTGATCCCCAGCAGGGGGTGTGCAGGAGGCAGCCAATCAATGTTGATGTTTCTCTCTCATCGATGTTTCTATCTCCCTTTCCCTTCCTCTCTCTCTAAAATCAATAAAATATGTTTAAAAAAAGATGTGGTACATATATACAATGGACTACTTCTCAGACATAAGAAAGAATGAAATACTGCCATTTGCAACAACACAGATGGGCCTTGAGAATATCATACTAAGTGAAATAAATCTGTCAGAAAAAGCTAAGAACCATATGATTTCACTCATATGTGAGATATAAAACTGAAACTCATAGACACAGACAACAGCAATGTGGTTATCAGAGTGAAGGAGGTGAGCAGGAAGGGGCTCTAATATATGGTGACGGAGAAGATTTGACTTTGGGTGGTGGACACACACGGCAACATACAGATAATGTATCATGGAATTGTGTATTTGAAACCTACGTGATCTTATTCATCAATATTACCCCAATAAATTTAATAAAATATAATTTTTTAAAGGGAAAATAAAAAGGGTGCTATTAACAGTATCACTCTGTTAAAAAGACATGGCATTGAAAAGACAAAGCAGAACTGGCTATCCTCCATCTTGCAGAGCTAGTCAGTCTGATCCCCCCTTCTCCCCTGCTGGGAGTGGCCACAGGAGCGCCAGGAATGTCCTAACTTCCCTGAGTGGACCAATGAAGCTCCAGAGACGCAGCTTAGGTCCTAATAAGGCAATCTCTGTAACCCACGTCACTTCCCTAAGCCCACCCAAATGACCAACCCTTAACCTACCATTCTCCTGGGGCTCGCTCTCTCATCTCGCTGCTGCGCCAGAAAGAGGCCGGGAGCCAAACCCAGATTTGAATAAAGACTCTTTGCTTTTGCATCAGAGAAAAGGCTCCCTGGTGGTTGATTATTGGGGATCCTGAACTCTGGGCATAACATTTGGGGGCTCGTCCAGGATCCCCAATATCCACAGGGGACCCTGATCCGGAGATTCTGACTGACCGTGGTAAGTGTCTGTACATTGTCTGTTCTGTGCGAGCTCACTTCTGAAGTCTGTAGTGCCCGAAACGGTCTAAGTGGATGCACTGGCGGACCTCGGGCGGGAGGAGTCAGAGGATGCTCTGATCCTCCGTCTGGAGGGGCGTAAAAACCCTCATCTAGAGGGGAGTGGGTTCCCCTCAAACCTCTGGGGTGAAGCAGGTTGCTCCCGCTGGTTGGCACACGGCCATCGTCCAGTTTTCAGTTTTGCTTCCACCGAGTCGGAAGGCTGTTCCTGGGTGTCTTTGTCTGTTTGGTTTCTGTGTCTTTCTGTGGACTTACTGGATGGACATTATGGGACAGACTCAGCCCACTCCAAGTGAGTGGAAAGGGGAGCTTAATCACCCCCACCCCTCCGGAGGCCATAGAGCTTCCTCAGGCAAATTAATCAGGAATCAGGTGACTGTTTAAACTCTGGTAAATATCTAGTAGGAGTCAAAAACTCAGACTGTTTGGTGTATAAATGTGAAAGTATTTGTTATCTCTTTCTGCTGTTTAATTTATTTAAAGATAGGGCGGACCTGCTATGACGGAATGCAAAAGTCTTTAGCAGCTGCTGAGACACCTTTTTCTCAGAGTCTTTTGTTCTCCATCAGATAGGGAATCAGCCCACTTAGCTAATAAAAATTCATCTCTCTGTTTGTATAAGTAAAGGTTTCAGTTTGCTCTGATTTGTGAATTTACTGTATTAAATTGAATTTTAAAGTCCTAGGGTTGATTTGAAAATATACAATTATAACGTTTCAGAGAACTTTTATTTATAGCTTTCTTATCTCTTTTGTTGCTTGGAGACTCCCGGAACGGGGCTAACAGCTTCACAGGGCGGAGAGATTTACAGGCCCTGTCCCTGCCTGTGACATCATAGTCCAACGTGGAACTAAGGCTGAAGTTATTATTAACTCTTTATAGACCCCGTTAACGGTTTGTTTAATTTACTGTTTTCAGTTATTAGGATCCTCATAGAGGACATAACCTGGTCTTTCCCTTCCTCTCTCATTGTGATTCTAATAGCATCTGTAACTGGATTAAAAATCTTTTCTTTCAGGAGTCCATCCAGGCTTTCAGCTCGCAAGAAATCTCCTCCTGCGAGAGGAAAAAGGGACCCCCCAGAAGGGGCTGGAGGCTCTCTCTCTCAACAGGTGTTTGTTTTGTGTTTTGTCATGTTGGTATCAGGACTGTTTGTTTTGTCTTTTTGTCTTATGTTTTCTGTCATATTCGGGCCCTATATGTGTATTATTTGTTGAGTTTTTATTTGTCAAGGTTTTGTCAGTTTGTTATCAGTTTGTTAAAATCCTCTTAGAGGACATTGAGTGGTTCTTCCCTTCCTGTTTAACCTTTGACTGTGTGATTGGATTACTGAGATTTTATCAAGGTTCCTTGCAAGGTTTTGCCTCTCCTGAAATAATGCTCTATGTGTAACCTGTCCCTCCCCGAGCCGGACTGCAGGATGACTTTTCCTTCAACACACTGGTCCCGCCCACTGGCCTACGGCAGAAGCCAGAAGAAGCGATGGCTGTAGCGGGGCCGCGGAGTCTGCAAGACTATTAATCTTGTTTCCTTTGTCCAACATGAGTGCCATTTCTGTTTTACTGAAACATGGGTCAAGAATCCTGTCCTAGGATAAAGGAAAGGGAGACCCCCATCAGGGGACTTAGAGGCAGTGTTCCTGTTATCTGCTCAGATCCCAAAACTGTAAGAATACTTGTTTACTGAAATGGTATAAGTACAGATGTTTGTTTGATATTTTGTTTGTCTGCCTGGTTATAATTATTTGTTCATATGTAGAAGTCTGTGAGAAAAAAACAAAAACAAAACACATTTAATTTGTTTAAGGCTGAGTGCTCTGACAGATAGCAACCCTCCGAGTGGCCACTAGGATTACTTTTTCCCAGGGGTGTTTGCTCTCTGTCAGAGGGGGAATCGGCCTGCCTAACAACATTTCTGTCTATGTTTATTAATTTAAAGGTATGAAGTTATAACAATTGTAGTCCAAAGAGGTTTAAAGCAGGGACCAAATTTTAAAGTTAACTATTTACAAGAAGGAAGCCGGAGCTGGCAAAATGACTAGGTCTGCCCAGCAAGCTCAAAAACTTTATAGATTTTATTTCTGACACCTGCCGCCACCCAGTCTTAATCAGTGGTAGAGGAACGGTCTCAGAACTGTTTGTCTCAATTGGCCATTTGAGTTTAATATGGTTAATGATTACAATACATTGTAAAACCTTCAGAAGGAAAGGAAAATATTTTGTAAGCCACTTGGTCCTTATGTGTGTGTGTGGCAGCTCTTAAGTTATTATTTTTTAAGATTAGTAATTTTTAATAGAAACACACTCACGCAGAGGGGCTTTTCAGAAAGTCAGGGAGTCTGATTGCAGTGTCAGGGTCACTGGTTTCCCCCCCACACACACACCACCTTCATTGGCAGGAGGCAAGTGGTTTTCCCAGTGGGAACAGAGAGTGGATTGCCAGATGAAAATGCCTTGGTGGGACCCTTCCTTCGCCACCTGGGACCCACGCCGCGCTCCCTGCCTCCGCCCACCCAGTGTCCATCCCCTCCAGGGGTTGTTTTGAGTGGCTGGAGGCAGCAAGAGGAGGGAAATTCCCTTGTGACCCCCTGTGCCCCAATGAGACCCAAGAACCCTTGGCGACTCCTTGGACACTTTTCACCTTGTTCTGTTAGGGGGCTTAAAGGTGGCAGCTAGAAATTCCCCCATTCCCCTTTTCAGGCTTATCAGAATCTGAGATTCTTATCTGTAGGAAAAATGTGGCAGTTTGAAATTCAAGCGTCTGGGCCTGCTCCCTTCTCCCTCTGCCTTTTCTAAATATTTTAACATAATGGAAAGTTTGAGGCACGGTTATGCATTTTTGAAGGACATAGAAAGAAGGTTTGAAGGCTAATTTGAAATTGTGAAATTTGTGAAGGTTTGTATATGTGGTGAGAAGGGGAACAGAGAAATATTGGAAGGAAGAAAAGGCCAGCAGCAAATAGGAAGGAATTAATATGCCTATTGTAAGAAGCAGAGGCATTGGAAGAGAAAATGACCTGGCAGGTTAGCTAGAGAAGCAGAAACGGGAGACTCAGACTCCAGGGTCTTTAACTTAGAGGAAAAGGACTGACAGGACCCGGGTTCCTTTTTATTAAGCCCCCAGGGTAACCTTACAAGTGGGGACAAACCTGTTAGTTTCCTGGTGGACACTGGGGCAGCCTATTCAGTCTTGATGGAGCCGATGGGACCCGTAACCTCTAAGAAGACATCAGTCCAGAGAATCACCGGACAAATTGCCTGTTTTTCTTGGACATCAAGGAACTGCAATTGAAGAAAAAAAAATCAAAACATAGGAGGAGAGCCTGAGGGAGCTTTGAAAAAACATGAAACAAAGCAACATATGTATAATAGGGGTGCAAATGACAAGAAGAAGAGCAAGGGCTAGAAAACCTATTCAGAGAAACAATGTCAGAAAACTTCCCTGATTTGGGGAAGAAAAAAGTCACACAAGCACAAAGAATCCCACACAAGATAAACCCAAAAAGATCCACACCAAGACATGTCATAATTACAATGGCAAATGTTAACAACAAAGAGAGAATCTTAAAGGCTGTAAGAGAGACAAAGAAAGTTACCTACAAGGGACCTCCCATTAGATTATCAAATGATTTCTCAACAAAAATACATCAGGCCAGAAAGGAATAGAAGGAAGTATACAAAGTGATGCAAAGTAAGGGACTGAATCCAAGAATACTCTATCCAGCAAGGCTATCATTCAAAACTGAAGGGGAAATCAGGAGCTTCGCAGAAAAAGAAAAGCTAAGGGAGTTTATCACTACCAAGCCTGCAATGCAAGAAATGCTAAAGGGACTCTTATAAAAAGAAGAAATAAAATAAAAAAGGAGAAGAAGGAACACAGACTAAAAAATAAAAATGGCTACAAACAAGTACCTATCAATAACTTTAAACATAAATGGACTAAATACTCAAATCAAAAGAAATAGTTGCTGAATGGATAAGAGAACATGACCCATATATTTGCTGTCTACAAGAGACCCACCTCAGAACAAGGGACTCACACAGACTGAAAGTGAAGGGATGGAAAATGGAAATGAAAAAAAAAAAAAAGCTGGGATAGCAATATTTATATCTGAAAAATTAGACCTCAAAATGAAGGCCATAACAAGAGATATGGAAGGCCACTTCATAATACTAATGGGATCAATACAACAAGAGGATATAACTCTGGTAAGCATATATGTACCCAATGCAAGAGCACCCAAATACATTTTAAAAAATAAAAACTTCTGGAAGATATCAAGGGAGAGATCAACAGCAATATGACCATAATACCAGACAGTCCTTGGGTTACGTTGGACTTGCCTTATGTGTTTCGTGGTTATGTCACCATCTCCCATTTACAGTATTGTAAAAAAAAAAAAAAAAAAAATTCCGTCATTTTGATGTAGGTACATTTGTGCTTTATGTTTTTTTATTATTTATTTACCACAAGTAAAGGTCAGGAATTGTTATCTTTCTTTCAAAAAATTTTATTTTACTGTTTTACTTCATTACTGCTGTGTACATGCTCCATGTGAGTGACGTAGGTGCTTATGTAGGTGGGTTCCAACTTATGGCAAAAAATCGCTATACACCATGCTGTAGGAATGGGTCTCTGATGTAACCCGAGGACCTACTATAGGGGACTTTAATACCCCACTGAGATCACTGTATAAATCCTCTAGACAAAAAATCAGCAAAGAAACAGCTATCCTAAATGACTCACTAGATCAGATGGACTTAATTCACATCTTCAGAACATTTCTTCACCCAGCTACAGAATATACATTCTTTTCAAGTGCACATGGTACATTTTCAAAGATAGATCACATATTGGGTCACAGGCAAAGTCTCTCCATATTCAAGAAGATTGAAATCACATCAAGCATCTTCTCAGACCACAATGGCATAATATTAGAAATCAACTACAATAAAAACAATCAAAAAATTCAAACACTTGGAGGCTGAATAGCATGCTATTAAACAATGATTAGGTTAACAAAGAGATCAAAGAAGAAATTAAAAACATCCTGGAAACAAATGATAATGATAATATAACAATCCAAAACCTATGGTTCTCAGTGAAAGCAGTCCTGGGAAGTTCAATAGCATTATAGGCCTGCCTCCAAAAACAAGAAAAAAAATGGTAATAAATTATCTAACTCTAGAACTTAAAGGATTATAAAGAGAACAACAAGAAAATCCCAGAGTTAGCAGAAGGAAGGAGATAATAAAGATCAGAGTAGAAATAAATAACATAGAGACAAAAAAATTAATATAAGAGATCAATGAAACCAAGAGCTGGTTCTTTGAAAGGATAAACAAGATTGATGAACCTCTAGCCAGGTTCACCAAGAAGCAAAGAGAGAGCACCCAAATAAACAAAATCAGAAATGAAGGAGGCAAAAATAACAACAGACTCTTCAGAAATACAAAAGATTGTTTAAAAATACTATGAACAACTCTATTCCAACAAACTTAACAACCTAGATGAAATGGACATATTCCTAGAAAAATACGACCTTCCAAAACTCAATCAAGAAGAATAAAAAATCTCCACAGGCCAATAACTAAGGAGGAAATTGAAGCTGTCATCAAAAAACTGCCAGCAAACAAAAGCCTGGGGCCAGACGGCTTCACAGGGGAGTTTTACCAAACAGTCAAAGAAGAACTAAAACCTACCTTTCTCAGACTATTCCAAAAAATTCAAGAGGAAGGCATACTTCCAACCTCTTTCTATGAAGCCAGCATTACCCTAATCCCAAAACCAGATAAAGACACCACAAAGAAAAATACAGGCCATTATCCCTGATGAACATAGATGCTAAAATCCTCAATAAAATCCTAGCAAATTGGATCCAGCATTACATTAGAAAGATCATACACCATGACCAAGTGAGATTTATCACAGAGATGCAAGGATGATACAATATCTGCAAATCCATAAAAGTGATACATCACATAAATAAATTGAAAGACAAAAATCACATAATCAGATCAGTTGATGCAGAAAAGGCATTTGACAAAATCCAACACCCTTTCCTTGATAAAAACTCCCAGCAAAGTGGGAATTGAGGGATCATACCTCAACATAATAAAAGCCTTATATGACAAACCTACAGAAAACATCATACTCAATGGGCAAAACTAAAACCATTTCCCCTAAGAACAGGAATGAGACAAGGATGCCCACTTTCACCACTCTTGTTTGACACAGTATTGGAAGTGCTAGCCAATACTATCAGACAAGAAGAAGAAATAAAAGGCATCCAAATTGGAAAAGGAGAAGTAAAACTGTAATTATTTGCAGATGACATGATATTGTACACAGAAAACTCCAAAGAGCCCATCCAAAAACTACTAGACTTAATACCATAAATGAATTCGGCAATATAGCAGGATACAACATTAACACCCAGAAATCTATGGCTTTTTTATACAGCAATAATCAACTCACAGAAAGAGAAACTAAAACAAAACAAAAAGTTCCATTTACCATTGCAACAAAAAATAAAGGTACCTAGGAATAAATTTAACCAAGGAGGTAAAGGACCTGTGCTCAGAAAATTATGGAATACTGAAAAAAGAGATAGAGGAAGACATAAACAAATGGAAGAATATACCGTGTTCATGGATTAGTAGGATCAACATCATTAAAATGTCCATTCTACCATTCTACCCAAAACAATCTATAGATTCAATGCAATCCCCATTAAAATACCAACAGCATACTTCAAAGACCTAGAACAAATTCTCTTAAAATTCATCTGGAATAAAAAGAAGAAGAAGAAGAAGAAGAAGAAGAAGAAGAAGAAGGAGAAGGAGAAGGAGAAGGAGAAGGAGAAGGAGAAGGAGAAGGAGAAGGAGAAGGAGAAGGAGAAGGAGAAGGAGAAGGAGAAGGAGAAGGAGAAGGAGAAGGAGAAGGAGAAGGAGAAGGAGAAGGAGAAGGAGAAGGAGAAGGAGAAGGAGAAGGAGAAGGAGAAGGAGAAGGAGAAGGAGAAGGAGAAGGAGAAGGAGAAGGAGAAGGAGAAGGAGAAGGAGAAGGAGAAGGAGAAGGAGAAGGAGGAGAAGGAGAAGGAGAAGAAGGAGAAGGAGGAGGAGGAGGAGGAGGAGGAGGAGGAGGAGGAGGAGGAGGAGGAGGAGGAGGAGAAGGAGAAGAAGAAGAAGAGGACCTCGAATAGCTGCAGCAATCTTGAGAAAGAAGAACAAAGTTGGAGGGATCACAATACCAGATATCAAGCGATATTACAAAGCCACTGTTCTTAAAACTGCCTGCTACTGGCATAAGAACAGACATATGAACCAATGGAACAGAACAGAGAACCCATAAATTGACCCAAGCCATTATGCTCAATTAATATTTGACAAAGGAAGCAAGAATATATAATGGAGTCAACACAATCTCTTCAATAAATGGTGTTGGGAAACTTACCACCATGCACAAAAATAAACTCAAAATGGATAAAGAACTTAAATGTAAGATGGGAATCCATAAAAATCTTAGAAGAAACCTTCGGTAGCAAAATAGCAGACATTTGTAGCAATATCTTTACTGATACAGCTCCTAGGGCAATGGAAACTAAGGAGAAAATAAACAAATGGGACTACATCAAAATATAAACCTTCTGCACAGCAAAAGAAACCATCAACAAAACAACAAGAAAGCCCACTGCGTGGGAGAACATACTTGCCAATGTTATCTCTGATAAGGATTTAATCTCCAAAATTTATAGGGAACTCATACAACTTAACAAAAGGAAGATAAACAATCCAATCAAAAAAATGGGGAAAGGACCTAAATAGACACCTTTCAGAAGAGGACATAAAGAAGGCCAAGAGACATCTGGAAATATGCTCAAAGTCATTAATCATCCTAGAGATGCAAATCAAAATAACAATGAGGTACCACCTCACACCTGTCAGAATGGCTATCATCAACAAATCAACAAATGACAAGTGCTGGAGAGGTTGCAGAGAAAAAGGAACCCTCTTGCACTGCTGGTGGGAATGCAGATTGGTATAGCCACTTGGAAAACAGTATGGCGTTTTCTCAAAAAGTTAAAAATGGAACTCCCATTTGATCCAGTAATCCCCACTTCTAGGAATATATCCTAAAAAAACAGAAACACGAATCAGAAAGGATATATGCACCCCTATGTTCATAGCAGCACAATTCACCATAGCTAAGATTTGGAGACAGCCTAAGTGCCCATCAGCAGATGAGTGGATTAGAAAACTGTGGTACATCTACACAATGGTGTACTATGCCGCTGTAAAAGAGAAGGAATTCTTACATTTGCAACAGCATGGATGGAGCTGGAGAGCATTATGCTAAGTGAAATAAGCCAGTCAGAGAAAGATAAATATCACATGATCTCACTCATTTGTGGAATATAATGAACAACATAAACTGATGAACAAAAACAGAACCAGAATCTTATAGGCATTGAGTAGACTGTCCAACCTATGAGGAAAGGTGGGGAGTTAGGGGGTAAGAGATCAACCAAAGGACTAGTATGCATGCATATGAATATAACCAATGGACACAGACAGGGGGGTGAGGGCATGTGCTGGGGGCTGGGGGCTGCCAGGGAGAGGTCAATGGGGGAATAATGAGACTTATGTAATACAGTAAACAATAAAGAACTTAATTTTAAAAAATGATGGCACATGGATTCCAATGTAAGTAGGAAATTGGAGAAAGAGTAGATCTTAGGAAACTAGAGTCCCTATCATGTCAAAGAAGGGTCTCATCTATACCATCATAATACAGCTTGTCTATAGAAGGAGAAAAATGTTTTATTTAAAGTTACAAATCTTTAAAGTCACTGAATATAAATAATTTCTTTTTAATACTAAAGAACTAATTCCAATTTTAACCACTCTCTCTCCCCTAAAATTTGTAGGAGGGCCCATGATCAGGCTTGTATATATTCTTATCTGAAGATTTCTATCTATATACCAGTTAAAACTCTCAGCATAATAAATGTGTGGGAAAATACTCTTTTTTACATTTGGCTAAGGGTAAAGGGACATCCCTGTATACAAAGAACTGTAGTGCAGATGAGGAAAAAAAAATGGAGAGAAAGGATGAAAAGTGTCAGTTTACTCAAATGGGAACCTCATCTAATTTTTCCATTATTCCCAGCAAAATGAATGCTGAGCTAATTGCTAAAGAAAACTGACACTTGATGTTATAAAATATATACTTAAAAATAATCTGCCTTATGTCATTCATTTTTCTTCACTATGTGGCCTTTTTATATTATATTGTTTTATTAAAATTTTTAGATAAAATAAAAAGGTAAAGAAATAGAATTATAAAACAAGAGAAAAATAGTGAGGACTTTGCATTCAACTCCACAAAACTTTTCAGATGACTATAGTCAATTTCCTTCACCAACTAATAAGTAAGGTCTAGATTTTCTTTTTTTCCCTGAAAGGAAAATCACTAGTTATTCCATAAAAGCGAATAAAAGGAAATGGAATTTCTTTCTTACCAACCAAACCTCAGATAAACACAAAGCATTTAACAATTTAAGGAGGTGAATGAACTTGGACCTGGTAGGAGACACAAAGTGAAGCAATTGCTAACACTCCAGAATGTGCCCATCTGTGAGCCTGTGAGATGATGGATACAATCTTTCTCAGTGAGAAACACGAAAGGTATATTTCATTACAAGCTGTACCTGGCCACACGTTGCTGTGGCTTAGTCTGGTTAAATGGAAAAGAAAGAAAAGAGAAAGCACACATTTCTAATATGTTTAATTTCACAGTGCTTGTGGGTATACAATATTTTTTGTTGTTCATTGTCTGTGCAGATATAGAGATTGTCTGGTTTGCCGACTCTAGAACACGCAACATATAATTGTCCATGTGAGAAGCAATCCGTGTCTAGATCTAAACTGCACAATTCTAAAGATTGGCCCTGAGCTTTGTTGATGGTGATTGCAAACGCCAATCGAATTGGGAATTGCAATCTCTTAAATTGAAATGGCATATCCGTTGGAATCATAGGAATGCGAGGAATGAGGACATCTTCTCTTTTGTAAGGTCCTGTCAAGATTGTTGCTTCTATGACGTTGCTCATTAATTTTTTTACTGCAAGCCGCATCCCGTTGCAAAGCTTTGGCTGGTTGATATTTTGCAACATGATAATTGGCACGCTGATTTTCAATTGCAGTACGTGCGGTGGCGTCCCTGGCAGCTCGAGTGAATTAAAAAATTCTGTTGGATAATTAACCGCTTCATCTGCTTCCACAACAGTGTCGACGGACTTGTATGTGACTGCCTTGCTTTGAATGTTAGACTGAATAATATTGTTAAGTTCGTAGACGTATTTGTTCTTGGCCGCAAGAATAGCTTGTTCACTCTCAGTCAATCGTGATTCTTATAATTGGTTTGAATATTGGGAAATGCTTTTTCAACCAACTCTTCTTTTGACGTCACTAAATTGCAGAAGTTATGAGGCAATGAAATTCGTCCTGAGGTCAGATCAACCAGCACCTTTCCGTTCCCAATTTCCAGCCATTGATGTGAGAATATCTCAGCTGATTGATCGTTTTGCAGCTGTTAATTTTAAGGTCTTTACGTGTCACCACAAAGTAGAGTATTTCAGGCAAGCATTTATTTCGTCCGCTGGTGTCGATTGAGGAATTACAGGTAATGTTTGCCTGAAATCTCCTGCAAGCAATATTAATGCATTCCCAAATGGTCTGATGTTTTGACTCAAATCTTGCAATGATCGATCAAGAGCCTCGAGTGATTTTTTGTGTGCCATTGTGCATTCATCCCAAACAATAAGTTTGCATTTCTGCAATACTTTTGCCATGCCAGATGCTTTGGAAATGTTGCACGTGGGAGTTTCAATGAATTGCATGTTCAATGGCAATTTCAAAGAGGAATGAGCAGTTCTTCCACCTGGTAGCAATGTCGCAGCTATTCCAGACGACGCAAGAGCTAAGGCTATGTCATTTTGGGATCAAATTGCTGCCAGAATCAATCTAATTAGGAACGTTTTACCAGTTCCTCCTGGTGCATCTAAGAAGATTTCTCCAACCCCGTTATTGACAGTTTGCATTATTTGATCATAAATGCCTTTTTGCTCAAGCATTAGCTTAGGAATATTTGATTGCACATACAACAAAAGATCACTCGTGTTGTAATTTTGTTCACGACACAATTCTACATCGAAAAAAGCAGCAGCAGATTGATTCGGTGATGGCATTCCCAATTGATTGAGAACTTTGTTCGCGATTTCTAAGCACAAATCTTCAATCATTGTCAACTTTGAAATGGAATCGTAAAATTGGAAATTTGGAAATCGTAAATGGATCGTAAATCGGAAACATTGAAATGGAATCGTAAAATATTTAGTATAGCGTGTGTTGCTTTTACGTCCAACAGATGGCACTGTTTTTTTAAAAAAGCATGTTTTTACCTGTCACAGGTGTGATATCTATATAATAGTAGGTATAAGGTATATAAAAACACGTGCGTATTCGAATGCAACATTGTGTCAAAATTTCAAAGCAATCAGTGAAGAACTTTCGGAGATTTAAGATTTTCAACAAACGAACATTTACATTTTTATTTATATAGATTGGATTTGGCCAGGCACTGGCTCAGCAACTTTCACAAGCTTGGCAACCAATTGTTAAGGGCTTTAATAGAGAAGGGCTTTATATATGATTTAATCAGATGTTACTGTGTGAAAGGAGCAAGAATAGTTTTGTTTGTTGCATTAATAAATGGAATGATGAGAAAGATAAAAGGGAAAATCAAGAAGAAAACAGGTAAGTGAAGGAGTAAAAATGAAATTCAAAATTCCTCCAAAGAGAATTAGTTATAAAAAAATGTAGGCTTTTTTGGCTAAACCAAAAAATCAAGTGGAAACTACTCCTAGTTGAGGTTCAGAGCTGTAAAGCACAAAATAGGGAAAGAACCCCTGGACTCATGCACTGAGTTTCAACTCCAGCTTGGTTGAGCCTCAGTTTCCCTCCCTGTAAAGGGGGAGGGATGTCTACTGCTCTGTGCTAAACAAAAAGTCCACCAGTGTTGTATCCTGCCCACTCCCATCCATAGCCATCCTATTTGACTTAGGATACCTATCTTTTCCATCTTTTCAAATACTTGGGATGCATTTTGTGATAACCCCAAGTGAACATCTATGTCTAACTCTGTCTTTAGAGAATATTATAGTTACTGTGGGGCAGATATGGTTATGCTCATTTCACAGATTAGAAAATGTTGGCTCTGAGCAGGCCTAGAACCCGAGGTTCCATGGCGGAAGGGCTGAGGCAGCCTAGGAGCTAGCTCTTCAAATTCACTCTACTTCACAGTTGTGCGCTGTTTTTCTCTCTCCTCTGTCAGGCCTTTCCTCTGACTCCCTCTAATTTATACTTGTCAAATTCTGCCTTTTTCTCAAACTCCAGCTCAAGTCCACTAACTCCATGAACACTTCTGAAATCACCTATAAAGGTTGATGGCTCTCTCTTCTCTGAGCTCTTATGAAACTTGTCTGGCATTTAAAGCAATTAGGGGGAAAAGCACGAGTGTTCCCAGAAAAGGGTGTGGGGCCAATGTAGATCTATATTTTAAACCTTTTTTATCATGAACCCATTAGGAAACACATTTTATATCACAAACTAGTATATACAGTACACACACACTTAAAACAAGTTTCATGAAATAGTGTTTACTTCTAATTCTTCAGTGCCCTATCATATTTTCTCTAGCCTGCTTTCATTTATTTAAAAAGTGCTGGTTGGAAACCTACTAAAATGATTTTGAGAAGCACTAATGAGTCCCGAGCAGCAGTTTGGAAAACTCAGTTTAAATGTAATCTGCCTTTTCCAAATGGCCTAGACAACATTTTCAAAGACTTGCCGAAGACTGAGCTGGCAAGAAAACTTGTGTTCCTCAGGGATTTCATCTGCAGTTCCTCACAGGAACACAGACAGTCCTCACAATGAGGCCAGAATGAAGGGCTTCAGCTGGAGAGTATCAGCTTCACCTTGCTTGAAGATAAAGGATAGCAATTATTTCTCCAGCTTATTGATGAATACCTGCCAAATAAAAACTGCATATGTTTAAGGTGTACAGTGTAATGTTTGATGGATGTATACACTATGAGTTGATTGACACAATCAAGCTAACTGACAGATTCATCATCTCACATAGTTAAAATCTTTGTGTGATAAGAACACTTAAGATCTACTGTCTTAACACATTTCAAGTCCACAGCACAGCATTATTAACTACAGTCATGGTGCTGTTCATCCAATCTCCAGAACTTCTCAGCTTGCAGAATGGAAACTTTGCACCCCATTTCTCCCAACCTCAGTCCTTGGTACCACCATTCTCCTCTCTGCTTTTATGAGTTTGACTTTTTAAGATTCCACATATAGGTGAGATCATGCAATGGTAGAGATCCTTGATGGGCTGGTTGGTGGAGGACTGGGGTACATCCATTTCACAGTAGGTCATCTTCAAGAGTGGGGTTTGTGGGTGCCAGAGATCTGGGAGGAAGATTTCTCAATAAGACATATCTATAGACTGAGAAGAAACTTATCTACGCACCCTTAACTTAAATATAGTAAGAAATCAGCTAGAATTTTAAAATAATAAAAAATGTAATAAAATTATTTGCTTATATCTGCATAGTGTATCTGAAGGCCTTCAGGCCTGTACATCTGTCACTGAATTTGGCACTATTTCAACTTAATAAAGTACTTGATGTTTGCAAAGTGCTTGTACAACTACTAATGAACATATTGCTCTTCTGAACATTTCAGTTTAGGGAAGACCTGAGGACTTCAGACTAAGAGTAAAGAAAACACACAAACACACACACACACACACACACACACACACACACACACACACACAAGAATGGAAGAAGAATTGGTCAAGCTAAAGACCAGATTGTGCTGCTGGAGTTGTTTAAGGTGTGGGTAACTGCTTCTGAGTAGGGCCCCTCTTGCTTTGACACCCAGAGTCTCCTGCACTGGCATGCTGCTCTTGGGAGCTGCAGACATGATCTGTGTCTACATGAAGCAGGTGAGGGAAAGATAAAGGGCTCAGTGTCTGAAATCCAAGTGCTGGGCAGTAGTGAGGGTTGTGGGAAAAGGAGACAGCAGTCACTGTCTTTCTGTTCCAGCTATTACAGACATGGTAGAGGACTAGGGCTGGACTTGCTTAGGAGCCAGAATTTATAAGTGGAAATCAACTCTGGCCAAGTTTACAGGCAATAGGTCAGTAAAATACAACATGTTGGTGGATTTCAAGGAATTCCAAGGAAACTGCTTCAAGGGATGTCAAAGGCAATGGTTTGAGGATGTGTCTGTTTCCTCTGGAAAAAGCTTAGCTCTCTTGTGCTTCTATCCTCTACATTGGCCACTTTCAACCTCTCCCATGTCAGGGCACACATAAACTAATTACTAAAATTCTGCGACACACCAACACTATATATTTTTGCTGTTCTGACAAAAAATAGGCATAATTTTGATTCATTCACACCATACAGCTGTTGTTATGTTGGCTGTTGTCATTTTTTTATTTGACAATCTAATGAAAAAGAGGTCAGTGCTCCTGACTAAATAGTCAGGCATTTCATGTTTTAAAAATTCTTGTGGCACACTGCTTGAAAATCACTGGCCCACAGCATCAGCTACCACTAGCAAGGCTGTCCCAGAAGGCTGAGCAGAGCCTGCAGGCTGGTGGCATTTAGTTTATCAGTTTAGCAACAAAAACAACAACAACAAAAAAAAAAAAACAACAGCTTTTTCTTTGAATGTGAACTTGAATTCAACATTTTCTGTTAGATTAGTTAAAACCTCTGTCAGAAATTATCCTGCTTCCCACCATGAATAGCTAACTGAAATACCAGAGCTGAGTTGAAGGACTGAGTTGGCTTTTGAACTAGAAAATACCTGGTAGTCCCTAACAATTACATCACTGGGTCATTTTTGTTAGTGGAAGTTAAGAACCAATGTGTTAATGAAATGACACATTTATATTTTGAGACACATATTGAGTGGTCCAAAATTTCTTTCACGTAAGAATGAGAACATTCCTGTCCTCGTTTTTGTCCATAGAAAACTGGTGGGTATGTTTTGGAACTGCTCTCCAAAATCCTTTTAGATTTTATTGTTCTCCCTGACACACTACCTTCCACAAGGCCGTGCATTATCTTATGAGAATAAGCCTCCTGCTTGCAGTAAGACTAGACACATGTAGCCCTGCCCAGTTGTCTCATGAAAACTCTCCAGTTTCACTCTCCACCCTAAAGCTCTCACTATTTTCCAAACACCCTACACCCTGACAATGCCTTTTCCTGCACTGTTTCCTTTGCCAGAAAGCCCTTCACATCCGCAGCCCAGCTCCTTACAGATTCTTACTTTTTATCCCCTTTTTTTAAGTTATTTCTGTGTGGTCTCCTTCATTCTCCAAAGCTGGTTAGCTGGCTATACTCCCCCGTGGCTTTTGTAACACCTTTGCTCGTAACTTTAATATAGTTCTTGACATTGGGGGCTGTTATCTCTACCTCATTAGGGTGCTGGCATCTTGAGAGGGGCCACATATCTCTGTGGCTTCAGAAGATGCTAGAAGACACACTTATATTTTGTGTGTTTCTATGAGTGTGGTGGGGAGTAGGAAAACTAAATTCAGTTAAAATTATTGAAGAAAATTGAAACAAATACTGTTTTTCAGGGAAAGAGACATTAAAATGCAATGCAATGTTAGAAGCATTAAATACATAGGTTCCTGATGAGTGACTGCCACGCCAGATGAATCAGATTTGTGACAAAAAAGAAACTAAAGGCTCCTTAGCCTCTGACATATTTCTCTTCCTTTTGCCATTTGAGCCACCAAACAAAAATATAAAATTAATGCCAGTAAAAGAGAATGTTGACTACCCCAGGTATAGGGAATGAACTCTGTCCTTTGCTTCGAAGGCTGATTGCACAGTTCTCTGGAGATGACCCTTTTCTCTTCGTCCTTCCAATTCTGAACTACACAGGCTATCGCAGCTGTTCACGCCACTCTTTCATGGGCCTTTCTCCAGGTTCCCCCTCTGCTCAGAATGCTCAGCGTCCCTCTCCACTGTTCAATTCACATTAGGAAACCCCCACTCCTGCACAGACTCTCCCACAGGACTAGAACAGTACATGCTTCTCCAATAATCTCCCCTCCATTAACCATCAGCACACTTGCCTCTGCCCACTCTTATTTGTGAGCTGGTTTTATATACGTTGAGACTATGCCATCACCATATCTACCTTGTGCAGTGAACTTTAATTAGGGCAGAGCCACGGCTGCCCACATGCTTTGTGTTGTATCTACCACAGCTTCACATGCAGGCAAGGGCTAGATACTGAGGCCCATGAAACACACCTGCTTCAGGCCCTCCCGGTGATCCATGGAGGCCTGCAGCCATGACTCATGCCGCAGTGTGTCTCTGGTAGCTCATGAATTTGTTAGCAGCTTGTAAATGACTTGGCTCCTACAGTTGAGAAAGAGTGACCAAACAGCCATTTAAATTAAAACCAACCAAACAAACAAACAAACAAAGAAACAAAACAAACCCTTTTCTCCAGGGGAAGAAATAGTAAAACCGAATTTAAAACTGGCAACATTGAGGTAATACATATATTTTTGTCCGTCCTTTTCTTTTTTCCTCTAATAAAAATCACTCTGTACTGACCCAGAAATCTTCAAATATAACATCATACTTCTGTTATACCTCCTGCTGCTACTGAAAGTAAAACACACCCTCCCTATGACTGGTGAAGCTTCTGAAGCCATCACATAGAACTACCAATTGTATGCCACTTATAATATCACACATATTGACACTACCAGAAATCAGTGGATGGACCACTGAACCAAGCCTGTTGGATTTGTCAGGTGGACACAGATTGCTTTTTGTTGATTATGAATGCTGGCCCCAGTGTATCAGTTACCTTGGATGCACCTTTTCCTTATTTGGGCTCAGTTGCGTCATTTGTAAAACAGAGATCACAGACCCAACATTCCTCAATCCTCAGAGTTTTTGTGAAGTAAACTCATCATTCACAAGGCCACAGTCGTACCCCAATAGATAACTCATTGATGCTTCAGCCAGTCAGAATAAGAAATAACTGCAATGCTGTGATCATCATCTAAAATGGAAATTACTGCTCACAATATTCATACCTATAATTTAAAATAACTGTGACTGTGTGGGATGTAATGATTTCTGTCAATTTTTAGAAGGGGAAGAATTATTCCCCCCTTTTTAAAAACAAGAGTGCCATTTCATTTAAATTCATTAAACACTTGGGCCCAAGTTTCATTTTAAATTGCCCCAATGTTCATGTTTACTGTTCCTGGAATGCAGCCCAGCCTGTTACCCTTTGGCACAGGAGAAACTGGTACCTGCCCCTTGCTTATCAGACTAATGGGGACTCAAGGCTGCAGCACCATGCATGCTGCATGGCCTGCATTCCACTGGTCCAACTCCGTGCACACTTCATGCCAGATCACTGGCAGGAAGGAAGTTCATCCACGTGGCTTCATGGAATTCTGTTACTGTGTCAACTTGCCAATCCATTGTTATTTTTGCACTTTATTCACACTTGTGTAAAATGTTGGCAACCACATGATAACTCCTTATTTTCAGTTCATATCAGCATACAGGAAGTGCTAAAAATTATTTTAGGTTGCCCTTTTTATTTTGGCAAAGGTCATTCTTATCTGGTGTCATTCACATGTGTAAGACCAATGTACACACAATGAATAAAGAGAGAGATGATAAACAATGGAATGGAAGGAAGCAGACAGCCAACCAGGGTCATTAGTTATTGTGAACAACATAAGATTCCCACACCAGCTATAACTCTGTCAGTCTAAACAAATCATTTTCCTGATGACTAAAAATCTGAATAAAAGGGCATCAATTTCTACTCCTAGCCTCCTATTATAAAAGACTTTTAGTAAGGATGGCAAGTGCCTCTAAAATTTTGAGTTTTTATATTAATAAAACAAACACATGATAGGTGAGAGAAGATGCATTCAAAATCACCCAGACAGATTGCAGCTTCTAAGCCAGAGCCAAGCTTGAATGTACCAATGAAACCTAAGGAAGGATGGACCAACTGTTGGAGTTCAGTGATATGGATGTCCCTGCCTAGGGAGAGGGACACTAAAGCTGGGGAGGGTGGATATCTACATGGAGTGTGCCCTTTGAGTGCCAAAGGGCAACCGGGCTAAAAACACTAAGATTATATCTAGTCTGCCTTGCTCTGCTTTCTCATTTAGCAACCTCAGATAATCAATGGGATTTTTCAGCTACATCAATGTCTAGAATGAAGGTGCTCTGGATAGCAAATATTGTTTGCTTCATTCATTCATTCATTCAAAAAAACATTTATTGAGTGTTCACCATGTGCCAACAATTGTTCTATGCCTTGAGGACACACCAATGAATGAACACAAACCCAAATCCCTGTTTCCAGAAAGCCTATATCCTGGTTAGAGGAGATTATTAAAACAAATAATATTGTGTCAGATGGTGATAACTGTTATGGTGAAAAATGAAGCAGGGGAAGGGTAAAGAGTGCTCCTGTTGGGACTGCTAATTTAAGTATGGAGCCAGGAGGGTCTCACTGACAAGTTGAACGGAGGAAGTGTAGAGGGAGGTATGTGACTGTCTGAGGGAAGAGCCAGTGCAAAGGCCTGGAAGCAGGGTTGTACTTGGTGTGTCTCAGGAAGGCCAGGGAGTGAGAGCAAGAAAGGGGGTTGGAGGGACAGTAGGGACCACATTGGAACCTGAACCTCCCCATGGTTGGACATGGGAATATATATGATTTAGGAATCCAGTGTCTAGTTTACACTTGTGCCTCCTTTAGTTCGGTTAGTGTCATCTCTATAAAACTAAGCCATTCTTGGAGTCTTTGGCATATTAACTTTCTGCCCCTGAAAAATCAAGGACCTGACTTAAGAACTTGGGGCTACTTTATGGTGTTCTTGTGGTGACCAACAATGACCCCAACTTTATCACTTTATAGATCTTCAGAAGTGTTTGAGATGTGAGCTCTGCACTGCACATGCGATCAGTCCTGATTATTCATTGATGTAAGGTGACTTTCTGAACATGCAGGGTGGGGTTTACATGTAGATAGGGTATCATGGACCTAGAGTTATCATGATTAAGTTCATTTAAGTGCACTAATGGACTTTAAAATGAAACAAATATGAGCTTGAATCTCGGAATTGACACGAGCTATGGACCTTTAAGAAAGTTAATTCTTTGAAGATTTGCTTCTTTCACCATCAAAAGGGTGCTTGTAAGAATTAAATAAAACAAAGAGTGATTATGAGAATTAAGTGAAATAATGACCCCAATGGCAGGTGCTGGTGCTCAGTAACCGTTCCCTTTCTCCTCTCCCCTTTTTCAATGTCTCATTTGCACTGCAAGCCTCAGGACTGCTGCTTACATTGAATAACATTGAAATCTTAATTAATCATCAATTTGGCCCCATAGGCTTTCAACAGAGCTCTGGAACAGGGAGCCAGGTTGGTTCAGTAGAGGCCAACACAAACAGCAGTCTGTTTGTTCTGCCTTATACTCTACTGAGCTGTGGAGGTGAAATGAACAGTAAGTGTAAAACACTCCACATAGTACTTATCCACTCTCCATCCTCATCAAATGTTAATTTTTATTACTTTTATTCTCCTGTAGTTTTGGAAAATTGTTATGGAAGTGTACATGTATATTAATTATGCTATGAAGAAGTAAAAAACAAAACTAGGTGAGCAACAGTGGCTTGTTTTTTTATAATGATGGTGAATTTAGACAGTCTTTTTCTATTATTGGATCTGAATATTAGACATACATTGACTGTGAATTGAGTACTGTGATTGTTAGTTTTAGGTATCAACTTGGCTTGACTACCCAGTTACTAAATCAGATCTTAATCTGGGTGAGAATTCTGTAGTTGAGCTTACATCTGCCATCAGCCCACTTTAAGTAGAGAAGATATCTTCCGTAATGTGGGTGGCCTCATCCAATCAGAGAGGAGGCCTTTAAAGCATAACTGAGGTTTCCCTGAGGAAGAAGCTCTGCCTCAAGGCTGCAGCATTAGGTCCTGACCAACAAATGCCAGCCTGCTGACCCGCCCTACAGATTCTGCACTGGCCAGCTCCACGATCACAGGCCAATTCCTTGAAAAAAAAATCTTTTTGCATGTATGTATGGGTATATGTATATATGCATGTTTTGTATATATGTGTGTATAGGGGTGTACATATGCATATATATGCTTGCATGTATGTATTTGCATATATGTAGCTTCTATCAGCTCTGTTTGATACAGGTGCATATGAAGACTTATTTATTCTTCTTTTTCTTGTCAGTAATTGTTATGATGCCTCACTTACATGATGTAATTATACTGAAATGAAACTTGAGCAGCTCCAAACTGCATAATCAATTTCTTTCAGCCTCACAACAATTTTTTTGTCTGGGCCAGGCAACCTGACCCTGGGGTGGGAGGGTCATCCCTCCACAGGCGGGGCCAGCATAGCCTACCTGTGAGGTTCATGGGACACATCACTTAAGTTCTAGGTGGACAATAATATACCAACACAATGCCAGGTGGATCATTTGTCTCTAAAATTACAACTATATCAAGAGGCTACCAAGTGGAAACGTGTGTTTGATGCTCTCCGGGCTGCATTCGGAGCTTCGTTAGGATGTTAGTAGGCTGTTGTCTAAGTAAAGACACATTTGTTTAATGAGATAGCACTGCACTTTCTAGAATGAGTGCACAGGAGGACAATTACCATGAGAACAGATGTCACTGAGAGTGTAAATCTGCTTTGATTTGTTGCCAGTCTGTCCACAATGATATGAAAATAAGCCCCTGCTGAAAAGTGAGATAAGAACTAGGCATCTGAATTTAGTGTCATTGCTCTCAGTTTAACATTTGGGTGGGTTCCCACTTTCATTTTCTGTTTAAAGTCACTTTTCCCCTTTATTTTCTTTCCTTCGTTATAAAGCCTTCCTCACAGCACAGTCAGAATTTGAACAAAAACATATTTTATCTCATTTCCAAGTTACCAATTTCTTATTATACATATTGTCATAACCAAGCAGCCTTTATGTGTACTCTTTAGTCATATTTTTTAAACTTTGTACAAATTTGATTATCAGATACTTTAAGGGCAGGGGAAATTATGTTTCCAGAAGAGAAATCAACCAGGCATATAACCTAGCATAACCTTGTAAGAACCAGCTTCCACTGGGAAGGCCTTGGGTAGTTGATGAGATATCAGAACCTCCAAATGATAGTTGATGGCCAAAAGGGACTGCTGTTAAGGTGGAAGCAACCTGCATTGTCCATAAAAGCTCAAGATTGAGCAAGGCAAGATACCTGAGCACAGATAACAGAGCTATGGAAAAATAAAACCACATCCTCAGAAAACCTCTAATTTCCACATCCACATTTTGTAATTCTTGGAATGTTCTACTTTTTCAGAATTATTTTCTAATTCTTACCTTGTTTTATTTTTGCTTGTCTCTGCAATTTCAATTGGCTTCTCTTTACTTCATTCTTACTTGTTTTCTACACAGTCATTCCTCTAAGTTGCTTTCCTTTCCTTTCTACTGTGAATTTTCTGTATTTCTCTTGCCTCCTCTCCCTATTCCATTTTTATCTATTTTTCATATTATTCTTTGAATTTCTTTTCTCTGTTCTTAATTCTTCTTCCTCTCTCACTGATCTCTTGTGGCTTTAATCATTGCTGAGTTGCTTTAAAATCACCCAGTGATTGACATTTTCTCCCTGGAAGAGGAGGGATTTGTGACCATGGGAAACTAATTATAAAGACCCAACACATTCAGTTTTCAGTGCAGTCCTTGCCTTTCGTCAGCAGTGCTTTTGCATGGAATTAGAGATGGATTGCTTCCTGCAGCTCACACTGGCAGGGGCTCTCAGGCCTGGCTCAGCCCTGTGAGTGACCTAGCAGATATATCTGAGCCACTGTGTTCACACTGATTTCTACAATTTTAAAATTGCCCTTCACTGGGAAAAGTTTACTCAAGTCTGCCTGGAAAATCATGTAGTGCTATTTTATAATGACCAGAAGTATTTTTCTCCTTGGCCCATCCATTGTCCTGCCCACTCCATTATTTACTGCATTGACGAAAGCACTCGAGTGGGTTTCTGAAAGAAGGGGAAGGAGCTTTATCTGGTCTCTGTCAAACTGGACAACAGGTAAGATCTTCACAAAGGGAAAGACAATAAAACAGATTGGTCCTCAGGACTCCATGATTTTATCATCTGACACTAGGAAAAACTGGACTCGGGGATTTCATTTTAGCCTCTTGCAACACCTAAATATAGACTATACAGCTTTTCCATTTCTGAAATTACTGCTTCTGGTAAATTCAGTGGTGAATTCAGTTTACATTTTTCTGTATTTCTGGGGGAGCAGGAGTGTACATCTCACTGGTAAGTGTTGGATTAACCTCTGCAGGCAGCAGCCCTGGGTCATCTTTGTCAAAGGATACCTGTGGTCAAAGCCATACCACATTCAGAAGAGCTGAGCACTCTCTGCTTTTGTTGTGCTTTTATCCAATTTACTTCCTTCCTGGGGATAGACAATAAAAAAAGGCATTGAAGAGAGAGAACAAAATGGCGGTGGAATAGGCAGATGTGTCCTGATCCTTGTCCAGGTGGAAATAGAGGGAGCAGCTGAAACGAGAGGAATCCAGCCCGAATTGGCGAAGGAGACGTGGCTGGTGAGACAGTTTGCAGCTGGGAAGGGCAGAGATCTCCTGGAAAAAGGTAAAACAAGGATTTGGGCAATAGAATCTGCCGGATCTCTAAGACCAGAAGGTCAGGGGAAAACTACACGGCGCCAAGCCGCGTCCCGGAGGACAGGCAAAGCGTCTGACTGTGAGAAAAAGGGTCCACGGGACTGCGGGAGGTAGTAGATTTTAGACCTCGGAGTCTGATTTGGGATCTGAGCTCAAAGGAAGCCCTGAAGAGCTAACTGCCCGACCACACAATGCCGGCAAGAGAGGAGCTGGTAAAGACACAGTCCCTCCTCGCGCTGGGGCCTGCGTCTTTCTCCACTGAACCTAGTTCGTAGGACCTTTCACTTACCCGTGGCTGAGGTGCAGAAGGGGTGGAGTTGTGGAATCTAGGGAGAGTAGGCAGCGAACAGGTCCAGGAGAAGTGGAAGCGTGTCTGGTGCTGACTCACATGGGATCCCCGGTCGCCATTTTCTCCTGAGAAATAGCCCCTCCCTCAACTCTCCAGGCAACCAATATAGCCAAACCCTGATTCCACCCTGATTATCACCATAGAATCTGAATACTCCCTGAGGCCAGAGGAACTGCCCAAAGAAAAACCTTTGGCAGCTAGGCACCTCAATTACACAGTTACACTGCCAGTGCTCTCCAGAGTGCTTCAGTGTGCCTTGCTGACAAACTTACCACAAGTGCTCCTGTGAGCCGCCACTGGGAGTAAGCGCCTATTCACCACAGGTACAGCAGCAAAAGCTAAGTCTGCCTGCCCCACAACTACAGAATTCTGGGCAACACAGTCACTCCTTTCCAGGGTGCAGGCCCCCTGAGCCACATCACCCCGACAGACGGTTCCTTGGAGCCACTGTGAGTCCCCACTGGGCAAGTGTAATTTCAATTTAGGGGGCAAGACAGAAAAAATTGGGATACAACCCTCCACGACTGCTGACCTCTAGACACCGCAGCTGTGCCTCTCAAACTTGAGGCTAGCAGTTTAACAGAAAGAATTCAGAGTATTCATTATAAGGATGTTTAAATGGATGGATGACAAATACACACAACTCAATGAAAACTATAAGGAGTTGAATGAAAATGTCACCAACATGAAAAGAAACCAAGAGGAGATGAAGAACGACATAGCTGCAATAAAGAACACAATGGAAGGCCTAAAGAGTAGAGTAGAAGAGGCTGAGGACCGAATCAGCAAATTAGAAGACAAGGTAGGAAAAAACACACAAACACATCAGCAACTGGAAAGAAGACTTAAAAAGCAAGAGGAGAGCCTAAGGGAGCTATGGGACAACACAAAACGAAACAACCTTCAAATAATAGGGATAAAGGAAAGAGAGGAAGAAAAGCAAGGAATAGAAAACCTGTTAGAAGAAATAATGACAGAAAACTTCCCTGATATTGGCAAGAAAAACAACTATCCAAGTCCAAGAAGTACACAGAGTCCCAAACAAATTTAACCCCAAAAGACCGACACCAAGACACATCATAATTAAATTGACGAACACCAACGACAAAGCAAGAATCTTAAAGGCTGACAGAGAGAGACAGAAAGTTACCAGCAAGGGATCTCCTATCAGAATATCAACTGATTTCTCAACAGAAACACACCAGGCCAGAGGGAATGGAATGAAATATACAAAGTGATGCAAAACAAGGGACTGAATCCAAGAATACTATACCCAGCAAGGCTATCATTCAAAATTGAAGGTGGAATCAGAAGCTTCACAGACAGAAAAGGGCTAAGAGAGTTCATCACTAACAAGCCAGCAATGCAAGAAATGCTAAAGGGGCTGCTGTAAAAAGAAGAAAGAGAAAGGCAAGAAAAAAACACAAACACTAAGGAAAAATATGTCAACAAACAGGTACTTATCAATAATAACATTAAACATAAATGGATTAAATGCACCAATCAAAAGACATAGGGTAGCTGAATGAATAAGAAAACATGACCCATATATTTGCTGTCTACAAGAGACCCACCTTAGAGCAAAAGATTCTACACAGACTGAGAGTGAAGGGATGGAAAAACATTTTTCAGGCAAATGGAAATGAGAAAAAAGCTGGGGTTGTGATACTTATATCAGATAAAATAGACCTCAAAGTAAAGGCCATAATAAGAGATAAGGAAGGCCACTACATAATACTAAAGGGAGCAATCCAGCAAGAAGATATAACTCTTGTAAATGTATATGCACCCAATGCAGAAGCGCCGAAATACATAAAAAATCTCCTGGAAGATATCAAAGGAGAGATCGACATCAATACAATCATAGTAGGGGACTTTAATACACCACTGGCATCAATGGATAAATCCTCTGGACAATAAATCAGCAAAGAAACAGAAATTCTAAATGACACACTAGATCAGATGGACCTAATTGACATCTTCAGAGTATATCACCCCAAAGCCATGGAATATACGTTCTTCTCAAGTGCACATGGGAAATTCTCAAAAATAGACCACATATTGGGTAACAAGCAAAGTCTCCCCAAATTCAAGAAGATTGAAATCATATCAAGCATTTTCTCAGACCACAATGGCATAATATTAGAAATTAACTACAATAAAAACAGCCCCAAAACTTCAAACACTTGGAAACTGAATAGCATGCTACTAAACAGTGATTGGGTTATCAATGAGATCAAAGAAGAAATTAAAAACATCCTGAAGACTAATGACAATAAAAACACAACATTGCAAATCCTATGGGATACAATGAAAGCAGTCCTGAGAGGGAAGTGTATAGCTCTACAGGCCTACCTCAAAAAACAAGAAAAAATGGTAATAGATCATCTAACTCAACAACTCAAAGAATTAGAAAGGGAGCAACAAGAAAAGCCCACAGTGAGCAGAAGAAAGGAGATACTAAAGATCAGAGCAGAAATGAATGACATAGAGACCAAAAAAACAATACACAAGATCAACAAAACCAAGAGCTGGTTCTTTGAAAGGATAAACAAGATTGATGAACCTCTAGCCAGGCTCACCAAGAAGCAAAGAGAGAGTACCCAAATAAACAAAATCAGAAATGAAAGAAGTGAAATAACAACAGACCCAACAGAAATACAAAGGATTGTCAAAAAATACTATGAACAACTCTATTCCAACACTATAGACAACCTGGAGGAAATGGACATTCCTAGAAAAACACAACCTTACAAAACTTACTCAGGAAGAGACTAAAAATCTCAATAGGATGATAACTATGGAAGAAATTGAAGCAGTCATCAAAAAGCTTCCAGCAAACAAAAGCCCGGGGACAGATGGCTTCACAGGGAAGTGTTACCAAACATTCAAGGAAGAACCAAAACATCCTCCTCAGACTATTCCAGAAAATTCAAGAAGAAGGAACACTTTCAAGCTCCTTCTATGAAGCCAGCATCACCCTAATACCAAAACCAGATAAAGACAACACAATGAAAGAGAATTACAGGCCAATAACCATCATGAACATAGATGCCAAAATCCTCAACAAAATTCTAGCAAATTGAATCCAGCAGTACATTAGAAAGATCATACACCACGACCAAGTAGGATTTATACCTGGGATGCAAGGATGGTACAATATTCGCAAATCAATAAATGTGATACATCACATAAAAAAATTGAGAGATAAAAACCATATAGTCATATCAATTGATGCAGAAAAAGCATTTGACAAAATCCAACACCCTTTCTTGATAAAAACTCTCAGCAAGATGGGAATATAAGGATCATACCTCAACATAATAAAAGCCATATATGACAAACCCACAGCCAACATCATACTCAATGGGCAAAAACTAAAACCATTTCCCTTAAGAACAGGAACAAGACAGGTATGCCCACTCTCACCACTCCTGTTCAACATAGTGTTGGAAATACTAGCCATTGCAATCAGACACGAAGAAGAAATAAAAGGCATCCAAATTGGAAAAGAAGAAGTAAAACTGTCCTTATTTGCAGATCACATGATACTGTACATAGAAAACCCTAAAGACTCTATCAAAAAATTATTAGACTTAATAAATGAATTCGGCAGAGTAGCATGATACAAAATAAATGCTAAGAAATCTATGGCATTTCTATACACCAATAATGAACTTACAAAAAAATGGGCAACTGATCCAGACACTTTTCGAAAGAAGACAGAAGGAAGGCCAAGAGACATATGAAAACATGCTCTAAATCAGTAATCATTAGAGAGATGCAAATCAAAATGACAATGCACTAACATCTCACACCTGTCAGAATGGCTATCATCAACAAGTCAACAAACGACAAGTGCCGGTGAGGATGTGGAGAAAAAGGAACCCTCGTGCACTGCTGGTGGGAATGCAGAATGGTGCAGCCACTGTGCAGAACAGTATGGAGTTTCCTTAAAAAAACTAAAAATAGAACTCCCATTTGACCCAATGATCCCACTTCTAGGAATATATCCCAAGAAACTGGAAACATCAATCAGAAAGGATATATGCACCCCTATGTTCATAGTAGCACAATTCACCATAGCTAAGATTTGGAAACAGCCTAAGTGCCCATCAGCAGATGAGTGGATTAAAAAAGTGTGGTACATCTACACAATGGAATACTATGCTGTGGTAAAAAAGAAGGAGCTCTTACCATTTGCAACAATATGGATGGAGATAGAGAACATTATGCTTAGTGAAATAAGCCCGGCAGAGAAAGATAAATATCACATGATCTCACTCATTTGTGGAATATAGTGAACAACATAAACTGATGGGGAAAATAATAGATCCAGAAACAGAGAAATATCAATCAGAACGTCAAACCTCAGGGAAGAAATTGTGAGGTAATCAGAAACCCAAAAATGCCTGAGAACACCTTTCTAGCCACACTAGCAATCTTCAGATGTATGGTAATTTTACCTGGGACAAGAGGGTAAGTATTTTGGACTTATGCTCCTGACCCTTCATGGGTAAGACCCCTTATGTGGGCTGATTCCCTGACTAATGTAGTTACCAATAATACCAAACACCTTGGTTATCCAGGAGGTCCATGGGTGGGGCAAGAAAGTATAAATACACAGGGGTCTCCACCCAGCTTCCCTTTTGTATGACACAAAATCAAAAAAAATGCCCCTTTGGGTGTACAATTAAAGAGAGGTTTCTGGCTTGTGAGGACACCAAAGAAAGGGTGTCACTACTATCACTACTTGCCCCCAGTAGAGGTGCAGAAAATGTAACTAAGACCTTGTCTATATAAAAAGAAATTAACAGCCAGTTTGAAAGGGAATTGCCATGGACTAGAACAAAGAATATCCTTACATGATATTATTCTACACTGTCATTAAAATTTTTCCCAGATTTGGATCACCCCCAGTACTTATAATAGTTCCTCACACCCTTGGGGATTAAAAAAAAATCATCTGTTTGGTGCTTGGAGACAAACGTAACACATCTCTAGATATTTTAGAATTACAACAGCATATTATACAATTACCCCAAACAAACTTACAAACTAATTCTTCAAATGTCTGGCAGCAATTTAAAAAGGACATGAAAGGGTTTAATCCCTTCCACTGTGTAGAGGGCACCCTGGGAAGGCACCTGAGCATTTTAAATTGGCCCCTCTTGCCCTTTTGGCCAAGAGGGACCCGCTTCTCACAATCCAATTGTCCACAGCTGTTGCCTGAGCTTCTGTTCATGCCAAGGTTGAAAGCTCATGATGGCTGGTACCATGGATCTGTCTCTTGCCCAGTGGGGGGAGCTGGGCCTCCTTGGAGAAGAAACCTGGGTTTCACAAGATATGTGATCAGTGCTGGGACCCTGCCAGCTGGCGAGGGGATCCCAAGGCAGGTGCTGGGCGTGGAGGCCATGGGGCATAGGTGACCAAGGAGACAGAACTAAACCTCACATCACCCTGCTTGGCCCCGGAGGATGGCTGGTTAGCCAGAGACGGGTAAGATTCCTCAGGGAAGTAACAACCTAAGACAGGCACAGTCGCATAGGGGCCATCAGGAGAGAACTTGGGGGTCAACAGAGGTGGGGCACAGACCCTCACCCCCCCAAGTTTGCAGGGGCCTGAACCCTCACCCCTGCTGAAGGAGATCTCCTGCCCCCATGGCTGCTCAGCTTCACATGCCCAGCTCAAATCAGGATCCAGGTAACAAAGACTTGGCCGACAGCAGATGCCCTCTCACTGCAACAAGACTTGATGGAGATGTCTTGCACCCATGATCCGGGGAACTGGGGTCTATGATATCTAAATCCAGCCTAGCACCAGGAATGCTCAGGGCCTACTCAAGAAGGCTAATAATCCTCTCCACTAAAAATTACAGGGTAAAACAAGATGGTTGTTAGAGTATTAAATTTGACAGTAAAATAGTAGTCAAGTTTTCAGACTAATTTAAATTGGCCAATCAGTAAGATATGTACACATATAATACCTAATAAAAAAAGAGAAAAAATAAATAAATAAATTGGCCAATCAAAATAAGCAAATACTCTAGAAAAATCTATTGTACTGGACAAAAAAGCGGTTCCTAAAGTGTTAACTAAAATTTTTATTGGTAGTTCATCTCATGGTAAAATTGCGTAACATATAATAAACCTAAAGCAGTCACATTTTAGTGCAAAAAAGTAATATTTAAAAGCTATCAAGGTTACAGCATAAAATTTCCAAAAGCCTCCCAATATTTAAACCAAAAAAGGGGGGATAGTAGAAGAATATCATGTAAGGGAAAATATCCTGTAAATAAATTACATCTAGAAAATTTTTACTTTAGAAAATTAACTTTCATTTGTAATGCTAACAGCAAGACATCCAGGTAAAACACATATAGTGTCAAAACAAGCCAAAGGAAAATCGGTTGGGCAAAAAAATGAAAAAGGATCGCAAGTCAAATTTATAGAAAATATTCCTTTATTAACTTTTGGTCGAGAATATGTTTGTATATTTTCAGAAAACAACTCCGAGACCATGTGGATTCCTGCAACAGAGAGGAATTGACAGGAGTGCTCCAGCCATGAAGTCAGAAGAGAAACAGTCCAGAGATGGAAGATGCTGACCATGCCATGCCATACTAGCAGTCAGTAGATGTGCGTCACTGCAGATTGCCCAGGACCAAACCAGAGAGGGTCGGACCTGCATTACCACCATTTGTCCACCATCCAGAACTGAAATATCATTGCTGTTATGTACACATAAACAACTGTTGGACATAGAAATCGGGACTCAAAAGAACTGTTGGCTCAGAAAGAAACTCACTATAGACTGATTCATTTGCCTCTCAGCATAACCATTATTGCTTGTCTCATTTTCGGTTCCTGTAAGTGTATTCCTAGTATCACATGAGCTCACTCATCTAGGGGAAAAGATGAACAACATAGACTGAAGAACAAGAACAGCATTGATCAGACTGTCAGACCTCAGAGGGAAGGTAGGGGAGGGTGGGGACAAGGGAGATAGATCAACCAAAGGACTTGTGTGCTTGCATATGAGCCTAAGCAGTGATCATGGACAACAGGGGGTTGGGGGCATGCGTGTGGGGGCTTTGGGATGGGAATGGGGGGGTGTTGATGACAAATATGTGATACCTTATTCAATAAAGTAATTAAAAAAATAAATATAAAAATACAAGCTCCCAAAACTCAATTAAGAACAATTTTAAAAAAAAAACTAAATAGGCTGATAACTACTGAAGAAATTGAAACACCGATCAAAAATCTTCCAGCAAACAAAAGCACTGGTCTTGTTGGCTTTACAGGGGAGTTCTACCAATCATTCAAAGAAAAACTAAAACCTATCCTTCTCAGACTATTCCAAAAAATTCAAGAGGAAGCAACACTTCCAAGCTTTTTCTATGAAGCCAGCAATACCCTAATCCCAAAACCAAATAAAGACACCACAAAAAAAGAGAACTACAGGCCAATATCCTTGATGAACACAGATGCTAAAATCCTCATCAAAATTCTAGCAAATCAGATTCAGCAATACATTAGAAAGATCATACGCCATGACCAAGTGGGATTTATTCTGGGGATACAATGATGGTACAATATCAACAAATCAATAAATGTGATATATCACATAAACAAACTGAGAGACAAAAATCACATAATCATATCTGTCGATGCAGAAAAAAACATTTGAAAAAATCCAACACTCTTTTTTGATAAAAACTCTCAGCAAAGTGGGAATAGAGGGATCATACTTCAATAAATGGTGTTGGGAAAATTAGACAGATACATGCAAAACAATGAAACTAGATCACCAATTTACAACATACATGTAAACAAACTCAAAATGGATAAAGGACTTGAATGTAAGACAGGAAACCATAAAAATACTAGAGGAATCCACAGGCAGAAAAATCTCAGACATATGCCAAAAGAACTTCTTTGCTGATACTGCTCCTAGGGCAATGGAAGCTAGAGAAAATAAACAAATGGGACTACATCAAAATAAAAAGCTTCTGCACAGCAAAAGAAACCATCAACAAAACAAGAAGAAAGCTCACTGCATGGGAGAACATATTTGCCAATGATATTTCAGATAAAGGTTTAATCTCCAAAATTTATAGAGAACTCATGCAACTTAACAAAAGGATGATAAACAATCCAATCAAAAAATTGGCAAAGGATCTAAATTGACACTTATCAAAAGAGGACATACAGAAGGCCAAGAGACATATGAAAACATGTTCAAAGTACTAATCATCTGAGATATATGAATCAAAACAACAATGAGATACCATCTCACACATCTCAGAATTGCTATCATCAACAAATCAATAAATGACAAGTGCTGATGAGGATGTGGAGAAAAAGGAACCCTCGTGCACTGCTGGTGGGAATGCAGACTGGTGCAGCCACTGTGGAAGACAATATGGAGTTTCCTCAAAAAGTTAAAACTGGAGCTCCCATTAGACCCAGTAATCCCGCTTCTAGGAATATATCCCAAGAAACCAGAATCACCAATCAGGAAGGATATATGCACCCCTATGTTCATAGCAGCACGATTTACAATAGCTAAGATTTGGAAACAGCCTAAGTGCCCATCAGCAGATGAGTGGATTTACAAACTGTGGTACATCTACACAAGGAATACTATGCCGCTATAAAAAAGAACGAACTTTTACCATTTGCAACAGCATGGATGGAACTGGAGAGCATTATGCTAAGTGAAATAAGCCAGTTGGAGAAAGATAAATATCACATGATCTCACTCATATGTGGGATATAATAATATATAATAAAAAGGTAATATGCAAATTGACCATCACTCCAACACACAAGATGGCTGCCCCCAGGTGGTCAAAATTGGCCACCCCCATGTGGATACAAGTTGGCCTCCACATGATGGCCGGCAGGGGAGGGCAGTTGGGGGGTGACCAGGCCAGCAGGGGAGGGCAGTTGGGGGTGACCAGTCCTGCAGGGGAGGGCAGTTGGGAGTGGCCAGGCCTGCAGGGGAGGGCAGTTAGGGGTGACTGGGCCAGCAGAGGAGGGCAGTTGGGGGCGATCAGGCCTGCAGGAGAGGACAGTTGGGGGGGACCCAGGCCTGCAGGGGAGGGTAGTTGGGGGACCAGGCCTATAGGGGAGGGTGGTTGGAGGCGACCAGGCTGGCAGGGGAGGGCAGTTAGGGGCAATTGAGCTGGCAGGAGAGAAGTTAGGCATCAATCAGGCTGGAAGGGGAGGGCAGTTAGGGGTGACCAGGCCAGTAGGGAAGGGTAGTTAAAGGCAACCACCAACCTCATCTGAAATAGCAATTGATTGAAGGGTAGTAAGAAATATAGGTTCTAAGCCAAGCAGAGCTGTTAGCATGCTCCTACTGACCACAGAGCTGCTGGGACTGAAGTGTTGTCATCAGCTGAGTTGCACCTGAGTATTCAAATTGTGTTTGTTTTCTGTTCCAGATTGGTCAAAACACAGGCACTTTGTACCATTGCAGAATAGAGATGCAGGACTTGAGTTTCTCAATTATAAAGATGAGTTTATAGATTATTGAAACTTCAACACGTACAGCCCCCTCCTTGTTCAGAAATTTGGGGGAAAATGATACTGTAAGCTCCATGCCCCTCACAAGGCACAGTTGCTCTGCTAATGGATTGGTTTCCATGAGGGGAGTGTGCAGCCTCACTCAAAGGTGAAGCTGTCATCACATATGTGGATAAAACATGGGGTAACCATAATGCCCTGCAAACATTCAGGAATGAATTTGCCCTCTAAAACACCACCTGTAAAATTCATACATAATCATGAGTTCAACCATCTGTGGAAATAAACCAAAAGATGGCAAATGTGTGGCTGACAACATTGGGAATATTCAAAACTCAATCAAGGGGACCAGGGTGTAATTTCAGAGAAACAAAACCAAACTGTAATTGTAATTTAGAGAAATAAATTAACTTTATTGAACCTAGTTTAAAAACAGACACTGGAGCACAAGAGTAAGTGGGCGGCCTAGAGCAGAGACAGGGGCTCAGAGGCTCACTTTCAACAGGATTGGTTAAGGTCATGGGTCTTTTTTTTTTTTTTTTTACTCTTAGACACTTTTTTCCCCATTTTTTAAATTAATGTATTATATGTATACATATCTTACAATTGCCCCACGCCCCCAACTCCCATACATGCCCTCACCGTCCAGTGTTTTGAGTATCAGGTTATAATGTTCTTTATTATCCACAAATGAGTGAGATCATGTGGTATTTTTCTTTCATTGACTGGCTTATTTCACTTAGCATAATGCTCTCCAGTTCCATCCAGGTTGCTGCAAATGGTAAGAATTCCTTCTTTTTATGGCAGCATAGTATTCTATTGTGTAGATGTATCATAGTTTTCTGATGTAGTCATCTGCTGACGGGCACCTAGGCTGTTTCCAAATCTTAGCTATTGTAAATTGTGCTGCTATGAACATAGGGGTGCATTTATCCTTTCTGATTGGTGTTTCTAGTTTCTTAGGCTATATTCCTAGGAGTGGGATTACTGGATCAAATGGGAGTTCCATTTTTAGTTTTTTGAGGAAACTCCATACTGTTCTCCACAGTGGCTGCACCAGTCTGCATTCCCACCAGCAGTGCACGAGGGTTCCTTTTTCTCCACATCCTCGCCAACACTTGTCGTTTGTTGATTTGTTGATGATAGCCATTCTGACAGGTGTGAGATGGTACCGCATTGTTGTTTTGATTTGCATCTCTCAGATAATTAGTGATTTTGAGCATGTTTTCGTATGTCTCTTGACCTTCCTTCTGTCTTCTTTTGAAAAGATTCTATTTAGGTCCATTGCCCAATTTTTTATTGGATCATTTATCTTCCTTTTATTAAGTTGCATAAGTTGCCTGTAGATGTTGGAAATGAAACCTTTATCAGTGATAACATTTGCAAATATGATTTCCCATACAGTGGGCTTTCTTGTTGTTTTGTTGATGGTTTCTTTTGCTGTGAAAAAGCTTTTTATTTTGACATAATCCCATTAGTTTCTTTTCTCTTTAGCTTCCATTGCCCTAGGAGCAGTATCAGTGAAGAAGTTCTTTCGGCATATGTCTGAGATTTTGCTGCCTGTGGATTCCTCTACTATTTTTATGGTTTCCCGTCTTATGTTTAAGTCCTCTATCCATTTTGAGTTTATTTTTGTGTATGGTGTAAGTTGGTGGTCTGGTATCATTTTTTTTGCATGTATCAGTCCAATTTTTCCAGCAGCATTTGTCGAAGACATTGTCTTGACTCCATTGTATGTTCATGCCTCCTTTGTCAAATATTAATTGAGCATAGTGGTTTATGTTGATGTCTGGATTCTCTATTCTATTCCATTGGTCTATATGTCTGTTCTTGTGCCAGTACCAGGCTGTTTTGAGAACAGTGGCTTTGTAATACAGCTTGAAATCTGGTATTGAGATCCCACCTACTTTATTCTTCTTTCTCAGAATTGCTGTGGCTATTCGGAGTATTTTTTTATTCCAGATGAATTTTTGGAAAGTTCTTTCTAGGTCTGTAAAATATGCCGTTGGTATTGTAATGGGGTGTGAATTGAATCTATAAATTGCTTTGGGTACTATGGACATTTTAATGATGTTGATTCTACCAATTCATGAACATGGTATGTTCTTCCATCTGTTTACATCTTCCTCTATCCATTGCAGAATAGAGATGCAGGACTTGAGTTTCTCAATTATAAAGATGAGTTTACCCCTCTACCCTCCAATCTCCCTCCCCCCAGCAGCAGTGGGGGTTGCCTGGTCTCTTTTTTCAGTGTCCTGTAGCTTTCCGCGTATTGGTCTTTTACCTCCTTAGTTAAGTTTATTCCTAGGTATCTTAATTTTTTTGGTGCAATGGTAAATGGGATTGCTTTTTAGGTCTCTCTTTCTGTAAGTTCACTCTTGGTGTATAGAAATGCCATAGATTTCTTGGCATTAATTTTGTATCCTGCTACATCGCCAAATTCATTTATTAAGTCTATTGGTTTTTTGATGGAGTCTTTCAGGTTTTTTATGTACAATATCATGTCCCTGCAAACAAGGACAGCTTTACTTCTTCTTTTCCAATTTGGATGCCTTTTATTTCTGCTTCTTGTCTAATTTCAATGGCTAATACTTCCAGTACTATGACGAACAGGAGTGGTGAGAGTGGGAATCACTGTCTTGTTCCTGTTCTTAGGGGAAATGGTTTTAGTTTTTGCCCATTGAGTATAATGTTAGCTGTGAGTTTATCACATATAGCTTTTATTATGTTGAGGTATGATCCTTCTATCCCCACCTTGTTGAGAGTTTTTATCAAGAAAGGGTGTTGGATTTTGTCAAATGCTTTTTCTGCATCAATTGATATGACTATGTGATTTTTATCTCTCAATTTGTTTATGTGATGTATCACGTTTATTGATTTGCAGATATTGTACCATCCTTGCATTCCCGGGATAAATCCTACTTGGTCACGGTGTATGATCTTTCTGATGTACTGCTGGATCAGATTTGCTAGAATTTTGTTGAGGATTTTGGCATCTATGTTCATGAGGGTTATTGGCCTGTAATTCTCTTTCATTGTGTTGTCTTTATCTGGTTTTGGTATTAGGGTGATGCTGGCTTCATAGAAGGAGATTGGAAGTGTTCTTTCCTCTTGAATTTTTAGGAATAGTCTGAGGAGGATGTTTTGGTTCTTCCTTGAATGTTTGGTAACACTTCCCTGTGAAGCCGTCTGTCCCCAGGTTTTTGTTTGCCAGAAGTTTTTTCATGACTCCTTCAATTTCTTCCATAGTTATTGGCCTATTGAGCTGTTTAGATTCTTCCTGATTGAGTTTTGGAAGGTTATATTTTTCTAGGAATGTGTCCATTTCCTCCAGGTTGTCCAGTTTGTTGGAATAGAATTGTTCATAGTATTTTTTAACAATCCTTTGTATTTCGGTGGAGTCTGTTGTTATTTCTCCTCTTTCATTTCTGATTTTGTTTATTTGGGTCCTCTCTCTTTGCTTCTTGGTGAGCCTAGCTAGAGGTTCATCAATCTTGTTTATCCTTTCAAAGAACCAGCTCTTGGTTTTGTTGATCTTTTGTATTGTTTCTTTGGTCTCTATGTCGTTTATCTCCACTCTGATCTTTATTATTTCCTTCCTTCTGCTTACACTGGGCTTTTCTTGTTGCTCCCTTTCTAACTCTTTGAGTTTTAGGGTTAGGTAATGTGTTACCATTGTTTCTTGTTTTTTGCAGTAGGCTTGACCCATGTGCCCTTGAGAAGAATGTATATTCTGTGGATTTGGGGTGAAATGTTCTGAAGATGTCAATTAATTCCATCTGGTCTAGTGAGTCATTTAGGATTGAGGTTTCTTTGCTGCTTTTTTGTTTAGAGGATTTGTCCAATGGTGATAGTGGGGTATTCAAGTCTCCTACTATGATTGTATTGCTGTCAATCTCTCCCTTGATATCCTCCAGGAGTTTTTTATGTATTTGGGTGCTCCTGTATTTGGTGTGTATATGTTTACAAGAGTTATTTCTTCTTGTTAGATTGCTCCCTTTAGTATTATGAAGTGGCCTTCCTTATCTCTTGTTATATCCTTCACTTTGAGATCTAATTTGTCAGATATAAATATAAGTATTGCTACCCCAGTGTTTTTTTTTTTTTCATTTCCATTCGCCTGAAAAACCGTTTTCTATCCCTTCATCCTCAGTCTGTGTGCATCTTTTTTTTCTGAGGTGTGTTTCTTGTAGACAGCAGATATATGGATCTTGTTTTCTTATCCAATCCGTTACCCTATGTCTTTTGATTGGAGCATTTAATCCATTTACATTTAAAGTTATTATTGATAGGTACTTATTTGTTGCCATTTTTATTCTTTACCCCTGTGTTCCTTCTTCACTTCCTATTTCTTTTTTTTTTACAGCAGACCCTTTAGCATTTCTTGCATTGCTGGTTTGGTGGTAATAAATTCCCTTAGTCCTTTTTTGTCTGTGAAGTTCCTGATTTCACCTTCAATTTTGATTGATAGTCTTGCTAGGTACAGTATTCTTGGATTCAGACCCTTCCTTTGCATGACTTTGTATATTTCATTCCATTCCTTTCTGGCCTGATGAGTTTCTGTTGAGAAATTAGTTGCTAGTCTGATGGGGCTTCCTTTGAAGTTAACTTTCTGTCTCTCTCTGGCCGCTTTTAAGATTTTTACTTTCTTGGTGTTTGCCAATTTAATTATAATGTGCCTTGGTGTCAGTCTTGGGGGGTTCATTTTGCTTGGGACTCTGTGAGCTTCTTGGATTTGTGTGGGCTTTTTCTTTTCTATATCAGGGAAGTTTTCTGTCATTATTTCTTCAAACAGGTTTTCTATTCCTTGCTCAGTTTCCACTCCTTCTGGAACCCCTATTATGCAGATGTTGTTTTGTCCCAAAGTTCCCTTAGGCTCTCCTCTTGCTTTTTAATTTTTTTTTTTCTAGAAGCTGCTCTACTTGGTTATTTTTTCCCACCTTGTCTTCTAGATCACTGATTTGGTCCTCTGCTTCTTCTAGTCTACTCTTGATGCTTTCTATTGAGTTCTTTACAGCAGTGATGTCTTTTTTCATTTCTTCTTGGTTCTTCTTCATTTCCTCTTGGTTCTTACTCATATTGTCGAATTTTTCTTTCATTCTTTTCAGCCACCTCATGACCATTTCTCTGAATTCTTTCTCTGACAGGTTGCTTGCCTCCATTTCATTTACTTCCTTTTCTGGTGATGCCTGCTTTTCTTTCATATGTGGGCTGTTTCTTTGTCTCCCCATGGTCTCTCTTCTCCAGATGTCTGGTTATGTAGTTCCCTCTCTCCTTATCCCAGGTGAAATCTGAACTTTCTGTGATGGATTGTAGAGCTCCTCTGAATCCATGTGTTTGCGCCAATTGGGGACCGGTGTTCTGGGGTTCGCACCTGATTGGTCGGTGCCGCAGTTGTAGATTTTCAGGCTTCTGATAACATTCACTTTCCCCTTCAAGATGGCATGGTCTCCGCATCCGAGCTGGTGGCTCTGGGAGGGAACCCAGCAGCAGTGGGGGTTGCCCGGTCATGGGAACCCTGTACAGCAGTCCCCCACCTTCTCCTAGCGTATAGTTGTCCCTTAACTCACCAACAAACACTACCTGTGCGACCCTCAGCTGTTCTTTCTTTCTGCTCCAGGACAAGGCTTGGGACATATCTATCTATTCTGCCGTCATTTTTTCGGTCCCAGGTCATGGGTCTTGATGGGAGGGGCAAGGCTGGAATCAACATGGAGGCTCATTCTGCCATGGCACAGGGCTAAAATTCCAGGCCTGTCCCAGGCAGGGCCATGCTGGCTCTCCAGAGGTCTTCAGGGCCACCACAGGGGAGGAAGAGGAACCCCTCCCCTGAGGCACTGGGAATAGCTCTTCCTTTATAACTCCCTCATACTAGACTTCACCAAATATTTCTTTTATTTTAAAAAAATACCTCTTTAAAAACAGCTGTTCTGAATTAAGGACCCCCAAAACTCTCATATATTAATACTCCCCTTTGCTCTGACTTCATGGCTACTAAGCAAGTTTTTGATGATAATTCTTCTCCCTACTAAAGTGAAGAAGATTCCCAAATGGCAAGTATCAATACCAGTCACCAGCATTAAATATGTCTAATTATGAAACTATAAAATCCAGTTTAATCATCAACCTTTTATGAGTTTAATGGGCTCCAATAGTACCAAACTCATATTCCAGGTGAAGTCACTCTCCTGTCCAGCTGAGGCTCCATCCTGGGATGAATCCCGCTCTCCTGGGGCCTCAGTGACACCCCTCTACCCTCCAATCTCCCTCCCCCTCATCACCCCATACTCCCCCACTCCTCATGAAAGCTGCCTGCCCTGCTCTCTTCAAACTACTGCATGAGTGTGAATCACAGCATTAACTTTAGTTGCTTAGATAACACAGCCTATGGGGCTAAAGGTCAGAAGGCCAAAGTCAGTCTCACCACGGGCCTAAAGTCAAGGTGTCAGCTCAGTTGGTTCCTTCTTGAGGCTCAGGGTGAGAATCTGTTTCTTTTGCCTTTTCCTGCTTCTGGCCGCTGCTGAACTCCTTGGTTCCTCACCCTTCCTGCATAACTCCAACCTCTCACCTCTGACATAGCTCCTTCTGACTATTCCTCCTGACCCTCCTCTTACAAGGACCCTGTGGTCACATGATACCCACCTAGATAACCCAGGATACTCTCCTCAACTCAGAGTCCTTAACTAAAGCACATCTGTAGGGGGCACAGGATGGAGGAGATGAGAAAAAATGGAGATAAATCTCATGGACACAGATAATAGGTGATTGCGAGGTGGAGGAGGGAAAGGAGAGATAAATAGTGATGGAAGGAGACTTGACTTGGGGTGATGAATACACAATACACTTACAGATGATGTGTTGTGGAATTGTGCACCTGAAACTTATATAATCTTGCTAATCAGTGTCACTCAATAAGTTTAATTAAAAGGGGGAATCACATGGACCTGAAGAGCATTATGTTAAGTGAAATAAGCTAGGCAATGAAAGAAAAATACCACATGATCTCACTCATTTATGGAAAATAAAGAACATTATAACCTGATAAACAAAAAGATAGATACAGAGGCAGTAAAGCACTGAGCAGACTGTCAAATTACAGTGGTAAAGCAGGGGAGTGTTGGGGAGGGGGGAAAGAGATCAACCAAAGGACTTGTATGCATGCATATAAGCACAACAAATGGACACAAGACACTGTGGGGGGTGGGATGAGGGCATGCGACAGGGGGTAGGGGAGGCTGGGGGAAGGTCAAGGGGGAAAAAAGGAGATATATGTACTACTACATGTAATACTTTAAACAATAAAAAATATTTTAAAAAATAAAAATAAATAAAATTTTTTATTAAAAACGTTCTACCCTATATAATAAAAGCTTGATATGCTAAAAAAAAAAAAAAAGGCGGGGATCACATCTGTACAGCGTCATTTGCCATGGGAGGTAACTGTCACAGGATTCAGGATTCAGGATGTGGCATCGTGGGAGCTGTTTTCAGCCTACCTCAAGCATCATAGCCATGGGTGCTGTTCAAAGATAGACTGAGGTGTACAAATATTTTATTTTTTTATTTTTATTTTTTGCATTTTAATTTCTTTATTGATTAAAGTACTACATATTTGTCCTCATCCCCCCATTACCTTCCCAACCTCACCCCAACTCATGCCCTCACCCCCCTGTTGTCTGTGTCCACTGATTAGGCTTATATGCATGCATACAAGTCCTTTGGTTGATCTCTCCCCCTTACCCCCACCCTCCCGTACCTTCCCTCTGAGGTTTGATGGTCTGATCTATGCTTCCCTGTCTCTGGATCTGTTTTTGTTCATCAGTATGTTGTTCATTATTTCCCATAGATGAGTGAGATCATGTGATATCTATCTTTCTCTGACTGGCTTATTTCGCTTAGCATAATGCTCTCCAGTTCCATCCATATTGTTGCAAATGGTAGGAATTCCTTCTTTTTAGCGCAGCATAGTATTCCATTGTGTAGATGTACCATAGTTTTTTAATCCACTCATCTACTGATGGGCACTTAGGCTGTTTCCAAATCTTAGCTATGGTAAATTGTACCGCTATGAACATAGAGGTGCATATATCCTTTATGATTGAGAGTTCTTTGGAACAAAAACCAATTCTAATTAGGCAGCTCCAAACTGAAAGTGGTTGTGAAGGTTCTGCTGACATGAGCTTGGGGAAAGACTTGGATGCAGAAGCTAAGAAGGAAATTTTTGGTTGGTATAGTTTAAAAGCCGAGTTGCTATTTGTGAATGGTTGTCCTTAGCATTTTGACTTAACAACCTTAAGGCATTTCCAGGCTTAGATTTTGCTCTGCTTATGAAAGGCAATATAGCATCAGAGCCACCTCAGCCTGATGGCCTCCTTGCTCAGTCAATTTAACAGTTGAAGCAGGAGCAAATGGCAAAACTGAAATACAGGTCACCAGTTTCCAAAACTGAGCTTCAAGTAGCTGTTCCTAAGAAATAGAAGACGTCTTATAACCTGGACATCGACTCTGGCTTAGAGAGAAGTTTACACATCTGAAGTGGACTGGCATGGTAAACATGGGACACAGGTCACCACAGGATGTTAGCACAGATCGCCAGAACCCTGAGACTGGCACAACATATGGAGATAATACTAATAGGGCCCACAAACACCCCTTAATCCAAGCCAGCTCCACATATTAGTAACTAGCAGTTAACACCAGATGCTCAAGTATAGGAGCATCCTGTTTAGGATCCATATGGTTTATTTTACAATCTGTAAGCTGGATGAAACCTGTGTCCTACATTGTGTTCCTAGTTATTCCTTCTTGTTGTCTTGATACAGTCCTAGGTTGAGAACTCCTAGACCTTTTTAAGCAAGTACGCTAATCAGAGCTCCCAGCTACAGCTGGTGGTCACCATGCAAGGGCCTGAGGTGGTAGCTCTGGGTCAACACCATACACCATCTATTTCTGTGGACTGTGTCTCCGTTTCAGTGTCAGACATGCTGAGAGACCTTCTTTGGCCCAAAATATCTCCCCAGGCAGGTCCATCACAAGCCTGTAAATGAAAATGTTTCATATTGAGCTTGACTTCCAAACTGGGTCTAAGTACAGATTTGTCTTGTTTTTAGCAGTGTGATAAGAATTTAAACTTTTAACATTTGGACATTTTAACATTTAACATTTTTGAACCTTGGTTTCATCATCTATAAAATATAGATTACAATCTCCAACTTGAAGGTTATTATGATTGTAATGGATAAAGCAGAATTACAGCTAGCATTGGAACACAGCATTTAATACAAAGTAGTTATTGCCCGGCCAGCATGGCTCAGTGGTTGAGCATAGACCTATGAACCAGGAGGTCACGGTTCTATTCCCAGTTAGGACACAAGCCCAGGTTTCGGGAACGATTCCCAGTAAGAGATGTGCAGGAAGTAGCTGATCAAGGATTCTCTCTCATCATTGATGTTCTTATTCTTCTCTCACTCTCCCTTCCTCCCTGAAATCAATAAAAATATATTTTTAAAAAATACATAGTAGTTATTATTGTTACTGATTTTATTTTAAGATCTGTGAGACAAAGGTAATAATCTACACAAGACTGGATAAGAATTAAGTGAGGTAACATATGTTAAGCACCTGGCAGTACTGACATGTAGAAGGTGCTCAGGAATGATCATTCCCAGGCCCTCATTCCTGTGTTCCTCACATTCATTCTGTGGAGAACCATGGGCTGCAGAAAACTTCTGTCCAATGTCACCTGAGTCCACTCCCCATTAGCTAGTCAGCACAGACCCGTGTTTTAGATGGGCCCACTGTGCACCACTGCCAAGAGCTTGTCCCTAAGGAAACAGGACAGACTGATTTCAGTGGAATAGACACTAGGAGATGTAGAAAGGTATTCGCTAGGGCCCATATGAATGGTCCTGTGAGTGAAAGAGCACAGGTTTGACAAGGTTAAAGCTTTTACAAGCTTAGATGCCCCTTAGAAAACTTAAGAAAAGAAATGTGGAGCAAGGAGTTTGCTGGTTAATGTAGCAAGAAAGTCCAGAGGGCCTATATGATAAATAGGACTAGAGACAGTATTCAGAGTGCTCTCAGAAAGCATGTCTCATGCCTTCTCCTGCTCTGCTGTCTTCCTTCTCTTTCCCTTTCTCAAGAATCACCTCTTTATGAAAGCCCCTGCTCAGCAGCTTAGCATACTCAGTACACAGAGGGAGTCTCTTTCTCAGTAGTTCCAGTGAATCCCTGAGCCACAATTTATTGGACCAACCTGGACCAGGTGACCAACCCTATACCAGTCATGAAGCCAAAGGGATGGAATTGCTAATTGGCCAGGCTTCAGGGACATGTCTACCCTTGGAGCTAAGATATATGCTGTTGTAACAGGGGAGAGGGAGTAGTTACAGCTCCCACCTGAACTCCATGGACTGAATGGGTGATGAGTAGTTTGCCAAAGAAAAATATGCAGTACTAAGTGTGCCGTGCCAGCACAGCCAAGGGTTCAGTGAGCCTGAGGGAGGGCGGCAAAGGATGTAGAAAAGACAGACAAAGAGAATAAGCTGGGTCTAGGTGGATCTTCCTTTGCCTGGCTGAGGCCACAGAGAAAAGATCCAGACTGCAAGTTAAGCCTTTATTTTATAGTCAGAGGTAAACAAGGTAATTTATAATGTTCTTGTAAGTTTCACTTGTTTTGGCAGCACTTGTTGCCCCTCCCACAGCCCATTAGCTACCCAGGAAAGATCTAGGGAGGGTCACAAGTTCAAGCTTAATTATGCTAAGAGGGCTGTGCCCTCTAAGCTGGGACTTGTTTGTGGCTTTGCCAATAGGTCAGTCCGAGGCTTAACCCTATAACCGCTCTCTACACTAAGATTAAAAGAAGCAAGAATAGATGCTAGAGAAACAGAACCTTCCAGAGGACCTAAGATACAGGGCAGGGTTAACTGGGCCACACGGCATCTCTGGCCAGTGTAGGAGGCCCTGGAGATGAGAGGAGAGCCAGGTAATTTCTAGGCACATGACTGCTTACAGCTCTCCCCCTGTCTGCCCACTAGTAAGTGGATCACTACCTTCCCACCAGCCTTTTCATACAGCCTCTAAAACATCCATGATTTATTGGCTTTATGACACTTCAGAAGAGCTTACATTTTTAGGGTGAGACTCCAGCTCTAAGTTAAAGCCACTCACCCTGTTATTGTCCTGCACAAGCCTGTGTGGACAGGGACAAGGGCAGAGCGCTGGTCATTAACACCTTCACTTGAGGAGCCTTATTTCTCAAAAGGTGCTCTGAATTGAGTAATAAAGACTCCTCAGAATCACAGTTTGTTGATCAGACCCCTGTGCAAGATCCTGCTGAAACTTGCCACACTGAAAAACAGCCATCCGTGAATCTTTTAATAGGTCCCTGATCCCTGGCAGATCTGCAGGTCTCTCTCCAGTACCGAGTTTCTTCTTACAAACAACTTTATTAAAGGCTTCTGGAAAGACTAAGTAAGTTGCTTTATCCACCACTTTATTTCAAGGACTTCTGATAGGTTCAAGCAGCATAATTTTGCTCACTTTAAGGCAGCCCCACCTGTTCTATTCAAATTTGCCCACGCAGGTGCCTAGAAGACTTGTGGGTGCTTCAATTTGCTTCACGGTCTTGACTGCTTCCTGAGACGCTACGCTGTGTCTGCCATCCCCTAGGATAAGCTCACATTCTTCCTCCAGCATCTGCAGAGCACAGTGAATGTGGCTATCATTAATAACAGAGCAAAGGCCCGCCCTTCTGGCCATGGCCCTACAAGCTGTGTTTAAGGGTGAGGTGGCTCCACACCACATCAATAAGACAGCCAGGAAGATTGGTTCTTACCCTATTCGTGCATTCAAATCATATACCGAGATGTTTAAAAATAACCATGCCTGAGCCCCATCCCAAGTTCTTGGGCATTAGTCCAGGTCATCATTTCTGATTCATCTGCAGGCTGCTATCACCGGGGAAGAAACACCTGCAAGTGTCCTAGGAACCGTGTACCCCATTTGTTTTGTCTTGGGTACCTGAGGAGGTCAGCTTTAAGGAGACCAAATCTCCTGTGCTTATTAAAAAACAAGCAAACAAATAAACAACAACAACAAAAACCTGTCTAGTCACAAAGGAGGACAGGGACTGATGAAGGAAGTGTGTCACCTAACTATAAAGGATCAGACCATCAGGGTACATTGTAAAGGGCAGTTTCACATTTCATGACAAAGTATCCACTTGAAGGCTTTTATTTGAAACTGAAAGAGGTCTAGGTACCCAAGGCAAAACCCACTTTATCAATTGCCCTCCCCTCCCTTTTTCTTCTTGCTAAAAGAACCCCAAGTTTTTTCAAGGCTTGGGGGGCCTTTTGCTTCAGAGGAGATGCGGTTCTCCTTCACCCCAGGGAATCTTAATTAACCAATCCCAACATGATGACCTCTTCTCTTTCTTATTGGTTGTTTTAGGGGTGTCATGTAATCCAGGTCTGATCAATGAGATATGAAGGGATGGAAGAGGGAGGGGGCAAGGCTTCTGGGATATTAATAACAAAAACACATGGGGAGAAAAAGAAAGGTGTCTTTTCCACCTCTGGGCCTGGAGCTACCAGAGCCATCTTGCAACCATAAGGAGGCTAGCTGAAGGATAAAGACACATACTGAAGATGGCAGAGAAGGAAGATGGAGAGCACCTAAATCTTTGATAACACCATTGAGCCACTTTCTTAACCAAGTAAGTGTAACACTGTTTTCTGTTATGTGAGATATTAAACATCTTTATTATTAATCCATTGTTAATAGCTGGGTTTTCTGCCCAAAGTCATGTGATTGGTACATTCCCACCTCCCTACAAGCATCATGATGCCAACTTCCCTTCTTCACTTCTTGAAATACAAATAGCAGCTTAAAGCAACACATTTTTATTATTGAAGTTTCTGAGAGTCAGGGGGTCAAAATTGGCTCAGCTGGGTCCTCTGCAAAGCTGGAGTTAAGGTGTTAGGCAGAGCTAGGTTCTTCTCATTTGGGGAGTAAGCTGGAGAAGGTTCTACTTCCAAGCTCCCTCAGGTTGATGGTGGAAATTATCTCCTTGTGGCTGTAAAACTCATGATAGCTTGCTTCTTCAAAGCCAGCATTGGACATAACAAGACAGTCTTCTAGAGACATAGAGTCTTATCCTATATAATAAAGAGCTAATATGCAAATGATCATCACGCCATCATGCCATCACGCCATAACGGCTCAGACACTCAACACTGGGGAGAGAGGAATGGGGACCAACCAGGCACAAATGAGCTCTCAAGAGAGGAATGGGGACCAGCCAGGCTGCAGCCCGTGAAAGGGACAAGCTGCCCTCCCCTCAGTCCTGGGCGCCTGCGACTGTGGCCCTGAAAAAGCTGCCAGCCCATGGTCCCCTGCAGCTGTGGCCAGCCTGGGCAAAGCCGGCCTGGGTCCTGAGTGCCTGTGGCTGGCCAGAGGGAGGGAAGCCCAGGTCCCGGGTACCTGCAACCGGCTGGAGGAGGGAATCCTGGGTCCCGGGTATGGGGCAAGGCAGAGGTGGTTAGGGTCGATCAGACCAGCAGGGGAGCAATTAGGGGCAATCAGGCCAGTAGGGGAGCAGTTAGGGGTGATCAGGCAGGCAGGCAGAGGTGGTTAGGGGTGATCAGGCAGGCAGGTGAGTGGTTAGAGCCAGCAGTCCCAATTGTGAGAGGCAATCAGACATCCCCCGAGGGGTCCCAGATTGAAGAGGGTGCAGAGCGGGCTGAGGGACACCACCCCCATCCCTGTGCATGAATTTCGTGCACCGGGCCTCTAGTATAACATAATTAGGGAGTGACATCACTTTTGCCACATACTGTAATGAATCAGAGCAGTGGGGTTAGAAGTAAGTCACAGGACTCACCTACATTCAAGGAAAGAGATCGCACAGAAGCATGAACAGTAGGAGGCAGGGATCATGGGGTCATCTTAGAATCTTTTCAGTTAGTTAGTGGCTCTCATGGAATTGGAGACCAGTTCTATCTTATTCCAATATTATTTATCTTCTTCTAATTTAACTATGAAGACTCAAAAATATGTTTATAAAAATGTAGATCTTTCTGGAAATGAAATATGTTGACTGCAGAGGTTCTAAATATCTTGAGATATCTTGCATAAGTTGGATAGTCATTTTAGGAGGATGTGGCTAAAAGGGTTTACACTTTAGCAAGGGTTTCATGGGGCAAGATGGGGGGAGAATGTTGTGGAGTTAGATGACTTCCAAGGTGCTTCTGATTCTTTCAGGCACATCACAGAATCACAGAGTTAGCATTGGAAAGCATGTTGAGATGAAGCCTAGCTCCTGCACTTTGCAGATGAGAAAATCAAGGTCTACAGAAGTCAAAATGTTTTATGTTCATTTAAGTTACTGATGGTAGAAAATGAATTTGCCTTTTTTATGTTGAGGTACTTTCCTTCTATTCCTATTTTATTGAATGTCTTATAGTCTAAATTGGAGAAAGCAGTAAAAATATAACATAATGGACAATAAGTGTCTTGTAATGAAATTATCTTTAACACTCAAGAAACCCAGAGGAAAAGAGGAACCTTAGGAATGAGATAAGCTGTGGGGGTAGATGATCCAGTTAGATTCAGCTCAGTGGACACTGAGTGTAAGAGACATCCAGGTGTTAAGTCTGGTATAGGGTTTCTCAAACCTTAATGTTCACGCTAATTTACCTAAAGACTTTATTAAAAGTTCAGCTCATGATTCAGCAGGTCTGGGGTGAAGCCTGAGGTTTCCCATCTACGCTAATAAAAGAGAAAGATGCTAATTGACCGTACCTCTGCTACACCCACAGCAAATCAGGAGTGATATGCAAATTAACTCAACAAAGATGACAGGTAAATTTGCATATGCAGGCAGCACGGGCAGCTCCTGATGCCGCCCGTGGGGTCCAGGTCGCAATTGGGGACCTGGGCAGGTGAGGCAGGCAGTGCCTGACACCACCCGTGGGGTCCAAGCCGCGATCGGGAACCCAGGCAGGCTGCACGAGGAGCGCCTGACATCGCCCACGGGGTCCAGGCGCAATAGGGGACCTGGGTAGTCAGGGGTGGCCAGGTTCTCAAGGATCACTGTCTGCCCCCGGGCCACCTGTGGACACCAGTGGAGCAGGCCCGGGTTGAACATTTTAATGAAAATAGGATGCCTGTGTCCCACCCCACCAAGCCCCGTCCCTGGCAGGAGAGGGCAGTGGGCAGTTAGGAGGCACCGGGGCTCAGAAGGGGCTGGGAGCAACCTGTAGGCGAGCTACCAGGAAGAGGTGCTGAACCATGAGGATGCAGAGGGCTGGCTAATGGAGGAATGCAAAGGTGCAGACGAGGCAGCTCTCACCAGCGCTGAGCTGGAAAAGTGCATCAACAGCCTGATGGTCGAAATCGCCTTTCTGAAGAAGGTGCACGAAGAGGAGATCACCGAGCTGCAGGCGCAGATCCAGTATGCTCAGATCTCCATGGAGATGGACATGTTCTCCAAGTCTGACCTCTCCGCCACGCTCAAGGACATCCACACCCAGTATGAGAAGCTGGCTGCCAAGAACATGCAGAATGCTGAAGAATGGTACAAGAGCCGCTTCACCATGCTGACCGAGAGCGCTGCCAAGAACATCTACGCGGTGCGCACTGCCAAGGACGAGGAGTCCGAGAGCCGCCACCTGGTCAAGGTCAAGACCCTGGAGATTGAAGCAAGCTGGGGCATGAACGAAGCACTAGGAAAGCTGCTGCAAGAGCTGGAGGATAAGCAGAACACCAACATTAGTGCTATGCAGGAAGGACAAAATCAACAAATTAGAGAATGAGTTGAGAACTACAGAGAGTGAAATGGCACGATATTTAAAAGAATACCAGGACCTCCTCAATGTGAGGATGGATTTGGACATTGACATTGCAGCTTACAGGAAACTCTTGGAAGGTGAGGAGACCCAGATCAGTTTCACCAGCATGGGAAGCATAGCCAGCAGCTACTCCCAGAGTTCCCAGGTCTTTGGTCGATCTGCCTAAGGTGGTTTACAGACTAGCTCCTACTTGATGTCCACTTGCTCCTTCCCTTCTTAATACACCAGCCAAGTCCAGGAGGAGCAGATCGAGGTGGAGGAGACCATTGAGGCTGCAAAAGCCGAGGAAACTAAGGATGAACCCACCTCTGAAGGAGAAGCTGAAGAGGAGAAGAAGAAGGAAGAGGCTGAGGAAGAGGAAGTAGAGGAAGAGGAATAAGGTGCCAAAGAAGGATTTGAGGACACAAAGGAGGAAGAAGAAGGAGTTGAAGGTGAAGGAGAAAATCCCAAGAAGCTGAGGATGAGAAGAAAGATGAAGGTGCTGGGGAGGAGCAAGCAACCAAGAAGAAAGATTGAGCCCTTAATTATTTCAGAAATAATCCTCCTGAAACCAGGTTAACCCCGTCACCAACCAAGCAGTTGAGTTCCCGATACTATATGAATTAAGAAGTCAATATATGTAACATTCTGAGGTGACTCAGGTTGGACATTAAATGTTGTGCTATGACTTTTCTCCTTATGCAGAGTATGTTTGCTTGCAGAGTGGCTTCCTGGCTTGCTGCCAGCCTGTGCATGATCCACGCTTATGAGTTCAGGATCTATGACAATGTGAATAATTCAGATGTTTACAATAAAAACACATGAATACACGAATTCACTAACGTTAATGTTAAACTTCATGGAAAAAGTAGTCCTTTGAATCTTTGGGGTTAGAAATTAAAAACCTCAAATCATGTGCAATAAACAGTAAATAAAGTTACACTGAATGTCAAATATATATATTAGGGGCCAGGAAACGTTCAAAGAACTGGGGAACCATTCCCAAATCAGGAAGGGAAGTCACAGGGTGTGTATTATTGCTACGAATACAATATTTCCTACTACTTACAATATATACAGTGTAATGTATTAGATGCCTTCCTATCGCATAAAGTACTTATTCTCATAGAGTAATACTGGTAGATATGTTATAGTTATGGCAATATGTCATAGCCTACTTATATTAATAAAAGGGTAATATGCTAATTAGACCATGAGACCTTCCAGACATCCTTCTGGACAAAGCCATAGTGGTGGGGTCAAGGCAGAGACAGTGGGGATGATCAGACCAGGACAGGAGGGCAGTTGGGAGTAATCAGGCTGGCGGAGGCGGCAGTTGGGGGCAAGCAGGCTGGCAGAAGGGACCAGTTGGGGGTGAGCAGGCCGGCAGGCAGAGTGGTTAGGGGTGATCAAGCAAGCAGGCAGGTGAACGGTTAGGAGCCAGCAATCCCGGATTATGAGGGAGTTGTCCGACTCCTGGTTTAGGCCTGATCCCACAGGGATCCCAGATTGGAGAGGATGCAGGCCAGGCTGAGGGACACCCCCACCATGCACAAATTTTGTGCACCAGGCCACTAGTTTCTAATAAGCCCCTAGACAATACAGATGCTACTCATTCTCAGACCATAGTATGAGTAGCAAGATTAATAAGGTATTTGGATAATCAGGGCTCCGATATTTCCTCTCCATTCCCTTCACCTCATTCCATTGTCCACTCCCTGGATAGGGGTAAGACCAGAGGCTGCTGCCAGGATGAGGAAGAGAGACACTGAAGGGATTTTAAGATAGGACCACCCTCACCAGAAGGCCACTGTAGATTGCTGTGGGACCTGGGAATGGAGGCGGTGTGTTAGTTAATGCAAAGATTTCATCCACGTCCATCATTGGATGTGGTGATTTCAGGGGGTGGGCAAGGGGGTGGAAGAGGGCATAGCAGGGATAAATGATGATGGGAAAAATAAAATAATAAATAAATAAATAATCTAATATTTTTAACTGCTTTTTTTTATTAGTTGGGGTAACATTGGTCAACGTGAACATATAAGTTTCAGGTATGGGTTTCCATGTTACAAGATTTGTATATTGTACCTTGTGCCCACCACCCAAAGTCAAATATTATCCTGCTACCTTATATTAGGACCCTTTCTCCCCCAACCCCACTCCCCCATCCTTCTGGCAATCACCATACTGCTGTTTGATTTCCCGAAGTTCAGTTTTATATCCCACATATGAGTGAAATCATATAGTTCTTAGTTTTTTCTGTCTAACTTATTTCATTTAGCATAATATCCTCAAAGTCCATCCATGTTTTTGCAAATGGCCCTATTTCATCCTTTCTTATGGCAGAGTAGTATTCCAAATCTTCCTTATCCAGTCCTCTATCATGGGACACTTTGGTTATTTCCATGTCTTGGCCACTGTGAAAAATGTTGCAATGATCATAGGGGTGCATATCTTTGTGAATACATGATTTTGAGTTTTTCAGGTATATACCCAGGATAGGGGTTGCTGGGTTGTATGGTAGCTCTATTCTTAATTTTTTGAGGAATTGCCAGACTGCTTTCCATAGTGGTTGTACCAGTGTACATTCCCATCAGCAGTGAATGAGGGTTCCCTTTTCTCCACAACCTTTTCAACACTTGTTATTTTTTATCTTGTTGATAATGGTCACTCTAACAGGTGTGAGATGGTATCTCACTGTAGTTTTGATTTACATTTCCCTAATTGACAGTGAGGTTGAACATCTTTTCATATATCTTTTGGCTGTTTGTTTGTTTTCTTGGGAGAGGTGTATTTTCAGGTCCTCTGCCTACTTTTTGATTGGGTTGTTTGTTTGTTTGGTGTTGAGTTTTATGAATTCTTTATATATTTAGGAAATTAAACCTTTGTTGGAGCTACTGTTTGCAAATATCATCTCCCATCTGGTTGGCTCCCTCTTTGTTTTGTTGTCAGTTTCTTTTGCTGTGCAGAAGCTTCTTAGTTTGATATAGTCCCATTCTTTTTTCTTTCTTTTTATTTGTTTGGGTTTTTGGGGGTTTTTTTGCCTTTACCTCCCTTGCCTTTGGAGTCAAGTTCATAAAATGTTCTCTACGACTGAAGTCCATAAGTTTGTACCTATATTTTCTTCTATGTAACTTATTGTTTCAGGTCTTATATTTAGGTCTTTGATCCAATTAATTTTTGTACATGGGAACAAACTGTAATCCAGTTTTATTCATTTGCATGTGGCTTTTCAATTTTCCCAACACCATTTATTGAAGAGATTACTTTACTCTATTGTGTGTTTCTGGCTCCTTGGTCAAAAATTATCTGCCCATATATATGTGGTTTTATAGCTGGGCTCTCTATTCTGTTTCATTAATCTGTGTGTCTGTTTCTCTGCCAATACCAAGCTGTTTTAATTACCTTAGCAATTTAGTATAATTTGAAGTCAGGTAGTGTGATACCTCCAGCTTTGTTCTTTTTCCTCATTATTGCTTTGGCTATTCAAGGTATTTTGTAGTTCCATACATATTTGATGATTTTTCATTCTATGTCTTTAAGAATGATTTTGGGATTTTGGTGGGGATTGCATTAAATCTGTATATTGCTTTGGATTACCTGGCTTTTAACTATGTTGTTTCTTCTAACCCATGAACACAAAATATTTTTCCATTTTGTTGTGTCTTTTCCAATCTATTTTAATAATGCTTTGTAGTTTTCAGTACATAGGTCTTTATGTTCCTTGTTAAATTTATTCCTAGGTATTTTATTCTTTAGATTGCTATTGCAAAAGAATTTTTTTCATTCCTTTTTCTGAAGTGTTGTCGTTAGTATAAAAGAAGGCAATGGATTTTTTCACATTGATTTTGTATCCTGCAACATGACTGTTAATTGTTTCTAATGATTTTGGTGGTGTCTTTAGGGTTTTCTATATACAGAATCATGTCATCCACAAAAGGTGAGTTTGACTCTTCCTTTCTTAATGGATGCCTTTTATTTCTTGTCTTATTGCTCTGGCTAGGACTTCCAGCACTATGTTGAATAAGAGTGGTGAGAGTGGACATCCTTGTTTTTTTCCTGATTTAGAGGAAAAGTTTTCAGTTTTTCACCATATTAGCTGAGGGTTTATCATAGATGGCCTTTATTATGTTGAGGTACTTTCCTTCTATTCCTATTTTATTGAATGTTTTAATAATAAATGGATGTTGTATCTTATCAAATGCTTTTTCTGCATCTATTGATAAGATCATATTATTTTTATTCTTTTGTTAATTTGTTAATTTTATTTGTTTATTTGTTAATTTGTTAATGTCAATTGATTGATTTGCATATGCTGAACCATCCTTGTGTCCCTGGAATGAACCCAACTTGAGTATGATATACTGTTTTTTGGATGTACGGTTGTATTTGATTAGCTAGTATTTTGTTTAGGATTTCTGTATCAGAGATATTGGTCTTTAGTTTTCTTCCTTTGTGTTACCTTTACCAGGTTTTGGTGTCAAGGCTATATTGGCCTCATAAAATGTGTTGGGTTATATTGGCTTCTTCTTCAATGTTTTGAAGGAGTTTGAGAAGGTTTTTAGTCTTCTTTGAAAGTTTGGTAGAATTCACTGGTGACGCCATCTGGTCCTGGACTTTTGTTTTTGGGAGGATTTTGGTGGTTGTTTCAATTTCCTCACTGCTGATCAGTCTATTTAGATTTTCCAGTTCTTAATAATTTAGTCTAGGAAGGTTCTATATTTCTAGGAACTTATCCATTTCTTCTAGGTAATTGAATTTGGTGGTGTATGGTCTTTTATAATCTAGTATGATCCTTTGTATATCTGTGATGACTGTGGTGACTTCTACTCTCTCATTTCCAATTTTATTTATATGGGTCTTTTTCCTTTTTGCCTTAGTGATTCTAGCCAGGGGTTTGTCAATTTTATTAATATTTCTAAGAACCAGCTCTTTATTTTATTGATTTTTTGTACAGTATTTTTATTCTCTATTTCTTTTAATGATGCTCTGGTTTTTATTGTTTCCTTTCTTCTGCTGACTTTGGGTTGCTTTTGTTCTTTTTTTTCTAGTTCTTTAAGATGTGATGTTAGGTTGTTTACTTGGGATTCTTCTTGTTTCTTGAGATAGGCCTGTAACGATATAAATTTTCCTCTTGTTACTGCTTTCATTGCATCCCAGAGGTTTTAATATGTTGTATTGTCATTCTCATTTGTCTCTATATATCTTTTGATCTCATCTTTTTTTTCTTCTTTGACCCAATCATTTTGTAGTAGTAAATTCTTTAATCTCCACAAATTTGTGGGTTTCTTCACTTATTTTTATCATTGATTTCTAATTTTAAGGCATCATGGTCAGAGAATATGCTTGGTATAATTTCAATCTTCTTGAATTTGTTGATGCTAGTTTTGTGACCCAGCATATGGTCAATCCTTAAGAATTTCCATGTACACTAGAAAAGAGTGTATAATCTGATATTCTGGGATGAAAGGTCCTGTAAATGTCAATTATATCCATTTGGTCTAGTGTTTGATTTAAGGTCAATATTTCTTTACTAATTTTCCATTTGGTTGATCTGTCTAGACCTATAAATGGAGTATTAAGGTTCCCCACTATGATTGTGTTTTGATCTGTTTCTCCCTTTAGTTCTGTGAGTAGTTGTTTGATATATTTCAGTACTTCCTGATTGGGTGTGTGTATATATATATATATATATATATATATATATATATATATTAAGAAGCATTATGCTTTCTTTATGTAGTGTCCCCTTTATCATTATAAAGTGTCCATATTTGTCTCTTGCTATCTTTCTTATCTTAAAATCTATTTTGTTAGATATAAGTATTACTACACCTGCTTTTCTGTGAATGTTATTTGCTTGGAAAATCATTTTTTAGCCTTTCATTTTGAATCTATTTTTGTCTTTGCAGCCTAGATATGTATCTTGAAGGCAACATATGTTTGGGGTTTGCTTTTTGATCCACTCTGCTATTCTGTGCCTCTTTATTGGTGAATTTAGACCATTTACATTTAAGGTAATTATTGATGTATGAAGATTTCCTACAGCCATTTTATCTTTTGTTTTCTAGTAGCTCTGTTTTTTTCCTTTGTGTTTCTGTCTGTTGTTTTTGTTTGGTGGTATTCCATACTTCTTTCCTCTGTTTCCTTATTTTTTAAGTTATATGTCCTTGTTTGGGAATTTTTTTATGTGGTTACCATTAGGTTTATAAAAAAATGAAGTTGCATATATATTATAGCTTTTTTTCTTTTGATTGCTTCTGATCATCTTCATTTGCCAGTTCAGAATGTTACCCTCTCCCTTTTTATGTTTTTGTTGTTTCAAATGATCCCTGTTTATGCTGTAAGTTTTTGTTGATCTTACTCTTAGTGTTGTGACCTTATGTTCTTTGTTTCAGTTAGAATAATTCCCTTGAGTATTTCCTGCAATAAAAGTTTTCTGGTGATAAAATCTCTCAGCTTCTGTATATCTGGGAACATCTTTATTTCTCCTTCATATTTAAAAGATAATTTTGCTGGATATATTATTTGTGGCTGGTAATTTTTCTCTTTCAGATATTTGAATATTTGATTCCACTCTCTTCTGGCTTGTAGAGAGGTCCTGCTGAGAAGTCAAATGAAATTCTGATGGATTTTCCTTTGTAGGTCACATCCTTCTTTTCCCTGGCTGCTTTGAGAATTTTTTCTTTGTCATAAATTTTTGACAGCTTCAATACCAAGTGCCTTGGAGAGGACCTCTTTCGATTGGGGTAACTAGGTGTTCTCTATGCTTCTTGGATTTGAGGATCTAGTTCTTTCCATAGATTTGGGATACTCTCATCCACTATTTGTTTGAATAGACTCTCCATTCCCTGCTTCTTCTCTTCCTCCTCTGCAATGTCTATAATTCTAATATTGCTTTTTCTGACTGATTCAGATAGGTCTCATAGAGCTCTTTCATTTTTTCTTTATGCTCAGGTCTCTTTCTTCTTCCCTGTGAGTCACTTCTAGATTCCTATCTTTGATATCACTAATTCTTTCCTCCATCCTGTTGGATCTGTTTTCTCTACTCAGTACTTCACTCTTAATCTCCTCAATTGCATGCTTCATTTGCAGGATTTCTTATTAGTTTGTTTTTAAAGTTTCAATCTCATTCATAAAGTACTCATTTTATTCATTGATTTGTTTTGAGTGCACTGAATATTTTCTCACATCTTGTTGAGTATTTTCAGAACTGCAATCTTGAAGTCTGCACCATTTATTTCACATATTTTCATGTGTTCCAGCTTGCTTTCTGGGGATTTTTCTCTCTTTTTTATTTTCCTGTCATCCTGGTTACCATGGTTATTCATGGTTTACAGATAATATACTCCTGGACCTGACTCCAATGGCAATGGGAGGCAAGTTTTGGGAGTTTAAGTGATGGCAGGGCTCTGTGGTTCTGTTTCTTTGTCTGAAACAACACCACCCAGTCTGACAATGTTGAGGCACATGACAGACACCTGTGCTCTGTCAGGGTTCTGCTAACTCAGCCACTGTTTGCTCTCTTACTGCTTGCCCTGCTGGGCTGCCCCTCCCCCTCTCCCCACCCCCAGCTCTTGGCTCCTCCAGGCTGAAGGAAGCACCTGCTGCCACATGCTTTCTCCCCTCTCCCGGCCAGACGAACTGAGCTTCCAGTTGTAGGGCTGCATTTGCAGGCTGTCTGAGCTTTTCCTCCATTTTATCTTCCCATTTATTCCTGGTTGCCCACCTTTAGATGTTTTAGTGTGTGGGTCTCTCAAGCGTGTTCTGGGTTGAGCATGAATTTCTTTGTTGAATTATAGTTGATTAACCTTTTGAAATTTCAAGGGAAGAGAACAAGGTATGTTCTCATGCTGCCATTTCTCTGATGTCACCTATAGGAATTTAATAATGCACATCAGTGTGTCTGAAAGCTAGGAACTGTGGCCTGGCAGGAGGTAATGTAGCTGACAGGTTTCAATTCAGAGAGTGAAAACAAAAGGAGGTAGGTAGGGGGTAAGACACTAGAAGGAGAATCAGGGCAGAATGAAGAAGCCAGTGCTTGAAGACAGTCTCCTAAAATGTCCTTTCCCTTTTCCAATATAACATCAAGGCCCACTCTAGAAAAGAATGAATTACAAATGTGCTGAGTTTCTAACCCTATGAGACGATTTCTCCATCATACATTCTAGGCCCAGTGCCCACATCATGTGAATTCTCCAGGGATCAACAAAAATGTTTGAGGTCAGAATATAAAATTATTGACTTCCAAATATGAAAAGGAACCAGCAAAATATAAATTAGTAATTGTTTATTGCCAAAATACAAATTTTAAATTCATTAATTGTTCAGTTTATTATTTATAAAAATTCCATTATACTTGGAAACCATTTGTAAGTTAGATTTGCTAACCTTGCAAAACTTCCCAAGCAGGCATGATGATTGCCAAGAAATCCTAGAAAATTATTAATTAAGTTGCTAATAGCCAATAATGTCTGACGCATCATACAGAAAACTTTCCTTATTTTACACAAAATATTTATTTTTTAATGCCGACTTTGGATGTGTGCATTAATACCTGTGATAATGTGATCTGAGGTCTAAGACTTGATACTAACCTTAAAAGGTGGCAGTTCTTTGTGAAAAACTATGAACTGAAAGAGGAATGTGAATTTCCAGGTGACAATAATTATCCAGGCAAAATTATGGAATTCCTAAGGTTTTACTCAAAGTAGTCTAAGAATAAAAGACACAAATTAATTCATTCATTGAACATTTTTATTAAGCACCTACTATGTGCCAGGCACTATTCTTGACAAAAGGGTACAACAGTAAAGAAGTTAGATAAAGCATCAGATAACAATGTACCTTGAGATAGAGTTCACTAGGCCAAACTCTCCCTACCTACCTTGGCAGAGCCAGGTGAGCCTTACTAAAGGAAAGTGGACCTTCAGGACACCATGGAAGGCCAACTTGCTTCAAGAGAATAAAGACAATTCACATAATTAAGTGCCTACTTTGTGCCAAACTGTACTAAGTGCTGTCTAATTCATTTCTGTTGAGCCCCCTCCCCTGACAACTCTGTGGAGTCTCTTAATTCTCATATTAACGGCAAGGAAACTGGGCTCAGAGGGCCTGGCCACCTGCCCATGATCAAATAGATAGTGAGTGTGTCACTTAGGATTCAAGCCCAGACACATTCCTGAGGAGTGGCCAGCCCTGATCACTTCACACTTGGGGAAAGTTATCTGAGCTGGCATGGTTACTGAGAACTAGAGACCTGGGCTATTCATGCTGTGCCTCTACTCAGGAACACAGGCCTACCCAGGCCCTGACTCTGTCAGAGAACCTCCAAGATACTGGATGTGTTTTGGCTCTGTCCTCACTTATCAGCCCTTAGATAACCTCTCACTGGCCTGGGGAATGGTTACTTGCATCTGGAGAACCCTTCTCTACCTTCCCAGCTCCTCTCATCCTCCGCATGATTATCTATAGCTGCAGCAATTCTTCGCCTCAGGATCCAAGTTCAAATGTCCTTCACGTTCTGACCAGCATGGCTGAGTGCTCCTTTTCTCTCTTAGGGTCCTCAGTTCAGGCCAGCTGCTCTCCCAGCCTCTGACAGGACTTAGCAGGCAGTGGATGTGCCTCTCCTGAGCTCTGCTGTCCAGCCAGCCCTGATCTTTATTCCTCTCCATGTCCACTGCCTCTCAGATGAGGCCTGGCCTGTCTCTCATGACTGGATGCAGAAGTACCAGAGACAGGATTTTCTCAAGACCAACTATCCAGGGGCCTTACCTGCTCACTTTCAAACACCTGACCTGGGTGTCCTCCTCTGCCAGCTTCTGGGGAAATGATTAATGATCCCCACATCTATGTGGTGAAGAAAACGGTCAGCCTTCTGCTTAGTTTGTTGGCTTTTATTCCCCCACTTTTTTCAAAGTACATAGGTATGAAGAAAGAGGCAACAGTAATTACATTTATTTTTCTTCCTATGAAGAGCTGGTCTAGAAAATCTGGGGGCTCCTAGATACTACTTTTAGACTCTTTCCCCTCAGCTTCTGAAATAGAAGTCAGTCTCCCTGTCCTTCTAGGGGCAGCTTCAGCACCATCATAAAAGCCTGGCCAGAAGCTATCCTGTCTTGTAGTAACAGCTACTGATCCCAGACAAAAATAAATATTCCAATGTAATCTCTCTCTCTCTCTCTCTCTCTCTCTCTCTCTCTCTCTCTCACTGGCTTTCTTTAGCTGGCACTACCCTTTGCCTACTCAGCATCTGTTCTCTTCCTCTATTGCTTTGAAAGCCTTCCCTTCTAAGCTCCCTGTGTCTTCCATCATCCAGCTGCCCTTTCATCCTGTGAGGATTTGGGATGGGGTAACTTGAGATGTGGTAGCCAAAAAAGAGTTACAAAATATGAGGTCCATAAGTTTTAAAGAGACCCTGCAAGCCTCATTGCTTTAATGGATTTGGAATTTATTTTTATAAATGATACTAGATACAAGTCCTCTTGGATTTTCTTCCAGATGGAGAGCCTGTTGTACTCACATTATTTGTTAAATAAATCATTCTTCATACATTGAATTGAAATACCTCTTTTTCATAAATACTCGTATAAAGTAAAATGTGTTTCTGAGTTGTCCATCTGTGTCCTAATATGTATAGTTGTTCCTAAGCTGGTATCACATGCTAATTTACTATGGTGGCTTTTCCATGTGTTAATACCTAATAAAGCAAACTAGAGGCCCAGTGCATAAATTCGTGCATGGGTGGGGTCTGGCCAGCCCACCCTGACAGGGGCCCATCAGGCTGGGCTGGTAGGGGGGAGGGGCCATGGGTGATGGGCCAGCTGGCCCCTCCCCCGATCTGGGGGGGGGAGGCAATTGGGGGTGGGGCCAGTCAGGGGGAAGGGCCACAGGGAGTTGGCCGGCCCTGCCTACGATCAGGGTTGGGGGGCGAATTGGGGGTGGGAATGACCAGGGTGCGGGGGCCTGATTAGGGCCCAGATTCAGCTGGTTGGATGCTGCAGTGCATGTCATAACCACCAGTTATTCTGGTCATTCTGGTCATTCCACTGCTCTGGTTGCTAAGCTCTTATGTATATAGACTAGAGGCCTGGTGCACGAAATTCATGCACAGGTGTGTGTGTGTGTGTGTGTGTGTGTGTGTGTGTGTGTCCCTCTACTGAGCCTTCACCCTCTCCAATCTGGGACCCCACGAGGGATGTCTGAATGCCCATTTAGGCCCAATCACAGTGAGATCAAGCCTAAACAGGCAGTCAGACATCCTTCTCACAATCCAGGATGGCAGGCTCCCAACCACTCGCCTGCCTGCCTGCCTGATTGCCCCTAACTGCTTCTGCCTGCCAGCCTGATTACCCCCTAACCACTCCCCTGCCAGCCTGATCGACGCTTAACAGCTCCCATGCCAGCCCAATTGCCCCTAACTGCCCTCCCCTGCTAGACTGGTCACCCCAACTGCCCTCCCCTGCAAGCCTGGTCAACCCTAACTGTCCTCCCCTGCAGGCCTGATCGCCCCAAATACCATCCCCTGCTGGCCCGGTCACATCTAACTTCCCTCCCTTGCCACCCTGGTCACCCCAACTGCCCTCCCCTGCAAGCCTGGTCACCCCTAACTGTCCTCCCCTGCAGTCCTAATAGCCCCAAATACCATCCCCTGCTGGCCCGGTCACACCTAAATTCCCTCCCTTGCCAGCCTGGTTGCCCATAACTACCCTCCCCTGCAACTTCGTTGCCCCTAACTGCCCTCCCCTGCAGGCCTGGTTGCCCGCTAACTGCCCTCCCTTGCAGGCCTGGTCCCTCCCAACTGCCTTCCCCTGCTGGCCTGATCGCCCACAACTGCCCTCCCCTGCTGGCCATCTTGTGGCAGCCATCTTGTGTCCACATGGGGGCAGCCATTTTTGACCACACGGGGGCGGCCATCTTGTGTGTTGGAGTGATGGTCAATTTCCATATTACCTCTTTATTATATTGGATTATATAGGACTAGAGGCCCCGGGCACAAAATTTGTGCACAGGGGGAAGGTCCCTTCAGCCCAGCCTGCACCCTCCCCAATCCAGGACCCCTTGGGGGATATCCAACTGCCAGTTTAGGCCCAATCCCCAGGATCGGGCCTAAACTAGCAGTCGGACATCCCTCTCACAATCCTGGACCACTGGCTCCTAACCGCTCACCTGCCTGCCAGCCTGATCACCCCTCACTGGTCGCCCGACCGGCCTGGTCGCCCCTAACTGCCCCCTGCCAGCCTGATCACCCCCAACTGCTCCTCTCCCCCCCCCCCCCCCACAGGCCTGGTTGCCCCACGCAGCCTGCTGCTTAGTCGTTTGGTCGTCCCTCACTAACCCCCCTGCCAGCCTGGTTGTTCCACGCAGTCTGTTTGGTCGTCCGTTCAGTTCCGACAGTTGCTTAGGCTTTTTTATAGATAGATGCCTCCTAACTTGGCCTCTTTTTACACTTTTACTGGCTGTTCATAGGTATTTTTTCCCCTCCACATGAAATTGAAGATCATCATAATCAATTATCCCCTCCCAAAAGCCCTCATTGGAATTCTAATTGGAATCGCATCCATATATCAATAGTGACATAATTGATTTTGTACAATAATAACTCTTCCACACATGAACATAAATTTTTCCAGTTTTAAAAGTTCAGATGTTGATTTATATTTTCCACTTTATATTATCATTTATTTCATATAGGGTCTGTAGTTTTTTTTCCATATTTTTAACATTTTTATTGGTGTTATAAATGAAATGTTTTCCTATTTTCATTTCTAGGTTCTTATTTCTAGAATAAATAAAAGCACTGTCCAACATTATCAAATTCTGTTAATTGTTTTAAGAATTTTTTAACTAGAATTTTTTGTTTTTTCTTTTTTTTAATTTCTTTATTGATTAAGGTATCACATATTAGTCCTCATCCCCGCATTCCCATCCCACACCCCTCCCCACTCATGCCCCCACCCCCCTGTTGTCCTTAACCATTGGTTAGGCTCACATGCATGTACACAAGTCCTTTGGTTGATCTCTCCCAAAGATCTATAATCATATTTGATTTTCAAATAGACTGCCAATAAATTGCATGTGATATTGTCTTACTGCTTTACTCTGCCTTCTCTGTAGCTCTCTCTTCTAACTCCTAATCTTGGATGATTTTGCTTTTTTCTTAATTGTGCTCAAGAAATGTTTATATGTACACTAGAGGCCCAGTGCACGAAATTCGTGCACGGGGGGGGGGGGGGTCCCTCAGCCCAGCCTGCACCCTCTCCAATCTGGGACCCCGCATGGGATGTCTGACTGTCCGTTTAGGCCCAATCCCACCTGCATGCCTGCATGCCTTCCTGATTGCCCCTACCCACTTCTGCCTGCCGGCCTGATCACCCCCTAACCCAGTGATGACGAACCTATGACACGTGTGTCAGCACTGACACGTGTAGCCATTTCTGATGACACGTGGCTGCTGAGGCGGCCACATGCTGAGGATGAAACATTTGCGAAATAATGTTTTTCCTCAAAGTGACACACTACCCGAGTTATGCTCAGTTTTTTGGCGAAGTTTGACACACCAAGCTCAAAAGGTTGCCCATCACTGCCCTAACCACGCCCCTGCAAGCCTGATTGATGTCTAACTGCTTCCCTGCCAGCCTGTTTGCACCCAACTTCCCTCCTCTGCCGGCCTGGTCACCCCTAACTGCCCTCCCTGTAGGCTTGATCACCCCCAACTGCACTCCCTTGCAGGCCTGGTTCCTCCCAACTGCCCTCCCCTGCTGGCCATCTTGTGGTGGCCATCTTGTGTCCACATGGGGGCAGGATCATTGACCACATGGGGGCAGCCATCTTATGTGTTGGAGTGATGGTCAATCTGCATATTACTCTTTTATTAGATAGGATAGAGGCTTGGTGCATGGGTGGGGGCCAGCTGATTTGCCCTGAAGGGTGTCCCAGATCAGGATGGGGGTTCCCTTGGGGCATGGGGTGGCCTGGGCAAGGGGCCTGTGGTGGTTTGCAGGCCAGCCACGCCCCCTGGTGACCCAAGCGGAGGCCCTGGTATCTGGGGTTTATTTATATTCTAAAATTGAAACTTTGTAGCCTGGAGCAGAGCCAAGCCTCCTGCTTTCTCCGTGGTGGCAGCCATTTCTGTTGGGATTAATTTACCTTCTATAATTGAAACTTTGTAGCCTTAAGCGGAGGCCTGGGCTGGCCAGGGTGTGGGGAAAGCTTGGCTTCCTCCATTGCCGGGGGCAACCCTAGCCTCTTGCTCTTTCCAGCTCCATGGCTGCCACCATTTCTGCTTGGATTTATGTATCTTCTAACATTGAAACTTTGTAGCCTTGAGTGGAGGCCTAGGCTGGCAAGGGCAGGTGGAAAGCTTGACTTCCTTCATTGCCGGGGAAACCCAAGCCTCCCTCCTGCTCTCTGTGGCCATAGCCATTTTGGTTGGGTTAATTTGCATGTTTGCTCCTGATTGGCTGGTGGGCATGGATGGTGGGCGTGGCTTGTGGGTGCAGCGGAGTGATGGTTAATTTGCATATTACTCTTTTATTATATAGGATATTAGTAATCTCCTCAAAAATCTTGTTTTTATATTTACTTATACATTTTACTCATTAGTTTTATATTTTGTTAACATTAGCTTTTGGCTGTGTTACCATATTTCATACTTATTTTGAATATCACTAAGAAAAATAAAACACTTTCACAGAATTTAGTGCATAAGGCCTTATCACTTAGAATGTTTATTTTGTACTTATGAGACAAACTCTTTTAGGTTTATGAGACATAAATTTAAATCATATATTCCTTTTATCCATCTATAAAAGGGAAATATGAAATGCTTAAAACATTTTTCATATGTCTTCTCATTTAGAGTCAAGCTCATTTAAATCACCATCCACTTGGTGATCAATGTCCCCATTCACTTCAGTTCTGTGCTCTGTGCTGGGGACACAGTGTTTCTCAAAGGAGAGATCCACTGTTTTCAAGATTCTCTTCCAAATTGCTGCTATTCATTCTGCAACCATCGATGCTGGTTCTCTCTCACTGGACGTGTCATTCAAAATACGTAGTTAGATTTCAACCAGTATCCATACTCCTTCTTCAAATAGTGTTTAAGTGGATTTTTGACTGGCGTGCCAAAGGGTTTCAGTCACAGCCCAGGAAATCAGCCACATTCTTATGTGTACAGGCAACAACAAGGTCACACTGCTACACGGTCAACATAAATTGAAGACACATTCTGATTTCAGAGATGTCAAAATAAAAAACAAAGTGGGTCTTAGAAGCAATGAAATATGACAATCCTTATTTCCTGGTTTACTTTGGTTTATTATATTTTTCTATGCTTGATTTTAGTTCTATAAACAATAAATATATTTAAGGCTATGAATTTTTCTATGATAATAGCTTTTGAAATGACTATAGGTTTTAGTATAAAGTATTATTTTCATTGCTTTTAAATATATTGTAAATTCAGTTTTGATTTTTGATTATACAAAGTGTTTTCTATTTATTCTTATTCTCTGTGTAGTGATATTTTGTTTACTTTCCAGTATTTGTTTTTAATTATATTGGATTCTGAATATACAATTTGCCTCATAAAATCTCCACCTTTAAAAATGTAATAAGATGTTCTTTTTGGTAATATATATATATAACTAATTTTATACATTTTTGTGGACATACAAAATGTATAATTTTATTCAAAGAAAATAAAAGTCATTAAAATGAAATTCATTAAGAATTAAAATCAGATTGATAGTTATTTCATTCAATCCTCTTAACTTTTTTTTTACTAGTTATGGAAACTAGAAAATTAAGGAGTTTTAAGATGTCCAGAGTTTGTGAGTAATGTGGAAAGTAAGTGGGACTGGGGAATGAGATTCTTTTTTACCCACATGTTCAAGCAGAGGTCAAGGTACAACCATGGCACTGGACGTGGGGATGGTGCACTCCTGTGGGCTGTGACTGAACAGGGCCATGAAGACAGCCTCAGGGGTCCTAGTAATACTCTGGTATGTTTTTTTGTTTGCTTTTTCATTTGTGTGCTTGATACATGGGCATGTTCAGTTTGTGAAAATTGCATGATGTTTGTACAGTTCTGTATATACGTTTATTCTTTTATAAAAGTTTTTTAATGTAACCACAAGGTAAATTTATTTAATGTCATTTCTTCATTCTTAGCCTATCCCCTTTTCTTTTCAACAAATATTGATCTAAAAGAAATATTGACTCCAAGTTTCGACCTTTGTTTATGAAAACTGCTTCACATCCCTGCTTCTTTCTTTCTTCATAGTCTTTCTCCCACATATTAGTCAGGATAGTGTAACCCAATATCTCTCTGACTGAACCTGCCCACACAGAGCTCTGTACAGGTCAGCTGAACGTCCCATGTCTTGTCTCCACGTAGAAATCATGATCTCTAAACATCACAGTAGCAAAGAAAAAAAAATGTGGAGCATCCACCTGACTTAAGATCCAGGACTGTAAGTGGCTCATGCCACTTCTGCCCTCAGCAGATGGCCTGAACCCAGACACACAGCCCCAAACAGCAAAGGAGGATGGGGCTGTCATTTTGCTTCTGGTCACATGACTTAATGATGTAGAAGAGCATATTTCACATGTCAATCCTACAATCTTCCCAACAGTTCAATATATCTCTCAATCCTGCAAACCAGCTCTTAAACTCATGAAACTGGTATCTTAATCTCTTTTCCTTCATCATCAAGCCAAGTGGTATATTTTGCTTTATTAAGAAAGTAAAAAGGGCCCGGCCATGGTGGTTCCATGGTTGAGTGTTGACCTATGAACCAGGAGGTCACGGTTTGATTCTTGGTCAGGGCACAAACCCAGGTTGCGGGCTTGATACCCAGTGGGGTGGGGGGTAGGGCATGCAGGAGGCAGCCAACCAAGGATTCTCTCTCATCATTGATGTTTTTATCTATTTCTCCCTCTTCTTTCCTCTCTGAAATCAGTAAAGATATATTTTAAAATAAAAAAAATAAAAGAAAACAAAAATATGGCAGTGTTCATTTCTAGTTAGGTTTGTAACTTCTCTAATTTTTCTTGGACATTCCTTAACATTTGTCCAATTTCACCTTTGATATTCATATATAAGCTATACATTAAGAAAATCAAAGTCCTGTGATATAATTAACAAATGACTTGATCATTTTCTCCTATCTATTCAAACCCATTCTGTGGGGCTAATTTTTCCCCTGCCCACTAGATAAAATTTAAGGCAAGTCTTATGGTTTTATGGTCAATCATCACCAATACATACACACACACACACACACACACACACACACACACACACACACACATACATTTCCTTTTCCAGCTACTTGTAGTTATGCAAACAGTCTCAGGTCGAAATTAAAATATCTAGTCCTTTGTACTAGTCACAGAATTCAACTCCATTTATAATTAAATCTTTTTTTCTGTCAGACATGCTTTGAAAAGGAAATAGGTGTGATCGACTCCTTCTCTGTGTCTTCACCATGAGCTTCTATCCTTCTCCACTCTCTAGGCAGTGTCTCCATCTTCTAGGCTTAGAGTGTAGGGAGAGCTAAGGGGCAGAAACATCCTCACGATACAGATACTTCACATGTTGGTGCGCTATGAAGGTTAATTCCAGCAATCCTGGAATGTATCTGCACTGATCTGCTCAAATAAGAAATGGCACCAAAAGGCATGATTAATAGTGTAACCTGAGAACCATGTGTCCAGACCGGGGTAATTCGTACCATCTCATCAGCACTGTTTATTGATAACAGTGAGGATGATTTGCACCTGGTCTTCATGAGACCCCCCCGCCCCAACAAGTTTCACCGCTGGGACATAGTAAGGATACACCTACCTGAGGTGTAGTGTATGGAATCCCCAGCCAAGGCTCTGCTCTGGGCTGCCTGGCTCCCAGGTATACAGCAATGGTTCCTGCAGGAGGAAGACAGATAGAGTTTGTGCCCCTTCCTTGCCCTTGGCTGTGATGCAGACTTCGGGTTGAGAGGTATATCCTTGAGGTAATGCTGGTGCTGCTTTACCCACTTCCTACAATAATCTGTGGGTTTGTAAGCACTGGAATGAGGGACCCTTTGAGTCTTCTTTAGACATTATGCCCCACCTGCCAGTCAGTGCCATCGACACCACTGCTTCCCAGGACTGGCAGTCATACACAACTAACTATTTCAAGGGCACTCTTGTGGATTCTTCAGAGACTCTGCCTAACACTGGATTTTCCCCATATAAATGGGCCCAGCATACCCCCCACAAACTCTCTGCTGGGTCCACTTTGCCTTCCAGCAGCCTTCCTGCTTGATATCTAAGACAACCCTCGTCATTTTTCTCACACTCATGGCAACATCTGATAAAACAGAAATATATTCTTTGTCCCAATCAACTTGGGGAGTGAAAGTAAGACCCTTTGCAGCACCTTTTCACTCCTTTGTCAGCAAAGTAAAGCAACAGCAGTCCTTTACTCTTCTATGCTTCAGGCATGACTCAAGCATCCACCATGGGGACAAATGTCAAACCCACTGCTGGCCCCAGTGAAGACCTAAAGTAAAATAAAAATCTTCCACCTTTCCAAACAAAAATTTTCTTCTAATTTCTATTCAACACTTTTATATCTTTAACTAGAGGCCCAGAGCACAAAATTCATGCACTGGGAGGGGGGTGTTCCTCAGCCCAGTCTGCACCCTCTCCAATCTGGGACCCCTCAGGGGATGTCTAACTGCCAGTGTACTGCTGGCTCCCAACCGCTCACCTGCCTGCCTACCTGCCTGCCTGATTGCCCCTAACCACTTCTCCCTGCTAGACCGATCACCCCCTAACCCAGTGATGGGCAACCTTTTGAGCTTGATGTGTCAAACTTCGCCAAAAAAACTGAGCATAACTCGGGTAGTGTGTCACTTTGAGGAAAAAACATTATTTCGCAAATGTTTCATCCTCGGCATGTGGCCGCCTCAGCGGCCTCATGTCATCAGAAATGGCTACGCGTGTCAGTGCTGACACGCGTCTCATAGGTTCACCATCACTGCTAACCACTCCCCTGCCAGCCTGGTAGACACCTAACTGCTCCCCTGCCGGCCCGATTGCCCCCCCCTGCCCTCCCCTGCCAGTCCGATCACTCCCAACTGCCCTCCCCTGCAGGCCTGGTCCCCCCCCAACTGCCCTCCCCTGCCAGTCCAGTCACCCCCAACTGCCCCCCCCCTTCAGGCCTGGTCCCTCCCAACTGTCTTCCCCTGCAGGCCCGGTCACCCCAAACAGCCTTCCCCTGCCAGCCCAGTCCCCCCCAACTTGCTCTTCCCTGCCAGCCTGGTCACCCCCAACTGCCCTCCCCTGCCAGCCCAGTTGCCCCCAACTGCCCTGTCCTGCTGGCCCAGTCATCCTTAACTGCCCTCCCCTGCCAGCCTGGTCACCCACAACTGCCCTCCCCTGCCAGCCCAGTTGCCCCCAACTGCCCTGTCCTGCTGGCCCAGTCATCCTTAACTGCCCTCCCCTGCTGGCCTGGTCACCCACAACTACCCTCCCCTGCCAGCCATCTTGTGGCAGGCATCTTTGACCACATGGGGGTGGCCATCTTGTGTAAAGGTGTGAGGGTCAATTTGCATATTACCTATTTATTATATAGGACTAGAGGCTCGGTGCATGAAATTCGTGCACGGGAGGGGGGGTGTTGTCCCTCAGCCCAGCCTGCACCCTCTCCAATCTGGGATGCCTTGAGGGTTGTCCAACTGCCCATTTAGGCCCGATCCTCTCACAATACAGGACTGCTGGTTCCCAACTGCTCACCTGCCTGCCTTCTTGATTGCCCCTAACCACTTCTGCCTGCCAGCCTATTCACCCCTAACTACTCCCATGCCAGCCTGATTGATGCCTAACTGCTCCCCTGCCAGCCTGTTTGCCCCTAACTGCCCTCCACTGCAGGCCTGATCACCCCTAACTGCCCTCCACTGCAGGCCTGGTCACCCCCAACTGCTCTCGCCTGCAGGCCTGGGTACCTCCCAACTGCCCTTACCTGCAGGCCTGGTTGCCCCCAACTTCCCTCCTCTGCCAGCATGGTCACCCCTAACTGCCCTCCCCTGCAGGCTTGATCACCCCCAACTGCCTTCCCTTGCAGGCCTGGTCCCTCCCAACTGCCCTCCCCTGCTGGCCTGATTGCCCACGACTGCCCTCCCTTGCAGGCCTGGTCCCTCCCAACTGCCCTCCCCTGCTGGTCTGATTGCCCACGACTGCCCTCCCTTGCAGGCCTGGTCCCTCCCAACTGCCCTCCTCTGCTGGCCATCTTGTGGTGGCCATCTTGTGTCCACATGTGGGCAGGATCTTTGACCACATGGGGGCAGCCATCTTTTGTGTTAGAGTGATGGTCAATCTGCATATTACTCTTTTATTAGATAGGATAGAGGCCTGGTACATGAGTGGGGGCTGACTGGTTTGCCCTGAAGGATGTTCTGGATCAGGGTGGGAGTTCCCTTGGGGCATGGGATGGCCTGGGTGAGGGGCCTGTGGTGGTTTGCAGGCCGGCCATGCCCCCTGGTGACCCAAGCAGAGGCCCTGGTATCTGGGGTTTATTTATATTCTACAATTGAAACTTTGTAGCCTGGAGCAGAGCCAAGCCTCCTGCTTTCTCCGTGGTGGCAGCCATTTCTGTTGGGATTAATTTACCTTCTATAATTGAAACTTTGTAGCCTTAAGTGGAGGCCTGGGCCAGCCAGGGTGTGGGGAAAGCTTGGCTTTCTCCATTGCCGGGGAAACTCAAGTCTCCCTCCTGCTCTCTGTGGCCGTAGCCATCTTGGTTGGGTTTATTTGCATATTTGCTCCTGATTGGCTGGTGGGCATGGCTTATGGGCGTGGCTTGTTTGTGTAGCAGAGTGATGGTTAATTTGCATATTACTCTTTTGTTAGATAGGATGGCTGAGGGAATAAGAGAGTGGTTTTGAACACTTCCTTGCAATTCCTTCATGGTGGTCTCATATCTCACTTTCTGGTGTAAGTGAATACCATGGTCTTGAAGCCTTGGAAAAATCAAGGATTTGAGCTCACATCTAACTGCTTCCATATTTCATATTCTTTCTACTATTTCAAACACCTCCACTTATATCAAATTAATGATACTATTCAGAATTTATTTAATACTGTACATTATAATAGCTTTTATTTGGGCCCTGAAAAAGATGTCTTGCTATACCCTTCCCTTCTCAGTGATTATTTTTTCCATTTTACCAAGAGCTGAAAAACCAAAGGAAGCTATTGGTTTTCCTTTTTCTTGCTCAAGTGGAAAATTTTAATTAGCTCTTAAAGAGTGTAAATAGTGAAGTTTTAACTTTTGTCAAACTCTGGTCTATAGCATTCATTCTTTTTTTTTCTTTTCTGGGTTTTGCCACACATTTTAATGTTAAAGTTTAAATTTTGTGTTTTTTTTTACATGCAAGTAATGTAAATAGTTTTGCCCATATGGGATCACTGATTATAAAAAGATGACATACCACAAGGGTTGTCTTTTTTAATTGAAAAGCTAACAACTGCATAGTTATATTTCCTCCCAAACCACAAACTGAGTAGTAACTGAGTCTCTAACCAACATAGGATTAAAAATGCAAAAACAAGTCCTCAGATTCAATTAAGAAAGCCCTGCTACATATGGGCTAATCAATACCAGTGGTATTCCTTGACTCCGGGAAGCTGGAAGACATCCTAATAATCCCACTCAGAACATTTACCTCAAGTAGCCTTTTCCAGCTCCCAACTCATTAATAAAGATAATACATTGTTAATTCTATTTCCAGAAAACTTTTGCAAGTTTTTTTTATTTACAATGCCAACTTTAAAAAAGTCACTAAACTAAAGTTAACTAGACAATTAACCAGGCAGAAATTGCTTTGCAAAAAGAGGGAAAGCCCAAAATGCCACTTTCTATAGAGAACCCACAATTCAGTTTTATTCAGAGCAAAGAAAAAAAGATACTTTTCATCATACTGGAAGAAACTCAGCCATAGGTTTGGAATCTGTACCCAAACTACACATGCAATGAAGACAATATTCTGCTAATACAATTGATTTGCTGCTGCATTTGTCTACTGTTTGCCTAATATTAACAATTATAAACAGAGCAGTGCAACTAGTATTTGGAACAATCCTTACAGTGTTACAGTGTCAGGCACAACTTTTCACTTCTCTTCACACCACTGGTTCTCTTTGCATACCTGGGCTTCCTCTTCTTCAGTAAAGTCATTTTTTATATTGAACGTCTTGCGAATCTCTTCAGGGGTTTTCCCCTTGATCATATTGGCAACAGTCTTGCATGTAACATTAAGCAAACCTTTGATGTCTAAATAGTTTGCAGAATTAGTTCAAATAGTGTTCCTTGGTCAACTTTGAGAAATTCTTGGTCCCAAACAGGAATATCATCTGTTTGCTTTTCTTTGTTCTCATCGTCCTCAGGAGGAGGAGGGTCATCCTTGTGGTGGGCAAACCACTGAATGACCTTTTTCAATATTGCTGCATTAACATTTGGTAGAGGAACTGGGTCATCATCGCCTTCATCATCCATTCCCAAATCTTCTAACATGGTCTTGATAGTCACAGATTGTTTGGCAATTTCAACATCAACTTCAAATATCTCTCCATCAGAACTCTGCAATTTAATTGAAGGCATGGTGCTCGGTCTCAAGGAGAGAGCGGTCGGGAGGCTGACGACCGGGCTGCGTCAGCAGGACCAAACGAAAAAGGTGGAGAACAAGGCCACTTACCTATGGCATTCATTCTTTCCTTAGAGAAATGAAGAGATTTGGTGAAGTACAAAAAAAGATTTTTTTTCTGAACAAATTGCTCAGAAGGGGCATTTGAAAGCCTTTGCTGCTGGTTACTGGTTCTGAAGCCTCTGTTTTCCGGAGTTTTATTTCCATACCAGCAAATATGTAAATGTCACCACATCCTGTGGGTGATGTTATTGTCTACATTCTGGAGAGTAAAGTCAGAGTTATCTGACACCCCTTCTCTCCCTGAACTTTGGCCAGGTGATCAGCCAACGAGAAGTCACTTAGGGAAATGTCTTCCCACAGCTTATTATTTCCCTCCCTCATTCTGTCCACTTCTTCCCACAATTACTCCACAGTGGAAGCAAATCAAGAGAAAATTTTTAGCAAAACACAATAGCTCCTCTTTGTTTTTTAATAAAAATAATCCATCTTCCCAACAACATTTACCCAACCACATAAAAGAGCTAGCAGGGCCTCTATCCAGAAAGAAGTTTGTAGGAATGACCCACAAACATAAATCTCTCGACAGACATTGCACCCTGCCATGGCTGAGCAGCAGTCTGGGCTTCTGCTCTGGAACTTTTACCCCCAAAGTGTTTAACTGCATGGCTTAAATAAGCACCATCACAATAGTTACTCCCACTTCAGGAAGACTTGAAATAAGTGTTTTTCTATAAATTAAAAAAGTTTTTTGATTGTTATATGTTGAAAAGGAAAAAAAAAGATTTTTAAAAGAAAAGTGTAAACACTTTCCCCTCACCATACCTCTTAGGAAATCAAAGTTAGAAGCTTGGTCATATATCTTCCCATATACTATATATATATGGCAAATTCCTTCACAGATATTTTTAAATGATATATTATAAACATTACTCTACCAGTGAATTCTTTTGCCCACTAAAATAGGTATTAAATTGGGTTATAAGTCTAGCTACAGGTAAGAGAGATCCAAATTAAGAAGACTGAAGTTCCTTTCTATTTGATTTAGCAATCCATAGGTAGATGATCAGGTGGCCTTCTGGAACTCTGCTCCACACAATGAGCCAAGCATCCAAGATTTTCCATTTTGTTGCCCACTCTCCCCAAGCAGTACCCCTCATCCACCTGGCCTAAGTTAAGTTTGCCATCAGAGCCATGTTCCAGGAAGTAAAATGGAGAAAAGAAAGAAGAAAGAATATATCCCACCCCTCCTTTTCAGCATCATATCTCATCAACCAGGATCTGGTTACAGGGCTAACCTTGCTGCAAGGAAAGCTGGGAAATGTAGTTTTTTCCCTGGAGCTATGTGCCCAGCTAAAAATTATGGAGAGAGATTTATTTGTGAGGAAGGTAAACACATGTCACTTTAAGTCATTCTTTTGAATAAACACATGTCACTTTAAGTCACTCAGCTTTCTAAAGTGTGGATGTATCATAGTTTATCCAACCATTCTCCTATTTCTAAAAATTTGCACTAATTCCAAGTTTTTATTATTTTCCCTTTGCCATGAGAAGCAAGAGTACTTGAATCTGAGTGGAGATTTACCAAGTATATTTAAACAAATGCACTGCATTTTAACTCTCCTTGAATAACAGATGAGGGGACTGTCAAGTCTCTTTTCTTCTGTATTAAAGAATCTTGAAAGAAGATAAAGAAACTCATGTGAAAGGTCACAACCCCCTTTGGATTTCCTTTGTCTTCTGAGTGCTTGTTATTCCCTTCCCAGTGAAAGGAGCTGTTGACAATCAAGCAAATGGAACTAGACCTACATACTTAACTAAGAGGAGGCTGCCTTTAGGGAAGAACAATGACCTTTTTTTATTCCCTTCAGATAATAGATTGTAAACTATATTCTGGAAGGTACACCCTTCAGTTTAATTTACACTTCAAAGCTGAGGGTTTGTAGCTATGGGTTTCCTAGCAAGAAAATGGCTTTGCGTTAAAACACAGATTCTCTATAACCTGAATGCACAATCATAATGCAGTCTTGGGAGGGGAATGGAATTAAGAGAAATTAAGGAAGAGAGAGAAAAAGAAGGAAGGAGGCAGGGAGGGAAGTAGAGTGGGAGGAAGAAAGGAAAAGTTGTGTAGCAACCTACAGGTACCAGTGGTATGTTCCAGCAAAAGGGCCTGTTAGTTAAATCTCTTTGGTTATAAATTAAAAAAATAACTCAAGTTGGCTTAAGAGGGTTGGGAGGACAGTGTATACAAATAGAGGAGTGAGGAAAGTGGTATTAGGGGAGAAGAGCCAACAAGTGGAAAGCTCTGAATATCTGCTCCTTTTTCCCCTGAAGACTAGACTTTGATGCTTCTCGGTGCATGTCTGAGCAGAAGGTGAACATGTCCCAGCTCCTGAGATTCTGTTCTCTCTTCAAAAGACCAGCTGAGACTTACTGGGTCATATTCTCAACTCCAAGTTCCTAAGAAGAAAATATTTCATTGGTCCAGCTTGGATCAGGGGCGCACCCTTGGTCCATTCAACTGTGGCCAGAGAGGCACAGTCAGGTAGTACAAACAGGGCTGCCAGGGCAGCATCCCTGTGAGTAAGTGTATTCTCTAAGAAAGCATGTTATTGTGAATGGGAAGAAAGCCAAGTTAAAGACAAAACCAAGTATCTACTCAAGTTTCTTAATAAAGGAAGGCTAAGATGTTCTACCTCAAGTAATATAAATTTCAATGTGATCCTGGCCATCTCTGAACATGTTTCCTGGATCAAGATTCAGGTTACAAAGTTAAAGATTAATTATAATGTATGTAACAGATCTTGTAAACAGTATACACAAATCTTAGCATTCAAACCAATAGGAAAAGTTCATTATTTATGGTACAATCATCTGAACACTACCCCAGATCACAGCAAGGGAGGTTTGGGGATTTCTCATCACAGGAAAGTCATTTAATCCTCACACATATAATGACCTACCTGCTCCTAGGAAGGTATACATCAGGACAAAAACAAGCTCAGGAAATGAGAGAGAAGTTAAATTTAGGAATAATAGTTCCCATATATAGCATGGAGTTAAGCTAAGTGGAACACAGAAGTGAAATGTTCTCCAATACCTACAGCATACACTTTATGGTCACTCCCATATATCTATCCACATGCCTTTTTTCCCAGACCTCCTTGCCCCAGCCTTCTAATCTTTCTCCTGCCAGTCTTGACCAACCAGTCTAGCCATTCTCCATCACCTAGGAGTCCGTTCAGATTCTTAATTTGAACCATTTCTCCTTCCATAAATGTATACAAGATACACCACTCAAAAGTCTGCCCTGTGAGGTTTAGGTATTTATCAGTTACACTAATCTCTGCCTTTCCCCTCAGGATGCTGTATTGTTTTTTTATTTACAATTGTTTAACTAACTTGTTGCTGAATAACAAATTATCACAAAATGTTGGGTGACTTAAAACAGCAACCATTGTATTAGTCAGCACTGTTCTGTGAGTCAACAGGAGCTTAATTGGACCAGCCTTCTGTTGGTCTTGCTTGGAGGCTGTCATGCAGATGCGGTCAGATGGCAGATAGGCAGGAAATGTCCAAGATAGCTTTATTAAGGTGGCTGGCACCTTAGCAGAGATGGATGGGAGACTGGGACCAATCTTTCCATGTAGCCTCTTCATGTAGCTACCTAAGCTTCTTTATATGGCAGCTGGAACCCAAAAAGCAAGCATTCCAAGAAGACAAGGCCCCGTGTGCAAACTCTTATATAGTCTTTGCTTGCTCTTGCCTGTTCTAATCCATTTTGCCAAACTCAGAGTCAATGTTGGAAAACACTATACAAAGGTGTGAATATTGGGAGATAGCTCATTGAGGGCCACCAAAGCAACTGCCTATTTGGCCATTAGGAGAAGAGCAGTTCCAAAGTCTTCTACTTGGCTCTTTCCACTACAATATTGCTTAGCTTACAGGCCAAGAAATAAATATGGCAGTTCTGCAAATCACCAGGGATGTCTGTTCCAGGGAAATGACCTCTGGATGAGTCCATGAACTCAGTGTACTCTGTGAGTTGGACCTAGGCTATCTAACAGGGAGGGGTCCCAGGTATTAATGTCAACTCATACTTTGCTGCAAATAATCTTTGAAATGTTTGGGTATTCCCCTTTAGCCAATATACAGTTAACTGAGTAAACCATGGGAGGCCATTGGGGGAACTATTGTCACATTCACCTGCCATGTTGCTGCAGGGTCCTTCCTCCTGAGGAGACTGCCTCCCCTTCAGTTGACAGGTTCCATGAGCAAAAACTGTCTCAGGTCTGGAAACTGGACAAGGGACATCATAAATTGTTATTGGGTAGTTCACTCAACCTCCCTGTTTTTCTACATGTAATGTTTTTTTATTGATCTCATGCAGGAAGGAAGGGGGAGAGGGATAGAGAGAAGACGGAAAGAGAGAGGGAGAGAGAGAGACAGAAAACATTGATGTGAGAGAGAAACATTGATCAGTTGCCTCCTGCACCCCCAAGAGGGGAGCGAACACGCAACCTGAGTATGTGCCCTGACCAGGAATTGAACCCACTACCTTCTGGTGTATAGGATGGCACTGCAACCAACTTAGCCATACTTGCCAGGGCTAATATCTTTTTATTTTTATTAAATTGAGCAATCTTTTGTTGGCTGCCCATATATCTTACCTGGAGGGATGCTACATTTTAATAACCGTTTTCATAGCTCCCAGTGGGCCAGGGCTTCTGGCTACCACCTTGACCTTGCCATGAATTATAATAACTATGCCCTTTTTGCTTCTGATAGTTAAGTAAACTACTAACTCACCTTTAACCAACTTTATATTTCCCCTTCAATGTCACCCTTACTTAGTCCCCATGTAGGCTAGAGATTGCTGCTCTTTTTCCTCCCTTCTCTGACCAGGTGATATTGTGACTTAACTCTAGTTATTGGTCTAGAGAAGAGGAAGAGATAAATCCCAGATGAGCAATGTGTAGCTTTTCAAGGCAGAGGCCTTTGCCTTGCCTTCAAGAGAGGGGTACACTGGCCTTTAATAATGAGGTCTGTAGCTATTTCTACAGGCTCGGAGAGTTCAGGGAACTCTGGGGATTAAGATTTTCAATTACATTAACCCAGATGACCCCATCCCAAGGCTCAGAGTCCAACCTTTCTCAGCAGGACCCTGACCTTGGGGCAGCAGATTTGCCAGGATTTAAAATCCAGTCTGTCCTGGAGCTCCATCCCCTTTAGAATTAAGTCCTAGACTTGAGGGTGCATTTTTTTTCTGCCCTTTGGCTGAAAGATATGAGAATTTCTTTATTTTTGTCAAGGAGGCCATCTACTTACTATATCTCAGCTTAAATTGGTGATTAATCACCCTCAACCTTTCCTTTCCTCAATGCCTTTATATTCCCAACCATCATTCAATTCCATAATCCTAACAATTTTTACTTCTCCAAACTTCTCAAATGCTGAGATATTGCATCTTCCAGTGAATTCCCTTCTACCAGTATCCCAGTTCAGTTCACCACCAGTGACATTTTAGCAATTGCATGATACCTCATAGCAGGGGGCTACCACCAGTGATGGGGTTATCATTGCCACTTGGCTGGTGATCCAGCCCCAAAATCATATTTTGGATTCTGCTTCCTAAGACTATGATTGGCACCAACGTTTGCAGTGGGCTCCCTGGTAACAACTCTGAGATGAAGGTTTATTGAGTCGTCTTTTGGGGAACAACTCCTATAAGCAAGCAGGGTGGGCAGAGGGGAAAGTTGAACTATGATGCAGTGACTACAAAATCTCAGCTGATCCATGGGGCTCTAAAACTGGAATGGCTCTTCAGACACATCCCATAATGAGGCAGGGGTATCGACAATTTGTATGACCACATCAACCTTTCCTTGGAGCAAGGCAGCTCCCTTTATCCAAGGACCATTTGTGATGAGGGCTCTTCCATGAGCCATCAGCAGGCAGCATGTCTGCCCACTAGATAATAAGTGCCTCGGTCCTCATGGGAGGAGCTGGAAGGCACATCACGGCATCTCTTATAAAGCCTAGAGAAGAGAATTTATTATACCAAACTAATTGTCTAAATACACTTATTAACAATAATGAGGCCTAAGAAAGCATAACTATGTTTCAATGACACTTAAAGACCTTGCCAATATACAATAATGGCATGATAATGAGACAGATAACAAATATCTAAAGCCTAAAAGCCTCAAAAACCTAAAATCTCATAACCAGCCAAAGAACCAAATTAAAAAGTAGACCCAGCCAGTGCCATTGACCAGGGTTCTGGTTTAAATCATTTTGAACTTGAAAAACAGGTCATATGTCCAGACCAAGAATCTGCTGATACATCCAAAACCTGCCATCTAAGTCTGGTAACATGACTACTTCTCTGGGGAGGTAAAAGAATGGGAGTGAGAATGAGGACTGGGCTATTTCCATAGCAATAAACTCTTCTTTAACCAACTTGATATTTCCCCTTCAACACCATTCCCCCTTAGTCCAGCATCCCACTCATACTTTCTCCATTTTTCCACATGTTGGCCAGAGATTGCTGCTTCCTTTTCTCTCTTCTCTGACCAGGTTATATTGTGACTTAACTCTAGTTATTGGCTAGAGAAGAGGAAGAGATAAATCCTGGATGTGGCCCAGATGAGCAATGTGTTGCTTTTCAAGGCAGAAGCCTAGAAGCAGTAAGGCCCAGAAGTCACTACAGTAAGAATAACGTCACAATCGCTGTGATACTTGGTGTGTCTTCCCTCCTACTTAGGGTGTTTAGGTCATTAGGAGAATCTGATACATTGGACTTGGGAAAATTAACTGCTCAAGAGTTTAATTAAATAAGTTTCTAAGTTTGGGAGGAATCGCTCCTCAATCTCCTAAATTTTACTTATTAGTGTGTTAAATCATGTGTAAATATTTAGAGGAAAAGTAATTATTTAGTGATTGAAGAAATGTCTATTGCCTCACAAATCTAAAACATTGATAAATTGGACATCAGCGGAAAGGTAGGTAGTAGAGAGTGTTCCACTCCAAGAAGAAGAAGAAAAAAAAGCCCGTCAGAGAGTAAATCAATAGAGACCATAAATGAGAAATAGCCTTACCCCAGGGTTGGCACAGAATACATTCTTGATATTTGTTGATACTGTTTAATGATAAAATCCCTTATATTCAAAAGACAGTACCAAGCAAAACACAGTTCAAAACTAAATATAAGTACCAACTTTCCCCCTATTATATTCCTTATGTCCCTTCACCACAAATATTTATGAAATTCTCTTGGTTGGCCATGACATAGGAGGAGCTTTGTATCTGGTTCTCGCTTAACTCCTTTTATCCTTTGTCTTCCCAGAAGGCAGCAGATAAGGTGTGCTACAGGGCCCAGTCAGTGTCATCTGGAATTGGTAATTAACTGAGACTTTTATCCAAAGTCATTTCTACCCAAAAAGGCTGCTCTATTTCCAGGGTGGAAGAAAATCAGAAAAATGAAAACAAATTCAGATTTACCTTTGTGGGGAACAATAAACAGAAAACACTAAACTACTAACAGTTCAGAGAAGCCAAGAACAAGACAAAGATTCTGATTTTAAAACCAATCCCCTCTGGAGTGTGTTTTAAGTACTCGGGCTTCCACAATGCATGCTGCCCACAGCAACTCTCTTAGAAGTGTCAAAGCAAACCCCAGTGGGGTTGTTTCCTTTGCAGAGTAAAGCAGTTAAGCTCTGCACTGCGACTGGATCACTGTTCCTCTCCTGAAGTTTTTAATCCTCAAGTGAAATGTAGCTATGAGAGCTTCCTGGTTCAATTCAAAGCCACTTTAATGTCAAGAACAAAAAGTGAGTCCACAATGCCCATTCTGTTTTCACCAATCTGTATGTATTTTGGTTTTTCCTTTTGTTTGATTTTTTTTCAGACTCTCCATTTCCTTTTAATTTTATGTTGAGTTAGTATTTACTTTTCAAGTCACTCTCCTGAACCAACATTTTGATAATCGTTAGCTAAGTCGGCCCAGGCTGCCCTAGCAAAAGAAGGTACAAGTGTGAGGTGGCTAGTCTGCATCTGACTGCCGTCACCAGGCATCCTTCGTTCCTAACAGATCCACGATGAGGAGGCCACAGCCTGGACACAGAAGTTTCTTGACATCTAAGGTAGTTTCCATGAGGTGCTGAGAAAGAGAAGAAATAATTCTGGTCTCCAGAGACTGGGCATCTAGTGCCAACGTGGCCTGTCACTAACGGGCTATGTGCCTTGGGCAAATCACCTCCCCTTTATGTGTCTGAGTCACAATTGGAACTGCCCCTTGTCTGGGAAACCTGGAAAGAAAGCCCAGGTGTTCCCTCAGGGGAGTGTCCCCTGGCTCAGCACAAAGGACCCCACACCCAGACCTGCCCCCAACCACCCTGAGAGCCCCAAGTGAACTCCCCTTTCTCTCCTCTCTTAAGCTGTTTTTGGACCTGCTTAGGATCTACTGCTCTCACCAGAAAGCCCTATTCTGCCAGGGCATTGATCATACCCTCTTCAAATGTAGGGGCATTGATCTCGGCATGTGAACCAGATTTGGGGTTGAAATCCATCCAGGTTCTTCAGGGTGGTGACAATAAACAGTCCCTGAGGTCTTTGCTAATTAGAAAGCAAGTCCACAAAGAGAGCTGACACAAAGAGAGCTGCATGTTGAAATTAAGTTTCTAGTAGTACCTTAAAAAAGTAAAAGGGAACAGGTTAAATCAATTTTAGTAATATAGTTTATTTAACCCAATAGACCCAAAATATTATCCTTTCAACCCGTAATCAATTAAAATACTAAGAAGATATTTTGTTTCAGACTTATTTTCCCATACTAAATCTTTAGAACCTGGTCTTTTGCACTACAGCACATCACAATTTAGCCACATTTCAAGTGTTCAAAACCCATCAGTAGCTAGCGGCTACTGTTTGGGGCAGTGTAGATCTAATGAGATCCCAGTGAAGTCCCCAGACTCTTAAAACTATTGTTGTTCCAAAAGGTATTGGCATATTCATCAAAACTAAGATGTCATCAATTATAAGATGTGTTCTTGTTTCATATACCACACAAAAAAATAATTGTAAATACCATAAATTATCAAATCAATTCAAAATTTGGAGATATTAAATTATGAGAAAATTGTGTACCTTAGAACTGATTGCAAAAAAGAAAACTAGATATATGGTAGTTTCCCCTGAAAGGCCTGACCCAAGGGGACGAGGTTGGGTGGGAAAATCCATGTCTTTCTTGCTGTTGCCCTTCCCTGTGAGATGCTACTTCTGCCTTTTGACCCTCTTCACTTGATTCCTGTCCATCCTTGTCATCATTAGAAAGTGCTAATTGAGTTAAAGGAACCCTTGAAATGACACTTATTTCCAAAGAGGATGTCTGTGAAAGATGTCAAGCCGCAACCTGCATGGCTAGGGTTCAGGACCTGGAAAAGGGCTGTGCACAAATGAAGAGACTAGACAAGAAATATGAATTTGGAAATTACAGGTGGCCAGGTGGAAAGTCTTTCTCAAGAGGAAAGGCTTCACTGGTGCCCAGGCCCTGCTAGCTTTTTATTCAATTTTAGACACACATCTTGCCCTTAGTCAGGCAGGCAATTCTGGTAGCAGACAGACTATCTAAAAGGTCAGTAAATATTAGTAAAGATTCACTTTGAGACTATTATTTCAGGAAATTGCTTGAGGCTCCATTGTCTCAACAGAACAATCGGTGCATAGCTTTAGCCCTTGCCAAAGCTCAAGGTCCATCAGACTTCTGGGTTCCTTGTTTGCACTTTCCTGATAGTGTGGACAATGGATAGCTTCCAGCAGATGTCTAAATGGAGAAATTTATTGAGCACTCTGCTATGCAGTGAGCTCACCTACCTTCCAACAGCCCTGTGAATTAAGCATAATTTTCATTTCCATGAGGAAAAATAAAAAGCAGATTTAGAGACTCAGAGAGGTTAAGTAACTTATCCAAGGTGTCAAAATGGCAAGTTCAGCTTTCAGACCTAGCTCTGTCTGACTTACGAGGCCAAGTATTTTCTCTATAATCAAGAGGAGGTGAAATGACAGGCTCGGTTCCAGAAGACAACTACTTACCTACTTCCTAACGGGCTATCAGATCCCTTCAGGAAGGACTAAGGATTGAGCTGTCAGTGGCTTCCTGCATCAGAAACATCATGAAATGCCAGCTCTGGCCACAGTACTGGGACATTGGAGGTGATTCAGCAGGCTTCCTTTGCAAGACTGCTAGAAGCACTTGGGACTGACAATCCCTTTAAAATTAGTGCCAGCCTAAGCTCCAGTGAAATGCCTCAACGAGCAGGTGCAAGTACACATTTCTGGAAGTATGACTGCACAGGTGAGTGAGCGGTCACCATCCTTCACTCAGGACATGAGCGGCAGCTGCAGTTCTCAGGAGCCAGCTGCCAGAGTTGGGCAGAAGGACTTGTTTTTCTCTGCCATGGGCTTGACAGCAGCAGCAGAAGACCTCACTCAGGTCCTTACAGGCCAGCCAGATTGAATCCCATCCCAGCTCAGATGCTGAAATGTGGGAGGGGAGTGTTTTTCAAGAGAACCGGGGTCCAGACAGAACGCAGCATTAAGTGATGCTCCGGAGCACCCTGGCGAAGAACTCACCTCTCCGCTGCAAGTGTGGATGCACTAGAACTGCTCCCAGGAGCTACTATCACTGGCAAGTTGTGACTGTCAGGGAGAAAGTGCACAAGAAAAGAGCAGTAGGATGCCTTAGGAAAGAAATAATGATAGAGAAATAAGCGCAGAGATGAAAATAGGAGGACAAACGTCCTTCAGACAAAAATCAAAGTTCACTCAAGCTCACTCACCAACTAATGGTAATTTGACATCTGCTACTTTAGTAATAAAAATAACAGACATCGTTACTGATGACTTGCAGTGTGCAGGCCCAGTGCTGAGAAACCTCATCTCATTTCATTCCCATAGCGCTCGCCACTGTCTGCGATTATCTTGGTCACTTCTCATTTATGATCTGTCTCCCTCACACAAATCTAAGCAGGGAGGGTTGGAAGCTTGCCCATCTCACTCAAAGCTAGCTCCCCAGAGTCAAGGAATGGCGCTTGGCACACAGCAGACACTCAATAAAGATTTGTTGAAAAAATTCTTTTTTTTTTCTTTACAAGGATTCAGTAATAAAAACCTTTTGATCCTAACTTTACAGATAAAGAAACAGAGTCAGAACATCTCAAAGTTTCTTAGCTAGTAGATGGCAGAACCAAGATTTGAACCTAGATCTTTACGAACAAAACCTATTCTTCAAAACATCAATGGCCAGTTAGGAAGCTTTAGCTGAGGCTCTCAGATGGCCCCATAGAAACAGGCTTAAGCATGAGAAAATTATACTACATAGAAAGTACATCAGAGGACGTAGTCCCAGGATTGAGCATCATCAAGGACATAGCTTCTCCACCCTTCTCTCTGACCTATCACTTGCAGTATATAGTTGTCCTTTTGGGTTGTTGGCCCCCTGACAGTCCGAGGATGGGTACCACAGGTGTAGGCACCATCTGCAGACAACATCTGACAGTATCACTGAGAACAACTCTATCCTGCAAATCTTTTTCAGAATTAGGGAAATTTTTCCAGAAGCAGCCCCAGCAAACTTCTCCACTCATCTTATTGGTCAGAATTGCATCTCTTTACCAAACCCAACTTAAACACATAGTAAGAGAAATGAGATGACCATAATTACCTTAGACAAATAAATATTCAACCTTGAAAGCTAAGAAGGGGCCACAGCCTCTCTCCCTGGACAAGTTCTGTTAATGTTTCAGTTATTGTTACTTAAGAAATGTCCTTAAACTTTAAACAACACTGACAGTTATTCCTGCAGATAATTTGGAAAGAGCATGAAAAGGTAATATCTGCTTCACAGCAGCAGGGGTCTCTGGTGGGAAGGCTGAATAGCTAGGGACTTGGAGTTAAATTGCTATGAACATCTCTGGGACAATCAGATTGCTCTGGCATACCACTCGTTACCAGGTTCCGTGCCTCTGTGTGCCTGCCTTTGTATCCAGCTCAGCTTGTGCTGTCAATACTAGAGATGGCTCCATACCCAACTGGTGAGCTTAACAATGCCGACATTCAAATTGCTTCTCTGAAACAGCCCAGGACATACACACTTCGTTTTCCAGAGAGCTGGGGATAAGATACTCAAATGTAGCCAGCAGGCAATAATACCTAGAACACCTTTCATGTACTCAAAGAATGACATTGCCCTTCTGACATGTTTGCCCACATTTTTTTTAAGGGAGAGGAAAAAATAATCTCATGCTATTAATATTGTTCTTTTCTAGGCCAAGTAATCTCCTGTTGGCAGTTTCAAGGTGGCTGCAATTGTAAGTGTCTAAAGGGAGATAAGCTCTCCCAGACAGAACATTTAGCTACAATGATAAGAATCACACACACAGAAGAAGGAGCAATGCCTCCAGGTGGGCACTATTTATTAACTCTACTCTCTTTGCTGAAAAAAACTCCAGCAGCTTTATCCTGGTGAGACTTTGTCTCTTTAATCATATCTAACCTGGCCATAGCATCCCAATTCTCAAAACTCAGGGTATTTTCTCTCTGGCCATGTAACCATGAATGGTAATTTTAGAAAATTCTGAAATGATCTCAGCAATGGCAATGTGATATTCAGTATTCATCTAAAATTCTCTACCCATCTGTTTTCTTCTAGAGCAACATGGGAGAGAGAAAAAAAAAAAAAAACAATAAAGTTGTTACAAATGAACCAGGGAAGAAAGAAAGGACAGAGAAAGGAAATGAGAAAGTACAAAGGAAACAGATGAAAATGAAACTTGGAGAACTCTGCCTGGACAAGGCTGGCAAAGGGAAAGCACAGTCTTCCTCGAACACCACAGAATTCACTCCTTTGTCCCAAGGATGTACTCGAACCTTCTCTGTGCCAGGCTCCAGGTGCTAGGAGCAGCAGCCCTGACTAGTAAGCACACAAGTAGAGGCATATTTACAGACAGCCATGGGAACCACAAAGAAAATCCACGAGTGCTGTGAGGGTGTTTAACTGGGAGACCCCACTTACATTGGCAGACGTGGAAGGCCAACCAGAGTTGGTGAAATTTGCTCTTGAGAAACATTGGGAGCCTGTAGAAGTGGCTGAAAAAGAGGCAACACTTGTGGTCGTGCTCAGCTTCAGGGCCTGACCCCAAAGGCAGCAGGAAGAGAAAGGGGAGCTAGTGCCATTCCTGTGGAAGGATGGAGTGAGAAATCCTGGTGAGCAGCTGCCCAGCGGCGCTGCCCCAGAGCCCTGGCTGCTTCTGCTTGCAGGATGCTGGTTCACACTGCCTCTTCCTTAAGTCTGCAATGAAGTCAAAGAAAACTGTTTGGTTTTAGAATTCATATTACTCTCTCTTTCAATCATGTCACTTTCATAGCATTTTCACCACTCTTTATCCACATGAAGCGCTCCTCCCGAAGCATGTAATTAAATGCTTCCCCAGAACCCGATTGGAAAGGGGGCTTTGCAGTAAGGTCTTTTCCACAATGAAATGAGAAAAGATTTCAATGTGTACAAACAGAGTGAATTTATGTTACACCATCTTTAAAAAGAAAGAAAGAAAAGGTTTCTGAGGCTGGGAGAAAACTCTTTCTCTTCACCTTAGAAGTTCCTTATGAGGATTTACCTCACAGAAATCTCTAAGAGTACTACATTAGTTAGCTGCAAACTTAGTTAATGTTACATAAATTTTGTGCAAAAGGCCTCATACTGACCCTCAAATCTTGGATCATTTTACCTCACTCAGCATGGCCACAACTTCCAGATGCTGGGAGCCTGGACAGAGCTGAGAGGCACAGCACAAGAATGAGTTCATTAATTCAGGCAACGTGCATCCTGCCATAAACATTCCATGTGCAGTTTCGAACGATGTATCTTAACACCAAATGAAATTGAAAACATTTTTATGGTGTATGTCCATAATACATTTCTTCAGAGTGTGCTGTATTTTTATCTGTAAATATATTAAACTCTTCTTCGAGGGCTTACTTATGCATCACCAGTTCATTTTTTGTGACAATGAAAAAACAAAGCTTTCAAAAATATCCATGTAAATGTGAGCTATTAAGGGCTGCCACCACTGAGTTGGAGTTTCATTGTTCTTGATACTGAATCTGTTCAAAAGCAGTAGAAGTGTGCAGGTTAAAATCATATATGATGTAGAAATTATGCCTCATTTTTCTAGGGATGAAAGGTCTCACGTGCACCTGAAGCTCTGCTCTGAGTTATTCTGTCCTGGCCACAAAGCTTTGGCCACTTTGTTGCAAAAGAATTTCCAGCTAAGCTTTATAATCCACTTATAGAGATCAAGCAAAGGCACTGTCCTTCATGTTTCCTTTTTAATCATGAGATGAAAATTATTGTGTTTTTGTTTTGTGGGTTTCAAGGAGGCATTAAATGCTTGGTCATGCTCTCAGAACCTCATTTTCCTACTGATCCTGCTGTTCTTAAGAAGAGTTTGGCAGGGATTTTCAAAGCTGCTCCGTTCTTTTGTCTCACTTCCCTGGAGCTTTGCAAAATGGTAACAGTGCCCAGAGCTCCATGCCTCTGACATGAGGCCCACCTCCTCCTACTAAGGGCTCACATCTCAGCCCTCCTTTGTAACAGCAACAATGGCATTGTGAGGCAGTTTTCAAAATGAGGAGGTAAAGAAACAATCCCCAAATGAAAGAACAAGAGAATTCTCCAGAAGAAGAGTTAAATGAAATGGAGATAAGAAACTTATCAGACATAGAATTCAAAATAATGATGGTAAAGATGCTCAACAGCATGAGAAAAGATATAGTAACTATGAAACAGAAATTTAAAAAATGGCATAGCACAAATAAAGAACACATTGGAAGGAATACATAGCAAATGAGAGAAAGCTAAGGATCAAATCAGTGAATTAGAGGACAGGGTTGAAAAAAATCACTCAATCAGAGAACCAAAAAGAAAAAACAATTAAAAAACAGGAGGAGACCTTAAGGGAGCTGTGTGACAATGTGAAACATAACAATATTAGATTAGCAGGTGTGTGAGATGAGGCAGAAAGAGAGAAAGGGATAGAGAATGTGTTTGAAGAAATAATGGCAGAAAACTTCCATAACCTGATAAAGGAAAAAGTCACACAAGCTCAGGAGGCACAGAGAACCCCAAGCAAGAAGAACCCAAACAAACCCACGCCAAGACACATCATAATTAAAATGCCAGAAATTAAAGACAAAGAGAGAAACTTAAAGGCAGCAAGAGAAAAGCAAACTGTTACCTACAAAGGAGCTCCCATAAGGCTGACACCTGATTTCTCATCAGAAACTCTACAGGCCAGAATGAAATGGCATGAAGTACTCAAGGTAATGGAAAGCAAGGGTCTGAAACCAAGATTACTATATCCAGCGAGGCTGCAGTAAAAAAATACATGGTGAAATAAAGAGCTTCCCAGACCAAAAAAAAAAAAGGCTAAGGAGTTCATTGCCACCAAGTTAGCATTACAAAAAATGCTTAGGGGACTGCTATAATGAGAAGAAAAAATAGAGAGAGAAACGTAGGCAGATAGAATTAAAATGCAATAAATAAGTACCTATCAATAATAACCTTAAATGTAAATGGCTTAAATACTACAATCAAAAAACATAGGGCAGCTGAATGGATACAAAAACATGAACCAACTATACGCTGTCTACAGGAAACCCACCTCAGAAAAAAAGACACAGGATGAGAGTGAAGGGATAGAAAAAAATTTCCATGCAAATGGAAAAGAAAAAAAAAAAAGGCTGTGGTATCAATATTCATATCTGACAAAACAGACTTCAAAATGAAGGTCATCACAAGTGACAACAAAGGTCACTACATAATATTAAAGGGATCAAACCAACAAAAGAATATAAACCTGGTAAACATATGTGTATCCAACACCAGAGCACCTAAATATACACTGAGTGGCCAGATTATTATGATCTCTCAACACATAATAATCTGGCCACTCAGTATATATCCTATATAATAAAAGGCTAATATGCAAATTGTCCCCTCGACCAGGAGTTCGACCAGCAGGCAGGCGGACCAACCGCCCATGTCCCCTCCCCTTGGCCAGGCTGGCCGGACCCCACCCATGCATGAATTCATGCACCAGGCCTCTAGAGTGTGTGTGTGTGTGTGTGTGTGTGTGTGTGTGTATACCTATATATACTGAGTGACCCGATTATTATGTGTTCAGAGATCATAATAATCTGGCCACTCAGTGTATATGCCAATAAGATGGACAATGTGGATGAAATGGACAAATTCTTAGAAAAATACAATCTCCCAAAACTGAATCAGGAAGAATCAGAAAGCCTGAATAGGCCAATAACAACTGATGAAATAGAAGCAGTAATAAAAAATAATAATAATAATAATAAACTGCCAGCAAACAAAGCCCAGGTCTGGATGGCTTCATAGGGGAGTCTTACCAAACATTCAAAGAAAAACTAATAGCTATACTCCTCAAACTATTCCAAAAATTCCAGGAAGAAGGAACACTTCCAAGCTCTTTTATGAGGCCAGCATTATCTTAATTCTAAAACCAGATAAAGACACTACAAAGAAACAGAATTACAGGCCAATATCCTTGATGAACATAGAAGCTAAAATCCTCAATAAAATATTAGCAAATCATATTAGGAATATATTTTTAAAATCATATACTGTGACCAAGTGGTATTTATTCCAGGAATGCAAGGCCAGTACTATATTCACAAATCAAAAAATGTGATACATCACATAAACAAATTGAAAGCCAAAAATCACATGATCCTATCAATAGATGCAGAAAAACCATTCAACAAAATCTACCACTCATCTTTTATAAAAACTCTCAGCAAAGGGAGCATATCTCAAAATAATATATGACAAACTATAGCAAATATACTCAAGGGGCAAAACCTAAAACCATTTCCCCTAAGAACAAGAAAAAGACAGGGATGTCCACTTGTACTCAATATAGTACTGGAAGTCCTAGCCACAGTGATCAGACAAGAAGAAGAAATAAAAGGCATCCAAATTGGAAAGGAGGAAGTAAAACTCTCATTATTAACGGATAACATGATATTATACATAGAAAACCCTAAAGACTCCACCAAAAAACTACTAGATTTAATAATAAGTGAATTTGGCAATATAGTAGGATATAAAATCAACATCCAAAAACTGATGGCTTTTTAATATACCAATAATGAATTCTCAGAAAGAGAAACTAACCAAATAATTCCATTTACCATTACAACAGAAGAATGAAGATACTTAGGAATAAACTTAACCAAGGAGGTAAAAGACTTGTACTCAGAAAACTATAGGATATTGATAAAAGAGATAGAAGAAGATATAAACAAGTAGAAAAATATACTATGTTCATGGAATGATATAATCAACATCATTAATATGTCCATACTACCCACAGCAATCTACAAATTCAATGCAATCCCTATTAAAATACCAACAGCATTTTTCACAGATCTAGAACAAATACTTCAAAAATTTATATGTAACCAAAAAAGACCCCAAATATCTGCAGCAAGTTTGAGAATAAAGAACAAAGTTGGAGGAATCACAATACCAGATATCAAGTTATACTACAAAGCTACTATAATCAAAACAGCCTGGTACTGTCACAAGAACAGACATATACATCAATGGCACAGAACAGAGACCCCAGAAATCAACCCAAGCCATTATGCTCAATTTAATTAATATATAACAGAGGAGGCAAGAGCACACAATGGAGTCAAAACAGTCTGTTCAGTAAATGGTGTTGGGAAAATTGGCCAGATACATGTAAAAAAATGAAACTAGAACACCAACTTACACCATACATAAGAATAAACTCAAAATGAATAAAAGACTTAAATGTAATTCTGGAAATCATAAAAATCCTAGAAGAAATCATAGGCAGCAAAATCTCAGACATCTCTTGTAGCAATATGTTTATGTATACTCTGAGTGGCCAGATTATTATGATCTCTGAATGCATAATAATCTGGCCACTCAGTGTGTGTGTGTGTGTGTGTGTGTGTGTGTGTGTGTGCGCGCGCGCGCGTATGTATTAGAGGCCCGGTGCATGAATTCATGCATGGGTGAGGTCCGGCCAGCCTGGCCAGGGGGAGGGGACAGGGGCGGTTGGCCGCCTGCCTGCTGGTCAAACTCCTGGTCAAGGGGACAATTTGCATATTAGCCTTTTATTATATAGGATATACACTGAGTGGCTAGATTATTATGCGTTCAGAGATCAAAATAATCTGGCCACTCAGTGTATATCTTCCAGGGCAAATAAAACTAAAAAGAAAATAAACAAATGAGACTACATCAAAATAAAAAGCATCCGCACAGCAAAAGAAACCATCAACAAAATGAAAAGAGAACCCACTGTATAGGAGAGCATATTTGGCAATGATACATCTGATAAAGGGTTAATATCCAAAATATATAAGAAACTCATACAACTTAACAGAAAGAAGACAAACAATTCAATTTAAAAAATAGGCAAAGGACCTAAATAGACACTTCTCCAACGTGGACATACAGATGGCCAAGAGATATATGAAAAAATGCTCAGTTACTGATCATCACAGAGATGCAAATTAAAATGACAATGAGGTAACACTTCACACCTATCAGAATGGCTACCATCAACAAATCAACAAATGACAAGTGCTGGCAAGGATGTGGAGAAAAGGAAACTGCTGGTGGGAATGCAGACTGGTGCAGCTGTTATGGAAAACAGTACGGTGTTTCCTCAAAAAAATTAAAAATGGAACTTCCATTTGACCCAGTGATTCCACTTCTAGGAATAAATCCTAAGAAACCTGAACCACCAATCAGAAATAATGCAAGTACCCCTGTGTTCATAGCAGTGCAATTTACAATAGCTAAGATCTGGAAACGGCCCAAGTGCCCATTAGTAGATGAGTGGATAAAAAAGCTGTGGTACATTACACCATGGAATATTATGCAGCAGTAAAAAAGAAGGATCTCTTACCCTTTGAGACAGCGTGGAGGGACCTGGAGAGTATCATGTTAAGTGAAATAACCTAGTCAGAGAAAGACAAGTGTCATATGATCTCACTCATATGTAGAATCTAGTTAACAAAATAAACTGATGAACGGAGTGGTTCCAGAGACATGGAAGCATGGAACAGAGTGTGGAATCTTGGAGGGAAGGTGGAGGAAAATCAACCAAAGACTTTGTATGCATATATGCATAACCCATGGACACAGACAATAGAGTGGTGAAGGCCTGGGGTGGAGGGGACAGGGCGCGGAAGGGGACATATGTAATACTTTTAACAATAAAGATTTAATAATAATAATAAATAAATAAAGCCAATTTATTAGTAAGTTTAATTTCACCTGCCACCTTAATTTCCCTTTCCCCTTTCAGGTAACATATTCCCAAGAAGTTCTGGGGATTAGGATGTGGGCATCCTTGGGGGAGGCCATTATTCTGCCGGCCACTCTATCTGAGCCTGGTTCTGAAGTGACAGTGCTAGTCCCAACCTCCCAGCACTGTCGGAAGTATTCCAGGAGACTGCTGACTCTGCAGGCCAGGGGCTCTGAAAATGCTGCCTGGATCTGCCCTGAGCACCAGCTGAATATTGAGCTCTGCTTCAGGTGCTACCCAGAGTCACCAGGGATGGAAGACATCACCATCCCCACTGTAGAGCACCTGGCAATGTGACTAGGGCAGTAGGACGTCATCAGGGAAGCTTGTGCCTTGGACAGCAAAACAGTAATGGGAGACTTTAATTGACCCCAAACTGGGTGGGCAGCTGCTCCACAGAAGAGAAAACTCTGGGTCAACTGGAAGGAGGAGGGAAGGAGGAAAGGAAGGTGTGTGCAAGAGCTTTCCTAAGCTACAGGGACCAGGTGGGCACTGCAGGGGAAAATCACACAGGGTTCCAGGTCCCGTCCTCAGTTTAGCTGGGAAGATGGACCAGTAGTGATCAGTGGCACTATGGTGTGATGGGCACTTTGATAGAGCAAACCATGGCAAGGTATGAGCACAGGGCATGGTTTCCAGCCAGTGCTTGTTTGTTTGAAAATAAAAATTTTTTTAAAGTAAATTACTCTCTGCACCTCAGTTTACTCACCTATAAAATAAGGATGATAATAGTACCTGTCTCATAGTATCATGGGAATTAAACAAAATAATGCTTTTAGAGTGCTTAGAAAAGTTCCAGAAGAGAGAAAACTGAAAATGCTGTCATTGTCACATTGGCAGTCGAGAGGAAGAAAGCAAAGCAGGCACTGGAGGCACCAAGGACTGAGGTCAGTGGGTGACAGCAACAAGGTGGGATAGCAGGTGATAACATCTGATGACAGGCTTCAAACGGGATAGTCTTTGAAGTTGGAAGCAAAAGCAATGATTAATTAGAAGGAGCAAAAGGCAGCTAAAAAGAAATTTTTTTTCAAGTGCTAAGGTCCATGGTGTCTGAAATCAAAAGTCTCTCCTTGAGGAGACTGAAGAGGAAGCAGTGTCCTCAGGGAGAGCCAGGCTTCATGTAGAGCAGGAAGGCCAAGGGAGCATTCAGGGAAGTGGTGAGGATGTATATCTGTTGATGACAGAGTAGGAACCCCAAAGGGCACCATGGAAAGGTTTGAACAGATGAAGAGAAATGGAAGAGGGATTATAGGTTTCAGGATGTACAAAGCAGTATGGCAATAAGGGAACATACAGTGAGGGGTTATATGATGGGAATTAAGAATTAAGAAATAATATTCATAACCTCCATGGGGTTGGTCCAGGAGTCTCTCAAGAATAAATGGGGGGCCTGGCCGGTGTGGCTCAGTGGTTGGGTATTGTCCTGTGTGCCAAAGGGGTCACCAGTTCATTCCTGGTCAGGGCTCATGCCCAGGTTGGGGGATCCATCTCCAGTAGAGGACATGAAGAAGGTAGCCAATCAATGTTTCCCTCTCTGTGATGTTTCTATCTCTCCTGCTCCCTTCCTCTCTCTCTCTAAAATCAATAAAAACATTGTGTGTTTTTTTTTAAAGAAGAAAAAATGTGGTAAGACCCAGAACCAGCTGTCCATTCTTATGGTTCAAAGTGGAGATGGCAGGGGCCTCCCCAGAGCTATTCTGCTGGGCAACTCCACTCCCTATGCAAGTTTCAAAAGGTATGAGGTAAGGGGAATGAAGGGGATATCCTTCCCAGTTATCACCAACTGGAATCATGAAGAATTAGAGCAGCCATCTGTGATCCATTTATGGGAGCCCAAAGGGCATGTATTCTCTTTCAGGAGCATAAAGTCTAGGCCACCTGACCCTGAGCAATTAAAAGGTACCAGGTTCTTGACATCTCTCCTGCCAAAAAAGAAAAGGACCCATTACTAGCCTTTACAGTCTGTTCAGGCTGCTATAATAAAATTACCATAGACTGGGTGGCTTATAAACAATGTTTATATGTCAAAATTCTGGAGGCTGGGAAGTCCAAGATCAAGGCACCAGCAGATTCAGTATCTGCTGAAGGCTCACTTCCTGGTTTGTACATAGTTAGCCACCATCTTCTTATATCCTCACATGGCAAAAGGGGCAAGGAAGCTCTTCAAGTCTCTTTTATATGGGTATTAATCTTCATTTCTTACCCTTTCCCCTCACCCTTTCTGCTCTAGTCATTCTGGTCTCCTTCTGTCCTTGGCCACACCAGGCATCTGCCCACTCCAGGCCTCTTGCACTTTCTGTTTCCTTGTCTCTGGAATATGTACATGGCTTGTTTCTGCGTTCCCTTTCACTCTTTACTTAAATGTCATCTTATTAGAAAGGACTCCTTGATCCCTTCCCACATAAAATAGAACTTTCATTCACACAAATGCTTTCTGTCTCTTTGTGCTGTTTTATTTTTCTCCATTACAGCTTTCATCATCTACTATACTAAATTCACTTTTGGGGGTTTTTTTCCTGCTATATTTCTGGCATATAGAACTATTCCTGAATCATAAATATCTGTTGAGTAAATTAATGAGTTCGAACCTTTACTTCAATGTATTCTATGTACATGGCCTCAAGTATGGAACTAACCTCGCTACAGTCTAATTTCTTCATCTATAAAATAATGATATATCAAAACTAGAGGCCCGATGCATGAAAATTCATGCACTGGAGGGGGGGCCCTCAGCCCAACCTGCACCCTCTCACAGTCCGGGAGCCCTCAGGGGTAGGAGGCGACCCAGTGATCAGGGGAAGGTGATGCATCCATCACACCTCTGCTGCTGCCACTGCCAGTAGTGCAAGCCTTGGCTGATCCTAGTTACCTGAGCCTCAGGCGGCTCTGGGTGACTGGGAAGCCGCCATCCAAGGCTAGCCTGCACCTTAGACATGGGCTGGGCAGTCGACATCCGAGGCTTGCCTGCGCCTTGGGCCGGCTCTGGGTAGCTGGGGGGCTGAGGGCGGGTCCGGCCACACCGTGCACTTGCCACCTCCCTGGTTGGGCTGAAAGGACTGGGGGACTCTGGCAGGGCTGAGGGGACTGGGCACCACCATCTTGTGGCTATGGGCACCGCCATCTTTGTGATGGTGTTATGGTCAATTTGCATATTCCATCTTTATTAGATAGGATACCTTTCTCATACTGTTTTTGCTAAGTGGCAGAATATGGGTGAAGTGCCTCATGACGTGCCAGAGTTTGATAGGCACTAAATGAACCATGTTGCCATTGTTGTTGTCATCAATCAATGTTACTTCAGCAAACTGTGGTCAAGAATTCCATCTTAGAGTCAGCATAAAACCATTCTAGAAGTTTCACACACCCAACTCTATCCCCATGCTTGCCCTGTCCAGGCAGATCCTCAGTCAAATATTCCCCAGGTCTATGCCAGGCTCAAGCTCACCGGCAAGGCAGAACCCTATTTTCTCAAGGAGAAAATAGCTCATCCAATTCCATCTTCCAGGACACCAGGGTGGTATTCTGTGCAATAAAAGTAATGTACTATATGGTCCTCTGGTGCCATGGCAAAGAGAATTCATTTTTCACAGTTCACAAGTTACTTCCAGAGAGCAGGTCCAAGTCTAATGAAGAGCTGAAGTGCAGCATTGAAGATCTATGTAACAGTGGCTCCCAATTGTCCTGGGCCTCGGGAGCCAAGTGGAGGGAGAGAAACATGATGAGAAATAATGAGTGCGAGAAAGCAAAGTTGTCCTCTGTGTTGCTCTGGAGACTGTTAACTTTTTGTTCAAAAGGAACCAAAAGAATGGAAAGGGAATGGACAGACTCCCATGACTAAGGTATGGAGAGGACAGAGCCAGAGGCCCACACCAAGTCAGAACCAGGTGTCCAGGAAGAACCTAAACCTGCCTGCTATTCAGAGAGCAGAGGAGGAAGGGAGGAAGGGAGAATGGGAAGAAAACGGGGAAACATGGGGAGGGGAGGGGAGGGGAGGGGAGGGGAGGGGAGGGGAGGGGAGGGAAGGAGAGGGGAGGGGAGGAGAGGAGAGGAGAGGAGAGGAGAGGAGAGGAGAGGAGAGGGGGGGAGGGGAGGGGAGGGGAGGGGAGGGGAGGAGAGGAGAGGGGAGGGGAGGGAAGGGGAGGGGAGGGGAGGGAAGGGGAGGAGAGGAGAGGAGAGGGGAGGGGAGAGAATACAACTTATTTTTTAATTTTTATTGAATTTATTGGGGTGACATTGATTAATAAAATAATATAGGTTTGAGGTGTACATTCTATAATATATCATCTGTATATTGTATTGTATGTTTACCACCCCAAGTTAAGTCTCCTTCCATCACCCATTTATTCCCCATTTACCCTCTTCTACCTCCCTCCACCCCCTTTTCCCTCTAGTAACCACCATCCTATTGTCTGTGTCTATGAGGATTTTTTCTTTGCTTTATCCCTTCACCTTTTTCACCCAGCCCCCCAACCCTCCTCCCCTCTGACAGCTGTCAGTCTGTTCTCTGTATCTATGAGTCTGTTTCTATTATGATTGTTAGTTTACTTTGTTCATTAGATTCCACATATGAGTGAGATCATATGGTACTTGACTTTCTCTGACTGGCTTATTTCACTTAGGATAATATTCTCTAAGTTCATCCATGCTGTCACAAAAGGTAAGATTTTCTTCTTTTTTATGGCTGAGTAGTAATTCATTGTGTAGATGTACCATGGCTTTTTTATCCACTCATCTGCTCATGGGCACTTGCTGCCTCCAATCTTGCGAATTGTAAATAGCACTGCAATGAACACAGGGGTGCATATATTCTTTTTTTTAAATTTATCTTTATTGTTGAAAGTACTATAGATGTCCCCTTTTTTCACCATTGACCCTTCTAGCCTGCTCCCACTCCAGGCCTTTACCACCCTATTGTCTGTCTCCATGGGTTATGCATAGCCTCCTCTCTAATAAAGAGGAAATATGCTAATTGACTCTCATGCTGTCGCAAAGATGGAAGTGCCCACAGTCAATAAGGAGGGAATATGCTAATTGACTGCCCCACCCTCAACTATGGCGACGCCCACAGCCAATAAGGAGGGAATATGCTAATTGACTGCCACACCCTCAAAGATGGTGGCACCCACAGCCACAAGACGGATGCGCCCAGTCCCCTCAGCCCCGCTGGGGCGGCAGGCGCATGGCATGGCTGGGCCCGCCCCCAGGAGGGTCCGGCCGCTTCACGCACCTGCCTCAGGAGTCCCCCAGGCCCCTCAGTCCCCCAGCCACCTAGGGCCAGCCCAAGGGATGATCAAACCACTGAACAAGCAGACTGCATGGGGCGACCAGGCTGGCATGGGGGTTAGTGAGGGATGACCAAATGACTGAACAGGAGGCTGCATGGGGCAACTAGGCCAGCAGGGGGGTTAGTAAGGGTCGACAAAATGACTGAACAAGCAGGCTGCGTGGGGTGACCAGGCTGGCAGGGGGGGACTGTTGGGGGCAACCAGGCCAGCAGGGTGGCAGTTGGGGGTAACCAGGCCAGCGGGGGGGACAGTTGGGGGAGATTAGACTGGCAGGGGGGGAAGTGAGGGAAGACTATGCCAGTGGGGGAGGCAGTTAGGGGCGACCAGGCCGGCGGCGGGGGGCAGTTAGGGGCAACCAGGCAGGCAGGCATGTGAGCAATTAGGAGCCAGCAGTCCAGGATTGTGAGAGGGATGTCCGACTGCCAGTCTATATTGGCAGTTGGACATTTCCCTAGGGGTCCTGGATTGGAGAGGGTGCAGGCTCGGCTGAGGGAACCCCCCTCCCTGCACGAATTTCATGCACCAGGCCTCTAGTATATAATAAAACCCTAATATGCAAATCAACCGAAGGGTGGAACAACTGGTTGCTATGATGCACACTGACCACCAGGGGGCAGACCACCAAGTGGGAGACAATGGGCAGCAGCACGGGGGGCAGGGCCAGCCAGTAGGTGGCGCCAGGCCACCAGCCAAGGCGGGTGCCAGTGGGGGGCCCCCTGATCACCCCACCCACCAGTCACCCCACAGATAGCCCTGATTGCCAACCAGGCCTAGGGACCCTACCCTATATATTGGGAACAGTCTCTTAGATTTAAAAATTAAAACCTGGCAAGGCTACTCTAACACTGAAAAAACAGGATGATGCAGCAATGACATGCATGGACTCTGACTTGCACATTTTGTGGTCAGCCCTGATTCTGACACTTATAACTGTGTGACAAAGCCAATTACTTAACTTCTTTCTGTTTCAGTTTTTCCACCCATAAGATGGGGAAAATGGTACTACTGCCTCAGCAGGATCATGTTATGTACTACTTTTTATAATCAGGGCAAAAAAATGTAGCTGCCCATACAACAGCAAGATGCCTTTCACCTGTATGAAAAGTATGGTCACTGGTGCATGCAGCATTCTGGATTGCAAGAGGGATGTACGACTGCTGGTTTAGGCCTGACATCCCTGAGGAGTCCCAGATTGTAAGAGGATGCAGGCCGGGATGAGGGAACTTTCCTCCATCCCCAGGCACAAATTTTGTGCACCAGGCCTCTAGTATGCATATAAGTTCTTTGGTTAATCTCTTTCCACGCACCCACCCCCACCTTCCCTCTGAGATTCAACAGTCTGTTCCATGCTTCTCTGTCTCTGGATCTATTTTGTTCATCAGTTTATTTTGTTCTTTAGATTCCACAAATGAGTGAGATCATGTGATATTTGTCTTTCTCTTACTGGCTTATTTTGCTTAGCATAATACTCTCCAGGTCCCTCCATGCTGTTGCAAATGGTAAGAGTTCCTTCTTTTTAACTGCCGCATGGTATTCCATGGTGTAAATACACAATAGCTTTTTATCCACTCATCTATTGATGGGCACTTGGGTTGCTTCTAAATCTTGGATATTATAAATAGCTCTACAATGAACATAGGGGTGTATATATTCTTTTAAATGAGTGTTTCTGGTTTCTTCAGATATATTCCCAGATGTGGCATTGCTGATTCATAAGGCATTTTCATTTTTAACTTTTTGAGGAAACTCCATACTGTTTTCCATAATGGCTAACCCAATCTGTATTCCCAACAGCAGTGTACTAAAGTTCCTTTTTCTCCACATCCTCACCAGCACTTGTTGTTTGTTGATTTATTGATGATAGCCATTCTGACAGGTGTGAGGTGATACCTCATTGTGGTTTTAATTTGCATTTCTCTGATGAGCATCTTTTCATATGTCTATTGGCCATCTGTATATCTTCCTTGGAAATTGTGTTTTCAAGTCTTCTGCACACTTTTAAATGAAGTTGCTTGTTTCTCTGATGTTCAGTTGTTTGAGTTCTCTATAAATTTTGGATATTAACTCCTTACAAGATATATCATTAACAAATATATCCTCCCATTCATTTTGTGGATGGTTTCCTTTGCTGTTCAAAAACTTTTTAGTTTGATGTAGTACCATTTGTTTATTTTTTCTTTTGTTTTCCTTGCCCAAGGAGGTATATCAGAAAAAAATATTGCTAAGAGGAATGTTTGAGATTTTACTGCTTATATTTTCTTCTAGGACTTTTGTTTTGACTCTTACATTTAATTCTTTAATCCATTTTGAGTTTCTCATGTGTTTGGTGCAAAAAGGTGGTCTAGTTTCATTGTTTTGCATGTTATCCATTCAATTTCCCAACATTTATTAAATGAACTGTCTTTTCCCCATTGTATGTTCTTGCCTCTTTTGTTAAATATTAATTCACCATAAAGGCATGGGTTTATTTCTGGGCTTTCTATTCTGTTCCATTGATCTATACATCTGTTTTTATGCCAGTACCATGCTGTTTTGATTATTTGTAGTGTAATTTGATATCAGGTAGCATGTTTCCTCAAAATTTGTGCCCGGGGGTGGGGGGAGGTGCCTCAGCCCAGCCTCTTTGATTTTCTCTTTCAATATCACTGAGGGCTATTTGGGGTCTTTTGTGGTTCCATATAAATTATGGAATATTTGTTCGAGTTCTGTGAAATACACCATTGGTATCTTGATAGGAATTGTGATGAATCTATAGATTGCATAGAAAAGTATAGACATTTTTTAAAGCATCACCTGAGGATATTTTTTCCATTGATTTTTTTAGAGAGAGTGGCAGGGAGGGGGTGGGAAGAGAGAGAAACATTGATGTGAGAGAGACACCACAATTGGAATTGAACTGGCAACCCAGGTTCATGCACTTGACTGGGAATCAACCCAGTGACCCTTCAGTGCACTGGCCAAGGCTAAAGGATAAACATTTTAATGATGTTAATTCTTCCTATCCATGACTATAGTATATACTTCCACTTATTTGTATCTTCTTCAATTTCTTTCTTTAGTGTCTTATAATTTTCTAAGTTCAAGTCTTTTACATCCTTGGTTAAATTTATCCCTAGGTATTTTTTATGCAATTGTAAATGTGATTGTTTTCTTAGTTCCCCTTGCTGATAGTTCATTATTGGTGTATAAAAATGCAACTACTTTCTGGATATTTATTTTGTATCCTGCTACTTTAGTAAATTCATTTAAAAATTTTGGTGGAATCTTTAGGGTTCTCTGTTTATAATATGTCATCTACAAATAATGACAGTTTTACTTCTTCCTTTCCAATTTGGATGACTTTATTTCTTCTTCTTGTCTGATTGCTATGGCTAAGACTTCCAGTACTATCCTATATAATAAAGAGGTCATATGCAAATTGACCATCACACCCTCACGAGATGGCTGCCTATGACCAGGCTGGCAGGGAGGTTAGTGAGGGACGACCAAGTGAATGAACAAGCAGGCTGCAGGAGGTAACCAGGCCAGCAGGGGGATTAGTGAGGGACAACCAAATGACTGAACAGCAGGCTGCGTGGGGCAACCAGGCTGGTGGGGGTGGGGTGCAGTTAGGGGCAACCAGGATGGCAGAGGGGGGAAGTTGGGGGCAACCAGGTCAGCAGGGGGGGCAGTAAAAAGCAACCAGGCCAGTGGGGGGGAAGTTAGGGATGACCAGGCAAGCAGAGGGGGGCAGTTGGAGGCAACCAGGCCAGCAGGGGAGGCAGTAAGAAGTGACAAAGCCAGCAGGGTGGTAGTTAGGAGTTACCAGGCCAGCAGAGGGGGGTACTTAGGGGTTACCAGGCCGGCAGGGGGGGCAGTTAGGAGTGACCAGGCAGGCAGGAAGGTGAGCGATTAGGAGCCAGCAGTCCAGGATTGTGAGAGTGGTGTCCCGGATTGGAGAGGGTGCATGCTGCGTTGAGGGGACCCCCCTCCCTCCATGGATGAATTTTGTGCACTGGGCCTCTAGTGTTGAATAAGAGTGGTGAAAGCAGACATCCCTGTCTTGTTCCCAATCTTAAAAAAAATGTCAAAACAAGTCAGAGGAAAATCATTTGGGCAAAAAATGAAATAGGATCCCAAGTCAAATTTATAGAAAATATTCCTTTATTAACTTTTGGTCGAGAATATGTTTGTATATTTTCAGAAAACAACTCCAAGACCATGTGGATTCCAGCAACAGAGAGGAATCGACAGGACTACTCCAGCCATGAAGACAGAAGAGAAGCAGTCCAGAGATGGAAGATGCTGATGTCGCCTTGCCATACTAGCAGTTAGCAGCTGTGCATCACTGCAGGTTGCCCAGGACCAAACCAGAAAGAGTCAGACCAGCATTACCACCATTTGTCCACCATCCAGAACCGTAATGTCAGTGCTGACATGTACACATAAGGAACTGTTGGACATTGAAATTGGGTCTCAAAAGAACTGTTGGCTCAGAAAGAAAACTCACTACAGACTGATTCATTTGCCTGTCACCATAACCATTATTGCTTGTCTCATTTTTGGTTCTTATAAGTGTATTTCTAATAGCACATGATCTCACTCATCTATGGGAAATAATGAACAACATAGACTGATGAACAAGAACAGACCCAGAAACAAGTAGGCATGGATCAGACTGTTGGGCCTCAGAGGGAGGGTAGGGGAGGGTGGGGGTAAAGGGGAGAGATCAACCAAAGGACTTGTGTGCAAGCATATGAGCCTAACCAGCAGTTAAGGACAACAGGGTGGTGGGGGCATGTGTGGGGATGGGTGTGGGATGGGAATGGGGGGATGAGGACAAATATGTGATACCTTAATCAATAAAGAAATTAAAAAAATAATAAAATAATAAATAAATAAATAATTAAATAATTTTTAAAAAGAAGAAAAGAAAAATGCTTTTAGTTTTTGCCCATTGACTATGATGTTAGCTATGAGTTTGCCATATAGCCTTTGTTATATTGAGGTATGTTCCTTGTATTCTCACTTTGCTGAGAGTTTTTATTATAAACTAGAAGCCCAATGCACGAAGATTCATGCAAGAATGAGCCTGGCCTTCCTTTCCCTGGCTGCCAGCACCACCTTCGCTCTAGCCGGAGCCGCCTTTCCGCTCCAGCCAAGAGCTTCCTTTTGGCCTTCCTATGCTGCTCAGAGTAGCCGGGGGTGGTGCGGAACGCATGCGTCATCACCATGGTGATGACACAAGCTTCCTACTCCCGGCCACTCACCCGTGTATACAAATTAACTCGTCATCTTTGTTAGGTTAATTTGCATACTCACTCTTGATTGGCTGGTGGGCGTCATGAAGGTATGGTCAATTAGCATGTTACTCTTTTATTAGGTAGATGGTGCTGGATATTATCAAATGCTTTTTCTGCAATATTGATGTGATCATGTGATTTTTATTCTTTATTTTGTTTATGTGGTGTATGACATTTATTGATTTGCAGATATTATACAAACCTTGCATCATAAAATAAATCCCACTTGGTCATGGTGTATGATCATTTTAATACATTGCTGTATCTGGTTTGCTAATATTTTGTTGAGGATTTTCACATCTATATTCATCAGGGATATTGGCCTATAATTTTCTCTCTTTAGAGTGTCTTTACTGGTTTTGGAATTAGAATAATGCTGGTCTTGTAAAATGAGCTTGGGAGTCTTCCCTCTGCTTTAATCTTTTGGAATAGTTTGAAAAGTATAGGTATTCATTCTTCTTTGGATGTTTGGTAAAAGTCTCCTGTGAAACCATGTGGTCCAGGACTTTTGTTTGTTGAGAGTTATTATTATTATTATTATTATTATTGCTTCAATTTTAGTAATTGTGATCTGTCTATTCAGATTTTCTGATTCTTCCTAATTTGGTTTTGGAAGAGTGTATGATCCTAGGAATATATCCCTTTTGTCCAGATTGACTAATTTGTTGACATATAGTTTTTGTAATATTTCTTTACAATTCTTTGTATTTCTTTGGTGTCAGTTGTTACCTCTCCTCTTTCATTTCTGATCTTTTTTAATTTGGGTCCTCTCTCTTTTTTTCTTGATGAGACTGGTTAAAGGTTTGTCAATCATGTTTTTCTTTCCCAAGAACCAGCTCTTTATTTCATTGATGTTTTGTAGTGATTTTTTAGACTCTATTTTCTTTATTTCTGCTATGATCTTTATTCTTTCCTTTCTTCTACTCACTTTGAGCTTTGTTTGTTATTTTCTATTTCTTTTAAGTGTAAAGCTAGATTATTTGAGATTTTTTGGTTGTTTGTTTCTTGAGTTAGGCTCGTAATGCTATGAATTTCCCTCTTTGGACTGCTTTTTTCTGTGCCCCATGGGTTTTGTGTAGTTGTGTTCTCATTTTCATTTGTTTCAAGGTATCTTTTGATTTCTTTCTTGATCTTATTGTTAACCCATTCATTGTTTAGTAACATATTATTTAGTTTCTATGGCTTTGTGTATTTCTCAGGGTCTTTTTGTGACAAAAAGAGAGCTATATGAAATAGAGGCAAGCAATTTATCAGATATAGAGTTCAAAAGAAATGGTTATATGGATGCTCAAGCAACCTAGTGGAAATACAATACCTTTGAAAAGTACATAAAAACAATAAAAAAAGAACCAGTCTGATATGAAGAATACAATATCTGAAATGAAGAATACACTAGAAGAAATGAACAGTAGGTTGGATGAAGCAGAGTTTCTGAATCAATGATTTGGAAGACAAGGTAGAAAAAAGACCCAATCAGAGCAGCAAAAAGAATTTGAATAAATAAGGATAATTTAACCTTTTGCACTCGGATGTTGAGTGTGACTCGACACGGTTAGCATTAGAATAAAGGAATCGAGAAAAAAGCAAGCAAGTGCAAAGGGTTAAGGGGCCTCTGGGATAACATGAAGTGTAACAACATTTGTGTAATAGGGATACCAGAAAGAGAAGACAGATAGCAAGGGGTTGAGAACATATTTGAAGAAATTATGACTGAAAAATTCTCTAACCTGGTGAAGGAAATAGACACACAAGTCCAGGAAGTCCAGAGAGTCTCAAACAAGAGTAACCCAAAGAAGCCCACACCAAGACACATCATATTTAAAATGCAGGGGTTAAAGAACAAAAGAACTTTAAAAGCAGTAAGAGAAAGAATGTTGGTTGCCTACAAGGTAGCTCCCATAAGACTGCCAGCTGATTTCTCAATAGAAACATTTCAGACCAGAAGGAATTGGCAGGAAATATTCAAAGTGATCAAACACAAGGACCTACAACCAAGACTACTTTACCAAGAAAGTCTATTATTTAAAATTAAGGGAAAAATAAAGAGATTTCCAAACAAGAAAAAGCTATGGAGTTCATTACCAACATTCCTAACCATGCCACTGCTTGCATCCACTGATGGTGCTGGCCCCACTCACATCCACTGCTGGCACTGACCCCAATTGCTCTGTGCCATCAGTGGGTCCAAACAGGGCTGGCACCATCAGCGAATGGGAGCAGCAGTGGCCGGAGCGGGACTGCTGGAAGACAGGGGACTGGGGGCCATGGCAGGAGGGGCCAGGCAGGGGTGCAGAGGATGGGTCGAGACCCGCCCCTGTGCCCACTGCAGCCTCAAGACCCACAGTTCCTTTTAAGGTGCACGAATTCATGCACTGGGCCCGTAATAAAAGCATAATATGCAAATCAACCAAATGGCAGAACAACCGGTCACTATGACACACATTGACACCAGGGGGCAGATGCTCAACACAGAAGCTGCCCCCTGGTGATCAGTGCGCTCCCCCTGTGGCTCATAAGAAGCCAAGCTCATAGCTGGCAAGCGCAGTGGTGGTGGCGGGAGCCTCTCCCACCTCCACTGGAGGCGGGCAGTAAGGAGCAAGAGATCTTGGACTGTGAGGGGGATGTCCGCCTGCCAGCTTAGGCCCAATCCCCGGGGGAATATGCTAATTGACTGCCATGCCCTCAAAGATGGCAGCGCCCATAGCCACAAGATAGCAGCACCCAGTCCTCTCAGCCCCACCGGGGCAGCAGGCAGGTGGCATGGCTGGGCCCGCCCCCAGACAAGTCCAGCCATTCTACGCACCTGCCTCTGAAGTCCCCCAGTCCCCTCAGCCCCCCAGCCACCCAGGGCCAGCCCAAGACACAGGCAATCCTCAGATGGCAGCTGCCCAGCCACCCAGATCCGGCCTGAGGCACAGGCAAGCCTCTGATGGCGGCTGCCCAGCCGCCCAGGGCTGCCCAAGGCTCAGGTAACCAGGGCCAGCCAAGGCTTGCGCTACCGGCAGTGGCAGCAGCAGAGGTGTGATGGGGCGTCACCTTCCCCTGATCACTGGGTCGCCTCCTGCACCTGAGGGCTCCCGCAGTGTAAGAGGGGGCAGGCCGGGCTGAGGGACCCCCCCACTCCAGTGCATAAATTTTCATGCACCGGGCCTCTAATCCTATCTAATAAAACAGTAATATGCAAATTAACCATCACTCCGTGACAAAAAATGGCGGCGCCCATGGCCACAAGATGGCGGTGCCCAGTCCTCTCATCCCTGCCAGAGTCCCCCAGTCCGACCAGCCTTGGCAGCATAGGTTGTCCAGCTCGGAGGCGCCTGTGCCCCCACACCATGATTCCTGCCGGCGGCAGCCTGGGCTGGGGTCTCAGCCTGCGAGGGGCGCACACCCCCACAGCGCGATCCCCCTCCCAGCAGCCATAGCCTGGGCTGGGGTCTCAGAGTGCGAGGGGCGCACACCCCCACAGCGCGATCCCCCTCCCAGCAGCCATAGCCTGGGCTGGGGTCTCAGAGTGCGAGGGGCATGCACCCTCACAGCGCGATTCCCCTCCCAGCGGCCGTAGCCTGGACTGAGTCTAAGCCAGTGATGGGCATGCACCCCAACAGCCTTAGCCCGGGCTGGGGTCTCAGCATGTGAGGGGCATGCACCCCATGGCGCGATCCCCCTCCTAGCGGCCAGAGCCTGGGCTCAGTCTAAGCCTGTGAGGGGTGTGCACCCCTATGGCCGTAGCCTGGGCTGAGTCTAAGCCTGCAAGGGGCGCACACCCCCATGGCACGATCCCCCTCCCAGTGGAGGCAGCCTGTGGTCTCAACCACTGAGTCACACCAGCCAGGCAGATATGGAGAAGTCTTAAATGTTTCTTTTTTTGTTACATATATTTTATTGATTTTTTACAGAGAGGAAGGGAAAGGGCTAGAGAGCTAGAAACATCTATGAGAGAGAGACATTGATCAGCTGCCTCCTGCACACTCCCCACTGGGTATGTGCCCTTAACCAAGGTACATGTCCTTGACCAGAATTGAACCTGGAACCCTTGAGTCTGCAGGCCAATGCTCCATCCACTGAGCCAAACCAATTAGGGCTGTCCAATATGTTAAAGAAAAAACCCTATCTAATAAAGAGGGAATATGCAGGGGAGGGAATTTGGGGGTGACTGGGTTGTCCGGGGAGGGCAGTTGGGAATGATCAGGCTGGCAGGGGAACAGTTAGGCATCAATCAGGCTTGCAGGGGAGTGGTTAGGGGGTGATCAGGTTTGCAGGCAGAAGCGGTTAGGGGCAATTAGGCATACAGGCAAGCAGTTGGGAGCCAGCAGTTCCGGATTGTGAAAGGGATGTCTGACTGCCTGTTTAGGCCCGATGGATGTCTGACTGCCTGTTTAGGCCCGATCCCTGTAGGATCGGGCCTAAACAGGCAGTCAGACATTCCCCGAGGGATCCCAGATTGGAGAGGGTGCAGGTTGGGCTGAAGGACACCCCCTCCCCCAGTGCACGAATTTCGTGCACCGGGCCTCTAGTATTATAATAACTATGTATGATGCCAGGTAGGTACTGGAAATATTTGGGGGAACCCTTTGTAAAGTATATGATTGTCTGACCACTGTGCATACACCTGAAACTAATACAAAATAATACTAAATATAAACTGTAATTAAAAAATAAAATACTTTTAAAGGAAAATAAAAATATCTCTTTTACATATGTGACACTCCATGGCTCTTCTCAGATAAATCATATCATTTCTCACCTGATCTGAATTTAGATATGGCCTTTATGAATATTCAAAATCATTCTAAAATGTCAAGTGAAGCAAGACTATTTGAGGAGCTATTTACAGCACATATAGAGAGGGCAAGAGAGGTTCACCATTATATTTCCCAAATTCATATCTAGAGCTGCCTAAGAGCAGAAAGAAATCCAATGGACAGTGTTATTTGGTGATAAGAAATATCATTTTAGCAGATTTTCAGACAATGTAGGCAAAAAAAAAGTCTGTATTTTTGTTTTACTTCCTGGTCATTTTTTAAAACCCCCTTCACTGTTTGTTAGCCTTCTAGAAATTTATGAGCCAAAGCTTTGATTTTAAGAAACCAGTTAAAAATTGTACAAAGCTGTTTCTACAGGATGTTAATATATATTTTGTGATAAATTGTTATTTGGTAAATTTAACTTGGTGAAGCCTAGGTTGAAAAAGAAGTTAGCTCTGCTCAGGTTGTTCAGTTGCTTAGAGCATTGTCCCAAATACCAATGTTGTGGTCCCTGGTCAGGGCACATAAAAGAATCAACCAATGAATGCATAAATAAGTGGAACAACAAAATTGATGTTTCTCTCTCTCTGAAGTCAATACATTTTTAAAAACCAAAAAAACAAAAAGTTAAACAGGTATCTACTGAAGAACTGTTCAGTATCTTATATAATAAAGAGGTAATATGCAAATTGCCCCTCATACCCTCACAAGATGGCTGCCTATGACCAGGCTGGCAGGAGGGTTAGTGACAGACGACCAAACGACTGAACAAGCAGGCTGCGTGGGGCAATGAAGCCAGCAGGGAGGTTAGTGACAGACGACCAAACGACTGAACAAGCAGGCAGCATGAGGCAACCAGGCTGGCTGGGGGGTTAGTGAGGGACAACCAAATGAATGAACAGCAGGCTGTGTGGGGTGACCAGGCTGGCACGGGGGGCAGTGAGGGGCAACCAAATGACCAAACAGCATGCTGTGTGGGGCAACCAGGCTGGTGGGGGGGGGGGAAGTGAGGGGTGACAAAACAACCAAACAGCAGGCTGCGTGGGGCAACCAGGCTGGCAGGGAAGCAGTGAGGGGCAACCAGGCTGGCAGAGGGGGGCAGTTGGGGGCAACCAGGCTGGCAGGGGGGGCAGTTAGGGGCAATTAGGCAGGCAGGCAGAGGCTGTTAGGGGTTATCAGGCAGGCAAGCAAGTGAGTGGTTAGGAGCCAGCTGTCCTGAATTGTGAGAGGGATGTCCAACAGCCTAAACCAGCAGTCGGACATCCCCCAAGGGTTCCCAGATTGAAGAGGGTGCAGGCCGGGCTGAGGGGACCCCCCTCCTGTGCATAAATTTCATGCACCAAGCCTCTAGTGTAAGTATATAACTGGGCACTTTTGAAAAAGTTTAAATGTTTGGTAAATGTTTCAATTCATAACTTGGAAACCTGAACCCTACAGGAGCAGAATTATCATAAACTCAAGCCTCCATTGAATACAGACAGCCTGGCATAGTGGTTTAACCCTTGGGCTGTCCAACCAAACTCCTGGATTGAATCCCAGCTCCCCCAATTTGGTAACTGTTTGGTCTGATGTTATTTAATCTCCCTGTGCCACACTTCTCACCCTTCCCATATTTATAATGAAGATGATAATAATATTATATACTTCACAAAGTTGCTTGAGATTTTATGAGCTAAAAATTTATAAAATAGTAAATACTAGCTAAACTTTTGAAACGTAATATCTGACATAAATTATTTCAAACTCTCAGAAACAAAATGCTCTGAACCAGTATGATTGGTTGCCCTTTTTCATCTAAGAACTGTCCTATTTTCAATGTGAAAAAAAGTAATTTAAGTTACAAATTACAAAAAAAAATATTGACAGAAAAGTTATACAGATGTAGAATAAGAGGTTGTTTCATTTGGGATATTTATAGGAAAATATCATACATGAAGTATATACAATTTAGCCTAAATCCACCAAGTCTCCAGGCCTGAGAACATCAACATTTTGTGTAGACAAGTATGTATGGGTGTTTTTGTACATGCAAGGCAATAAAAATTTAATATTTTTCTATTTTTAATTGATGAATGGAAAAGATAGTTATTTATGTGTCATAAAGCAATAGTCATATCAATGTTATGACCCTCTGTTAGCAAATAGATTTTCAGCATATGACTGCATTTAAAGAAGTTTGGGAAGTATGAATGATTATACATCAAACAACCCATGCTCTACTGCAGGACCCTTCTTCCTAGACCTCTCTCTGACCTGCCTATCTGTCCCCACTCTGCCCTGGGCTGCCTTTTCCTCCCACCAGCACACATGCCAGACTCTGCCTTAAAATAATCCTTCCAGATGCCACAATCTCCTAAGCTAATTTAAACTTTCTTCACAATAATTTTCTGTCCTTAAAGACAAAATGAGTAACTGAAAACCATTTGAGTTCTCTCAACTTGGTTTGGGAAAATCTTTTTAAATCCCACAATTCCCAGTGAGGCTGAAGCTCCAAATGTTTGGTAAATGTTTCACTTTATCACGTGGCCCATTATTGCTTGCTATTTCCAAAGTGAGCATGTGAGTTGTCATTAGTTTGCTCCCTTTTCCTGGGTCCATCCTTGGCCCTGTCTGTACAGCTCTGAGCCCTGGGGGCTGGCTCCATGGACTACACCAGCCAGTCTGTACTGCCAGCTGGCTCTTGGGCAAGTTTGGCCAAGGGAGGCACTGCAAAGGGAGACAGGAGGAATGAGAAAACAGGGCATTTCTTTTCTGTTCCCTCCCTGCTCCAGGCCATGTTTCTAGCAGCAGCTGTATCCCTCCCTGACTTCATCGTGAACTAGACTGAAGTGCCCAGGTAATGCCCATGTCCCTGCAAGCCTAGGGCAGCACTGGCTCCTGCTGTGCAAGTCTCCAGGCACCTCACCATCTCTGTTTGCTCCCTCACCTGCTCACGCCCTTGTAAGTAGGATCTTCTTTGCAGTTTCTTGAACTGTGTGCATTGAATTCTAGTTTTTGCTAAGATCCAGACTGATTCAGAACCCTAGTAAAAAGCTAGTATGTTATGTAAATTATAATTATTAATGTGATTACTAAACAAAAATAGTATATTTACATATACCTCAGGGGTAAGAAAAAACAGTTCTTGTTTCTACTCAGTTCTACCACCCTGATGAATGAGGGGCCTTCCTGCAGGGAGCTATGTCTACTGCAGGTATCATAATTCTTCCATGAGCTATAGGTAATATTCATGATTTCTAAATGAGTTAAAGTACTTTATACATAGCACACACAACTAGAGACAATTATTAATAGCAAAAATTAAAATATTTTAAAATATATAATGTTCTCTCTCAAATATAGCTTATGTTGACATTTTTCATTTAGAATCTCACAAACTTAATTCATTTTAGTGAGCACCTTGGGTCCCTGAGCCTTGCTCCTTCCTCCACCTGGAATTCTCCGAAACTCTCCATGGTCGACCTGTTCTTGCTATTTAGATCTCAGCTTAAAGGTGACCCACTCAGAAAGGCCTGTATGTAGCCACTCACCCTACCCTAGTATTCTAATTTAATCCTGTACATTTAATATTTTACTATTTAATATTTTTGCTGTTTATTTGTGGGCCTTCTTCTGCATTAGAACATAAGGTCCGTAACAGCTGAGACCTTCTATATTTTATTCATTGATATATCCTCAGCATTTAGCCCATAAGCTCAAAAAATATTGTTGAATAAATTAATAAATGAATTGGCATTTTACAAGAGAAAAAAATGGAATAAAACACTGTTCTTGCTCTCAAGGGAGAAAGAATTGAGTTAAAGAAACACACTTGGAAATTTATAGTAGAAGAAATTACTGTAATAGAAAAATATGGAGTCCCACTTCCAGCAGTCTATCTTATAACAGATCAATCACCCCACTGAACAAACTACAAATGTGTAATAAAATTAAATAAACACATCTCTTTGAAGACATTGGAAACTCTCAAGCAAGTCAGACTTTGCAGGACTAGGAGCTCAATGAGAAGGAAACTCACTGCAGTAAGCCCAACATTTCATACCACTTAGCTCCTTCATTTTCTGATTCATACACAGCGTGTTTGGAAAGACCGGGACGCCAAGCAGAAAGCAACTGCTAAGAGCAAAAATCTGAGTAGAACTTTCATTTCACAGAGATATGGAGACAAAATTTGAAGTTCAAGGCCAGCAAAGCACCAGGAGTTGAAGTGGCAAGATTGAGGATAGGAGAGAAACAGAGAAAGGTGAACCCAAAAATCTGAGCAGGATTTCCCCTTGAGGCAGCTATAAGAAGTACCTATAGAGAGGCATATAGTGGCTTCTAAGACTATAAGAAGTTGGGCAGCAGTACCATCAATATCAAAGTACTGAAAGATTTTTAAAGTTCTCTCTGGAGCAAGAAAGTATCAACTATAATCGCTGCAATTCAATAAAATGTTACTAGACATTCAAGAGGGAAAAAGACAATAGAAACAAACCCTCCAGAGATCCAAGAAGTTATTTAAATACTTGAAGACCCCTCTGATTTATACATTAATAAAATTATATAGTAAGAGTGAGAATTTTACCAAAGATTTGGAATGTATAAAAAATAATCAAAGGAAAATTCTAAAACTGATATCACAAATTGAGAACTCAATAAATAGACTTTTGCACTACTTTCCATCCTTTTTCTCTGTATTTCACTCTGGATAATTTCCACTGTCTTATCCTTCCAGCTGTGTCTAATCTTCTATCGGGTCTATTTTTTGAATTCTCAACATATGGAATTAGAATCTCAAAGAGAAGAAGGGCATGAAAGGGGCTGAATAATATTTGAAGAAATAATTACCGTGAATTTTACAAAGACATCAAGCCACAGATTCAAGAAGTCCTTCAAGCTTTAAGATAAATACAAAGAAAAACATGTCAACCTACATCATAGAACTCTGTTAAAAAACCATATGCAAAGAGAAAAAACTTGGATAAATATACAATATGTTGTGGTTGCATAATAGAGAGAAGAATTTTGCTTCATAGGATCAGGTAAAGATTCACAAGGGAGGCAACAATTCATTTATTCATTCAACAAGAATAATTCATTTAGCACTTAATATATATCCATCAATAAGTTGGATCTTTTTTAAAAAAGATAAAAATGACACAGTCTCTGTTCACTAAGAGGGTATGATGTGCAAGACAGACAGAAATGTAGAAAACATCTCCATAAAGCCTTCTAAGAGGAATTATCTTTTTCAACCTTAAAGGAGAGTCATGCTTGGGACAGAGAGAGGAGACAGGCTAAAGGAAGTTGTAGGACATTAATAGTTTGTCTTACTGAAGGCTCTAGTGATGAAAACAATCCAAGCGAACACACACAGGGTGAAAGTGCGTATCTCATCGAGCAACAGTGAGCGGTCTCAGTGGGTTCAGTGTGGGGAGATGGGAGGGAGTTGAAAAAATATGAGACTGAAGAGTTACATTGGAAACAGATTCAATAAACAATGCAGGACCCACCACAAGGTTTTTCACAGAAAAAGAACATGTCATTCTTCAGGAAGAGCACCCCAAGGCAACATGAAGTATATATTTGAGAGGGAACCAATGGCAGCCCATGAGACCAATTAGACAATTATTATTTCAATGACTCAGGCAAGCAAAAAAGGGTGTGAGTTAAACTAAGACAGTGAAAATATAAATGGAAACCTGAGAGAGTATTCTCTAGACATTTCAAAGTCAGAATCAATAGGATTTGGCCACCATTGATTGTAGGAGACAGATTGTAGAAGTCAAAGTTGACTCAGGTATGTGGAGAATGCCAATGTTGTTAATGCAAATATTGCTTAAGAATAATACCATGAGATCTCTTTTAGCTTGTTGAGTTAGAAATATCAATAGGACTTTTCTAAAATATTTATCAGGGAGCTAGAAAGTCCAGTCTGGAGATCAGAAGCAAGATGAGGAGCTGACACCAAGCTGTGAGGGAGCCTGGCAGAAAAAAAAACTGAGTAAAGACCAATGAATGGCTCCAAAGTTCACATCTCAGTAAACATAGGTGACCCTAACAAAAAACTCTTGTGTATTTCATTCTCAAATATGTGAAAACATATTAATTGAGAAAAATCATTAGGATGTTCATTGCATGGGAAAATGTTTAAGAAACATTTACCCTTCACATTTTATGTTTTCCTCAGCCTTTTCCTAACTCTACCTCCATTTTTTTTTCCCCTTGGACAGCAGAAACACTAATTCTATGAGCTCTAGTAAAAAGTGCTTTCCAAGTCACTGGCTAAAAGCTTCTATATGAATAATGCCAGAGGCATGGTGAAAGTGGAGGGCGTTTTAAGGCTATGTGCGTGCCATGTTTTTAAAATAATGCACATCAAATTAAGAAAAACACCACTTAAAACTGAGGTGACCTTTCCATAATATTAACCAACTAGGGGCCCAGTGCACAGTTCATCTTGAAAGGAACTGTGGGCTGCGAGGCTGCAGTGGGCACAGGGGCAAGTCTCGGCCCATCCTCTGTGCCCCCACCTAGCCCCACCCACTGCGCCCCTGGTCTCCTGTCTGCCACCCACACGCTGATGGCACTGGCCCTGCTCGCACCCACTGATGACGCAGAGCGATTGGGGCCAGTGCCAGCAACAGGTGCAAGCTGCAGTTGTTGCTCCAATTGCCCCTCAGGAACAGGGGGAGGTGGAGAAGCCCTCAGGAGTAATCAGGACTGGCGCTGGGTGCTGGCAGCGGGTGCAAGTGGTGGCTCTGGCGCCGGCAGCAGGTGCAAGCACTGGGCAATGACAGCAACCGGTGCCCCACCGTGATCTGGTGCCCCCATTCACCTGCTCCACCATCCCACTGTGGCCAACACCCGCTATGTTCCACGCTCTGCCACCTACTGCCAACGCCCACCATTTTCTACATGTGCCCCTGGTGGTCAGCGCACATCATAGCGACTGGTTGTTTGGTTGTTCAGTTGTTCAATTGTTCCGCCATTCATTCTATTTGCATATTAGGGTTTTATATATATAGACTAGAAGCCCGTTGCACAATATTCATGCAAGAATAGGCCTTCCTTCCCCTGGCTTCACTCCCAGCCTGCCTGGGAGCCGGCAAGTTCTAGCTTCTGTCTGGAGCACCGCTCCTGTAGCTCCCTCCACCACCACCCTTCCTCTCATAGCAGGCGTCCCGCCCCTCCCGGATGCTCCTCACCTGCATATGCAAATTAACCTCCATCTTTGTTGGGTTAATTTGCATACTCACTCTGATTGGCTGTGGGCATAGTGGAGTGATGGTTAATTTGCATGTTTTTCTTTTATTAGGTAAGACTAGAGGCCCAGTACATGAAATTCGTGCACAGCAGGGGGAGCATCCCTCAGCCCGACCTGCACACTCTCCAATCCAGGAGCCCTCAGGGAATGTCCTACTGACAGGTTAGGCCCGCTCCCCATGGTTCTCTGCTCTCTGTGGGAACTGCCTGCTCCACACCACGGCGATGGGCAAGCAGGCCCTGCTGGGTGCTGTCTGTGAGCCGTGCTTGCCTGCTCACGGGTCGCCACGGCAATGGCCAAGCAGGCCCTGCTGGGTGCTGCCTGCGGGTCACGCTTGCCTGCTCCTGGGTTGCCCTGATGATGGCCAAGCAGGCCCTGCTGGATGCTGCCTGCGGGCCCGCTTGCCGACTCACGGGTCGCCGCAGCTACGGCCAAGCAGGGCCTGCTGTCTGCTGTCAAGCTACACGGCCTCCCTCACCTCCCAGGGCCAACGATGGTCCCAGGAGCCTGTGGGCATGGCTTGGTGCCGCCGCCCTCACCTCCTGGGGCGGTGACGGTCCCAGGAGGCTGCGGGCTTGGCACCTGCATATGCAAATTAACCCACCATCTTTATTTGGGTTAATTTGCATACTTACTCCTGATTGGCTGGTAGGCGTTGCAGAGGTATGGTCAATTTGCATCTTTCTCTTTTATTAGTGTAGATTACTTTTATCTAAATATATATACATATACTGTCACTGGGGAAATTTTTCACTGTCAGTTGGTTCCTCTAATTTCAACTATGATTTATGGATAAGAATGCAACTTTGTCAGTGTGATTAAAAGCATCTCTGAAGCCCCCACATTATCACAAAAAACTAAAGTTGAGGTCAAGTATAAAAGACTTCCTTCTGCTACAGAAATTCTCTCACAGGGTCATGCAGGATGTGATTTGAACTTTTGTGTTTTTCAGCTATTTGTGGTTTATTTCTAAAATTTTTTGTTGGTCTGCTTCAAGTCCCCTGAGGACTAGCGAGAGGCAAACTCAGTTAATATTTGCACATTTGATCTTTAGAGATGACTCTGCCAAATTACTTTCCCATACCCCTAAAAACTGTAGTATCTACTCCATAGTGGGTCTAATTAGAGAATAAAATAATTAATAATTACTCAGTTCTTCCTATGTATTCAACAAAGCTTCATGTGACAAGAAGCAAGGATGCAATAAAAGATGTGAGCTTTGAAGCAAATGAAAGACAGAAGCTGTTAAAGAAACTAACTAAAAATAGCAAGATATTTTTGTAATCAAGAGCTTGTGCAGAATCAACTATTAAATGCTGTAGGATCTTTCATAAAGAAGTGATGTATGTACACTATATGAATCTGAAAGACTCCATGGAGGAGGGATAATTTAATCCTGAAAACACTAGTGTGTCTCTGGCACTTTATTTGATCTTGGTGTAACATTTGTGTTAAATTTGCCAACCAACAAATGAAGGGTGTAGTTATCACCAACCTGATATTTAGACCCTACTGAATCCATTAAAAATTCAAACCCTCTTCCTCATACATTGGAGTGGTCAAAATTACAACTTTTCTTACTCCAAAGCCTATGTTTGTGCTGCCTACTCCCATCTTACATACACACACACACACACGTCTGAGCATGCATGAAGAGGTAAAGTAAGAAGAAGGATGTGAAGTTCCTCATAGGTTTATACCCCTACTAGAGGCCTGGTGCATGAAATTCGTGCATTGGGGGGGAGTGTCCCTCAACCCAGCCTGCACCCTCTCCAATCTGGGACCCCTCAAGGGATGTCTGACTGCCCGTTTAGGCCTAATCCTAGGCCTGGTACACCCCCCTAACTGCCCTCCTAGTATAAGGCCTAAACGGGCAGTCGGACATCCCTCTCACAATCCAGGACTGCTGGCTCCCAACTGTTCGCCTGCCTGCCTTCCTGAATGCCCCTAACTGCTTCTGCCTGCCAGCATGATCACCCCTAACCATTCCCCTGCCAGCCTGATTGATGCCTAACTGCTCCCCTGCCAGCCTGTTTGCCCCTAACTGCCCACCCCTGCTGGCCTGGTAACCCCTAACTGCCCTCCCCTGCTGGCCTGGTCACCCCTAACTGCCCTCCCCTGAAGGCCTGGTCACACCTAACTGCCCTCCCCTGCAGGCTTGGTCCCCCAGAACTGCCCTCCTCTGAAGGCCTGGTCCCCCCCAACTGACCTTCCCTGCAGGCCTGGTCACCCCCAACTTCCCTCCTCTGCCGGCCTGGTCACCCCTAACTGCCCTCCCCTGCAGGCTTGATCGCCCCCAACTGCCCTCCCTTGTAGGCCTGGTCTCTCCCAACTGTTCTCCCCTGCTGGCCATCTTGTGGTGGCCATCTTGTGTCCACATGGGGGCAGCCATCTTTGACCACATGTGGGTAGCCATCTTGTGTGTTGGAGTGATGGTCAATTTGCATATTACTCTTTTATTAGATAGAATAGAGGCCTGGTGCATGGGTGGGGGCCGGCTGGTTTGCCCTGAAGGGTGTCCCGGATCAGGGTGGGGGTTCCCTTGGGGCATGGGGCAGCCTGGGAGAGGGGCCTGTGGTGGTTTTCAGGCCAGCCACGCCCCCCGGCGACCCAAGTGGAGGCCCTGGTATCTGGGATTTATTTATCTTCTATAATTGAAATTTTGTAGCCTTGAGCGGAGGCCAGGGCAGGCCAGGGCGGGCAGAAAGCTTGGCTTCCTCCATCGCCCAGGACAACCCAAGCCTCCTTCTCTCTCCAGCTCTGTCGCCACCGCCATATTTGTTGGGTTAATTTGCATACTCGCTCCTGATTGGCTGGTGGGCGTGGCTTGTGGACGTAGTGGAGGTACGGTCAATTTGCATGTTTCTCTTTTATTAGATAGGATGTGAGTAGGTATGTTGCAGCCTGATTCCAGGCCAATCCCAGGCAAAATGTCAGCTGGTCCACAGAGCCCCTCATTCCACACCTCTTCCAACAGCTCTCTTTTCGCTCTCATTTAGCTTCTCTCTGGAGGTTTTGTGGGAAGCGGTTATAGGGTTAAGCCACGGACTGACCTGTGGCAGGATCACAAACAAGTTCATTTGGAGGGCAGACCCCTCCCAGCATAATTAAGCCTGATCCTATAACTGATCCCTAGATCTTTCCTGGGTAGCTAGTGGGCTGTGGGAGGGGCAGCAAGTGCTGCCAAAACAAGTGAAACTTACAAGAACATTGTTAATTGCCTTGTTTGTCCCTGATTATAAATAAAGCCTCAGCTTTGCAGTCTGGATCTGTTCTGTGGCCTCAGCCAGGCACAGAAAGATCCACCCAGCCCCAGCTTTCAAATCTATCTCTCCTCTCTTTATTTCTAATATTTCTCAATCCCTGGCCGCCTCCACTTAGAACCGGTTCGTTCATCTCTCTACTGCTCGGAACACGGAAAAGGGAGATCCCCGCCATGTTTGGCCCCCACCGCATCAGGCCCCTGCAGGTTTTATCCTATAGATTGAGGTCTCATGGGTTGTCATTCACCAAACATTTATTAAGCACCTACAAAGTACAAAGTACTCTACATAGAGTCATAGAATGTGTGTACCAGTGAAGGGACTGCCAAGAAGAATACAGTCTATCAGGGTAGCAAATAGAAAATTCAAGGCTGACAGGCAGTACTGTGTGCTAGAATTATACAGAGACAAAGCTATAAGATGATGTAGATATTATAGACAAAGTAATTTTTATAAAAATTTCTTGTTTACTAAGATCTGCAGGGGGCAGGGGGGGAGGGAGGGCAAGGGAAGCGCCAGGCAGGTGGCAGTGCCAGAGCGAGTGGAGCCAACTGGAAGGTGGCCATTTTCGCCCCCTCCCCAACACTTATTACGAGGGTGGCTACTTAGGTCACGCCTCAAGTTTCCCATCGACTACTCTTACACCCCACCAGCCTTTCGGTTCCTGACCAAGATGTGGCACCCCAATATCTATGAGACAGGGGGAGTGTGCATCTCCATTCTCCACCCCCCCAGTCGATGACGTCCAGAGCAGCGAGCTGCCCTCGGAGCGGTGGAACCCCACCCACAATGTCAGGACCATCCCGAGCGTCATCTCCCTCCTCAAGGAACCCAACACCTTCTCCTGGGCTAACGTGGACGCCTCTGTGATGCACAGGAAGTGGAAAGAGAGCAAAGACAAGCACCGGGAGTACACAGACAACATCCGCAAGCAGGTCTTGGGTAAGGTGACCAGACGTCCCGCTTTTGGCGGGACAGTCCCGATTTTTAACAATTTGCCCCGCGTCCCGCTGCGTTTTAAAAAAGTCCCGATTTTTGGAAAGAATGCACGACAAGCTAGGGAACGGCGGGAGAACGGGAAGGGAATATATGGTTTTCGGCGGCTATGTGGCTATTTAGCCAGGATATGAATTTTATATTATTTTTGTTAATTTTATAATGTTAAACTTTAATAATAACAAATAATTGTTGAGAACTGATTATCGAGAACTGCTTATCAAAGTTCGCATTGTTGATCAGTTGTTAGAATTCGACCACCATTGTTTGGACTTAATGAACAATGGCATTTTTTGGGATTGGCAACGACGAAAACATTTTGTAACTGTCTCTCAGACGATACACATCGTACTGCGTGCTAGTAAGCTAGTTAAACAAGTGATGTCATTACAAATCAGCTATTCAGATAATTTAGGTAAGTAATTTATTTATTTATTTCATAAATACATAAATTTTCTTGAATTTAGCAGACAGTACTTGTATTATTTATATTTTATAGTGGCGGCAAAAAGTCTAGCGCCGGCCTTGAAAGTGACACTTACGACCTACGTTATGGCAAATTCATGACCTTTTAAACAATGACAGCAATCTACTAAAAAAAAATCACTCAAATGAGAAATATGCCAACGAATAAAATAATACTATACATAATTTTTTATTTATTATATTTGTAAATTGTACTTATGTTGAAATTTAAAAAAATATATTACAATACTATTTGAGTTCTATGAAAATTTTTGTTGCTCCATATAGACCAAATTTTTAATCAAGAACCCTCCCCCCGCCCCCCCCCAGGGTCAATGGTGTCCCGCTTTACCAATGTTAAAATCTGGTCACCTTAGTCTTGGGGACCATGGTAGACACGGAGCGGGATGATGTAAGGTGATGAGTACTGCGTGAGACCAAGGCCCAGCGCCTGATGAGGGCTCGGCTCTCTTCTGCAATGACTATGACGAGGATGCCAAGGCCGAAGCTGACAGTGGCTTTGGGAACGATGAGGATGACTCTGGCAACGAGGAGTCCTGACACCATGTCCTGCGCCGAATAAACACAGATTTTACCTCACCAGGCCCAGACTCTGGACTCTCGGGCACCTCCTGACGTCCAGACTATCTCAGGAAGGTGGCTCCGCTCTTGCTTTGTCTCCTTGGTCTCGCTTTCCTTTCCCCAGGTTTGCTCTGGGTTTTTTTTTCCTCTGCTTCAGAGAGGAGGGGCCCCATTAGTGTTGGGCACCTGGTGGGCCTCGGGGCAAAGGTGGCCTGAGGGCCCGGACTCCATCACTGTCTACTGCCCCACTGGCTGGAGCCAGAGACTTGGGGCTCCCAGCCCATGAGTGGACAGATTAACTTGTCGTCACCTCTTCTCTCCACTTTGGTTTGTTTGGAATCTAACTAAAACAACTTTACAAGAAGCCCAGAGACCAACTTTTCCTTGGCCTCCCCAGGACTACAGGGTACAGTGGCCGGGCCTGATGCCTGCAGCACCTAAGTGTGTGGAGCCCGGGGGCAGGCCTAGCACCTGGGGTGCACTCCTGAGGCTGAGGATGTGGGCCCAAGGTCCTGAGCCCTAGGCTGAAACAACCTGCAACCTCCAGCCCTCAGGTGACTCCACCCTGCTGCCTGCAGATACTACACCCAGTGTCACCCAAGCCTCTGACTTTATTTCTGTGTAACTGAAAAGCCTGGAGCAAGCTGGATTCAGGGTCGGATCGTGGCATCAGAACAAAGGCCCGAGTGAGCCCTGGCCTGACTGGTTACTGTGGCTGGAGCCTGTGTGGCCCCCGTGCAGGTGGCGGACAGGGGCACCCAGGGCCCTGGCAGACCCCGCAGAGCCTACGCACCTGGTCTGCTTCCTGCCCCACAAACGCACCACAGCCCCAGAGCCACAAGCACAGCTTTTACAGTTTGTCCTCAGAATTTTGCTTGTTTGTTAACATGAATGATTTGCCTACATTAAAATGTGCCAAGTTTAAAAAAAAGAAATCTGCAGGGAAGGGAGGAGGGGAGTGTTCCCAGCCAGGTTTTTAGCATGTGAAGTTTATGAGGGGCCCCTCTGAGAACCGCCTTGTGGTCTGCAGAGGAAGGGAACCAGATGATGCTCAGGGGGAAGGAGACCTCATTGCACTCATTAGGAGAGGGTAAACCTTAGAACTAATAAAATGGGGAAGGGCAGTGCTGAAGACATACTCTCACCCCAGTGTTTGTCCAGTAAAATATTCATGAGCTGTCATTTTGCTAAAATCTTGACCTCTCTGTCTCTAACTCCTGATGTATAATGTCATTTATCTAAGTAGGGACTGGTTTCTGCATTAAAGATTATTAAGGGAGAGAGAAATCAAGTAAGAGGCTCAAAGAAGATTTTATGTAGGAGGTGGCATCTGAACCCAGTCCAATAGATAGACTTTTTAAGGCAGTGATGGGGAGGAAAGCATGATGGGAATACATGGGAAAGTGAGCAGCGCATTCAAGAGGGTCTGTGAAATCCAGAAGAGCTGTAAGAGTGATATGTGGGATAGGATGGGAGAATTCAGAAGAGTCTAGACAAGAAGACTAATCTTGGAGCAGTTCATATGTGCCATTCTAAACTGTTCAGACTTAATCACAGATTCCATCAGATAATCCCCCAAAGTCACTGACTAATATTACCGTAGGTGCTGTCTCTTGGAAATACTTGTTTCAATAAAATAAATAAATAAATAAATAAATAAATAATAAATAAAAAAACTTCCTGAAGGCAATAAAAAAGTATTTGCTAATCCAAAGAAATAGGTTTCAAATGAGAAAATATCTACAAGGTACGCATCTTGGGACAGGGCCTTCAACTACTCCTCAGACCAGTCCTTCAGCACCAGGATAGTATTTTTTGAGGATTAGAAAAAGATGTAGTCCAAAAGCTCCTTACCCTTTTTCCCCTGAGACACCCAGGACCGACAACAATCATTAATAGAACATACTCCCATGGGTGTACTCAGGCTTGCTTGAATGATCTGAATCAAATAGGGTTCGAACAGGAGACACCTTTTTTTCCTATAGCCACTGCCTTCAGACCTGCCCTATCATATCTCCCTCTCTACTTCTTGACCACATTTGACAGATCCCAAACTTTCTAGTCACTGCCAGTTCTAAGAACAAACCTCATTGTGATAATCAAAACTCATTCCCAGACCTGGTCCATTCTCAATCAAAATATCAATACCATATAATTCCATGCTCAGCCTCTATAAACAACCTGATCCCCTTGCCTCCAGCTTAGCCCAGACCTGCATGGGAGCAGTCAGTGGTCTGTACTCCCACTGCCCTTTCACACCTCCTCCACCTCCACCCAACTCTTTTCCAGGGTTGGTTCAAGGAAAAGGGGGACCTGATTGGTACTTTTATGATCGTGTTGGTGCCCTGAGGAAGCTCCACCCCAGGCTTGGAAGGAGGAGCCAAAGCCTTCTCCCCAGGCATCCATTTCCTTAATGCTCCCCCTTGAATTTCTAGACTTCTCTTTATCCAGGCTTGTTTGGCCATGCCACCTCTTGGTAGGTGCTATAGGGTCATGATGTCTAACAGCAACTTCCTAGGAAATTATCATCCAGTCATTGTTGACTTTGGAGCTTCAGCTGAATTTTATAAGACTGCAGGAATATCATCCAACACCTGATGTATATGTAACTTACCACTCACTAATTGTAACAAAACCTTTCTCTCCTATTCCTGACATTATATCAAATGCAAATCAATGAGAGTAAAATCATTATATAGAAATTCCTAAATAGACTCATTCATTTTTTTTTAAATACTAACAAATTTGGATACTTGAAGCATGACCAATAACAAGTTTGTTTTGACACAGCTAATGTCTGTTGTTTTGTAACTTAAATGAAACCCATCCTTTCCTAGGGCAACTATAATGTTATTCCAAGGTGAACAACTCAACAGGGAGAGGTCCACCTTGCAGGTTCATGTTAAGCATTACTTTGTATTACTAAATCACATATCATGTGGGCAAGTAAGAAATGCAACTTGCATCCCTGATTGAGGCAGGAAGGAAAGTTAATGGAGGTGAAGAGAGTGAACAAGAGCCACAGCAGTAAGCGTGTGGCATGGAGCAGGTGCTGATGGCTTTGCACATACAGCCTCCACAGCATACTCTGTAGCATTTCCCAGCCACTAGGCTATGAATAACTGTGGTCTCTGTGGCCTAATATATGGTAAACCAGCATTAGAGGAACTGCTGAAAGCCTGACCTGAATGCACCAGTGCTTGAACACCAATATCTAGCCCCAGCCCTTGGTGTCTTGCAGATGAGGGCCTCAGTCTCCACATCAGTTTATTCAATCAGTGCAGTATGCATTGTTAACCTCTGCTTCTATGAGCAGGGATAGGTTGATAAAGGCAGCCAATTCTTGGCAATTTCCTAGTCTTCTCAGCAAAAAATATTTAGAATCATAGGCCAATCAATAATTAACAAATATCTAAGAAGCACCCACTGGTACAAGGCCCTACAAGACCCCTGTTCTATGGAAAGTACAAGCCAGTCTGCCTCCAAGGCTAGAAAGACTGGACTCATCCAAAAACACTACAGCTCACAACATGTTCTCTCTAGGAATATGTGATGTGGGTCAGGGTGGGAGGAAGAGAAGAAAAAGATCATCAACAGGTGGTAGAAAGACATTTCTAGCCCGTGATCCTCAGGTGACAGAAAGTAGGGACTGTGAAGAGCTAGAATTTTTAAGAGAAGAGGGGTATAGTGATACAATCAGTTCTCAAATTAGGAACTATGCCTCTTGACCAAGTCACAATCATGTATTCCACAGATTGGGCTGAATGATTTCAAAGTCCTTGCTACTCAAAACACGGTTCATAGACCATCACCACTAGCAGCATCACCTTGGAATTTCTTAGAAATGCAGACTCTCAGGCTTCATCCCATAAATATAATGAATCAAAATCTGCATTTTAACAAGATCCCCAGGTGATTTGTAAGCATGTTAAAGTTTAAGAAGTACTGGTTTGGTTTCCAAGCATTGATTATACATATATCTACAAATGGAGACAGGAAATCTGCTTAAACAGACCATTCTGAGCTGCTGAAAATGACCCAGCCGAAAGCTTGTCCTCTGCACTTCAAAAGAATTCGCCAGCGGCTGGTGCCTCTCACCTGGCACTCCTTTTGTCAGTGGGAGCCACTGACTGCCACAGCTGCTTCAGAGTTCAAACCACTGAGACAGGAACAGAGAAGCTGAATGGGAACTCAAAATGCATTTTCCCCATAGGACAGTGTTAATTATGTGTTGTTACATGTTGGTATTATTTTCACTTCCAAATTACTTGATATAAACGATTCTACTTCCAAAAGAAGACCTGAAACAATGTGCATCAAAAGAAACATGTTCAATAAGGCTTCTCAAATGCAAAAGAAAAATTACATGGTATGTCAGGTAGAAAAAAGAAGCAGCTAAAGAAAATGCTTCAACCATCGGATATCATGGTTATTTAGACTAAGCTACCGTGGAGCTGTGGGGTTACTGCAGCCAAACAGAAAGAGAGCCTGCTGAGCCACAGAACTCTCAATTATCTGAATCATCCACTCAACAGAAATAGGGTCTAGATATTATTGTTAAGAGGAGGAAGTTAAGTATTTAGAGAAGGAAAAATTAAAAAAACAAGTCTGGCCTTAAAATCTTCAGAAATGAAAAAAACTTCAGATGGGTTTCAAGAATAAATGTTTTGCATTTTACGTACATCCTTCAAACTCTGTCTAAAACTCTCCAGGACAGGAAATATGTATCCTAGTTCCTTTGTTCCCCTACCAAGGTACTGAATACAACCTGAAAGTTCAATACCAGGAAACATATTTTTTCTTCTTTTCCTCTCCCTTACAAACTTCGAGTTTAAGACACTCAGGTTTTCAAAGCATTTTCAAGTGTTATACAGTAGCCCTTAATCTTCGGGATATGTTCCAAGGCCCCCAGTGAACCCTGCATAGACTGTTTTTCCTATACATCCACCTTTCCCCTTACTGGAAGCATATTAGGGCTTCTCTCTGGAATATCCAAATTGCCAACTTGTTCTTTGGAGCCATTGTTAAGTAAAATAAGGGTGACTTAAACACAAGCACCATAATGAAACTACAGTTGATCTGATAACCCAGATGTCAGACTAAGTGACTAATAGGAGTGACTAACAGGTGGGGAGTGTATCCAACATGGATATCCTGAACAAAGAATGATTCACATCCGGAACAGGATGGAATGGGATGTCAAAAGATTTCATCATGTTACTTAGAACGGTGCCCAATTAAAAACCTATAGATTGTTTATTTCTGGAATTTCCATTTAATATTTTCTGACCAAGGTTGACCATGGATAACAGAAATCTTGGAAAGTGAAACCATGGGTAAGGGGCATTCTATATCTTGCTAGACCTTCATAACCTTTCTAAGATTATTTCCTCCATTGCACTATGAGGAAGGCAGGCCCAGGAAAGTTACATTTCTTATCTAACATCTGGGTCAGTTCCATAAGTTAACCTGGAATCTACATACCCCAACACCCAGTCTGATGGGTTTGACACACAACAAGCTCCCATTTTTTCTTTTCTAATTTTTTTCTTTTTTGAGAGAGAGGAAGGGAAAGAGGGAGAGGGAGAAAGAGAGAGACAGGGACAGGGACAGAGACAGGGAGAAATTGATCAGTTGTCTCCGGTAGGCACCTGAGCAGGACTAAACCTGCAACCTGGGCCTGTGCCCTGACCCGGTGTTGAACTGGCAACCTTTTGGTATGAGACAATGCTCAACCAACTGAGCCACATGCCAGGGCTGGAAGTCAAAATTTAATTCCAGTGATCAGTCTGAAAATCTCACTTCCAGTTACCAAATGACAGACTCTTAGGAAAAGTAACTCTTTAAGACAAGAGGAAGAAGGATGTGTAATATATTGCAAGACTAGTGACTGCCTGTACTTAGGAAACTCATTCTTAAAAGGGTAAATAGGAGAGAGCTTTCTGCCTAAAAAAAATGCCTGCATCTGATAGTTCCAGGTGAAAACCTAAGAGGAGATTTTAAAACTAAAAATAACTCAAGAAGGGGAAGGAAAAAAGTAAGCCTATCATGAGCAAAGAAAAACAACCAAGACAAATGAAAGAGATGTCTGCTGGGGCGAGCCATTCAGCGACAAATTTGTCTTGCCAGAATACAACTCAAGGGAAGGTGCCAACATCAAAATTGAGAATGCAGAAAAACAGCATGAGGATGAACTATGCAGTGGGCCAGCTGATCATACAAAGGACAACAGCAGAGACCGAATACTATCTGCTACAGGGATAGCCCAGCACCACTCACTTCCACAAGGAAACTCTCAGTGTCTCCCTGCCAGGAAAACTGAGCCAAAAGCAAAAATATCTCCAGTCCCTTCTCCCCTCATCACTAATCTGCCACTCAGGCAAACAAATTGGAAACCTGGAGCTCTGAATAACAGATAGCAGACCAGGAAACTGCTTTGTAATAAAGTGAATCACTCTGTGGGCTTTTTAGTAACTGATTGTGTTTCCCTTTTTCTTGCTGAGGCTAGAAAGCTCAGAGTTGAACCTCTAGCCTCAAGGGTTCAAGACCAGCAATGTCTATTTCTTTGTGACTTTACATTTACATTTATTTCCTACATCAGTGGCTGACATGTATTTTTAAAAGCCACATTAAATTAGCTTTGGAATGAGGTGGAATTAAGATGATAAATAAAGAGAATGAAGGAAAAAAGGAAGGACCATGAGTGTGTGTGTGTGTGTGTGTGTGTGTGTGTGTGAGAGAGAGAGAGAGAGAGAGAGAGAGAGAGAGAGAGAAAGAGAGGCGTGAGGGCAGAGGGAGAATATCTGTGAGTTAAGGATTCAGATGCACCACTGTGGGTAACAACAGGAACATCACATCATCTGTCAAGAGTGGCCAGCGAGCCCCACAGGATCCTGCAAGGCAACGAAGAAGCCAACAGAGCAGGATCAAAATGAAAACCCCTGGTGGTGGTGTCCATGCTGGTCATGCCCATAGCCACCCTTCCTGAGAAGTTACCATGTACCATGCACTGCACTATGCTGCCCTTTCCCATTTAGGAATAATTCATATACAGCAAAATATGCAGCACGCAAGTATTTGGCTCATTAACTTTAGACAATTATATATACTTGGGTAATGATAAGTTCAGTAAATATCAAGACTATGTCCATCACCCCACAACATTGCTTTGTGCTATTTTCCAGTCCATTTAATCCCATAAAGACAGCCAACAATTTCTATCACTAAAGATGCATCTTGTCTGTCTTAGAATTTAGCATATATGGGATTATGCTATATATTCTCTTTTGTGTCCCATTTCTTTCACTCAGCATGAGGTTCACACATGTTGCTATATATCAGCTATTTGTTCTTCATTGCTAAATAGTACTCAATTATATGAATATACATAATTTGCTTATCTTTTTACCTGCTGATGAGCATGTAGGTTGTTTCTAGGTTCTAGCTATTATGAACAATATTACTATGAACATTCTTATGCAAATCTTTCAGTGGACATACATTTTCATATCTCTATAAATATCTGTAAATGTAGAAGAAATAAATCAGAAAAAGGAAGATGGCTGCCAACGGGAAGGCAGACTGCAAGATACTATGTGAGTGAGAAAACAAAGGGAGTGTGTGGTTGCACAGGGAATGTTGGTGAGTTGAGAGACAGCTATACTCTAGGAGACTATAGGGAACTGCTGGACGGGGCTCCCCTGACCAGGCAGCCCCCACTGCTGCTGGGTTCCCTCCCAGAGCGACCAGCTCGGACGCGGAGACCATGCCATCTTGAAGGGGAAAGTGGATGTGATCAGAAGTCTGAAAATCTACAACTACAGCACCCACCAAACAGCTGCGAACCTGAGAACATCAGTCCCCAATTGGTGCAAACACTCGGATTCAGAGGAGCTCTACACTCCACCACAGAAAAGTCAGATTTCACCTGGGATAAGGTGAGGTCTCTGGTCCCCGCAGGAGAGAGAAACGTGCGCACTGCGGGAGCTGGAGGACCGGGGGAAGTCTGCGCCTAGAAAAATCCATGGCTGTTGGGGCTGGCGTGATCCATGAATGTCGAAGGGGGTCCTCAGAGCTGCTAACAGAAGGGATCTCTAAAAATCAACCCATTTTGATCTGACGCAAAAGGACAGCCTAAAAATTTCAAAAGTGTGCCGGCTTCTTAGACCCAAGGGGGAAAGGAGGACTGTGCAGCCCCGGAGTTCGCACACTTACACTGGCTCTTTTTTTTTTTCTTTTTCCTCTTTAAATCCTTGCTTCTGATTACTAAGCCCAATACATAGGATCACCCACTTGGGGACACCCTAAGAGACTGCAGGGGAAAGTTGTTTTTCTGGAACCTGGGAATCAGAGTGGGGAAAAACCATCAGAGAACCAGCTCTGGGCAACCCACTCCCACAAACCGGTATTGAGTGCCACAGGGAAAGCAGGATCTAAGCACTGGCTAGAGAGGACCTATAGACCCGGAGGTCAATCCAGAAACACTGCCACCCAGGGGCTGAATCACAAATTGACTCTTGTGTAAACACAAATGAATACAAGAAATTAGGACATAATGCCTGCTTAAAAATCAGGACTGGCTTACAACACTGAGGAGCAGTGGAATGCAGGGAACTGCAATACTGTCCTGACTAGGAAACAGGCATGCCAAACAGAAGAGTAGAGGAAGTGAATGACCTTCACTACTGCACATTTTTATTTTTATTTTTTTCATCTTTTACTTAAGCAATTAATTTTTCTTTTTTTCCTCTTGATTTTACCTTTTTAATTATTACATTTTTATTTTCTATCAATATTATTACTACCACTATTTTACCTTTTTTTAAAGTGTCATTTTATTTTCTCTTTATTTTATTTTGGGATTAGAGTTCTACATTCTATTTTCATCTTTCCTTTAGCATAATTTTACTCTATCTCAACTTTACCGCATAAAAGTGATGGCATAAACATCACTCTCTTCCTAACTTTTCCCCTTTTGTTATCCTGTTTCTCTTACCCTTTTCCTGCTTTAGATTTTCCCTATTCCTTCTTTTTACCCACAGTTAAAATTTCACCCTACTTATGCATCTAATTTCCAATCCCCTGCTCCAAATCCATACACACCTCTCTCTTCTCTGTCTTCACTATCCAAAAAAATTTTTTTTCTCTCTGTCCTTTTGTTGTTGTTTGCTTGATTGTTGATTATATCGATTTTTATGCTTGTTTGTGATATTGTTTTGCTTATTCTTTTTGTTTGTTTGTTTTTTGCTTCTGCTTTTCCTCACTTCGCTTGATATTAGTTATTGTTTGTAGTTTGTATTCATCTCCAGGTACTTGTTGCTGGCATTTGTTGGGCTTAGTGGCTGTTCTATTGGAGTTTTCTCCCCATATATATAGTTTGTTCCCCTCTTATTTCTTATTCTCTTTCTTTTCTCTCTTACTTTATTTTTTCCTTTTGCCAATTTCATTTTTGCACTCCGTTTTTGTTTTTTCTCTTCTTCTTTCTCTCTTATCCTCTAACTTGCCTTTCCCTGGTGGTCAACTTTATTTAGGGTTATTAATATAATTAATACATTTCTGTTCAGTGCCTTGTGCTTTGTACCTGGTTGTGTTGTATACTGTGCCTTTAAATCAAGACAACAGAGAGAGAACTACATAACCAGACACCCAGAGAAGAGAGACCATGGGGAGACAAAGAAACAGCCCGCATATGAAAGAAAAGCAGACATCACCAGAAAAAGAAGTAAATGAAATGAAGGCAAGAAAACTGTCAGAGAAAGAATTCAGAGAAATGGTCATAAGGTGGCTGAAAAGAATGAAAGACAAATTCGACAATATGTGTAAGAACCAAGAGGAAATGAAGAAGAACCAAGAAGAAATGAAAAATGACATCGCTGCTGTAAAGAACTCCATAGAAAGCATCAAGAGTAGACTAGAAGAAGCAGAGGACCGCATCAGTGAGCTAGAAGACAAGGTAGGAAAAAATACCCAAGTAGAGCACCTTGTAGAAAAAATAAAATAAAAAGCAGGAGGAGAGCATAAGGGAACTTTGGGACAAAACAAAACAAAACAACAACAGCATAATACGGGTTCCACAAGGAGAGGAAACTGAACAAGGAATAGAAATAATGACAGAAAACTTCCCTGATATAGGGAAGAAAAAGCCCACACAAATCCAAAAAGCTCACAGAGTCCCAAGCAAAATGAACCCCAAAAGACCAACACCATGGAACATCACAATTAAACTGGCAAACATCAACGACAAAATAAGAATCTTAAATGTGGCCTGAGAGAGACAGAAAGTTACCTACAAAGGAACTCCCATCAGACAAGCGACTGATTTCTCAACAGAAACTCATCGGGCCAGAAAAAAATGGAATGAAATATACAAAGTCATGCAAAGGAAGGGTCTGAATCCAAGAATACTGTACCCAGCAAGGCTATCAATCAAAATTGAAGGTGAAATCAGGAGCTTCACAGATAAAAAAGGACTAAGAGAATGTATTACCACCAAACCAGCAATACAAGAAATGCTAAAGGGTCTACTGTAAAAAAAAGAAATAGGAAGCGAAGAAGGAAAACAGGGGTAAAGAATAAAAATGACAACAAATAAGTACCTATCAATAATAACTTTAAATATAAATGGATTAAATTCCCCAATCAAAAGACATAGGGTAACAGACTGGATAAGAAAACATGACCCATATATCTGCTGTCTACAAGAAACCGACCTCAGAAAAAAGATGAACACAGACTGAGGAAGAAGGGATGGAAAAAGGTTTTTCAGGCAACTGGAAATGAAAAAAAAAAGCTGGGGTAGCAATACTTATATCTGACAAATTAGATCTCAAAGTGAAGGACATAATAAGAGATAAGGAAGGTCACTTCATAATACTAAAGGGAGCAATCCAATAAGAAGAAATAACTCTGGTAAACATATACGCACCCAATACAGGAGCACCCAAATACATAAAAAAAAACTCCTGGAGGATATCAATTGAGAGATTGACAGCAATACAATCATAGTAGGAGACTTTAATACCCCACTATCACCACTGGACAAATCCTCTAAACAAAAAATCAGCAAAGAAATATCAATCCTGAATGACTCACTAGACCAGATGGAATTAATTGACATCTTCAGAACATTTCACCCCAAAGCCACAGAATATATATTCTTCTCAAGTGCACATGGGTCATTTTCAAAGATAGACCATATATTGGGTCATAGGCAAAGTCTCTTCAAATTCAAGAAGATAGAAATCATATCAAGCATCTTCTCAGATCACAGTGGCATAAAACTGGAAATCAACTACAATAAAAACAATCCAAAAAAACTCAAACACTTGGAGACTAAATAGCATGCTATTAAACAATGACTGGGTTACCAGAGAGATCAAAGAAGAAATAAAAAAACATCCTGGTAACAAAAGACAATGAAAACACAACAATCCAAAAACTATGCGACACAGCGAAAGCAGTCTTGAGAGGGAAGTTCATAGCTCTACAAGTCTACTGCAAGAAAACAAGAAACAATGGTAATAAATTACCTAACCCTACAACTCAAAGAGTAAGAAAGAGAGCAACAAGAAAATTCCAGTGTAAGCAGAAGGAAGGAAATAATAAAGATCAGAGTGGAGATAAACAACATAGAGACCAAAAAAACATTACAAAAGATCAACAAAAGCAAGAAGTGGTTCTTTGAAAGGATAAACCAGATTGATGAACCTCTAGCCAGACTCACCAAGAAGCAAAGAGAGAGGACCCAAATAAACAAAATCAGAAATGAAAGAGGAGAAATAACAACAGACCCCACAGAAATACAAAGGATTGTTAAAAAATACTAAGAACAACTCTATTCCAACAAACTGTACAACCTGGAGAAAATGGACATATTCGTAGAAAAATACAACCTTCCAAAACTCTATCAGGAAGAATCTAAACATCTCAATAGGCCAATAACTATGGAAGAAATTGAAGCAGTCATCAAAAAGCTTCCAGCAAACACAGGGGAGTTTTACCAAACATTCAAAGAAGAAGAAAAACCTATCCTCCTCAGACTATTCCAAAAAATTCACGAGGAAGGAACACTTCCAAGCTCCTTCTATGAATCCAGCATCACCCTAATACCAAAACCAGATAAAGACAACACAATGAAAGTGAATTACAGGCCAATATCCCTCATGAACATAGATGCCAAAATCCTCAACACAATTCTAGCAAATCGGCTCCAGCAGTACATCAGAAAGATCATACACCATGACCAAGTAGGATTTATCCCAGGAATGCAAGGATGGTACAATATCCGCAAATCAATAAACGTGATACATCACATAAACAAATTGAGAGATAAAAATCACATAGTCATATCAATTGATGCAGAAAAAGCATTTGACAAAATCCAACACCCTTTCTTGATAAAAACTCTCAACAAGGTGGGAATAGAAGGATCAGACCTCAACATAAAAAAAGCCATATATGATAAACCCACAGCCAACATCATACTCAATGGGCAAAAACTTAAACCATTTCCCCTAAGAACAGGAACAAGACAGTGATTCCCACTCTCACCACTCCTGTTTGTCATAGTACTGGAAGTATTAGCCATTGCATAGACAAGAAGAAGAAATAAAAGGCATCCAAATTGGAAAAGAAGAAGTAAAGCTGTCCTTATTTGCAGATGACATAATATTGTACATAAAAAAACCTGGAAGACTCCATCAAAAAACTATTAGACTAAATAAATAAATTCAGCAATGTAGCAGGATACAAAATTAACGCCAAGAAATCTATGGCATTTCTATACACCAGTAATGAACTTACAGAAAGAGAGACTAAAACAGCAATCCCATTTACCATCGCCCCCCAAAAAATTAAGATAATTAGGAATAAACTTAATTAAGGAGGTAAAGGACCTATATGCGGAAAACTACAGGACACTGAAAAAAGAGATAGAGGAAGACGTTAACAGATGGAACAACATACCATGTTCATGAATTGGTAGAATCAACATCATTAAAATGTCCATACTTCCCAAAGCAATCTATAGATTCAATGCACTCCCTATTAAAATACCAACAGCATATTTCACAGACCCAGAATGAACTCTCCAAAAATTCATCGGGAATAAAAAAAGACCCCCAATAGCCACAGCAAACCTGAGAAAGAAGAACAAAGTAGGTGGGATCTCAATATCAGATTTCAAGCTGTATTTCAAAGCCACTGTTCTCAAAACAGCCTGGTACTGGCACAAGAACAGACATATAGACCAATGGAATAGAATAGAGAACCCAGATATCGACCCAAACCACTAGGCTCAATTAATATTTGACAAAGGAGGCATGAACATACAATGGAGTCAAGACAGTCTCTTCGAAAAATGGTGTTGGAAAAATTGGACAGATACATGCAAAATAATGAAACTAGCCCACCAACTTACACCATACACAAAAATAAACTCATAATGGATACAGGACTTAAACATAAGATGGGAAACCATAAAAATACTAGAGAAATCCACAGGCAGAGAAATCTCAGACATATGCCGAAGGAATTTCTTCACCGATACCGCTCCTAGGGCAATGGAAACTAAAGCGAAAATAAACAAATGGGACTACATCAAAATAAAAAGCTTTTTTACAGCAAAAGAAACCATCAACAAAACAACAAGGAAACCCACTGTATGGGAGAACATATTTGCAAATGTTATCACTGATAAAGGTTTAATCTCCAACATCTTCAGGGAACTTATACAACTTAATAAAAGGAAGATAAATGATCCAATAAAAAAGTGGGCAACGGACCTAAATAGAATCTTTTTGAAAGAAGACAGAAGGAAGGCCAAGAGACATATGAAAACATGCTCGAACTCACCAATTATCCGAGAGCTGCAAATCAAAATGACAATGCGGTACCATCTCACACCTTTCAGAATGGCAATCATCAACAAATCAACAAACGACAAGTGCTGGCGAGGATTCGGAGAAAAAGGAACCCTCATGCACTGCTGGTGGGAATGCAGACTGTTGCAGCCACTGTGAAGAACAATATGAAGTTTCCTCAAAAAACTAAAAATGGAACTCCCATTTGACCCAGTGATCTCATTTCCAGGAATATATCCCAAGAAAATAGAAACACCAATCAGAAAGGATATATGAACCCCTATGTTCATAGCAGCACAATTCACCATAGCTAAGATTTGGAAACAGCTCAAATGCCCAACAGCAGATGAGTGGATTAGAAAACTGTGGTACATCTACACAATGGAATACTACGCTGCTATAAAAAAACAAGGAATTCCTACCATTTGCAGCAGCATGAATGGACCTGGAGAGCATTATGTTAATTGAAATAAGCCAGGCAATGAAAGAAAAATACCACGTGATCTCACTCATTTATGAAAAATAAAGAGCATTATAACATGATAAACAAAAAGATAGATACTGAGGCAGTAAAGCACCGAACAGACTGTCAAATTACAGTGGGAAAGCAGGGGAGTGTTGCGGGGGGGGGGGGGGGGGGGGAAGAGATCAACCAAAGGGCTTGTATGCGTGCATATAAGCACAACAAATGGACACAAGACATTGGGCGGGGGAGGTGGGATGAGGGCATGCGACAGGGGGTAGGGCAGGCTGGGGGAAGGTCAAGGGGGAAAAAAAGGAGATATATGTACTACTACATGTAATACTTTAAACAATAAAAAATATTAAATAAATAAATATCTATAAATGTAATTGCTAGGTATTAGAATAGATGCATGTTTGACTTCGTAAGAAATCGGCTAATAGTTTCAATAGCTGTTGTACCATTTAAATCCCTTCCAGCAGTGGATGAGTGTTTTAGCTGTTACTAGTTGTTTTAATTTTAGTCATATTAATGGGTATCTAGTCAGATCTCACTCTGGTTTAAATTTGCCTTTTCCTAATGAATAAAGATATTGGGGGGAAAAGATATTGAATATCTTTTCATGTACTTATTGATCATGCATATATCTTCTTTTGTGAGTTCTCTGTTCAAATCTTTTGCTCAAGTTGAAGGAACCAAGATGGTGGTGTAGGTAAAAGCCAGTACTCACTGCCTCCCACAACCACATCAAAATTACAATTAAAATACAAAACAACCATCATTCAGAACCACCTGAAAGCTGGCTGAATGGAGGTCCTACAACTAGAGAAGTAAAGAAGAAAGCACATTGAGACTGGTAGGAAGGGCAGAGGCACAGAATGGGCTGGTCCAACATGCACATGTACTGCTTTTTTAATCAGGAGGGAGATCGTCTCTGTGGAAGCCTCCTGTGAGGAGCAAGGGGTCCCAGACCCACACAAGACCCCCAGCCCAGGGTTTCAGAGCTGGGAAGAGAAGTCCCTGTAACTATGGGCTGTAAAAACCAGTGGGGATTGTGGCTGAGAGACATGGAGGCTGCTGGAGACCCAGCTGTTCCTTTTAAAGGGCCAGCGCACAAATGTACTCAGAGTCAATCACTTTGAGCTCCAGCACCTGGCTCCCTGGGAGACCAAGACACATATGAGGAGGAATTGGACTGTCTGACATCCGGGAAGAAACTGAGGGGTGGCTTTTTCCCAGAGGGGTTGCTCACAAGTGTAGTTGTTCCTGTGCTGGAACCTCCCCTGTCAAAGAGCTCACTGGCAGACATATCTGAGTCTCAATCAGCCTGGAGTACACTGCTCCACCCTGGGGATTCCCTGAGACCCCATCCCATCCCACTTTCAGCCACACTCAAGCTGTTTGTAGCAGCTTTTCCATATGAATGGTCTGTCCTGGCTCACACTTGGCTAAAATCTCTCAAACAAGGGGCAGCTGGTGACAGCATGCCCCAAACCAATCAATAAAAGGCCCAAGACCTAGCATTAGTACTAGCCTGCCTCACTTCACAGCTGGGCCTCACCTCCTGCATAGCAGCTCTCCCACTGTAGTCGCAGCTGGTCCTCACAGCCAATTGGCCTGGAGGTCAACTTCTCCCAGAGAAACCAACAGCAATCAAAGCTCAACTATAAGACTGTGCACACAGCCTACACAGGGGCACTCCTAGAGTGCCCAGATCAGGTAACTGGGGAGGCTGAGCCACTGGGCCCTACTGGACACCTATTTACACAAGGATACTCTACCAATTCCAGGGGACATAACAGCTCTACCTAATACACAGAAACAAACATAGGGAAGTACCAAAATGCAGAGACAAAGAAACATGTTGCAAATTAAAGAAATGGAAGAAAGCAAACTACTAGATAGAGAGTTCAAAACCATATTCTCAAGGATCTTGATGAGACTTTCAAGTATCTTAGTGAGAATATCAAATACATGAAGAAGGACCAGTCAGAAATTAAGCATACACTAACTAAAATAAAGATAAATTTACAGGGATTTAACAGTAGAGTAGAGGAGTCCGAGAATCAAATCAATGATTTGGAATATGAGGAAGCAAAAGACACCCAATCAGAAAAGAAAAAAGAAAAAAGAATCCAAAAATATGAAAATAGTGTAAGGAGCCTCGGGACAACTTCAAGTGTACCAACCTTCACATTAGGGGGTGCCAGAAGGAGAAGAGAGAGAGCAAGATATTGAAAACCTATTTGAAGAAAAATTTCCCTACCTGGTGAAAGAAATAGACTTACAAGTCTAAGAAGCACAGAGAGCCCAAACAAGAAGAACCCAAAGAGGCCCACAAAAAGACACATCATAATTAAAATGCCAAGGGTTAAAGACAAAGAAAGAATCTTAAAAGCAACAAGAGAAAAGCAGTTAGTTACCTACAAGTGAGTGCACATATGACTGTCAACTGATTTCTCAACAGAAACTTTGCAGGCCAGAAGGGAGTGGCAAGAAATATTCAAAGTAATGAATAGTAAGGATCTACAAACAATATTACTCTACCCAGCAAAGCTATCATTTAGACTTGAAGATCAGATAAAAAGCTTCACATACAAGAAAAAGCTAAAGGAGTTCATCACCACCAAACCAGTATTACATGAAATGTTGAAGGTTATTCTTTAAGAAGAGGAAGAAGAAGAAAAATATAAAAAATACGACCAATAAAAGGCAATAAATACATATCTATCAACAATTGAATATAAAAAATCAAAATAAATGTATAAGAAATTTAATGAACAGAATAAACTGGTGAATAAAACAGAATCAGAGGCATGGAAGCATGGAACAGACTGACAAATCTCAGAGGGACAGGGGCAGGAGGGCGAGAAGAGATTAACCAAAGATCTTACCTATGAACACAGACAGTAAGGTGGTGAAGGCCTGGGGTGGGGGTGGGGTAGGAACCAGATGGAACAGGGCAATGGGAGAAAAATAGTAGGATTTCTATAATACTCTCAACAATAAAGATTTAATTGTTTGTTAAAGACAAAAAAATATTTTGCCCAAATTTTTATTAAGTTTTTATTGTTGAGTTGTAAGAATTCATAGTATTTTCTGGATACAAGTCCTTTGTCAGATATATGTATTACAAATATTTTTCCCACTATGTGTCTTGTCTGTTTATTTTCTTAACAGTATATTTTAACTAGCAGAATTTTTAAATTTTGAGGTATTCTAATTTATCAATTTTATACTTTAATAAAGAAGTCTTTGCCTGCCCTAAGATTACTGCTATGCTTTTTCTAGAAGATTTATGACTCTAGTTTTATATATCATGTCTATAATCCACCTGGGATAAGCTATTGTGGAATGATGTAGGGGCTGAGGATACTCACCCCAACCTCCACATATGGATGCCCAGTTGTTACAGCACCATTTGCTGAAAAGCCTCCCATTGAAATACTTGACACCTCAGTCATTACCATGTTATTATATTTAATCTTCACCACCTGTGATATATTTTCTCTGTTTTACTGGTAAGGAAAATGAAGCTCAGAAAGATGAATGACTCATGCAATGTCACAGCCTCCAAAACAGGCATGTTCACAACCAGGTCTGCCTGTCTATTCAGCAATGCTTTTAGACATCACCAGAAACAGTCTTCTTCCTTCAAAGACCCAATAAAAGCCCATGTCCCTCAGAAAGACTCCACAATTCTAATCTGCTGCTCTCTCAGTTTTATAAACTCAATTGCACTTAAAATATCAATTTAGTTGCAGTGATGGTGGTTGTTATACTGATTTGCATTGCTTTCTAACTATTACCTATGTCAATTCCCAAAACCTGTTCTCTGTCCAACAATATTGCTTGGAAGTTAGCAGAAGCTAGGTTTTAAATTTGATTATGCCTTCTGTATCACCAAGCACAATTCTGGGTATACAGTAAGTACTCAATACATTTCTCTGAATGGAAAAAATGTTCAGTTGGACAGTGGAGCCAGTGCTGCTAATACCCTGTTCAAGGCACTTTAACTTTTATGTTAGGTGTCTAAATCTTGCCTCACACCCCCACCCCCACCCCCAGAAATGAACAAGAATTTTAGTGGTAGAATCCTCCTGTGTAGAACTTGAAATTAAGGAACTGAACAATGAACAATTAAATAAAGAGATAGTTTGAAGGTAGTAGTTAAATCCCCTTCAAAAATACTTAAATCCCTAGAAAACTGTAGCTTTGTCATAAATATGGAATGTATATGTGCTACTAGACACAGAGGAGTTACAAGAGCTGAAGACTGAAACATGGGGCACTGTCAGAGAGGCTCTGAGGAGACCAAAGAAGTCATTTGAAGAATTGAAAAGGCCAATCCCATTAGAAGATCTAAGGTTACTGAGTTGAGCTGCAAACCACAGAAGACCACACCAGAAACATAAAGGGCACCAAGAGATGCAAATAAGAAGTAGCTGGTGTGTCCTTTGTTAAATATTAATTGAGCGTAATGGCTTGGGTCAAATTCTGGGTTCTCTGTTCTGTTCCATTGGTCTATAAGTCTGATCTTGTGCCAGTACCAGGAAGTTTTGAGAACAGTGGCTTTGTAATATAGCTTGATATCTGGTATTGTGATCCCTCTAACTTTGTTCTTTCTCAGGATTGCTGTGCAATTAAAAGTCTTTTTTAATTCATATAAATTTTTGGAGTATTTGTTCTAGATCTATGAAATATACTGTGGGTATTTTAATAGTGATTGCATTGAATCTGTAGATTGCCTTGGGTAGTATGGACATTTTAATAAAGTTAATTCTACCAATCCATGGGCACGGTATATTCTTCCAGTTGTTTATGTCTTCCTCTATATATTTTTTTAAAAGGTCCTATAGTTTTCTGAGTACATGTCTTTTACGTCCTTGATTAAGTATTTTCCTAAGTATTTTAATTTTTCTTTTGTTGCAATGGTAAATGGGATTGTTTGTTTAGTTTCTCTTTCTGAGAATTCATTATTGGTGTATATAAAAGCCATCAATATTTGGGGTTTTGATTTTGTATCCTGTTACATTGATAAATTCATTTATTAAATCCAGTCATTTCTTAGTGGAGTCTTTAGGGTTTTCTATGTACAATATCATGTCATCTGCAAATAAACAGAGTTTTACTTCCTCCTTTCCAATTTGGATGCCTTTTATTTCTTCTTTATGTCTGATCACTGTGGCTAGGACATCCAGTACAATGTTGAATAAGAGTGGTGAGAGCAGACATACCAGTCTTTTTCCTGTTCTTAGGGGAAATGGTTTTAGTTTTGCCCACTGAGTATGATGTTGGCTATAGGTTTGTCATATATGTCCTTTATCATGTTGCGATATGCTCCCTCTATTCCCACTTTGCTGAGAATTTTTATAAAATATGAGTGTTGGATTTTGTTGAATGCTTTTTCTGCATCAATTGATATGATCATGTGATTTTTGGCTTTCAATTTGTTTATGTGATGTATCACATTTATTGATTTGTGAATATAGTTCAAGCTTTGCATAACCTGGAATAAATCCCACTTGGTCATAGTGTATGATCTTTTTAATATATTGCTGGATGTGATTTGCTAATATTTTCTTGAATATTTTAGCATCTATGTTCATCAGGAATATTGGCCTGAAATTCTTTTTCTTTTCCTGGTTTTGGAATTAGGATAATGCTGGCCTCATAAAAAGAGCTTGGAAGTGTTCTTTCCTCTTGGATTTTTTGGAATACTTTGAGGAGTATAGCTGTTAGTTCTTCTTTGAATGTTTGGTAATACTCCCCTGTGAAGCCTTCTGGACTTGGGCTTTTGTTTGCTGGGAGTTTTTTTTTATTATTGCTTCTATTTTATCAGTTGTTATTGGTTTACTCAGGTTTTCTGATTCTTCCTGATTTAGTTTGGGGAGATTGTATTTTTCTAGGAATTTGTCCATTTTATCCACATTGTTCAGCTTGTTGGCATATAGTTGTTCATAGTATTTTCTTACACTCCTTTGTATTTCTGTGGTGTCAGTGGTTACTTCTCCACTTTCATTTCTGATTTTAATTATTTGGGTCCTCTCTCTTTGTTTCTTGATGAGTTTGGCTTCATCAATTTTGTTAATCCTTTCAAAGAACCACCTCTTGGTTTCATTGATTTTTTGTATTTTTTTCATCTTTATGTTATTTATTTCTGCTCTAATCTTTATTATTTCCTTCCTTCTACTTACTCTGGGCTTTTCTTGTTCTCTTCCTAGTTATTTATGTTATAGAGGTAAATAGTTTATTGCTGATTTTTCGTGTGTTTTCTTATTTTGTTTTGTTTGTTTGTTTTTTGAGGTATGCCTGTAGTGCTATGTATTTCCCTTTCAGAACTGCTTTTGCTGTGTCCCAGAGTTTTTGGGTTGTTGTGTGTTCATTTTCATCTGTTTCCAGGAAGTTTTTTATTTCTTTCTTGATCTTATTGGTAACCCATTCATTGTTTAATAGCATGCTATTTAGCCTCCATGTGTTTGAATGCTTTTGGGTGTTTTTACAGGAGTTGATTTCTAATTTCATTCCACTGTGATCTGAGAAGATGTTTGATATGATTTCAATCTTCTTGAACTTGTAGACACTTGTTTTGTGTCCTAACATGTGATCTTTGTGAATGATCCATGTGCACTTGAGAATGTATATTCTGTTTCATTGGGGTGAAATGTCTTATAAATGTCAATTAAATCCATCTGATCCAGTGTGTCCTTTAGACTGTTTTATTGTTAAACTAGAGGCCCGGTGCACAAAATTTGTGCATGGGAGAGGGGGGTGTCCCTCAGCCCAGCCTGCACCCTCATCAATCTGGGACCCCTCGAGGGATGTCCGACTGCCCGTTTAGGCCCGATCCCACCGGGTCTAAATGGGCAGTCAGACATCCCTTTCACAATCCAGGACTGCTGGCTCCCAACTGCTCGCCTGCCTGCCTTCCTGATCACCCCCTAACCACTCCCCTGACAGCCTGATTGATGACTAACTGCTCCCCTGCCAGCCTGTTTGCCCCTAACTGCCCTCCCTGCAGGCTTTGTCACCCCTAACTGCCCTCCCCTGAAGGCCTGATCCCCCCCAACTGCTCTCCCCTGCAGGCCTGGGTCCCCCCTAACTTCCCTCCTCTGCCGACTTGGTCACCCCTAACTGCCCTCCCCTGCAGGCTTGATCACCCCCAACTGCCCTCCCTTGCAGGCCTGCTCCCTCCCAACTGCCCTCCTCTTCTGGACTGATCGCCCACAATTGCCCTCCTCTGCTGGACGTCTTGTGGTGGCCATCTTGTGTCCACATGGGGGCAGCCATCTTGTGTGTTGGAGTGATGGTCAATCTGCATATTACTCTTTTATTAGATAGGATAGAGGCCTGGTGCATGGGTGGGGGCCGGCTGGTTTGCCCTGAAGGATGTCCCGGATCAGGGTTGAGGTTCCCTTGGGGCGTGGGGCAGCCTGGGAGAGGGGCCTGTGGTGGTTTGCAGGCTGGCCACATCCCCTGGTGACCCAAGCAGAGGCCCTGGTATCTGGGGTTTATTTATCTTCTACAATTGAAACTTTGTAGCCAGGAGCGGAGCCAAGCCTTCTGCTTGCTTCATGGTGGCAGCCATTTCTGTTGGGATTTACGTATCTTCTATAATTAAAACTTTGTAGCCTTAAGCAGAGGCCTAGGCTGGCCAGGGTGTGCAGAAAGCTTGCCTTCCTCCATTGCCAGGGAAACCCAAGCCTCCCTCCTGCTCTCTGTGGCCGTAGCCATCTTGGTGGGGCTTATTTGCATATTCGCTCCTGATTGGCTTGTGGGTGTGGCTTGTGGGTGTGGTTTATGGGTGTAGCAGAGTGATGGCTAATTTGCATATTAGTCTTTTATTAGATAGAATTTTTTTTAGAAGATCTATCCAGTGAAGTCAGTGGGGTGTTAAAGTCCCCTGCTATGACTGTATTGTTGTCCATCTCTCCATTACAATCCTCTAGAATTTTTTTTATATATTTAGGTGCTCCTATATTGGGTGCACATGTTTACCAAGGTTATATACTCTTATTGTAGTGACTTTTATTGTCTCTTGTGATGGCCTTCAATTTAAAGTCTATTTTGTCGGATATGAGTATTTCTACTCCAGCTTTTTCTTCTTTTCCATTTACATGGAAAATATTTTTCATCCCTTCACTCTCATCCTGTGTGTGTCTTTTGTTCTGAAGTTTGTCTCTGGTAGACAGCATATAGTTGGGTCATATTTTTGCATCCATTCAGCTACCCTATGCCTTTTTATTGGAGCATTTATTTCATTTATATTTAGGGTTATTATTAATAGGTAGTTATTTATTGCCATTTTAATTTTGTGTGCCTAGGTTTCTCTCTCTGTTTCTTATTCTAATTACAACAGTCCCTTTTGAATTTTTATTGATTTCAGAGAGGAAGGGAGGGGGAGAGAGAGAGAAACACCAACGATGAGAGAGAAACACTGATCGGCTGCCTCCTGCACGCCCCCTACTGGGGACTGAGCCCACAACCCGGGCATGTGCCATTGACTGGAATCGAACCTAGGACTCTTCAGTCTGCAGGCTGATGCTCTATCCACCTTTAGTACTTCATGCCATTCCCTTCTGGCCTGTAGAGTTTCTGATGAGAAATCAGGTGTTAGCCTTATGGGAGTGCCTTTGTAGGTAACAATTTTTTCTTGCTGCCTTTCAGATTCTCTCTGTGTCTTTAATTTTTGGCATTTTAATTATGATGTGTCTGGTCATGGGCCTGTTTGGGTTCTTCTTGCTTAGAGTTCTCTGTGCCTCCTGAACTTGTCTTTTTCCTTTACCATGTTAGGGAAAATTTCTGCCATTATTTCTTCAAACACATTCTCTATCCATTTCTCTCTTCTGACTCTTCTTGCACACCTGCTATTCTAATATTGTTATGTTTCATGCTGTCCACAGCTCCCTTAAGCTCTCCTCCTGTTTTTTAATAGTTTTTTCCTTTTGTTTCTCTGATTGATTTTTTTCAACCCTGTCTTATAATTCTCTGATTCAGTCTTCAGCTTCCCCTAATCTGCTGTGTATTCCTTCCAATGTGTTGTGTTATGTCATTCTTTATTTCCGACTAATCTTTTTTCATAATTACTGTATGTTTTTTCATGCTGTTGAACATCTTTACCATTATTACTCAGAACTCTGTTTCAGATAAATTTCTTATCTCTGCTTTATTTTCTCTTCTTCTAGAGAAGAAGATATTTAGGGGCTGTTTCTTTGTCTCCTCATTTCGTCTGTCTGTTTGGATTTGTGACTATGTATTAGGTAGATTCTCTGCACTTCTCAATCTCTAGTTCAGGATAGTGTCAAACACTGTTTCTGACTAATTAGTTCAGGCAAAGACTCAAAGCCTCCAGAGACCACCTCTGACAGGCTAATAGGATTCTGACTTGAATTGCTCCCAGGCAATTGTCCTCAGGTGTGATGAGAGTTTCTTCAACAGGGTGGGGTGGTTGCTTCTGCCTGGAGGCTAATTGTTATTTTTAGCTCCTTAAGTGGCCTCAGAGCAAGGTGTTTTCCAATAGGGTGAGTCAACTGTCTTCCCCCCAGCAAGGCAAATGTCTGCATGAGAGAGATGACCTCCACTGCATGAGGGAATTACTCAACACAAGAAAATGGGGTTGTCTGCCTTCTGAGCTCTAACATCGAGTCCCCAATCTTGGCTTCTGCTCACACAGCTCCAGTCCAGTCTGCCCTCCCTCTGCCAGTGCACAAGGTGGGTGGCTCCACAGGAAATTTTGTGTGTTGGCCCTTTAAGAGGGTACCTGAATTTTCAGCCCTCTCTCCCTGGCAGACAGTAACCCCACTGCTTTTTAAAGCCAGATGTTTATGGGGGTATCCTTCTCAGTTCTGGTGCTCTCTGCTGGGGGGCCCAGCTTGGGTATTAGTTCCAAGAGTTCTCAGTGGCCATCCCCCACAGCTGAGATATTTCTCTGGAACTTCAGTTGCTGTCTGTGGGCGCCCGGCCAGCCCTTTTGTACCTCTGCCCCTCCTACCAGTCTATGGGTCTCCACTTTCAGGGCTCAGGTAACAGATTTCTCTCCTGTGAGTCTTCCATTGATTATTCAGGAATTTTTTCTATATTTCAGTTGTAATTCCAGTTTGTTCCTGGAAGTGTGTCCATGCAGCATCCACTTACTCTGCAGTCATTTTAAATCTTCCCTCCCCACATTTTAAAAATGAGGAAACTGAGCCCTAGAAAAGCTAAATAGCCTCAAAGAACACAGCTGGTGTGTGGCCACATCAGGATGTGAACTCTAATATTTCAAACTTCCAGGCTCTTAAGGTTGGTGTTGTATTAAATTGACTTTCATACCTAACTTAATTTCAATTTGGTTTTATTTGAGGACTTCATAGAATATAAAATTGGAAAAATCCCAAGGCTTTAAACCAACACCCAAGCCCCACAGTAAATGGCTACTCAAAGAAGCTGCATAGGACATCAGATTGGCCTGTGCTAGCCTGCACTGCACACTACCTGGATGCCGGCCCTCAGTGCTAGACCACAGTGGTCAGCCACGTGTCACCATCTAACTCACACCTGCCCTGGCAGTGAAGGGATAACTAGTTAGGATTTAAAGTGAAGACATGTAGGGAATTTGGGGAAAGAGAGTCTATTGTTTTATTTTTTATTGATAAATTAACATAGAGCTCACAGAAGATGGAAGGAAGGTGAATCCATCACAGAGAATAGTGAATATCTGCTGGTTGCAATTTAACACCCTCTCTCCATTGGTGGGTTTCTTCTCAAGGTACTCTGCATTCCCACAACCCAGGGGTGGCTGTGTGACCCAGACTATGCCAATGGAATACTCCCAGAAACTGAGTCTCTTTTTAAAAAATATATCTTTATTATTGAAAGTATTATAGATGTCGCCTTTTCCCCCCATTGACGTCCTCCACCCCACCCCTGAACCCTCCCCAGGCCTTCATCTCACTATTATCTGTGTCCATGGGTTATACATATATGCATACAAGTTCTTTGGTTAATCTCTTCCCCTCCACTTGCCTTTGAGATTCATCATTTTGTTCCATGCTTCAATGTCTTTGGATCTATTTTGTTCATCAGTTTATTTTGTTCATTAGATTCCCAGATAACTGAGATCATGTGATACTTGTCTTTCTCTGACTGCCTTATTTCACTTAGCATAATACTACACAGTCTCTCCATGCTATTTCAAAGGGTAAGAGATCCTTCTTTTTTTCAGCTCCATAGAATTCCATTGTGTAACTGAGTCCTGAGTGGAGAGTTTTCTGAAATTGATTCATCCTAGTGGCCCTAGCTTGGACACAGTGTCAATCAGTCCCTGCTACCAAGTCTCCCAGAGCTTCTACAATCCCCATTGTTCTGAAACAGTGTCTATTGGCTTCCTGTTCAATTCTGTGAGCTGCCTCCTATCCTCCAGCACATTCTTTTTCTGCTTAAGTCAGTTATGGTTGTTTTCTGTAGCCTACAAACAAAAAAGGCCTAACTGAATCTCCAGTTGGCCAAGGGGAGGCATCACTTGGTATTGGTGAACCTCAGCATAAGAATACACCACAGGGATTAAGAGATGACTGACTGATATGAAAGAGAAATGGGTGGGTAAGTTGGGGCTCTTTTATAAGACAAGATGAGGGAAGAGGCTCCCATTTATTTGGGTTTCTGCATAGTTTTACACCCCTGAAATCCTCTGTCCCTAGCTTTCAAGGCTACTCATCATTTAAACCTAGAGATCGTTTGTCCTGTGAGAAGGAGCTCAGCTGTCTAGAGCATAATGCTAATAAGGGCAGCACTTCTGTCGTGGTTTTGTGGGCTAGTTACCTTAGTTCTGAGTCACAGATAAAAATGGCACTTGAAACTTGATCAAAACTCTCTTGACATGTCATAGGGCCAGAGTATTGAAGATGATGGATAACACTGATCATTGCCACAAATTCAGGTTCAACTCATATTTCTTAAGACCCTGTTCCATGCCAGGCAGTGCACTAGGCACTTCTCATGCATTATCTTATTGTCAGGTAAGCGGGCACTGTGGCAAAGAAATCCAAGTATATTACAAATGAATGAAGCATAACCACATTGAAGAGGGTGAGGAAGGAAGGAACTGAGCTAAGTAACTTTGGAAAACAGTGTCTTGACTGGCTGTTAGAAGGCTAAAAACAAAAAAGTACATAAACACTGTACTCTGGTAAATTTGTTTCTCCCAGGGGTGTTGCGTTAGCAATTCTGAAACTACTTTATATGTATGTATAAATATAGCAGATCATGATATCATAGTTTCTTACTGCTGCAGAAAGAAGACATTACAAATAAGGCAACAGTAAGACTAGCATAAATCCCTCCTGTGGTGCTTGAAAGAAGTGAGCGAAAACATTGTTTTCATGTGTGCATGGTGAAATATACATAACATTAAATATTAGCATTTTAACCTTTTTTTAAGTGTATGGTTCAGTGGCATTAAGAACATTCACATTGTTGTACAACCACCAGTACTATCCATCTCTAGTATTTTTCCATTATCCCTAACTGAAACTCTCTACCTTTATTCCCCATCATCCATTGTTCTTTTCTTGTAATGTCTTAGGCTTTGGTATCAAGAATCATGGTTAATTTTGACATATAAACAGCTAGATAAATACAGATAGATACATAGAAAGAAATATATAAATACAGACATGTCCCTGCTCAGCCTGTCTCCTGAGAAGCTCTGAGTACATGACCTTTGCTGCCTTGGTTCCTGGTACCATGCTCCAATAAAGTAACTAGTGCATCTCAGTAGCATTGATTCCAGGACTGGAGCAGCAAAATACAGCATGAACTTGGACCATCACACAGTGGCAGAAAGTAAAGAGTGATAAAAGGAAAGGAAGAAGGAGGAGAAGAAAAGGGTATGTTAAAAGGCACACTGACTAACAGGAATGAGCTCTCTGTGGCTAAAGCTGGAACTATTTGAGCAACAAAATAAAAAGCAACAGTATTACATTATAAAATAAACATCCCTGAGCCCATAGTGAGATGAAATGATTGAATGAATTAATTAATTAATAATAGATGGAAGAGAAGATACACTTCCTTTCAGAAGAATTCCAATTAATAAATATGGAAGGGATAAAAGAAATAGGAAATCACTATTAAAAAAACCACAGTTGTATCTGTTAAAGGCATACTCCACTAAAAGATGTTAAAATTAGTGAGTGAAAAGTAAAGGAAAAACAGGAGGCTAAGTGCACCAGATCCACCAGGGCTGGAATCTGGAGCAGAAAAGGCATTACTGTAGTTTAGTAAATGGTACTGTGCCAATGTTGGTATCTTTGGTATGAAGAATCATGGTTAATAATCATGTTATAGTATATAGATATACAATTTTATGATTAAAGGAAGCTTGGTAAAGGGTATATGGAAACTATACTATTTTGGCAACTTTCCTGTAAGTCTGAAATTATTTCAAATTAAAATTTTTCTAAATATTTGAAAGAAAATAAAAGCACACAGAATAAACACTTTGAGAGTCCTGAGGCATTGTCTGCGTAGGCATTAATTACTCATAGTAGGAGCTGGCCATCTCGGCCACCCCAGGCATGTAAAGGCTTGCCGGGCAGCTGTTCAGACAATCGATTTAGGAAGCACTGTGGCCTGTACTGAGACAGATCTGAATTTGAATTTGGGAAATTGGTCAGGGGAAGTTATTTCATGTCTCTTTTCAGGCTTGTTGTGAATATTAAATGGGGTCATGCTTAAGAAAACACTTTATTCAGAGGAACTATTTGGTAAATATCCTTTCTTCACTTCTTTCTTTCTCTTGTTTTAAACACTTTGGCATATAAGAGGAAACCAAGACAAGGAACCTTTCCACCAGGGTGTTGTCATTGGGATGGAGGCAAGTGTGCGCCTTCCCAGCTGTGCACTCTGAGATGGTCAACCACCAAGTCAGGGGAGAGTGGGCGATGTGTGCTGGAGCACAGCCTACACAGGGGCACAGGCGGGAGAATGGGACTGGCACCCGGGCCATCCACAAGAGCAGTGGACTATCCTGAGCCTGGAGAGCGCAGGTAAGGAAAGGATGAAAGGACGGGCTGGGTAAGAAGCAAAGGCCTGAGACAGGAGTGCAGCTGGGTAAGGTCCACTTTGCCGATGAAAGCAGACCAGTGAGAGGCACATTTGTTTGGAGTTCAAGATGAACGTAAGAAACCAGCAGAACCACTTTGAGTAACTGGGGCCCGGGAGCTGAATTCCAGAGAGCCTGAAGGGTGGGCTGTCTTTAGGGCCAGAGGAGTAGGACTCAGGAAGGAGTCTAATGGTTTAGTTTGTGTTGTATTGGTAGCCACAGAAGTATCGTAAGCAAAGGAGTCATGACATAGTATCATGCATATCAGGCAGAACATCAAAACCACTCTGACAATGTTAAGTGGAAAAGGAATTAGTGCCTATAAAATCAATGAAGAGCTAGAGAACTGATCTCCAAACTAAAATTTAGTTCTAGTAGAGGGTCTGGAAGTTCATGAGGCCTTTTTGGGAAGCTGTGGAATGGCACCTGTCAAACTACAAATGCATATTTTTGATCCAGGAAGTTCATTCTAGGAAAAAACTCAATTCTAGAAAAATCTATTCTAGAAAAATATTTACATATGAACACAAAGGCAAATACATAAGGTTGTTTATGGAAGCATTTTTGTACTACTGAAAAATTAGAAACTTCTAAATGGAAAAGGTTAAATAAAGTTAGATACAGAATATTATATACTTGCTAAAAGAATATATGAAGGCTTTATGGAAAGATCTCCCAGACAAATTATATTAAGTGAAAAAACAAGTCACAAAGAAAAACCTATAGTACATCCTAATTAAGTGTTTTAACCCTTTGCACTCACTTGCTTTTTTCTCGATTCCTGCTACCGATGCTAACCGTGTCGAGTCGCGCTCGACATCCGAGTGCGAAAGGTTAAAGGTGTATGAACTAAGCAAATGCAAACCAGTGTTGACAATGCTGACACTTGAGGTAGGACACAGGGTGACGGGACATGTAGGGAAGAGGCTGCGTGCTTTCCTTTGGACATTCCTGCACTGTTTGAACCCTTCATGAGAAGCATACATTCATGCATTGCCTATAGAGTAAAAACTATCGATGATTGGGCACCTCCTCTGAACTTCTCCCTAAAACGCCATGAAGTACACAAGCCTGGGCTTAACTTAAATCAGGGAGGGTGGGTAGTATCATTCCTCTTGTATAAGAAATGAGCTGTTGTCCATCTCGGGTAAAAATGGTTACTGAAATTGAGTGCTAAGTCACTTTCTCCTGGTTTTGCTTTAGTGGATTGTGTGGTGCAGGGAGAAGTAGGAGATTGAATTTTTCCTTTGTGAGCCATTTAGAGTTGTAGGTTGTACCAAAAGGAAGGTATGGGAAGGATGGAGCCCTTCTTGAAATCAATTGGAAGACTGAAGATCTAGGCTTGGAAAACAGAAACGGCGAAGCTGGGCATCCCAAGAATACAGACAAGCTCCCATGCAGAAAAGGTGCTAGCAGGTGACCTAGCAGGGCCAGCGTCAGCATGACTTATCTCCAACCAACCCTGCATCCCTGAACAACTCCCTGAAATTTCAAATGCTGATTAAAGTATCTTGTTTTCCAAACAAAACAAGAAAAGTAAGGAAGGAATAAGGAGTATCTATCCTCTCCTTAATTTTATTGCAGGTATCTGGGTCCTGATCTTTTCCAAGACCCCAAAATGAGAGATTTGTCTTGAATGAGAAGGGTGCTCTGAGGCTGAGGCAGTCCGCTATGACAGCTGTCAACCACACTTGAATGGACTGAAGACCTTTCCTGATAATTAAACAGATGCCCCACTGACCTGTTCATTTGCCCAGGTCTACCAAATTAATCTCCTCTGATCTTGGAGCACCTCAAGTTAGCTTAAAACTACACAAACTGCATGAGGGAGGAGGCTTCATCGAGAAGAGGACGTCCAGAGCGCATCCCTGGGGCCAATACTGACTGAGCTGAGGAACATAGGAGGTGACTCAGCAGAAGCCTGTACCCCATGCAGGTGCCCAATGGCATAAAAATGAAGCAATTGATTGGGGAAAGTCTAGGCTGCCTGGCTGAGAGGGCTCAGGGTTCGGGGGGTGGGGTGTTTACTGCCTTCAGCAGGCTGATAATTTATATTCCAGAAAGGAGTTATTCCACCTAGACTAGAAGACAAAAAAGCAAATTCAATTGAGGTGCATGAAATTTATGAATCATATACTGAAAGAGTCCCCAGCAACTCACTTTTCAGCCTCCTCCCATAAATAGCTCAAGGACAAAGGGATAAGGAAAAATGAAATTGGGTACTAGGAAAAAATCTCTTTTGCACAGCAAAAAGTTTAGAGAAGGAGCACCCCTGTAGCAGGCAGCAGCTGCCAGAGCACATGGGAGAGCAAATTGTCTTTGAAGAGACCCATTTCATTTCCTTTTCTTTCCCCCCCCCCCCAGTTCTAACATTTGCAGATATGTGGTATTGGCACTTGTTGATTTAGGATGCAATTATACTGTATGTTTATTGGAAAAGGAAGGACTCGTGAAGCACAGTTCATAAATACCACTCATTTCTGCATTTCAGGCTCTCTGCACATGAGCCTCAGCACTTTGGGAAAGGAAATATGTGAATTTTTTTCCTCTGGGAAATCTCTGGGCAGATGTGGACACAAGCAAAGAGGACTCTGAAGGCTTGGCCATGTCTGAAACATCAGAGTCCCACTTGCTGATGGCTAAAGGAACAAGTAAGTGTATGCTGTTTCCAGCACTCTCTCACTCTTACCAAGCCACACACAGGGTGAGTCCAGACGCCCCAGACTCACCAAAAGCCATCTGCCTTAAACCACATTCATCTTTCTCATCAGTAGACCAGCAGCTAAAACAAGGGGGTTTAAGTGAGAAAATACAATGACCTCGGAATGCACTCGTTGTTGATTTTTTTTTCTAAAGGGCCAACCCAAGAAGATAGGACTATGGCTGATCTCTCACTGGCCTTTCTAATGGCTTTAGGTCAAATCACTTCTGATCAAAATGAAGAGGCAAGAATTGCCTCTGAAATGATGAATGCAGAGAGAGCAGTATTTGTGTGGCAAACACTGCTGAGAAGAAGCTGAGGATGTGACCAAAAGAAGAAGAGCCAGGACAAGGAATCAAGCTATGTAGGAGCCACTGCAGCCCTGCCAGATCTGGCAAGGCAAGTGCCTGTCAGCGTGCTCACACTGGATCGTTGCAATGTAAGTGTTCTTAAAGAACAAAGGACAGAGGGGCCCAGATGCCATAATTAAAACAAAGCAGTAGCTAGAAAGGCACTTGGTTTTATGTGAAAACAGAGGGCATATAGGCAGATAATGAAAACAATATGTAGTCTAGCTCCCTGTAGGAGAATTGGCAGTTGGGCTGATTGTACCATGCATACCAGAAGCACCAGCCTGGACAGTTAGCGAGCCCGTCGTTCATTGCAGCTGTTGTAGTCTGCTCCATTCAGATGTCTGTGGAAAGAAATGGCACTTTATATTCGTGTGCAGATGTGTAATGCTGGTAAGTTTGTATATGAGTTGTCTTATCACTAGCTCACTTTCCACATCTATAAAATGGGTCTAAGCAGAGTTGCAATTATCTAGTGGGAAGAAGGGGCAAATAGCCCTCCTACAAGTGTGGAAATACATCTGGTTTTATTTTCTCTTCAGCTGCATAGACTCCACCATTAGTGATTAGTTGTCCCCATAATTACCCAATTTCCAATTCCATTAAAACCCCAAAGTTGCTTAATGAAAGTTTGCCTTAATCATGTGGATCTTCCAGTCATGTTGTCAGAATTCCTGAATCCCCACCCCGTTACTATGGCCAAATGCTGGGTGTTTCCAGGCAAAGGTGGGAGGGAAGAGAGAAAAGTGAAATGAGAGGGTGGCAGGGGGTAGAAGAGGGTACGGCGGCGGGGGGGGGGGGGAGGGAGTAGGGGGGGCGGTAAATGGTGATGGAAGGAGACTTCACTTTGGGTGATAAACACACAATACAATATACAGATGATGTACCATAGAATTGTACACCAGAAGCCTGTATAATTTTATTAATCAATGTCACCCCAACAAATTCAATTAAAAAAATTTTTAAAGAAAATGAAAGAAGAGGGTGAGTGGAGGAGAGCGAAGAGAAAGCAAGCTGCTCAGCATCTGGCCTGAACTCAAGAGTAGTCTGTGGGCCCCAGCTCCTGCAGTCAGAGCTCTCCCAAGAGAGGCTCTTGGTCTTTTGGGTGACACTGGGCTGGGAGGGTTGGGAGGGCTGGAAGTATTGAAAACTGTGGAATGCCTCAGATTCAGAGTCCTCTTCATCATGGTCCCTCACTAGGGCATCACTTCCTTGGTCCATGCTTCCAGAAGACAATGAGTGCTCTGATGGGAAGGACATGGCTAGTCTTTGTTTGTGGCTTCTTCCAGAGAATTCCTTCTTGAATGTATTGCCATTCTGTGGGATGACCCTGCTAACAGGCCACTGCTGGCACTCATGGGGCTATGAAACAACTCTGTCTCAGAGAGGTCCTGACCACAGGACTATGTCATAGGTCTGAAACCCTCTTGAAAGTTAGTCTTTTTCTACATCAAGCCCCTGATACAGGCTCTAAGATTACCCTGCATTCATCATTTGTCATGTCAAATGTCACTTTCCCAGAGGCCTTCCCTATCCACCTTCCCTAACACATTTGATGTCTCCCTGCTCCCTTTTATTTTCCTTCATGATGCATCTATTGTATATATGTCTGAAAGCTCTGTGAGGACAAGCACTCTGCAATTACTCTTTTCTGTGCCAAAGCAATATCTGGCATATAGAAGATGCTCAATAAATGTCAGTCCAATAATTTTTAAGCAAACATTTATTGAATATTACAAGGCATGATTCTAAATGCTTTACATATGTTAATTCACTTAAACTTTACAGTAACCCTATGAGATAAATGCTATCATCCCATTTTGCAGATGAGAAAACTGAGGATCAGAGAGCTTAAGGTTGCACAGTAAATGGCAGAATAGAACTCAAAGTCTGACAGTGGCTCCAGAACCATGTTAGGCACTCCTGTACTCTGCCGCCACATCATAACACAGTGGGCTGGGTTGTAGCAGTATCTATCTACTGTTCCTAACACGTTAACATGGGGCCTCAGAAGTATAGCTATCCTTACTTCTTACTCTTTTTCTCCCTTCTCAAACCTCACTTCTACACTACTTGAAGTGACCCCAGATCTCCTTTAAGACTTCATTAATTAGGCACAAAATAGATCAGTGGTTCTCAACCTTTCTAATGCCGCGACCCTTTAATACAGTTCCTCATGTTGTGGTGACCCCAAACCATAAAATAATTTTCGTTGCTACTTCATAACTGTAATTTTGCTACTGTTAATGAATTGTAATGTAAATATCTGTGTTTCCCGATGGTCGTAGGCGACCCTGCTAGCAGTTCTCAACCTGTGGGTCGTGACCCACAGGTTGAGAACCGCTGCTGTAGAGCCTAAGACCATTGGGAAACACAGATAACCATAAAATAATTTTCGTTGCTACTTCATGACTGTAATTTTGCTACTGTTAATGAATTGTAATGTAAATATCTGTGTTTCCTGATGGTCTTAGGCTCTACAGCAGCAGTTCTCAACCTGTGGGTCACGACCCACAGGTTGAGAACTGCTAGCAGGGTCGCCTAAGACCATCGGGAAACACAGATATTTACATTACAATTCATTAACAGTAGCAAAATTACAGTTATGAAGTAGCAACGAAAATAATTTTATGGTTAGGGGTCACCACAACATGAGGAACTGTTTTAAAGGGTCGCGGCATTAGAAAGGTTGAGAACCACTGGTCTATTTCAGGGGCTTTAATACATATTAAATCCAACTGTGAAAATGGTTATCTTTTCTGCCCAAAGAATTTAGGTGATGGCAAATGTAATTTATTGAGCATCTACTTCATGCCATCAATGTGCTGAATGTTTTTCATACATTATTTCTAAATCTTTAAACAATCCTAAAAAGAAGGCAACACTTTTTTCCATTGTTGAGTTGAGAAATTGAAGTTTTAAGAGTTTCAGTGAATTACCTAAGATGTGTCATAAGGAGCAAGTGGAGGATCAGTATCCCCATTCACTAGATTTAACCATTTTTGAATGATTTAAGTATCTACCTACAAGGTTCACACAAGAAAATTTTATAAAACAGTAAACATTTAACCAGTCTCAAAAGATATAAAAATCCATAAGGCATCATATGATCCCTAAGAGAGTTTAAGAAAAAGAACTTTTCCATCCCAACGAGAAAAGGTACTATACTTCTTCCAACAGTTGTGCCAGCAGGAAACCATTTCTTAAATTGCCAGAACCAGTTCACCAACTCTAGGAGGAAAGGAGCATCAGGACTCCGTAGTCATGGCATATATGCCCAGCTTCTCTCAGAGAGAAAACCAACCTTATTCACAGCTCCTTTCTGCAAATTTTTTAGCTCTACTCCAAAAATCAAAACCACCACCAAAGGATAAAGATTGACCCATCATTGGAAATGATAATAATGTGTTTGTAATTATACCCATTTTACTAAGGAGGAAGTGAGATTCTGTTTCAGTTAATTGCCTGAGGTCATTTATTTTGTCCTCAGTGAAGCCTGAACCCTCTTCTTATAATACTAACTCTGTGCTTCTCCTCCATTTCTAAGGAAGCTTCATTGCCCAGCACAGGCACTAACGGCCAAAGAGAAGGAGGGAGAAGGAATGTGTCCTGGGCATGGGCTTACTCCAATTTCAGAAAAAGCCCATCCTGGCTTGGGTTTTGACTCTGAACACCATACCTACATTGTTAAAAACCCATTGATTTACTTCATACTCACAGCTCATGAGACTTCATTATGTGAAGGCTCGGTGGTTCCTGTCTCCAGAGGAAAAAAACATTATCTGGCTCTCTCTGCAGAATGTATTTCTCTGGACATGGGGATTAGAGGTTTCTAGAATTTCTTCTCATGTCTTCAGTCAAGCAAATGGTGGGATTGAAGGACCTTCTGGACCGCTTAGGACAGGCCAACTGTCATGATGTCTTAGAGTCCACCATGGGCTCCAGAGTCAGACAGACCTGAGCTCAACTTCCATTGCTGCCTCCACCAGGTGAGTAACTTCCATTTCTCAAGCCAGGGAAATGGGTTAACTGGTACCTTCTTCATGGGTGGTCATGAGGGCCAGGTGAGCTCATGGATGCAAGGCTTTGAGCACAATGCTGGCACTGAACACGCTCAGCGATTATTTGTCTCTTCTGGGTGGAAATGGATGTCCCAGAAGAGCCACTTCTGCCCAGCTGTGGAGGTTAACCGGGCGGAGGAAGCAAAAACTGCTCTTCCATCAAAGGTCAGCAAGTCATTGCTGAAAAGGACTATGGCTTCAAAGGAACAACACTGGCACCCTGATTGAATCACATGGTTGCTGGACCAGAGCAGCTGTGAGCAGTGCCTGCTGGGGGACACTGCCACTCACGTGGAGAAAAGGAGGGTGAAGGAATGCATCCAGGAGTTGCTTGTTTGCAATGCAGACATCCAGAATCAAAGTAGATTTTTTTCAATGAAAATGTACAACAATACTGCCTTTCTTAGTTTATACCAGTTCTAGCATGGAAATGTTGTCTTAACACACTATGGTCACCCTTTGTGCACATAACATGCTTCTTTCACAAAATATAACCATTCCCTCTCTCCATGCTTTTAGCCAAAGGTTAACTTGTAGCAATTTGAAAGGTCAAAACTGAGATCAAACTGCCTGTGTTTTAATCACAAAAAAAAAAGTAAATTGGGCCAAACTTTCAAAAATAACAAGCCCTGAAGGTAAACTACATAGTAATGAAGTTTCCCGTGACACATGAGCTGGTGTTTGGATAACCAGCTTTGCCTCTGAGCAATAGCTGGCCCCTCTAATGGAGCATTTCCATGGTGCAGTGGATGCTGATGTGGTCCTGAGAAGAAACAAGCAAACAGAACAAAATACCACAATCCAAAGTAGTGGTCCATAGTTAAAATGAAGGTTGTCTCCAGCGTGGGGAAATGATAGCCAGCTAATTGTTTCAAATAAATGGCTTGGCATGTTTTTACTGATTTTACTTATTTTTGCTTACAGAAATCATATCTGCTAACACCATTTCTGGATCTGGATCTGGGAACTGGATTTGAGGATATAAATTCACCAAAGGGCATGAGAAACCATCCTGGAAATGTGCTCTGCCTTGCACAGAAACAGACCACATTCCTTTCCACACGCTTGTTCTTCAACAAGAAATAATGAAGGAAAACAATGCTAAGCTATGTTGTGCAATCCTAAATGGCATTTTAATAGTTTAAATTAGGAGCGAAAGGCTTCTTCTCAGCATGCAGTTTTGCATAAACATTGCCCTTTTGTGATATTCATTGGGGTGAGAACAGAGACAAACTAGTAGAGAAACATCTGATGGCTGGCCTGGGTCCTAGCTACCTTGGTGAGGTGGTCAGTGGCACAGACTCCCCTAGGCCCCTCAGAAGCAGCAGCCAGAATGTCAGAATAAAGCTAATTATATAGTCACCCCACACTATGAAATGATTTACAGTGTGAAGTACATTCCACACAGTTGACAGCTTACCAGCCTGCACACTTGAACTGCTTCACTTAAAGTGGTGGTCAGCCAGGGAAGGAAGTTTGAAAGTAAGAGGCAAATGGCCTCTTAGTATTCATTTACTAATCTCTACAAAGAGGCTGATCATAACAGTGAAATTCCAAAAGACAGCTCAGGGACTGTGGATTTATAACTGGTGACATACCTGAGATCCCAGCACACGTGAAGGGGGCACATAGTCTTGTTTCTTCTAGTTAAAGTTGATAGCTCCACATACAGTTGACTCTGAGAAGAATATATCTGCCAAAAAGGGCTCCTTATGATTAATTGGGTTCAAATTTATAACCAGAGCCCAGCAGCCATTGTTTACAGAGGTCCCTCACACACTGCATTTCAGGAAAAGCCACAGACTGTGCTGCCAAGCCTCCTGCACTGCGCTCCTGACATTTGTGTCAACACTTATAAGATAGCTCCAAGGATCAAAATTAGGCAAATAGAACTGAGGCTTTCCCCATCAAATCGGAGCTGCACAGCTACATCCTCGTTTGTATATTCACTGACCAATCAGAGTGGCTCCATTCTGACTAACCAGGATGGTGCTATTTGGACCAATCAAACTGTAAGGATTTGGAGACCTCATTTGCATAGAAATGAACCAATCAGGGGTAGGAGCGGGCACTCTTCTCTATATAAGCAGCTTCACCTCTATCTCATGGGAGCACACTTTCAGTTTCTGTTGGAGACTGTTTCTCTGGATGAAAGGCAATACTAGAGCTGAAACACCAAAGCCTTCTCGCCTTCCTCCCTCGCAGTCATGCTATTTCACTATTGAGCTATTTAAAATGAGTAGAGTCTCCCGTCTCTCTGCATCCCAAATTGGAGACTCCTGTTGGCACTGAGTTGGTGGCAATGACCTTTTGTCAACAATACAAATTGACACAGGCATTGAAGAATTGTTGTGAGACAGATTTCACCATTCCTGTTCTAAACTCTGAAGATACACTCATGACCAAAACAGACAAGGTCCCTGCCCTAAAGGTGTTTCCATTGAGTCCCCTGGTGTCAAGCAAACAAATATATCAGATAATAGCAAGTGCTATGAAGAAATGAAACATGGAAATGGGAAAGAGAGTGCCTGTTGATCAGCAAAGACTCTCTGAGGAGGGTATATTTAACTGAGACCTGAATGGTAAGAGAACAGTCACATAAAGATCTCAGGAAACAGCATTCCAGGTAGAAAGTACTTCAAGTCTGAAGTCCCTGCGTTGAGTCTGTGCCATGTGCCCTTCCTTTCACCATCAAAGAAGGTCTGTGACATGTCAGATCTCACTGCAGCGTTTCATGAACAGATGGTCCAGCTTTCCAGGGTAGAGCACAGGCATGTTTCTAATACAGAAAATGACAGCTTTATTGAAAAAGTGGATGTGTTGCTAGGGATTCGTAGGGCACAGAATCCCAAGAGAGTAAGAAAATGTAAGTGCTATTCCCTGGGTGTAAGAGCTGGTTTGTAGAACCCCCTCCAACCTCTAGGACAATTAATAATAGCAACAACATGTGGAATCAAAGGAGGAGGAGGAGAGTCCTGAGAAGGTGTTTGACAAGCACCAGATTATTTGTTAGGTTTTCAACAAATTCTGAGAGATAACATACTCTGTTGCCAAGTTGACTGATCTGGGTCAGTCACAAGTTTTTCTCTGCTCCATAGTTCTCATTATGGCACAATACCTGCCCTTGGGGGTAATCTACAAAGGAGAACTGGAATTGAAAACTATCAGAGCAGCAGGAAGACAAGTCTCTTGTATGCTGGGTGAGAGAAGTTGACTTTCTCTACGTCAGGAGCTATGGATGGAAACATGATGCTCCTGAGTGGCTTCAAAAGTATTTCAGAGAACAACCGAAGGACTTGTATGTATGCATATAAGCATAACCAATGGACACAGACATGAGGGGGATGAGGGCATGTGCTGGAGGTTGGGGGTGCCCAGGGAGATGTCAATGGGGAGGGGGGGAAGAAGACATGTAATACTATATGCAGTACTTTATTTTTAAATTTTTTTCTTTATTGATTAAGGTATTACATATGTGTCCTTGTCCCCCCTTTGCCCCCCCCCACCCCACTCATCCCCTCACCCCCCTGGTGTCTGTGTCCATGGGTTAGGCTTATATGCTTTATGCAGTGCTTTAAACAATAAAGAATTAAAAATAAAAATAAAAAAAGTATTTCATATTGTTTCTCAGAGGCAAGGGTGAAGACTTGAATTGATCTTATTTTTTCAGAATCCTCTCTAATAAAATGGTAATATGCAAATTAACCATCACTCCACTACATAAGCCATGCCCACCAGCCAAGCCACGCCCACCAGCCAATCAGGGCGAGTATGCAAATTAACCCCAATCCAAGATGGCTACAGCCACAGAGAGCAAGGTTTCCCAGGTAACAGAGCAAGCCAAGCTTTCCATAGCCGTTGCAGGCCTAAGCCTCCACTCAAGCTACAAAGTTTCAATTATAGAAGGTAAACAAATTCAAACAAATGGCGGCAGAATGGAGCTTGAGAGAGCAGGCCAGGGTTGCCGCAGGCAACAGGGGAAGCAAAGCTTTCCACACACCCTGGCCGGGCTCACCCGCTTAAGGCTACAAAGTTTCAATTGTAGCAGGTGAATTAACTGCCACAGAAATGGCTGCCGCCCCGGAGGGAGCAGCAGGCTTGGCTCCGCTCCAGGCTACAAAGTTTCAATTGTAGAAGGTGAATTAACTGCCACAGAAATGGCTGCCGCCCCAGGCTACAATGTTTCAATTGTAGAAGGAAAATAAATTCCAGATACCAGGACCTCCCCTTGGGTTGCCAGGAGGCGTGGCTGGCCTGCAAACCACCACAGGCCCCTCGCTCAGGCCGCCCCACACCCCAAGGGAACCCCCACCCTTATCTGTGACACCCTTCAGGGCAAACCAGCTGGCCCCCACCCGTGCACCAGGCCTCTATCCTATCTAATAAAAGAGTAATATACAGATTGATCATCACTGCAACACACAATATAGCTGCCTCCATGTGGTCAAAGATCCTGCCCCCATGTGGACACAAGATGGCCACTACAAGATGGCCAACAGGAGAGGGCAGTTGGGAGGCACCCGGCCTGCAAGGGAGGGCAGTTGTGAGGGACCAGGCCTGCAAGGGAGGGCAGTTGGAGGTGATCAACCCTGCAGGAGAGGGCAGTTAGGGGTGACCAGGCTGGCAGAGGAGGGAAGTTGGGGGCAAACAGGCTGGCAGGGGAGCAGTTAAGCATCAACCAGGCTGGCAGCGGAGTGGTTAGGGGGTGATCAGGCTGGCAGGCAGAAGCGGTTAGGGGCAATCAGGAAGGCAGACAGGCAAGCAGTTGGGAGCCAGCAGTCCTGGATTGTGAGAGGGATGTCCCAGATTGGAGAGGATACAGGCTGGGCTGAGGGACAACCCCCCGCCGTGCACGAATTTCGTGCACCGGGCTTCTAGTATAATTATAAGAGAAGAACTACTCATAAGAAGCACTCTTCTGCTGAAATAGTCCCTTGAAGTTCACAGGGAGTAATAGAGATATCTAGATGTCCTTTCCAAGCTTGTTGGGATGTCCTTTTCTTTGAAAGGACAGTGCCATTGTAAAGTCTGGTATACATCCTATTCAGATGTATCTCTTTTTATGTGTTTGGTTGTTGTTGTTTTTTATTGATTTCAGACAGAGAGGGGAGAGGGAGAGAGAGAAACATTGAGCAGCCACCTCCCACAGGCCCTCCACTGGGTTGGAGCCCACAAACCAGGCATACACCCTGACAAGGAATCAAACCTGGAACCTCTAGGTGCATGGAAACCACACTCAACCAACTGAGCCACACTGGCCAGGGCTCAGATGTCTCTCTTGAACAGCAACTACTTTTATAATAGCAACCCACATTTCATCACATCAGGAAATGCTCATTGTGTGAGGAACTTGTTCTGGGTAACAGCAACAAAAAGAATGCATTTTTATGAGATGAATATGTAAAATTCCTCCTCATTTCTCTCTTGAATTCCTGCATTTGCCTTCCAAATCTATCATTTGCTATCAAATACAATGTAGAAAATTCTTTGACTTTCTAGATAAGAATTAGGTGTTTTGATTTATATGATTGATCTCACTGCACTACCCATGTAGGAAATTGTTGACTAACTCAACATGATTGAATTGTGCTTCAAGATTTCCTCACTGCAGTCCTATTTGATGAATATAGTGAATTTGATAAGGAAACCATAGAAAATGAAATAAAGACATTCTTCACTAAAACAGAACAGATTAGCTTTTGTAATAGGAAATTTGGCCTTGGAGTTTATAAATTACCTGTTGACTATGCATATACAGTAACTCTACAATATCCTTCAGGGGAATGGGAGTTCCAGAGTATCAGATATACTAAGATTTGATGTGATTCAACCATCTTGGCAAATGCATTACAAACTGGAAAACTGAATTTTTACTAAAGTTGTATCTACACAATAGTACTATTGTTTAAAAAAATGAAAAAAGTAGTTAGTTAAATAGTATCTAAAAATGCCACAAAACTAGCCAAGCTGATTTTTGCTCCACTAAGTTGATCTGTAGCTTGACCAATTGGGCTGAGTCAAATAGCCGATAAGAAATTAAACATAGTCTACAACAAAAAATACAAGTATACAATCAGAGTTAGAGTATCCACAATCTGTTCTCTTTTCAGCTATAGAATAAAGTTTGTTGCTTAGGGTAAAAACATGAATTGTCAGAACAGTAAGTATTCTGCAAATATTTGTTGAAACATAGCAAATAAAAATAAATATATACACTGATATCTCTGTAGCTATTACAACAGCAGCTTATATCCTGACATATCAGACGTGATAAGAAAGAAGTAACTAAGCAGGAAAGAATGAAAAGTGGCAACACACAGCCGAGAGCACTGTGTGAAGGCTCACAGTTCCTCTGGTTGATGACCAGCTTAGCACCCACATGCAATTCCAAACACCATCCTCCAATACAAGGAATCATGGTTCCTTTGAGAATTGACTGACTCCAGGCCAGAGAAAGAAAATAAAAGAAAAGCTTGGCCCTGGCCAGTGTTCTCAGTGGTTGGAATGGATAACGTGCTCTAAAGGGTGGTGGGTTCAATTCCCAGTCAAGGGCACATACTTAGGTTGTAGGTTCCATCCCCACCCCCAGTTGGGGAGCATGCGGGAGGCAACCAATCAGTGTGTCTCTCTCACATTCTTCTTTCTGTCTCTCTACCTTCCTCCCTCCTTTATACTTTCTCTAAAAATCAATGGAAAAATATCCTTGGGTGAGGATTAACAAAAAGTAAAAGAAAAGAAAAAATATATAAGCTTGGACTATCTTGTTATGGTGCCCAAAAATAAGCAATACTAAAAAAAATGACAGGGATGTATCAAATGACACAAGAACCAATTGGCCAAATCTAAGACAATTTCGGCAATAAAATAATTATAGTAAATAGGTCATTGCCCATAAGATAAAATAAAAATCCATCCGGATATAAATAAATAATTGAATAAACAAATGAGAAAGAAGGGAAAGCTCTTTCTTGCAACAGAATTCTAGTTAATAAATGTAGAAGGCATGATGGAAACAGAGAATTACCGTTTGGCAAATACCACAGTAATAATTGTTCCAAGCAAGAATTATCAAAGGTGCTAAAATTAATGGGCACAAGTCTGAGAGACACATATTTACCATGTCTCATAGTGTCTCTCCATAAAATACTTACCATTACAAAGGGGAAAATGGTAACTTTCAAGTGGAGAAACTTGTCTGATACTGCCAAGTTGTCAAAGTTCTTATCTCCAACTGTGGAACACACAACCTGGAGTGCCTCTGAGGAGCTGCACCAAGAACAATGTTACTTCTGTGCTGTTCTTCTCAAAATCGCATAACCTGCATGGAATCCTGAACCAATCCAATTATGGGGCATTCCACAAAGTAACTGGCCAATATTCTTCAAAAACATCAAGCTCATAAAAGGCAGGCTGAGGAGCAAGCTGTCACAGAGTAAAGGAAATAGACATAACAACTAAATGCAGTATATTGTCCTAGATGACAGGTCAGCAGAGGACATTTGGTCAGGTGGACTAGAAAGTCCTGAACAAGAAAGTGGCCCCAGCCTCATTTCGTGGAACAGTCTGTGGTCATCCTATCCAGCACAACAGGAGGCAAGCCCCACCGAGAACAGTGGCCACCTACAATCTACAGCCTCAATGGCCAGCACTAATGGGGTTGAAGGACAATGAACTCCATCTAATCAGACTAGAACACCTACATTCCTCAGCCTCTGCCCCTTGCGGTTTTGGCGCATAAAATTCAACACCAAGGACAGTGGAGGCTGAGTCCTAACCTTCCGCAGTTGGCTCCATTCCCCCAATTCCCTCTAATAAACTTCCCTTCTGCTTACTCGCTGTGTCTGGCTAATTACTTGAGCGATTCCAATCTTACATATTGGTGCCGAAACCCAGGATCAGGCAACTGGCTGCGGCCCATGCTCTCACCCCTCTGGGTGGCCTCTGAACAGGCTCTGATCCCTCTCGAACCCAAGATTCATTCAGGGTTTAGGAGGACAGTGGCTAGAGCCCCTGATCTTGCCCTTTTCTTTTCCCTCCCTCCCCTTCCTTGAAACTCCACTGCTCTCTTACCCTTTATGGGAGCAAGGTTCCCCTTTCCTGAAACTGCACCAAGGTTTCCTCTTTTCCTTTGGGCAACCAGACACTTAGACCTCAAGAAGACCATGAACGTCTGGCTCATGTGTTCCTCCTCATGTCCAGGGGGCAGGAGACCCCCAGCCATACACTCTGCACAGCTGAACTCCTGACCCCGCCCCACTCCATCCCCATCCTGAGTCAAACTAACATGCTCTGGTACTTCTGGGTATTCATTCTCCTCCTCTCCCGAGTTATTCTATCTTACTTTGAGTGTCGCCATAACCATAGATTAGTCCCTGGGGGAACACTTTTCTGCCCTTGCTGGGACCTTGAGTCACCTTCCCACTAACCTCTTGAAGCCCAATAGAAATCAGGCTGGGATAGTCTTTCCTCCTCTCCTGCTTCTTTGACCTTCTCCTTTGTTCCCGAAGACCATTCTGACAATATGCACTGCACTTTCACACAACAGCGGACACTCATTTGCCCAGTGAGTCTTTGACCCTCAATCATATTTTCTCTGAGAGTTTCAATTTTGGGGCCACTCAGGCCCCACTTTCAGCCTCCAAAACTGGGCACTCAGTCGAAACTCTCCACTATTTCTTTCTTGGTGGCCTCTCTTCTTGGGGACACCTTGGGCAAGTCCATCCACTCTTACTGAATCCACCTGGCAACACTGGGACTCCTGTCTCGCCGACTGGATTCCTTGGGTCATGGTCATTAGTCTCACCCCTCTCACCCTCATTCCTTTAGTCCCATCTCCTACACTCCCATGGGGACTTCACAGTCACTTCCCTGAAAAACACTTCCCTTTGATGCCTGGTCTGTAGCCTCTCCAAACTTCATCTAGAGGGAGAAATCAAACAAAAAGACTTCTTTTTTATTCCAAGGTGTCCTGACCACAATATCCTTTAGCAATCAGAGCCGATGGCCGGGAAATGGCACATTTTTTTTTTAATTTTCCATTTTGATCACAATTTTATTTTTTTAATTGATTTCAAAGAAAGGAAGGTATAGATAGAAATATCAATGATGAGAGAGAATCACTGATCGGCTGCCCCCTGCACACACCCTACTGGGGATCGAGCCCACAACCCAGGCATGTGCCCTTGACTGGAATCGAACCTGGGACCCTTCAGTCCACGGGCCACGGCTCTATCCATTGAATCAAACCAGCCAGGAGGAAACGGCACTTTTGATTTTCAAATCCTAACTGATCTCAACAATTCAGCATAATAGCAAGTGGTCCGAGCTTCCATATGTCCAGGCATTCTGGACACTTTGATATTATCCTTCCCTCTGTCAGTCCATCACCTCTTTTCAGATCCTACTTCTCAAAGAAAAACCTCCTAAAGCTCAATCCCCTCCGGTAATCAATATGACACCAGTGATGACCCCTCACACACACACAATGCTTCTTCCTTTGACCCCGCAGACCACTCTCCTCCATACCTCCCCTCCATATGTAAGTCCATCTTCACCTTCTACTCCTTCCTCAACCTCACCCTCTGCTCCCCTTTCACTTCTCCACTTCTTGTTAAGTCCCCTTCTCAACCCATCCTCTATCCTCCTATGCCCTCTGCAGACCCTGCACCAATGGAGCCTGTCACTTCCACTCAAACCTCCATGCCATTTCCCTCCACACTTGATCCCAGGGTTCCCCTCCCCCTGAGACCAAAGATCCCTCCCCTCACATCTGTATCTCCTATGTCTCATTTTTCTTCTCGGATCTCGCACAAATAGAAAAGAGACTAGACTCCTTCTCGGATGATCCAACCAAATTTACAAAAGAATTTTAATACTTAACTCAAACATATGGTCTGACTTATCAAGATGTCTATGTCATCAATACCTCCACAACCACTCCAGAGGAAAAGGATTGCATCTGAGCAGCTGGTATGGCTCACACCAACAAATTGTGTGCTGAAAATCCAGATGAATTTACGGGAATGCAAGGTACAAATGCAATTCCAACAGCTGACCCAGGCTGGGACTATCAGGAGCTTTCCCCCATAGGAAAAGGATGACCCATTTCCTCACTTGTCTTTTAGAGGGAATGCGAAAGGCAGGATTTAAAGCCGTCAACTATGACAGTTTCAGAAATCACCCAAAATCCAGACAAAAATACTGCCACCTTTCTAAACTGCCTCACAGAGGCCGTAGTAAAATATACCAATACTAGTGGCCTGGTGCATGGATTCGTGCACATTAAAAGAAAATTAATTAGAAAAAGATTTGTATGGTAATTACATTACTGCAAAAAATTACATGTCAAAATAGTATATATAATATAGTATTATAAAATTAAAATACAAAATATTTTAATGTCGCTATTTGCCCTTTATAATAGAAGTGTCAGAGATGAAAGAAAATTAGTAAAATGGTTATGGAAATAATATATAAATTGATTAATAAATAAACAATATTCTGTTGATGACGTCGCTTTCTTTTGGCTTCAGAGGTACGTTGTGTCAATAGTTGGTCTTGAGATACATTCTTGCATCATGTGCAGTTGGCGCCAGCAAAAGCTTTATATGTATCGTGCATGCCCGAGTCAACATTTATTTTTAAACTAGAGGCCCGGTGCATGAAATTCATGCACTCGGGGGGAGGAGGGAGTGTCTCTCAGCCCTGCCTGTGCCCTCTTGCAGTCTGGGAGCCCTTGGGGGATGTCCAACTGCCAGTTTAAGTGGGCCTAAGCTGGCAGTCGGACATCCTTAGTGCTGTCACAGAGGCAGGAAAGGCTCCCACCACCGCCACTGTGCTCCCCAGCCGTGAGCCCAGCTTCTAGCTGAGCAGCGGTCCCCCTGTGGGAGCGCACTGACCACCAGGGGGCAGCTCCTGCATTGAGCATCTGTCCCCTGGTGGTCAGTGAGCATCATAGCGACCAGTCATTCCACTATTCGGTTGATTTGCATATTAGCCTTTTATTATATAGGATTGCCAGTGCACATCATATGTACTGGCAGGTCAGTCGGTCGGATGGTCAGATGGTCGGTCACTTAGTCTTTTATATAGATAGATAGACCCAGCATGCCATGAGGGAATGCTCTTTCTCCATACCCATTTCATCAATCAATCAATGCCAGATATTCACAAAAAACTACAAAATTAGAAAAGGGCCCCAGTAGCCCCAGCAAGAATTTGTACAGGTTGCTTTTAAAGTTTTTAATAACAGACAGGTACAAAAGAAACAGGCAAAAAGGCCAAATTAAAGAGAAAGGGAGGCAGCCCATGAGAAGGCGAGATAGGAAAGAGATGATGCCTGCTATTTGCTTCTTGCCACTGCATTCAGACAGCCCAAACAGGATCACAGTAAAAGATTCAAGGGCTCCACTGGAGCGGTAACTCCACACGGCCCCTACTTCTGCTGTGGCAAGGAGGGTCATTGGGCCAAGTTCTGCCCTCAGCCGAGATCTCCTCCAGGCCCCTGTCCTCTGTGTTGCCAGACAGGACGCTGGAAGGTTGACCGTCCAATGGCCTCTAACCGAGGAACAGGATTACCTCCCCCACAGACGCAAGCAAATTCGCCTCCCGGTTTCTCAGTCTCTGAGTTCCTAGGCCTAGCAACATATAGCTGACAGGACCCAGGTTCCCACACAGCCCTGATTCTAAATATAACCACTGCAGAATCCAGGGTAATCTTAACAATGGCAGGTAAGCCCATCTCTTTTAGATACAGGGGTGACATACTTAGTCCTGCCTGAATACTCTGGGCCCCTCCTCCATTCCCCTATCTCTGTTGTAGGCATAGACGGTAAGTGTACTTGCCCACTTAGCACCCAACCCTTACCCTGCTATCTAGACAGCCAGACTTTCACACACGCCTTCCTAGTTTTGCCCAGCTGTCCCATGCCCTTGCTAGGACAGGACATTTTAACTAAAATAGGTGGATCCCTCCTCATCCCAGGGGCCCAAAATAGCACTTCCACACAGTCACAAACGGTCCTGCTCCTTGCCATAGAGGATACACTCTCTGCCCCTATCACCTTTTCGCTCCCACCATTGCTGACCCAAGCAAACCCCTGGGTTTGGGATACCTCTCATCCTTCCATAGCCTCTCACCATAACCCGGTATAGGTGACACTCAAAACTCCAGGGCAATTTCCCAACAAAGTTCAATATCCACTAACACCTCAGGCTCTACTCAGCCTCAAACCTATTATTGACAGACTTCTCTCCTCCAACCTGCTCAGGGAGACAGCATCCCCAGCCAACACTCCCATACGCACTATAAAGAAACCTAATGGCTCCTATTGCTTAGTTCAGGACCTTAGGGCAATCAATGAAGTCACCCTACCCATCACCCCAGGAAGTACCCAACCCTTACTCTATACTCTCTCAAATACCACCCGACACCACCTACTACATGGTGTTAGATCTGAAGGATGCTTTCTTCACCATCCTTCTCAGTCCTAACTTACAGGATCTGTTTGTATTCACCTGGACTAATCCCATCGCTCGAATCACTAGACAACTAACCTGGACAGTTCTCCCCCAGGGTTTTTGAGATAGTCCCCACCTCTTTGGCCAAGCACTAGCCTCTGATTTTCAACAACTAAATCGATCCGCTAGCACCCTCCTACAATACATAGATGATCTCTTACTCTGTATCCCTTCAGAGGCCTTCTCAAAATAACACACCTTACATCTTCTCAACTTTCTTTAAGAAAAGGTTTATAAGGTTTATAAAGACAAGGGACAATTCTCCAAGCTTCAGGTTATCTACTTAGGACTCTCCCTCTCACCCACTGAAAAAGGCATTACCTCACAGCAGCGGAACCTTATTCTCAACATACCACTTCCACAAACCAAACAAGAACTCCTTACCTTCCTAGGGTTGGCCAACTTCTTCCACACTTGGGTACCAAACTTTAGGCCCATGGCCAAACATCTATATAAAGCCACCTCAGGGAACCTTCATGAGCCAATAGACAATCCTAATGCCATAAAATATTTCTTTAATAAATTAAAAACTGCACTCACACACCCCAGCCTTAGCCCTCCCAGAGCCCTTTATACATCACACAGACACCCGGGATGGATTCCCCTTAGGAGTCTTCACACAGATTTATAGCTCTGACCAACGGGTCATCACCTATCTCTCCAAGTCTTTGGATTCCCCTTTCCTCAGTTGGCCTGCCTGCCTTAGGGCTCTGGCTTCCACAGCCCTACTCATACAAGAGATACTCAAACTGGTGCCCTATGACAATCTCAGAGTATTTTCTCCCCATAACTTTAAATATTTACTAACCCACCAAGCTATCACCAATAACCAATATATCTCCCTCCCAACTACAAACGCTACATGTGCAACTACTTCTTAACCCACAGGTCCAAATCACACACAGCCCCAACACCCCAAATCCAACAAGGTGTTTCAGGACTAAGACAAGTCCATCCACCCTACATAATTGCCTAGACATAATAGAACATTTCTTACACCCCTTCCCTAATATCAGAGACACACCCCTACCACCACCCGCCATTGATTTATTTATTGATGGCAGTGAATTTAAGGATCCCTCTAAACAGGCTGATTATGCCATAGTTTCCACACAGTCTGTAATCTAATCTGGCCCCCTTCCACCTGGCACTATCTCACAACAAGCAGAGTTAATTGCCCTTACTCGAGCTCTTACTCTTGCTATATACAAATCTACTAATATCTACACTGACTCTAGATATGCCTTTCATATCATCCATTCTCACTCAAAAAACTCGCCAATCATTAACAAAACACTCATCATCAAACTCTTCCAAGCAGCCCAGTTGCCCACTCAAGTAGTAGTCATCCATTGCAGAGGACACTAAACCACCAAAGATCCAATCTCAGAGGGAAACAATAAGACAGACTTAGAGGCTAAAAGACAAGCACAGGAACCCATATCTTCTCAACTCCTTGCCCATGCCTCCTCAGGCCCCAACATATTCCACACAAGAACAGATGTACTTTACTCAACTTGGGGTCTCCCTCAATGAGGGATGGTTTTATCTAAATAATAAGATAGTTCTTCCAATACAACATACTTGAGAAATTCTCACAAATCTCCACAATCAATTGCACATCGGACCTAAGCCTTTAACTGCCCTCCTATCCCATACCATCTCACATTCATCCTTTTACTCTGACCTACTAGACATAACTATATCTTGCCCCACCTGTCAACACACTTCTCCACAAGGAAGGCTTAGGCCCTCCCTATACCTCTTCCACCAAGCCAGGGGACAAGTCCCTGGACAGGATTAGAAAATTGACTTTACACACCTACCACCCATCAGGAAGTTTAGAGACTTATTAGTATTTGTTGACACCTTTATAGGGTGGGTTGAGGCCTTCCCCACATCTTCAGAAAAGGCCACCCAAGTGGCTGAAACCCTGTTGCAAAGTATCATTCCCCGATTTGGCCTCCTTCTCTACAACCTGACAATGGTCCTGCCTTTATTTCTAAAATTACTCAACAGGTTTCCTAAATCCTTAGGGATTAAATTGCAGCTCCACATACCATATAGACCCCAGTCATCAGGAAAGGTTGAATAAATGAATGGCATCCTCAAACTACACCTCACTAAGCTCAGCACCCAGACACAACTTCCCTGGCTGAGATTGCTACCTCTGGCCCTCATCAAGATCAGGTCCACATCCCATAAACCACACATGCTCAGCCCTTTTGAGCTCATGTACGGGTAGGCCCCTATTAATGGGTAACCTACCACCTCCTACTTCATCATATGGGGACTATCTCCCAACACTAACACAGACACGCACCCCTCTGAGGGAATGCGCAGAAGCAATACTCCCTCAAGCCACACAAGAAAAACCAAACACCCATATCTCCCCAGGGAATTATGTCTTCTTGAAAACCCTAAAGCCCAAGTCCCTAACTCCATCATGGACAGGCCCCCACTTCATTCTCCTCACCACTCCAACTGCAGCTAAATTAGTAGGCATAGCCCCATGGATTAACTTATCCATATTAAAACTCACCTACCAACTTGCAGAAACAGAAAACAACTCCACACTTGCCACCAGTATCGGAGGACCTCACTGACCCTCCACTTCATTACACGTGTACCCCCACAGGAGACCTCACACTAAAAATCTCGCAAACCAAGCCAAATGTCCAGTGAAAATACCAGCCCTGGGGCTAAACAGGACAATCTGCCTGTCTCTCCTTTATGGGAGCAACCTTAACTGGATTTCTCTCTATTGGGAAAATGCCAAAGATGCAGATATCAACCTTTAAATGCCATGGAACAACCCTCTTCAGACATTTGTATCCCCCAGGGAGAGCACAGGCGTGATAAGAATGAATTGTCTGTCATCCCTTCTCAGCAGGAAGTAGCCTAGACCAAGTCAACGCCCCTCTCTCCTGACCCAAAAACCCTCCTGTGCTTCCCATTATATAAAGAAAAAGGCGGGAATGACAGGCCAACAGAGGACATTTGGCTCAGGTGGACTAGAAAGTCCTGAACGAGAAAGTGGCCCCAGCCTCATTTCATGGAACAGCCAGCGGTCACTCTATCCAGCACAACAGGAGGCAGCCGCACCCAAGGGCAAGACAGCAGGCAAACAATAACAATGGCATCTTACAGCCCACAAACTCAACGGCCAGCACTAATGGGGTTGAAGGACAACGAACTCCATGTTATCAGACTAGAACACCTACATCTCTCAGCCTCCGCCCCTTTCGGTTTAGGCACATAAAATTTAACCCCAAGGACAGTGGAGGCTGAGTCCTAACCTTCCTCAGTTGGCTCCATTCCCCCCTTCCCTCTAATAAACTTTCCTTCTGCTTGCTCGCTGTGTCCGCCTAATTCCTTGAGCGACTCCAATCTTACACTAGACATCCTGGGTCAGAAACAGAATATCAGGTGGATGGAGAAATATGAGTACATGTCTAGATTATATAACACTATTGCATCAATGTTAATTTTCTGGGTTTTATCATTTTACTGTGGCTATGTGACATATTAACATTTGGGGAATCTGAGTGAAAAGCATACAAAAATTCTTTGTACTATTCTTGCAACATTTTTTAAGTCTGAAATTATTTCAAAAAAGCATTAAAAATAAATAAAATGTTTATAATGGTTCTGGTTGGGGTTGTGGATGGAGTTGGCAAGTAGGAGGGCAGCCAGCTTTGTACAGAAAACTGTGTGATCTGTCTAAGAGCTAAGAAGTCAGCCACCCCCAGGAGGCAGCAGTGGCCTGATCTAGTAACCTAAACCTTATCTACTTACACCCACAGTTGCTTCAGACACCACCCTGCTCCCAGCTGTTCTCAAAATAGGGAACAAACCCCTCAATGGGGCTTTGGATAAGTTATTTAAACTCTTCATTCTTCATCTATAAAATGAGGCCATAGTAGCAATAAGTCAGAGGGCGTTGTGAGGATTGCATAGAAAATATGAAAAGTTCTTAGCATGGTGTCTGACACAGAGAAAGCTTTTGATGAATGTTGGCTGCTCTAACCATCATCTTATTCTTCATTATCACTATTGTTGCCTACAGAATCTGGTTCCATGGGAATGAGCACCAGCTTGGTCACTGCTGAAACCCAGCACTTCACACAGTCCCTCTACAGAGCAGGAGCTCAATTAGCATGTTACTGAAATAGAAGAAAGAAACATCTAAGCCCAGTTTACCTCTTGAATTATTTTGAAAAAAAAAAAAGTATATCTGCTATAACAGAGACACAAATTACTAGAAGTTACTTTTCTTTCACATAACCATCTGAGCATTAGCAGTCTGTGATGATAACATGTCTCCAGGAAAAGGATGCAGGTCCTCTCTTGGGGCATGGCCATCCCCAGAAGGTTCATGCCCTCATCCACATCCTAGCTTACAGGAAGCAGGAAAGATGAGGAGGAAGGATATACTCTTAAAGGGCACTGCCCAGAGGATATGTACATCACTCCTGTTACCTTCTTACTGGCCACATCCAGTTGCAAGGGAGGCTGGAAAATGTAGTCTTTATTCTGGGCAGCCACACACCGCACTAAAATTGAATGGTCTGTTACTATAGATGAAAAGGATAATGCTACTGGGAAGCTACCAGAAGTCCTACCAATCTGTCCAGCCTCATCACTCACGGTCTCCATGCCACCCTTCTGTACTTCTCCAGGTCTTTGTACCCACTGCTCCCTAATCTGGCTTCAAACCCATCCCCTTAGGAAATTCCTATCTCACCTTTGAGCCCCCTGTAGAGACATCATTTCCTATTGAAGCCTTCTTGAGTACCCCACCACCACCAAGTAGTGATTAACTCCTACCTCCATGAAATCCTCCACCTTCTCTGAACATGCCCTGCAGTGCCACTCACCACACTGCATTTGAAATGCTCATTAATCTGTCTCCCTACTACAGAGTATACTCCAACACTCCAGGAGGGCAGAGAATATGTGTCTGTGTCCCTTGCACATGACAGCTTTCCAAATTTCTGCTGAATTATTAAGTATATACTCTTAAGAATCTATACTGAACTTCCAAGCTACTGCTACTTTGCCCAGTGGAAGAATATTATTAGCATAAATATAACCTCCTTGGAGGAGAAAACAAGATGGCAGCATAGGTAAACACCTAAACTGCTGCCTCGCACAACTATTTCAAAACTACAACTAAAAGACAAAACAGATATCATCCAGAACCACAGGAAGGCTGGCTGAGTGGAAATTCTACAACTAGAAGGAAAGAGAAAAACACACTGAGACTCAGAGGAGCTGCAGAAGGCAGAAGTACCGAGGTGCACGCGGAGAGGGACGGCAACTGAGTACACGTCTGGCTTTCTCAATCGGGAGGGAGACAAAAGCTCCCAAATGCACTGAACTCCAGTTCTGGGTGAGACTCTGGGGACCCAGACTCATTCGTGGAGAAACTGGACTGTCTGGCAGCAGGCGGAACTCGAGGGCGGCTTTCTCTCAGAGGTGCTTGCAGCGATTACCACGAGACACTGAAACACAGGGGTCTATTAGGGCAGGGCTGACGGGAAGCCAATGCTGTCTGCTCCGTCCTGAGACTCCGCCCCATCCAAGCTGAGCACAGAGGCTTTTGCAAGTCTTCTCCCATAAGGGTGTCTCCAGCACAGAAGTTCTCCCAGCGTAGACAAAACTGATCCTCACAGCCAATTGGCCTAGAGGTCAATTCCTCCCAGTGATACCAACAACAATCAAGGCTTAAGTACAACAAGACTGTGCACACAGCCCACAAAGGGATGCACCTCAGGTAACTGGGGAGGCTGAGCCACTGGGCCCTATAGGACGCCTAGCACACAAAGCCACTCTATCAACTCAGGGAAGCAGCCAAAATGCAGAGACAAAGAAACAAACCACAAATGAAGAAATGAAGGAAAGCAAATGACTAGATAGAGTTCAAAACCACTGTTATAAGGTTTTTCAAGAATTTGCTAGAAAAGGCCGATAAATTTAGCGAGACCCTCAAGGATATGAAAAAGGACCAACTAGAAATTAAGCATACACTGACTGAAATAAAAAATATTATACAGAGATCTAACAGCAGACTAGAGGATTGCAAGAATCAAGTCAAAGATTTGAAATATAAAGAAGCAAAAAAACACTCAACCGGAAGGCAAAAAGAAAAAAGAATCCAAAAATATGAAGATAGTGTAAGGAGCCTCTGATACAACTTCAAGTGTACCACATCCGAATTATGGGGGTGCCAGAAGAGAGAGAGAGAGCAAGATACTGAAAACGTATTTGAAGAAATAATGACTGAAAACTTCCCCCACCTGGTGAAAGAAATAGACTTACAAGTCCAGGAAGTGCAGAGAGTTCATAATTAAAATGCCAAGAGCAAAAGACAAAGAGAGAATATTAAAAGCAGGAAGAGAAAAACAGTTAGTTACCTACAAGAGAGCACCCATACGATTGTCAGCTGATTTCTCAACAGAAACTATGCAGGCCAGACGGGAGTGGCAAGAAATATTCAAAGTGATGAACAGCAAGAACCTACAACCAAGATTAGTCTACCTAGCAAAGATATCATTCAGAATTAAAGGGCAGATAAAGAGCTTCACAGATAAGAAAAAGCTAAAGAAGTTCATCATCACCAAACAAGTATTATATGAAATGCTGAAAGGTATTCTTTAAGAAGAGGAAGAAGAAGAAAAAGGTAAAGATAAAAATTATGAACAACAAATACATATCTATCAACAAGTGAATCTAAAAATCAAGTGAATAAAAAAATCTGATGAACAGAATAAACTGATGAATATAATAGAATCAGGGGCATAGAAAGGGAGTGGACTGACAATTCTTAGAGGGAAAAGGGTGTGGGGGGTGCAGGAAGAGACTGGACAAAAATAGTACATCTATGGATGAGGACAGTGGGGGCGGGGGGTAAGAGAAGAGGGTGGGGTGGGAACCGGGTAGAGGGGAGCTATGGGAGAAAAAAGAGGAACAATTGTAATAATCTGAACAATAAAGATTTATTAAATTTTTTAAAAAAAGAACTTAAATAAATGAATGAATGAATAAATATAACCTTCTTACCCTGACCCAGGTGGGTAGTAGAGAAGAGCGAGCTCAGACTCATAGCTTACCAGACAAAGATGCTCTGGACCCCACAGAACCCTGGTAATGCTTGTCCAGCTCCTGACTTATGTTCACATGTGACTGACCTGGAGGACAACAGAGAGCCATCAACAACACCTCTCGAGTGAAATCAGCCAGATTGGGGCTGAGTCTGGCTTCAGAGCAGAACATTTCATTTCCTGGGCAAGGCACACTGGTGTGACCACACAAAAACGCTGCTGCTTGAAGTCACAGCACAGATGGCCAATGAACATGAAAAGGCTGTTTAATGTTGAAAGCCCCAAATTAATTTCTTTGGTGCCCTGTGAGCTGTAGGCAAAACTGTATGAGCCAAGGAGAAAAGGCACTTCAACCAAAACACTAAATATCATTTCTGTGAGTTGAAAATCAGAGTCTTAAATGTATGTTTGTGGATTCAGGTTTGCTTTTTTGTTTGAGGAAGTGGGTGAAGGATATGGTAAACTCTTTTGCTTGCCCAAGTCTCAACAAAAGGGTAGAGAGAAAAAAAATCAAGTTCAGATGGAAGAAGTCATTTGCTAAGGATATGGTACTGAAGGAAACTTAATTTTAAACATAATCCTAACTTTCCCTTTATCACTGGGTTAGAAATCCTGTTTCTCTCTCCTGTCCTCACTCAGTGTGGGCTGTTTCCTTCACTTCCATGTCAGAGTTTGAAACGTAAGCTTGTGAATGGAGGGCTGGCTTTCTTTTGCTTGAGGAAGAAAAGAGTTCTTCCAATATTAGACCATCATGCACTCTAAGTGTTGGGCTGTACTTCATCTCATTTCATCATCTTGCCAACTACATAAAGTCAGTAAAAAACAGGGTTTAGAGTAGTGCCAATGGTAATGACAGTTCCTTGCTGCTAGAGACCATCATCTGGAGAAAGAAACAAAAAATACATTTTCTCTGTAACCTGCAGGGAAGTTAAAGGGAACCAAGAACTCTGTCATGAAGAACTTAGTAAGCCATAGATCTTTCTGGGTCCTTGGCCCATAGTAGTCTGTGATGTCATCGGCTGATAATACCACTTTTAATCAAAGACTCCCTGACTTTTGCCTCTTACTGGGTATTGAATAGGTCGGAGTGATTTCGTGTACTTTCTGGGAAACCCAATCTGTGCTCTGCAGCCATCTCCTCTGTCAGTGAGTGTAGGGAGCGGTTATAGGGTTAAGCCTCGGACTGACCTGCTGGCAAAGTCGCAAACAAGTCCCAGCTTAGAGGGCACAGTCCTCTAAGCATAATTAAGCTTGATCTTGTGACTGCTCCCTAGATCTTTCCTGGGTAGCTAATGGGCTGTGGGAGGGGCAGCAAGTGCTGCCAAAACAAGTGAAACTTACAACAACATTGTAAATTACCTTGTTTGCCCCTGACTATAAATAAAGCATCAGCTTTGCAGTCTGGGTCTGTTCTGTGGACTCAGCAAGGCACAGAAGATCCATCTAGACCAGTGATGGGCAACCTTTTGAGCTTGGTGTGTCAAACTTCGCCAAAAAACTGAGCATAACTCGGGTAGTGTGTCACTTTGAGGAAAAAACATTATTTCGCAAATGTTTCATCATCAGAAGCAGCAAATGTTTCATCCTCGGCATGCGGCCGCCTCAGCGGCCGCGTGTCATCAAAAATGGCTACGCGTGTCAGTGCTGACACACTTGTCATAGGTTCGCCATCACTGACCTAGACCCAGCTTATTCTCTTTGTCTGTCTTTATTCTTCATCCTTCACCGGCCCTCCCTCAGGCTCGCCGAACCCTTGGCTGTGCTGGTACGGCACAAGTGAGCACGGCTATGACATGAAAGAGTAATACTTGTCTTTATCCTTATTTTTCAGTACATAAATAACCCTATGAAAGATGACAGATTTGGGGATTTTCTTTTCAACTTTCTCTGAACATCACAGGATTTTTTCATAGAGCCTGGACAGCCCAACTTTTCAGAAACCAACATCTACATGTGACTGGGTTTCACCTGTATCTTATTAACAGTGGGGTTGCTGAGGTCCCTGCTTGCACTTTTGATTAAGAAAACATGAAAATGCCCTAACTGGTTTGGCTCAGTGGATAGAGCGTCGGCCTGCAGACTGAAGGGTCCCAGGTTTGATTCCAGTCGAGGGCATGTACCTTGGTTGCAGGCACACCCCCAGTAGAAGGTGTGCAGGAGGCAGCTGATCAATGTTTCTTTCTTATCGATGTTTCTAACTCTCTATCCCTCTCCCTTCCTCTCTGTAAAAAAATCAATAAAATATATATATTTTTTAAAAGAAAACATGAAAATAAGTCCTCCTGAGTCATTCCATTTAAACTAAAAATAACTGCTTTCCTCCTGCACCGAGACAGGACATTCCCATTAAAACTGTGCATTTGATTCAAAATATGGATAATGCATGATAATGACTCAATCCAGAAATTATATCCTAAGTGGGCCTCTAGATTAGATAATTTAAAGTTTTCTTAAAAAAAAAAAAACAACTGAAAAAGTGAAAAACAAAAATTCCTCAGTGTTGCCCACAGGTAAGGAAAGAGCTATGTGAGGTTTTCCTCTTCTTGGCAAATAATAAAACCTATTCTAGGTTTTTAACTTGACAGAAAGTAGCCCTGTCAGCCTAAAGTGAGAAAAATACCAACCCATTAACTGGGAAAGGGCACTGAATGGTGGGTTTTGGGTGCTGGGTTGAGACCGCTGCTCTACCCATTCCTGGCTGTGTGACTTTAGCAATTATGCCACCTCTTTGAGTCTCATCTGTCAACAGGAATGTGAGCAGTGGCACCTTAGAGAGTCACTGTGTGGATTGAATGTATGCACAGCCCAGTGGCTGAAACAGCACATAGAGCTGCAAACTATTATCATCCTCAGGATCAGCAAACTATTATCATCCTCAGGAGGTCAAAAGAAGGAGGGTCTTTTCTACCCATTCAATGCAAAGATAAAGCTGCTTTTGAACAGTTTGATAAATCTAAAAGGGCTGCTATGCTCTGACCAGGTAGCTCAGTTGGTTGAGCAGTGGCCGGCAAACTCATTAGTCAACAGAGCCAAATATCAACAGTACAACGATTGAAATTTCTTTTGAGAGCCGAAAACTGACTTCTGCGCATGGGCCACGAAGTTTCAATGGCACAGTACGTGCATGCCCACACGTGGTATTTTGTGGGAGAGCCACACTCAAAGGGCCAAAGAGCCGCATGTGGCTCATGAGCTGCGGTTTGCCGACCACTGGTTAGAGCATCATCCTGATATGCCAAGATAAGGAAAAAGCTGTGTGAGGTTTTCCTCTTTTTGGCAAATAAGCAGAACAACAAATCAATGTCTCTATCTCTCTATCTCTATCTCTATCTCTATTTCTCTCTCAAATCATTCAATTAAAAGGGCTGCTACATTTCCTGAAGGAGAAGGCATTATCTGTACCAGCTGGCTGTTAGGTGCATTGAAGCTGATGACGGGGTGCTTACCCTACCTTGCTCAGTTCTGATATGATACTTGTTCATGAAATAGCTTCCTTAAAAATACATACAAAGATGATGATGATAGATGATAGATAGATAGATAGATGATAGATAGATAGATAGATAGATAGATGATAGATAGATAGATAGATAGATAGATAGATAGATAGATAGATATAGAATATATAGATAGTCATCTATGCCATGCTCTGTTTTGTCCCAGACTCGGGCTGTCCTTAGCCTGGGCCAGGGTGGCCAGCTGCACTAGGTTAGTTATCCTCCAGACGACTGTAAGCTGAACATGTTCCACAGTGTATCTTTTTCAGTCTTTGATGGGTTGTTTTTGGTTTTTTACAGGTCCTTACCAGAGGATATTTTCCATTAATTTTTAGAGACAGTAAAAGGGAGGGAGGGGGGGGAAAGAGAAACATTGAAGTGAGAGAGATACATCGATTGGTTGCCTCCCGTATGTGCTCCAGGGCACCAGGGATCAAACCTGAAACCCAGGTAGGTGCCCTTAACCGGGAATCCAACCTGCAATACTTCCATGCACAGGCCAATACTCTAACCACTAAGCCACACCGACCAGGGTCAGTCTGGGGTGGTTTTGCTCTCTACCATTTATTGGTGTTGTAAACCAAGTTGGTTGTCAAAAATTGTGTAAATAAAGGCACTTAACCTGCCACAAACAAAGAATGAGTCACATGTTGAATATTAAAACGCAAGTTATCACACTGGGATATGTTCATCAGAGAGGTGAGGTAACAATTGGTAAGCAATTTGGAGCTCTTTAATGTCCTCTACTACTATCATTAGGCATCATAATATTACTGCAACTCAGGGAAGTAGTCCACACTGACTCAGAACTGGAGACCAAGGCTGGAAATGGTGGCCAAAGGTCTGAAATTTTTTCAGGTGGTCTGAAAGCCTGTCAGAACTGCCAATGGCAATGGCAGGATTACAGCCCTTGGGATGGTGTTGAGTCACTCATCGGGCCCACTCCCAGGAGAGCAAACCATAGTGAGGAGGAAGGCAGGTATCCTCTCTTGCCCTTGTCCTAAAGTCTCCTAACAAACAAATTATTAAGTTACAGAAATGACTCATTCTTTCTGCCCTGCAATATTCAAAAGTTATGCAAATCATTTCTGTCACTTGTACACATATATACAACATGGATATATGATCCTTAGATGAGACTCTGTTTATAATTCATACAAAATTCATGCTGTGGTTGGGTGTAAAACTCTTACAATAAAAGTACATTCTCACTAAATGGGGTGAGAAGAAATCAGAAAAAAAGAACAAGACCTACATTATCATTTAGAGCTAACATAAATTTAAGGTGATCTGGCAAGTCAAACTTTCTACATCACCAGAAAACAAGCTAAGAAATGAGAGGGTTCATCATTTTATCTGTTATTTACACAGTGATTGTTTATCTTTAGTCCTCCTAATAATGCACACTCAAAAAGACTGCAAAAGTCAAATTCTTGAGTCAGGCACCTTCCTAAAATACTGCAGGATGGAAGCCCAGAGTTCATTTTAACAGGTAGTGTTCCCTAGACTGTGTCAGAATCTAGGTTCCAATTAGCCTTCTCCAGGCTCCCAAAATCAAGAAAAATCTAGTAGGTAGTTAACATATTCATAAGTAAACAAATGCTCCGATCCTGTGGCAGGCTGATGCCAGGGAGGGAATCTGTCCCTGTGGTGAAGCTGTGAGGGACACACTTCCCTCACTCTGTGGGACTGGCCCAGCTGCACCTGCCACTACTGTCTTTCTGAGCATCTTCATCTATACCTTCATGGAACCCTGAGGGGAAGATGTCCACTAAAAGAGGCCTGAAATACAGCCTGAATCACTGACCTGAGCTGATGCTCCCCCAACTCCCACCCCCTTTATAGAACCACTCCAGGCTGAATGTTTGCACAATGAAGTTGTCTGCAAGCCTGCATGAACTTCAGTGTGCACATGGGTCACCTGGGGGTCCTCATTAACATGCAAGTTCCCATCTGGCAGGGGTTGATGCTTCTGGTCTGAGGCTCCCACTTTAAGTAGCAACACTGTAAAAAGAGCACAATGCCATTCTATTCCAGGTTAAACCTCGTTTAGAGGCATCCCAGGTGCCAGGCACTGCCTCCTGCTGCAAGCTCATAGAGAAGACAAGAGTCCTGCCTTAGAGGAGCTAGCCATGCAATAGGAGACAGCATGTAACACATTGGGTAAATTCAGCATCGGTTTGCATTCTTTGCATTACAAGGAGGAAAAGCCCATGCAAAGTGGCTTGAGCACAAAGGGAATGTAACTGGCTCCTTAAATTGCAGGGCTAGAGTAAGGTGACTTCAGCTCCAGTTTGAAGCAGGGCTAAAATGATGTCACCAGGACCTGGCTTCTTCTCCTCCAGTATTGGGTTTCTCTCTGTGTCCTTCAGCTCTGCTGCCTGTGGCTGGCTCCCTTCTCCTGGAGGCAACATGGGGACCAGTCTATATGTCTTCTCCTATTAATAAGAGTGCCAGCTTGTCCCAGAAGTCTCAGCAAAAACCTCAATGTTCCACCTCATTGACACTAATTGAGTCAAATGCTCAGTCCTTAACCACTCACTGTGTCCTGGGAAGTCAGGCTTTCACTGTGGCAAAACCTTGAGTTTAGGGTGGAAGTTAGCTTGAGCAGGAGACATGGATTCACAAAAGGACATCAGGGGTTGGATGCTGGACAGCCAGGGGTGATAGAAGCATGTGCAGAGGGCAATGACAGCATGGAGAAACACTGTGGTCCCTGATAAATACTGTAAATAAAGTGTGAGTGTGTGTGTGTGTGTGTGTGTGTGTGTGTGTGTGTGTATCACAGGCAAAGAACACAGAGTGCTCAGTCTAGAAAGGACTACTGATTGCTTTCTTGAGCACAACACTGCCCTACCTTCACCTCAGCTGTGGTATAGTTCTATCACTAAATGTTTCATTCACTACCTTTTGTGCAAGAGATTAAGAAGTGAAAAATGTGTTCTAATTATCCCTGAGGAGATTAGAGTTAAATTGAAATATAAACCAGATTGACATATCAAATATTTTGAATCCAGTACAAAATACTGTGGAGCTGGGAAATGATTTGTACTCAAAAAAAAAGACATGTTGGTGTAAGCCAGAATAGTATCTTCCACAGGCATGAATATGCAGATGCAATAATGATCTGGCTTGTGCATTGGGACATGAAGAGACCAAACAACTTGTAGGAGAGGACAGTATTATCTTCAAAAATCAGGGACAACTATAAGATTTGAGCACTCAGATCAATGACCTCCTCTCCACCCGCATTATCCATGAATTCAGTTTCATGTTGGGAACCCATCTGACATCCTACCTTTTAGCTCCTCCAATCCAACACAACTACCTGATCCCTTCACCAGGAACAATTACACCATCTCAGAAATGTAGGTTTCAGGAATTCCTGACCACACATGCTACATTCTGTCCTCCCAGAACCATATAAATATACATATAAATATAATATATAAACATAAATAAATATAATATGAACACACATATTATCCTAATATATAAAAACCCTGGGTCCGTCAAATCTGCACTGACTGGGAGGCTCCACCATGCGCCAGGCTGCGCGCACAGCAGGTGAGCGGGCTGAACTGCTGACCTCTCAGAGAGAGAGGCGGGGCTGATCAGCAGTGGCAGTGGCTGCTGGTGTGCCGGGAGAGAGAAGCAGGGTGATCAGACCTTGTTTCTCTCTCCCTCACCAGCAGCCGTGCCTCTCTCTCTCTCTCCCAGAGGTCAGCAGTTCAGCTGCTCACCAGCAGCCTGGGGCGGCTGCTGATCAGCCCCGCCTCTATGATCAGGTCCAGAGATAGGCCAGGAGATGTAGACTGGCATAGAAACCGACCAATCAGAACCAAATCTGGGTGAATTGCAAGGAGCCAATGGCTGCTTAGGAGGCAGAGTTTTTGATACTGACTGACATAGAAACCGACCAATCAGAACAAAATCTGAGTCAACTGTGAGGAGCCCATGGCTACCTAGGAGGTGGAGCTTTTGACACTGACTGGTATAGAAACCAACCAATCAGAACCAAATTGGCCAGCAGAGGAGGGCAGTTGGGGGTGAGATCAGGCCTACAGGGAAGGGCAGTTGGGGGTGAGATCAGGCTGGCAGGGGAGGGCAGTTGAGGGCAATCAGGCCGGCAGGGGAGCAGTTAGGTATTAATCAGGCCAGCAGGAGAGCAGTTAGGGGGTGATCAGGCTGGCAGACAGAAGTGGTTAGGGGCAATCAGGCAGGCAGGCAGGTGAGCAGTTAGGAACCAGCAGTCCCAGATTGTGAGAGCGATGTCTGACTGTCAGTTTAGGGATCAGGCCTAAACCGGCAGTCAGACATCCCCCGAGGGTCCCAGATTGGAGAGGGTGCAGGCTGGGCTGAGGGACACCCTCCCCCAGTGCACGAACTTTGTGCACCGGGCCTCTAGTACATATATATAATATCAAAATTTTAATCTCATTGAGAGTTCCAATCCAGTACCCTTCTTACTTTTTCCCTATTACTCATCATCAAATTAGCCACTTTCTCTATAGCTCACCTAAAGCAGAATGTAGAGAAACCTGCAATCTCTGAATTATTATAAACATAAACATCCAAAATGATGATGATGATATTGACAATGATGGTGATATCATTGTCGCCTAACAATTATTGAGACCATTAAGAGCTAGCCCTATTCTCAGTTCTGAGTCAGTGAGTACATAATTCTCAATGGCTTTATTTGGTTCTGCATTTTTCAAAGGAACCGGTATTCAAAGGACAATTCTTCATTATGAGGGATAGTCCTGTGCATGGCAGAACATTCAGCATTACTGCTCCACCCACTAAATGCCAGTACCACTCCCCAGTCATGGCAAAACACACACATACACACCCATTTTTCCAAAGGCTGGCCTCAAATCCCGCCCCCAACTAGATTGCAGAGACAGTCTCATACCCCACTGAGAACCTGGCTGCATGGAAAGAGTACCACTTTGGACATCAAAACTGGAATTCACTGTATTTGGAGACCGTAAGCCAGCCACTTATCCTCTCAGAGTATTAGTCTCTTCTCCTACTTCTGCCTAGAGGTGACAAGTTTCAAATGATCTAATAAAATGTTAATGAAAATATTTAGTGTACTTGCTAGAACTATATTTGACTGTAACAAAAATTGACAGCAACAGCTTAAATAATTGTTTATTTTTCCCACACCACAGATATTCTAAAGGTTGGTGGTCCACTGATGGTGTGGTGGCTCCATGTCATATATATCCCCAGCTTTTTTCCACAAGTGGCTTTTCCCCTCATGACTGCCTCTCAATCACAAGATAGAGGCCCAACTTTCCAGACTTAATCTGCAAAAGAGACAGACAGACAGATAGAAAGAGGGGAGGAAGGGGATAAAACAGGCAAGAAAAAGCTCTGTCAATATTAGCAATATTAGTTCTGGATTTGAGGCCAGAACTTAGCAAGATTTTACTGCCTCAGCAAAAATCCCCAAAGACCTCTACACTCATCTCCTGGTTATCAGCTGATCATTCCTATGCAAAAAGACGGGGAAAGATTTCAGCTGAGCACATTGCCTCCTGGAACAAAATTAAGGTTCTGCAAGTAAGAAAGAAGGGGAGAATAAACAGTGGGTATGAGACCAGCACTCTCTGCCATGCTTGGTAAATGAACATAGAGGTGCATATAGTCTTTCAAAGCAGTGCTTTAGATTTCTTTGGATATGCCCCCATAGGTGGAATTGCTGGGTCATAAGGCAGTTCCATTTTTAATTTTTTAAGTACCCTCCATACTGTTTTCCATAGTGGCTACACCAATCTGCATTCCCAACAACAGTGTAGAAGGGTTTTCTTTTCTCCACATCCTTGCTAACACTTTTTTGTAGATTATTGATGGTAGCCATTCTGACAGGTGTGAGGTGATATCTCATTGTGGTTTTAATTTGCATCTCTCTGATGATTAGTGATGTTGAGCATCTTTTCATATGTCTGTTGGCTTTCCGTATGTCCTCTTTGGAGAAGTGTTTATTCAGGTCCTTTGCCCATTTTTAATTAGATTATTAGTTTTTTGGTGTTGAGTTTTATAAGTTCTTTATAAATTTTGGATATTAACCCCTTATCAAATGTATCATTCATGAATATGTTCTCCCATTCAGTGGGTTATCTTTTTGTTTGATGCTTTCCTTTGCTGTGCAAACACCTTTTAGTTTGATGTAGTTCCATTTGTTTATCTTTTCTTTTGTTTCCCTTACCTGAAGAGATATGTCAGAAAAAGAATTGCGATAAGAAATGTCCAAGATTTTACTGCCTATGCTTTCTTCTAGGAGTTTTATGGTTTCAAGTCTTACATTTAAGTTTTCAATCCATTTTGAGTTTATACTTGTGTATGGTGTACAAAGGTGGTCTCAGGGAATCCTGGCAAGCTCAGGGGTTGCCAGAGACACACAGGGAGAACTAAGTTGTGCAGCTTTTGGGGACAAAGGCCATTTTCCTTATGTACCCAACAGGTGTCACCCTTCCTGTACAGAGCACTCCTACATGGTCAAATCTTCTTTTTAAATATATTTTTATTGATTTCAGAGAGGAAGGGAGAGGGAGAGAGAGACAGAAACATCGATGATGAGAGAGAATCATTGATTGGCTGCCTTCTGCACGCCCCACACTGGGGATCCGAGCCCGAAACCCGGGCAACCCAAGTATGTGCCCTGACCGGGAATTGAACCATGACCTCCTGGTTCATAGGTCAACGCTCAACCACTGAGCCACACTGGTTGGGCAACATGGCCAAATCCTAATCTGGTTTAGCCTAACGAACTCTGCTGGCTGCTAATGACCCCGTCACAGCACCAAGTACCACAGGCCCCAGGCGGGTGCCAGGCCTTGGTATACAATGCAGTCTCTCTTCCAGGATCTTGAATTATGAATGTGTAAAGCAAGGGGTGGGGGGTGGGGGGAGGGAGAAAGAGAGGAAGAGGGAGGAGAGAGAGCAGAAGAAGGGATGGAAGGAGGGAGGGAGGGAGGGAAACCAGAGTGTCCAACCTTGCTCTGTAGTTGTTCTTCAATTCTGTGGGCTCCCCATATCTATTTCAGTTAATTTCCTATTTTACTCATTGTAGTTGAGTCAGTTTTGCAACCAAAGAACCTTGACTGATGCCTAATAGAATCACACTTACACAACACCCAGAAACCATTGTCTGCTTTGGTTTCAACCTCATCCATCTTCAAGATAGATCAGAATCACAACTGGCATGCCTTCTCAGATCCCACACGTTCTATAAAAACACTGACTGTCAAACTACAGCAGGAAGGTAGGGGAGGGTTGGGGCGGGGGTGGTTTAAGAGATCAACCAAAGGACTTGTATGCATGCATATTAGTACAACCAACAGACGCAAGACACCATAGGTGGGGTGGGGTGGGGGGGAGGGGATGAGGGCAAGTGCGGGGGCGGGGAAAGGCAGGGGGGAGGTCAATGGGGAGAAGAAAAAAAAGGAGACATATGTACATAAGTACTACTATTTGTAATATCTTAAACAATTAAATTTAATTTAATTTAAAAAAAAAACATTGAGAAATACTGTAGTGGACAAAATACTGGTAGGAAGCAAGGAAATAAAATCATCATTGGGTGAGAATTTTTTCTAGTTAGTGTTCTTCCCCCTAGGGACACAGAGTACATCTTTCAGCCTTCCTTCATCTCAGTTTATAAACTTGTAAATGACTATGCTGAAACTCTACCTCATCAGCTTTTATCACATGCCAATATTTCTTATCTATGCTAGGTCTCCACCTGCCCACTGAGTGCCTCCCTGCATAGATCAGCCTCCTGGACAACCCCACCTATTCCCCCAGCTGTGCTCAGACCACCTTTCCTTTAAAATTTAAATAAGACTGCCTGGAAGCCACTTCGCTCAGTTGGAGAGAAATTATTCTCCCTCCCAAACACCTCCAGGGACCCTTGAGGAAAGCCAGCACTTCCTCAGATCAAATCGCAGTTCTTGCTTCCATTGAATCTGGGATTGCCTCCCTGTATTTCGCCTCCTGTGGTTTTTACCTAATGCCATCCTGGTTGGCACAACTATGATCCCTTCAGCCAGCACCACCCACTCAAGGTGAAGCATGTAGCAGCCTTCCCTGGAGGTTTGGGGCAACAGAGATGACTACATTGAAGCTCAATAGGACAAAACAATACAGGACAATTAACTCAGTTGGTTAGAGCATCCTCCTGATATACCAAGGTTGTGGGTTCAATTCCCAGTCAGGGTACATATAAGAACCAACCAGTGAATGCATAAATAAGTTCAACAACAGATTTCTCTCTCTCTCTCTCTCTCTCTCTCTCTCTCTCTCTCTCTCTCTCAACAAATAAAAACTTTTTTAATTAAATAGGAGGAAACAACTCTAAGCTGAGTATTGTTCTTCCTGTCCCTGGCCATTTTCTCCATTTTCTTCTCTTTTGGGGAGCATTAATGTGGTGTCCCCTCCCTGGGCTCTAGCACCCTTTCATGTTGCTTATCTCTTGTTATTCTTCCCTTTACCTCTTGATTCCTTTACAAATTCTCTCCCAATCTCCAAATTTCCTGTTCAGGTTTTACACAAAGCTTCTTCCCACCACTAAATGGTCCATTATATGTTTTGCTAAACAAAAGTAAAAAAAAATGGAGGCAGAACCAAGATGGCAACAGAATAGGTGGAAGCTACACCTGCCAGGACAAAACTGGAATTACAACTAAAATATAGAAAAATCATCCACCAAAAAAAAAAAAAAGAAAGAAAGAAAGAAAAATCATCCTGAATAACCAATTGAAGACTAGTTGGAGAGAAGCCTAATAATCAAGGACTTACAGAGGAGGCCACATCAAGACTAGTAGGAAGGGCAGAGACATGGAAAGGGCTGGCCAGGCTCCCATGGGCAGCAGCTGAGATTCCAAAGGGATGTCTCAGCTGCAAGAAAAGCATGAGAAGCAAAGGGTCTAAAACCCAAGTCAGGTGAGCAAGCCCAGAGCAACACATAACATCTGGTTGTAAAAATCAGCAGAGATTCTGTCTATCAAGGAGAGATGGGAGATTGCTAGAGACCCAGGTGCCCTGTTAAAGGGCCAATGCACAAAATTTCATTCACAGCTACTCACCCTGGGCTCCAGAGGAGGGCAGACGGAGTAAACTCACTAAAGTCACATGAGAAGAGTCTGGGGTTAGTGGCTCTGGGGAGAGAAATGAGAAGACAGCTGTCAGGATCCCCGTACTGAGTCATTTTCTCATACCACATATGTCAACTTTCTTGGGTGGAGCATTCCCCTCCACTGAGCATCAGCTTGGGGGAAAATAATAGCCCCACCCTCTGGATGCCCTTTTGCCCCACCCTGTGGAGCTCACATGCTGCTGAGGAATCAGCTGGCTGGGCCAGGTGTGTAGAGGTCTGGGCAGACTCAGTGGATGTCTGTGACTGAATTGTGTGGCTTTGGGGCAGGGACCATTCCCCCCACTTTCCTGAGAACCTAAATGGTGCTTCCTGCTCACAGGAGATACTCAAGCCCCACCCTCCAGACTTTCAGAGGACCCACCCACCAGACTCCTCCTAGTGGCTCCACCATGCCCAGGTCAGGGCAAAATCTGGGAAAGACTGAGTTATGTGATTCTGTGGCATGGGCCACACCCCCTACCTTCCCAGAAGCCTAATCAGTACTCCCCTCATGGAAGATCCAATAGCCTCATCCTCCCTCTCCTGGAAGCCCCACCCTGCTGAGCTCCCTCTCCTCCTGGCAGAATCTGGGACAGACTGAGCTGTGTGGCTCTAGGACAGGGACCATTTTTCCCTCACACGCCCTACCAGAGCAGAGTTCCCCCTTCACATAGCCAAATCTTGGTCTACTTGGGCCTAATAAACTCTGCTGGCCTCACCCTGACAACTCCCTGAGACTCCATCCTAACACAAAGGTGTGTAAGCACCCAGCAGGTGGCAGCTAGATTTGTTATACCCAGGGACATTTGCTGAGTGGCCTCAGACACAGCACTGCTACTGAGTTTTAAACTGTATTAATTTGATTGGCACCAGTCACTGCTATCTGTTGACTCACTGAGAACCAAACTCATGCATCTTGAGTGCCACCAGATGCTCTTTCAGTGACTGAGCCTAACAGGCATTTGGAAGGTGGAGGTAGGCTGAGGAAGATCTTCGAGTTCCTCCGGCCTTTTGCTGATCTGCCCCTAGGTTTGGTGATGGTAAAAGCCAGCCTGATAAACAGCTTGGTCCTTCCAATGCTGGCCCAGCAGAGACAGAAACAAACTGTGGATCACTTGTAGCTCCAAACACGTTGGCCAGGGCCAGTCACAGTCAGCATCTCACACACATTAGCCTGCACCAGAGTCCTTCCCAAGAGATCCAGAACCAACACATCCAGTGGCCAGCCTCAGAAAACATCAGAGGAAGATCCCATAAGCTTCACAAGTGGCATATCCAAAGGGAGATCTTGGCAGGTGCTAGACCCTGCTGAAACAAATTCTGCTTCATGTGATCAGCACCTGCACAGTAGTTTTGCATGCTGTGTTCATGGTTGAGCCTCACTGTCAGCCAGCCTGAAGTTCGATACCATACATAAATGGGCCAATAGCAATCAAGACTCAATTACAACTGGAGAGCCAGATAGCACACAAGAGACATTCCTAGAGCACCCAGATCAGGTGATCAAGGAGACTAACCCACTGAAACCCACTGTACACCTACTTCATAAGCTCACCCCACAAAAACTGGGAGTCATATCAGATCTATCTAATACATAAAACAAACACAAAGAGGCAGCCAAAATGGAGACCAAGAAACATGCCCTAAGTAAAAGAACAAAAGAAATCTCCAGAAAAAAAGAGTTAATGAAATGAAGGCAAGCATTTTAACAGATATAGAGTTCAAAGCAATGGTTATAAGGATTCTCAACAGCATGAAAAAGAACTTAGGAACGATAAAAAATGACCAGTCAGAAATGAAGAATACAATAGCTGAAATGAAGTATACACTGGAAGGAATAAACAGTAGTTTGGATGAAGCAGAGGATGGAGTCAGTGATTTAAAAGACAAGGTAGGAAAAAACACCCAATAAGAGCAGCAAAAAAAAAAAAAAAAAAAATTTAATGAGGACAGTTTAAGGGATCTTTGGGACAACATCAAGCTTAACAACATCCGCATCATTAAGGGTAGCAGAAGGATAAAAAGAAGGCAAGGTATTGCCCGAACCCAGTGGTCGGCAAACTCATTAGTCAACAGAGCCAAATATCAACAGTACAACGATAGAAATTTCTTTTGAGAGCCGAAAACTGACTTCTGCGCATGGGCCACGAAGTTTCAATCGCACTATACGTGCGTGCCTGCACATGGTATTTTGTGGAAGAGCCACATTCAAGGGGCCAAAGAGCCATATGTGGCTCGCGAGCTGCAGTTTGCCAACCACTGCCCTAACCGGTTTGACTCACTGGATAGAGTGTCAGCCTGCAGACTGAAGGTCCCAGGTTCAATTGTGGTCCATGGCACGTACCTTGGTTGCAGGCACATCCCCAGTAGGAGGTGCACAGGAGGAAGATGATCAATGTTTCTCTCTCACACAAGTTTCTAACTCTCTATCCCTCTCCCTTCTTCTCTGTAAAAAAATCAATAAAATATATTTTAAAAAAGAGAGAGCAAGTTATCAAGAACATATTTGAAGAAATAATGACTGAAAACTTCACTACCATGGCAAAGGAAAAAGACACAGAGGTCCAGGAAGTGCAGAGAGTTCCAAATATGATGAACACAAAGAAGCCCACAAAGACACATCATAATTAAAATGGCAAACGTTAAAGTCAAAGAGAGAATCTTAAAAGCAGCAAGAGGAATACAGTTGCCTACAAGGGAGCTCTCATAAGGCTGTCAACTGATTTCTCAACAGAAACATTTCAATACAGAAGGGATTGGTATGAAATATTCAAAGTGATAAAAAGCAATGACCTATACTAAGAACACTTTACTGAGCAAGGCTATCATTTAAAATTGAAGGAAAAATAAAGAACTTCCCAGACAAGAAGAAGCTAAAGGAGTTTGTTACCACCAAAAATGAAATGATAAGGACCCAAGAAGAAGAAGAAAGAGCAATAAGAGTAGAAGAAAAAAGAGGAGAAGGAGAAGAGGAGGAGGAGAAGGGAGGAAAAGGAGGAGGGGGAAGAAGAGGAGAAGATAAACAGAGGAACACAGTTAAAAGAATAAAATGGCAAAAAATACATACCTATCAATAATCACTTTAAATGTAAAGAGCTTAAATGTTCCAATCAAAAGACATAAGGTAGCTGAAGGATAAGAAAACAGGACCGGCGCAATCTTGAAGGGGAAAGTGGATGTTGTCGGGAACCTGAAAAGCCCAGGGAATCTACAACTATAGCACTCACCGAACAGCTGCAAACCCCAGAACACCGGTTTCCAATTGGCACAAACACGAGATTCAGAGGAGCTCTACACTCCACCAGGAAAAGGTCAGATTTCGCCAGGGATAAGGAGAGAGAGAACTACATAACCAGACAACCAGAGAAGAGAGACCATGGGGAGACAAAGAAACAGCCCGCATATGAAAGAAAAGCAGGCATCACCAGAAAAGGAAGTAAATGAAATGGAGGCAAGCAACCTGTCAGAGAAAGAATTGAGAGAAATGATCATAAGGTGGCTGAAAAGAATGGAAGACAAATTCGACAATATGAGTAAGAACCAAGAGGAAATGAAGCAGAACCAAGAAGAAATGAAAAATGACATCGCTGCTATAAAGAACTCAATAGAAAGCATCAAGAGGAGACTAGAAAAAGCAGAGGACTGCATCAGTGTGCTAGAAGACAAGATGGAAAAAAATACCCAAAGTAGAGCACCTTCTAGAAAAGAAAATGAAAAAACAGGAGGACAGCGTAAGGGAACTTTGGGACAACACAAAACAAAACAACATCCGAATAATAGGGGTTCCAGAAGGAGAGGAAACTGAGCAAGGAATAGAAATCCTGTTTGAAGAAATAATGAGAGAAAACTTCCCTGGTATAGGAAGAAAAAACCCACACAAATCCAAGAAGTTCACAGAGTCCCAAGCAAAATGAACCCCAAAAGACTGACACCAAGGCACATTATCATTAAATTGACAAACACCAATGAAAAGTAAGAATCTTAATAGCGGCCAGAGAGAGACAGAAAGTTACCTACGAAGGAACCCCCATCAGACTAGCGACTGATTTCTCAACAGAAACTCATCAGGCCAGAAGGGAATGGAATGAAATATCCAGTCATGCAAAGGAAAGGTCAGAATTCAAGAATACTGTACCAAGCAAGGCTATCAATCAAAATTGAAGGTGAAATCAAGACCTTCACAGACAAAAAAAAACTAAGGGAATTTATTACCACCAAACCAGCAATGCAAGAAATGCTAAAGGGTCTCCTGTAAAAAAAAGAAATAGGAAGTGAAGAAGGAACACAGGGATAAAGAATAAAAATGACAACAAATAAGTACCTACCAATAATAACTTTAACTGTAAATGGATTAAATGCCCCAATCAAAAGACATAGGGTAACGGATTGGATAAGAAAACACAAACCATATATCTGCTGTCTACAAGAAAGCCACCTCAAAAATAAAGACGCACACAGACTGAGGGTGAAGGGATGGAAAAAGGTTTTTCAGGCGACTGGAAATGAAAAACAAAAGCTGGGGTAGCAATACTTATATCTGACAAATTAGATCTCAAATTGAAGGACATAACAAGAAATAAGGAAGGCCACTTCATAATACTAAAGGGAGCAATCCAAAAAGAAGAAATAACTCTGATAAACATATACGTACCAATACAGGAGCACCCAAATACATAAAAAACTCTTGGAGGATATCAAGGGAGATATTGACAGCAATACAATCATAGTAGGAGACTTGAATACCCCACTATCACCTTTGGACAAATCCTGTAAACAAAAAAATCAGCCAAGAAACATCAATCCTTAATGACTCACTAGACCGCATAGAATTAATTGACATCTTCAGAACATTTCACCCCAAAGCCACAGAATATACATTCTTCTCAAGTGCACATGGGTCATTTTCAAAGATAGACCGTATATTGGGTAACAGGCAAAGTTACTTCAAATTCAAGAAGATAGAAATGATATCAAGCATCTTCTCAGATCATAGTGGCATAAATTGGATATCAACTCCAATAAAAACAATCCAAAAAAATCACAAAAACATGGAGACTAAACAGCATGCTATTAAACAATGACTGGGTTACCAGAGAGATCAAAGAAGAAATAAAAAACATCATGGCAACAAAAGACAATGAAAACACAACAATCCAAAAACTATGGGACACAGCAAAAGCAGTCTTGAGAGGGAAGTTCATAGCTCTACAAGCCTACTGCAAAAAAACAAGAAACAATGGTAATAAATTACCTAATCCTACAACTCAAAGAGTCAGAAAGAGAACAACAAGAAAAGCCCAGTGTAAGCAGAAGGAAGGAAATAATAAACACACAGCGGAGATAAATGACATAGAAACTGAAAAAAACAATACAAAAGATTAACAAAACCAAGAAGTGGTTCTTTGAAAGGATAAACAAGATTGATGATCCTCTAGCCAGGCTCACCAAGAAGCAAAGAGAGAGGACCCAAAAACAAAATCAGAAATGAAAGAGGTGAAATAACAACAGACCACACAGAAATACAAAGAATTGTTAAAAAATACTATGAACAACTCTATTCCAACAAACTGGACAACCTGGAGGAAATGGACATATTCGTAGAAAAATAAAACCTTCCAAAACGCAATCAGGAAGGATCTAAACATCTCAATAGGCCAATAACTATGGAAGAAATTGAAGCAGTTATCAAAAAGCTTCCAGCAAAGAAAAGCCCGGGGCCAGATGGCTTCACAGGGGAGTTTTACCAAACATTCAAGGAAGAACTAAAACTTATCCTCCTCAGACTATTCCAAAAAATTCAAGAGGAAAGAACACTTCCATTCTCCTTCTATGAAGCCAGCATTACCCTAATACCAAAATCGGATAAAGACAACACAATGAAAGAGAATTACAGGCAATATCCCTCATGAACATAGATGCCAAAATCCTCAACAAAATTCTATCAAATAGGATTCAGCAGTACATCAGAAAGATCATACACCATGACCAAGTATGATTTATCCCAGGGATGCATGGATGTACAATATTCACAAATTAATAAATGTGATACAACACATAAATAAATTGAGAGATAAAAATCACATAGTCATATCAATTGATGCAGAAAAAGCATTTGACAAAATCAAACACCCTTTCTTGATAAAAACTCTCAACAAGATGGGAATAGAAGGATCATACCTCAACATAATAAAAGCCATATATGATAAACCCACAGCCAACATCATACTCAATGGGCAAAAACTAAAACCATTTCCCCTAAGAACAGGAACAAGACAGGGATGCCCACTCTCACCACTCCTGTTTGACATAGTACTGGAAGTATTAGCCATTGCAATTAGACAAGAACAAGAAATAAAAGGCATCCAAATTGGAAAAGAAGAAGTAAATCTGTCCTTATTTGCAGATGACATGATATTGTACATAAAAAACCTGAAAGACTCCATCAAAAAACTAATAGACTTAATAAATGAATTCAGCAATGTAACAGGATACAAAATTAACGTCAAGAAATCTATGGCCTTTCTATACACCAATAGTGAACTTACAGAAAGAGAGACTAAAAAAGCAATCCCATTTACCATCGCACCAAAAACAATTAAGATATCTAGGAATAAACTTAACTAAGGAGGTAAAAGACCTACACGCAGAAAACTACAGGACACTGAAAAAAGAGATAGAGGAAGACATAAACAGATGGAAGAACATACCATGTTCATGGATAGGTAGGATCAACATCATTAAAATGTCCATACTACCCAAAGCAATGTATAGATTCAATGCACTCCCCATTAAAATACCAACAGCATATTTCACAGACCTAGAAAGAACTCTCCAAAAATACATCTGGAATTAAAAAAAGACCCTGAATAGCCACAGCAATCCTGAGAAAGAAGAACAAAGAAAGTGGGATCTCAATACCAGATTTCAAGCTGTATTACAAAGCCACTGTTCTCAAAACAGCCTGGTACTGGCACAAGAACAGACATATAGACCAATGGAATAGAATAGAGAACCCAGATATCGACCCAAACCACTATGCTCAATTAATATTTGACAAAGGAGGCATGAACATACAATGGAGTCAAGACAATCTCTTCAATAAATGGTGTTGGGAAAATTGGACAGATACATGCAAAAAAAATCAAACTAGATCACCAACTTACACCATACACAAAAATAAACTAAAAATGGAGAAAGGACTTAAACATAAGATGGGAAACCATAAAAATACTACAGGAATCCACAGGCAGCAAAATCTCATACATATGCCGAAGCAATTTCTTAACCGATACCACTCCTAGGGCAATGGAAACTAAACAGAAAATTAACAAATGGGACTACATCAAAATAAAAAGCTTTTGCACAGCAAAAGAAACCATCAACAAAACAACAAGAAAGCCCACTACATGGGAGAACATATTTGCAAATGTTATCACTGATAAAGGTTTAATCTCCATCATCTACAGGGAACTTATACAACTTAATAAAAAGAAGATAAATGATCCAATAAAAATATGGGCAACAAACCTAAATAGAATCTTTTTGAAAGAAGACAGAAGGAAGGCCAAGAGACACGTGAAAACATGCTCAAAGTCACTAATTATCCAAGAGCTGCAAATCAAAACGACAATGCGGTACCATCTCACACCTGTCAGAATGGCAATCATCAACAAATGAACAAACGACAAGTGCTTGCGAGGATGCGGAGAAAAAGGAACCCTCATGCACTGCTGGTGGGAATGCAGATTGGTGCAGCCACTGTGGAGAATGGTATGGAGTTTCCTCAAAAAACTAAAAATGGAACTCCCACTTGACCCAGTAATCCCACTTCTAGGAATATATCCCAAGAAAATAGAAACACCTATCAGAAAGGATGAATGCACCCCTATGTTCATAGCAGCACAATTCCCCATAGCTAAGATTTGGAAACAGCCTAAATGCCCATCAGCAGATGAGTGGATTAGAAAACTATGGTACATCTACACAATGGAATACTACGCTGCTATATAAAACAAGGAATTCCTACCATTTGCAGCAGCACGGATGGACCTGGAGAGCATTATGTTAAGTGAAATAAGCCAGGCAATGAAAGAAAAATACCACATGATCTCACTCATTTATGGAAAATAAAGAACATTATAACCTGATAAACAAAAAGATAGATACAGAGGCAGTAAAGCACTGAACAGACTGTCAAATTACAGTGGGAAAGCAGGGGATTGTAGGGGAGGTAGGAAAGAGATCAACCAAAGGACTTGCATGCAGGCATATAAGCACAACAAATGGACACAAGACACTGGGGGTGGGATGAGGGCATGCGACAGGGGTAGAGGAGGCTAGGGGAAGGTCAATGGGGGGAAAAAAGAAGACATATGTACTACTACATGTAATACTTTAAACAATAAAAAATATTTAAAAAAAGAAAACAGGACCCATATATATGCTGTCTACAAGAGACCCATCTCAGATTGAAAGATACACACAGACTAAAAGTAAAGTGATATAAAAAGATATTTTATATAAGTAGAAATGAAAAAAACTCTGGGGTATCAATACTTATATCTGACAAAATAGACTTTAAAGCAAAGGCCATAATAAGAGACAAAGAAGGAAACTACATAATTACAAAGGGATCAATCCAACAAGAGGATATAACCCTTATAAACATATATGCTCCCAACACTAAAGCACCCAAATGTATAAATCAAATCTCAATGGACATAAAGGGACAGATAGACAGTAACATAGTCATGGTAGGGGATTTTAATACTCCATTGGCATCAACGTATAGATCTTTCAGACACAATATCGATAAGGAAAGAGTGCCATAAATTACACACTAAATTAGATGGATTTAACTGATATTTTCAGGGCTTTCACCACAAAGCAGAAGAATATACATTTATTTCAAGCGCACATGGAACAGTTTCTAGAATAGGCCACATGTTAGAACACTAAACAAGTCTTAATAAATTTAAGAAGATTGATTTCATATCAAGCATATTCTCTAATGGTATAAAACTAGAAATCAATCACAAGAAAAAAAACTAAAAAACATGCAAAAATATATAGGCTATATAACATGTTACTAAACAATATATAGGCTAACAATAATATTAAGGAAGAAATCTAAAGTGACCTTGAAACAAATGAAAATGAGAACACAACACAAAACCTATGGGACACAGCATTAGCAATCCTAAGTGGGAAATTCATAGCATTGCAGGCCTACTTCAAGAAACAAGAAAAAGCTCAAATAAACAATTTAACCCTACACTTTAAGGAACCAAACATCAACAACAAAAACAAAGCCCAGAGTGAGTAGAAGAACGAAAATAATAAAGATCAGAGCAGAAATAAACAAAATAAAGTCTAAAACATCACTACAAAACATCAATGAAGTTAAGAGCTGGTTCTTGGGAAAGAAAAACATGATTGACAAACCTTTAATCAGACTCGTCAAAAAAAAAAAAAATGACAGAGGATCCAAATAAATAAAATCAGAAATGAAAGAGCAGAAGTAACAACTGACACCAAAGAAATACAAAGGATTATAAGAAAATATTATGAACAACTATATGCCAACAAATTGAGTAATATGGGCAAAGGGGATAAATTCCTAGAAATATACAATCTTCCTAAACTGAATCAAGAAAAAACGGAAAATTTGAATATGCAGATTATAACTACTGAAATTAAAGTAGTAATAAAAAATGTCCCAGCAAACAAAAGTCCTGGACAAGATGGCTCCACAAGTGAATTTTAGCAAACATTCAAAGAAGAACTAACACCTATTTTCAAACTATTCGAAAAAATTCAAGAGGAGAAAAGACTCCAAGCTCATCTTATGAAACCAGCATTATCCTAATTCCAAAACCAGATAAAGACACTACAAAGAAAGAAAATTATAGGCTAATGTCCCTGATGAAACAGATGATAAAATCTTCAACAAAATATTATCAAACCAGATCCAGCAATATATTAAAATAATCACGCACCATGACCAAGTGGGATTTATTCCAGGGATGCAAGGGTAGTAAAAAATCCACAAATCAATAAATGTGAAATACCACATTAAAAAATTGAGGATAAAAACCACATGATCACAATATATGCAGAAAAAGCATCTGATAAAATGCAGCAAGCATCTGTGATAAAAACTCTCAACAAAGTGGGAATACAGAGAACATACCTCAATGTCATAAAGGCCATATATGAAAAACCCACAGCCAACATCAGACTCACTGGGCAAAAACTACAAGTTGTTTCCTTTAAGATCAAGAACAAGATGAAATTTAGGGAACCAAGATGGTGGTGTAGGTAAATACCAGTACTCGCCACCTCCCACAACCACATTGAAATTACAACTAAAATACAAAACAACCATTATTCAGAACCACCTGAAATCCTACAACTAGAGAAGTAAAGAAGAAAGCACATTGAGACTGGTAGGAGGGCGGAGGCACAGAACAGGCTGGTCTGACACCCACATGAAGCATCAGGAGGGATATCTCTGCTGTGGAGGCCTCCCTTGAAGAGGTAGGGGTCCCAGCCCCACATCAAAGCCCTATCCCAAGGTTCCAGAGCTGGGAAGAAAAATCCCTGTAACTTTGGGCTATAAAAACCAGTGGGGATTGTGGGTGAGTGACTCAGAGGCTGCTGGAGACCCAGGCAGTTCCTCTTAAAGGGATGGCACATGAGCTTACCTGAACTTGCTCCCTTTGGGCTCCAGCACTGGGATGGCAACTTTGGGAGATCCAGGACATGCAGAGAGGAACTGGATCTGTAGGAAGCAGTTACAGGGTTAAGCCTGGGACTGACCTGTGGCAAGGTCACAAACAAGTTCATTTGGAAGGCAGACCCCTCCCAGCATAATTAAGCCTGATCCTGTAACTGATCCCTAGATCTTTCCTGGGTAGCTAGTGGGCTGTGGGAGGGGCAGCAAGTGCTGCCAAAACAAGTGAAACTTACAAGAACATTGTTAATTCCCTTGTTTTCCCTGATTATAAATAAAGCCTCAGCTTTGCAGTCTGGATCTGTTCTATGGCCTCAGCAAGGCACAGAAAGATCCACCCAGCCCCAGCTTTCAAATCTATCTCTCCTCTCTTTATTTCTAATATTTCTCAATCCCTGGCCGCCTCCATTTAGAACCGGTTCGTTCATCTCTCTTTCTGCGCGGGACGCGGAAAAGGGAGATCCCCGCCATGTCAGGCCCCCGCAGGATCATCTGGCATAGGGGCAGGAACTCAGGGGCAGCTTTCTCCCAGACAGGGGTGCTCACAGGTTCTTGTGCGGGGACCTCCCTTATCACAGAGCTGAATGGCAGCCATTTCTGAGTTTCCATCAGCATGGCTCACACTGTTTCCTCTGCCTTGGTGATTCTGAGACCCCGCCCCATCTAATTTTCAGCCCCACCTAAGCTGTTTGCAGCAGCTTTTCCATATGCATGGCTTGTCCTGGCTCAGGCTTCAGACTTGCCTAAAATCTCTCACACAAGCAGCAGTGGGCATCAGCATGCTCCATACCTATCAACAGGAGGACCAAGACCCAGCACTAGAACCAGCCTGCCTTGCTTCAGAACTTGGCCTCACCTGGGCATTTCCAAGCCCCGTACAAGTAGCAGCCATCTGCAGATTACTCTGTTGCTCCTGCTGAGTGTAAAGTCAATGGCTGACTTTACACATCCCAGGAGGTCCCAGAGCCAGTGCACCTGTTGGCAGCTTCAGACAGTACCAGATTACAACCCTACACATCCACAAACAACACACTCAAGAGGCAGCAACATTGAGCATCAAAGCCCCTCTGAAGCAAGCCCTGCTCCATAGGGGTGTCTCCTGCACAGCAGCTCTTCCACTGTAGTCATAGCTAGTCCTCACAGCCAACTGACCTGGAAGTCAATTTCCCCCAGTGATACCAACAGCAATCAAGGCTCAACTACAACAACACTGCACACAGCCCACACAGCAGCACACCTGGAGTGCCCAGCTCAAGTGACTGTGGAGGCTCAGCCACTGGGTCCTACAGGACACCTACTACACAAGACCACTCTACCAACTCCAGGAGACATAGCAGCTCTACCTAATAAAAACACAGGGAAATAGCCAAAATGCAGAGACAAAGAAAGATGTCACAAATGGAAGAATAGAAGAAATCTCCAGAAAAAGAACTGAATGAAATGGAAGCAAGCAAACTACTAGATACAAGGCAGCTCAGGGATCTTAATGAGAGTTTCAAGGGATTTAATGAGACTTTCAAGGATCTTAGTGAGAATTTCAAAGACATGAAAAAGAACCAGTCAGAAATTAAGCTTACATTAACTGAAATAAAGAATAATTTACAGAGATTCAACAGTAGAGTAGAGGATTCCGAGAATAAAATTAATGATATGGAATATGAGGAAGCAAAAAGACAGCCACTCGGAAGAGCAAAAAGAAAAAATAATCCAATAATATGAAAATAGTGTAAGGAGCCTTTGAGACAACTTCAAGTGTACCAACATTCGCATTAGGAGGGTGCCAGAAGGAGAAGGGAGAGAGAAAGATATTGAAAACCTATTTGAAGAAATAATGACAGAAAACTTCCCCTACCTGGTGAAAGAAATAGACTTACAAGTCCAGGAAGCACAGAGAGTTCCAAACAATAGGAACCCAAAGAGGCCCACATCAAGACACATCATAATTACAATTCCAAGGGATAAAGACAAAGAGAGAATCTTAAAAGCAACAATAGAAAAGCAGTTAGTTACCTACAAGGGAGTACCCATACGACTGTGAAATGATTTCTCAACAGAAACTTTGCAGGCCAGATGGGAGTGGCAACAAATATTTAAAGTGATGAATAGCAAGGACCTACAACCAAGATTACTCTATCCAGCAAAGCTATCATTTAGAATTGAAGGTCAGATAAAGATCTTCAGAGACAAGGAAAAGCTAAAGGAGTTCATCGCCACCAAACCAGTATTACATGAAATGTTGACAGGTATTCTTTAAGAAATAGAGGAGGAAGAGGAGGAGGAGGAGGAGGAGGAATAACATGGCAATAAATACATAGCTATCAACAATTGAATCTAAAAATCAAAATAAACAAACAAGAAATCTAGTGAACAAAATAAACTGATGAATAAAATAGAACCAGAGGCATGGAAACATGGAACAGACTAATAAATCTGAGGGAAGGGGGGAATGGGAGATGGGAAGATATTAACCAATGATCATGTATGTATAATATGCATTACCTATAGACACATACAATAGGGTGGTAAAGGCCTGGGGCAGGGCAGAAACTGGGTTGAGGGGGGCTATAAGGGGAAAATACTCTCAGCAATAAAGATTTTTTTTAAAAGATCAAGAACAAGACAGGGATGCCTGTTTTCACCACTCGTATTCAGTGGACTACTGGAGGTTCAAGCCACAGTGATCAGACAAGATGAAGAAATAATGGCATCCAAATTAAAAAAGAAGTAAAACTGTCATTATTTGCAGATGACATAATAATGCATATATAAAGCCCTAAAGTTGCCACCAAAAACTACTATAACTGATAAATGAATTTAGTAAAGTAGCAGGATACAAAGTAAATATCCAGAAATCAGTTATTTTTATATATCAACTAGGGGGCTGGTGCATGAAATTCATGCACATTAAAAGGGAATTAATCAGAGGAAATATTTTAATATTGCTATTTGCCCTTTCTCTATGATAGAAGTGTCCAGCCAGCCCCACCCCCATTGGGCGACACTAAGACCCAGCCGGCCCCATCCCTGTCAAGCCCCGCCAGGCAAGGGTCACAGCCTCATGACCTGGTGCCGGGGCAGGGGGTGCAGCCTCAGGTCCCCTGGCCCTGGCCCGTGCCACACAGCCTCACCCAGACCCGCCGTGCCACGAGACCCCAGAACCGCCGCACCACGAAACCCATCAATGCACCTCCTGGTGACCAATCATTTGGTCATTACGGATAAAAATAAAGTCATGCACTTAAGCATGCACATTCATTTTCAATGCCTGATTTGTCTACATTCTCTAAATTGCAAAATAAATAAGATCTTTAGCCATATAGCATCATAATGCCTTTATGATGACACATACCATTCTCTCCACTCAGTATGCTCCATTTGAATGGATTAAATGTATGCGACTCATATGAAAGGCACTGCTGCTTGCTCTTAATAGAGGAAGCATTAGCTCTTTACCTAACCCCATAAAGTGGTTTAAATGGCATATACTGACTTGAAGAACAGAAGGAAAAATAACAAAAAACAACGTTAGTGCTGTGGACGGCAGAATCCTCTCCCTTTCCCCTTGTTTTTTTCTGCTTTTCCCATGAACCTATTTGTCCTCTGCCTCAAAATCAAAACAGAAGAATCAGATGTTATAATCTGCATTTTATAGTGCCATTTGAGTACAAAGTGGTGTTTTTCAATCTTTACCCTTTTTTTATCAATGCTGCTCAAACTTCCTTCCTTCATTCCAGGAGCCAGGCCAACGTGGCTGTGTGGTCACACCTTTGCTAGGTGCTGTCAGGCTTCGGGGCTGGGGCAGGGGACACACCAGGTGTTACTGGAAACGAATCAGCTCTCCTTTAGCAGGCGTCTTTTCATTACAAAATGCAAAGCAGCAGCCGTTTTCCATTCCCCCCAGCCCCAGCCCTCCTCACCTGGGGGCATAGGAAGAGGCTGGGAGGATATTTACTCTCAGATCTTTGATTTCTCTTATTTAACTGAGCCCAGTGGCAGCTGCTTCTCTGAGCGCAATGCCAGTCAGCTCAGGGATAGCTGCATCTGGAAGGAAAGCAGCAGAGCTGACCAGGGGCTTTGACCAGGCCCGAGCGTGCGGGTCGCAGACTGCTCCCGAAGACTCTAGCCCCCGCCCCCGCCAGCTCCACACCCCAGCTCCCTGCTCTCCCCCTTTCACCCACAGGCACCACCGGTGTGGTGTGCCCCAAGGCTTGGTGTGCAGACACCAGGGTTGCAGGTTCAAGATGCTCTGCCTCCTCCTGGCACTTTGAGCCATAAGTGCCAGCAGGGACCTTTCCACTTGGTCTTGGTCTTTGGCCACTGCTGAGGTTTTCTGGACTCTTTAGGCCAGGGACAGCCAGGACCTTTGCCTCTGACCAACACCGTGCCTGCAGCCTGCCTGAGGTACCCCCAGCCCTGGGAAAGTGTGGGGGCATGGCCAGCCTGGGTAAGGGGCCGTGGCCGGGTGGAGGGTTGGCTAGCGACCCCACCCTCAATTGGGGTGGGAGAGGCTGATCAGAGGTGGGGCCAGGGGAGGTGCTGGGAAGGGCAGCCATCTTGCAACGGTGTTATGGTGTGAGGGTCAATTTGCATATTACCTCTTTATTATATATCAATAATGAACTATGAGAAAGAGAAATGAAGAAAACAATCCCATTTACAATTGCATAAAAAAAAATACCTAGGAAGCCCAGTCAGCATGGCTCAGTAGTTGAGCGTCAAACTATGAACCAGGAGGTCACAGTTGATTCCTGGTCAGGGCATATATCCAGGTTGTGAGCTTGATCATCAGTGTGGGGTGTGCTGGAGGCAGCCGATCAGTGATTCTCTCTCATTGATGCCTCTCTCTCTCTCTCTCTCTCTCTCTCTCTCTCTCTCTCTTCCTCTCTGAAATCAATAAAAAAATATATATATTTTAAAAAATACCTAGGAATATATTTAACCAAGGATGTAAAATACTTATACTTAGAAAATTTTAAGACACCAAGGAAAAAAACTGAAGAAGTTACAACGAAGTGGAAGCATATACTATGTTCAGGGATAGAAAGAATTAGAATCTTTAGAAAGCAATCAATAGATTCAACACAATCAAGATACCAATGGCATATTTCGCAGAACTAAAACAAATATTCCAAAAATGTATATGGAGCCACAAAGACCCCGAATAGCCTCAGCAATCTTGAGAAAGAACAAAATTGGAGGAATTAGCTACCTTATATCAACTATACTACAAGGCCATAGTAATCAAAACAGCATGGTATGGCATAAAAGCAATGGAACAAAATAAAGAGTCCAGAAATAAACCCACACCTAGATGCTCAATTAATAATTGAAGGCGGTATTTTCTTAGAGGCGATATTTTTCCTGAATCGGAACAAAGAGCTGCTCCCTGGCGGCGGCCCCGCGGGCGGGAGAAAATGCAGGGGGTGACGGCGCGCCCGGGACCGCCGGCGCCTTGGATGACGGCGAACCCGCTCCGGGTTTCCCTGCGAGAACGTGCCCCTCGCGGCCGCCCGCTTCTCTCGAGAATCGTGGGAAGGGCTCGACCGCGGGCGGCGCTTCCAGCCGGGGGCTCGCGGGCCGGGCGGTCGGCGAAGGGACTGGGCCGGCGGCCGTGACCGGGCTCGGAGCCGCCCAGCGCTCCCCGCGGGGCCCCGCTGCCCGGGCAGCGTCCGGCCGGGTGGGCACGGCGCGCCAGCTGTGGCTGAAGGTGCGGCCCGGGCCCCGCGCAGAGGCTCCCCCGCCGAGCCCGCCCCCGCGGGGTCCCCGAGCGGTCCCCGGGCGAACGCCCCGCCGGAGGTTTGTCCCCGCGCGCGCACCGTCCCGCGCGGCCCCGGCGCTGGGCCCGGCGCGCGGCGCTGGGCGAGACCCTGTCCAAGCGGCTCAGGTTGCACCTGGGCGCCGAGGCGGAGATGGAGGGGCGCGCGTTCCCCAACCCCTGCCCGGACTACGAGGCCGCCGCCTCCGCGGACGCCGCTGCCTCCGCCGCGGCCGAGGACGCGGCCGATGCTTCCCGCACGCCCGCCCCCGACGAGCTCGGCCTCGCGTTTCACGACGACGGGCAGATCATTCACCCTTGGACCAGGGGATCCAGACCAACTCAGAGATCTGCTACCGCAGATGGGCGCAGGGCTGCGACGCGGGCCCACGCCGCTCTGCTTATACTGGCCGGACAGGCCTGGCCCTGCTGTCCCTGCAGCTGCACCGGGTGCCGCGTGGCCAGACCCGCCTGCGGCGGCCCCGGGTTACGTGGAGAGGACCCTTCGGAGTCCGAGTGGCCGCAGGCTCCCGTCCCTCGCGGGCCGCGGGGCCGCTGGCCGTGGGAGCGGTGGTGTGCACACTAGAAGTGACGGCGAGTCCCCGGAGTGCGTCGCGAAGCTTCTGCAGCTCCAGAGATCCATTGTCTGCCAAGATCCGGGCCTTCCCGACGGGCTGCTTTACGGCGGGCCAGGGCATCTTACGCCCTCCACGGCCTGGAGCCGGAGATACCGGAGATCCCGGGGCCGGGAGTGAGTGAGAGGGCCGCCAGAGGGGTCGTCGCTGCTGTTCCTGAGTCGGCCCAGGAGGGGGGAGCGGAAGGCTGAGCGCGGCCCCTGCTGTCCCAGTGGCACCGGCAGCAGGGCGGGGGCCGCCCCCAGCATGGCCATGGCCGGCATTGGCTACCTGCTGGTGCAGCCAGCGGCCGAAGTGGGCCCGGAAACCTTGGCCAGAGGTGAAGCCCAGCGTTGATTTGTCCGCCACAGCCCTCTGCTCCGGGAACTGCCCGTCGTCGTCTCTAAGCAACGAAACGGACCAACGGGTGCACTGGGGCCCGGGGCCACCCCCACGCCGAGGCAGGCGTCCACGGCGCTCGCGGAGGAGCAGTTCCTGAGGACGCGAGGAGTGGGGCGCTCTGGCCGCGAGGCCGCCGGCAATGGCTGCGCCTTCCGGCCCCTGTGCCCCCTCACCCGGGACAGGAAGTACCTCTACCGCGCTTGCAAGTTTGCAGAGCGGTGTCTGGACTGTGGCGCCCGCCCACGGGTGCCGCATCCCGGCAGACCGGTTCACTCTTTGAAGGCATGGCTGGTGCGATCCACTGTCTCTCCCGCGTCCTGGCACCTGAGACATCCCGGTTTCCGGCGTTTGAACTTAGCTCTTCGCGGACGGATAAAAAGATGGAAAAAGGCTCCGAAGAGCCCCATTTGGACCAAAAGCCACAAGACTGCTCGGTGCCTGATGGGGAACCAGCTGTGGATCCCGAGGGGGGAGCCGGAGAGCAGACACGCCAGGCCTTGTGTGCAGGGACCCTGGACCTGGAGCCCGAGTGGCAGCTCCCGTCACGCCTGTCCCGCCCCCCGCGGCCACGCCCGTCCTCACACCCAGTTCTCGCAGCTTTTGCATGTCTCTTGGTGTGTGTTGTTGGTAGGTGTCAGCTGTGCTAAGCAGAAAGCCCTCTGTGCCCTCGAGCGGAGCTGGCCCGCAGGACGCACGGCAGCGCCTTCTCTGTAAATCGCTTCACGGGGGGCGCATCGGGCAGAGGCCCGGTGACACCCAGTGCTCGAGCCTGCGCCGCATCGCTGCACCTCGGCGGCAGGAGGGAAGGGCTCCAGGACCGAGAAGCTGAGCCGATGAGCTCGGCTGGAGTGGTTGAGGCTCAGCCTTCCCACTAGGGTTTAGTGCTCACCTCGGTGTTGTTTGTTGTTGTTTTTTAATTTTCTTTACATCCTTACCCGAGGATCTGTTTTACTGGTTTTAGAGAGGAAAGGAGAGAGATTGCCTCCCACATGTGCCCTGACAGGGACTCAAACACGCAGCCTTTGGGTGTACAGGGATGACGCTCCAACCACTGAGCCACCGGCCCGGGCTCGCCCTGGTGGTTTGAGAATCCGGTGCCTCTCGCTCTCTGGCCCGTCTCAGCAGAGTGGCCTCGGGACATGGGCGGCTCCAGGTGAACCTTCCGTGACAGCTGGGCGTCAGGGCCCTGGGCGTCGGCAGTCCTAGGCTCCCCTGTCCATCCGCGTTCAGTGTGTGGCTTTAAGTTCAGTGAGTAAAGTTCCAGAAGGCGACCGGCAGGCAGGTCTCTGTCCCGTGTCCCTGCCATTAAACTATGTCAAACTTGGTCCGTTATCAAGGCATCCCCTCGGGGAAAAAATAAATAAATAAATAAATAAATAAATAAATAAATAAATAATTGAAAGGCAAAAACATACAATGTGGTAAAGACAGTATTTAATATATGGTGTTGGGAAGATTATATAGCTAACAGCAAAAAGAAAAAAAAATGAAAACTAGACCACCATATACAAAATGAAACTCAAAATGGATAAACGGCTTACATGTAAAACTCAAAATCATAAAAATCCTATAAGAAAATATAGGTAGCAAAATCTCAGACATCTCTCTTAGCAATATTTTTTCTGATATAGCTCCTCAGGCAAGGGAAGCAAAGGAAAAAATAAACAAATGGGACTGTGTCAAGCTAAAAAGTTTTTGCACAGCAAAGGAAACCATCAACAAAATGAAAAGACAACCCACTGAATAGGAGAACATATTCACCAACGATACATCTGATATGGGGTTACTATCCAAAATTTATAAAGAACTTATAAAACTCAACACCAGAAAACAATCCAATTGAAAATGGGCAAAAGACTTGAATATACACTTATTCAAAGAGGACATACATATGGCCAATAGACATATGAAAAGATGCTCAATGTCATTAATCATCAGAGAGATGCAAATTAAAACCACAATGAGATATCACCTCACACCTGTCAGAATGGCTATCATCAAAAAATCAACAAAGATCCCGGGTCCGGGTGAGGCCGCGGGCCCCTGGATCCGGGTGAGCCTGGCCCCGTGTCCGGGTGAGGCCGCGGGCCTCCGGATCCGGGTGAGCCTGGCCCCGTGTCCGGGTGAGGCCGCGGGCCCCCGGGTCCGGGTGAGCCTGGCCCCGGGTCCGGGTGAGGCCGCGGGCCCCCGGATCCGGGTGAGCCTGGCCCCGGGTCTGGGTGAGGCCGTGGGCCCCCGGATCCGGGTGAGCCTGGCCCCGGGTCCGGGTGAGGCCGTGGGCCCCTGGATCCGGGTGAGCCCGGGTCCCGGGTCCGGGTGAGCCTGGCCCCGGGTCCAGGTGAGGCCGTGGGCCCCTGGATCCGGGTGGGCCTGGCCCCGGGTCCGGGGGGGGCCGCGGGCCCCTGGATCCGGGTGAGCCTGGCCCCGGGTCCGGGTGAGGCCGCGGGCCCCTGGATCCGGGTGAGCCTAGCCCCGGGTCCGGGTGAGGCCGCGGGCCCCTGGACCCGGGTGGGCCTGGCCCCGGGTCCGGGGGGGGCCGCGGGCCCCTGGACCCGGGTGAGCCTGGCCCCCGGGTCCGGGTGAGGCCGTTGGCCCCTGGATCCGGGTGAGCCTGGCCCCCGGGTCCGGGTGAGGCCGCGGGCCCCTGGACCCGGGTGGGCCTGGCCCCGGGTCCGGGGGGGGCCGTGGGCCCCTGGATCCGGGTGGGCCTGGCCCCGGGTCCGGGGGGGGCCGTGGGCCCCTGGATCCGGGTGGGCCTGGCCCCGGGTCCGGGTGGGGCCGCGGGCCCCTGGATCCGGGTGGGCCTGGCCCCGGGTCCGGGTGGGGCCGCGGGCCCCTGGATCCGGGTGGGCCTGGCCCCGGGTCCGGGTGAGGCCGTGGGCCCCTGGATCTGGGTGAAGCAGTGCCCCTGGGTCCGGCCGAGACCAAACCAGAGGGAGTCGGACCTGCATTACCACCATTTGTCCACCGTCCAGAGCTGAGGGGTCAGTGCCGACATGTACTCATAGGGAACTGGTGGACATTGATATTGGGTCTCAAAAGAACTGTTGGTCCAGAAAGAAACTCACTACAGACTGATTCATTTGCCTGTCAGCATAACTATTATTGCTCGTCGCACATTCAATTCTTATAAGTATATCTCTAGTGACACATGATTTCGCTCATCTAGGGGAAATGATGAACAACATAGACTGATGAACAAGAACAGAACCAGAAACAAGGAGGCATCGATCGGACTATCGGGCCTCAGAGGGAGGATAGGGGAGGGTGGGGGGAGGGGGGAGAGATCAACCAAAGGTCTTGTGTGCATGCATATGAGCCTAACCAATGCTTAAGTTCAACAGAGGGTTGGGGCATCCAAGGGGAGGGGTGTGGGATGGGAATGGGGGGATGAGGACAAATATGTGACACCTTAATCAATAAAGAAATTAAAAAAAAAATCAACAAAGAGTGTTGTCAAGGATGTAGAGAAAAGGAAACCCTTGGACACCATTTGAAATGCAGACTGGTGCAACCACTATTAAAAACAATATGAAATTTCCTCAAAAAATTAAAAATGGAACTGCCTTATGACCCAATGATTCCACTTCTGGCAATACTAGTATATCCAAAGAAACCAGAAACAAGAACATATGCACCCCTATGTTCACTGTAGCCAAGATTTGGAAGCAGCCAAGTGCCCATCAGCTGTATAAAAGGAGGAGTTCTTACCCTTTGTGACAGCATAGATAGACCTGGAGGGAATTATGCTAAGTGAAATAAGCCAATCAGAGAAAGACAAGTAACATATGATTTCACTTATATGTGGAATCTTATGAACAAAATAAACTAACAACCAAAATAGAAAGACTTACAGAAAACAGATTGACAGTTGTCAGAGGGGAGGGAGTTTCGAGGCTGGGTGAAATAAGTGAAGGGAATAAGGGGGGCTGGGCGGGGGGGGGAACCTCAGACAATAATCTGATGATTACCAAAAAGAAGAGGGTGGGGGGAAGTAGAAGATGGTATACGGGGGATAAATGTTGATGGAAGGGGACTTGGGGTGGTGAACACACAACACTATATACAGATGAGGTATAGAATTGTACTCCTGAAACCTATGTAATTGTATTTACCAATGTCATTCCAATAAATTCAATAATGAACTAAAACTATGTGCATATGTGAAAACAATTTTAAATGTATCTCTAAAGGTACTGAAACCATCTGGCTGAAAGCATAATGCCTCAAACATCCAGGATGCATTTCTCAGAAAGCATTTGGAGCGGGTAGGGGGACAGGATCTGCTATTTTGTTAATATCCCTTAAGTGGAAACCATGTGACCTCTTATGTTCAAAGGAAAAAGAAATAGGCTTCCTCACTTACTAGCTGTTTGACCTTAGGAAAATTACTACTAACTGTGGTAATTAGAAAAATTACCCATCTGAATCTATATTTCCTTTCTATAAAATAGAGGCAATAATAATACTGATTCTATAGGATTGTTACGAGAATGAAATAGAATCATGCCCATAAAATGCTTTGCACAGTGACTGGCACATAATGAATATCCTACAAAGGGTAAATTATGGCATGATTATTACCATCACCATCATGAGTATCGCTACTCCAGGCATTTTAAAATGAATTAAAATGGTGATAGAAAGTTACAAAGAGCACAATACATTGAGAAGTCACTTGGAAAATGCAGAAATATAAATGGAAGAACATGTACAGCAAAGAGTGAACCTAAGTAAAGTGCACTCATAACTCATGTCTGGTTAAATAACAGGCCTAAAAACCATAAATCTGAATGCCATTATTTCAGAAAGAAAAAGAAATAACATAATATACTTTTTTTCATCTAAAGATACTGAGCATCAACTATTTTAATTCCTCCCAGGAACCAGTACTAGAGAGAATAGAGCTTATCAGAGTAACTGGGACATATGAAAATGGAAATGTAATCTTTAGACCTCCCAATTGTTTCCTGAAGTTTTTTCCTAAAAGATCACCTTGACAGTGAGCTCCACATGGCAAAAATCAGTACACAGCCTCAGCCTGTGCTGCAGTAATATATTTCTCTACTGGGCCCTTTAAAAAATTGTATCATTTCTGTTTAACTGTAATTTAGTTGTTACCTTCCTTTGGGGGGACTCTATTTCTCTGTTTCAAACATTTAAAGACTACATTTGAGGCCTTTGGCAGGCATTACTTGGTATTCTTTTCATCCATAGGAATTTGCCTTCTTTTTAGCTTGTCTGCCACACACCTGAAGTTCAGGACATCATGCAAACTAGCTCTACAGACTCTTTGACAAAGTGTCTGCCCCTCAATCCAGTCTGCTCTGCTTTCTTGGATTATATCTCTTATTTAGCACTCACTTCATAAAGACCTACAAATGAGGTGTGGCCCCAGTACTGAGAAGATACACACACAAATTAAGCCTGTTCTTTCCTGCCTGGAGAAAAAGTTGGCTACAAATAATCCTAGTCTGCAGTCACTACCACCAGGAGACTTATGGATGAGGCAGCAGTGGGAGTAGGGAGCAGAAAGGCAGTCTGTGTCTTGGAGCAGGGCTGATAAATAAAAGCTCCAAAAAGATCCAGGATCCTTTCACAAAGTAGAGAAGAAATGGGAGACAGAAGAGGTGTAGAAAGGATGAAGAACTGTTACCCAGAGGAAAGTAGGGCATATCACATCCTATCTAATAAAAGAGTAATATGCAAATTAACCATCACTCTGCTACACCCACAAGCCATGCCCACCAGCATGCCCACCAGCCAATCAGAGCAAGTATGCAAATTAACCCCAATCAAGATGGCTGCAGCCACAGGGAGCAGGAGGGAGGCTTGGGTTTCCCTGGCAATGGAGGAAGCCAAGCTTCCGCAGCCCTGGCCAGCTCAGGCCTTCACTCCAGGCTACAAAGTTTCAATTATAGAAGATACATAAATTCCAACAGAAATGGCTGCCACCACGGAGCGAGCAGAAGGCTTGGCTCCGCTCCAGGCTACAAAGTTTCAATTGTAGAAGATAAATAAATTCCAGATACCAGGGCCTCCACTTGGGTTGCCAGGGGGCATGGCTGGCCTGCAAACCACCACAGGCCCCTCACCCAGGCTGCCCCACGCCCCAAGGGAACCCCCACCCTGATCCGGGACACCCTTCAGGGCAAACCAGCTGGCCCCCACCCATGCACCAGGCCTCTATCCTATCTAATAAAAGAGTAATATGCAGATTGACCATCACTGCAACACACAAGATAGCTGACCCCATGTGGACACAAGATGACCACCACAAGATGGCCAGCGGGAGAGGGCAGTTGGGAGGGACCAGGCCTGCAAGGGAGGGCAGTTGTGGGCGATCAGGCAAGCAGGGGAGGGCAGTTGGGAGGCACCAGGCCAGCTGGGGAGGGCAGTTGAGAGGGACCAGGCCTGCAAGGGAGGGCAGTTGGGGGCGATCAACCCTGCAGGGGCAGGCAGTTAGGGGTGACCAGGCCGGCAGAGGAGGGAAGTTGGGGGCAAACAGGCTGGCAGGGGAGCAGTTAGGCATCAATCAGGCTGGCATGGGAGTGGTTAGGGGGTGATCAGGCTGGCAGGCAGAAGTGGTTAGGGGCAATCAGGAAGTCAGGCAGGTGAGCAGTTGGGAGCCAGCAGTCCTGGATTGTGAGAGGGATGTCCGACTGCCCATTTAGACCCGGTGGGATCAGATCTAAATGGGCAGTCGGACATCCCTTGAGGGGTCCCAGATTGGAGAGGGTGCAGGCTGGGCTGAGGGACAAACCCCCCCCCTGTGCACGAATTTCGTGCACTGGGCCTCTAGTCTATAATAAAAGACAACTTAGCTGACCTTACTTAGCACATTGAGGAGGCATGCCAGTTGGCTTAAGCACATCTTGACCTTTATTTCTTCAGTTTATTGTGACTTGCATTTTGCTTTTCCATATATAGACTTTCCCTATATATTATACACAATGCAAATAGAGTCTCACAGTAGTTCCAATAGGGAGGGAACATTATCATTAGCAGGCCTTGCCAGCATCCACACACTGAGGACAAGGAGGTCATCCTTATAAAAGATGTCTGACCTGTTCTGAGATGGATTCCACAAAAGCATAGACTGTCTGGGACCTGAATAGGATCAAGACCCATTGATGACTCATTGTCCATCATTGCTGCAATCTCCAGGGACTTAGTCCTGTGTGCACTCACTGAATTACATCATACAAAGTACACTTGTCTCGCTAGGATTTTTTCTGTAATTATAGTTACACACAATAATTCATAACTTTACACCCACTTTCCAGGAGTGTATAAGGCCACCCTTATTTACTCTTTCCATAATTTCAATTATTTACTCTGTGGTCAGGCTTTTCAAAATCTGCATCTGGACACAGTTTGTGGGCCTCACACTCAGAAGGGCCTCGCTTCCTTGCTGTTTGCCGAATTGAAATGTTTAATAATTTTTAGCAAGGGGTTCCACGTTTTCATTTTGCACTGAGCCCCAAAAATTATATAGTTGGTCCTGTCTAAGGACTAACTGCTTCAAGGTGAATTTCCATCAAGCCCTGTCTCTGCACCTGGGATTGGAACCATTACTGAATGGTTTGAGTCGTTTTTGGTTATAGTGATCAATTTCACATTCATTCCCTTGGCAGGTGACTGTCACAAACCGAAAATTCAAGCAGTCCAAAAACACTTTGCCCTCTGATTACAAACAACTGGTTCAACCAAAAGTTAAGCTTTGGCCGTGGCCACCTGACAAGTGTACAGACAGGCTCCTGCCCCTTCAAGCCTCCTTCAAGTTTATAAACAGTACCATCCCCAAACACCAGTTCATAAAGTTTCCTGTTCTGCAAACTTGATGTTGTTCAGCATTTGACAATTTCTTTAGCATAGTTTGATTAAGGGTGTGTGGAATTGCATCAGATGTAATAAAAGTCAAGCCCTGTAATTTCAATTATTAAACACTTGTACCAGAGCCCGTAGGCAAGCAGCTAAGTGGCTCTACCTGAACTGCAGAAGTAGCAGTTAGGGGGCCCAGAAAGGAGGGAGATGTGAAATTACGTTCTCAGCCATGACAGATTTGAAAGGGCCCTCCGCCAGGTGAGTGACTAAAGGGCTCTGTAAACTGTGCATTTACCTGGGGACATCTCATCACACACTTATTTTCTACCTGTTCACAGTAGGTCCTGACACAGAACTGTTATACGGTTGGAAAGAATCGTTGGCCACTCGCTCTCCGGAGGCCAGAGATCAAGTGTCCCTCTCCACATGCTCATTAGCTGGCATAAACTTATTCTCTCCTCCAGACCTAAAGACCATTCGGACACTCCATTGTATGCACAGGTGCGCAGGAGCACAGAGAGGGAAGAAAGTTGGGGAGTGGTGAGGTATGCCTCATCCTTATTCATGACTATGAAGAACACACGCCTTTTTATTTCCCTCCTGGTCTTTCTGAAGTCATCTTTAGAGTCTGAGTTTCAAATGTGATCTTTATTTCATTGCTTAGAACCAGAGAATATTAATTTATGGCCTCACTCAAATTCACATTAATTTCAAACTGACAGCATAATCCAGCCACACTGTAGTGTGTACAACAGAAATCCCAGCCAGAACAGGGCGCAACTGGGCAGGGACGCATAGGAACAGGCAGCCATGGTCTCATTCAGCATCCACATTAGCACAAATTCTTAAAAGTAGCTACTCCTATGTCTGGGTGAAATCCCCCTCACAGTCCTTCGAACTGCACATTCACAGCACTCAAAACTATAAATATATGCCACATGGTTTCTGCAATAATAAACAACTTTCTAGCCCTCCCTTAGGCACTGGGTAGCCTTCATTTTGCAGGTATATGATCCCTAACTTGAACTTGCTCTTGGGAAAACAAAGAGCATAAATCAAATTTCTCATTTGGAAACTTACCTCTCCACATTCAGAAATTCTGAATTTTTGTTTCTAATTCATCGGTGAGATATATTAGTCTATGCAAGCTCATTCTGGAAATCTTGAAGATGTTTTTATTGCCCACTCCCCACATCTAGACAGAACCTAAGGCCCACTTCCTTCAGTAATCTTTGGTGAATTGCCTAGCACTCTCTCCAAAGAAGTAACACATTCTTCCTCTTTCCCTTCTGAGGACTTTCAAAATTTGATAGTTACATAGTCCATTCACTTACATAATAAATATTCATCAAGCACTCACACTGTGATAGACACTGAAGGAAAACAGGGTTTGCCCCAGTCCCGGCCTGCCAGGTACCCAGGGTCAGATTGAATGAGGCCTTTGAGGGCCTCTGAGCTCCCTGAAACTCAAGCTCCAGCCTGTGCTGCTGCCTTGTTCCAAACACATATTGTTGACTAAATGCAATGGGTACTTCATTTTATAAAGAGGACTGTCTCATTGACAAAGGCATTCCAAAGTCAAAGGGGTAAGTCAGGCATGCTATCCTCTGAGCTGTGGCTGGGGAGAGGTCAATGGGGATAAAAGGAGACATATGTAATACTTTAAACAATAAATAATTTAAATTAAATTAATTAATTAAAAATCACTCTGATAACCTACTCTGAAAAATATTTCCTCCTGCTGATGGATATATTGCCAAGATGGGAAATGTGAATATCTTTCACATTTTGCTGCCTCAGAAATGGCCACAGGCTCTGTTGTAATTTGTTGAGGCACAGGTCTGCTTGCACCAAGGGCTTGACAGAGCTTATTAATGCCAAAAAACACTGCTCTCCTTCTCCAGCTGGTGGGAGCTGAATGTCACTGATAGGACTATCTGGGCTGTCGGGGGGAACTGCACCTGTCTCCCTTTCCTAGAATGCAGCTAGGTACAAATCTCCAGGAGCAACAATTCATCTTTTCAAATTACAGAGCCCAAGGAGTGGGAGTAGGGAGAATGCAGCTGTTACAAAACAAGAGAATCACAGCTGAAAACCTGATTTGAACACAGCAAGGGAGAATTGTTGGTGTTTAGCTTAAAATTTCATCTGAGCAGAGGCCACAAATACTCAGCAGGCTGCAAGGGCTCTATGCAGCATCTAATATATTGTTAAATCAAGGTCCCGGAACATTGTAATTCCACTATAAAGCAATCAAAGTGCTTCAATATACTGAGAAAAGAATGAATTCAACTGCTTAAAAATCCTTCACTGAGAAACTAAGCATGAATTTTACTGTGGTTAAGTGAGAAGAGCTGAATGCCATATGAAATTTCTTTTTAAATGGTTATTTTATTCTGGGTAGTTGCTTCTTAATTATGCTGTCTTAATTTCCTCATAAATCTGTTCCATCTATACTCACCCAACATTAATATTTATTTTGTTCATTTAATTTTAAAGTATTCTTAAATTAAAGCTATTACAAATATTCTGCTGCTGAAGATAATTCAGCATAGGCACTACCATGAAACTATCGTTGAAAACATGAACAATGTTATAGCTGTAATAGGGCTTATGAAACACAATATTATAAACTATTTTAGTAAATTAAAAATAAGCCATTCTAGAATTTGTTTAAAATCCACTGCTCAATACATCTTGTTTAAACCTCCGTGCTTGCTTACCTTTGAATTGTTAACAGTATAGATTTCACATAATGAAAATTATACTTAAGAATCATCCTGTCAAAATATTTCCCATGTACATATTTTTTAACATTCTTTCCTTAAAATAAAATCCTCAGCATTTAACCTATACAAGTTGGCCTGCAGAGATCTCACAATACACGTAACAGTCATTATATTGAACTTGTATGCCATTTAATGTAATATGTAATTACACTGTCTCTCGTTTCTTTTTAGGTTTCGTAGCATTGTAATATGCCATTCTGCAAAATGCTCCCACACAATGGGCTCAGTGCAGCAGCAACGCCACTGAGGAAAACTGCAATGGGTTCCCCCCTGGAAAACACCAAATCTCAAAATTCAGCACACTAGCTCATAGTTCGTTTTCATATCTAAAAGAAACTTTCAGCTGAAACCTTATACTGTCAGCACATGTTATAGTTTCTCTGCACTTTTACTTTTAGGAACTATGGTAAAGAAAAGCAGCATACCCCAGGGGCATCATAAATAAACCATTATAAATTCACATTCTCTTTTGTACTAATTTGGATCAAAAGCAAGGCAAAGCCTGTGAGTGCCCTTACACTTCTCAGGTGAAACTTCCTTTTCATATGCCTCCCTGTGTCAGAAGCAGAAAGACATGCCATACACATCTATTTCTCTTACATTTCTAACCCAAGAAGTTGCTACCATTGTCACAATATGATCACACTAACATTTGAGGTCTGTATTCTAATAATCAGAAATACTTTTTAATTACATACTTTTTTTTAAAATCTTTTTTCTGGACTAAACTCGGGACTGAAACTTTGTTTTCTGCTTCAGGATTCCCCAGTCTAAACTCATTAATTAACACCGAATGCTTTTTTCTTTCTGTGCTCCTGGCTTGGTTTTGAATTTGAAGACTTGTCCCCATTCCTTGGCACCTAACAGACTACGATTTACATGTAAGAAAACAACTCCCAGGGAGTAAGAAGCTGCTTCCCATCGTAACTGATCTCTAGGAAACAGACTGGAAATGGGAGTTCGGGGATGGTAAGCAGATTCCATCGGAAGCTACACAGATCAATACAGGTAAATCCAAAGTAATGGAGGCAAATATAAAAATTAGTATTATTTATTATCTTCTTTATTAATACTCACATATAGCCTTTGCTTTTACAGAAAAGTCTACTTTAAATGAATGCCTCCTTGGTTTATTATTCCCAGTGGGGCTTTCTGCTCTTGGGCCACTTCCCCTTTTTTTATCCCCTCACCCCACATCCAAATTACGCTACTACATGTTCACAGATACCACAAAAATTTTGTAAACAAGATTTGGGTTACTGGATCTTGCTTTCATCAGTATCCCACTTCAAAATGCAGGGCAGGTAGGAGGGAAGGTAAGACCTGGGAGAAAGGGAAAGGGAGAAAAGGCAGGGAGAGGACAGGAAGGCAGCTGGTCAGAACTTTCAAGTCTCGCCTTTTCTGAGATGTGTGTGCATTGTGACTGTTCTTGAAATGCAAGACTCGGAACATTGACAGCAAGTGTCTGTGTGGTTATTTATATTATACATCTATCACAGAATGTGTGGGCTTCCTCGGCTTGGGTCTGGACCGTTCCTGCTTAAACACACCACAGTCCCCTGTGGGTAGGTTGTCTCCCACCTCGACAGTCTTCCTGTGTGTGTCTCCCACCTCCAGTCCGGCCTCCCCGGAAACCCTCAGAGCCGGGGCTTTCGCAGCAGGGTTTTGCTGAGGTCTTTGACTTCCTCGGGGCTATTTACCCTCTGATAGCCCAGCACAGCCATGGGCTGATAGCAAAATTCCTCCACTTGTTTGATCTGCTGAAAGGTGAGGGCCGTCCTCCATGCGTTGGCTGCCTGTGTGGCGTTGCGGGCAGACACCACAAAAGGCTTGGAGGAGGAGCCCGAACCACTGGTCATGTTCAAGGCAAATTGCTCCATTTCAGGGCTCACCAGCAGTCCCACAAAGTCGTACACCCTCCGTAGGGTCTTGACGGGGTCTCCCACCAGGTCCTCGTACCGCACCACTAGGTAGTGGCCTTGTAGCCAGTCGGGGGGCTGCAGGGCTGTCTGCAGTGTCTTGGCCATGCTGTTGCAGATGACCTCCATAGCGCCAAGTGCATGGTAGTCTGCCGGGCCACCCACACCCTCCTTCTTGGCACCCAGCTTGTGGCCAGCAGCCTCCAGGAATGGCATGCGATGGGCTCTCGGGTCCCGGCTGCGTACCACCTGCAGGCTCTCACGGATGAGACCGTGGCGCGAGCGGATGCGTGAGCTGGCCACAGCACGAGGATCACGCACCAAGTGGATGACCTTGAGGTCCAGGGCCGGGTCGCGAAGTAGCGGCGCCAGCACGGCCACATCGAAGACGCGCACGCCCTTGATGACCAGCGTGTGGTACTTGCGGCACTCCTCCTCGAAGCGCGCCAAGCGTTGAGGTGGACACTTCTTGCACACCCGGTCGTCCACCAGCCCCACGACCTCTTTGCGGTAGGCAGGGCAGAGCGGCGAAGAGCACACGACCTTGTTGGTGGCAGCGCCAAAAATGCCCAGTGTGGTGAGGTTGCGCCCCCCGCTGCCGGCGGGGCTGTACAGCTGGAAGACGGAGAGGTCACAGCGATACAGAGCGCTCAGCATGTCCCGCGCTGCCCCCTGCAGAGACACGGCGTCCCCCGGGTACAGTTTCTGCCACACGTGCCACACCGGCTCGTAGAGGAAGAATACCTCGGGATTCTGGTTGAAGAGCTCCCCGAAGAAGGACGAGCCTGAGCGCCAGGTGGTAAACACGTACACCAGCTGCCGTTTGATCTCCCTGCCCCGGGCGCCGCGGGTGCTATTGCCGGAGGAGGCTGCGGCCCCGGCCCCCGCCGCGGCTGCGGGTGCCGCCCCTAGGACAGCGGCAGCGGGGGCGTGGTGAGGGGTGCGGGGGTCCGAGCGGGTGTGTGCACGACGCGACACCGCGGGAGGAGGTCTCGGGTGCCCCCAGCCGTCCCCAGCCACCCCTGCCGCGGCCCCCAGCTGTCCGTCCGGGCTGCACTGCTGCAGCGGCTCCTTGTGCCACTTGTAGTCCAGGAGGTTGAGCATGGTGAGCACGAGCAGCAGCGCGTAGCCCGCGCACAGCACTAGCGCCTTCCTCCGGAACACCTTCATCCCGAGGGGCGACGCGGGCCAGCGGCGGCCCGGGCGCCGGGACCTGGGCGGGAGCGAGGCGCGTGCGGAGGCGGCAGGCGCGGCCGGGAGCAAGCGGGGAGGCGCGCCGGGGGACAGGGCTCCCAGGGGGCTGCGGCTCATCACAGGCACACTCGGGGTTCGCGGCGTGGCGGAGGCGGCCCTGCAGCCCGGGAGGGGGACGCAGTGGGCCGGCTTCGGGCGCGAGGACTGGGGCCGCGGCTCCGAGGCGGGCGCGGCTGCAGCAGCGGCGGCTGGTCCTCGGCGCCCAGGACTGGCTGTCCCATGGCAGCGGCTCCCGGACAGACCTGCGAGGGGAAGCGGAGTAAACCGGTGCGCCTCAAGCCTTCTCCCAGCCGCCGCCTGAGTACCACCCACCCTCCAGTCTGCCTGGCTCCCCAGCTCACCTGGAGCCGCGGGCGCGACCGGGAGCGGCCTGGGATCGCGGCCCGGAGGTCTGTCCCGCTGCTGTTACTCGTTCCTCGATTTCTCGCGCGCTGTCTTCCGCTGGGGGTGCCTCGCAGGGGGCCGCGGGATTCGGAAGCCCAAGCCCTTGGCAGTTTCCGGGAAGCGGGCGCCCGGCGACTGGGGAAGGGAAACTTTCACCAGGCCTGGAGCTCTGCTCCGCGCTCCTGAGCCCAGGGCGCCCGGCTCCTGCTGCGTATCCTCTGCCTCCTCCGGACTGCAGCTTCCTTCCGGGCCCCGATGCCCACTGGCGGAGGCTGAGGGGAGGGGGATTAAACGAGACCCAGCTCCGGGCAAAGCGGCTCCGCCTCTCTCGTTCTTGGCCTCCGCACCCCGACTCTACCCATCCCTCTGGCGGCAGTGGATGGGGCGCACCGCGACCCTGCAGCGGCGGCGGCGGCTTCTTCCATTACGTAGAGGATGCTCCGGCAGGCATGGTCGGCCCCGCCGCTCCTCAGCCTCCTACCGGCCCGGAGGGATCCTCTACACAGAGCTCTCCGCTGAAAAGCGCGGGCTGCAGCTTTCCCAGGCCCGCTCCGATCCTGGCACTGGCCGCTTCAGGCCCACAAGTTGTCCGGGTACAGGAACCCCCACCGCTGCCGCCGCCGCCGCGCGAACGGGAGGATGCTGCTACCAGATACCCAGCCCCGAGCGCCCGCCACACGCCCAGGCCAGCTCGGCGCGGCACCCGCCGGGCGTGCGGGGTTGGTGCGCGCCGCCGTCTGTTGCTGCGGCTCCTCCCCTTCGCTGCGCCCGCCCCCACTCAGCGCCCGCTCCCGCCGCCCCGCTCCGAGGTCTGCAGACGTGGGCCACGATTTACTGCGGGGCTACTCTGGTGGCCATTGCGCTGGAGGCCGCAACCACGCGTGCGCAGAGCTCCGGGGCGCGGACAGGAGGTTCGCAGCGCTGGGCCGGGCTCTGGGTAATTTGGATTCTGCGTGCAGCTGCCGGGCTCATCTGCACATTTTTGCTTTCTGGTAAAGTAGAAATCTCCCAGCGGCCGCCCACTCTGTTCTTCTTTAGGGGTCGGAACCGCCCGACCCCTCAGGAAAACCAGGACGCACCCGCGGGCCCAAGTGCTCCTAGGCCGCAAAGCGCCGCCGCAGGCTTTCCACTCGGGGCTCCCGGGTTCTGCTGGCCCGAGGTTTCTCCCTCAGCGAGGAAGTAATAAATCTTTGTGACCCCGGGATCAAAGAAGACGTCTTCCATGGACTCTCCCGGCGGTGTCTTCTCCAGGCTTTCCTCCACCTATGGATAGGGGTTCTTAGGGCTGATTACACTCCAGCAGATGCTTTGCCCAACTCAGCTTGGAATGCTGCGACCACTGTGACTGACGTCCTCAAGAACGGGGTGCAGGGAGATGACTCTTTGTTTTAATTTACAATCAAATACTTGTCTTGCTTCTTAGTCTCAAAGATGAGATCAAACGATTTGGCCCTAAAGGAAACACCGTTTTTGAAGTAGATCATTTTTTAGTTACTTTAATATTTTCTTTAAAGATGAGAAAATCCTTCTCTCTCTCTCTCTCCTCTCTCTCTCTTTCTCTCTCTTCTCTCTCTCTCTCTCTCTCTCTCTTCTCTCTCTCTCTCTCTCTCTCTCTCTCTCTCTCTCTCTCTCTCTCTCTCTCTCTCCCTCCTCCAAAGAAGACCAAGCCATACCGCAATTTCATCTGTAAGACAGGGACAATTGCAATAGCCTTTAGTAATTGAAGGTGATGGGGTGTTCAATGCCCAGTTGATTAGACCCCAGTTGAGGCCTTGGCAGAATCGTGAGGAATCCAGAAGCTTGTGGGCCAGTAAATGCTGCAGATCTGGAGGCGTTTTGTTTGCCTCCTGTCCTAAGTAGTTTTTAGAAATTTGAAAAATTTAACAAAAAATTATTTTTGTGTATTTTGGACAGCCTCTCTCAACCAGAGGATAAAATGTTGCTGTTTGCAACATTATTCTTCAGTTAGTCTTATAGAATACTAGAGGCCCGGTGCACGAAATTCGTGCATGGTGGTGGGGGGGGTGTCCCTCAGCCCAGCCTGCACCCTTTCCAATCTGGGACCCCTCGAGGGATGTCTGACTGCCTGTTTAGGCCCGATTCCTCTCACAATCCAGGACTGCTGGCTCCCAACTGCTCGCATGCCTGCCTTCCTGAATGCCCCTAACTGCTTCTGCCTGCCAGCCTGATCACCCCCTAACCACTCCCCTGCCAGCCTGATTGATGCCTAACTGCTCCCCTGCCAGCCTGTTTGCCCCTAACTGCCCTCCCCTGCAGGCCTGGTCACCCCTAACTGCCTTCCTCTGCAGGCCTGGGTCCCCCCCCAACTGCCCTTCCCTGCAGGCCCAGTCGCCCCCAACTTCCCTCCTCTGCCAGCCTGGTCACCCCTAACTGCAGGCTTGATTGCCCCCAACTGCCCTCCTTTGCAGGCCTGGTCCCTCCTAACTCCCCTTCCCTGCTGGCCACCTTATGGTGGCCATCTTGTGTCCACATGGGGGCAGCCATCTTGTGTGTTGGAGCGATGGTCAATTTGCATATTACTCTTTTATTAGATAAGAGAGAGGCATGGTGCACGGGTGGGGGCCAGCTGGTTTGCCCTGAAGGGTGTCCCGGATCAGGGTGGGGGTTCCCTTGGGACGTGAGGTAGCCTGGGCGAGGGGCCTGTAGTGGTTTGCAGGCCGGCCACACACCCCAGCGACCCAAGCGGAGGCCCTGGTACCTGGGATTCATTTATCTTCTATAATTGAAACTTTGTAGCCTGGAGCGGAGCCAAGCCTCCTGCTTGCTCCATAGCCGCAGCCATTTTTGTTGGGATTTATTTATCTTCTATAATTGAAACATTGTAACCTTGAGCTGAGGCCAAGGCAGGCCAGGGCTGCTGGAGCTTGGCTTCCTCCATCGCCGGGGGCAACTCAAGCCTCCTGCTTTCTCCAGCTCTGTGGCTGCTACCATTTTTGTTGGGATTTATTTATCTTCTATAATTGAAACTTTGTAGCCTTGAGTGGAGGCCTGGGCTGGCCAGGGTGTGTGGAAAGCTTGGCTTCCTCCATTGCCGGGGAAACCCAAGCCTCCTGCTAGCTCCGTGGCCACAGCCATCTTGGTTGGGTTAATTTGCATACTCGCTCCTAATTGGCTGGTGGGCATGGCTTGTGGGTGTAGCAGAGTGATGGTTAATTTGCATATTACTCTTTTATTAGGACTCTAAGAGCCAGGACTTGAAAAGGTGACTTAACTCATATGGGTGTTCAGGGTAGAAAAACATTCAAAGAACTTGACTTAACTCAGTTTTCCAGAAAAATTCATAATGCCACCTGCTGGAGGCTAATTCCAGCAGGGTCATAATAAATGCAGAAAGTCCTCAAAAGGTTGAATGGACTCTTTCAGCAGGGCTGAAAATCTGCATATATTATTGCCTACTGCCAGACAGCCGAAGGCAGTTTCCCCAACCTGAAATCTTTAACTGTTTACCAAACCTGACCTTTGATATGTATATCTGCTTTGCTATAGGGCAAAATCATAATATATAAAAACCCAGGGTCTGTAATGACTGAACAGGTGACCAGTCCATCCCCCAGCCCTTAGGCTCCATTGATCAGGGGATGGCTAACGGGGGAACCCCAATGTACGTATCCTTTTATCTGACGACGAAAAAATCCCAAAGAACAAGAATGGAGACAGACTACTGTCCTTTAGTCATAAAAAAAAAAAACCCAGAAGTGTCCTGAGAAAAACTGAGACTTGGTTCTTCCCATGTGCCTCAGAGAGATTGGATGAGGAAATGGCCCGGTTTGGCCTTGACTTTACTCTTGAAGGTGTCTTTGCCACTGTGAATACACTGCCACCTTTTGTAATAGGGGCTCATATGAAAGTCTGCATTCCCAACTTTTCTTGAAACAAATCTATGTTCTGCAGCTATGGCCACCATCCTGAGATCAGGTCCTGATTCCACTGGGAATCAGGGGTCACTGGAGTGGAGCACACCCCCCCCCGTGCCCTTTTACATTCAGGGATTGAGCTGAACTCACTTTGGGGGAGGCCTGGCAAGGCTGACAGGTGTTACATATAGAAGGATAGAGAATGGAGAGGCAGACACCCTGCTCGGTCTCTCCCTGGGTGGGGTCAGGCAGATGAAGGCCGGCCAGCCCACCCCACAATTGGGTCAGAAAGCGTCCTCTATGTCCACCTCTCACCCCATGGGCCTGGCCACTCCCCCTCAGTTCCAGGCAGCCCTCTGCATTCCACGACAGTGCACTCTGCCCTCACATGCTGCTTGCCCTAAGTGAGAAGGAAGAGAGCAGTTGGCCCACAGACAACTACACAGACAGATAGGGCTCACAGCTGGTGAGTGCAGTGGCAGTGGCAGGAGCCTCTCCTGCCTCCGTGGCAGCGCGAAGGAGCGGCGAGCTGAGTGGTAAGGAGCAGTGAGCAGGCGGGCGGTAAGGAGAGAGGGGTCCCGGACTGTGAGAGGGATTTCCAACTGTTGGCTTAGGCCCGTTCCCCATGGGAAACGGGCATAAGCTGGCAGGCGGACATCTCCTGAGGGGTCCTGGACTGCGAGAGGGTGCAGGCCAGGCTGAGGTATTCCTGTACCCCCAGTGCACGAATTTCATGCACTGGGCCTCTAGTGTGTTAATAAAAAGGTAGGGGTCCAGAGATTCAGGGAACTTAGCTACTATAGCTAAGACTTCCCTGGCTCCCCCCAAAAATGCCTCCCAAATTTATATTTTATGTCTAGCTTATTTAATTTACTCGCACCCCCTTCTCCAGATTCCTGAACCCTAGTAGATACAGAAACACCCAGGCAGCCACCAGCAGAGTTCATATAATTTCCCTGCTGTGGTCCTGATAAAGTGAAAGGATGAGGCTTCCTATGACAGACTTTATGCAGATAGAGGGAGTCTAGTAGAACTGGAATTTTATATGCAGCTTTCTCAAGTAGTCCAGCATTCCCCCCTGGGAGCCCATCAGGACAGGCAGATGTTTTTAATCCCTATTTACAGATGGAGTTGGTATAATTTAATTGAGTGACTTCCATCTTTTCATTTCTGGATCCACCTGCCTCCCTTCACGATATTGTGTCTTCCCTCTACCCTTTCTCCACAGAAACTAAAGTTGTGTTGGTGCATTGAAAGACAGATCCCACCCTAGCCAGACTGGCTCAGTGGATAAAGTTGTTGGCCTGCCTACCAAATGTTTTGGGATTTGATTCAGGTCGAGAGCATGTATCTTGGTTACAGGCTCTCCCCGGCCCAGGCCCTGATCAGGGCTCATGCAGGAAACAACCAATCCATGTGTTTCTCTCAGAACGATGTTTCTCTCTGTCTTTCCCTCTCTCTCCTACTCTCAATGGAAAAATATTGTTGGGTGAGGATTAAAAAAAGAGAGAGAGAGATTGATGAAAGGGAGGGAGTTGAGGAGGAAAGAGCACCTCAATCTTAGTATTCAGCATGATTCCAAGCAAAATTATTTCTAATACTTCTAAGTTAGTCTCCAGCTTTGTGATTGCTTGAAAAACACACAAATTGCAGTTGTTTGATGTAAGGACCCTTTTTAAACAATTGTTTGCATAGAAGCAATTTTGTAATACTTTATTACAGTTGGAAAAATAGTAAACCCATTTGCCACATACCCCACAATGAATGCTCAGCTGACATCAATTTATAGGTTCCTGAATCTCCACTCTCTCCTTTAATTACTTTCTTTTGTTATTTGCAAATTTTTTCTTTATTGATTAAGGTATTACGTGTGTCCTTATCCCCCTAATGCCCCCCACCAACTCATGCCCTCACCCCCCTGGTGTCTGTGTCCATTGGTTAGGCTTATATGCATGCATGCAAGTCCTTTGGTTGATCTCTTCCCCTTACCCCAACCCTCCTCTACCTTCCCTCTGAGGTTTGATGGTCTGATTGATGCTTCTCTGTCTCTGGATCTGTTTTTGTTCATCAGTTTATGTTGTTCATTATATCCACAAATGAGTGCTATCATGCAATATTTATCTTTCTCTGACTGGTTTATTTCGCTTAGCATAATGCTTTCCAATTCCATCCATGCTGTTGCAAATGGTAAGAATTCTTTCTTTTTTACAGCAGCATAGTATTCCATTATGTAGACGTACCACAGTTTTCTTTTCTTTTTTTAAATAAATCTTTATTGATCAGATTATTACATATGTTCCTCTTTTTTTCTCCCATAGCTCCCCTCCACCTGATTCCCCACCCCACCCCATGTCCTTACCCCCCACCACTGTCTTCATCCATAGGTGTAAGATTTTTGTCCAGTCTCTTCCCGCACCCCCCAAACCCCTTTCCCTCTGAGAATTGTCAGTCCACTCCCTTTCTATGCCCCTGATTCTATTATATTCATCAGTTTATTCTGTTCATCAACTTTTTTATTCACTTGATTTTTAGATTCACTTGTTGATAGATATGTATTTGTTGTCGTTTTGTTGTTCATAATTTTTAACTTTACCTTTTTCTTCTTCTTCCTCTTCTTAAAGAATACCCTTCAGCATATCATATAATCCTGGTTTGGTGGGGCTGAACTCCTTTAGCTTTTTCTTGTCTGTGATGCTCTTTATCTGACCTTCAATTCTAAATGATAGTTTTGCTGGGTACAGTAATCTTGGTTGTAGGTTCTTGCTGTTCATCACTTTGAATATTTCTTTCCACTCCCATCTGGCCTGCATAGTTTCTGTTGAGAAATCAGCTGACAGTAGTATGGGTACTCCCTTGTAGGTAACTAACTGTTTTTCTCTTGCTTCTTTTAATATTCTCTCTTTGTCTTTTGCCCTTGGCATTTTAATTATGATATGTCTTGGTGTGGTCCTCTTTGGATTCCTCTTATTTGGGGTTCTGTGTGCTTCCTGAACTTGTAAGTCAATTTCTTTCACCAGGTAGGGAAAGTTGTCTGTCATTATTTCTCCAAAAAGGTTTTCAATATTTTGCTCTCGCTCTTCTTCTGGCACCCCAATAATTCGGATGTTGGTATGCTTAAAGTTGTCCCAGAGGCTCCTTACACTATCTTCATATTTTTGGATTCTTTTTTTCTTTTTGTTTTTCTGGTTGGGTGTTTTTTGTTTCCTCATGTTTCAAATGTTTGGTTTGATTCTTGAGGTCCTTTGATCTACTGTTGAATTTCTGTATATTCTTTATTTCAGACAGTGTATGCTTAATTTCTAACTGGTCCTTTTCCATTTTTTTTTGGCATTCTCATTAAGATCTTTAAAGGTCTCACTAAGTTCCTCAGAGGTTTTTAGCAGATTCTTGAGTAATCTTTTAAATGTGGATTTGAACTCTATGTCCAGTAGTTTGCTTTCCTCAATTTCTTTCATTCATGACATGTTTCTTTGTCTCCACATTCTGGCTGCTTCCCTGTGTTCATGGAGTGGTTTTGTGTGGTAGGTGACTTATAGGGCCCAGTGGTTCAGCCTCCCCAATCACCTGAGGTGGATACTCTTGGTGCACCCCTTTGTAGGCTGAGTGCACAGTCTTGTTGTAGTTAAGCTTTGATTGCTGTTGGTATACTGGGAGGAATTGACCTCCAGGCCAATTGGCTGTGAGGACCTGCTGGGTCTATAACAGAAGAACTGCTGTGCTGGAGACAACCTTATGGGGCAGGACTTGTTTCAGTGGGGCTTTGGTGCTCACTGAGTCTGCCTCTTGAATGTGTCACTTATGGATGTGAGAAGTTGAAATCTGGTGTCATCTCACACTGACCACTAAGTACACTGGCTTCTGGATCTCCAATGGCGTGCAGGTCAGCTACTGTCTAAGGCCACCCAGCAGGAGCTACAGCGAGGTCTGCAGATTTCTCCTGGTCTGACCAGAGCTGCAGTTTGTTAGGTTAAGCTGCGATAGGGCAGGCCATTTATATGCAAAAGCTGCTGTGCACAGTTTGAGTGGGTTTGTGAACAGAGCGTGGCGAAGAGTGATGGCTGCCAGTCAGCCGTCTCTGCACCTCCGCATTTCCAAGTCCCCACGTCCCGTGCCCCAGCGCAGTAAACAATGAATCCTGCCTGCACCTCTGCAAGAAAGCCACCCTCACTTTCTGATCAAATGGCAGAAAGTCCAGCTTCTCCCCGTAGGGGTCTGGGTCCCAAGAGTCTCACCGGAAACTGGAGTTCAAAGTAATGGGGAGCTGTGTCTCCCTTCGGGTTGAAAGAAACAGTGAATCCCTGACCAGTTTGGCTCAGTGGATAGAGCATCGGCCTGCAGACACAAGGGTCCCCGGTTGGATTCCGGTCAAGGGCATGTACCTTGGTTTCGGGCACATACCCAGTGGGGAGTGTGCAGGAGGCAGCTGATCGATGTTTCTCTCATTGATGTTTCTCTCTATCCGTCTCCCTTCCTCTCTGTAAAAAAATAATAAAAAATATATTTTAAAAAAAGAAAGAAACAGCGCACCCAGTCGCCAACCGCCAGCCCGATTCGCACGCCTGCGTATCTCAGCTTTTCCGCACTTGTACACGTCTCAATGCTCTTTTCTCTTTCCTTCTAGTTGTAGAACTTCTACTCAGCCAGCTTTCCTGTAGTTCTGGGTGATAGACGTTTTGTCTTTTAGTTGTAGTTTTGGTGTGGTTGTGAGAGGCAGCACGTACAGGTGTATACCTTATGCCACCATCTTGGTTTCTCTCTCAGAAATTCCTTTCTTTTTAATGCAGTTATCCTTGTAGCATGGTGATGACATAGACATGTATTAAGTCCCATAGTAATTTCATTGGCAGAGGAGCGTCATGCCACAGCTCTTTAATTCAGCTCTATTTCAGGATGCCTCTTCACTCTCCTATGGTGTCTGAAAACTACTGTTGGAAAAATTATGTGGCTTTTTTTTAACCCTTGACAAATAGGGGGCTCATATTGGGAGTGCTATAGGCCCAGCACCCAACTTGTGGAATACAGCAGAGAGATCTTTCAAGACCTTCATAGTCTGAATTGGGAGAAGATGTAAGACTGATCCCAGCTGGCATGGCTCAGTGGTTGAATGTTGACCTATGAATCAGAAGGTCATAGTTGATTCCCAGTCAAGACATATGCCTGGGGTTGCAGGCTTGATCCCCAGTGTAGGGTGTGCAGGAGGTAGCCAATCAATGATTCTCATCATTGATGTTTCTATCTCTCTCTCCCTCACCCTTCCGCTCAATAAAAAAAATGTATTTTTAAAAATATATAAGACTGAGGGAGAAACCAAGATGGCAGCATAGGTAAACACCTAAATTGCTGCCTCGCACAACAATTTCAAAACTACAACTAAAAGAAAAAAACAGACATCATCCAAAACCACAGGAAGGCTGGCTGAGTGGAAATTCTACAACTAGAAGAAAAGCGAAAAGCACACTGAGACACAGAGGAGCTATGGAAGTAAAGGCAGAGGTACAAAGGTGTGCGTGCACGGAGTGGGCTGGCAACTGAGTACACGGCTGGCTTTCTCAATCGGGAGGGAGACAAAAGCTCCCGACTGCTCTGAACTCCAGTTCCGGGGGAGACTCTGGGGACCCAGACTCATACGGGGAGAAACTGGACTGTCTTGCAGGGGGCGAAACTCAAGGGCAGCTTTCTCTCAGAGTTGCTTGCAGTGATTACCACAGGACACTGAGACACAGGGGCCTATTAGGGCAGGGCTGACGGGAAGCCATTGAGGTTTACCCTGCCCTGAGACTCCGCCCCATTCAAACTGAGCACAGAGGCTTTTGCAAGTCTTCTCCCATAAGGGTGTCTCCAGCACAGAAGTTCTCCCAGCGTAGACACAGCTGATCCTAACAACCAATTGGCCTGGAGGTCAATTCCTCCCAGCGATACCAACAACAATCAAGGCTTAACTACAATAAGACTGTGCACACAGCCCACAAAGGGGTGCACCAAGAGTGTCCACCTCAGGTAACTGGGGAGGCTGAGCCACTGGGTCCTATAGGACACCTAGCACACAAAGCCACTCTCTCAACTCAGGGAAGCAGCCAAAATGCAGAGACAAAGAAACAAACCACAAATGAAAGAAATGGAGGAAAGCAAACGACTGGATATAGAGTTCAAAACCATGGTTATAAGGTTTTTCAAGAATTTTCTAGAAAAGGCTGAATAATTTAGCGAGACCCTCGAGGATATGAAAAAAGACCAACTAGAAATTAAGCATACACTGACTGAAATAAAAAATAATATACAGTGATCCAACAGTAGACTAGAGGATCGCAAGAATCCAGTCGAAGATTTGAAATACAAAGAAGCAAAAAACACCCAACCGGAAAAGCAAAAAGAATCCAAAAATATGAAGATAGTGTAAGAAGGGTCTGGGACAACTTCAAGTGTACCAACATCCGAATTATGGGGGTGCCAGAAGAAGAGAGAGAGCAAGATACTGAAAACCTATTTGAAGAAATAATGACAGAAAACTTCCCCCACCTGGTGAAAGAAATAGACTTACAACTCCAGGAAGTGCAGAGAACCGCAAACAAAAGAAATCCAAAGAGGACCACACCAAGACATATCATAATTAAAATGCCAAGAGCAAAAGAAAAAGAGAGAATATTAAAAGCAGCAAGAGAAAAACAGTTAGTTACCTACAAGGGAGCACCCATACAATTGGCAGCTGATTTCTCAACAGAAACTATACAGGCCAGACGGGAGTGGAAAGAAATATTCAAAGTGATGAACAGCAAGAACCTACAACCAAGATTACTCTACCCAGCAAAGCTATCATTCAGAATTGAAGGTCAGATAAAGAGCTTCACAGATAAGAAAAAGCTAAAGGAGTCCAGCACCACCAAACCAGGATTATATGATATGCTGAAGGGTATTAAGAAGAGGAAGAAGAAGAAAAAGGTAAAGATAAAAATTATGAACAACAAATACATATCTATCAACAAGTGAATCTAAAAATCAAGTGAATAAAAAATCTGATGAACAGAATAAACTGATGAATATAATAGAATCAGGGGCATAGAAAGGGAGTGGACTGACAATTCTTAGGGGGAAAGAGGGGTGGGGGGTGCGGGAAGAGACTGGACAAAAATCGTACACCTATGGATAAGGACAGTGGGGGGCTGGAGGGTAAGGGTAGAGGGTGGGATAAGAACCAGGTGGAGGGGAGCTATGGGGGCAAAGAAGAGGAACAATTGTAATTATCTGAACAATGAAGATTTATTTTAAAAAAATAAAATAAAATTCTGAGGCAAAAAATAAAGATATAAGACTGAGTTGACTGGACAGTTCCCATCGAGGCTTGTCTGTGTTACTGGAGATCTGCAAGATTCACCTTTGGGGAGTATCTGCCCCTGGGCACCAAGATGGATTCAGTCACTCATATTTTCAGCAAATACTGCATTTTCAAAGAAACTGAATACACCAAATTGGATTAATCATAATCCTTGATTTATCATACACTGTCATCATTAGGCCTGTGGTGGATCTTTTACATTTTACATGATTTTAAATAATATATTGAATACATCAATCCATCACAGAACACAAAATCTCCAGGTATAACTACTATACTTAATTTGTTCAAAAATTTAAATGAAATGGTCAAGTTTCATGGGTGGGAGAAGACTTTCCTTATCTACCAAAAAAAAAAAAAAAAAGAAAAGAAAAAAGAAAACAAATAGCCTGAATAGTCTTACAATTATTAAGAAAATGGAGCAGTCATGTAAAGTCTTCCCATAAGAAAAATAACAGGCCCAAAGGGCTTTAGAGAGAGTTCTGCCAGCCTCAGGGTTTAATAATTTCTATCTTATACAAACTCTTCCAGAGAGTAGAAAACAAGAAATGCTTCCCCAACTCATCCTACCTAATAAAATAGCAATATGCAAATTGACCGCACCTTCACTACACCCAAGCCACGCCCACCAGCCAAAGCTACGCCCACCACCCAATCAGGGTGAGTATGCAAATTACCCAACAAAGATGGCGGTTAATTTGCATACACTGAGGGAGGGAGGAGTGAAGACTGAAGACAACTTAGAAGGAAGAGGGAGGAAAAGCGGAAAGCAAGGTGGCTGCCAGAGGGAAAGCCCGGGAGGAGCGGGGCGGGGCGGAGCGGGGCGGGTGGCAGCGGCCTGAAGGTGTAGGTGAGGTGGCCGCAGCAGCCACTTGCAGGATTCTTCCTGCAAATGGGCTACTAGTAATAACTAAACAGATAATAACCAGAGGGGGAGGATTTCAGAGTAGGAAATAGGTCCTTTTCACTGATTAATATATACATAAAACTCCTAAATAAAATACCAGCAAAACAAATCTAATTGAGTGTGGGAATAAAGACAACACTATAAGTTGAGTTTATTCTAGGAATAAAGGATAACTTAATACTGATGAATATTTATTGAGCACCTACAAGGTACCAGCTGCTGATCTAACTCTTCAGGATGCAAAAGTGAAACAAACAAGCCTGGTCCCTACTCTCATGGAATCTATACTCTAATGTAGGAGACATTCAGTAAACACACACATTTAAACAGATAAGATTATTTTAGAGAACAGTAAGCGCTATGGAGGAAATACTATAAATCAATTCACAGAGAGTGACTGGAAGCATCTATAAATTGGGGACGTGACCCTTGTATAGAATAAGGAGGCAGCCTGGTAAAAACAGGGAGGAGTATGCCATGCAGATGATACAGCAAGTGCAGAAGCCCTGGGCTGGGGATGAGGTTGCCATCCTATATAATAAAGAGCTAATATGCAAATGGTCATCATGCCCTCATGCCTTAACTCCGTAAGGGCTCAGACACTCAACACTGGGGAGAGAGGAATGGGGACCAGCCAGGCACAAATGAGCTCGCAAGAGAGGAATGAGGAACAGCCAGCCTGCAACCCGTGAGGGGGACAAGCTGCCCGCCCTGTGGTCCCGGGCGCCAGTGGCTGTGCCTGCACCTGCAGCCTGGGAGAGGGACAAGCCACCCGCCCCTTGGTTCCTGGCGCCAGTGGCTGCGACCCAGGCAAAGCCACCCGTCCACAGTCCCCTGTGGCTGCGGCTAGCCCGGGTGAAGCCAGCCTGGGTCCTGAGTGCCTGCAGCTGGCCAGAGGGAGGGAAATCCGAGTCCCAGGTGCCTGCGACCGGCCGAAGGAGGGAATCCTGGGTCCTGGGTGTGGGGCGAGGCAGAGGTGGTTAGGGGTGATCAGGCAGGCAGGCAGAGGGTTAGGGGCGATCAGGCAGGCAGGCAAGCAGTCCCAGATTGTGAGAGGCACGAATTTCATGCACCAGGCCTCTAGTATTTAAAGAATAGAAGGGGGTAAGTTGGGTTGAGCCCAGGGAGAGAGATGACTATGACCACCTAACCGAGATGTGTCCTGGTTTGCAATACCTGAAGGAGTATCCTTAACTTTAGACTTTAAAAAACAATTTGTTAATATGCAGAAAAAGGATGTTATGGGAGAAGTGTGCTCTCAGGAAGTAGTCTTATTTCAAGAACTTAAGTAGCTAATTATCAAATGTGTCACCCTGGTGTTATACTTATTTGAGTCCCACTCTCCTCCCCAGACTCACCTAAACATGCTCCACCTTTCAGCATCTTCACTTCTTTTTAGAGCTAGTTCAGCTGTCTACTTCCTGGGTCCCACCCAAGCCATGAAGGTTGGCATGCTTCTTTCTGAAGTTTTCCTTCTAGAAATTAATAGATGTCTAGAGCTATGCAAGCAGGAGATGTTCCCCCACCATGACTGGAGACACCACTTTCTCTAATCCACCAGCCATTTCTTTGCTGCCTATAGCAGGCATTTCTGGGGTTCTGCTTGCCCCCCATCCATTCTCCACAGCGTCTGAACCACCCTACCCTATTGTATGTGGCTTTGGTGAGACCTTCCCCTCTTCACAGGGGTCATATGTGTGATCCATGCTAACAAATTAGATGCTCTCTCCATGAAAGTTCCATCCATTCCTTCCTTCATTCAATCTATGTATTGAGCTCCTACTGTGTTCCAGGCAATGTTAATCTTCATAAGAAAGACCAAAAGATGAAAAACAGTTTCTGACCTCTCATTCCAACAGTGGAACCCTCAAGAGATGTACTTTTTTTTTTTTCCAGAAGGGACCCTGTCCCTTGCAAACCTATATGTGCTTTTTCTTTAGATTCTGTGAGCTGCTCCAAATGCATCCATAAATTTCTCCCTTCTCCCCATTAAATTCATCAGAGTAGGTTTCTGTTACTTACAAACCCAAATTCCTAGTTGGCATAGTGGCTTACTGCCTAATTATAGATTTGGTTTCATCCATGCTTTGTCTTTGTACCTTATTCTCCATCCACCTGTAAAACAGTGTTTCACTTTTGAGTTCCCACCTTTAAATTCTAGTATCTAGCCTGCTGGTGACCCTAAGGAACTTCAACCTGGTGCCCACATCAGCATCAGTGACCTCACCACTCACACATTGGCCTGGTCCTATTAATCACCAACAATGGCTGGGCTGCTCACATTTGTTGTTATTTGTTTGTTTGTTTTTCTTTCTATTTTTCTAAGAGTTCTTTTTTTTTGTTCTTTTTGTTGACACTTTTAACCCCTGACCCCATTAGCCACATAGCCAGGACTACTCTCACACTAATTAGTATTCCTTTTTAGTCAGATTTATTTCCACATCTAATTAGAGACTATATCTAATCATTAATATCTCCTAACTTCTGGTCCCAAGGACCGGCTGGGTTCTTTTATTCTTGTTATCTTCTCTAATAAAATGGTAATATGCAAATTAACCATCACTCCGCTACATAAGCCACGCCCACCAGCCAAGCCACGCCCACCAGCCAATCAGGGCGAGTATGCAAATTAACCCAAACCAAGATGGCTACAGCCACAGAGAGCAAGGTTTCCCAGGTAACAGAGCAAGCCAAGTTTTCCATAGCCGTTGCAGGCCTAAGCCTCCACTCAAGCTACAAAGTTTCAATTATAGAAGGTAAACAAATTCAAACAAATGGCGGCAGAATGGAGCTTGAGAGAGCAGGCCAGGGTTGCTGGCGGCAACAGGGGAAGCAAAGCTTTCCGCACACCCTGGCCGGGCTCACCCGCTTAAGGCTACAAAGTTTCAATTGTAGAAGGTGAATTAACTGCCACAGAAATGGCTGCCGCCCCAGAGGGAACAGCAGACTTGGCTCCGCTCCAGGCTACAAAGTTTCAATTGTAGAAGGAAAATAAATCCCAGATACCAGGGCCTCTGCTTGGGTTGCCAGGGGGCGTGGCCAGCCTGCAAACCACCACAGGCCCCTCGCTCAGGCCTCCCCACGCCCCAAGGGAGCCCCACCCTGATCCGGGACACCCTTCAGGACAAACCAGCTGGCCCCCACCCATGCACCAGGCCTCTATCTTATCTAATAAAAGAGTAATATGCAGATTGATCATCACTGCAACACATAATATAGCTGCCCCCATGTGGTCAAAGATCCTGCCCCCATGTGGACACAAGATGGCCACTACAAGATGGCCAGCAGGGGAGGGCAGTTGGGAGGCACCTGGCCTGCAAGGGAGGGCAGTTGAGAGGGACCAGGCTTGCAAGGGAGGGCAGTTGAAGGTGATCAACCCTGCAGGAGAGGGCAGTTAGGGGTGACCAGGACGGCAGAGGAGGGAAGTTGGAGGTGATCAACCCTGCAGGAGAGGGCAGTTAGGGGTGACCAGGTTGGCAGAGGAGGGAAGTTGGGGGCAAACAGGCTGGCAGGGGAACAGTTAAGCATCAACCAGGCTGGCAGCGGAGTGGTTAGGGGGTGATCAGGCTGGCAGGCAGAAGCGGTTAGGGGCAATCAGGAAGGCAGGCAGGCAAGCAGTTGGGAGCCAGCAGTCCTGGATTGTGAGAGGGATGTCCGACTGCCCGTTTAGGCCCGATCCCGTCAGGATCGGGCCTAAACGGGCAGTCGGACATCCCTCCAGGAGTCCCAGATTGGAGAGGGTACAGGCTGGGCTGAGGGACAACCCCCCGCCATGCACGAATTTCGTGCACCGGGCTTCTAGTTATTTAATAATAGCCATATATATATATATATATATATATATATATATATATATTTATAATGTGAGGTGGCCCACAAATATAAATGCAAAAAAATTAATCAAAGGAAAAATAACATGAAGCCAGGGGTATATAACAATTTATTCCATGGGTCCTGTGTAATTGCTAAAGGTGAGTCCAAAACAGAAGCTCTGAGCCTCTTAGTAGCAAGAGTAAAAGAGGAAAGTTGCTTAGGGGGATTGACAGCTTTTTCTATAGAGAACTAAGAAAAAAATTTTATCCTCTATTATAAGCTTGATTCATGTGATTTCTTTGTTAACTACTTTATTCACAATACTAGCACAGTATCTGGCATATAAATACTCAATAAATCTTTTGGCTGACTTTCTATTGGGTCCTTATAAAAAGAATTATGTATTATAGAAAGTAGACTATGTCCTTAAATATGTCTCTACAATTTATAATGAAAATTACTATAGAGTTAGGGCAGAAGGTACTCGTTTTTATAAGCCAAATCAATGCAATCTAATGACATAATGTCAATATTCAGTTGACTAAAAGAAATCCATTCACTGTTCTGATGGTTTGGCCTGCTGGCTCATCCCAGCAGACTGCATGCAGCTTTTTATCATGTCAAAGTGCATAGGAATGAATAACTTCTAGGAAAAGGCTTCTTGGAGAAACAATCGCCAGAAAACAAAAATCCAGCTTCTGTCATCTGTTTCCACATCTCATGCAATAAAATAATCTCCCAATGGCAGTAAAAGCTTTCTTGTGCTATTCTCAGCTAGAAAGTGGTCTTAAAGCATTTTGAGAATCCTTTAACTTCCCCTGGCTTGCACCTCATTGCCCAGCTCTCATGAATTATGAACACAGGAAAATGGGGTTGAAGCTGGGAGCATGCAGGACCTTGCTCTGACCACTTCCCTTCATTCCCAGGCTGGAGCTTCAATTTGCAGTAATTCCTCCTTGGAGTAAACAATTTCTCTCCATGGAGGACCTGTCCCTGGCAGTCAGGTGCTTAGAAGCCATTCCTTCCTGTATTCACTGAGAGATGCCCAGCCCACTGCCTGTCAACCCTCTGAGACCATCCCTCACCTAGGACTAGTCAGTCAAGAGAGACAACCCTCACTGTATTTTGAAACACTGCATTTTAAAATGTGGAGATACATTGATGCTGAGGTTTTGGTCCATGATAAAAAAACTAGAGGCCTGGTGCACGAAATTCGTGCACGGAGGGGGGGTGTGTCCCTCAACCCAGCCTGTACCCTCTCCAATCTGGGACCCCTCGAGGGATGTCTGACTGCCCGTTTAGGCCCGAACAGGCAGTTGGACATCCCTCTCACAATCCAGGACTGCTGACTCCCAACTGCTCACCTGCCTGCCTTCCTGATTGCCCCTAACCGCTTCTGCCTGCCAGCCTGATCACCCCCTAACCACTCCGCTGCCAGCCTAATTAATGCCTAACTGCTCCCCTGCCAGCCTGTTTGCCCCCAACTTCCCTCCTCTGCCAGCCCAGTCACCCCTAACTGCCCTCCCCTGCAGGGTTGAAGGGTTGATCGCCTCCAACTTTCAGGCCCGGTGCCTCCCAACTGCCCTCCCCTGCTGGCCATCTTGTGGTGGCCATCTTGTGTCCACTTGGGGGCAGGATCTTTGACCACATGGGGGAAGCCATATTGTGTGTTGGAGTGATGGTCAATCTGCATATTACTCTTTTATTAGATAGGATAGAGGCCTGGTGCATGGGTGGGGGCCAGCTGGTTTGCCCTGAAGGGTGTCCCAGATCAGGGTGGGGGTTCCCTTGGGGCGTGGGGCGGCTTGAGCAAGGGGCCTGAGGTGGTTTGCAGGCTGGCCATGCCCCCTGGTGACCCAAGTGGAGGCCCTGGTATCTGGAATTTATTTACCTTCTACAATTGAAACTTTGTAGCCTGGAGCAGAGCCAAGCCTCCTGCATGCTCCACGGCCAGCAGCCATTTCTGTTTGGGTTAATTCACCTTCTATAATTGAAACTTTGTAGCCTTAAGCGGAGGCCTGGGCCTGGCCAGGGTGTGTGGAAAGCTTTGCTTTCTCCGTTGCCGCGGGCAACCCTGGCCTGGTCTCTCCAGCTCCGTGGCTGCTGCCATTCTGTTTGAATTTGTCTACCTTCTATAATTGAAACTTTGTAGCTTGAGTGGAGGCTTAGGCCTGGCAAGGGCATGTGGAAAGCTTGGCTTCCTCTGTTTCCTGGGAAACCTTGCTCTCTGTGGCTGTAGCCATCTTGGTTGGGTTTATTTGCATCCTCGCCCTGATTGGCTGGTGGGCGTGGCTTGGGCTGGTGGGCGTGGCTTGGGCGTAGCAAAGGTGCGGTCAATTTGCATATTACCCTTTTATTAGGTACGATACTTTAAAAAAAAAATCAACCAGTCACTAAGTCAACTGTCATGAAGAAGTAGAGATGACATCACATTAGCAGGAACTCTCTGAGCCATCCACATGGCTCTGCAGTAATCCAAGTCTGTTTAAACAGATAAGGAAGTATAGTATAATACCCCATGCCTTCAGTGTGACTTCTACCTCAT